>NC_141686.1:17596609-19006061 GCF_964263255.1 Lissotriton vulgaris | reverse complement strand
CCCTTTCTCTACCTGACTAAAAACGCTTCTTCTAGACCCTGAAGCGCGGAACAGGATAGCCACCCCTCTGTGCTTCGTGAGAGCCGAAGACCTGTAGATTCGAGGAAAGTGTTTGTGTCGGAAGAGCAAGTCTTCAGCTCTAGCCAGATGCGTCTCTTGGAGGGCCACAATGTCAAGATGGTGGTCTATAATGTATTTCCACACTTTGTGGCGTTTTTGTGGGGAATTGAGACCCTTAACATTCCAGGTGCCAATGACGATCGGCATCACGTTACACCCAATGGACTACGCTCTACCTCCATCCCAGGATATCCCGTATTGCCCCCCTCCTCGCCTCCCCCCTTCATAACGCACAACCAGAGCTGACAAACCTGACCAAACCCCATCATTGCAAATCTCATAGGAGCCATAGTAAAAAAGCCGCCGCCACAACCCTCCCTAACCCCCCAAAACACCCCTGAAAAACAAGAACAAGTAAAAAACAAAAAGAACATTCGAACGGGCTCATCAGCCCTCTATGGGGTCGAAGTAACCCCTTGAAGACCAAGGGGGACATCAGGTCAGAGGACCCCGTCCACGCCCGTCCCAACAAAGCATAATCAAAAGCTGAATGGTGCGGTGTATTAGACAAATACAGGTACGTAAGACCACAAACC
Source organism: Lissotriton vulgaris (assembly GCF_964263255.1). Taxonomy (NCBI): domain Eukaryota; kingdom Metazoa; phylum Chordata; class Amphibia; order Caudata; family Salamandridae; genus Lissotriton; species Lissotriton vulgaris. The sequence goes on along the minus strand of NC_141686.1, from coordinate 19,005,405 downwards.
AGACCCCGCATTGGTCCATGCCCGAAGGAGCATAGTTATCGAAAAAGGAGACACAGTCACATTCATGAATTCAGTAGACAACAACAGCATAAGTCCCAGGTCATACCAAAAGACAGAAGAGTCTCCGCTTGGCCAACCCACCAATAGTTAAACGAAAACAGCACCCTTATGTGGGAGGCCGCCAGCGGTCAAAACACTGTCCAACGAGTCAATCACAGGGGCCGCAGCAGGGCATAGGGAATACCAGTCCCAGCTCTCCCGGTAGATGCAGGCCCCTGACACCGAACATTCAGTCAAGCAGAGGTCCTTGGCCAGGACTGCAAGTAAGTCATAAATGATGAATTTCATCCAGTAAATGGGCCCACAAGCGATCAGCGTCTCCCCCTATGTGACCAGGCCGAGGTCGACTAGGTTCCCTTAGCAGCCTCATCAGACCCACCCGAGCTAGAGTCTTGTCTCCCGAGGAAATGCCCAGCAAGTTCAGGCCTTCCTGCAGGTCTATGATATAGCGTCGCTTGTTCCGGAAGTCAAAGCTGAGTCCAAAGAGTAGGTCCATCTGTATCTAATCTTGTCGTCACGTAGCTTGGTGGTGATGGGTCTGAGCTGTCTCCGAGTCAGAGTCGATGGCGTGACATCCTGGTAAATGGTGCAGGAGTGATCCTGGAATGCAACGGACTCTCTAGCTCTGGCAGCCTGCAGGACTGCCTCCTTCACCTTATATGAGTGAAATTTAGCAAAGACATCATGTGGCCTTTTCTTCTCCCCCTGTTGCAGAGACCCCACTCAATGGACTCTGTCCAATTTTATTTTGATGGTCTGCGGTGACAGAATTTCTGAGAAGAGGCTGATAACTAATGCGTCCAGGTCTGGCCCCTCCGCACCCTCCTCCAGGTCTCTGATGCGTATATTCTCTCTCCGAGCCCTGTTCTCGAGGTGCTCCGCCTTGAGCTGTGACTGGAGTAATTGCTCCTTGAGCGAACGCACGTCCTCCCGGACTTCGGTAGAAAGTCGCTCCTGTTCCTGCTGATGGGCTTCAAGGTCAAGGACTCTAGTGCCTATAGAGTCCACGTCTTGTTGCAGGGAGGATAGACGATCCGTCAGGTCAGATCGCAGCTGGTCAATGGAGGATTTGATATCTTGGCCAATGTCCTTGCGCAGCTCGGTTTTGAAATCTTTAAACATGGCTAAAAGATCCGCTTTCGTAAGGGCCATTGCAGCTCCACTTTCGTCTCCCCGCAGCGTTGATTGCTTTTCTGCCGATAAAAAAAAGTCTGAGACCTTGTTGGGAGTCTTGGCCGTTGCCCTCTTAGGCGGCATAGAGTGTCCCCCCCCGAATTGCGTTGGCACGGGTGAACTCGTGGCTCCTGTGTTGGGGTAGAGAATGACCGTGGGCAGCAAATCCAGGGGCAGCCCTCTCACTACGCCGTCTCACACCTCAGGGCCCTCGTAGAAGCTCACCCGGGCAGCTTGAAGAAAGGGGACATCTCACCACGTGGAGGCAGTGGGTTCAGGCAGACAGCCAGGTCTTATAAAGCACTCTTGTGTGTCACCGCTGCTATGATGGTAAGAGGGTGACAGCTCGCGATGAAGACACCCGGGCCAGACCTGCACATGTTGATCCCCGCAGTGGGGGAGGGGCAGGCACACAAAGATGGAGATAGCGGCCCACACCACCCCTGCGAGCCACTGCTAAAAAGCCTCTGTGTCCAGGGAAAGAGTGAGGGTACAGAAGTCCTTTCTAAGCAGAAAATCAGCGTGGAGATCAAGGCAGCAGGTACATAGCGCGCAGATTCACCGCTAGAAAATGCAGCGCAGCCGCCATCTTGAAGTCAGGCACTTGCGGGGAATAGACCGGGATCGGTCGCGCTGTTCGGCGCCAAACTGCCGCTGTTGCCCCCAGATTGAACATTACTTGCCTCCCGTGGAATAAATCGGGTACGGAGCAGCGCTTGTAGTTGGGACACGCCGTCGGGAGGCACCGCACCGGCCGCGCCGCCATTTTGAGCGGGTGCTTCTAGAGCTGGGCAGACTGCGGGGACAGATAGAGAGGCTGCCGGGACAATTCACCTGAGCTGTCCCTCTCTGCTGAAGCCTCACATCGGTGCCCCTCTCACGCCTTCGTCTGCGGCAGGAAAAAGTCGTTGAGACCGCCGCTATGAGTGCTGAGACAGCGCGTGGACCCGGAGCCGGGACGGGTTACGTTCGTTTGGCCACCTTGCCCGGCCACGCTCGCTCAGATTCTCAAAATACCTTTTTGATAGTGGTCTGCGCCCTATCCAGGGACGTAAAAGTATTGACGAACTTGCCCAGTTCTTTAACGAACGGGTCGCCAAAAAGACCACCCTGGGCAGCCGGGCCAGCCTCCGACTCTGCAAGGTCCCCAGGTTTGGGGTCCACCTTGATCAACAAAGAGCGGCGACGCTCTATGGACAGCGCACAATTTGCATTCCCTAAAAACACTATGGCCCTTTGAGCCCAGCCAGACAGACAGTCAGGAGAAATCAGCGAGCCTGAGAGCTTGGCCTCCTCAGCCATGTCAAGAATTTTTGTCAAGGGCCCCAGGACATCTAAGAGCTTGTCCTGACAAGCCCTCCATGAGCGACCAATCCCCTTCTTAGGATCACGGATGAATTTCATGAGAAAAGTCACCATGTGCAGGTCAATCTCGGGTGTAAGGGTGACTTTGCCTTCCAAAGAAGGACAAGTACACTCCGCCCGGAGACAATTGCGTGCCTCCTTCTCCAAAGGTTTGCGGATGCGCATGGCCACATACTCTGACACCTTTTTAGCGGGCGCCCAGACTGAGGAGCATGGGTGAACAATTTCATCCGGGTCAAACATACCAGAGGCAGGGACTGGGGGAGCAGGAACGGGTTGGGAGGGACCCGGTTCCGTGTCGTTAGGGCCTGCGGGCCGGAGGCAGGAGGCAGAGGGTCTGCAGGAGGTAACTGAAGTTGAGTTGCCAGAAAAGCTCTTTTAAGGCGGTCAAATGCGCAAGAATCCACCCCCACATCGCGTGCACGTTTGGCCGGGGGAGGGGAAGGGTCGTGACTGGGACTTGTGAAGCAGAGGCCACCGGTTGCGGGCAGGAACCATTGGGAGCGCGGCAAGATGCGCAAGGGCCTGATCAATATTTTGCGTGAGTCGCTCTTCAAGGAGGGAAATGGCTTCCCCCACCGCCCTATAAATTGACTGGTACTCCTCATCGTCATAACTATACTCCATTATAACAGATATGATATCACAAAACACGAGGAGCAGATGCCAAATAAAGGCCTGGTTGTCAGGCTGCAGCAGGTTTAACTGAGCTGGGTGTCAGCCAAAAGAACAATGCGAAACTCACAACTTTAGCGGGGGAACCCCCTGGGCCCTCGTTGTCTGGTTTAGAAGCTGTAGATCAATCCCTCAAATGGCCTGGGTCCAGTGCCCACAAGCGCGAGATCGCGCAGTAAATAGCTCTCACGAGCTTGTCCAGAAGTACAGACTCCGAAGACGTGCCCTACGGAGCGTGGACGCAGATCTTTTAAAATCGTGCTGAAACGATCGTGCGGATGATACAACCAAAGAGGCGTATGGCCTCAGGCCAGAGCTCGCACTATGGGTTCCGCACAAACCCCTAAGGGTTTGAATGCGCGCGCTCAAATCAAGAGCCTCCCACGCCCCCTGCTGGCGGGAGGCCGTGAGCACACCAGACGGCCGCGTAGGGGCGGGAACGCTCCCGCGGCTTATGACAGGGAACACGGCACTCGTTCCTCACAAAAAACCAAGCGCGAACGCTTCCGCAGAGGAAACCGCTGAAGCAGGAAACCAAGCGGCGAAAAGCAAACAAAATCCACACATACATCAAAACCCCGCCGAAGCGGGAACCCGCGTTGCAGACTAACGTCACTGCCCGTGATACCAGGATGATTTACTACATAAGCAAGCGCTACCAGCAATAAGCATAACAACACGCTACAGCGCGACGATTGAACACTGTAAACTAAACAACAAGAATCAGTGAAACACAGCGTTACCAAGGTCCAAAGCTGTAATGAACATAACAACGCCCCACAGCGCGACATTAAGTGAAAGACAGCAATAAAGGAAAGCACTTACCTCGGCTGCGCAGCAGCGAAGAAAGAGGAGGAAAGGACACTGAGAGCAGACTATGTTGGGACTGCTGCAACCTGATTGGATAGGATGGACTGTTATGATTGGTCATTTTTTAGGTCTCGGACCGACAGCTGGCTTGCCAGCCGGAAGTCGGAGATTTAATGACTTTGAGTAAGAGTGCTTGCACCCGCCTCTGTCCTCGTCTCTCCTCCATTGGCTGGCTTCCTAAACGGAGGCCAGCCATTGGAGGAGAGAGGCGTCCCTCAAAAGAAGCTCCGTCTCTTTCGGATTCGGGGGCGTACATTTTGCTGTTCTTTCGCCAGTGACGTCATCTGTCACTCAAAACAACAAATACACGCCCGAATCCGAAAATCTTCGGCGCTTTGCGGCCGCCATTTTTTGGGGGGGGGGGCTCAATGTTCACTTTTCTTTAGTGCTTGCGCGTGTCTTCTGCCGTCTGCCCTAACAGCAAGACTGAGTCCAAAGCTGACAAAGAGTCCCAGGAGGAAGAGAAGGAAAGGTAAACAGCGCAGATTTATTTAATCCCATCCCCTCTTTTGACCAGTACCGTTGCTATCGGAAAGTAGAGCCTGCGTTGAATCCCCTATGCCACGAGGAATTGCAGCGGCTTCTTCTTTGTGCCTCGCGCGTTTATTCCTCCATTCTACTTTCTAATCTCTAAACGGAGCAGGCAGGAAATGGCATCCGACGGCAAAGGCGAGAACAAAGGGGCCAAGGATGGCATGAAGAGGTGAGGCGACTGAAATGCGGCCAGAGGCTAGGTGGCGGAGGGTAGCGGGGTAAATTTAAAGGCCGGAGGCGTGCGGCGCAGCTGGCCTTGTGGTGACGAGGCTTTAACATTTGATGGAGACAGCAAAGGTGAAGCACCAGGCCATTGACATCCCCGTGTGCGCCGTGTATCCCGCCATCCCCGTTTGCGCAGTTTGTCCCGCCATCCCCGTGTGCGCCATGTGTCCTGCCATCTCCATGTATGCTATGTTGCGCCCTGTGCCTCCCACCATCCCCCATGTGCGCCCCGATACCGTGTGCACCCAGTGCCTCCCGCAACCCTATCCAACCCGTATGCGCCCAGTGCCTCCCGCCAACCCCTGTGTGTGCCATGTAGCCTGCCGTCCCCGGTGTGGGCCCCGCATGCCGTCCACCATGTGCGCCGTGCCTACCGCCAACCCTGTGTGAACTTTCACATCCCTGCACGCCATGCGTCCCGCCACCTCCCTGCGCCCTGTATCGTGATCACCCTTTGAAAACTGCAAATAAACGTGTTGTGTTCCCTAGCTCAGTGTGTTAATGTGCCAACGGCCAGGATACGGGTATTCGTGACTTACTGGTCACAAGTTGAAATACTATAGTTTAGCGAGGCCATTTGCATAAGGAGATGATTTGTGTGACGGCGAGTAAGTTGGGTGTGAGGTGCGCTCTTCGGTATGTCTGGCTGCAGGTTTCTTCTCCCACCCTTCCCTGCTTCCCTCTTCTTCTTTCTTGTCTCTCCCCCTCCCTTTCTTTATCGCTGCCGGGCTCTAACTATATGGCTCACTCCGACTGTATTCCCGTTCCCGACCCGCCCTTTCTCTCCTTCCCTCTTCCTCTCTGCTGTCTCTCCTTCTCCCTCTGCCCTTGTATCTCTTTCTCGGTGCCGGGCCCTAACTATGTTTCTCACCCTGCAGTCTCCTCGCAATGTCCTTTGTTTGTCTTTCTCTCTCTGCTTGCCCCTCAGTTCCCATTTCTCTCCCCATTCGTTCATGTCTTGTTAGCTTCCCTTTCTCATTATTTGTGCCCTCTATTTCTCAGGCGCACCCTCTCTCTTTCTCCCCTCCTCTGCTTCACTCCTCTACATGTCTAATCTTATCTCCCTTTGAAGTTCTCGCCCCTCTCTCTTTCATCTCTTGTAGTGGTGCTCGCTCGCTCTCCCTCGTTCCCTCCCTGTGACGCTCACACTCTACCCTCTCTTGCAGGTCCTTCCCTGCACAGGCAGTTCTCGGCTCAGGAGTGTCTTGGCTGCCCCGTGCCCTACCCCACACCGGCCCAGAGCTTCTACCCGCCTCCCGCCTCGACGGCTCTGCGCCCCCTGCGGCCCGTCTCCAAGTCCTAGACTCGGGTCACCGCGACGCTGGAGAACAAAGCCCAGTGGGAGAGGTTCCTCGCCGTGGGCACTGAGATGATTCTAACTAAAGGTGGCAGGTGATTGGCACTGTGCCCAGGTGCAGCGATACCGGGGCTCATGGGTGATAGGGGCCCTTCGCTCACTTTTTATGGCTGTCTTATACCACCCTATTGTCGGCAAGGGGCAATTTTCCTTTCTAGTACTGTGGTTTAAGATATCCTTACTATACTTGCAATTGTACTCCCTTCCTGCTTTGTGGTCTTTAATTTGTTGAGGGATACCGGCGAACCAGCCAATAGTGACGGGGAGACTGGGAAACTAGCGATAGGGACATGGGAATAACTCTGGAAAGGTCCATGAAAGATGGGAAGGGCTAGTGAAAATAGTAACGTGTTAGGTTAACAATTTTTCCACCAGCCCTGTTGGCAAAGGGCTGCACTGAGCTATTAAAGACGTCTTTACGTTTCTCCCCACCTGGGGCGCAACTAGACCCGAATTAGAGAGGTGGGGGCGGGGCCTAAGAAGTCAACCAATGGCAGTGAGGCTGGCACTTCAAACAATGGGACTGAGGTATCCTTGAACCCAATGGAAGTAAAAAGCAACAATAACCTGGGCATTTTAAACATGTTGGACAAACCCCCTGCCCCACCCCTGTCACTGTGCAGGAGTGGGCCTGGGAGCTCCTGACTCGGTCCGGAGCATGGGGGCCCTCTCCGTGGACTTCGGCCGTGGCTTCTGTGCAAAACTTTGGGCCTCATTACTGACACTTAGAGAGAGCCCTCTCTCCACACGCTCCCCGGGCCCCCTCCTCACTTTCCTCTCCCACTATCGCAGCATGATTAATCTCCGACCTTCCCTCCCCTGCTCTCCCACTGTCCCTCCTCACCCATTAACTCTTCATTAAAAGCCTGTATCGTGCTTTTAATGTCGCTCCCGCTCCCCTCTCCTAATCTCTTGTAACACGTTGTGAGCGCGGCCTCTCTCCCCGCTATCCACTGCCTTGACTTCCCCTCACCCTCTGCGACCGTTCTCCCTCTTTTCATCTCCTCTTCCTCACTTCTTTCGACTCCTCCAACACTTTGACACCATGCGAGCTCTCTGCTCTTCCCCTCTTCTTTCTCTCGCCCTCTCTTTACTTCCACCACACTTTGACAGCACACCGTCACTTTCTGCTCGTACCCTGTCCTTCCTGTTTCTCTCTGTTTGTCTTTCCTCGCCCTGTCACAATCTGAGAGTGCGCTATCTCATCCTAATCTTTTATCTCTCCTCTCTCTTTTCACCCCAAGTTCACTGTGGGGCCCGGGCGTCCTCCCAACCTCCTTTCTTGCATTTTCCCTTGCTGGTCCCCTGCACTCTCGTCACACTGTTGTCAACAAACCCCCATCAGAGTGCGACTGGACTCGTTCCTTTCCTGCTGTCTCCCGACCTCCCATCCACGACACTCTCGTCACTCCCTGGTATAACCTCTCCCCTGAACGCTCCCCCTACTCTCGTACCAATTTAACCGGGCGCCCCTCTACTCCCTGCTCTTGCCCTAGCCTGCCCCTTCCCGGGATTTCACCCCCTCCCCGCAAACCTTGCCCGCTCTGCCAGAAGCACGACTGACAGGCGGGAACATTGGCAGGCGAGTGAGGGAAACGAGGCGTCGTCGCCACATGACGGCCAGGGACACAGAATCTCCGAGGCTAAGAAACGCCGCATGTTTACACAGAGACACCCAGCACCCAGGTTGGTCTGCTACTTGGGAGAGAGAGCTATGAAAAACATTGGGCCACAAACCGCTTCCGAGCCTTGCCTCCGAGCTGTGAGGGAAATGAATTCATGAATGCAATTGCACAATGCTGTGCTGCCTCAAGGCGCTGTGTGGTAGGAGAAGTGAAGGTGGTGAGTCACAAATGGATCAGAGAAGCGGAGTTGTTTCCCTGCCCCCTCGCTGTGCTTGCTCTCCTGTGTGTGTGTGTGGCTCTGGGTGTGTGTGTGTGTGTGGCTCTGGGTGTGTGGGGGGCTCTGGGTGTGTGTGTGTGGCTCTGGGTGTGTGTGTGGCTCTGGGTGTGTGTGTGTGTGGGGGGCTCTGTGTGGCTCTGTGTGTGTGTGTGGCTCTGTCTGTGTGTGTGGGTGGCTTTGTGTGTGTGGCTCTGTGTGGGTGTAAATGCAATCGGTCATGCATTTGCGAGTGATTAAGCTATTGGCATTGTAAATGACAATGCCATTTATTTATGATTTAAAAAAAAAAGTCATGAGCAATGCCAATAGCTCTACCTTTAATAATGCCGAGACCATTGCATTGTGAATGCTTGTTTCTTGTTGTTGACTACTGATTTCCCTAATGTTCATGGGAAAGGTAGTCTTCTGTTGTTCTAAGGCTGCTATGATAATAAAGCGAAGAGAGAAGGCATAATCCTCGCCTCCAGTCCTGACATAGAATGCGTTGTATCGCATTCATTGTGAACGATATTTACCTATTATTTGTAATTTCTAATTCTCCCAGAAACACTATTTCCAATCACATTCCATATACCAGCTGTGGTCTAAAAGTGCTATCATAACTGTAGAAAGGTGCAGTTTGAGTATTTGTGCAAAATACACTTTACGCCTGGCTTGAAAACACGTTCAGAGTACCACTACTAAGAAGCAATTCGGTTTCATAACAACAACCAGATATTCTGTAGTTCTAGTCTACGAATCTTAAATCCAGGTGTACTGCCCAAATGACCGCACTTCACCATCCTCTTCTGATTTAAACAACCTTACAACAACATCTGGGTAGTACCCTTGAAATTTCAATGGCAGTCTAAGGAGACTAGAATGTGCCTCTAGCCTTATTAACATGGAAGCGGCAAAAGAGGTTTTCTGTGTTCTATGGCCACAAGGGATGAGATGGTTAACAATTAAGTTTTCTCAGAAGTACTCTGTGAGAGCAGGAGTTTACATTTAGCATGACCTCCGACCCCCAACTCCATCTCCCCGCCCAGTAAGAGTTACGCTCTACTTCTAATAGCAGAGCATGCAAAGAAACTGAAGTGTTGCAACACATTGAATTGATTTAAAATACATCTTGTTTATCTGATTTTCAAATGGCTTTTTCAGAGAGAAAAAGGAAATGGTAGGGTGATGATCTTTAGCGCAATTTCCAGTAACCACATTTGGATATGATTATCCAAAGCTTCGAGCCCAGACATACCAGACAAACTAGTTACATTTTACAAGGACAATTAAGAGTATAAAATAATTTCGATAGAGGATGGTTTTCGAAACTAATCTTTTTTTGTGTGAGTAATTTTACCAGTGCAGACCAAACCTGTGATTCAAGTTTGACATGGGAAAATAAGAAATTACTAGAGGAAAAACAATCTGTGTATTTTGAGTCCAAAACATTTTTTTTGCGTTTAGACAACGTTTTATATATTGACATGGACCAAGCAGCTCTCTCAGCGATGAAGTTTTACAAAACCATGACAAAACAAAACAGGCATTGACAAAGCCAAAGGGTTTGTAGCAAACACCACAGACCGATTGGTTTGCTAATGCTTATTTATATATGTTACTGCACTCATAATGCCCTAAACACACACACATACAAACACAGATATGTACACATTTATAAACTCCAAAAACCTTAAGCACATATACTCCTTATGCCATACATATATGTAATGATCGAGATTGCTACAAGAGGAACAACATCGTGCCACATGGAGTAAGTTCTATTTAAAGTTACTTGCTTGGAAAAGTAAAGGACTGCTCAGTTCGGATGAATATAAATACTTGAAAAACGACCATCCAATTATGCCTGTGTAACGTTGGAAGGTAGGCCTAACACGTGGCAGTTAGCTATGACAATGAAGGACACAGACTCGTGCTATCAGTTAGCCGGAAAGACCCCGAGCGGTCTTCCGCATCTTTATTTATACCCCGGCGCGAGCCCGCCCCGGGGTTGTGCGTGCGTGCGTGGGGGAAAGATACAATGTAGTGGAGAGCCCGAGTGGCTCTCTACATCCCTCCTTTGTTTTAGTTCTTTCTGCTCCCAGACACTCGGACCACAGTTCAAGGAGATGTCCATGCAAAGTCCCTTAGCCGTTGGCTGGGCATCGGATTGGGCCTCAGGCTGTAGCGATGATTCTGGGTCCCTGATGGTTCGACAACCCCAGCCGGGGTTGTCCTTGGATCTGCGCTCGCCTCTACTGCCCTTGGTTGACTCGGCTCGATGCCGAGGCCGGGTGACATTGGCCTCGATTGAACCTCCCCTCGTGGCGGTCCTGGCAGAGAACTCGGGGAACTGGGATAGTCTGAGTCTCCCAGCACCAGCTCCTCCGCTTCCGTTTCTTCCACCCGCTGGTGTCCAGCGGCTGCTTCCGTTGCCTTCCTGAAGCATGAGATATTTAGAGTCACGGTCTGTCCGTTTCTCTTTGCAGTGACCATTGTCCCTTGAATCTTGTCCACTCTCCACACTTCGGGTTCAAATGGCGTTCGAAACTTCCATCCGGGATGGCGATCCTTGACGACCACTGCATCCCCTTCTCTGATGTCTGGTTCTTTGGCACGGCGATGCCGGCTTGCTTTGGCGTTGGTGGCCTGCCTCCGTGCTTGGGTAGCCTCAGCGTCCCTCTCTTCCGGCATCCACGTGCTCGCCGTGGGTATGCTGTCTCTGGGGGCTCGCTTGAACAGCACGTGGGCTGGGGCGCACTTGGTCGTCGAGTGTGGTGTCTGTCGGTATGCCCCTAGAAACTGGTCCAGGGCCATCTCCAGATCTTCACCATTGTCCACCGCTATCCGAAGGGCTCTATTTATTGTTCGCATCAGTCTCTCCACTTCTCCGTTGGCTTGAGGCCACAGCGGGGTGATCTTTCTGTGTTTGATTCGGAGGGCCTCCAGATACGATTGGAACTCTCTCCCTTGAAAGGGGGGTCCGTTGTCGGACTTGATTTCCTCGGGGAGACCCATCGTGGCGAACACGCGGTTTAGTACCTTCTTGACCTGTGGGAATGCTGTGGATGCAATGACTTCTACTATTGGGAACTTCGAGAAGGAATCCACCAGCACCAACATGTGCCTTCCATCCGGGAAGCTGCCGAAGTCGATACTGAGTTGAGTCCAGGGAGCCCGAGGCGCTTCTTCCGTGATTACGGGTGCTGGAATGGGTTCGCCCCCGGTGATCGTGCAGGCGTGGCAGGATCGTATCATCGCTTCCACTTGGCTGTCCATCGCTGGAAACCACACCTTGCTCCTTAGGCGCGCTTTCGTTTTAGCCATGCCTTGGTGTCCCACGTGGGCTAGGCTTAACGCTCGTTGTTGGAGGCTTTCTGGCATGACAATGAGGTGCCCTCGCAGGATCACTCCTTCCTCTCCCACACTGAGTTTGCTGCGTATGTGCCATAGCTGCTGTCTGGCATGGCTTACTTCTGGTCGGAGGCTAGCGGCGCCATCAAGGAAGCGGGCCCAGCGGTTTTCCTCGAGGGCTCGGCGGACGTTCGTGAGAGTCTCATCTTCTGCAGTGGCGTCTCCGATCTCTTTGAGCGACATGTTCTCTGGACACGCGGCATGCGTGACCATGTGTACAATCTCTTCCACTTCCTCCCCGCCCTCGGTGGGTAGCTGTTGTGAGGTGACGTCCGGGTGCCGTGACAGGTAGTCAGCGGGGTTGTGAGCCCCAGGCCGGAACACAACTTTGAATCGGTAGCCCTGCAGCTGGACAGCCCACCGTTCGATCCGTGGGGGAGCTAACCGTGAGGTCCCGGCAAAGAGGGGCAGGAGAGGCTTGTGGTCCGTGACCACCGTGAATTCCTGTCCACAGAGGTAGAGATGGAAATGCTGGCATGCCCACTTGATGGCCAGGGCCTCCCTCTCTATCTGCGCGTACCTGGTCTCCGTGTCCGTCAGTGCCTTGCTGGCGTAGGCGACTGGTCTCCACTCTTCCGGCCCATACTCTTGCAAGAGAACGGCTCCTAGTCCCACGGGACTGGCATCCACAATCAGCTTGGTCCTTCCCCTTGGCTGGAAGTAGGCCATGGTGGTGTTGTCCAGAAGACCAGCCTTGACATTCTGGAACGCTTTATTTGCGGCTGTAGTCCAGTCCCATTTCTGATCGGCTCGGGTGAGGGCCCGGAGAGGTTCCGCGATGGCAGCCAGGTTTGGTATGAACCGGCCGCAGTACGTGGCCATGCCCAAGAAACTGTGCACTTCAGTTGGGTTTCGCGGGGTGCTGGCAGCTTTGATCGCCTCCGCTTTCTTAGGGTCCACTTTGAGGCCTTCCCTGGTGAATGTGTATCCGAAGAAGTCCACCGATTCTTGGTAGAAGGCACATTTGGCTCGGTGCAAGGTTAGCCCGCTGTCAGCAAGCCTCTGTAGGGTCGCTCTCAGGTTAGCGTCGTGTTCTTCGAGGGTTGTGGAATACACGAGAATATCATCGCTGAGGTTAATTACTCCTGTCAGGCCTGACAGCACCTCGCGAATGGCGTTTTGAAAAACCTCGGCCGCAGATGAGACGCCGAAGCTGAGCCGGGTGTAGCGACGCAGCCCTACGTGCGTCGAAAAGGTGGTGATGTATCTGCTGGCCGGCTCTAACTCCAGCTGGTGGTAGCCTGAGTTGAGGTCCAGCTTCGAAAACCACTTCGCCCCGTTGAGGTCCGCTATGATATCATCCATGGTGGGGGTGATATGCCTCTCGCGCTTGACAGCTGTGTTCGGAAGTCTCATGTCCACGCATAAGCCAATGGCTCCTGGCTGCTTTGGTTTGGGGGCGACGACCAATGGGGAGACCCAGGGTGTCGGTCCCGACACTTTCTCGATTACCCCCAGATCTTCGAGCTTCCGCAGCTCCTCTTCTACTTGTGGCCGGAGATTGAAAGGCACCCGCCTGTGCCTGAGTGCGACGGGTTTGACTGTCTTATCTATGTGTAGTTTGAACCTCCGTCCCTTGAGTTTGCCTAGGCCCTTGAACAGCTCGGGGAAGTCCTTTAGCATGAAGTCCGCGTGTGCCTGGTGCACCTGGTTGGCAAAGAATACCAGGCCGAGATCTTCCGCCGTGTGGCAGCTCAGGAGGGTACCCTTCTTGCCCTCCGTGATGTGGAACTTGGTCTCCGTAGAGTATTCCCCATTGACTACGGTGGTTTGGATCACCCCTCGAAGAGGTAGCGGTTCTGTCCCTCCATAGGTGTATATTCTTGCCACCGATGGTGCTAGTATCGGTTTCGGGGACATCTTCTCATATTGGTCCGAGTCCATGATGTTGACGGACGCTCCGGTATCTATCAGCGCGTTGACACTCGTCCCGTCAACGGTAATGGAGCACATGGGTGGTGGCCTTCTTTTCGTAGATGCTCGGCTGACATAGGAGACGACGTACACCTCGTCATCTTCGTCGTCCTCGTACCTGGGCCGTCTGTCTTGTGCCTCGGTGTCAGGTGGAGGTCGCTCCGGATCAAGTGATAACTGTTGGATTCGCTGTGTCGCCGCTCGGGCACGTAGGCCTGCTGATCAGAACTTTCCTCCCCGGCAGACGGCGGCAAATGATTTAGACGCCCGCACTTGAGGCATGTCTTGCCTTTGGCGCCGCACGTGGCGGTGGCAGGATGATCTTCGCCGCAGTATCCGCAGCGGTTGCTTCGTGGTGGGCCCTGTCTCTGCCTTACTGGCGGGAATCGCCTGTGAATTGCGTTGACCCGCTCTTCTTTGATGGTCGGGGTTCTCGCTGTTGTCGGGGCGATGACCGGGGTGCGCAACGCCACCTCCATCTCCTCGGCCCTGGCGTCGGACAGTTCATGTGATCTGGCCAGGATGAGTATCTCGTCAAGTGATATTCCTGGTTGCCTGAGGATTAGTTTCCTCAGGAGCTTCGACTTGCATCCGACTATGATTTGATCCCTGATCTCTTCTCGGGGGTCGGTGAACGGGCACGTGCTCGCAAGTCGACGGAGTCGAGCATAGTACATGTCAACAGATTCGGACTCAGTCTGCCAGGCGCGCTTGAACTTGAACTTTTCAAAGTCATTGTTAAGCTGTGGGTCGAAATGGGCGTTGAGGGCCGCGACGGCGGCCTCGTAGTCATGCTCGGGTCCGGTATTGGGGAGCGATTCGAACAGGTCGTAGATTTCTTGACCTCCGTATAGGATGAGGAGTGACCTCTTCACTGTCCCATCCGTTTCTCTGGTGCCCTTGAAATATAGATTGAGGCGCCCGACCCACGCTCTCCACCGGAGCGCAGCTGTCGCTGGGTCTGAAGTTTCGCTGAAAGGCGGGATGGGCGCTGCGCCGGCATGCAGGTGTGCAGGAAGTGCAGGTGCAGGGGGTCCTGCTGGGGCTTGGGCCTGTGGGAGTGCTGCAGGCACCGCTGGCGGCGGCTGGACCGCTGGTGGTGGAGGCTGGACAGCCCCGTCTTGGGCTGCTCCTGTCGCGTTCTGGCTCATGGCGAGGCTCTATGCGAGGAGTGTCGGTGCTTTTCCGGAGTTGTGGTGGCGTAGGGTGTGCCACGTGAAGGAGCGCTGTGAGGACTGGCCCAGGGGGGGGGGGGGGCCGAGATGCAGGCGGAGCGTCTGGGGCTCCAGAGGTGGGCAGGCTGGTGGCTAACTTTACTAGGGCTGGTTTGTGCCTGTGTGCAATTCTTTCCCCTATGTCCTTTTAGTGTAGTAATGCCCTTTTTTTCAACTTGGGTGGCCGGAGTCACGTGGATGCGCTGCTCAGGCGCGAGCAGGACGGACTTCTGCAGATCCGAATTTTGCCTTGGCTTAGGCTTGATGATGGCGCGTGCAGCGCAGGCAGGTGCAGCGCGAGCAAAGCTGGGCTCGGAGCCTCGCGAGCACACGCGGCAGAGGCACCGCTCGAGTGCCGTCTCCTGAAGGGGCGGGGCCGCTGCAGGCCGTGACCATGTGGTGCAGCTGCGGGGCCTCGTAGGCAGTCGGCGCACCTCCCCCACGCCGGCTGGCGAATCGAGGGAGCGCGGGGAGCGCGCAGGCGGGCAGACGGAGCACTCACCGCAGGATGACACCGCTGTGCACCGGCTCCGCGAGTCCCGCCAGCTGAAGGCGCTCCCTCACGGGAGACGCGTGGGCGGGTCTCGGGCGGAGGAGGAACCGGCACGATGGAGCGGGTAGGCACCGCAGCAGGAGACCGGCACCACGGCGTGCAGGAGGCAGCAGGCACGCGTGGGGAACAACCGGCCTCGTCGCCAGTGTAACGTTGGAAGGTAGGCCTAACACGTGGCAGTTAGCTATGACAATGAAGGACACAGACTCGTGCTATCAGTTAGCCGGAAAGACCCCGAGCGGTCTTCCGCATCTTTATTTATACCCCGGCGCGAGCCCGCCCCGGGGTTGTGCGTGCGTGCGTGGGGGAAAGATAAAATGTAGTGGAGAGCCCGAGTGGCTCTCTACAGCCTGGAATGTATTTTATTCCAAAAACACATAAACATGCTACTAAGCCACCCATGAGACCAATCATTTCGGCACGGAAAGGTCTGTTAGAGAACACATCGCGGTATATTGATTTTTTCCTGCAGGAACATGTGCGAACTCTGCCATCCTATATACAGGATACTAGTGACTTCCTCAGGTACATCCATAATTGCACATGGGAAGAGGGCTATCTATTAATGACTTTGGATGTCACTACGCTATACACAAGTATCCATCATAAGGATGGTATAAAGGCTCTGGAACATTTCTTAGGCACTAGAACAATTTGTTTATACCAACATAACAAGATGTTACTCAGCAAGACTTCATTTTGCCTAGAGAATAACTTCTTTATGTTCCAAAAACCAGATTTGCCAGCAGATCAAGGGTGTTGCAATGGGGGCCAGCTTCTCCCCAAACAATCCTTTTCTACACATGGGATGGTGGGAGGAGTTGGGCCGCAGGGCAAACTAATAAGGAGGTATTACATAAGCATGTAATTGTATGGTTAAGGTATATTGATGACTTATTTGTGATTTGGCGGGGTACAAAAGAAAATGCAAGGAATTTTATCACGCAAATAAATGTCAATGACATTAACTTGCACTTACGGCAACTCTAAGTAGAGAATCAGTTTGTTTTCTGGATGTAGAGGTGTTTACTGTAAACAGAAAAATTTAAATGAAATTACATTGTAAACAGAGAGCTGGGAACACTGTATTACACGCTACAAGTTTCCACCCCAAACACCTAGCATCCCATATGGAGAAATGCTTAGAAATAGGAGAAGCTGCAGCAATGATAACGAGTTGATGCTAGCCTGAAGAGACAGCAAAATCAGGTTTTTAAGGAGAGCACAATTGACAAAGCAATCAGAAAAACCCATGCTTTAAGTAGATCAGAGTTGTTGTTCGGAACATCAGGCAGCGATACACGTGCCATAGCAGCAAGTCAAAAACCACAGGAAGAACAAAGTAAAAGGCTGATCCTTACATATAACAAACAGAAAAATAGCCTACCCAACATAATCAAGAAGAAATTGCCAATTGTACTAAGTGACCCTGTTATAGGGGGCATATTACCAAAAAGCCCAGCTATTACTTTTAGAAAAGCCACCTCCATGAGTGATGTTCTAGTCAGTAGCAACCCCGAGTTTTAAAACGAAGATTAATTGGTTAACACAAAGGAAGGGATTTGTAAAATGCACCACGTGCCGAGAGTGCAGATTTGGTGTGAACAAAACATCATATTCAATACCCTTTAAAGATGAACCCATCAACATCAATACATTTTTAACACGTAAACCTGACCATGCAGTGTATGTGTTGGAGTGCTCTTGTGGATTGCGCTATGTAGCACAAAGCTTCAAGT
The DNA here is from genome assembly GCF_964263255.1 of Lissotriton vulgaris. Lineage (NCBI taxonomy): Eukaryota > Metazoa > Chordata > Amphibia > Caudata > Salamandridae > Lissotriton > Lissotriton vulgaris. The sequence goes on along the minus strand of NC_141686.1, from coordinate 18,988,431 downwards.
TCACATGCGAATACTCCAATACATTTGAGCGATCACTAATTCTGATTTATCGCACCCGGTGGTACGTCATTTTAAAGAAATGCATGATAACAAGTTAGAACATCTAAGGTATTATGTGTTGGATTCAATCTTGAGTTTGAGACGTGGTGGAAACCGTCAGGCTGAACTAAGAAGACTAGAAACACAATACATTCTAGAGCTCGACACCAAAAGCCCACAGGGGCTGAATTCCAGTGAGGATTTTTATTCTTGCCTATAAAATTATTGTGTGATAAAAACTAGATGCAGTATTTTACCTCAAAAATTGATATGATGAATTGTAACATCCACAGGTCCCTATATGCACTATGCTGAGTACTGTACCTTAACCAAAATGTATTTTAATTTAATGTTAATGAACAAAACATGTTTGAAGGTAGCAATTAGCGTTGTTATGCATTATAGCACTCTACACAAACTATATGGTTGGAACAGGATTAACGAAGTAGGCTCACTTGGGCTATATGGCACAACTAAAGTTATTAAAAAACATAACAACAACTAAGCTGAGGATGGTAGTAGACATAGTGAAGGGTAAAACATGTGGTTGCCCAGATACTACGTCACTGGTTAAAGTGGTCTAGGAAATTTGTGATACATTATGGGCTAGATGTAGGTAGGAAAGATTTACCGATTTCAAATTACCGAATTTTACCGAATCGGTAATTTAAAATCGGTAAATCTATGGGTCCTGAGGAAATATAAATTTTATGGTCAAGAAATGTTCCCTAACGTGTACCCCACCGTCTCCATGTACGAACTTAAAGTGCATGTAACTTCCCTCCTGTGCCAGCTATGAAGACGCAAACACATTTGCGTCCAACGTTAACATGTCCTCTTTCAGACCCACCCTGAACGGGTTGAATATTCCGTTCCTAAGTATGCCTTGCCAACGTCTTTTTGTGGTGTACTTTACACGTTTTCCAGCCCAGGCGAAGTAGGCCCTGAATTCTGCCATCGAGCCTTTTCCTGCCTTCAGACTCTGAAATGCCTCAGCCTGGGCCGGCCCTTGTACCCGTGACCTCTGCCTTACTCCCTGCGCGGCTCACGGCGCTTAGCTCAGCCTGTTGCCTGCCAAGACTGTATTCAACCTTCGAATTATCTGTTCCGCTCCTCAAAAATACATTCCTGCCTACTAGTTTAAGTAAGCATCCTTCCAGCTGCAGAGCAAAGGGCCCGGCCTCACTGTCTCCGTCCGAGTAATTCATAGTCTCTGTTACCATGGTAGGCCCATGCCCCCTCGCATCTCATGCAGACACCTAGACGCTTATACACGCACTCACAGTCAGTATAGAATAGCCTCTGTCCGAGAGACCTTTTCCTTCTAGATAATATGGTTCCCAAACATCAGATACCAGATATGATATAGGAACGAGTTGATCTGACATGCCAGACTTCTGTCCCTTTCCTCTGGTGTAAATGTCAAGTCCCCTGCACCCTCCAACTTTACATCAATCACACGTCATGCAGCTGCGCGCGCATCCTAGCTACCGATTCCTGCTGACTCTGCACTATTTTGTCATAGAGCCACCCACTTCTGACACTTACATGTGACGTTTCTAGAACACACCTCTGTGCACGCCTTAGTTCACGCCTTCTGATTACGTATTGCTAACACGTGTGTATCCTTATCTTGTTTCTCTCAGCTGTTACGCCTTCTGCATTGACTTCTATTGTGTATATTAAGTATAAAAGTAATGTAATGTCAATAAAGTATGCTCTATCCCTTCCTGCACCCCAGTGGTGGCAGGAACCCGATATCCGGTACCTGACCCATTCCTTTTTAAGGAATAAAACCCCTAAGAACTCTAACACCACGGACTCTGCGTCTTTCTTTCCGATTGAGTTATTTTTGTTTAAGTACTTACCTGCATAGAAATTAAGACGGTAAATCAAATATTTACCACATTATTCTGGCGCCCGAATAGGGACCCCTCCCCCACCCCACGCGCCGGTTGGTGCGTTGCAGCCTTGGTCCCCTGCCACAGTCGTGACGGACACTACGCGTACCCGCAGGATTTCCTGTATCTCCCTCAGGCCTACGGAGGTGACGGAGACTGCGATCAGCACCCAGACGAGGCGGTGAGGAGTGCGGAGGATCCCGACCAGAGCCTAGCCGAAAGAAGCAAGGTCCGAGGTGTCAAGAGGCCTACCAGTTCCGAAGTTCCGAAGTATTCACGTATCGAGTCGAGTCGAGTCCAGTCCGGTCCAGTCCAGTCGAGTTTTCCGAGGCCTTCTGTTCCGTGCTTCCCGGTGAGTACCATTGCTGGGGACGCATCTAGACGGGTGCATCATTATGTATCCGGTAAAGACGGGTTTGGGTACACAAACACGGTCTGCACTGTTTTAGACAGTGTATCTGTGCTGTTTAGCAGTACATCTAGCATCCAAGTTCTTGCACTGTTCTCAACAGTGTATCTGTGCTGTTTAGCAGTACATCTAGTATAAAGGGTAGTCATATGTGTTCAAAATGTTTCATGTGATTAATGTCGTGGTATGAGTGACTGTTTTGTGTACATTACCGTGTTTTTGTGTAACTAGCTGTGTTCAGAAGTAAGTGACAAGTATCGAGTATCCAGTACTAAGTAACAAGATGCCGCTTTTCAATAAGTTAAGACAGATAGGAACTAGGAAAGGGATGCTAGAGGAAGAAATTCCTATCCCTCCTAGGGACACTCCTGGAAATTTTATGTACCATAAGCATGGCTTAGATGCCATACTGTACCTAGATTTATGGGCCGATTATACTAAGCACCTAGAAGAAAGACACAGATGGCCCGTTACAGGAACTTGGGATGCCGAGTGCATCCTGAAAGTAGAAGAAGCGCTATGGAAAAAGAAAGCCAGACAATCTCAGAAAGACGCCATAGGATTTTGGCGTAAAGAATCACATAAACGTGCCGAAAAAGCACTCCGAAGAGAAGACAGACATAGAGAAGAGTCGGATAAAGTTCGAGAAAACGAATTAGTTAATGAGGGGATCCGAGTAAAGGCAGAACAAGTAGACCGCATGCAAAATAACCTTGTACTTAGTGACCGAGGGTTCGCCTGAAGCCACTTCAGAAATACCGAAAGATCTGCCACCGCCATTGGTTCCAACTAAAGTAAATCACAGGACTACAAAGGACATATTCCTTGCTTCCTATCTAGATGATGTAGCTCCCGCTTACACCAATCCACCTGCCCAGGTACCACCTGCTGACGGTGACGGAGGTGGCAACCCACTCCAAGACAATGTCCCGCCCTTACCACAACAAAGTTCACCCGCCCGGAATCCTGTTCCACCTGTTCCTCCACCACTTCCTACACCTAAGATAAATACCCTGAATCCGTTTGGGCCTGACCCTGGAAAGACACCAGTTCAGTTACTTACACAGTCCCCACAGACAAGTCATGCTCAAGCCTCCGCCTCTGGAGGTGCGACAGGGGGTTACCAGACCCCGCCACAACAACATAGGTTAAACATAAGGGACATATTAAAGAACCGTACACCCCGAACCTCAAATTTCGACATGCTTAAAGAACCTCTTCCAGTTTGCAGATACGATCCAGTACCCGGTAAAGACGATAGGATGTTATTAGCATCTCTACGCTTACGAAAAGTTACAGATTACTTAATGTTGTTCCCAGGAATGACTGATCACCTAGATAGAATATACCATTTTATCCAGACTGGGGAAGATCCTGACTGTATTAAAGAGGCCCTGGCTCACCAGAAAGCTGACACTCAAGGTTGTATATTACGGTTCTTCATAAACTGTCTAATAAGAGAACAAGACAGGCCTGGGGTAGACCAGGACGAAATGGATGCACTAAACAAATGGGGCCAGAACATAGCCGAGGGAAAACACGATAAACAGAATTGTATAGCAAGTATGTACAAAAAGATCAGGAAAGAAGTAATAGAGATACACGAAAGAAAGAAACAAGAAAGGGAAGCAGATAACGATCGGCTTGATTCCTCCGAGGAGGACGACCGAGAGGAATCCGAACAACTACCTAAAGAAATGATAGCGTACGTAGGTAAGGGAAATTACCTTAGGAAAGGTATTCGCCCAGAAAGCAAGAGAGTTTTTCTGTCTGGTATATCAAAACCGAATTCTTCTGAATATCTGTTTCAAGATACCGATAAAAAGCTTCAAGAACGAATGGGGTACCACGTACTAAATTCTATGGATGAACAAGAACTAGCCCGGTCAGCAGTACTATGGGCTGACAATCCTAGCATATACAATGATGATACAGTAGCACAGACATTTCTGAACCTTTCCCCAGACGAGCAGAAATTAGCGGGTGTATACATGATTCAGCATCTTCTCACGTTATACAGAAACGAACATTCGGACCCAGGTCCCTTACCTGATACATTAGAAGCACTACTTATGAATAGATGGAGAGGTCTAAGTACCAAGTTGATTAAAAATAATTCTAGAGCAACGACACAGATATAACGCTTTCTTAGGCCCTCAACATGTTTCAGCTCTGCCCCCAGAAAGAAAAATGTTTCATTTGGAGCATTTGGACAGACAGAATCCTTTACGAGAAGTACACCCAGTTATGGGTGCCGATAATACCCTGAAACGCGTGTATGTGTACACACCTTTGACAAAGTTAGAATTGTTAGAAATGAAGAAACTAGTACCCTGTCACGATAAAGACCCTGCAGGTTTTCACCGAGAACTTAAGGATATGTTACTCATGGGAGACTACACATATACGGATATTATGAAATTGTTAAAGTACTGTTGCCTACTGGCATCTATGAGAAACTCAAAGAAAAGGAATGGGAGGTGGGAGATAAAAAGATTATATGGGCTGAAATAGAAGACGAGGAAAAAATTCGTACTCCAGGGCTAGGCCTTGGGGAGAAAGCTAAAGCATTACCAGGATTGATAGTACAGGTTTTGCCAAGATTATTGACAACTAAAAAGGAAGACTGGGACGCGATCTCAGCCTGTAAACAGAAACACGATGAAGATACTAGTGACTTCTATTCAAGATTCGAGAAATGTTTCATTATTAATAGTGGCCTGAAACCAAGTAGCGAGTCATACCCACACCTTTTTGTAAGTAAATTAGTAGAAAATTCCCTAACACAGGTTAAGAATCGTGTATATAAAGTCGAAAGTACATGGCAAGCAAATACGCCATCCCAGATGTTACAAATGTTACAATATCATCAGAACAGAATTAGAGAAGAACAAGAACATGAACAAAGACGTATGAAAGACACGAAAATGAAAATACTAGTTGCCCAGTCAGTCCCAGCTGACGGTCAGAAAAAGGGTGGGACGCAGACAAATAACTCAGCAGCTCCCGTTAAAGGGACATGCAACTATTGCAAGCAGCCAGGCCACTACGTAAATGAATGTCCAGTCCTGAAACACAATATAGCGACAGGTAAAACTAAAGAAAGACCGCGTCAGCCTAGACAAGACCAGGTCCAGCCACAGACTTCACAGAACACACAGCCTATACATGCTTCATCACACACCGCCCAGACCGTAGCGGTATCACAGCCACAGCCCATTGCCGCGACTCAGCAAGTTTCACAGCAAATGTACCAGTATGCCCAATCTGATTATCAGCGATACACATGAAACAGCCTAGAGAGGGAGGTTGGCTTGCCCCTTATCGAGATTCCTGTAGATCAAGAGGGTCCTTACGTACATAGTCAGGTATTGGGAAAAGACAGAAAGTTTTTAATTGACACAGGGGCAAGCCGCACAACAATCAGCCATGATGAAGTCCCAGGGGCACCCCTCTCAGGCTCACAGAATGTTTCCCTTGGTTTTTCAGGAAAGCCTATTGTAAATGAAGTATCAGAACCCGTCCCCTTAGCAGTAGGTCCATTATCACGTGTTACAGACTTGTTACTCACGAAATCATGTCCAGAAAACTTGTTAGGAATAAAGACGCTGAAGGCTCTAGGAGCTGTGATATGTTGTTCTCCGGAAGGAGTTAGACTTTTTCTGCGTGACTTTAAGGGTCACTATGTATTACGAGATTTTGATGTCAGATTGAAAAATGTACCGGAACACCTGTGGGCACAAGGCCCAACCGATGTAGGTTGTATGCACATTACACCATACCGTGTAACACTCAAACCAGGAGTTGTTTTACCCCGAATCAGACAATACAAGTTACCACCCGATGCTGTCGTGGCTTTACTGGAAATCATTGAAGAGCTTATTGCCCAAGGAGTGGTCGTAGAAACCGACTCCAATATCTGTAATTCCCCTATCATTCCGATTCTTAAACGTACTGATCCCAATGCACCGCCAGTATATCGGCTGGTGATTGATTTACGAGAACTGAATAAATGCATTGTTCCACAGTACCCTGTGGTTCCCGACATCTCATCTTTATTGACTGCTATTGATTCAGAAGCGACGTTCTTTACTGTAATTGACCTCAAGAACGCCTTCTTCAGTGTGCCCATCGATCCAGAGAGCCAATATCTCTTCGGATTCAGTTTAAATGGACGAAGTTTCAAATTTTCACGCGCACCTCAAGGATTCACAGAAAGCCCCAGCATCTATAGCCAAGCACTGAAAAGACAACTTGATTGTATCCAAATGCCAGTTAACACTGCCTTATTGCAGTACGTCGATGATCTGCTGATCACCGCACGAAGTGAACCCGAATGTGAACAAGCATCATTGACAGTTTTACATTTTCTGGCCGACAAGGGACACAAGGTGTCTCCTTCGAAGCTACAATTCTGTGTTCAGCAAGTTGTGTACTTGGGTCACTTGCTGTCCAAAGTGGGGAGACAGCTCACTCCTGACCGCATCCAGTTAATTGTAAATATGCCACAACCCCAGACACAAAAGGAAGTGCGGGCCTTTATAGGCCTCACCTCGTACTGCAGACAATGGATTCCCCAGTATGCATTTCTAGCTAAACCACTCATTCAGTTGACAACACAGGAGGCATCGACTTCGACTGCCCTTCCTTGGACTCAGGAACATACACAGGCTTTTGAGGAATTAAAGAAAGCTTTATGTCAAGCACCAGTTCTAGCGACACCATGTTACAGCAAACCTTTTACACTTTTTGTTACAGAACGTGATGGTACAGCATTGTCTGTCCTCACTCAAGACCAAGCAGGTTCACATAAGCCTTGCGCTTATTTTTCGAGTACATTGGATTCAGTAGCCCAGGCACTCCCTGCGTGCTTAAAGTCAGTTGCAGCGACAGCCTTAGCAATCAGACAGAGCGACTCAATTGTATTAGGACATCCATTGACAGTACAAGTTCCACATTCTGTAGAGGTCCTTCTAAACCGAACCCAGACTCAACACTTGACTATAGCACGATTGACAGGTTATGAATTGACACTATTCCAGCCCCACATAGAAATCAGACGCTGTAACATTCTAAATCCTGCCACATTGTTACCCTCCATTATAACAGATTCAGCCCCGCATGATTGTATGGAGATAATTAATGCAGTAACAAAGCCCCGACGAGACTTAGCAGATGTTCCACTGACCAACCCAGACCTGACACTTTATGTGGACGGTTCATGCATGAGAACAAGTACAGGAGAGTTAGTGACCGCGTACGCAGTAACCACTGAAACCGAAGTCAAAAAAAAACATCGTATTGACACACTATCCGCTCAAGCAGCAGAGCTCATTGCTCTGACCCGAGCCTGTATACTAGCCAAGAACAGAAATGTTAACATATACACACTGATTCTCGTTATGCTTTCGGAGTCGTACACGACTTCGGAATGTTATGGCAAGAACGAGGTTTCTTGACTTCCCACGGAGCCAAGATTCAACACGGTCCCCTCATTCAAGCACTGTTAGAAGCAATACATCTGCCTTCGGGCATATCCATCATGAAGTGTAAAGCACATACTAAAGTTACAGACTCTGTTTCCCAGGGTAATGACCTGGCAGATCAAACAGCAAAACATACAGCATTGACTCACACCCAGACAACTGATGGAACAAAGATTATAGTACCGACACATTGTATGACTGTTAAGGATCCCACACTAGATGTAATCGATATTCAGACACATGCCACTTCAGATGAAATCAAGAAATGGACTGAACTAGGAGGGATCCAGACAGATCAGGGATGGATGACGAAGGGAAAATCTACATGGTTTCTCCCCGACTCTATGGTTCAAGTCATAATAAATACCGCACATAGTCCAGCCCACCTAGTAGAAAAAGCCATGTTAGACAGTTTACAGAATCTCTGGTACAACAAACATTTACGAGCAGCAGCAAAACAGAAAGTGCGTACTTGCATGATCTGTTGTCAGTTCAATCCAGGTAAAAGCGTCCCTGTAGAGCAAGGTGGATTTCATCCTCCCGATCACCCTTTTGAAGTCCTCCAGATGGATTATATCCAGATGGACCGATGTCGAGGATTCAAGTATGTCCTCGTAGTGGTTTGTGCACTTTCCCGTTGGACCGAAGCATATCCAGTCCCAGACTACACTGCTCCGACCACTGCCAGGCAGCTGGTTCGAGAATTCTTCCCACGGTACGGCTTGCCTCGTATCGTGTACTCAGATAACGGACAGCCCTTCTCGTCCGAGCTCATGAAGCAGGTTTCACTCCTGCTAGGATATCAGTGGAAATTCCATTGCGTCCGACATCCCGAGGCAGCTGGCCTTGTAGAAAGACATAACCAGACACTGAAAACACGACTCGCGAAAATATGTAAAGAGAAAGGGGTCGACTGGATAGTCGCCCTGCCAGTTGCACTATTCTATATGAGGATGGTTCCTCATTCGAGATCAGGGCTATCCCCGTATGAGGTGGTCTTTGGCAGACCACCCAATATGTGGGGGACGCCCATGCCTAAGAAAATAACTGATGTTGATTGTAATATGCTGACAGATTACCTTGCCTCCTTGATGTCTGCACTCCAATCATGTCGTTCACAGGTTGCCGCAGCCTTTCCCGACAACACTGATGTAAAGCCACACGATGTCCGTCCAGGTGATACTGTGCTGATTCGCAACTTCGATAGGAGGAGTCCGCTGGAGCCCCGCTGGCAGGAGCCGAAGCTCGTCCTTCTGACCACGAGGACCGCCATCAAGGTTGAGGGCCGAAAGGGGTGGATCCATACGAGTCATATAAAAAAATGCAATGAACTTTTACCAGAAACTGACTCCTCCACCCCCTCAAAGGACTGCCCAGAATCTAGTGACTTTAAAGTTCCCAAGAGAGAGAAAACTCCGCAAGAGGAGTATAAAACAAAACTACGATCTAGTAAGTCAGACAGTTTAATTGTTTAAGTCCTCCCCTAGGTGAATCGGTTAAATTAGTTTCTGACATGTATCCCCTAGATCGAGATAGAGAGAGAGAGAGACAACTCAAGAAACGTGCATATTGTAAATCACTCCGTAGTCACTGTATAGTGACATTATTGATTTTGTTTTTTCTAAGCCTTCTGATTATTGCTGCTAGTATATTGCTGCCTGTATATTACCCTATCTTCAAGCATACACAATCTGCTTACAATGTCTCTGCCGAACATTCTTTTAGTGAATTACCCTTACATGAGTTATCTTACAGACTTGCGCTGCGCAACAATACATTCATTAGTATGTTACATCACTCCCATCAGACTAACAATGCTACCAACTGTTGGATATGTGGCCGACTCCCTCCCTACCAGAAATACAAGGGAGTTCTGCCTCTTTTTCCGTACCCGTTCACTCACAATGGCTCCTGTGGTGCATGGTTCAGATTAATTAATTCTTTAGATTCTGATATTGCTATTTTCGAAGGAAATTGGGTTTGGGGAAACCTGAACTTAGTTCTACTTAACGCCTGCTACCCTGACAAGAAGGGACTTCCCACTAGGACAGGAACCGATCTAGAAAATGAAGTATATGGATTAGGCAATTACACAATCAACCTCATGATTCTTACTGTTGAATCCGAAGCTGCACCAGTTCTCCCTGCTATGTCAGTATTACCAGTCACTGGTGATTTATGTCTCAGAAAGAAGGGTTCAGTACACTTAGGTCATAGTAAATGTACCACTGTGGTCGAATTCAGTGATCAGGGCAGGTCCACATTTAGAGCTACTCGTCATTCCTACTTTGTTTGTGGCCATACCGCATACATACGCTTACCTCTAGATTGGGACGGTACCTGTTACATTGCCTTCCTTTTGCCCCCTGTTTTCCTAGCTCCTCCTGATTATCACAGAAATACAAATCTAGTAAACAGTAGACTCAGAAGAGATCTCCCGATTGTCGACTATACTGAAACGGCCTGGGAGCAATATACAGACTTTAATAAAGGTTTCTTCCCCTACTTAGGTGCTGTTTTCAATAGTAAACTGATACGCAAATTAACTAGAACCCTCGAAGCAGTAGTGAATGAAACTACCTCCGCTCTAGGCAACTTAACAGAAGAGCAGTCCGCCATGCGGGTTGTTGTTCTTCAGAATCGTCTTGTTATTGACGTCATCTTGGCAGATAGAGGCGGAGCTTGTAAGGTCATCGGGTCAAGTTGCTGTGTTTTCATTCCAGAAAACGCGCCAACTGTATATAAAGCTATCACACGTCTTCATAAAATTGCAAGTTTGATACATCAGAATCCAGGCACCTGGACTTGGTCCGGTTGGTTCTGGACAACGTTGACTGCTTGGGGATGGAAGATTTTATCCTTCCTAGGCGTTGGTCTTCTCATAGTATTCAGTTGTTGCCTATGTCTACAATGTGGGCCAGCGATTTGCGGTCTGTGCGCCACGTCATGTATTCCGCATTCCAGTTTTCATGCAAAACGCGAAAAGAAGAAAGCAAATGATGTTACGTGAACAGACTGATCGGTTCATGAGGATCGATATATCATGAAGGGTCCGTAGGGAACAAGGAGGGAATGAGGAAATATAAATTTTATGGTCTCCATGTACGAACTTAAAGTGCATGTAACTTCCCTCCTGTGCCAGCTATGAAGACACAAACACAATTGCGTCCAACGTTAACATGTCCTCTTTCAGACCCACCCTGAACGGGTTGAATATTCCGTTCCTAAGTATGCCTTGCCAACGTCTTTTTGTGGTGTACTTTACACGTTTTCCAGCCCAGGCGAAGTAGGCCCTGAATTCTGCCATCGAGCCTTTTCCTGCCTTCAGACTCTGAAATGCCTCAGCCTGGGCCGGCCCTTGTACCCGTGACCTCTGCCTTACTCCCTGCGCGGCTCACGGCGCTTAGCTCAGCCTGTTGCCTGCCAAGACTGTATTCAACCTTCGAATTATCTGTTCCGCTCCTCAAAAATACATTCCTGCCTACTAGTTTAAGTAAGCATCCAGCTAAGGGCCCGGCCTCACTGTCTCCGTCCGAGTAATTCATAGTCTCTGTTACCATGGTAGGCCCATGCCCCCTCGCATCTCATGCAGACACCTAGACGCTTATACACGCACTCACAGTCAGTATAGAATAGCCTCTGTCCGAGAGACCTTTTCCTTCTAGATAATATGGTTCCCAAACATCAGATACCAGATATGATATAGGAACGAGTTGATCTGACATGCCAGACTTCTGTCCCTTTCCTCTAGTGTAAATGTCAAGTCCCCTGCACCCTCCAACTTTACGTCAATCACACGTCATGCAGCTGCGCGCGCATCCTAGCTACCGATTCCTGCTGACTCTATTTTGTCATAGAGCCACCCACTTCTGACACTTACATGTGACGTTTCTAGAACACACCTCTGTGCACGCCTTAGTTCACGCCTTCTGATTACGTATTGCTAACACGTGTGTATCCTTATCTTGTTTCTCTCAGCTGTTACGCCTTCTGCATTGACTTCTATTGTGTATATTAAGTATAAAAGTAATGTAATGTCAATAAAGTATGCTCTATCCCTTCCTGCACCCCAGTGGTGGCAGGAACCCGATATCCGGTACCTGACCCATTCCTTTTTAAGGAATAAAACCCCTAAGAACTCTAACACCACGGACTCTGCGTCTTTCTTTCCGATTGAGTTATTTTTGTTTAAGTACTTACCTGCATAGAAATTAAGACGGTAAATCAAATATTTACCACAGTCCGACATGTAGGTATTCCAGATGTGCTGGAATACAGAATCGGATGAATTCGGTATTTACCGATTCGGTAAATACCGAATCGGAAATGCCCATTCATTCCTATGGGCATTGAAGCCCATAGGAATAAATGGGCATTACCGATTCGGTATTTATATGGTAAGGGATCCGACCAGGGCTTGTGTAGCGTGGCATTCGATTTCTGCAGTCTCTTGCTACTCTGGCCTTCTTCTTTTTGACAAAGCTCCTCGTATTGGGGTGTCTTTTTCTGTTTATTCGGTCTTTTTGCTGTATGAGCACATGTATCTTCAAATGTTATAAAACCCTCATTGAACGGGCATAGGATATCTGGGTTCCTCACGGGAACTGGATATGTTCTCCGAATTTTTGGCGCCGCGTCTCTGCCTCGTTCAATTCAGTGAATTGAACGAGGCAGAGACGCGGCAAAAATTCGGAGAACATATCCAGTTCCCGTGAGGATCCCAGATATCCTATGCCCGTTCGAAGAGGGTTTTATAACATTTGAAGATACATGTGCTCATACAGCAAAAAGACCGAATAAACGGAAAAAGACACCCCAATACGAGGAGCTTTGTCAAAAAGAAGAAGGCCAGAGTAGCAAGAGACTGCAGAAATCGAATGCCACGCTACACAAGCCCTGGTCGGATCTCTTACCATATTCAGTGGTGAGAAAGTAAAATCCGAAATTTTCTTGACACAGGAAACCCCTACCAAGAAGTCCTGAAGAAGGTGCCACAGAATTAAATGTACTGCACCGAAACGCGTCGACGCATTTCTTAATTAAAGAATCCAATCAAGGCCTAGTACACACTGGATGTACATGTATTTTTGTCACAGCTGTCTACGATAGTCAATGCAATCCTAGGCCTTTGGATCTATAAATCAACAGTGGCAAAAACATCCAGGAGCCACAGTCACATTAGGGGTTAATTACTTTGTAGTGTGTTCTTTATTATTAATTGTTTATGAATTGCAAATATGTCATGCATGTATTTCTTTGCCCTGTAATTTTAATTGCTGTATTGTCTAATTGTGCATATGAGATATTGATTCTATGTATTTTTACTTTTCAAAGAATATTTCTTTGAAATTTTAATTGTCATGCTTTTTTATTGTTCAGTGTATGAATTTTTATTAAAAATAGACTGTTAACGAATTTTATTTCTCTGTGGAAATTATTATTAAGTTTCACCCCATAGCACAGCAAATTATAGGTGCCTGCTATCTAAATGTTTAAGTGTAACTGCAACGGTATAGATATATCAAGTCGACTAGCGCACTCCAGGGATTTCCCTCTGACTTGTTGTCATTGTGCCCTGTTCCCTGGTGAAAGTGGGGTACCCTCTCTTTTGAAATCAATTAATACTGATGAAGGCCAGGGTGCCGGAACGTGTGTGTTAGCCTTCCTCATTCTCCTTGAACTGGAGTAAAATTGAATTTGCACAATCAAGCCTGAGTGCACAGCCTTGTTTTCTACGTGGAGATGCTGTAATGCCATATAAATATATGTATGTATGTGTGTGTGTATACATATATATAAGTGTGTATGTGTGTGTGTATATATATATATATATACACACACACACACACACACACACATATATATATATATATATATATTTACCTCACATTGTCTTATATATTGTCAATCAGCAATCTTTTACTCCTCATTGCCGATCCTATTATATTAACTTTGGGACTTCTTTATCGATCTCATGTTCCTTTTTCTAAACAGGCAATTTTGGCTATGAATTTGAATTGTTTTTTTTTTTTTAACTTTTTGGAAGACCTTTATTTATATCATTTGTACATGAAGACCAGCCAAAATCTCAAATAATTGACAATACAGTACAGAATTATACATCAGTGTACACAGGATCAATTACAGGCTGACTGCGGTCAAGTTTTAGCTTTTGTTCTTACGGATAAGTGACGACAGGACAGATCAATCAGTACGCCAGTTCCAACATCTGAGGATCAGAAAGGTAGCATACAGTTCGGTCATAACACCACCCTCAGAAATACCCTCGTAGAAGGAAACATCTAAGCAAGCAGAGGTACACATCGCTAAAACTGCAACAAATAAAGATTCTATCCATTATTAAACTCAGAGGAAAAAAGGAAAAGAAGAAAAAAGAACAGTAGGCCCGTAGAACAAAAAGGTAAAAACACAAACCCCTCCAACCCCCCACCCTGCACCCCTGCAGCTGGCTACGGCCTTCCCCCCCCTAGCAGTGTGCCTGTCGCCCCAAAAAAGAGAGTCCCGAAGTTTAGAAGAGAAGAAAAAGATCCTAAACTAAAACTAAAATGGAAGTAGTATAAAACGGAGGGGAGCCCTCACCAGTCCCCCGGCCCCTCCCCCCTGCAGCACCAGTACCAGCACTAAATGTAAGGTCAATGAGAAAACAATACCAGCGAACCAAGTATAAATCGCACAGTCAGTACACTCCACCAGCAAGAAACCCACCTCACATCCCTCCCGGTCAGCAACAAAGAAACCATCAGCCAATTACAAGCTACATTCACCCCTGTCCCGTCCTATTTCGGCTAACCTTGTGCACCAAAGTGTCCCATACGGGCGAGACCAAGAGTCCAAAAACACCAATGGTAGTCAACCGGGCATCAGTCATGGCCGCCTCAAGGCGCTCCGGGGACTCCGACCAGGACCAAAAGCAAATAGGCAAGGTAGCAGACGACAGGGTCGGGCCAAAGAAGGAAGTCACAAAGTCCAACAATGGCAGCAACGGCGACTCCCGGTATGAGGGGAGCAAGGATCGGAGCGGGCGCCTCAAACGCGAGTCCGGCCCAGAGTCCACACTGTGTTCTGGATGTAAAAGTTCCTCAGCAGGGGACGCAACGGGACAAAGAGTCTCATCAATGTCACTCAGGGCCGCCATCTTATAGTGGAGAGGCAGGAGATGCGGTGTGAAGCTATGTTCTGCCTGTCCAGCCAGTCTCGGACGCCCCATTCCAAAACCAATCGCATCAAATTTGCTGGCTAGATCTCGAGCAGAGTATTCCAATGGACTTCGGAGGTCGACAATAGCCGACATTAGGTCACCATATCGACAGTCTCTGTTGTGCCTCTCCCCGACAACGTCGATCCGCTCCAGCCGTTCAGAAATCACTCGGGGTGCAGCCCCCTCCCAGCTGGCGATATCCATGCCCGTTGCGATCACCAGCACGGTCCCACTGTCTCAGGCCGGGATACATGCGTAGGGCTATAGTAGCGGCAAAGGAAGTCAGCACCTTGAAAGCAGTTCTTAATGCAAAGTGCCCTGCCAGGTATGGAAGCGAACAATAGGTCGGGAGTTGCCCGCCGATCGCCAAGCTAAGTGCAAGCCGTCACTGTAACCGGGCAAGCCGTGTTAACACAACCGAGTGATGCGCCCAAAATTAGCCGGCACATCACAAGCTTTGCCGCCAGTCCAGCCAAGGCACAACTCGAGAATCGGCCACTTCCCGGCTGACATGGTCCGGCCGGCACCCAATCGCCGTAGTCATCCGCTGTTTATCGCTCAGCGGCCGGCCTGGATTCCAACTAGAGGTCCCGGTCCCAAGTCCACAACAGGCCACTGGACGTTTTCGATCGGCGCTACCGCTAGCATGCAGGTAGAGGCTTCAGAGTTTCTCCGCCGGGCGCCGGAGGGAATCAGGTACACAGTTGTGCCGTTTTAATACAGGAGCACTGGCAGGATAGATGCGCAGGAGGAGATGGTCTCAGGAGCCGAGGGACTACTCGACCGTCCCGGTCGCCATCTTGGCTCCTCCCCTATGAATTTGAATTGTTAAATGTTATACTTGCTCCTGCACCTTATGGCCTTTGGGGGTAATTAATGCAATTAATGTACTTTACAGTTATGAGAGACAGCACATATAAATATATATATATATATAGAAAGTGTAAAACTATTGAAAAATTGTGAACATAGAATTGCATATGATTTAGGTAATATCATGCACTTTTTTAATATCTTCCTACTGTTTAAAAAAAAAATTGTTGTAAAATGGTAACATAGATTGCCATCATTTGTATATGGGGATGCAGAGTCTAGCTGCTTGAGAGCAGTAAAAAGTAAAAAAGGATCCAGCACTTGTGCACTGTAAGAAACGCTCTAGACTGTGGGACTCTATGCTCCAGTAGAAGGCTGTGGAGCCAAAACGCGTAGACAGTCCTAGTAAATTTTTTCTGCCCTTGGGTGTGCTAAATAAATAATTTCTGAGATCTTATCTCTGTTGTGGTGCCGTGAATTCTCGCTGGAGGGGGATCAACGAAGGGTTATTCTTTTGTGTTTATTTATTATATATTTATATATGTAAAAAATATATATATATATCTCAACATGTATATCTATATATCTATTTTTATATATGTATATACATATACATATATATATATATATTTATATATATATATATATATGTATATATATATATATATATATATATATATATATATATCCACTGAAAAAACCATAGGTTTTAGGCCATATATAGTTAGGGATTAGAATTTACAAAACCTTAATTTACTCGCACAAAACCATAGAAATTCGCATATATAGTTAGATGCAATAACTATATATCGCGCACCCGCAATCCACTGCTGATGATGTCACATATTACATTATTAATGACATGGTCAGTGACATCACTGATGACATCACTGATGACATCATCCAGTGACTGTAAGTTTCTGTAAAGTTAAAATATGTCTTACATATTGAAGAATGAGTGGATGTATAAGTGTCTGGATGAAGGATTTAGTAGGTGCATGACTGACTGTATGAGTAAATGATTAAATGTGTCTCACTGAGTGCATGGGTTAGTGACTAAACTGTCTTAATTTGTGCATCATTATATCTGTTGTTCTATGAAGTGCTGCATGTGTTAATCAGTAGCTATATGAGTAACTATATGGGTTATTGATTGGTTGCCTAAGTATTTCTATGGGAGAGTAAGTGTGTGTGTGGGGGTGGCTGGGAGGTGTGTGACTCTGTGTATACATGTGTGAATAGTTTATTCACTCGATCTATGGGTTCAAAACTGCATGTTGAAACAGCTGTATGGGTGGTTGACTGTGTACGAGTGTATTAGTGAGTGAATGGATATCTCAGTGCTACATGTCAAAGTAAGTAAATATGTAAAACACAGTACATGTGAGAGTTCACACATATAAATTACTGTGTATTAGAGCCAGTGAATGTGTGAGTGGCTGAATGGATCATTGAACTTGTATCAGGAATTGTATAAGAGAGTAAATATGTGTTAGTATATGTTTGAATAAATAAGGTGTGTATAACTGTATAGTTGAGGAAATGGAGGAGTGACTGATTCTTTTCATGACTGACTAGATGTATGAGTAACTCCATGGATGAGTGACAATCTGTGAGTGTCTGTTTACACTGAGTGTATCTAAGGTTATATTAGAGTCTGAAGAGGTTCATCGTATTATCACATGAATGATATCATCAGTGATGTGATCAGTAATGTCAAATGAGATGTTATCAGTGATATCATCAGTGATGTCATTTGAGATGTCATCAGTGATGTCATCAGTGATGTCATTTGAGATGTCATCAGTGATGTCATTTGAGATGTCATCAGTGATGTCATCAGTGATGTCACTGACCATGTCATTAATGATGTAATATGTGACATCATCAGCAGTGGATTGCGGGTGCGCGATATATAGTTATTGCATCTAACTATATATGCGAATTTCTATGGTTTTGTGCGAGTAAATTAAGGTTTTGTAAATGCTAATCCCTAACTATATATGGCCTAAAACCTATGGTTTTTCAGTGAATTTCAATGGTTTTTTAATAGCAAATATCAAAAGCTGTCAAATGTGAAGTACGTGATAGGTAAAAACATTTTCGTATTTATGCACGCTGATGTACTTTGAACGCTGCCCCCCTCCCCCCCTCTTTTCTCTTAGCAGTACTCTCTCTTTGCAGATAGTGAAGGGTAGTTAACGCAGGCCTATGCCCCCGTTCTAATCCGTCGTGTCTGCTTCTCTCTCCATTTGATTGATTGTTATCCAAGCATTTACTGTTTAGAATTGGTTCTCTTTGGTTCATTCTCTATTTACAAACAAGCACAGAGTCGCAATACTCTGTTTAGTCTTTGCAGATAGTGAAAAATCGTTTTAAAAAACAAAAGGAATCGAGCAAAATCAGTAGGCCACTAATGGGATCTCTTTTTGACCTAGCTAAAATAGAAACATTAAGAACAACCCCTCATGAGAAATACGAAACTAGTGAGATGAACTGAGCTCCACACGATGATGGCTGCAATACAGCTCGGCTCCGCCACCCACCCCACCCAAAATAACGACAAACCCTATGCTAATATTATAAATATATACAACACACCAGCAAAGTAACAGGGTAAAACATTTTATTAAATAACTATTTATATAACTATTTTATACTTTTAGTTGCCCGATCCGGCTAGCTCAATCGATCGAGCATGAAACTCATAAACTCTGATAGCAAGCTTTGCTGCTGATGCTATGCAGACAAAAACTGGTTTTCAGTTTGTACATTCATAAATATTTTTCCATCCAAGGCTGGTTGAGAGTTTGTAGAACGATGGCTTCAGATTTTCAACATACGATGTAGTGGCGCGGACTGGGAGGGGGCGCTTGGCTCCTGCCCCCTCCCCAAGTCGTGTTGCCCTGGTGTGGCCTAAGATCGCCCCCGACATAGGCGGCCGGCTCCCGGGGTCCGGCGGAACTTTTTGCCTTTTGATGACTCTTCCATTCTGGACCTTGTCCCACAATCCGTTTGACCTGAAGACACGCTGTAGTGGGGCGCCCCTTTACCGTTTCAGTTACCATTCCGCCCGCTTTTGCTACACTGTGCCTCTTCCGCCATTCAGCTGTTTACCGCCCGCTCTTGCGACTACAGCGTCTCGCTCACCATGTAGTTGAGTTGCTCCCGCTCTTGCGTTGCAGTGATAGGCGGCTGCCACAAGACTCTCAAAATGGCGGCCGGCTCTTCAGATTTGGGCGTGATCCACTAAAATGGCCCTGGGACACCTTGGAACTCGGACGCTTGTCTGCTAGGACTTGGGCCCCATTCTCGAAAGCGTCCCCTGAGCCTTGAAGATTCTACAAAAGTCTTGGGGGCCCCCGACTCCCGCAGGCTTCTGGTGGGGAGCAGCTGCCATGATTGTTCGTGGAATGGCCACGACTGAGCTACGATATGGTGGTGCTCTCATGCTGACGCCAGCTTCAGTCTGAAACATCCAGAAACACTGTAGACTACCAATTCGATCAGTTCCGGTAGCGCCCCAACGTGACCCGGTAGGGAAGAACTTGCCCTCCCCTCTTTGACTGATGGTTCTTGTTGCCTGTCCCTTCTGTTGTCATTTAACAGAACTTTTTAGACTACTGAAAGGGGTTGTGTTCCGACCGCTGGTTGGTGGAGACATTTTGACTATATTCTGGACCTACGTTGTCGCGTAATGCGTTATATGACACGTCGCGTTAGCGCACCCGGAAGTGCTCCGGTGCGCGAAGCGCAGCTTCCCGGAAGCGATCCGGGGCGCGGCGCGCAACGTAAGCATAACAGGTCATGTGACTTGTTTATAAAACTTTTCATTGGTTCATTTTACTTTTGTTATTCTAATGATGAAAGGCTTGGTCATATGACCTAAAAATTACGCTTTTTATTGCTTTCGAACATTATTTTTTCATAAACATATATGTTATAATGTTCCAGGCTAATGTACTTTCCCGGAAAATTTACAACTGTCCTGCAAGTAAAATATATTCCTTTTTCTAGCAAAAGGGCGTTTCTTCGGCCCATGACGGAGCCGTTGAGCAAAAGATGCTCGGCCTGCTGTCTTAGTCGCCGATACGCCTGAATATTAGATTCTTATCGATCACTTTATGTTGCAGGAGTAAAAAACACAACAGCCCTTGACCATTTATCTTAACTACGTTCCTGCGTATTATACCTTTTATCCGTCATGTAATTGGACTGCTTTATTTCACTTGCCTTTTACTGATTCGAAAACAGTGACTAAAATTAAAAACTTTACCAATGTAAATACTACTACCATGTTTTGTTTTAAAAACCTTTATTGTGAAAATGTCAGTATACAAATACGGGCCTATAACCACGTGGGCCGGCCACGGAGCAAACTGGAATCGTATATGATGAGGAAACATTTACACTGTAGAGGAACGTAACGAGCGGGCCATTAGGTTGCAAGAACTAAGGTGTCTAACAGTTGCGGAATCGGTGGACGTACATTTTGTAATTAAAATACAACAGGGCCACTAACAATAACATTTTCTAGATATACATTTGCGGGCAAGTACCATGGGTGACGTTAATTCGAACTTACAATAGTACAGTAATCAATAACACATCAAAACTTAATATCAATAAGGATGTCGAAATATTCAATCAATTCTCGTCCCCGCCCGCCATGTGCTTCAAAACTGCATACGTATCTCGTGATATCAAGGTTGTTCAACCAGTACACAACAAGGAGTTACGAGTCCCATTTATACCGGCGCCATTTTGGGCGAGGCCGGGCAGGTCCAGGATATAGTCAAAATGTCTCCACCAACCAGCGGTCGGACCAGAACCCCTTTCGGCAGTCAAAAAAGGTTCAGTTAAATGACAACAGAAGAGATAGGCAACAAGAACCAACAGTCAAAAGAGGGGAGGGCAAGATCTGAAGCCATTGTTCTACAAACTCTCAAGCAGACTTGGATGGAAAAATCCTGAAGAATGTACAAACTGAAAACCATTTTTTGTCTGTATAGCATCACCAGCAACGCTTGAGTCAGCTTTGTGTGAAGCCGCCATTTTGATTCAATCAATAGCGTCCCCCTGCACACATTCAGGGACCTGGTCGTGTCTTCAGGTCAAACGGATTGTGGGACAAGATGCAGAAAGGAAAAGGAAAAAAGTTCAGCCGGACCATGGGAGCCGGTCGCCTATGTCATGGGCGATCTTTGGCCACACCAGGGCAATAGTGAAGCTGCAGCAGGTGCAAATAAGCTTCAGACAGTGTTACAAGCACTGCTCAGAACTCTCAACTATGGCACCCAACATCCAGGACTTGCCATCCGGATCTTGGATCTCAACTATGGCACCCAACATCCAGGACTTGCCATCCGGATCTTGACGCCTTGTGCTGGTTCCGACCTATTCACACATCGGTCCGCTACTGACACCACCTCATAAGCCAACGGGGCACCCCACGCCGACTTTCGGCGCAGCATTGTAGGATGGCCACACCAGTGCGGCAACTTGCTGGACACCACCTCGGTGCCATCCAGATCTCGGCGCGTTGTGCTGCCTTCGGTCTACTGTACCGCAAGTGCGGACGCAACTCAGCTGGATAGCGAGTGAAACACCAAGGGGCGCCCTACTACAGCCGAGGAGCCTCCATCTTGGGGGCGACGCACAGCATCACATTGCTTTCTCAAACAGCCCCCACTGACTGACGCGACCTCACAGGCCAACAGGGCGCCCCACGCCGACTTTCGGCGCAGCATTGTAGGATGGCCACACCAGTGCGGCAACTTGCTGAACACCACCTCGGTGCCATCCAGATCTTGGCGCGTTGTGCTGCCTTCGGCCTATTCGCACATCGGTCCGCTACTGACGCCGCCTCACGTGCCAACGGATTTTCTACGCTTTTTATACCAGCACGTAACGTAAGCATAACAGGTCATGTGACTTGTTTATAAATCTTTTGATTGGTTCATTTTACTTTTGGTTTCCTAATGATAGAAGGCTTGATCATATGACCTAAAAATAACACTTTTCATTGGATTAAAAAAAAATGTTTTTCTCCCAAACGATGAAAGCCCCACCTTGTTTCTAGATGTTTCAGACTGAAGCTGGCGTCAGCATGAGAGCACCACCATCTCGTGGCTCCGTCGTGGTCATTCCGCGAGCAATCATGGCAGCCGCTCCCCACCGGAAGCCTGCAGGAGTCGGGGGCCCTCAAGACTTTTGTAAAATCTTCAAGGCTCAGGGGACATCCGAGTTCCAAGGTGTCCCAGGGCCATTTTAGTGGACCAGGCCCAAATCCGAAGAGCCGTCCGCCATTTTAAGAGTCCTGTAGCAGCCGCCTATCGCTGCACCGCAAGAGTGGGCGCAACTCAACTACATGGTGAGCGAGACGCTGTAGCCGCAAGAGCGGGCGATAACCAGCTGAATGGAGGATGAGGCACAGTGTAGCAAAAGCGGGCAGAATGGCAACTGAAACGGTAAAGGGGCGCCCCAGTACAGCAGACGAGCCTCCACCTGGGGAGGCCCGTTCACGCCGCCCCCCCCCCCCCCCCCCCCCGGGGCGCCCCACGCCGTTTTTCCGAGCAGCATTGTAGGATGCCAAAACCAGTGCGGCAACTTACTGGACATCACCTGGTTGCCATCCACATCTCAGCGCGTTCTGCTGCCTTGGGACTATTCGCACAACAGACCGCTACTGACGGGGCCTCCCCCCACACCACCCGGGACGCCCCACGCCGTTTTTCGGAGCTGCATTGTAGGATACCAAAAACCAGTGCGGCACCCAGGTAACATCACCTGGGTGCCGTCCAGAACTCAGCACGTTGTGCTGCCTTGGGACTATTCGCACAAAACACAGCTACTGACCATTGTTGCTTCTTTTTTTAAAAAATGTTTAAATGTATTTACTGTTTTTGTTCCGTTGTATATATTTATAAGTTATTAAAGTATTATAATCCTACAACTTTGTTGGAGTGCTATATATTTTTAATGTGACACATAATTGTGAAGACTTTGATGTACAAAAAGGCATCCCTGGAATCTTCCGCTTCAGGCTCGGACCCACACAGCCTCACAGTGAGAATCCCCTCCCCAGGCACAATACAGGATGGTTATCAGATAGTAGGAACGCGTGTGGTGTGACGGATCTCATGAGGTGGGGGCCTTGACCTACTGTAACTCCTTTGAAGAGGGGTGATTCTCTACAGCTGGGGCCATAAACTACACCTGCAGGACTAGGTGATAGCCTGGGACCGGCCTGGACAATCGGACACAAAGGAAGAGGAGTGTCACAGGGTGCGGTAGTGAATAGGGTGAAAGGGAGGTGTCGGGCGGGCACAGGGTGTGATTCTCAGAGAAGAACAGCGCAGATGGGAAGAGGTTTCTGGGCCATGCATGAGAGAGAGAGCGGGGGTGACCAGTCCGTGGGGGAGATGCTTGCGAGGGAGGGAAGCCATGCTGAGGATCAGCTGCGTGCAGAGAGTGGGTCTGGTCAAGGCATCTAAAATGGCTGCCGTGCTCAACAAAAGTGTGGCATTGCAAAAAAGGCAAGATGGCGCAGACAATGTTTATCAATAAGGATTAATTTATAACAATTATTTTTATCAAAATATTTAATCGCAGTGACAAAATAGCGGTCAACAGTTCCTGATTTCCATTGAATCGAACGTTAACAGACGTCACGTAGCAAAAAAAACAAACGCTCACGAACAGCGCAGATGGGAGGTTTCTGGCCCATGCATGAGAGAGAGAGCGGGGGTGCACGCAGCAAAAAAAAAAACGCTCACGAACAGCGCAGATGGGAGGAGGTTTCTGGCCCATGCATGAGAGAGAGAGCGGGGGTGACCAGTGGGTGAGGGAGATGCTTGCGAGGGTGGGGAGCCATGCTGAGGATCGGCGGCGTGCAGAGAGTAGGTCTGGTCAAGGCATCTAAAATGGCTGCCGTGCTCAACAAAAGTGTGGCATTGCAAAAAAGGCAAGATGGCGCAAACAATGTTTATCAATAAACAATTATTTTTAACAAAATATTAACTCGCAGTGACAAAATGGCGGTCAACAGTTCCTGATTTCCATCGAATCGAACGTTAACAGACGTCACGCAGCAAAAAAAAAAAAAAAAAAGCTCACGCACAGCCGCTGGAAGACATGTATCAACATATATGAGCCTCCTCAGCCACCCTCAGAAAACATAAGGGGTCAGGATACGTCTCCCGTACCCCCTTATACCTAGTAATTTAATTAAATCGAAACACAAAATGGCGAATTCACGTTTCGCTACCAGTTTGCGACCCGGTTCGCGAACCGAGAAGCGCTTCTACCGCGAAAAATCTAATTTTTATTATTTGCCCCACAGGACCCTTTAATAACCCCAACATCATTCCTAGGGGGTCAAGAAGGATCTACCTTGCCCCCTTTCATTAAATTCCCCCTTCGTTTTTCTCCTCCTCTTGTCTCTCGATCCTACCGAGAGACAAGATGACGCCCGCACCGGACTGTTTAGAATGTTGACAGACACCGGAGAGCCAATCAGCTTCGCTACGCAAAGCTCCGTAACGCGAAAAGTACGCGATCTGGTGCGCTACCTAGGACGCTGTCACAGATATATCTGTTTTTTTAAACATTCATTTCTCAAAATCCACTGGAGCACATATATTGAGACCCAGCAAAGGCACATCGGGCTAACAGTCCCTATAATTTTGCCAAGTTTCGTGTAAATCCATTCAGCCGTTCGAGCTAAAAGTGAGGCCAAAGGCCCTATGGAAAAATGAATGGGAAAAACGCGTTTTGGGACCCCCCTTTTTTCTCGGCACCCTTTGACGGAACCCCCCCAAATTTTCAGGGGCTGCTCAGAAAAAAATGTGCCATTTTCCTGAAAATTTCAGCCGATTCCGTCCACAAACGCCAACGTTATTAGACATAGAATTTTCAAAAGTTCCATAGAGAAAAAATCCTAACTATATATACCTACTGGCGACCGCCAGTAGGTAATATATGTATATATATATATATATATATATATATATATATATATATATAGATATATTTTAAGGTTCATAGTTTACCCAAGGTGCAGGGCGCACTCACAGACAGCGCGTTCAAGTTCTGGGGGAGAACCAAGGCGCCACTTGCATCAGCAGAGCCTGACGCGTTTCAGGAATCCTCCCTTTATCAAAGGCTTTTCTGCTCCAAAATGCTCGCCAAACATGCAGACACCAGTCTTTTGTCCCTTTCTTTAATCATCACATCCAATCTCAGGTGAGTATCAGCATTGAATTGTGGGACTGGTAGTCTGTTCCAAATAATACCCCAGTGGGCTGGATGGCAAACCTTAAGGAAAATAAAACAACAATCAAAGTGAGCCTTTCTTGTAACTCCTCCTTTCAAAATAACGCCAGAATGTTCCAAAGCGCCGATCCAAGGACCAGCAGCGGAACCGCCAAACAGTTCGCGGCGGTGCACCCTCGGCCGGGTCGGCCGCATATTTCAAGGTTCACAGGTTACCCAAGGTGCAGGGCGCACTCACAGACAGCGCGTTATATATATATATATATTATATAGATAGATAGGTTGGGTCAATTAGCATGAAAAAGCTGTTTTCTAGAAAGAGCAGCTATCAATGGGCACTGTTTGGATGACAATGTTTAGCTTTCTTTACTTTTCAAATTGTTACTATAAGAATGAGCATTGGTAAGAGTCAGTGGATTTGGGGGATTCTGTGGTTGTAGTGTGAACCAAATGATATGACACTGATTTGTAAATCTTTAGCAGTCAGTTGAACCTTAAAGCAGGAAAAATAGTTCCTTTTATTTATTTAATATATTTTGTGTTTGTAAGCTTAAGCAACTGTTGTTTAATTTCCATCAGTCTTACCAGAGTTCTAAACATGTATTCCTGCATATTTGCAAAGCATTAATTCACTGTTTAATAAAGAGACTGGTTTCCTGTAAATTCAATACAGTAATTGTTTGTAATACATGCCTGCCATGCCCTGGTTGTATGACGGAATATCAGGAACAACAATATTGACATACAGGAATATTTTTTTTTTTTAATTTCCGTAATTTTTTATTGCAAAAAAGATATATTTACATGGAGCATAACATATACATGGGAGGAAGAAGAGAAAAAGAGGGGGAAAGAAAGGAGAAAAAGAAACGCCCGGGGCGGGGGGGGTCTGCTTCACTTTCAGCTTTTCAGTCTTATTGGCATTAGTCCGACCGCCAGTCGTTCGAGCTCGACCTTGTCGTTTGGGTCCTCCGTCCCCTTGTCTTGCATCGATTGTCACTCTTGATCCCTCGCCCCGGCCGTGGATAGGAAAGAGAGAGAGAGAAGGAGCAGCGCATTGGGTACCTGGCTGTGTTGCCTACGGGGGTTTGTGCGAGGATAGGTAGTTGTCTAGGAACTCCCACATGTTTGACTGTCTGTGTGTCGTTGGTGAGTGTTTCGCTGTTATGGTGTCCGCCCCTCTCAGGAATGTGACCCAGTTCAGCCATGATCTAGACGTGGCTTTCGACAAAAATGTTGTCCAAATGTTTTTATCAAGTTTGTGTACATAGTATGTAACCTACCTAAATATTGAGTCAAAAATTGACAAAGATCATTTTCAGATGTCAGTGAATGAGGGACTACCAAGAAGAAACGGTGATAAGAAGTATAATTCTCAGTCATTGTTATGTATAAAATACGTTACATATTTGTAGTGAGGGATAGCGTAGCAGAGAAGTCAAGTATGCAATGCTCTTTCCAGCAAAACTACGGGTAGAAGCAGAAGGGAAAAGCTAGTTCTTCACTACACCCGAGGAGGCTCACGATTGGCTGGAGGGATGGTGACCAGCCACAAGACCCCGAAGACAAGGCCTGAAACTGCAGCAACAATTCCCCACAACGGCCATAGCAGAATTGACAGGAGCAGAAGTGTTGACCGGCACGCAACAGAATGCCGATGACAACTCAAATTGACTCTATTGCCAGCGAGATCCTCACCGATGAAGTATAATGCATGACAGCAACACCATACGAAGTAAAGAGATGTGAACATAGTAGGGATTGCAATAAACCATGGCCAGGACCTATGATTGACCCTACACATTCTACACCCTACACACTCTATGATTCAACGAGCTACTGAGGCCAACCTCACGTGATACCCCCGATGACGCTCAGGGACGGAGCCAAGTCACGGAGAGACACAGATGGATTGCAATGGACTACAAATAATCAAGGGAAATGGACAAGAAACACGGAGTAACTCTCCCCCTTTACGCAAGTACACAGTTATGGGGATAAAGCACTCTGTTGAGTTGGGGTGGCAGGTAGTTTTAAATCAGCGGAGCAGGAAGGCAGGGTGGGGCACGGGGGAAGGGCACAGTTAAAGGGGGAATTTTATTGTTCAGTTTCGTAATTGACGCATGGTACACACTTACGGTACATACACGGCGACAACACAGTGGGTGGAATGCTGACGACTCAACGCTCAATTCCAATAGATGATGACCACGACGCACCTACACTGGGTGGATGACAACATGGGCCCCCAGCCAAGGGCCTCCTGTCTCGCACACCTTCCATTCAAGATACTATCATGGAATGTAAATGGCCTGGGGGATAAAATAAAACGGGGACTAGTTTTACAATATCTGAGACGTAAGGAGCCTGCTAGAATGCTTCTCGCGGAATCACATTTGATGGGGACAGCCTGTAAAGCCTTAGACAGGTGGGGATTCAAAATGGTTGTGCACTCTGACTTAACCACTGATTCACGGGGAGTGAGGATCTTGGTCAATAAACGCTTCCCCTTGATAATTACGGGATCCCGAAAGGATGATCAAGGATGATTTGCCGCAATAACATGTCAATGGAACAGTAACATTTATAACATAGTGACGGTTTACATTCCACCAACGCTACACCAAGTAACTTTCCCAAATTTTTGTTAGCCCTCTCACACGGTGAGCTTATACTAGGGGGAGATTTTAATACTACTTTAGACGCATCCATAAACAGAAATCCCCCCAAAGACCATAGTGGTGCAAATCTCAAACTAGCAGTATTGACGGAGGCTCTTGCCTAATAAACGTATGGAGAAATAGATTTGCAACTGAGAAACAATATACATTCAATTCAGGAGTGCATAACAGCATTTCCAGATCAGATTAAATGTTTACATTAGCAACTGGGCTAGTTGGTCATGTTACAGACATCCTGGGAAAATTGAGCAAACATCAAATGTTTGCGAAGTTAGAAAAAATTATTTTTCATGTGGAGGAGGTAGAATTTTTAGGATTTATCATTTCTGCAAAGGGAATACAAATGGATAACAAGAAAGTAAAAGCAATTATGAGTTGGAAATCTCTTCATTCAGTCAAGGAAGTGCAACGTTTTTTGGGGATTCGCTAACTTTTATGTACGCTTTATCTGTCAGTTTTATACTTTGGTCTCTCCAATTATTAGACTCTTGAAGAAAGGGGTGCACTTCCACAGAGATGGTGAATGAGTGAAGGCTTTTCAGACCCTAAAAGAATGATTTATTACAGCCCCAATTCTTAACATCCAGATCTCTCTCAGCCATTTACTGTAGAGGTAGATGCATCCCAAACTGTTGTAGGAAAGGTGTAGTCCCAAAGCCACCCAGTTACTGGGCAGATACACCCAGCAGAATTTTACTCACAAAAACTTAACCCTGCTGAAACAAACTATACAGTGGCAGAGAGGGAACTGTTGGTCATCAAATATGCCTTCGAGGAGTTAAGGCATTATCTGTTGGGAGCACAGCATACTGTTGCTTTGATCTGAATTTATCTTAAAGAAATGAAAAGACAAGTGGCATTTAGCAAAACAGGAACAAGTTGGTTTAATTTAACGCAGCAGCCGTGAAAGTATCAACAGAGTTGCGTCTGCAGAAAGTCTCTAGCTGGACAGAATTTTCGGTGGACAATATATACATCTCATGAGGTACAATAACAAATTCTGCATTCTTGGAAAAGCATCTAAGGGCCTCATTACGATGTTGGTCAGAAAGGCTCCGAATGGCATTCGGTTTTCCTAACCCATGTCGGAACCCATGTTTCCGACCGACTCCGAAACATTTCCGATCAACCGATTACGATAGAAGGTTATTCTGACTCGGTTACGACTAGCATTCAGAGAATCCGAGTTTGGTCAGAGCCGATTTGTACAGCTGAATGGACCTCTTTTCTGACCGAACAATTACAATGTTGGATTCTGACAGCCTTTCCGACTCGGTCTGTCTGACACGAAAAGGCTGTCGGAAACTGACTTTGGGGGCGCGTAGTGGGCCCCCTTCACCGGAGGCCTTTGGTTGGGACCCGTGGGGGTACCCATGGGACCCTTCTTTCAGGCCATGCACAGTATGGCATGCACCTTGGGGTGCCCACCACAGGGTGCAAGGTTTTCCACAACCATTTCTTTTTGCAATGGGAGCCTGTGTTTTCGGTTGGAACACAGGGTCCCGTTGAAGTCAATGGGAGTCCGACTGAACGGTGTTCGGAATCATCATAATCAGTCAGCCAGACTCCCCGAACCCGAGTCGGACGGAAAAGATTCTGACAAGAAGTATTTCAAGAGGGCACAGGTGGCTCTCGACCACAGGCCAGTGTGTATATGTCTAGATGTCAGGTGTGCCGAGCAAATGATCACTACATGTGCTGTGCATGTTATGTCCTGATTGGTTGAGTGTTCCTAACTGTAAGTCAAAGAAAAATCCCCGGACTACTCATGCTTTTCTACACACTCTTGCCTTTCATACACCCAGATCTGAGCAAATAAAATTTTTAAATATGTACCAAGCTAACACGGAAATATAACGTTTACCCTTTCTGTATTTTATTAGTTTTGTGTTTTTTAAATTTAAAATTCATATCACTTTCTGAAGAACATTATTAAAACCATACATAATATTATCACATTTGAATCAATTGATCACAACAATGCATAAGATGTACAAAGTTAAAAACAAAAAATAAAACAACATACAATTCTTACTGTTGGGCTACCCTAACTTCCAAGTACACAATAAATTACAGTTAACAACCCCTCCTAACCTGTAGGTACACAAATTCCTACTGACGTGCTATACAGACCCAATAACCTCATATAATCATAGGGAGATTTAGAAAAAAACAGTATCCAAACTTATGGTATATCTGCTATCTCGTTGGGTTTATAATGGGTTCTAATCATCCTTGCGTCGACGCGTTTCAGTGTTATTTCAATGATAT
Source organism: Lissotriton vulgaris (assembly GCF_964263255.1). Lineage (NCBI taxonomy): Eukaryota > Metazoa > Chordata > Amphibia > Caudata > Salamandridae > Lissotriton > Lissotriton vulgaris. The sequence continues at coordinate 18,958,336 of NC_141686.1, read as the reverse complement.
GGTAACACCTTCTTCAGGACAGCATAATTCATTGGGTCATCATTTCTAAGTTTCTTTTTGTGTATGTAAAACAGTGATAAGTAACAATTAAAATCGTACTTTCTACAACATTTTCATGGTCTCACATTCTAATATCCTAAGTTCTAATTTATCTCTTTTTATCTGACAGTACACACTAAACATATTTTTTCTTCTATTGTGTTCTATTTTATTCCTCCACTTTATAGATGTTGCTATAGAGACACACTTTCTAGCAGGTATTTTTATTTTTATTTTGACATAGTCACATCTCATTTCTATGGTACAATTGAAACTCTTATTACCCTCCGTTATATTTCGGTGCTGGGCTCAAACTATCAGTCGTCCCCCGTTCAACCCCCGCATTCATTCAAGTCTGAATGCTCGCCTTATTTTCAAAACGAAGGAATGGCAATGCTTATTTCCCTCCTTTTCCTGCTTGGAGTTAATTATAGGTCTTGGATGTTTTTTATATCCCTTGTAGGGCTTCCTGTTGCATAAATTGCCCTGTAGGATCAAAAGCACGATGTTGAGATAATTAGCTCCTATATTGGTCTTTCATTCAACCTTGGAATTTTTATATAAAGACAGAATACCTTTTCCTAATCAGGTTAGTAGTTGGCAAACGAAGAAATGTGTGACCAGGACGATATTCCTATCACACTCTTCTCTTTGTTCATCTGCTATTATGGTTAACCTAGGAAAAGTGTAATAAAAAATCACTGATCCACTCTATCCATTGTTCTAGTCTTGCTGTTATTCGCATATGTTTAAATTTACCTTGGAGAGAGCTGCACGATTTTCCATTTCTCCGTTGTCGTTTCTTGTATAATTTTCCTATCTTTATTCTAGTAGCTATGTTCTGTTTTGAATAAAATATTACATGTCACTTATTTGTCCCCCTTTGCCATGAACTAGTTTAGTTTTCTGACCTAAAGGGATTGACAGGGTTCTTACCTTGTGTTTGATTAAAATTCATTTAACGAGGTATAGCGTCTTATTTTCTGTATTCCACGAACCAGATATGTTCTGTAAGTTGAATATTAATAATAACCCTCATTAGTAATACTGAATTTTCCATATTTTAGTACACATGACATTTAAATTCCCTTACAAAATAGAACTAATATTCATTTACGATTCGTGGAATACAGAAAATAAGACGCTATTATAACCCATTATAAACCCAACTAGATAGCAGATATACCATAAGTTTGGATACTGTTTTTTCTAAATCTCCCTATGATTATATGAAGTTATTGGGTCAATATAGCACGTCAGTAGGAATTTGTGTACCTACAGGTTAGGAGGGGTTGTTAACTGTAATACTGTGTACTTGGAAGTTAGGGTAGCCCAACAGTAAGAATTGTATGTTGTTTTATTTTTTGTTTTTAACTTTGTACATCTTATGCATTGTTGTGATCAATTGATTCAAATGTGATAATATTATGTATGTTTTTAATAATGTTCTTCAGAAAGTGATCTGAATTTTAAATTAAAAAAAACACAAAACCAATAAAAAACAGAGAGTGTAAACGTTATATTTCCGTGTTGGCTTGGTACATATTTAAAAATTGTATTTGTTCATAAGATCTGTGTGTATGAAAGGCAAGAGTGTGTAGAAAAGCATGAGTAGTCCGGGGATTTTTCTTTGACTTAGTGTTGACAGTACCCTGTTCCCTGGAACTTAGTGGGGTCTTTTCTTTTGTGAAAACATGAGTGTTCCTAACTGCATGTGGCATCTAGCTTGTGGTATTTTTGGGGGACGCTCACCCCTGGCCAAACATGTTTTATTGGGACCAATTTCCTCAGACCTGTTTCTTGTGAAACTGACTATCCAGGGGATTAATTAGGGTTTTTCCTGGGTTTGTGTTTGTCTTCTGGCAATTAATAGGCGTGGGTTGCGGTTGCAGGGTATGTATGACCACTTATCTCTCACTCGGGGTTCGCGGGATAACATTGAGTGAATTCAACAGCAATGATATGAGTTCATTAGAACTTCTACAAATAATGTGGTTGTCATATAAATAATTTCTACCAACTTCCTCAGTATTGTGTGTACAGTTGGCATAGCATACATCGATATTGTCTGTACTAATATTGACATTATTATGCATGCATAGATCATAGCATGCATTGACATTGCTTCTACTGTTATCGACATTGTTATGCGTGCATAGATTATGGCATACACTGACTTTGCATTTATTGATATTTCTCTTGTCAGACCTGCATATATCATGGTATACATTGAGATCATATTCACCCATACCTACACTTCCCCCTCTAGTTGAATTTTTAGCTACTTTATCCTCCTCTTATGTAATGATGGTTATATTATTTAAAACTGTGTGTGTTGCTGTAGTGTCTGTTACTTTCTCCCTAGCTATGTGCATACTACCTAATTTGAGGATTGTGTTTTTACAGCACAAAGCCCCCATTTGTAGGAAACCACACAACAGAAGTACATCAACGAAAACCGGGATAAGTGATGTGAATAGCTTGGACACCCATAGGGTTATCCAAGAAAATATACTATGCAACTAGTCCTGCACAGAGGCACCGCCCTCCTTCTTCATGCCAGCTTGCAGACGATGCAGTTCTTGGATGGCAAGTATGAGAGGTCCGTTGTCAAGATCATTTCCCAGAATAAAGGTACAACAGGGGGTACCAATCTTGGCACACACCCCACCCTCCATATCAGTCATCAAGTCCAACATGTACCGATGTTGCATCACTATAATGCGGATGGCTCTTGGTTCTTCCTTGCTAGCATTTAGTCCAAGCTCAGTGTCGTTTATCATATTCAGCAACTCGCACCAGTTTTATTTTAACCATTGGATGTTCTCCTGTGTTTGAATGGTAAAAAAGAGTATCGACCCTCCTGCTTTTACTTGACTCTCCGTAAAAAGTCTAAATTCTTCTGGAGTGTCTTTGTGCTGAGCCCAGCCAAAATAGTCAGCAGTTCTTCTTCAATCAATCAATTAATCAATCAAGGTTGGTAAAGTGTAACTATCCACCCATGAGGGTCTCAAGACGATGGGGGAGAAGGTGCGGCTCAGTTTAGTGCTGGGGTTATCCGAAGAGCCAGGTCTTGAGGTCCTTCCTGAACTGAGGCAATGTGGGAGCTTGCCGGAGGTGGAGGTCATTCCAGGCTTTGGCTGTGAGGTAGGAGAAGGACATTCCTCCCGTTCTGGTCATATAGATGCGTGGGATGGTGGTCAAAGAGAGATTGGCTGATTGGAGGTGTTTTTGGGCACATGGAAGGGGGGGGTGGTAGTTCAGTTATGTTGGTCTGATGTTGTGAAGGGCCTTGCATGCGTGTGTGAGGAGTTTGAAAGTTATTCTTCTTTCAACTGGGAGCCAGTGGAGGTCGTGGAGATGTTGGGTGATGTGACTGTGACAGGAAATGTTGAGGGTCAGTCTGGCTGCGGCATTCTGGATGGTCTTGAGTTTGTGAAGGAGTTCTTGTTGATCTCTGCCTAGAGAGCGTTGCTGTAGTCCGGTCTGCTGCTAATGAGAGTGTGTGTGTCCGTTTTTCTGGATTCGTGTGCATTCATCTGAACGTCTTTCAAATCATGCAGAGGGTGATGAAGCAGGTCGAGGCATACCTTTTGGGTTTTCAGAAACAAAGCACCAAAACAGTTCTTTTACTGGAAAATGAAAAACAAATTGTCTTGACACATTTCAGGAACAAACCACCAAAACAGGATATTTTCTGAAAAACGAAAAACAAATGGTCTTTACACACTTGACATATTTGTTCTGGTTTGAGAGCGCCAGGCCAGAATAGGAAAAATGTGTGTTAGAAAGACTGCCCTAAATAAGGTGGGCCTTTCAGTGTACACTGCCCGACATCCCTGGGGTGGACATATCAGGCTTCCGATTACATAGTCAGGTGATACTCTATAATGACACATGAAAACCAAACATGGAACAAACAAGACAGAAACTGCAGGTTACATTATCTTCTCCAACCAAAATGGAATGTTAAGACCAGCAAAGGTTATCACATTTGTTTGACTATGTCATCCATGGACTAAGAATATCTACAGAGATTTTGAATGATCTATGTTATCATCCAACAGTAACTTGTTCAACTACACATCACTCCAAGGAAAACAAACTGCACACCTCCACTGTGTCTAAGCTGCTAGCAGGGGCACTGATTTTTTGTTTTCACAAAACAGCTTCTGCTTTTGGAGTATATTCTTGAAAAACAAAAACAAAAAGTTTGCAGAGCACATGTACCAAAATTTTCAGTCGCTCAGCAAACTCTTCAGAATTCAGAGGAAAGGGGTCTTCCGGTTTATTCTGCTGGTTTAGAGATGCTCACCAAACAGGCTGACATCTTTGAATATGGCAGGGCGGTTCTTCACCAGTGGAGTAGAGGCCATAGCCTCCGCAGTTCTGGCGAGTTGATGGAATGCCACCAGCTTCTAAATAACCTAAGATTGTTCGCAGTGACTTCTTCTTCATCATAATAGCCTTTGATTGTGCACACACTTTGCCCTCAACAAGTTTACAGATAGTCCTTCGTGGGCTGTAGCTGCAAAAAATATACCTGTTTCACCATGCAGTCACAGATAATACAAATAACACTTCATTGAATACTCCAAATGCTTCCTATAATAATTAGTATAATGATGACCCAGGTACAACTACTATATTCTACTTGGTGACTTTGCAAATATGCACACATGACACTGTGGTTCGGCACACTACACCATTATGCCTTAGTTTTACCCACTAATGACAATGACTGTCCCCTCAACACATGATTAGTGAAACCCTACCACATGCCACATGCTGGGAACAAAATAGATACATATGTGTGTATGTCCGAACTTTATAAATACACCATTGAGTGAGGCACTGTGATTCCTCACAGTGACGCAATTTACTATTTCAAGATGACGCAAGTTATTGTTTCAAGGAATACTACGGCCAGGGCAGAGGCATAGCCAACATCAAGGGGTGGCTAGCACCCCCTGCGAGTCGACACTCAAAGGGGGCACAGTAGCAGAAAGGGCAGGAAAAAGCCTGCCAAAAGATGACAATAGCGAGTGGTCACTTGGTGACCGTGATCAGAGGGCTTTAAACGGCCCAATCACATGGAGCGGGGCATGGCCTCATGAGGGGTCAAAGGGGCCAGGACAACAAGCTGTCCATTCAGCAGTCACCGCTTTAGAACGTGGCTCTATTGGAGCTATTCACAATCGTGCTGGCTTTCAGGTTATGGAATGCGCAGCTGGAAAACAAGCAAATAACCTTGTGGTCCTACAACCACACTGACTACAAGCCATAAACACGGTGTCAGCGAGCTGCCCAAGGGTACTGAATCTCTTGCAGCACCTTGTGGCTGCCAGCTGGGGTACAACAAGGCAATTAGGGCTTGGCATGTATGGGCTCGTAATAACGTCTTTGCTGACGCGCTATCCCGTTTTCAATGGCAACGGTTCTGCCAACTGGCACCCTCGTCAGACGCACAGATGACACCCCTACCAGCAGACATATGGGAGACAGTGCAGCTGACCTAGCAGTACTCACAGACAAGGGAATGGCCCCAAAAACCACGACCATCTATCATAAGTGCCTTGAGAGGTTCAAGAGGGTGAACGGGGGTGACACAAGAACTTGCACCAGAGGCGAGGTAGAGGAATTTATACATAGGGCCTTCGAGAAGGGCAAGTCCAAATCCTGGGCACAGACACACCTAAGCACGGAAGCATATCACTCTAAGCTGCACAGGGACATGCACCTGACCAACTGCTACTATTGCCACATTGCAATGGAGGGCTGGAACCGGGTGCAGCCAAAGGGTCGCGACGCCAGGCAGTCCATTGACTTCAAGCAGCTAAAGGTGATATTCAAGACTTTGCCAGGGACATGTACGTCCACCAGAAGGACTATCTTGTTCAAAGTTGTCTTTGGACCTTTAGGTTGAGCAAAATAGTGGCGCCATCCAGGGTGAATCCGGGCTCAGCATGTTTGCGGTTTGAAGACCTGCATCAGGGCAACACTAGTTCTGTTTTAGAGAAGGGCAAAGAAAGACCAGGAAGGGAGAGGGCAGGTCTTGCAGGTAGACTGCCTCACAATCAGCAAGCACTACCCAGTGTGCATAACCCGCCAGTACATGCCGACCAGGGTGGGGGTGACCCACCTTTGTTTATACAGGTAGACATTGGCTTCCTCAGCAGGTTTCAGTTTATTGTTGTATTGTGATTGGCACTTCCTTAGGCCAACCTGGCGCCCATCCACTTTGGATCTCACTCCTTCTGCATCGGGTTGGCCACCACTGCAGCAGCTCATGGCATGGGTGAAGAGGGGATCCAGCGCTTAGGGAGATGGAGGTCCTCAGCATTTAAGTCTTACATTATGATAGCAGCTTGTTGATCTGGGCGTACTGTCTCTTTCAGGTGATGGACTGAGCGAGTGAACATTCTGGATAAAAGGACATTTATATGTCACGAGGGCACGGCGTTGGGTGAGAAGCAGGAATGGTGGCTCCACTTTAGGGCTTTGCAACACCAAGGTGATATCGCTCAGGAGGCCAGGTATAAGGTGGAAGGAGCTTCTCCCTGTGGCACAGGAGGGGCAACGGGAACACAAGAATCCATCTGCGGTAGTTGTCTCTCTTGTGGGAAAAGACCTGGCAGCGATCAGTCGCAAGCCACTAGCCATTGAGGTAGATTTAGTCCTCCTATCCAGACTGGACGATCCGGCCGACATAGTGTGGTCGAATGTTATTGCACAGTTTGAACGGCGAGATGCCGACAACCTGGAAGAGGTAGCTGGGTCCAGGAGAAAGTTGAACATATCCATGAACAAGTTTTGTAGGTCCATGGCCTGGGGTTTTTGAGGTACAGTGTTATGAACCTGAGAGTTCAGGGTTTCTACGCTGATGACCGGGTTCACCTCTCTAGTGTCGGAATGGATATGCTCATCCTGAACATTGTCAGGGTTTTGGAACTGTTGGGGGTTCCCCTAAACCTCAGGGGGGAGCTGTTGGAGGTCGTTAAACCACCACATGTGTGGTGGCAGTTTCAAGCTGTTAACAGAAAATATCTCCACTGTAATGGTAACAAGCACTGGCGTTGCCAATAGGTCTCGCATTAGGAAAGTTTGAGCTATTGGTCTTGTAAATGACCATTTTTTTATTTATGTGTTGTTTTTGAAAATAGCTAAATTTATAGCTTTGTCATTTACAATCCCAATAGTTATAACTTTCGCAAATGTGACACCTATAGCATTTGTAATGCAACATGTTTTAGGGGGAAGTGTGTGTAAAAAAAGTAAACGCATTTCAATTTAAATGGCACCGACTGACATTGTCCGAATAAAAACAGGATTACTGCTGAAGCGTTTTAGAAACGCATTGTCCCTGTGAGGTTTGTGAGTTGGTAAAAAATGTAAATGCCACAGACTGACATTGTCCTAATAAAAACAGGATTAGTGCAGAAGCGATTTTGAAACGCATTGTTCATGTGAGGTTTGAGACTTGGTTAAAAAAAAAAGTAAACTGTATTTGTATTTAAAAAACGCATACACTGGCACGGGCTCATGTAAATCACTCCAGTGCCTTTTGGCCTGTGAAAACTCACACTGAAAGTTCGAACAAAAGTGAAGATCTAAGGAAGGGTGGGAGGGACTTTGGCGAACGAGCATATGGGGGGTGAGGGGTTGTCCAGCCTGGTGAGCTAAAGGCGTGTGGCAGCAGAAGGAGAGCGTGGCGCGCACGCCAATGCATTTTGAGACCGCACCGTTCACATGAACTTTGTTGATTTGGGGAAAAAAATTTAACAGCATTAAAATGGAAATGGCACCCATTAAATGGCACCGACTGACATTGTCCCACATTAAAAAAAGGATTATTGCTGAAGCGTTTTGGAAACGCATTGTTCATGTGAGGTTTTGGACTTTGTAAAAAAAAGGAAATGGCACCTACTGACATTGTCCTAATTAGGGAGAAGTGTGTGTAAAAAAGTAAACGCATTTCAATTTAAATGGCACCGACTGACATTGTCCCATTCAAAAAAGGATTATTGCTGAAGCGTTTTGGAAACGCATTGTTCATGTGAGGTATGGGACTTTGAAAAAAAATGTAAATGGCACCTACTGATATTGTCCTAATTAGGGAGAAGTGTGTGTAAAAAGAGTAAACGCATTTCAATTTAAATTGCACCGACTGACATTGTCCGAATAAAAACAGGATTACTGCTGAAGCGTTTTAGAAACGCATTGTTCCTGTGAGGTTTATGAGTTGGTAAAACAAGTTGCTGTTACTTAACACATTATGATTTAGGCCACGGAGAGGAGCAGGATGTGTGTGCCGACTTGGTTGCCGATTTCACATAGCAAGCCTGCCCTGTACCGGCGAAATGCATGTCAGCAGCCTGCGAGATCTGCGGAAAAAGAAAAGCTGTTTTCTCTCCTGTCGAGCTTGGAATTCCTGCCTACATTGTCCCCCACAGCGGGGCTCTCCATTTGTCTCCTCCTGTTTCGCAGCTTGAGCTCAGTACGCCATCGTTCATCCCCCTTTATGTGGCTCTGAGCTATCATAAAGAGCTGAAAAGAATTAATTTGCAAGAAAACAAATGTCTCCTAACAATTTAAGAAAACTTGAGGGATAAAACACGTGTGCGCAAGTGTGAGTCCGCCCAAAGTGCAACTGAAGCGCATCTCATCTTGAATTGCATGCGTTGCCTCCCCGGGCCGAGGGCGTTTGTTGCTTAATTGCCTCGATGTTAATCCCTCTCTCTGCCTGTGAAGCCATAACAAGAAAGTATGTGTTCAAATTGACTCCTCTCGACTGAAAAATAGTTTATACTTATCAGTTAAAATTTTTTTTTTTAAATATCCTTCAAACCGCTTTTTTAAATATCCCTCAACCCGCTTTATATACAAGGTACTCAATTATTTAGAGCAAAATGTGAGCAGTATAGGGTTCCACAGATGGGTAAAGTCAGTTACACAGCACACAACCTCTCCTCGTTGAAGACTGAGGGCTCTTCTTCCTAGAACACTTTGCAGTTGGAAAGAGCTGAAATTACAAAATTTGCGTACGTTTGCATTGACGCTTTTTAGTTCTGCTAATTTTGTTGACAAGCCACCCTTTCTTAGTTTAAAATGTAGGCAAAGGTTTGCTAAAATGGACGATGCTGCTCGGTCGATATGTGACTCAAGTGTATCCTCTGAAAGAAGGAACCATTTTCGTTGTGTTAAACGTGAATGCATGATTAATACAATAGTTATAGTTTAACTCTTTTTGTAAAGCGCCTTTATAGCAGTTTCTTGGTGCCAATTCCAGATTTTTATTGTTATTCTACTGAACTCAATGGTGCTTATTTTATTGACCTTCGGATTCATTTATGCACAATTGTTACTCTTTTAATGGAAGTGAAATCAACTGATCGCATATATTTAAACTTAACGTTACTCATGAGTAATTATTTTAAACTGGTAGAATTACTAATGCTACAAGAAGTTTTTTTGATTAGCTGCCAAAAAAAGAAGGGAGGAAATGGTAGAGGAGAAGACTCGAAAACACTGGAAAGAATAGTGAGAAAAGAAAAAAAAAGGCTGCACGAAAAGAAGGGCATTAGAAAACAAGAACAAACGGGGCCATCGTCAGGAAATCGACGTAAACAAGCAAAAGCAAATGGTGGGGGGCTGAAGGAGGAGGGGGTGCGAGGGATGACTGAGGATGGGGTAGCAGGGGAGGGAACACGGCCTGGGGGCATAGGGGAGGAGAAGCCGCAGAGCGCACGCTGGGCGAAGCCCTTTGATGTGCTGTGAGGGGCCGGGAATGAATGATTAGGGGAGGAGAAGCGGGAAACTGAAAGTACGGCCGGCCTGCGGCCGGCCATGAATAATTAGGGGAGGAGAAGCCCTGGCCGTGAATGCGCGTGCATGTTTGCTCACGTGATTCACGCGAACTGCAAGAAAACCGCGGGCTGAAAGCCCTTGGTTTGAAGAGAATTTTGCCGACATGAATTCTCGCTCCGCTCAATGCGCTTGCGCGCATTGATAGGTCGCGAGACCTAAAAAGGGGCAATGGCACTGGATAAGGTCCTTGGGATGCCTCATGGCAGGGACACCTGAAGGCAAACAATGGGATAGAAGTGATCAGTGTTGGATGGTCACGGCACCTGCAGCCCAGGCAAGGCCTCACAGGTTTGTATTTGTATATTTTTCCAAATCTATTATATACAGCAGCGCATGACGTCTATAATTTTCTAGTTCTATTATATACTGTATATTTTCACCCCACCGTCTGTGGTCAGCTGCCCCTATGCGCAGCAAGGCTGGGCAAGATGGCTTGATCTCTTGCCAAGAAAGAGGGGGCTTGGGCCAAGAAAGAGGGAGCCACAGACCAGGCCCTGTGAGTTACCAGTCCCCACTGGCCGAAGTCTGGTGTTGCCTCTGTCATGCTTATGGGGCCTGTACAGGATTTGCAGCTCTGTAATCAGATACACATATTCAACAACAGACTTAAAAAGGTTCATTTTTCATCCCTGTTTTCGTGGAATCAGGCCAGTAATGCTTAGTGATATCTTGGACTCCAGAATGGGCCTGTCACACAGTCAGAGGTCATATTTCATAGGATCCACTAATCCCATAGAAACATATGTATTTTTTTAATTCAAATTCAAAGACAGACCCCACCACATTGGACTTGGGTCAGGTTGTTCTCACACTGCTCCCTTATGTGCCCTATCTATTTATATATATATCCCTCAATGTTTGGCCAGCCAATCAAATTGTTCCATTACCAGGGACCCGTCTCTGGATCTGTGGTACCAAAAAGGGCCAACAGGGGAAAAAGCTCCCTCACCTTATCAGATTACGGTATGTTTTTAATTTTGGAATTGCGGAAGTCTACGGTTCCCGAGCCATGGATCTTCTGTGCATTAAATTTTACTTCTTCATTCCCAACCTTAGCACCTACTTACATGCCAAATTTGCTGTAATTCTGTCAGTCATTTCTCTGTATAGAAGTGCAAAGAATCATATTGGAAATAAAAAGGCAAATTACTCTTTACTTGGCCCCTGCTTGACAGATCTGAAATACATGTATTACACTGTGGCAGTCACCATTGTGGATAGTCAGGACCAGGTTTCCAAAGGAAATGTTTTTTTTGTTGCTAGTAATTTTGGTGCCAATTGAACAATCTTCACACAAGGCTTGCACGAAAGAAAGTGCCATCCACCTTAGCCCCTTTCTGGAAGTTCCAGGATGATCTGAGAAAAAGGGGTGTTCTAAAATGCATTTCTCCCATGCAATTTACCTAAAGAGCTTTAGACAACGCTACAGTCAAAATGCCTGAAGGTATTTACACCATATTTGTCAGAAAGCTAGACCTATACCCAGAAAGTGTGCTTTTTATGTTTTGGAGTAAATACATTCTGTTGTTTTTGAAAAAATAAGGTTCAAAATGTATAGATAGGTAGAGATGCAGGAGTACCGAGGGACCAGTAGATCAAAAGATCAAGATCCGATTGGCTGACGCACAGACAAAGATTTTTGCCAGACATTTTAGTACTTGGGGACTCAGTCCCCAGGTCCTGAAAGTAAAATAAAAATAAGAAATGGGGGCAGGGATACCCAGACCCCCTAGGTCTGTTGTGGCGGTTCCTGAGGGACCTCCTCTGGGGCCAAATGCAAAAGCTATTTTTGCAGTACCGTGGTAAAATTAGCGAAAATGGGGTGGATCCCATAGTCGGCACATTGTTGCTTTACAATTTCTTTCTTATTTTTTAAAGGGGAGGGTGCCACTTGTGTGCCCTCCTTCCCGAGCCACCTAATACCCCGGGGGACCCCTTCCCATGAGCCTCGTCCCATTGCCTCAATGTTTTAAATTGTTTGGTGCCTAGGGCGAGACCTGGGCATCCAACAAAATAGATTGTTGGATCCTGCTGGCATCCTGGATGGGTGCTGGCCAGGGGAGCCCGCTGAGCAACTGGGGCAATACCCTACCCCTTGCAGCCCCCAACATTACACATAGTTGTTGGGTGCCCTGAATGGGACCAGGGCAAACAACATAAATAAACAGATACAAAACAACACAACTCTGAAATGAGTGAAGTAGCTGCTTATGTTTTTATATTCACTGCTCCTGCCAGTGCGCGCCCCATAATGTCCTGCAGGGGCTTTTTATGTGTATTGTTTCATCTTCGTGAGCCCCCGAGAAGAGGCAGTGGAAACACCAAGCATTTTTTTCGATGTTGTGAGGTGCTGCAGAGAGCGTGGCAGCCCCACTAGTAACAATTTAAAAAAATGTTGAAATAATATGCCTTGGTCATTGAATACATGAACTCAGGAGAGCTTACCATTTGCCTCACTTAAAATGACACACATTGTTACTTTACATTGAAAACGAAACCTCAGAAATTCACTAAAAAACAAAGGTTAAAGTTACATTTAAGTTAGATACGGTAATAATAACTTCCTTTGCAATTTTTTTAAAACCTCAAAAATTCACTGAAAATAACAAAAGTTAAAGTGACATTATAGTTAAGCGACACTGTCAATAAAACATTTAACATTTTAAAATAAAAAAATACTGACATTCACCAGTTATAGTTAACTGTAGTTACTATAACTCACACCCTCGCCATGCACTACTTATGACATCACACCATTCATGACATGTTCCATAATATCATTGATAAGATCCATCACTGATGACCTCTTAAATAACATCATTGATGATGGTGTTGGAAGGCTGAAGGCCGCACGCTGTGTGGCTTTAGTTTGTAAAATGATCGTATCATAATATATTACTTTATTTTTTTAAAATAGAGAAATTTAATGAAAGAAGTTATAACTTATGTCAATTACTTATCACTGGTAAAATACGAATTTCTAAGGTTTTTTATGTACGTAAAAATCTTATTATCTTCCTCATGTATAACTCCACGTTAGCCTTTGTTTTTGTTCAGTGTATATATTGTGTGTGTGGTTGTATGTGTGTGAATTGCAGGTGTTTCTGATTCTCAGTAATATGGCTCCCAACAGAAGACTACCACTCCTGGAAGACAGTGGACAAGTCCTACATTGGTGAGCATCATAATTACTTAGGAATGGGGCAAGTTCTGAAACAAGAACAAAAACCGAGTCCTGGGACTGCCACCGAGTAGATGACAGTCACAGTAACATATGCCTCTAAGGTGTTTTTATGGGAGTATTGGCAAGCCTAGACACGCAGTCACTTGTTTCAGTATGCAGAGGGATGGAAGGGAGACATTGTATGAACAATGGACACAGAACTGACTGGCTCAACAAGAGGGGGTGCTTTAGGAAAATGGGTTCACTCAGGAAGTACATATTCCTATAATAGATGCACAGTGCCATGAAGCCCAATGAATGTGATTTTTTGCAAATTCAACCACTTGCAGAAAGTGTGATATATATATTTATATACACATTTTTTACACAAAAAACTACTTTTCATCTATGTTTATCTTTGTGAATACCAAAATGTAGTAAACTTACACAAAAGTAAATTGAACTCATAAACTGCTGTACAAGGACGCTTTACCAGAAGCTACTTTTAGTTTACCTGGGTTGGTACTATTTACTAGCCCATGGCGCACAGCGGTGAAAAGTAACGTAAAGTGACGCAAAGCATTACACCAATTTACTTACCATTAAAAAGGCTGCTGGAGTAGCACAAAACTGCTCAGCATCACGCGAGGGCCTACTCAACCCTTAGTAAATCTGGGCCCCAATTTGCTCTGTACGTCACTCACAAAACCTGCGGTTTGCAGGGTTGTATATATGAGGAATTAGCAATCCCAGTTAAAACGTTATCCCTAAATTTTAACTTCTACAGTTTATAGGGATATTCAAACATAAAAACCGCTGGACTTTTCGCATTAAACAGCACTTTATATCTACGCGGTGCCAGTGAGTGCCTTTACTGCTAACACCATAGTCTTAAAACCACGGGGTGAGATTCCAATGTTATGGAGAATAGACGACTCCAGACACAACAATAGTATTTTATTGGAAAAAAAGCAATTTTCCTGAGAATTTGAAGACCATTAGGAAGGCACTTTGTAAATATGACCTGCCAAGAATGAGAACACTTTTGGACCAAAAACCTAGGTTACATCAGTGCGGAAGAATGAATCAATATATCCATTTATAGTAAAAGTTATGTATGGTTCGACGCAGGCTGACATCTTCTTGAAAGTGTAGTGATGGGGGGGTCCAAGTCTGTTCGGTTCTGGCATGTAGTATAAAATGCTGCTCCCACTTCTGAGCATCCGAGCCAGCCAATGGCATAGCGACATCAGACAATGATTCAGATCACAGGAAACACACATGCATGTAGCATTTGCATACAAGCGCTAGGATGCTCTTGAGTAGCCATGCGCTATAGAAATGCGTCTTCATTCATTCATTCATTTGTAAGTTGGGCTTCACCATGCACAGTTTCACCGAGGAGCAATGCTGCTTGTCGTGCTTGTCAGGGGAGTACTTTGTGGACGGTGCAGTTTAAAATGAAAAATGCCCAAAAAAGCATTTGAGACGAAATATCATGTATCTTAATTCGCAGACTATTTAGAGTGTATCACCTGCAGATAAAACATAGTTCCACGGAAAATAAACCTATAAGGCAGATTTTCTATGGTATGTATGTGGTATTTGTATAGTGTGAACCTGCAGGGTCAAAGGTAAGTATAGTCAACAAGTGCCTATAAGTGGCGGAACCCTGGGAGCGGAAATGTGCTGTACCTACATTGTGATGTGGTATTCTTTAAAGGGCTGAGTTTTCGTCTCTTTCCTTAAAAGGAGAATGGTTGGAGCGGCCCTGGTGTATATAGGGCTATTATTCCCTATCCTATGTGCATAGGCTGAAAAGGCCTGCTGCATTAATCATCTGTGGATGCTCCTAGGGAGAGATGGCAGTGCAAGTTGCCATTGCAAAGACGCTAAGCACCTTTGAAATTGTTAGTTTGCGTATTACAAAATAATCGAATTCATTTTGTTTCCACACAATTTAAACAGGAATCCTAGTAGAGAAAAGATGGTTGGAGTAAATGTGTAAACGTGAAACCTTTCACCAAACACCACCCGATTTTTTGATTGGCTACGAGGAAGGGATTTATTTACAGCGAAAAACGTTTCCACTTGGAGTCAGAGGTGAGAACATGGAATGGGAGCGTTGT
The DNA here is from genome assembly GCF_964263255.1 of Lissotriton vulgaris. Taxonomy (NCBI): domain Eukaryota; kingdom Metazoa; phylum Chordata; class Amphibia; order Caudata; family Salamandridae; genus Lissotriton; species Lissotriton vulgaris. The sequence continues at coordinate 18,943,138 of NC_141686.1, read as the reverse complement.
GATCAAACTTACAGATCCCAACTAAAGGCCAGCAGCAGGAAGTAGCACAGCGCTTGATGAGTGTTAGGAGACTTGGTAGCACAGAATTTGGTAGATGGAAACCAATGACGTCACCTTTAGAGCATGGGCTGGTGTGCTGAGACCAGACCACTCAATGAAAGACGTGATGGTTGAACAATCCTTGTCTGAAACTGAGGACCAGATTCACGAATTTGTAATGCAATAGAATACGATACAATACAATAACATTTATTTAGCGCTGCTGCATCTGAATAGGGGTCCCGGCACAAGGGCTTAAAAGTGGAACAGGCAATTATTAAAACCAAGAACAGGAGGCCTATATATAACAAGCATTTGCAATGCAATAGGTCTCGCATTATAAAGTTAGAGCTATTGGCATTGTAAATGGCAATGCCTTTTATTTATGTTTTTGCTTTTAAAACATAAATAAAAGGCATTGTCATTTACAATGCTAATAGCTTGAACTTTCGCAAAATTGAAACCTATTGCATTGCAAATGCTTGTTTAAAGGACGCCCCAGACACTTCTTCCCCAACCTACCAACCTTCAGCGATAGGACAAAACTGCAAGCTTATCTTAGCAAGTCCATACCTGAATACAGCGTGCTTGGAAGAGCAGTACATGCGCTGCTCAGGATCGACCTAAAAAGTCTCTGTTTTAATAGCATTATACAATATGCTCGGGTATACAGGAAAGAGCTGGCAGTGTTGGATAGTTGTCAGGGGCTATTTATTCGTTTTTGTGTTAAGCGCTACACATTTAGCAAGTCCATACCTGAATACAGCGTGCTTCGAAGAGCAGCACATGCGCTGCTCAGGATTGACCAAAAAAGTCTCTGTTTTAATAGCATTATACAATATGCTCGGGTATACAGGAAAGAGCTGGCAGTGTTGGATAGTTGTCAGGGGCTATTCATTCGTTTTTGTGTTAAGCGCTACACATGGAACATTGTTTAATGTAATTGATGCCTAGTGTTAATTTGTCCTTTTTTTCAGTGACTTTGTGTGCATGCGTGCGTGTGCATATATGTATGTGTGTGAGCGTGTGTTTATGTGTTTGGGTTTGTTTGTGTGTGTTTGTATGTACGTATGTGTGTGTGTATGTATCTGTGTGTATGTATGTGTGTATGTATGTATGTATGTATGTGAGTGTGTGTGTGTTTCTCTGCTGATTATATGTTCACATCTCTGCTGGGCAGCCTCTACCTTTCATCCTTTGGTGTCATTCTCCCTCTGACACGTCATTGGTTTCACACGAGTCTCACTGTGGTGAGAGTGCTGCAGGAGAGTATCAGGGGTACTGGGTCTCTGGATGACAGTGTGTGTGGAATAATCTTTTTACTAGAAAAGTGCTTTAGACCGATGACCCCAGAGCCTGCTCCCTTTCAGTGTGTGGTGAGATTTTTAGGATGTGGGGGCTCTGAAGCGACAAGTTTTATAGCACTTGGGAGCGCTGTATTCACCTGCCTAGCGCCATAGCTGCCAAGGTTTCAGATTGCTATGTGTGACATATTCATAATTTCAGTGTAATTATGAGTGACATTTCAATGACTGTGAGTGACACTATCACCGTCCCCACTGACTAGTGTCACCCGACTATCACCAGCGCGGCCCAAACATAGCTGCCAAGTTTTTAGTACACACAAGTAACATTTCTATGTTTTCAAGACAGGTATAAGTGATTTTCACATATCCTGTGCAATACCTTTAGTGATACCTTATAAAGAGCAGTGGTTTAAGAAAATGTATGGTACAAAACGAAAAAACATTTTTTTAGTAAGTGCAGTGTGGTACCTGGATTAAATACACCACTCACACCTGACGTGATTTGTGAAGTTGCCCTGACCCTTTCCAACCATACCATACCATACCTTCCTGTAAAATCTTTTAGTAGCATCTAATAAAATTCAGCTGGTAATCTGTACCTACAATACATGATCATTGCTACAGCAATTATATGTTGACACAGAAGTTACAACAGGCTTTATCCATGTAATATAGAAGAAATCGAGGTCTCTGCACGATGCATCAATGACCAAAAGTAACTGCTATTAATACATAGGGCCACTGGAATTATGCGCCAGAAGAGGGACAACTTTGCTACAAGGTTGAGTAAATTATGCCGCAAGAAAAGGAAAATTATGCAGTGTAATTCAGCACATTTAATAATAGCATTACTTCATTAATTTGTACTTTTTACACTTGTTAACACCGGCTGGTCATTGAGTGCACCTCATTAGTACCAGTTTAATATTCAAATATAGCAATAAGCAACAGAAAGGTGTCCAGTCAACCTTTGCAAAGAGCCTTCCACTACGCAGTAACACGTGCAGCAGTATTTTTTTAGTAACATTTGAACCGCGTGAGCTAGAAACATTTTTTGTTGAAATCTGTACATGATGGATTATGTTGCAAATGTGGCAAATCTATAATTATGAGAAAAATTGGCACAGCCCACCATTGCGTAATTCCAGTGGCCCTGACGATAACCACTGACAAGGCTGAATTCCATTGGTCAGATTAGTTGGATATGATTACTAAAATGTCTTAATGATTGAAATTGCTACTAGAAAATTGTATAATGGGTGGCTCCCAGGTCCTGGGCACTTAAGTGATCAATGTAAGTAGGGTCCTGTAGTGGACGTAACTGAGGGCATGTTGCAAGCTGGAAGGGATGAGGTGGCGTCTACCACTGCACATCAAAGGGATAACTGCTGGTAAAATGGTACAACAGGGTATTGCAAATGATGACTTAGTGCATTATCAAAGATTTCAATACAAGATAGTTTGCTGTGTATCTGACATAGGGTATCAAATGAACTTTTTGTGTGGAGGTTTAAGACAATAGAAGACAGAAGAGAACATATGACTTACATGAGGTCAGGGCAGCATTTGTGAATGATTGCACACAGTGCCAAGCCACTCTTCCATGAGATGGTGAGGTCAGTCACATTTACACCTGTGTACCCTTCTGTCAATTTTTAGCACCAGCCCAGAAACTTACTGGAACGGGCAACAGATTCATTGCGTATGAGGTTACTTGTTGTTGTATAACATATCTGGATGCAATGACAGAAACAGCAAAATACAAGTCGGGCTGCACACTATGCGAAACAGTAAACACAGATTTTTAACCTGTACTTTAAAGGCACGCCCCTAATTACACTGGCTACGCCCTTTTGAGAGACCCCCCCCCCGTTTTTTCACCCGACTTAAAGCCCTGCGCTGCCTGCTGCCACCCACCACCAACCCTTGAACCAAAATCCAGGCCAGAGGTGACCATCTGCGTGCTCATTCTGCAGTAGACTTAGTTTAGCAAGTCTACCAACTTACTTTATCAACGAGTGTAGGGTGTAGGGTTAAGGGAACGTGGGGGGGCATCATTAGTCAGTTTTCGAAACAAAGCCAGAAAGCGGATACACGACACACACTGACTGCAGAGTGCTTTAGACAGTACACTGCGGTGCGTGCGTTATTAATTGATAAATAAGGGCACACTCGGCCAGGCGGGCCTGATAGCCTGCAGTGCCTGTCTCACCTGGTGCTGCAGCTGTTGGGCTGTTACTACAGTACTAGTGGTGGCTAGTGGCTGGCTACACTACTACTGCTGTGAGCCTGCGGTCCTCCACTAACGTCATCGTCGCGCTGGCTGGAGAGTTCAGTTGAATGTCCGTTGAAGTGTGAATACTTGGTGGTGGGATGAGACCGGCCCATGCGTGGGTGTGCTGGGGCGTGGTAATGCGCAATCTGAAATCTGCGCACGCTCATGCTGCCTGCTGCCACCCCACCCCCTCAGATTAAAGACTCAAAATCCTATCCAACCCACATCAATCAGTATCCCCCCGCCCACTGGACGGGAACACTGAACTAAGGTCCGCGCGGCCGCGGTTCGCGGAACATAGATTGCACTGACTCTGACTGGGACTGTGGATTAATGATGAGACAGATGGACAAGCTCAGAAGCAGGTACTACGAACGAGTTCCCTAAAATAACAGTAACACTGTGACACTGTAAAGTTCAGTTACAGTACCAGTAGTGAGGTAAAAGAAAGTCAATTGCGTGCAGCAGCATGTACTGTAGACCCGGCCCTGATAATTGCCATCACGTGCGAGCAAAAGCGCCACTGCCCCATAATTTGCAGCCATCTTGGGGCCTTAAGTAATTAAATTCTGGAGGGAGCCTACCCCTCGTGTGTCCCCCCGCATCACCGCCGCAGCCCGGTACAAACCGAAGATCGCCACCGGCCTGTGACCAGGAAGTCAGGCAGGCCGGGCGGGACAACCGGAAACAGGAGGTAGGAGGGCGGGAGCCTACCCCGCCTCCCATGGAAGAGCCGCGGCTGTTTGGAGCACCGGAGCAGGCAGGAGCCTACCCTGCGCCCCGGTGCCGAAGGAGGGAGGAAAAGTCCTGCTGCCGGGCCCTGCAGCTGCCGATGAGAGGAGAGCCGCCGCCGCACCAAGGAAGCCGGTGAGTGGTGTAGGAAGTATGAAGGAACAGGTGGAAACAGATTGGAGAACAACGAGGTTTATAAATCAGATGTGGTCCAAAGTCGTTCTTGTACTTTTTTGTTATTAGTTCTCATTAGAATTTGGTCTCTTAACACTTGCTCGTAAGAAATGTGTTCAAAATCACATGTAACAGCTAATGATCGTAGAGCTGAAACAAAATCTTCCACAGGTTCATCTGCACGTTGTTTTCGAGAATAAAAAATAAACCTCTCCATTACAACATTTTTCTTTTTACCATAACGTAAATTCAATTGTGATGCAGCATACTCATAAACATTTAAATTCCCTGGGTTGACTAAAGGGGGTAAAGTTTTATATTCCTTCAAGGCAATACCACCCAAACAATGTTTTAATAGAGATAACTTCCTCTCAGCCTCACATTCTCCCTCCTCTAGTACGTCTACATATGCTAGAAAACAGGCTCCCATATTTCCCAAGCCATAGGTGGTTCACCTGGAGATGAAAGGAAGGAAGGAGGGGGAACAATACCAGACATTTCAGAAATAAAACAGAATAACAAAAGAAAAAAAAAATAAACCACACTTTTTTTTTTAAGTCAGTGTTCACTGCAGACAAGAAATGTTAGATGGTTGCCATGGAAACCGGGAGAAAAAATTTGCCAAAGAATGACATCCAAACGTTGAAGTTCCACAGAACTGTTGGCACAGTAAAATTGGAAAAAAAATTAATACCTTCCGGTGTCCACTTAGCAAGAGAAACAGTCATAAAACGGATCGATGATATTCACTTCCTCGGAGTTAAATTCCTTTTTTTTTTTTTAAGAAAAAAAATGGCCGCTACGTCGTTTGTACGCTATTTCTAAAACAAATTGGCCTTGTTCTGGAAGCGTATCGGATGTGGTGTGAGTGATGTTATCTGCAGGAGATCGAGCTCAACAGGAGCGTGCACGCTCGAGATCCTCACACGCAACTGTGACTTGCCTATGCTTCCGACAAATATATCCAGTCTTCCACGCACTTCAAATTTCTGAAAAGGCTCATACCAATTCCAGAACGAACCTCCTCTAGAATGAAACTCCTCGAAAGGTAAAATTTCCAAAATGTTAGTTCCAGCGATGCAATCTTCCCTTAATTCCTTAGTTTCCTTATTTTTTCGATTCGATTTCCGCATTTTTTTTTTTAAAACGCGGAAATCGAAGAACCCGCCCGTCGCCAGTGTAGGAAGTATGAAGGAACAGGTGGAAACAGATTGGAGAACAACGATGTTTATTGGACACAACTATACAAGTCGAGCTCCAGTCAGGGAATGCCCCGAGAACCTAACAATCTTATCAACCGCAAACCTCCCCCCATTTTGAAAGATAACATTCTTTCAACAACACGAGACCGTCACGAGCTGTGACAGGCAATCACCACGCTCGTGACGGCTCGTGTAATAGAACAGCAGTACCCACAGTACCCAACAAGTGGGGCTTCGCCTTGTTGCTGAGCTGCGAGGGTGGGGGGCATGTGTGTGTACGCGTGCGGCGGCGGGGGGCTGTGTATGTGTGTGAGCGTGCGTGCGTGCGTGTGTGTATGTGTCTTGGAGTCTGTGTGTGTGTGTGTGTGTGTGACTGTGGGGGGGGAGGGGGTGTGTGTGAGCGAGTGTCTGTCTGTCTGTGTATATGCGCGCGCATGTGCACGGCGCGGGACGGAACGTGCGCGTTTGCGCCCCCAAATCTGCCAGCAAAAGCTCGTAACACTTTCTTGTCCCTCATACCCCCGAGTCAGACAACTATAAGTCTCCGCCTTCGGATGCTTATTCCAGGCTAAAAAGTTCCTCTTCAGGAGTTTATGAAAAACTGATTCAGTAGGCACGAACTAAGGGGCATATGTATGAAAAAGCGGTTTTGCGAGTACTTAAAAGTGAATTTTAGCGAATCGCTATTAAGGACTCGCAAAATACTATGTATGTAGGAATCACAATAATAATTGCGATTCCTACATATTCCTTAATTGCGAATCGCAAATTGTAATTCGCAATTAAGGAATACCTTCCCTTTCATTCCTATGGGTCTAGAGGCCCATAGGAATGAATGGGAAGACATTCGCAATTTGCGAGTACCCATTAGGTACTTGCAAATTGCGAATGCAATTTCAAGGGTGCAAGGGTGTCAAAAGGACACCCTGTACCACCCCTGAAATATGTATGTGTGCACATGTGGCGCACATACATGCCCTAAGGCATGTATGTGCGCCACATGGCACTTTGAAAAATGCAAAAAAGCGAATTTTTCAAAGAAATCGCAAATTACCACCAACTTGAAGTTGGTAGTAATTTTCGATTTCTTAAGCCAAAATCACACAACTTGGGTGCTTCCTACATTGCATTTAAGGAATCTGACGCTATGACCAGCTGGTGGCTCTAGTGCGCGAGCAGATATACCCCTGTGATGTCTAGTTCCGTTGCTAGATATTACAAGTGATCAGGGAGCCATTTTAATTATATGTACTGGGCACTGGTCATTACGAGTTACCCAGCTACACAATGTCTTCACTGAAAATAATGGTGTTTGGTATCAAACACCTCATCTTGCTGAATCCATACTCATGCCAGTATAGGATTTGTCCTGATATGCACCCAGAGGGCATCTTAGAGGTGCCTTCTGAATCCTACAGGTCTCTTAGTGAGCTATCTGACTGGTATCGTCCAGCCTGCCACCACAGGCACGTTTTTGACCCCCTGTAGGTGAGAGATCTCTAAGGTTAGAAACAATGCTTCTCCTGAGGAAGGTGTTCACACTTTATCTAGCAGGATGGCTATTGTTTTAGCATATAAAGGCCAAAGGTTTCAAAGCCACTAGGGTCCTTGATATGTGACCTGGCTTTCCCCCCCTTAACCTGGTAATGCTACTCACCTCCCTGAGGCCCATTTGCCCGTCTGTGCCCCTCTCCTGCTCCTGCTCCTGTTCCGGGGCTAGCCAGCCCACCTTGCTCATTCAGGGTCTATTGGGAGCTTGTCCTGGTCCCCTGTTGAGACCTGCATAAGACGAGCCCAAATGAGTGGGACTACATGACAGCCTCGCTGGCTGGGAACACTGCCTGTGAGAGCTGACCGACCTGTGATTGTGGCAGACCAGAGGCGCTGGCTTCCGCTGCACGGCCCTGGATTTCTCCCACTGTGTGGACATAGGCCTACTTCGAGATTGTGCTAGATCTGGGACTTTCTGCTGGTAGCCTCCCCTAACACTGTGCGGGGCACCTGGGCTTGTAGTGGCCACACCGTACAACTGGGCTTGGCCTATCTGGCAAGGCCTCCCAACATTGATTCTACCTTCACCTGGCTTATTGAATACAATGGGAATAGAAGACAGTGGTCAGTGCCTATTTGTGTCAACTATGAATGTACTTGCACGAGCCCTTGCTTACAGGGGTCACTCTGAGTTAAGCCAAAGCAAAGTATTCTTGGTTAAGACACTCAAAGACGTCAAACCAGGATTGTACAACACAGACTGACTAATGGTGACAACTGAGGGATTTGAGAAAAGCCCACTGAGATCTTCCGTTGCCAGAGTGCTTCTCCCTTCCCGGACTGTGAGATTTACCAGAGGGACACCACCTTTCTGGCTTTGGTGGCGGAGACATCTTCAACTACTATGTGTCTTCCCCTTGGCCTATCCTTCTGGTGAAAGCCTTCGCGGCATGGTGTCAGCCTGGACACCTGCAGGTAGGAGTGGAGGGGCTGCGGACTGGAGACTTGGTGGCTGTGGGGTACTGACTGCCCCTTGATCACGGCAAATAATACTTGAAGCGTTGCCAGGATATAAGCAGTGGCCGATGCGAGGGAGCCAATGTGTTGGCTCCTGCGGGGACTCCTGGGGCCTACTCTACCCTGCCTCCTGTACTTCTTGGGTCCCCCTGTTTGTCCGCCTGCACCTCATTGGCTGCTCATGCTGCTGTAGTCAAGGAGTAAACGTGCTAGTTGCAACATACATCATCGCACCTGCCAACACCGTAGCGGGCACCATGGGAAAAGACAAGGTCTACAAGGCCCAATCCTCCCAGCCACACATAGACAAATGTACCACGGGCCCAGTGACAGGCCCTGCTGCTTCCACGGACCCTCCGGAGAAGTTCACGCTGACATAGCATTACTGTGCCATGACCTGAGTAGGATGGCAAGCAGAATCACAGAGACCGAGGGTCATGTATCGGTAGTGGAAGACAACATTGTTGAGATGATGACGGAGGTCTTTAAACTAACGTCTCAAACTGCAGAGCTGAGAAACCAGGACGAAGATGCAGAAAATCGATCACAGCGCAACAACCTCAATGAAAGATAAGAGACACCGAATCCCATCAAGTTCCTCAGGCGTGGCTCAAGTCATGGGTCTGATAGATACACTTTCCACCTGGTATGTAGTGCAGCGAGCCCACCAATCTCTGGCACTTAAGTCCCCTCCGGGAGCCCTGCCCAGAACCATGATTGCACGAATCCTAAATTTTTGTGATCGAGATGCCATTCTATGCAAGGCCCAACTGACCAGGAAGCTGCACTTCCAAAATTCTAAAATGATGGTCATTCCCGACTACACCAGAGCGATTTAGACCCAACAAAAGTTGTACTCAAAAGCTCAAAAGTTAAGCAGAAACTGAAGGCCATGAACTTGTCTTATATGCTCCTGCTTCCTGCACGTCTAAAGGTACTTTTTTATGGCAAAGCCATTCTCTGAGATGCGAAGGAGGCTGCCTGGGAATGGCTAACCGAGCAGTGGCACACTCGATTATCCATATCCTCTGCTAGGGCCTCCGGGCCGGCTGCCTCATAAGGTGGCGCAACATACAGTCCCCCAAAAGTGAACGACACGTACTCGCTCCCACAGAGGCCACAGGCGGGACACGACGCGCTCACCTTCATTGGGACCCTTCCACGCCACAGTCTAAAGCCCTATCCCAAGTGTCACAGGCCACATTGTCATTGCCCGGGTCTTGCCGCAGTAGGGCAGCTTCCGCGGACTCGCTCCATCCATAAACTGATGATGCTCTTGTTAATGGCTGCTGATGCCATGCAGCCCTTCTGTATGCTGCCTGGTCCTTTGCACTGAGGAGAAGATAACTGGATTGAAACTGTAGCTATATCTTTTTTGTATGCATACTATTCAAAGATCCTTTGACGAGGTGGTCCACCACTCCACACTCTACTTGTGGAATGTTTGTGGGTTATGTTAATATTATAGAGGCGACGGATGCTTCAGGGGTGGAAGTGAGGGGTGGGAGGTTGTTAACAGGTTTGTATCGTTGCTTACAGGGGGGTTTCATTCTTAGCAATTATTTTGCACCGTACCACCACGCCACACCACTAATTACAACAGATTGGCAACATGTACCTACACAAAGCGGTTGTCCTGGACCCGCTGCCTCCAGTGACTGTTCAGCATTCTTCTTTCTGGCCTATGTCCATGTTAATGAGTACCAGGTCATGTCCTAGAATGTTAACAGAAAGGTTGGATCCCATCACATTCACCACTTCCTTCCTGCGTCTTGATGCTTCAAGAAACACACTTACTGGGCATCCACTGTCCTTTCCTGCTCCGCTATGACTGCAACAGGTTTTTCCCTGACTACTGGGGTGTAGTAGCCAGCACGCTCTCAGACATACTTGGGTGGGAGTTATAATTATACCCTCAACTAGTTTTACTGGGGATTTTTGATAGAGGGGGAGGCACAAGAGCCAAACAAGCACTGAATAGAGTGGCCACCATGGTCGCCAAAAGAGACATCGCCCAGCACAGGAAATCTCCCAGACCACCCTCACTGACTCAATGGTGCTGGGGTGTAGACTGAGGGGCACTGCAGGAGAAGCCAATCTACAAGGCTCCAGGCTGTCCTATGACATGAACAAAGATCTGGAGCAAGTGGTGGGAGCATTGTGAACTGGGTGTCCTACAGTAATGATATTCACACTTCCCTGCGGAAATACTCTGTCATAGCTATGTATTGGTGAGCCGATCAATCTGTAATTGGAATTGGATTCTGTATTCTGGTCACAGTGGATCATGTGGTCCTTAAACCTTCACAATATGGTTCCTCCTGAGCACTCAAAATTGATAATGAAGAGTCCAGCAGTAATGAAAAGACTCTATGCTCAGAATCCAATGTTTATCGGTACTCATGTTTTCAATATACAGCTTCCACAGATGTTGATCTACGATAGAACAATTTACAGCCAACACGTATTTCGTCATGTGTTTTTACACACAATGACTTCTTCAGGGATGTAAACCCAAAATAAAAGATGTTATCATCAATGTTCCTATTTTTAAAGACATAGTGCCCATAATCACCCATGTTTCGTGCAACCAAGTCTCCATCACCCGACAGATACCTTGTAATGTGAATCAACATATTTCCAGCAGAACCATCTTCATTGTCCCATAGAATTTTTTTTATTAAATGCTAGAAGAAAGTGTCCATAGTTGTGTATTAGATCAAAGTTAAAAAATGACGGTACCTTACTACCAGCACCCGTGTATGAAAAGGGAGCCGGAGTTTGGGGTGTAAAGGAAAGATAAAATAGAAAGGCTAGAAATCAACTAGTCTAATCAAGGTATTAACCTGATTCTGTAACAAGCTCAAATCCACAATCAAGTATGTAAACAAACCACCAAAATAAGATGTTGTTCTGTAAGCACAAATAAACCCCGTTATCAGTCCCTCGGGCTAGCACTAAGGTATACTAATTAAATGTAAATGGTCCAATGGTGACAATCACCTTAATGCCCCTTATACCGAGCCCTCCAAGTAGATATAGATGTGTTAATTAGTTTCAGTTATCTCCATGCATACAATCGGTCAAATAACTGTAATACAGGGAAAGAAAAAACAAAAGGACAACATAAATAAGGGAGCGTACCCTAAAAAATAAAATACCTTGTGATGTATAGTACAAATCACAAAGTTAATATTAACCACAGTTCACTTGTCTACCAAGCTCACCTAAAGCCTCAGATAAGAGACTTGCTGAGCAAATCCAAAGTAGATATCCTGAAATCACGACTCCATGTTCTGAAAGTGGAGAAAGTAGCACTCATCAATCAAAGTGCAAACGCACACAGTACATAAGTGTTGTCTATTCTGGTTATCGAATGTGGCCCCTTTTATCTATGTTACCTGCCTGTTTACGTCAAATACATTATGCAGTGTTCAGCATACCTGTGTCATCCTAGTGGAAACCCCAATTTTAACCTGTAATACCATGGCACCATACTCACTGTAGATATCGTATGAGTACAGTCGATATCGCATACATTGTCAGTAAAAACGAGCATTCCCTAAATAGGCAAGTCAGGAGTCTAAATATAGTTTGTATCCCCAAGGAATAACAATTAATATATCCGTGAGACCGTTCATCACAACAGCTCCTGCCATAAGCCGCAAGCGTTAATGCGCACATGAGTCTCGTAGGAATAAAAAAATGCCAAGTCAAGTATTTAAGTGTGCTCCAACAAACGTGGTCCATACTCGATACACGTGGACATTGATGTCCCTTTGCACTGATGGATGGTCACGTTCTACCATTTAATCACCAGAAAGGGCATTTTTATCGACCTTGGTAGGATGAAGGTCTGATGTGGGCCCTACTTGACAAGATCTGAAAATATGCTAAAATGACCAATTTTCACCAGATACTATCAGTAAGTAGAAGCCCACAGATTCCATGAACCCAATATACATAGGCCTAAGCCAAAGGCCAAAGGCCACCATCATATGATATCAGTCTTTCATATTAAGCTCCACTAGGCCTGATGATTTCAAAAACATGCATTTCTGCCGTACTGAAAACAACGAGGTAAATTGGGCCATCACAGAGTACAGTACATTTTCCACAGCTTCAAGACCAACGCCCACACACGTACACAGACCCAGCTGGTACAAGTTGGCACATCTTGGACTCTTGCTGATATATTGTTTTTGAAAGATAGCTTGCACGAAATGAAAGCCACAAAGTCTTGCAATATTAGCACCTGTCATAAGTTCCGCTCTCACATATATTTTTACAGATATGTAGGTGACAAGATGTTCTTTGTTTATGTTCTGCGGTCGAGCATGGCCAACCAACTGTTGAGCTATCTGACCATTTCTGTGTTCCAAGGACATGCGGTCAAGCAGCCTGCACTAGAAAGTGCGTCAGTAAGGGCGTCAGCACCGTATCAGTTCTGCAAATTTCAGGTATATAAGATCTACCACTGCAATTAGAAGCCAGAACTCTTCTGCTGTGGCCATCACATGCGTGTGTTCTCCGGCCGGCCATTTATCTGACTTGGGAGATCAAAAGCCTCTCTCAGGTGGTAAACTCCCAAGCAAGATAATACTTTTGCCTTTTTAAATCTCTGACCATGCTCGGTATTTTCTATCCACACCCAATTCCTTGCGTTTTAGGTTTCTTTAAGTGATTAGGTCTTGTATGGCTAGTCTCCCTAGTTAGGCAGTCTCTAGGTAATGGATTTTATGAAATGTGTTCTGTATTCTCTAACTAATTTCAATTGTGCCTTTTAAAGATCCTAGTCCCTTGCATCTTTATAATGTTAAAATATCTGCATGGGTAATTTTCTTCAGAAAAGCTTGTTTCTAGGCGCCATATTTTCGTAGAATGTATTCTGTGCCTTTTTGAATCCCTAATTGATTTAAACATGTCTTTTTAATAGATCCTTATTCCACCTTGCCTTATAAAAGTTTGAGCATTTGTCATCTAGCATTTATGCCTGACAGAATGAAGTCAGATTTTCATAATGGTTTTGCTTAGTTACATGAAATAATATGCATTTATTGATATGCTGGTGATTTAACAAAATAAAAGTGCCACTTCAAATGTGATCTTTGTCATCTCATATCTTTCTTCCTTGTTCCTCAGTGAAGAATGACTGCGGGGTCGTTTGTGGCTTGTGACCACAGGTGACCACACCCTAAAGGAGCTTCCAATTTTCCCTTTAACAGTTGGTGACCACTGATCCATCCTGTGAAGACTGTTCTTGCCTGCGGTGGGTCTGGAGTACCACAACTGATTGTCCCGAAGTGTCCAATCTCCTCTGATGACCACGGGGTAAGACAGGGATATTTTTGTTTTTCCTTGAATTACCCTTGGCGTCTGATTGAAGACGGGGTCTCTGGGGTCTCTTTGCTGGCTCCTGACGTGCTGTAGCAGTCTGTCTGGCCAGTATTAGCATCCTCTATCTTTCTATCTCTTTGTGTGGTCACAGTTTTCGCCTTCCTGTCAGATACCACGTGTCGGTTTCTTTTTACATACGTCCCATGGGCAGTGGTCTTAGTGCAGGTTTTGTGGCTTTAGTGGGTGCCTCAGGTTTGAATTCCTGAGAGGTATTTTTGTTAAGCCTCAGGGTGGGTCCTGAGAGGTACTTTGGTAGCCTCAGGTTTGAAGTCCTTAGAGGTATTTTTGTTAAGCCTCAGGGTGGGTCCTGAGAGGAACTCTGGTAGCCTCAGGTTTGAAGTCCTGAGAGGTATTTTTGTTAAGCCTCAGGGTGGGTCCTGAAAGGTACTTTGTTAGCCTCAAGTTAGAGTCTTGAGAAGAATATATATATGTTCTCCACCTGTACCAAATATTTTAATTAGTATTGTATTTTACTCTTGCTACACTGGTTTTCCGCTTCGATTCATGAGATGTGTACATTATTTTTCTTCTATTGAGGTTCCACCTTGTGGTCTCCGTCTCTGGCCTGTGCTTTCTTTCACGGGCATTCCTCTTGTCTTTATCTCCTCTGTGCAAGGATTGGGTGTCATTATTTTAGCTTTTGTTCGACTGCTCATTCTCTCACATCCTTCGGGCTTTGTCAGCTGCTACCTTGTCACGTCGTTCCGCAAAGGCACAGAAAGAGGAAGTCACTTGTGTTATTTTTAGAATCCCCCCTCCTTTCTCGCCCATTCTCGCGCACCAGCGCGGCTGGAGCTGCTGCACGGTCTCTTCCACTGACACTGACAAGTTCCCCCGCACACCCTGCTCACTCTGACTGACAGCTCTGTTGCCTTGTCTACAATGAATTACTTGTTTCTCCCTTTCTCTTCCACCTTTCTATTCTTTCTCGCTGACAATACATCTGCCCTCACCTTCTATGTCTCTTCCCCTTATCTTTCTTGACCACACCTCCCGCCCCCCGGCTTTTTGCCTCTCACGGTTCCTGTGGTACACTTTGGTTCTCAGACTTCTTTCATGGTGCTCCACCGTGTTTAATGAGGTTTTATATCTAGCTCCTTTTTACTATACTTTCATTTTTTTGGATGCATCTTTTTTTTATCATTTTGATTTACTTTTAAATGCATTGTCTTGTTTAATATTTGTTTTGTTCCGTGTCATCTGTCCGTTGCCTTGCTCTGTGCAATAATTGTGCTTTGAAGTTGCCTCTTTGTGCTTATAATAACATAGCGCCTCATGTCTACTTGCCACTTCTTTGCCCTTGTCCTGCACCACCTCCCACACCTGCCCGACTTCACTCTGTCAGGCATAAAAAGTCCTTCACGTCCTTCCCTTTCCCACTGCTGTCTGGGTTGTATGATGACTGCACTCTCCCTTTCTTTATTGCAGCCTTGCTAGGTAGGTAACTAGCCGTCTAAAGACATACACTGAACTTGCATCTCATTGCCACTGAAATAACAAATGGTTGTGGTCTATCATTTGCCACAGCAACTGGTAGCCAAAAGGGGAGACAAGTATTCAAGTATTCCTCCTAGCGGCTTGATGTCCTCATCACATCCTCCATATCCGTGATGTCCAACACCCCCCCCACGTATTATCAATTAAGACTAATACTCACTCTCATTGTTCTTGATGCCATAAGAGACAAACTTATAAAAGATCTGTTTCCCAACTTTCCCAGAAATTAGGTGGGGTAAAAGATAGTTAGGGTGTGCCAACACTGTCTTACAGTAACACATCCTCAGAGGATTACATTGTACCACAACACATATTAGTATCCTTATGAATAGGATACTGAGTCCTACAGTATATAAAATACCCACTGGTTTCACATATATTTTATCTTAAAAATTGAAAGTTGGGAAAGGCTGATAATCCTATCAAGCTTTTGAACGAAATACCCACTTCAGTCTAAGATTGTCTATGCCTGCTTTGGTGGCCAGCTCCACTTCCCTGGTTGCACCCTTGCACAGGATCAAGAATTACAGGACAGTATATACTTCTGTGTCATTAATGGTATTACATTGTCAATAATGCCTGTGTGGCCTCCTTCAGCCCTCTATATAAGCATCTCTGGCTGAAGCTCTAATTGCTTCTGGTACTTTAAAAGTGTCTCTTTCTCTCTCCTCTGCATTGCCCTTGTTCTAGAACAGGGGTCTCCAACCTTTTCTGTAATTAGAGCTTCTTATGTTCAATGAAAATTATCTGAGCTACTAATATTATTAGTAGGCTTTCCTATTTTCAATTTCTATTTTTGGTAAATTCTGGTGAGGTTTTTTCAGTGTTTTGAAATGATTGTAATACCTTTAAAAAACAGTGGTTATCTGTGGTTACACATTTTCGCGCCATTAGAAACAACATAAACAGTGTTTTTCCGGTGTTTATGGAACGTTTTGCTTTTAGCATTTTTTTCTGCACTGATAGTGCATGGTATATAGACAGTGTATAAACAGTGTATATGAGGTCCAAATACATTTTTGTAAATCAAAATTATTGCAATACACCATACAATACTTCTTCAGTGAGTCTTTGGTTATGTGTGCTTGCTTTTACCTTCCCATGTAAACTTTTTTTTGTAAAAAGGCCCTCTCAACATTGACACTTGAGTCGGGCAACGCCAAAACAGCCACTACACAATTTGCTAAGTCTGGTCACTCACATAGCTTCCATGCCAATACTGGTGCACTTGAAGATTGCGATTCTCTGGGAGGTTCTGCAACATTTGCGTTAAACTGGGCGCTTATACCCTCAGTTATTGAAGTGGTCAAAAATTAAGTGGCACTTTTAAAACTATGTAGAAAATTCCCCTTTACGGAAGGGATCTAGAATTGTACAGAGTACCACAGTGAGTTTTCATTGACTTCAAATGCCATGGTTGGTTTTGTTTATGTAGCTGAATCACTGCAAATACAAACAATATCACTCCAATTTTCCTAAACTTGGAAAGAACCTTTTAGCAGCAGCATTTCAAGTGACACTGCGTTTCATATTCCCAAAAGTCTGGTATCATGTTTCCACCACTATCCCAGATGCTTTGTTATAGCACTCTTTTCACATATACTTTTCACTATACCTTGCATTGAATGTTTAAAGCCTGAGGTGTTGGCGATTCACCTACTATCAATATTGACTCACTAGAAACTGGGGGCTGATGTATCAAGGGTATTACCTATTCTCTGTGGGTAAATGTGATGGCACATATTGGGAAAAATTCTTATGAAACCAGCCATTTAACCTATCAGTGAAATAATCAAAAGCAGCCATAACATCAAAAATAATTTTGATATTTCCTGATTCTCTACAGATTGTAAAATAATTAAAAAAAACTAAAACATGCTTCTAAACCCTGCATCTTTAGACCAAAGACCACAAAACTAAAAAAATTAAAAGGAAGAAGAAACAATATTTTTGTGACATCCATAAACAACAAAACGTTAACCGAATAATGTTAGCCCAGTCTTTCTTTCTGCTAGCTTGCAGAGCAAAGTTACATTGTATTGGCCCCCTTCAGGAAGAAAACAAATGACTCTTTCATTCTCCTTTTCCTTTCTTTGAATTGGCATTTAGTTTGTGGCTGTGCAGGTGTTTTTTCAGTGTTTATATGTTAACACTGGAGATGGCTATTTCCCTTTCGGTGGGGTTTTATCAGTTATTATAAGTTTAAACCTAAAAGCGGACAGCCTAATTATTAGTGTTGTAAAATGTACTACTTCAGACAAGATTACCAGTAGTGATCACCTCACGGCATCTATCAGGGTTGCCAGCAGTAATATAAAAAAAAGGCGGGGGGGGGTTTAACATGGAATGCTTCTAGGTAGGTAATAAATAGCAGCTAAAGCTTCAATGCCCCTGGCACCAAGGAAATAATAGGAGGAATAAGCCTCCCAATGCTGCATGATTATTACTCAAAAATAAGCTTTACATATATTTGCAAATTCAACAACTATTTCTTCAAATATCACCTTACGCGTTTTGAAAATACTCATATTTTTATATCAAATACATGCTTTTCAATTTCGATATACATACATTAATTTAACTAAGCGCAAAATAGGTTATAATTTCGTAAACTGAGCTACATACTGGAGAGCTACCAGTGGCTCAAGAGCTACTGGTTGGAGAAGCTTGTTGCAATTACAAAGCTGTGGTGGTTGACATGAGCATGTAGTGTAGTTTTCATTGTAGTTTAAATTTTTATTTCCATTGATTTAAAATATTATTTTTGCATTTGCATGAGTTTGATTTGCACTCCAGAAATGTGTCTTTAAATGCCAAGGCTTTGCAAAGGCTCATTATTGAATGTTAAAAGGGTTCTTCTACCATACAAATGAGGAAGTTATTTTTCTCTATCATTTGCACATCTAGTTTGTCATAAATTTACAAAAGAACGCCCTCAAATTAAGCTGCCTTGGTTCAGTGCCCCAGGACCATGACATTTTGGAAGTTGTAAAATAGTGCACGGTTAAAATTTCTGCATTTAGGGATTTCTGACTGATTGCTATTGTACTTTTAAATAGTCATTCTAAACTAATAAGTTGTCATGTTAGCTGCACCTGTCAGTCAAATGACGGCAGTCACCACATTCCCCCAGACTGCCCTGAATGCAACCACAGCCAAAATACCGCTTACGCTGCAACAACAGCTCAACATGCAATACGTCCAGGCCCCATTACAGCCTGCCATACGATACGTACAGACCCAGCCACAACAAGATGTACAATACATCCAGGCCCGACTACAGCCAGCTGTGCAGTACATACAACCACATCCCCAGTACAATACATACAATCACAACATGCATACAGTAATGACCAACGTTATTATAACAATAACAGAAAGAACGCCAACAGAAAATTGAATATACAGGGAAGAGGGAATGGAATGGTACAGCTGAGGATCCAATCACAGCCAAGACAATGCACTTGTTATTATTGCTGCAGAATAGGCCACATGCAGAGAGAGTGCTACACTAGACTTCGCGACCAAGGCCAACAACTTATGGGTCCCTTCCAACAAGAACTAAGCCCCTATGAATGTGGCCCAAGTCCGACAATAGCTCCTGTAAATGCATGTTCCCATGCAACAGCAACAGCAGACATCTATATACAAAATGATGCCCCAAAAAGAAAAATTACTGCAGCACCAAGATGCTAAGTACAAAATAATTTACTCGTATTTGCATCCGAATTCAGTACCAGCTAAAGCAGGCAAGGCAATGGTCTGAATGCAAGAACAGATCTGGGAGGATGTCACAACAGCGCACTGACAGTTGATGTTCGGGATTACAAAATGGGGTTTTCGGAATTATGGCTCGCGTTCAAGTTGAATGGTGCCACTGGCCTTAGAGCAACGTAGATGTCGGAGCGGATGGTAAAAATTAAAAGAATCTCCCCCGATTTCTTATGCACAGAAATAGTGAGAGAATAGGGGGATAAAATGATGGGATGGAATACACACTAGCAATAGGCCCTTTGGAGCACAAGACGATGTGCTAATAAATATTAACAAGCATTGGAAATGCAATAGGGCTCGCATTAGGAAAGTTTGAGCTATTGGTCTTATAAATGACATTTTATTTATTTATGTGTTATTTTTTAAAATAGCTAAATTAATAGCTTTGTCATTTACAATGCCAATAGTTATAACTTTCGCAAATGTGACACCTATAGCATTTGTAATGCAACATGTTTTGTATTTACGTGACTTAAATGTATTGATATTACAAATAACATTGGCTTTTAGCACTTTCTGGGTGGGCGAGGAAGTAGCTAATCTGTTTGTATTATATATGCAGTGTTTCTATTCCTGACAGCGTCACACTATAGTGAAATCTCACAGAAATATACTTTTGTGCTCTGAAATGAACATACCCAGATTAGTATAGAAATATTCTGAAATGACGATATAAAATAATATTTTGGATAATAAAGCCTCAACCCGAATATAATTTCACTTTGTGATTGATATCATCTCACGCTATGAATTATCATGAACTCACAGTCTGATATAAATGTGCATTCTGATATGATCTCAAACTCTGAAATAATGCGTCTTCCGGTGCTCCCTTCCCTCTATCCAGACGTGCTCAGTATGGGTCCCCTGAAGTTCTCGCGCTCACATTGCTAGACTGCGAGTGTAGCCGGAGGAGCCCTTATCTTGTGATATTTACGAAAGTTTTTCATTGCTTGTTAATTTCTACGTGGGCAGATTGCAGAACGCGTGAGCGCATTGTGGAGTGTGACTGAGCTTGGATCCCGCTCCAGCCAGGGTCCGTGTGTGTCACGAGTTTGCTGCATGCAGGAAATAAACAGTGTATGGCAGGGAGGGAGACATGACGGGTACAGGCCACAAGCTCAGGTAGCACTCACACATGAGGGAGGTCGTCAATGGAGAGGAAAGGGGGAAGCGAGAGGGTGAAAGAAGGGTAAAAGAAGGGACGACAGGTTTAGAGGCAGCGACTACAGCAGAGCATCAAAGGGCTGGGCGAGAAGGGAGGGGGGAATGCGAGGAGATAAGGACCCAGAAGGGGGAGGAGGGAAATGCGAGCAGACTTTAAAGGGATGGGCTAAAAGGGAGGGGGGAATTCAAGGCATTTTGTCCCTGCAAACATCGGGATAAGCCGCATCACTCAAAGTAGTGGTTACATTTCATAAATCTAAAGAACTTTACTAAACAAACCATAGTAAAAGACGACTAAACATTAGGGTACATTGAGTGGAATGCTTAAAAGCTGAGCGCGCAGTTGTTGCAGCAAGGGGCGGGAAGATTAGGAGACGAAACTGAAAGTACGGCCGGCAGGCCGTGAATAATTAGGGGGTGACAAATGCGCTGGGAGGGCTGCCTTTGATGTGGTAATGCGAGGCAGGCAGGCAGGCGGCTGGTGGCATTGTGCCCGCGCTTTTTAGGGCTTGCGCTTGCGCAATGACCTAAAAAGCACATGCACTCAAAGGAATCGCCAGTGGAATTGCCAGTGGTGGTTAAACACTGGATAAGCCCCTATAGAGCTTCGCCAGCTGTGCGCATGCGCACAGCAGGCGAGCCCTAAAAATTCTGGTCAGCATAACGTCTAGATGTTACAAGGTAACAAAAAAGTTAACAGGCTTTCTCGTTGGAAAGCCAACCACAGATTCTGGGCGTTGAGCCAGGCAGGAAATGCACTTCATGTGGTTTGTAACGGGAGTTTGAGGCAGTTAGAACACCGATCACAGGATAACACAAAATGCCGAAATATACATATATATATATATAAGTATATATATGTGTCTAACAGAAGTAATATGTATGTATATTAATCGTTTTTATTTCTAGGTTCTTCAAAATTGCAGGGAATACAGTGTACCTATATTGTAAGGTGAATGTGCTAAAATGCTTTTTAAGCAGTACATAAGCCAGGGACTAAAATATTGATTGTGCATTGACAAAGCCAAAAGGGTAACAAACAATTTGAGACCTACTGGATTTAACAAGACTTGTTTATTTTTATGTTGCAAAGAAATGGTACGTACCTGATTAAAGTAGTTTAGTGAAATGTTTTTGCATTTTGTTTTGTGAGCCTGGTGTGCACAGGTGTCACTGTGACAGAGATTTTCAAATATGTTTGCTGTTGGGTCAAGCTATAGCACAACATTTTTAATTACTTTTTTTTAGATAACGGATTTTTCTTTAAAGTATCTTATAGGAAAGGCAACATAATTCCCAGGTCCTTTCCTTCATTTGGAGTTCCCTCCTCACCTCAGCTAGCCAACATACAGCATACAGCAGTGCATAGCACAACTATTGCCAGGCCGGTTGAAGTACAGTTGCAGGCTTCAAAAGGTTGTATATATTTTGTACCTGCTTTAAAAGTTTAAATACCCTTGGAATTATGACAGTATAATGTTTTTGGTGCGTATTGCATTTTTTGGAGCTAATGGATGTTCCAAGGTTTCACAACATTATTATTTATGCAACAGCACTAGCAACTAGAGCTGAAAGTGAAAGCTCTTCTGAAATAATGAAAAATATAAAAAAGTTTGTATAAACTAACATGCACTGCGAGGTTTCTTTCAAAGTCAGGTTTCCAGGAAGAGGGGCCACATCAGTTCTGGGCTTCGACATTCCAATAATGGAACACAGATCTTGGCCCAATGACTTTTTGAAATAATAGACTACTAACCAACAGCTGTCCCAATTGCAAAGAGGGAAGAAATAACAGAACAGACTTCAGGGTCAACCCTGCAAACTAGAGAAGATTAACTTGTTTCCATTTGACTGTCCAAGAGGAGAAGGCGGTGACAGCTTGGCCGTTTATGATTCAGACGTAGCCACAACACCTGCGCACAGAAGTGTCTTATCTAAGTTATGTATTTTGTATTATAATATCTTTGCAATACTGGCAGAAGTGGCACTAGATAGATTTAATTGGTTATATCTCATTATGTTAATAGGAAGACTTGTATTGCTTACATTTTTTGAAGTTGCCAATAGCAACCAAGTCAACTCCAATATATCTGTTAGCACATGGAGTAAATAGCTCTTGCAAGAATGCAGAAAGGTTCAACAGTCCCTCTACCATCACAGTTAGCACCCCAGAATAATTTTATTTGCACCTAGGCAGATACGCCTACAGACTATAGAACACCTCCTGCAGGATACACAAACTAATGTCAGATTATTGAGGCCACCTTCTCTAAAGTGTGTATACATAGAACAGGAAGGGACCACACCTCAATGATGCATGAGGTCATCACTGACAAATGCAGAAAAGAAGTGAAGGCAACAAGGCTATTTTAGAGGACTGTTCATGATATGGCCCATAGTGTAGTTTTTTGCAGCATCAATGGGTTTATGATAGCAGGTTCTCTGTCAGACTAACATTGCTCCGTCCCCCACACCCTACATTGGCCATGACAGATTAGAATGGCGTTGTTTGTTATTCGCACAAAGTTATGCCCATGGCAAAATTGAGTGCCCCAGGTTACTTGAGGTATAAAGAAGGGCTCTTAGGGCAACATAGGACAGACTAGGATTATAAAATAAGATAGACAGGTAGTCAACTTGGGGTAGGGATAAGATAAAAATGTCCAAAAGTATGAAATGATTAAAAGATACCTCTTCTCTGTTTTCTAGAATGGCATGTTACCTGTGGGTCAGCACACAAATTGCAAACAGCACTGTTTTTGATTCGGACAATAAATATGGCACCTCCAGCCGAATTGACTTTTACTGGGCCTGCAGAGAATGGCTCTATCTCCCACAGCCCTTACGAAGGAGCAGCCTGAGCTCACTAGAACATTGCAAAAAGTCTCCATGATGTTTCCAGCAGCAAATATTTCCCACATCGATGCCCATCTCTGGCTCCACGGACAATGGCAGTGTGCTCAGTTCTAAGGGTGGACAGCGTTCAAAGACCCACCAAAGGAGGTTTGCCGGTTTAACGGAGTCCAGCTCTTTTTCCTACACCATCATTGTGAGGCTCCCGCCCAAGGCAGAAGCACTCTGGCTGCGAAATACCAAGAGGAGAGTATGCCTTTGGATAAGGAGGTGAGCTGTACCTTACCAACAATGAAGACTATGGCTCAACTGACCAGTGCCATCAACGACTCGAACAAGATAGAAAAGAAGTGGATTGCTGGAGGAGGTGCCATAGTAGATAGCCACTGATTGGTTGAACTTTGACTGGATACCTTTGTGGCGGTTCTAAAAAGTTTTTATTTTTTGCTGTTCCTTTTTGTGTTGCATCCCGCAGATGAGTGTCACTGTATAAAGCACCAAGATAGTAGGGACGAACTACACTAGCATAGGGATTTACCAGTTAGCTGAATATAAGGACAAAGATCGTGTTCATTAGGATGGGACTGGAATACAAATGGAAATGAGCGAGATAGCACCCCTGGTACTCACTATGACATATCGTCAGCTCCCCCACTCCCCCCAGGTAGAGATATTCTGAACAAGGGCCTGTAGCTGTTCGATATGAACGTCTGCTTAATGAACCAGATGCCGAATATGTCAAAATACTCCTTAGGCCAGATGGAGAAAGAGCCAAGCAAAGAGAGCAACATACCCATGCTCGGTATTTTCCATCCACACCCAATTCCTTGCATTTTAGGTTTCTTTAAGTGATTAGGTCCTGTATGGCTAGTCTCCCTAGTTAGGCAGTCTCTAGGCAATGGATTTGATCAAATGTGTTCTGTATTCTCTAACTAATTTCAATTGTGCCTTTTAAAGATCCTAGTCCCTTGCATCTTGGGTCTCTTTATAATGTTAAAATATCTGCATGGGTAATTTTCTTCAGAAAAGCTTGTTTCTAAGGGAGCGTACCCTAAAAAATAAAATACCTTGTGATGTATAGTACAAAGCACAAAGTTAATATTAACCACAGTTCACTTGTCTACCAAGCTCACCTAAAGCCTCAGGTAAGAGACATGCTGGGCAAATCCAAAGTAGATATCCTGTAATCACGACTTTATGTTCTGAAAGTGGAGAAAGTAGCACTCATCAATCAAAGCGCAAACGCACACAGTACATAAGTGTTGTCTATTCTGGTTTTCGAATGTGGCACCTTTTAT
Source organism: Lissotriton vulgaris (assembly GCF_964263255.1). Classification (NCBI taxonomy): domain Eukaryota; kingdom Metazoa; phylum Chordata; class Amphibia; order Caudata; family Salamandridae; genus Lissotriton; species Lissotriton vulgaris. The sequence goes on along the minus strand of NC_141686.1, from coordinate 18,918,915 downwards.
CTATGTTATCTCCCTGTTTACGTCAAATACATTATGCAGTGTTCAGCATACCTGTGTCATCCTAGTGGAAAACCCAATTTTAACCTGTAATACCATAGCACCATACTCACTGTAGATATCGTATGAGTACAGTCTATATTGCATACATTGTCAGTAAAAATGAGCATTCCCTAAATAGGCATGTCAGGGGTCTAAACATAGTTTGTATCCCCAAGGAATAACGATTAATATATCTGTGAGAGCCGTTCATCACAACAGCTCCTGCCATAAGCCGCAAGCGTTAATGCGCACATGAGTCTCGTAGAATAAAAAAATGCCAAGTCAAGTATTTGTGCTCCAACAAACGTGGTCCATACTCGATGCACATGGACATTGATGTCCCTTTGCACCTCCTGCCTTAAGCTGGAAGAGGTATTGAGCACATATGTATCCAGACATACAAATGCCAGGACACATGTTAGAACACAATTGAAAGGAAGGGGTGGGACGGAGGGTAGGTAGGGCCACAATAATAATATAAAACAAGGGTACCTATGCCTCCGGGATGTATTACTAAATCACTCAGTAAGACAATAGATAAAGCTAAATGAATTCGTTTTACCAAGACAATTTATTTTGTCAGTATCTTTAGAATCAGTTTTTTAGATGATTATTTATTAGGCAAGAGAATCAACATTATCAACTCAACCTCTAGCGACTGAATTTTCACAAAAGACTAATGCACAAATAACATACAAAAAACATTGAATTAATCATCAATAGACCTTAACAAAAAAGGACTAATGTACATGTGACATACAAAGAACATTAAATCAACATATATAATTTCATTCCAATTATCAAAAAACAGTTAATCATGGACAGAAAGAATTTGCCAATATTAAATATGCATTCAGTTTCCACAATGTGGTGCACTATTTCTTTTTAGAACCACATGAGTCAAAGTTTAAACATTCCTTTTAAACTTGAACATTCATATTAAATGTATTAACAAGAATGTTATGCGAACTAGTGCCGTAGCCGGCGCGTTTCGAGTCCTGTTAAGAAAGTCACAGGGCTCTCATCAGGGCAGCATTAAATGGATTCCACGGGGAACTGATTGAGGGCTTGAGTGCGACCTTTTATTAATAGTAGAGTGGCCGCCACTGTGTGTCTCACACTTAAGTGAAAGCCTCAAGGGTGGTCTCTTGTCAAGGCATTGTTTATTGTTCCAAGGTGGCAAGTCTTCTCTATTCAGAAGCCAAACAGTCCACCGCAACCTTGCGTGAGGTACTGTGCTTAAAGTTGGTTATTTTGTAATAACTCTGAAGGCTAAACAGCCCACCGCAATCGAGCGTGTGGCGCTGTGAGTAGGAATTATGTCTTCTTTGGTTCAAAAAGAATCTTTCTGTTATGTTAGAACACGACATAACAAGCATATACAATCAATGAGAACCCCTGACCATAAGCCGGAGGCATAAATGTGCACATGAGTCTCATAGCTGTGGAAAAATGCCAGGTCACTTATTTAAGCATGCTGCAACATATGTGGTCCATATTCAATACACAAGAACATCGTAATCCCATTGCACCTCCTGCCTTAAGCTGCAAACAATATTGATCACATAAGTGTCGAAGACTTGAAATGGCCGAGACATATGTTAAAACGCAATACAATTAGCATATACAATCCAATACATGAGATCAACGTTTACACAAAGCACCACAGTTTAGAATGTACTCACACAAAGTAAAGAAATCCTGGGTCGGAAAGACCTCCATTTGGCGTGCACAGTGGGTGCCATGTGTAGAGTCAGGATACATACACACACCTCTCGTATCGGGCACGTGATCATTCACGTGATCGTGCCTAATACGAAAAAGCAAGTCCGCCATCTTGAAGTGGCCATTATGCATAATATCTTTATTGGTCAACACACTACCCGTGTCCTACTGTAGAATCTACAATAAACAATAATGTTTTATTCATGTACTTCTATCAATTTATATAATCATAATGGCATCACAGGGTAAAATACTCAAAGGTCCTGCGTACAGAAGATATTTCGAGTAGAAAAGTAAATACGTTACTAGCAGGCAATATTCATCCATATAGGAGAGCTTGTTCTTCATCTTTAAAAAGTCAGAATACTATTTCAGATCTACAGTCTCACCACTGTACCACCCAGAATCATCGTAATCAAGAGTTATGTATGCTCTAATAACGCCTTCCCACAAATCTTTATTCAGTTCTCATCTTGCAATATCAATAGTTAACATCTGAGCGGAAAATCATTCTATCGGCAGACACCATACTTGCCAAATTCAGAATAGGATGGCTACATCATTACGGATAGGCAAATGTCCTCATATCATGAAAACGCGTCCGCCATCTTAGAAGGTCATTGAGTAATATCTCCCAACACGGAGTAACCTGATGATAACAGCCATGTACAGCAGACAAAAGTGAATTGCCCACAAATACTAAATTTAGGGGCTTCACTGGAGTCAGGAGGTAGTACCCAATGAGCTACTTACCTTTAGAGTGTCTACACCCTTTGAATGCCCACTCCCTCTGAGGAGGGGGCATATCCCTAACCCTATTTGTTAAAGTCCTCCAAAACAATATGGAGGATGTTCAAAGGAGGGAGTCACTTCAGCAAACAACTTTTTTCCCGCCGACCTTGCAGCCAAAAGTGGGTCTTAGTCACGGAGCCTCTCCACTAGCTGGAGAGACCCTGGTCAGCATAACAAAGGGCAGGAAGCCATTGAGGCTCACCTCTTTTCTATGCTATTCCTGCTTGGGGGTAGGTGGGAAGCACCTTGATTCAGAACAGGCTTTCTTTCTAACCCACAAAAGCAAAAGGTTCCCACCTTAGGGGGTCAGAAACATATCTAGAGATAGCAGGCTGGCAAGGACCAGTCAGGCACACACTTTAGCGAGTCGATCAGATTTCTGGGTGTATTTCTTAATAAATCAAACACTGGCATCCGTGTGGGTTTATTAAGCTGAGATGTGTTGTACCAAACATCTTGGAATTCGGGGAAGCCATCATGGAGCTGTGGAACTCGTAATGACAAGCTACCAGCCCATGTACTCACTATGGCTTTTCTTTACACTTATAATATTTGAGAATGGGCTTAGACACTATAGGGGCATATCTGCTGATGCAGTTATGCCCTCACATGAGGTATAGTACACCCTACCTTAGGGCTGTAAGGCCTACTGGAGGGCTGACTTACCTATGCCTCTTTCAGTGCTGCTAGGCATGGCACACAGGGATATCTTCCAGGTAGACTCTTCACTTTTATCTGCACCAAAACACATAGGCCTGCAGTGGCATGTGTTTGGTGAGGGGTCTCTTGGAGTGGCATAACACATGCTGCAGCCCTTAGAGACCATTTCTGGTCACAATGCCCTTGGTACCACTGGTACCTTTTACAAGGGAATTATATGGGAGCCAGAAGAATGCCAATTGTGGAAACAAAGGTACAGTTTAGGGAAAGAACACAGGCACTGGGGACCTGGTTAGCAGGAACAAAGTGCACACTCAAAAATACATCAGAGTCAGGCAAAATGTGGGGGCTACTGCAACAGAAACCCACTTTCCTACAGCCGTGATCTGCAGCAATTTATCTTGGCAGGACTTCCAAGAGCAGTAAATACCCTTCTTGGGGTCCCGAAAATACTTCCCAAGGAAAGTGGCCATCTTGGTGTCAGTTTCGGGGGCATCAGAGGCCCCTTGCTGTCCAGTGAAGGGTGACTGGCATAGGCCTCCTTTTCAAAGTGTTTCCTTAATTTGCTTGCGACATACGTTCCCACTTTCTTGGCCAGACCACTCTGGTGAATGGGGATGTAGAAAGTCGGCAGGGTTCAGCATGTCTGACATCTATGTCCTTCGTGGGTTGGGGACAGGTGTATGAATTCCCCAGATCCATAGATGGGTGCCACAGCCTGGTGGGATCTGGGTTGCCATCCGAGTCCTCATGAGAGTAATCCGAATCCATAGGGTCCTGGGTGTCTGCCGTTACCAGCTGGGGCACCACCTACCCCGGCCCTCTGTTCTTAGGAACAGAATCCAGGACATCCTGATTGTCCATGGTAGGTAGGAAATGGGACAGTAATGCCTTTTTTTTAAATGATCAAAGCTGTCCAGGTCCATGCCTTGTGCATGTTTCCATTCGTCCCCCACTTTAGAAGGGGTTTTGTTGGGGAGTCCCAATGGCTGCAGTGAACCCTGTGGCCTAGTAGGTGTGTCAGTCAGGATAAGCAGCTTGGTGTAACAGTAGGCTAACTGCAATTACTTTCGCTCTAGGGGAGCAATGGCCAAGACAAACACCAGGTGGATTGATGCACATCTTCACTAAAATCATCAAGGCAAGGGGGTGTCCTCCTTTGGGTAGTCGGCTTCTACATTCTGCTTATTAGAGCCGATAGGACAGACGAGGTCTGTTTTATGGCAGCGTGAGGCCTACAAAAAATATGGTGCTGAACTGCGCACCTGGATTGATGGACATCTTGAAGGCAGGCCCAAACAAAAGTCCCTGCCACTTGCCTCACACAGGCAGTCCTGCCTTCATCCAATAATACTCCTTAAATGTGGTGATTTACAGCATACTCACCTTGGTGTCCAATGAAAGGCTGATGGTGAAGGGTTACAACTACGCTTGACCCTGTTTAACCCTCTGAAGAGCCAGGAGTCCACAAATACTTTCCAATGTAATCCAAGACTGAATACGGCTCTTACAATCAGCCTGTACTCTTCAATTTATGGCTAAATATATTGTGCGTATCATATTATGCAGTCATTCACCAACTACATAGTCACTAATATGCTACAATGAATATATGTCCCCAGATTCATAGATAATTTGAATATCTATAAATGCATACAATCTAAGGTGTTGTGGTGATGTAGACATTGTATGTTTGCATGTTGCACTTCTTCCAACCTGTAAACCTTCTTCCAACTGTAGCTAAGATTAGGGTACGCCTCTGTAAATGTAGAAAACAAAAAACACCAGGAAATGTGGAGAGTTATAGACAACGTTTAAACTCAGTTTCGCAAGCTATAAGTAACGCTGAGTGTCTCCACCTTTCAAAATGTCATCTCCTTTCTACTCCTGTTATGTTATGTAAAAATACTCATCAAGCACACGTGGTTTCATGGCGCTGAGAAAAATAACGGAGGCAGCATCAACAGGATAGTTGGCTCACTCATATGCCTGAGAAAAACAACCCGGTCTTAAGTTGTTTACTAAACTGAACATAGGAAGGTGCAGACCTCAGTTCCCCAGGAAGCGAGTTCCAGAATTGTGGAGCCAAGACCGCGTATCTGAGACCCCCGTGTAACACTAGTTGGAGATCATCAGCGTAGTTAAAGGTTTCGACCATCCTTGTACGCCGAGACCAAATAAACAGTAGCAAATACAACTTAAAAAGAAGGGGAGAGAGGGAAGAGAGGGGAAGAGCCTGAGGAACTCCTCAAGTCAATTTCATTTTTTCGGAGGAGAAATTGGCAACACGGACTGCTTGATATCTATTACTGAGAAATGAGGAGATCCACTGCAATGGCAGGCCCTGAATCCCAGCATTGCTGACAAGGTCGATCAGGAGACCATGATCAACCGTGTCAAAAGCAGCTGACAAGTCCAGGAGGACTAGGGCCTGGGTAAGGCCTTTATCGGCCCCCTCCTAAGCTCATCCATGACTGCAAGGATGACTTACTCCGTGGAGTGTGCGGGTCTAAATCCTGCCTGGTGGGGGTCGAAGAAGTGGGAGTTTTCAATGAATGAGCTAGGACTGTTTGCTACGTGAGCCTCTAAGACTTTGCCTAAATAGGGAAGGAGGGAGATGGGACAATAGTTACTAAGAACCAAACGGTCAGCATTAGATTGCTGCCCCTGCAATTCATTACACAGCAGTCAACATGTTAATCTCATTATTACTCATGCTGATCGCTCACCCTTCACTTTTAGCCAAAGATTGCGCCTGTTACTTTTTTTGTAGATAATCACCATCAGAGACACAGTCAACATTTACCTCCCCTCCTTATACTTTCTTCACTCTCACCACAGCACAGGCCAAGCCTGTTTTTATCTCTGGCTTCTCTACTGCTTCAGCCATTGAGCTCCCACATTACTCAGATTCACTAACCCTTCTTGCACTCAAACCTTTAGCCAACAAGCAAATAAACTCCTGTCTCTCTTTTGAATAATGCTTCGCTGCATTGCTTCTCTATTGAATCACTCCTTTCTAACTGTAATTGGCTTGCTTTGTTTCATAACTGCTATTGCACTACCCCTCCTGAACAAACTCTCTACTGATCCTTCCTCTCCCTAGTTACGGAAATGGAATGTCGAGTTTTTCAAATGTGTCATCTTACAACCATTTCAACTGTGTTTAATTGCAACTAAAAATGCACTCAACCATGTTGCTAACTTTACTTTCTTTGCTCGCCACCATTACCCTTTTTCATCCTCATTAATCTTTATCACTTTGTCTTGTATGATGATCTAGATAACCCTGCATTACTTTTCTCCCAAATACCCTTGACTTTGAAGACCCTGTGTAGGAGGCTGTAAGGAAGTGGTTTTCTGTTGCAGTAACCCCCCCCCACTTTTTGCTTGATACCTGATGTACTTTCCCTTTGTGTGTCCTGGGTCCCTGCCAATCAGGTACCCCGGACCAGTGTTCCATCCCTAAAAACTGTAGTAAAGCCTAAACCCAATTGGCATCTCTGGCCACATGTCAGCCCCTGGTGAATGGTACCCTAGGGATCCAGGGCATTGTGACCAGAGAAGACCCCCTAAGGGCTGCAGCACTTATTGTGCCACCCTTAGGGGCCCTGTATCTTGACACACACACACTGCCTTTGGAGGCTGAGTGTCTTGGTGAAGAACTAAACTAGGAGTCGACATGGCACACGTCGCTGTGTACCATGTCCACAAATCCACTGCCCTGGCATACATCAGCCACTCCTCTAGCTGGGTGCTGTATGCCAGAGGTGTGGGCACAGGTGCATGAGCCCTGAGCATTGTAAGTGCAGTGATGCCATTAAGAGTATATGCTGCTGGGAGGTTGTCATTACGAACTCCACAGCACCATAATGGCTACACTGAAGACCGACAAGTTTGATATCAAACTTCTCAGCACATTAAACTCACACTGATGCCAGTGTGGAATTTACTGTAAAATGCACTACAGAGGGCATCTTAGAGATGCCCCCTGAAACCTAACCTACAATCCGCGTCTTTTCTGAGAGACTGCCTAGGCTACCACACAGCAGACATGTTGCTGGACCCCTGGGTGGAGAGCCCCCGCTCTCCTGGGCCTGCAAAAATGCACACCCTGGGACGAGGTGCCAAGCCTCCTCCCCCAGGATGGGCAGGGGAAGCTTCAAAGGCATTCTCTTTTTGTGAGCTTCTCCAGGCCACTTGATGTACTCAGCAACTGGCCCCACCAGTTCTGACCCCCACTCTGGCGTCAAGACTGGCGGGAAAACCTACGTCAGGAAAGGGGGTGTGCCAGTCTGTGCAAACTCCACCCCTCAGGTCGGAGAGGCGAGGTGAAGCACGAATCCAGGCTACCACCATCTTGAGGATGGGGAGCCCTACCCACTCACAGCTAGGCTCCTGCCCCCCTCCCACAGGAGAGGAGCAGGTTAGGGGGTGTACCCACCCCAGGACAGGGACCTATTGGTCCCTGCCCTCACCCTACCTGTCACACCCCTAAATGTAATATTTAGGGGCACCCTCAACCTTCCTTCCTCAGATCCAGATTCCGGACCTGGCTGCCTTGTGACTCTGACTACCTGGGTCTCCCACAAGCAGTGGTACTGCTCAAAGCAAGTAACAAGCCCTGGCATCAGCCCCAAACCGTGAATCCAGCACACTCTGCAGCTGCCGAGCCCGGCCCGTGCCCGAGTAAACAAAGACCCTGAGGACGTTCCCCCCCCCGCGATTCTGACCTGGAATCCAGTGCCCAAGGACCCTCTTCAATGACCCTGACGACGCCTGCAGCCTCAGGACAAGGGACCCCTCCAACCGCGACCAGCAGGGGGTAAGATTTCACGACCTCAAAAGACACCACTGCACCCGGCGCCCCACGGCCCCCTGTGACCAACTCCTTGGTGCCTACCTATCCTCCAAGATCCCAACGTACCCCTCGAAGTGTTGTTCGCTCCAGAAGATCCTCCGTCCTCGAGCCTGCAGCCTTTGTTCACTTGCCAAGATCTCCATTGAATAACGTTGAGCACCCGAGGGCTCAAAAGCACCCTGCACCCAGCTGCCCGAGTGCCCCTGGGACTGCAACCTCTATCCTATACCACTTCCCCACTTGCCCTGAGTAAGTGACCAGGAGCCCAGCTCCCACAGCCGTGTGGCCTGCTAGCCAGCAGCCACCAACCAAGGGCCCCCTGCCTTCTATAGGATAACATTGGGCCTAACTACCTCTGCACCTGGCTGCCCCTTTGCCGCTGAGGGGGTAACAACTGTACTTACCTGACCCTGGGAGACCCCTGAGTCTATGCCCAGAACCTTAACTCTGCCAGTCGAGTATTTACCCAAAAGCTGATAACTCAGTTTTCGTCCATAGGATAACATGGACTGATTTCACTTGAAAATTCTTCCAAGTGTGGAGTTTTGAAACTTTAAAATATTCGTCTAAAATCAGCCGAACACCGAATTCCGAATTACTCACCTGCTATCAGGAGAGACCCAGTGCTGGATCTTGGTGCCCAGAACTGACCCTGAAAAGTAATTACAACCGTACTTACCGCTAACTCAATTTTCTTCCATAGGAACCATTGACTGTATTTCTGTGAAATTTCTTCTAAGTGTTGATTTTTGCGAAGTATAAATATTCCTTAAAAATCGTCCAAACTACAAAAACGTACGTACTTACCTGTTTAAGATAGATGTCCCAGTGCTGGGCCTATGAGCCCAGCACTAGGCCCAGCACTGGATTACAAAAGTAACGCAAACATACTTTACCTGCAATCTGAATTTCCTTCCATGGGATAACATTGCCTGGTTTTTGTTGAAAAAGTTTCTAAGTGTCGATTTTTCAAACTTACAACTTACAACTTTCAAACTTACAAATATTTGTTAAAAATCACCTGTATAGCAAAAACACAATCCATGTCAACTTTTAAAACACCAAAATATTACTTAAAAATCACTACTGCGACTTAACCGATTTTGCTCAACTGTTTACAGTACCTGTCTCAGGACTGAATCTAGGATCCAGTCCTGCAGTTAGAAAAGTAATCCTGGAGATAATCTATTGCCTCCTTTTAGAAATTCCCATTGAGCTCAATGTGCTATTGGGTTTGAAATTGTGTTGCTTATTGCAACAAACTGTAACTATTGCATTCCAACACTCTATTGCTTATTTGCAAAGTATCTAACTAAAGAAACTCATTCTGAGAAAGTATATTTTGATACCTTGTTGGTTCTAAAATAAAACAACTATATCTTATGATATAAAACCATTGGCCTAGAGTTCAGTTCTTGAGTGTGTGAGACCATTTGCTGACTGAGGGTGTACAACAGATGCTTTACACTGTCCTCTGATACTGCCTTACTGCTCGACCAAGCTACCACTTCAGAGAGTAAGGTTATATCTAACTTTAGCCTCTGCCAAACCTCTGGGGTCTGTGGACTCTGTGCTCACTTTATCTATTTGGGAACAGTATATACAGAGTCACTTTCTCACAGAGGCGGGCTTAGTATATGGTGTACACCTATTTAAGTGAAGCACCTTGCGCTAATCCAGACAGCGCTTATGGGGATTTTAGTGGTCTTAGACAACCATAGAAAGCTCTCTAAGTGGTAGCTGTGGAGAAGAGCATTAAAGCTTAGTCCAGAAGGAGTGTTTAACAGCTTGTTTTCCCAGACCTAATCATATAGTGTAGGTCAAACGAAAAAGAACCACAGACTGCAGTTATAAAAATAGGTATTTTTTTTACACACACTCACTAACAGATTGGTATATCTCTTACAATATACACAATATTTCAAATGTAAAACAGGTAAGTAAGCACAAAAACACAAGGGTATCCAGGGGGAGACCAAACCATATACTAAAGAAATTGAATGCGAACTGCAACCGTAGTCGGGACTTGGACCAGAAGACTCAGAAGAGCTGAGGACCCAAGAATCCAACCGAGGTAAGTACCCAGGAACCCCACTGAGGCTGTCTGCAGAGTGGAAATACAACTGCATACTCAGTGCAAGTCAAAGTGAAAGTTGCGGTTGCAGTTTTTAAGAAGAAGAACCCTTTCCAGTGGACCCTGCAGAAACCCAGTGGAAGACAGAAGGTTGGAGAGTCACCACAACTGTGGATACTGCAGGAATGAGGAACACTACACCATCGAAGCTAGGTGCATAGGCATAAAGTGACTTCGGAAACGGCTGTAGACCACAATGGAGGACTTTGGAAAAAATAACTCTGCCGAAGAAGGTGAAAGGGTCCGGTAGAATCCAAGGATGGATTCTTGAAGAGAAGTAACTGCAAGCAGAGGAGACAGAGTCTATGCCACTCGGAAGTGACCAGGAGGCACGGAACACCAATGAGCACCGATGACGGAAGATGCAGAAGTGATAACGGTAACCTTGTCACTGCAGCTGTGAGGATCAGGCGATGCTGTGGAAGACCAGGAGCTGTTTACGAGCGTCCCACTACGGAAGTCAAGAATCATGGGATCGGCGTCCGGCGGGAGCAACAACAAGCCTTGGTAGCAGCAACAGGCGTGGCACACAAAAAAGGTGCAGCGTTGGGACCATCAATGTCCAAGGGACTCACCAAGTGCAAGAGAGTCAGAGAAGGCCCCAAACAAGCAGCAGGGGAGCCCACTGAAGCCAAAAAAGAACCTCAAGAGGACCCACAGGCCGAAGGCACAGGAGACGCAAGAGAACCTCGAGCGGCTCTCCAATGATGCAGGCCCACGGTACAGAGGATGTGGTGAGGAGAAGGATCTTGGCGGGAAGAGATGCCAGAGGATGGAGCCCGAAGATCTCTGGATGACAGAGTCAACAAGCCTTGGCAACAGCAAGTCAACACTGTGCAAAGGATACTGTTCCAGCAGTTCCAATGAGGGATATTGGCCTCACAATTGCTGGGAGGACAGATCAGGCCTCGAGGACATTGCAGAATCACCCCCTGCATTGCCGAGCCTTTTGGAGTCCATTGGACGTCCAAGGGAGATTCCTTTGGGTGTCTTTGATGCCCTCAGGCCTGGAGAAGAAGCTGGATGAAGCACAGGCACAGACAATGAAGAAGACTTGCAGAACAGCGAGACCAGTAGCAGCAGGAGTCTTTCTTGGTACAGTCTTGGTTCTAGGTGAAGTCTAAGGTGCCCAGGCAGTTGAAGTTGAAGTGGTTTCGAGTTTGAATCTTGTCCATTGATGAACATGAAGAGTCACCCACAGGTAAGCTCTTACGTACCCTGGGGAAGGGTTGGGACGATTCAAGTATCCTCCCCTCTGGATAGAGGGGAGGATACACCCATGTCCTTTGTCCAGTTTCACGCACAAGCAGGAGCCAAGGGTTCCCTGAACTGACTAAAACAGGAGTATGCGAGGAGGGCACCAAATGTGCCCTTCAAAGCAGTCTGGTGTCGCTGGCAAATGCACCCACCCCAACCCAATACACTAAGTCCTGTCTGGGAAGTTGTCACAACTCCCTGCGACAGGAAACCTATTGTTCTACTTTCCCCTGCTCGAGCTTAGCACAGCAGCATAAGGGCAGAATCGTGTCTGGGGTTGGCAGCAGCACTAGCTTGCAGGCAGACCCTGGAAGGCTGATATTGGGAGCACTGAGGGCTTCCCGTAGGAGCCCCCAGGTGCATGAAATCATACCTCCAACACCGGTAATTGTGACTTGTAGGTTTTAACTGCAGTGATCTCAGATATAAGGAAACTTACACTTGTCGTAAGTGATGCTAGCGCTAGTTTAGACAGACTGCATTGGTAGGCCCTCAGTCACAGTTTGAGTGGTCTCTCACGGGCGGCATAATACATGCTGCAGCCCATGGGAGACCACTGGTGTACCTATGCCCTGGGTACCCTAGTATCATATACTACGGACTTACAAGGGTCCATAGTAGCCAATGGTGAATGTACCAAAGTACTTACCATGGTCAAATTTGGGGTGGAGATCTCCACAGAGTCTACTTTACCAGGGTTCGGCTCTGGAGGGCGGGACTAATTGCTTCACCGGATTGCCTCCGCTGCAATAGGGAGGAAGGGTCCTTCATACACACCGTTTGGAGCTGTGGATCCCTTGACCGGTTCTGGAGGGGGGTCCTGGCCTGTTTGTCGGAGGTACTGGGATGGGTGCTCCCGCGCACGCCACAGTTTGTTCTACTGCTAGTCATGGAGGGGGGTAATCTCTACAAAAGGCACCTGATGTTACTCGGCCTTACAACAGCTAAAAGAGACATCGCTAAGGGCTGGAAGGACTCACAGGCCCCGTCCGTGGCCGTCTTGAAGAGGGGGCTGGACTTTTGTATGGGGCTGGAGCAGCTGATATTTGTTGCCAGGGGGTGCCCGCGGAAACATTATAAAATCTGGAAGCGCTGGGCAGATTATAGGGGTCTGTGGCTTGAACCCCCTGTGGAGCAGGAGGACCTTCGCTGAGAGGGGTGATGGGGCAGGTGCTGTGGACCTAAGGGACTTGAGGCTAGGGAGGCGGGTGTGCTTGTGCATGTTTTACCTTTTCTTGTTGTGTGTTGCTCGATATGGATGGGTAGGGCCTGGTGGTGGATGTGCGACTCAGGGGGGTGGGTAGTTGGGGTGGGGGGGTGGGGTTTGGGGGGGGGAGTAGGGAGGGAAGGGAGGTTGTTCAAAGAGTGCTTGGTTATCCACTCGTTATTTCGCACATGTAAAGTGAAAAGTCAATTGCTCTTTGACACTGTCATGTTTGCGATCTGCCGCCGTCCCTGGGTTACAGGGCCCTGCATACTGTGTGCAGTCTGACAATAAAATTTGTTTAAAAAAAAAAAAAATTTAGGGTGGAGGCACAGTGACAGGGATCCTGATTAGCAGGATCCCAGTCAGACTAATCAGCAAACAGAATAACACCAGCAAAAAGTGGCGGTACCCATTAAAGGAGATCCATCTTTCCTACGCTCTGCTTTACAGTACTCTCCTCATATCTATTAGACTGTCCCTCCTGAATAGTAGGAGATTCCAGCAGATTTCCATTGACCTTTCTACTAACTGGAGTCCTTCTAGGGTCAGTCCTATGTCAACTTATATTCTCTCTATAGATATCCTGTCCTGGAACCAGCATCATTCACTTTCAGATGTCTCTACCACTTTAGCCCAGTTTGAATATTTTGCTTACCCTGACTAGAGAATCTCCAGCCTCATTGGTGATCTTCTGTAGGTTAGTAGGTTATCCTGGCACCTCATAAAACCAGAGTTCATTCACAGGTAGGCAGATCTTGTGATGGTAAATGCTTTCAAAGTGATAAAAAACAGCTTATATTGAGACAGCAAGTGACTGACTAACTAGTTGGTGTTAGCCCTGACCCTCTCTGCAGTATGTCCCAAACCTTTTGCCTTCACTCCCTTCCTTTGCTGAACCCTGCTTTGTTAGCTTTTAGATGCTTGTGCTTTCCATGGTAAAATTGTACTACACCTGATTGCCACATTTAATTTGCTAGTAAGTCAGTAGTAAATGGTATTACCAGTACTCAGGGGCTGTAAACTAAATGCTACTAGTAGACAGCAGCAATCATTGTGCCACCCACGAATGTTGCCGTGTAAAAGATGTCTCAGACCTGCCACTGCAGCCTGTAGTACTGTTTTAAAGTTCCATTTTGACCTGGCAAAATAAACCTTTCACCAGGCCTAAACCTTCTTTTTTAATACTTATAGGTCACCACTAAGGTAGGCCCTAAAGGCTGAAAGGGAAGGGTGCTGTGCATTTCAAAAGTAGGACATGTGTAACCAGAAACACTCAAAGGACTTTGACCTTATTTTTTCGTGTGCAGTGGTTACTCAGGCTAACACTGCAATATTTAAATGACCTTGGACTTTTAAAGAACTATAAAAGGATATTTGAAGTTAGGGGATAGCGAACCAGATTAGGTCAGGGTTCTGTTAGAGACACATATGTAAACTTGTTAACGTGCACTGCTAAAATCTGAGCCATGGCTGGCCACAGCACTATCACGCGCATCTGCCCGGACACGCGCATGTCCCTTCCATACATTTAGTTTGTTTAGAATGTGTGTTTCTTCTTATATTGAGCTATAGGCAAAACAGGATAAGGTTGTTTTCATAGGACACGGGTGGGGATTACATTACAGACCCTGTTGGCTTTAAGAATGTTCCAGAGCGAAATGCTGTAGGAGAGGGGTTTTGCCTGCAGTTAGCACTGCATTGTTTTTTAATAACCTATTTATTAAGCAAACCAGTAAATGCACAGTACATCTTTACAGCAAACATAAGAAAAATAAGAGTTTCAAATGTCCATGAAATGTTTATTCCAGTGCTTAGGGTATCACACTGAGAAAACCAAAAGAGATGGAAGGAATGTTTGAATTCATCTCAGCCACAGATAAATTGCTTGGGCAAGTATCAGGGCCATCATTTTTTGCTCACTGTGCCACTACAGACATAGACCAATCAAATGCAAAACCGCAAATAGCCCCAAGTGGTATGCCCACTTCCAGAAGAGGGTCTGGTAGCACTCTGCCGCATTTGGGGGCATATTTCTAAAACATATTGGAGCGTGCTGTTACTCCAAATTTGGCAAAGAAGAGCTCAGACATTTTTAAAACGTCACAAGAATACAGCGCACCCCTGTGTTTCCTCTGTCACTAAAAAAACTGCCAAGCACCAGTACAGGCCCCGCCGCCATGTTGCAGGGATGCTTGTGCTGCAGGGGCAATTATTTATTGCAGGAAGCGACACCTTCCTGCACATAAACAATCAATAAAGGGGGTTTGCTCTTTCTATGTGTGCTACAGAATGCAGCACACATAGAAAGACCAAAAAACGAGATGAAAGTAATAATTTCTCCATGTATCGCCATTCTAAGACCAGGCATTCCCTGGCTGTCATTTTTGACGCTGCCCCAGCCTTGCAAATCTGGGACAGGGTCAAAAAAGAATGGATGTTACAATAATAATCCACATTTGTAAAGCGCACAATCACCCGTAAGGGTCTTTAGGCACTGGGGTCCATCGGGAAGATTAAGCAAGCTTTTGCCCAGAGTCACATGGTGCTGGGCTAATCTGCCGCCAGTGCCGGGGATCGAACCGTGATCCTCAGATTCCAGAGTCAGTCGCCCTAGCCGGGCGCCACACCTCATGTGCCTGTTGGGGTGGAACTCCCTCAGCAACCCTCATTGCACGTCACTTTGCTGCGGAGGACTGCAGTGGAAAGGGGCATATCTACAAGGTGACGAACAGCCACGTTACGTGGCTTAGTCACCCGACCGACCTGAGAGGAACCAGCAGCTGCATTCTGGCATCGGCCCCATAGATGGAAAAGCACTGTATGAGATAGACGACGGCTGGTGAAGGGCCGTTCTCATGACTTTCCTTTCTGCCTGGACTGAGAGTCCTGGCCCACACCGAACTGGAGGGGCACCGGGCACTGTGGCAGGGCCTAATCAGTGCATCCATTGGAACAAAGAAAGCCAAACAGTGAGCACAGTTGGAACAGGCTCAGCACAGTTCCAGAACACGGGAATCTCTGCGGGGGACAGGGCTGGTGAGGCAGCAGGGGCACAGCAGGACTTAAAACATTCCTGCCAGGTGTCAGAGTGAGCCCGATTTCTCTCAGAGCAGCAATGAGGGCCCGAAACTAAATTCATTCTCGTCAGTTTTAAATAAATAAATAAACTGTCAAGTGAACGGAGCCTACCTAATCCTCTGCAGCAGTCCGCCCTCAGCCTGGAGAGCAGACAGCAGAGCTACAGGGTCAGTGTCTGTCAGGCTCTAAAGTTTTAAAACTACGAATACCTCCGTGAGCCTCGCAGCAGCCTCGACTCTGATAACACTGTCAGTCTATAATGCGACCTCACGTTTCCAACCAGTTCCCGTCCCGTCGCAGGGCAGTGGTGATGACGCACTGTACTGGCTGCCGCTCAAATGAAAGTAACAAATTTGAAAACTTCCAAGTGCTCCCACCACGGCCCGCCCACCTCAGGAGTAACTAACTTAACTTCCAGCACCATTTAATGTATGAGGCGAGAGCAGGCGCCAAGAGCGTAGCTTTAAAACTATGTCCCAGACGGACCCTGCTCTCTCCGAATGTACTCCGGTATTGATTGATTTAAAGACTAGAGAGCCTGCTCAGGGGCGGCCCGCACTATTCCTTAAGAGCCGCTGCCAGCCTCACAGGCCCCGGCCGGGACGCCCGCACTAGTCCTCATGAGCCACATGGCCCCGTCCGGGGCCCAGACAACATTTGTAAGTGCCTCAATCATGGGCCCTGGCCGGGCCCCCCACACTATTTCCAAGACTCTCAGGGGCCCCAGCCGGGGTCCCCACACCATTTTGGCAGAGCCTTCTTGCGCGGCAGCACCACCATTCAATTTATTAAAGAGGATGGGCGCGGGAATGCCGGGCGTGCGCAGTGCGCACAATCTATTCAAATCAATAATGTATTACAGTGAGGGGCCCGGGCCCCCCTCCGCAACGCGGGGGCTGCATGGGCTTATGTTACGCCCCTGCTTAGCGCTACCTTTTAAATATGGGGAAACGTCACTATGACACCAGAGCTTAAAAAAAAACGTGCCGCTCCGGTGACAATAGGTGCGTGCAAGCTGGAGCTCATTGATAGGACGCAACACTTTGTGTTGCATGTGTTTTTTGCAGTGAGTAAAGCTCAATTTGTAAATTAGCAGGTGCAAGTCCACAAAATGGGTGAGACAGGCCTCATCTCTCTCACGTTGTGATCGACATGGTGTGGTTGGCGGGGTAGGTGGTACCATGGTCTTGGGTCCCACATGTACCCCAACACATGTGGCTGCAAATGTTACGGCAAACATCCTCTGAAAATATTATCAAGAATAATATTTCTTCTAATACTGCAAAGATTGTTTCAGACTAAAAATAGGTTATTGCTTGAAAAACGGTGTTTCAATTTTAGTACGCTAGATCCTTCCTAGCTCCTCTATTGACATCAGCTTTCAAACGTGAATTTTCCCCCACTTCCAATACCTTGACAACACTGCACTGAGTGAACCAAATGTCAGTCTGTGCAATGCATATATTGCCTAATGTTGTCAGATGAAGAGCAACATTATTGTCAGTGTTGTTTTCTTACAGCACACATCCTGAACTGAGATTCTTCAGTTGAGCTCAGACTACTAGAAGCTCAGTAAAAATATGATACATACAGTGAAGTAAAGTGATTTGTGTAGAATCACACACTTTGGTCAAATGAGGAAACTGCAATCTAAATCCCGAGTTAAACATTTTGCAGTTCATACACTGGATGGATATCTCATTCTCTGTCCCTTTATTCTTGAAGGGCAGTGATTTGTGCTTTATTATTTCGAGGCCTAAATGTCATGGCTTAAATGAGCACATTACGTTCAATAAATACAAGTATGGCATGTTAATACAATCCGGCTCCATTGATGTGTAAAATGACAACATTTATTTTTTGAACAATGTAATGCATAAGGGAAGGTAGGAGACTATTCATGTCATAACAACCCTTGCTGGGCCTGCCCACCTCTTAGAATGTGCTCAGAATTGGGAACATTAGATTATATACGTAGGATTGCCAGTGGCAGCCTTTTCAGTGAGATGTGCTTGCCATTTCCTCATGATAGTACTTGAATACTAATAAATAATATAAAAATCCTGTTATTTTACTTAAGTTTGTTGAAAAATCAAGACAAAGTAGTTTAGACATTTCTATATAGTTTTAAACTGATTGTAAATGTGTGTGTGACTGTGAATGTGTGCACTTGTGTATGTTTAATGTGTGTTTTTAATTAAACAACACAGTTAAAGTTTAGTTATGAATCAGCAAACGCAATCCTTGAACAATAACTCATTTTAACTGTGCTTTACTTATTGAATTTCAGTTTTTTAAATGATATACTTAATTCCCGTGCCATTGTGCTTTCACCCATGTGCAGCAGGGGTTCGTTGCCTGGCCTGCGAGCAGGTCAGGCAGACAACCAATCAGGCTCTTCAATCAAGCATTGTTTTTATTGATTTATTTATTCTTAATTTATTAATTTATTTAAAACATTTTTATTGGTATTTTTACACTTACAACAAATGACATGTAACATGAAATCATCGTCACGTACTCCATCTGGGGTTGACAGCCCCTTGGCTTAGCTGGTGGTGGTACAGTTTAAACGTAGGGCACATCAGCTTGACCGTCCCTGAGTCAGTTCAAATCCACATATAACATAACATATAACATATAAATCTTGTCTCTATGTGTTTGGGGACCGTCAGGCTAAAAGGCTCAAGATGACATACTTGTTTGAGCAGCCCCCTGTCGCCTACCTACTCTGAGGGGAAAAGGAGGAGAAAGAAGAGATTAGAAGAGGTTAGGGGGTAGGAGGTGGGGGTGTCCTGCTATAGTGGATGGTATGGCAAAGCGCCCTTTGGTTGATTCTGACTGGTGCATTCATGGGAGTTCATAGGGGGTAAGGAACTTATACAAGGATGCCCACATATCCCTCCCGGGTTTTCTCCATGGCGAGTTCCTTAAGGCTGTGATGTCTGCTACTCTCAGGAATGTCACCCAGTTGAACCACCCCTTGAAGGTGGCCTTGGAGGTGTCCTTCCATTTGGTGAGTACTATTTTGACTGCTGCCGTAAGTTGGAGATCTAGGAGGTCTCTGTCTTGTTGTGTGTTAAGAGCAGCAGTTATGAATGCGGTGGTGAGTGATGTGAACTCTTCCTTAAGTGTGCACCCTAGGGCTTTATTTATGAAGGTGAATATTTTTCCCCAGAATGTTCTGACCTTTGTGCAGTGGAAGATTAGGTGCGCCAGGTTCCCCTGCTCTTTGTTGCAGTTCCAGCATCGGTCGTTTTTCCTACAGGTCAAGTAGGCCTTGTGCAGAAGCCAGAATTTTGTCTGAGCTAACACCGGGGAGATCATGTTCTTCAATGGGGACACCCAAAGGTAGTGTCTTTCCTGCTCGCTTACTGCGGTGTCTAGCTGTGATTCCCAGTAGTTGGTTGTCTTATCATTCAGCTTGGAGGAGCTGGGTCGGAGTATTTTATATATGTGGACACCTGGTGGCCCACTTTCTTCAGATTATCCATATACTGGATGATTGAGGGTTTGTGTCTTGTTATTTTTTATTTGGTTAGGGCTGTCCTGATTTTGAGGAAGCATCCCCCTTCTTCCAGCTGGGCGGCATGTGATATCCCTAGCCTTTTCCACAAGTCAATGTCCAGGGGTTTCCCCTTATATATACAACTTTTTTACAAACATCACAGCTGTTGGGATTCCGAATGTTTCTGAAAATACCAATTATAGCAAAATTGGGCCGGATATGGAATATAAAACAGAGGTTGTATGAGGGCGTATTTCTGAAAAATCTTTATATTATCAGGACAAATTCATATTTTTTCTGCCTTTTTCCCCTGGGGTAATGTACCCTTCATCAACCACTCATATTCCTTAAAAGATGCAAAACTGATTGAAATCATAGAAATCATAATTTTTCAAAATCGAAAATTCAACCACCAATATATAAAAAAGTATTAACACTTTTGACCCATGCAACACCTTTTACAAAGATAATACCTCAAAAACAACTGCATGGATTTAAACCAAACCACAAAAAGTTTGTTTCCTGTGTGATGCTCTAAGTTGATAACAAGGCTGGTGTAAATTCATTCATCAGTTTTTGCTGTATTTGTGTGAAAATAATCCCATGGAACAAAAATAGGAAAACACCACTCTTCTGACTCCTCTCTTAACTTACTACCCTCTGCGCTGAACTGCACATAATGTAGGCCTGAGCAGCATGCAAATCTGATGATGAGTCCTCTATCATCAAGCACCTCGATACCCTATTGGGTGATTAGCCGCGCTTTATAAATCCTGATTGATTAATTGATCTAAAATGCCTTTTCAATGGAAAGTGCAGATGAACCGTATCTGCACAATGGGTACTGTAACTGTAATATATATATAAACACACACAGTCACAATTGACCATTTCAGGTGGACCTGTCAGGTTTATCCGTAGCCGCAGTGGTCTCTCAATAAAACTCACTTTTTGAGATGCTGCGGCGGAGTATCAGTAACTGAGAGTAGACCAGGTCGTTTCAAGTACGGTTTCATTTTGCCAAACACTCTCTTTTGTCGACTGGTCAGTCTTTCTTTAGAAAAGGTTATGGGATCCGTTTTGATTCTGGGTGTAGGGGCCACTCTGTGAGAAAGCTGTCTTGCTCTAGAGGGTCCTGCCAGGCCGCCCCCTTCGTCCGAATATCCTGTGGCAGTAACGGTAGCCAGGAGTAACCAAAAGAAAATATATCAGGACACTTGTCCTACTAAAATGCTTATACACCAGGGACCGGGGTGAGGGAGACACCACTCTTTAGTGTGCAGAGTGTAGTCACACACGAACTGCGAGAATCAGTGTTCTAGTGCTCGTGGGGGGAAAGGGGTGTTATGTACAAGGATTTAGGCAAGTGGCAGAAGTTTTAATGTTAGACGTTCTGGCGGTCTCTTCTCCCTACCCAGCCGGCTACTTTGCCCCGTACCTGTTCCAGCCACGCTCCTCCTCAGGGAATGTGGCACGGTGACTCGTGGGATCGTTGGCCTCCCGGCTTTGAAGTGATGGTAACGGGGCCCAGCCTTCGCTCTCCCTCATCTTCGTTCTCCTCAGTCTGGTCTCTCGGTCTTGTTCTCCACGCTGTTTCTTCCTCCTCTACAGTAACGCTGTACACCGTCTTCCTGGAGTTCCCTGCATTTGACGGCCCGGGCATGATGATGTCATCTTAGGGTGAGTCTCGTCCTGTAGGAATCCCCAGTTAAAGGTGCCAGCTACATTTTCCTCATCAGCGATCAATAAAGTTTGTGATTGTGGGAGCCATTCCTCCTGCTGAAAGTGGACAAGAGGAGGGGAAAGAGAGGTACAGCAGTCCACCAGTCTCTAACTGTCTTTACCTTCTCACTGGATTGTCCCGCCCCGTCACAGATGCCAATGGTGATTAGTAGCTTTGGCGCCCCTATTGGCTGAGCCGTGACCATCAATGGTTGCTGTTGTCCCATCAGTTTAGTGTGCATATTTTCAGGGAGTGTCAAAAATAGACCTACTTTTATTTCTGCTGTGGTTTGGAGAAATAGAAGGGCTGCGATACACTAAATGGTCATAATCAGTGTATTGATGGTCCTTCTTCTTTTTCCACCACCTCTGAAGGACATTGAATTCAAACAATCCCTCATCCGTAGTAAATGCTGTTTTCTTGCGGTCCTCACGACCTCCTCACGGAGGGGCACCTGCCAATACCCCTTGGAGAGGTAAAATGTTGTGATGTACATAGCGTCACATTAGTTTTAGGGGACCTCAACTTTTGGCCCAATGACCCTGCCGAAAGCCCCCAATCTAAGGAATTCACCTGCCTTATGAAAAGTTTGAATTTTGTACCGCTCATTCACAGTCCCACCCACCTACATGGCCACATGCTAGACCAAATTTGGACACTGAACGTTCCATCCACACCTCCTAGTATATCCCCTTGCCCATGGTCAGATCACTCCACCATCACGCTCTCCCTTGCCCTTGCACCCCCGGTCAAACCCCCCTTCCCAAAAACACCTGGGTTCGGAAATGGGGAAGGTAGACATGCCCTCCTTCTGCTCAGCCCTGGCCAAAACCTGTCCTGATCTAACCGGCCTGACAGCCGCCCCACAGTTGGCCGCCATTAACAACTGGCTCACGGTGGCAGGTGATGAATTCGCTCCCCTCAAGCGGCTTTCAGTCAAACGGGCCCACGCAGCCAATCGTTGGTTTACTCCCGACCTTAAAGAAAAAAAACTAGCTGCAAGAAGGGCCGAACGAGTCTGGAGAAGAACTTACGACCCTGCCCAAAAAACAACCTACTTGGCCGTTCTGCAAACCTATAAAAAGAGCATCCTGGAAGCAAAAGCCGAATATTATTCTAACAGGATAATGGTCGCTGAGTCACAATCGAAGGAAATCTTCTCCACTGTCCATGAACTTGCCTCATCTACAGAGCCACGGCTACCATCCCCCCGTCCCAATCCCTCTGTGACTCGCTCAATGAGTTTTTTATTGACAAAGTTGTTAAAATTAAACACAACATCCCTCCGCCCTCCTCCACCTTTGCTGACCCTTCCCCTCCCCCCACTACCGTTAAACTGACTAATTTTCCACTTCTAACCACGGACACCCTCCTCCCCCTGCTCCAACGGGTCAAATCAGGTTCTCCCCTGGATTTTGCTCCCGCTTGTACCCTCAGGGAAGTCTATTCAGCCTGCCCTACTCCCCCTTTGGCCCTTCTTAATGACTCACTTGCCCATGGTCATGTTCCCAGTTCATACAAATCGGCGGTTGTCATCCCAATTTTAAAAAAATTGGACGCCGATCCTTCCTCCCCTTCCAATTACTGCCCCATTTCACTCCTCCCTTACCTTGCAAAAGTTCTTGAAACTCACATCACCTCTACTCTGAGCACTCACATTGAGGCAAATCATTGCCTCTCCCCTTGCCAAGCTGGCTTCCGTCCCCTGCATTCTACAGAAAAAGTGGTCATTTCAGTCATGGACAAGCTGCGTGAAGGCATCGACATCAACCTTCCGCAAGCCTTGATTCTCCTAGATCTATCCGCCGCTTTTGACACGGTGGACCACACCATCCTCCTTAGCCGTGTCAGGGCGGCGGGCATAGAAGGCTTAGCCTTTTCTTGGCTGGAGTCCTTTCTTGCTGGGAGAACTCAAGGAGTCCGTTTGACTGGCTTTGCGGCGGCCTCTCGCAAGGTAGAATGCGGGGTCCCTCAGGGCTCATCACTTTCCCCTCTTTTGTTCAACCTCTATATTTTTCCCCTCATTTTTATGTTACAGCAACTGGAGGTCACCGTGCTCAATTACGCGGATGACCTCCAGTTAATCTTCAATCTGTCTCATTCACCTTCATCTGCCCTGAACGTCCAAACAACCATGACGCTCACTCAAGATTGGATGAACTGCAGCCACCTCAAACTTAATCCGGACAAGACCGAGCTGGTCCTGACCGGAGGTGGCTGCAGTCCTTGGTCCCCTTCCTTCTGGCCCCCCTCCCTTGGTGCCCCTCCACTTCCCGTGTCCAAAGTGAAAACTTTGGGAATCCTTCTTAATCCCCAGCTCGCTGTTCACCCGCAAGTCAGTTCCGTGGTCTCTTCATGTTTCTTTTCCCTTAGAGTAATTAGGAAAGTTTCTCGTTTCTTTTCCCCCTCAGCTTTAAAAATTATTATGTTGGCCATGGTACTGTCCCGTATAGACTATGGAAACATAGTCTATAATGGAGCCCCTGCATACATGATCCATGGACTACAACTGGTGCAGAACCAGGCGGCCCGCCTGATCCATGGCCTACCCAGATATCATCGGGTCACTCCATTACTCAAAACACTGCACTGGCTCCCTGTGAGAGAGCGTGCCCTGTTCAAACTCGGCTGCCTCACGTATCAGGCCAGATCGGGTACTGCTCCCGAGTTCATCTGCTCTCTCATTAAGCCATACTGTCCAGGCAGAGAACTTCGCTCGGCCCGTTTGGCCCTCCTTACCATCCCCCGCTTTAAAAAGCAAAGGGCGGGCGGAGCGAGATTCGCTGTCCTGGCTCCAACATTTTGGAATTCTCTCCCGGTTAATCTACGCACCTCACCTTCCTACCTTTTGTTCTGGAAAAACCTCAAAACCTTCCTGTTTACACAAGCCTACCCGACTTAATCTCCTAGTTGCTGCTGTCCACTGATCACCACTAGCGCCATGAAACCGCTGAGTATGTGAGCGCTGTACAAATGTTTTTAAATTCAAATTCAAATTCACAGAGTTTTTCTATCAGTTCGTCCACCCGGGGTACTGGGTAAGTGTCAATCGTGTAGATGGATATTAAGGCTCTGAAGTCCATGCAAAAACGCGTCGTTCCATCCGGCTTCGGGACCATGACAATCGGGGATGCCCAGTTACTGTTAGAGGGGCGTATTACCCCTAGCTTTAACATCTCTTGCACTTCTCGTTTTAGGTCATTTTTGTTAAGGAAACAGGGATAAGTGATGACCTGACTGCTCTGGTTAACATGAGCGGACTCCCAAGCGTTAAACAAAGTGGTGTCATTGGCTTGTGCGAAGCGGAAACTACGGTCTATTACCCAGGGATCCGGTGATACAAAGACCGGTAAAGGGTTCCCCAGTTCTCCCTTCTGTCTTCCTATTTTATTCTGGAAGAGGGAGAGAAAATCAGGATTGTCAACCCCTAGAATGATATCTTTGGGCAGGGAATCGACCACTCCCACTTTAACCGTGCAGGGATCCCTGTCTATGGGTACCATAGTTATTAGGGCCAGGGGGTAGGGTTTCATGTCTCCGTGCACGCAACATATGTGAACCAGGGTATCAGGGACACACTGGGTAGGGAGGATAGGACTTTTCTGCACCACTGACTGCTTACACCCCGAGTCTAAAAGGGCTTTTACCATTTTTCCATTCACCCTTACACGTACATAGAAGGATGTTCCCATCTCTGCAGAATACAGTACTGCTTTTGGGAGGTACCCCACTTCCATCGGCTCTTCTGCTGGTTTTTTTCTGGGGCACAGGTGGGCGATGTGGCCCCATTTGCCACACTCGAAACACTGTGGTCCTCGAAATGTGGGGGTCTCCTTTCTGATACTCTTGGTCTTCGGTGTGTCCATCAGGGGTTTTAAGTTCTTCTCGGTTTGGAGTCGATTTGTGAGATTTTTCTATGTCTCACCCCATAGTCCGAGGTTGGGCTCTGGCATAGTCGGCTAAGAGGTTGGAGTGCTGTTTTAGCCACCTCTGAGTACCGTACGGGAGTGCCTCCATGAATTGTTCTAGATAGACTTTCGACATAATTTCTTCCTTGGTGCTGGTGGCTGGTTTTAGACATAGACACTTGTCAGCGGCCATCTTGAGGCGGAAAAACAGCGTTTTCGGGTTCACTCCAGGCACACCTCGCTCCTTCCTGAACCTTACTCTGCAGGCTTCAGCATCGAACCCAAGATGATCCAGAATCACCTCTTTGATCCCGTGGTATGGAGTGTCTCCCGTAGGGTTGGCGACTTGGTAGGGGTACTGAGCTTCGCCGGTCAGCAATGGGGCTAAAAATAAGGGCCATGGGTCTTCAGGCCAACCACATGCTCTGGCGGCCCTCTCACAATTTAGCAACAAAGCGTCCGGGTCTTCCCCTGGGATGTACTTTTGGAGAGCTATCTCTGAAGGGTTGATAAAATGCTCTCGCCTCTCCATGGGGATTGGGGTGCCAGGGTCGTGTGTCCCTTTTTTCAGGCCCTCTAGATGGGCAGTGATAGTGTTCTGGAACATTTTGCAGTCTGCTTGGGCTGACGACATCTGTCTCTCGACAGCCCACTCAAGCTTCTCTTGTCCTTTAATTATGTGCTGAATAAGGGCGTCCATCTTGGGTTGGCAGACGGACTGGGATGTTAATCCCACTTCTGACACCAGTTGTGCCGGGGGATCAGTAACTGAGAGTAGACCAGGTTGTTTCAAGTACGGTTTTATTTTGCCAAACACTCTCTTCTGTCGGCTGGTCAGTCTTTCTTTAGCAAAGGTTAGGGGATCCGTTTTGATTCTGGGTGTAGGTGCCACTCTGTGAGAAAGCTGTCTTGCTCTGGAGGGTCCTGCAAGGCCGTCCCCTTTGTCAAAATGTCACGTGGCAGTAGCGGTAGCCAGGAGTAACCAAACAAAAATAAAGAAAATATATCAGGACACTCGTCCTACTAAAATGCTTATACACCAGGGACCGGGGATGAGGGAGCCACCACTCTTTAGTTCACAGAGTCTAGTCACACATAAACAGCGAGAATCAGTGTTCTAGTGCTCATGGGGGGGAAGAGGGGTTATGCACAAGGATTTAGGCAAGTGGCAGAAGTTTTAATGTTAGACGTTTGGGCGATCTCTTCTCCCTACCCAGCCCGCTACTTTGACCCGTACCTGTTCCAGCCACGCTCCTCCCCTGGGAACATGGCAGGGCAAGTCGTGGGGTTGTTGGCCTCCCGGCTTTGAAGTGATGGTAACAGGGCCCACCCTTCGCTCTCCCTCATCTTCGTTCTCCTCAGTCTGGTCTCTCGGTCTTGTTCTCCACGCTGTTTTTTCCTCCTCTACGGTAACGCTGTACGCCGTCTTCCTCTAGTTCCATGCATTTGACGGCCCGGGCGTGATGACGTCATCTGGGGGTGGAGTCTCGTCCTGTAGGAATCCCCAGTTAAAGGCGCCAGCTACAAGTTCCTCGTCACTGCTCAATAAAGTTTGTGATTGTGGGAGCCATTCCTCCTGCTTAAAGGGGACAAAGGGAGGCAAGAGAGGTACAGCAGTCCACCAGTCTCTAATTGTCTTTACCTCCTCACTGGATTGTCCCGCCCCGTCACAGATGCCAATGGTGATTAGTAGCTTTGGCGCCCCTATTGGCTGAGCCGTGACCATCAATTATTGCTGTTGTCCCATCAGTTTAGTCTGCATATTTTCAGGGAGTGTCAAAAATAGACCTACTTTTATTTCTGCTATGGTTTGGAGAAATAGAAGGGCTGCGATACACTAAATGGTCATAATCAGTGTATTGATGGTCCTTCTTCTTTTTCCACCACCTCTGGTAAAATAAAAGAGGGAGTGGTGATCTGCTGGATCTGCAGATGGGGGAGCATGACAGTGCAGAAAGTACCAAAGAGTCCCAATTACCTAAAATACGTGCCAGTGGGGCCCAGAAGCAAACCACCAGAGCAATTTAAGTTCTGGAGAAAGAGGATTTATGCTGAAATGTTCTTTCTTATGGGTAGAGTAATGATTTGCTTCTGATAGGTCCCTGTCGTTAAGGCCAAAAGTAGAAAAAAGCGAGCCACTTGGAGTGCTGACCAGATTAACTTGGCTGGAGTTTTACGTGATGTGGGTCCAGCTTGGTCTAGGCTTTGTCGCGTGGCAGATGTCAGAAGTGTCTGCAGCGCATTGAGCATTGGTGGAAGGAAGGGTACAAAACTTTAATCGCCAGATGTAAACGCAAATATGCGAAAACCTTTAAGGGAGCCTGAAAAGCGCTTAGAGCTGCGGCATTCTGCGGTATGTATTCCTTATCAGGGAAGAGATCTCCCATGGTACGGAGTCCCATCTCTTGTAGTTCTTGTGTCATTTTCTGCTCTTGTGTCATCTTGAGTTGTGGATGGTGCCGAAGAGGAAGTGCTGGTGCATATGTCGGGAGTTTTTGCGCTCCCTTCGCTAGTGTGTGCCAGGCTCTCGAAGTACATATTGTTGGGTATATCTCTGTGATAGGGGTGTGCTGTCTGAGAGAAGATATAAGTGAGAGGAGTGGGGAGCACGCTCTTGTCTTCCACCGCGATATGGGGTATGTGGTGGTGTGGCTGTATCCAGTAGTATGCGTGTTGTTATAATTACAGGTCGGGGCACCGAAGCTGCCATGGCTGTAGGGTCTCGTCAGCTCTCTCCAACCCACCCTTGCATGCTTTCCCGCCCACGTCAAGCGAAGCTGCGCCATACGTAGTCTGGCAAACAGAACCCGTGATAACCAAATTGGTATATTCATAAATAAATATAAAAACCGAGGTAGCACTACCATTTTTTGCAGAGCGATTCTATCTGCAAGAGCTTGAGGTATTCTGATCCATCTAGATACTTGGTCTTCTAATTTAGTGACTGCTGTGCCATAGTTTTCCCATATCACAGTGTATATGTATTGGTGTATCCAAACACCTAGGTATTTAACTGGTTCCGTCTGCCATTGCAGTGGATAATCAAGGGATGGTTTGGTCGTTGCAGGAGTGAGCGAGATAAGCACCGAATTGTCCCAGTTAATACACAGCCCCGAGAAATATACAAATTTAATATATTCTCGAATGAGCAAGTTCAGATGGGTGTCTGGGTTTCTGGTGTACAGTACCATGTCATCTGCATAGAGTGATCAATCATAGGCATTTATAGAGCGCTCTACTTACCCGGAGGGTCTCAAGGCGCTAGGGGGGGGGTGTGCTGCTGCTACCCGAACAGCCAGGTCTTGAGCTTCTTCCTGAAGGCGAGGTGGTCTTGGGTCAGGCGCAGGTCGGTCGGGAGGGAGTTCCAGGTCTTGGCGGCCAGGTAGGAGAAGGACCTTCCTCCTGTTGTCGTTCTTCGGATGCGGGGGATGGCGGCGAGGGCGTGACTGGCTGATCGGAGGTGTCGTTTGGGAGCGTAGAAGTTGATGCGGTTGTTGAGGTAGCTCGGGCCTTGGTCGTGAAGAGCTTTATGTGCGTGGGTAAGGAGACGGAAGGTGATTCTCTTGTTGACCGGGAGCCAGTGCAGGTCTTTTAGGTGTCCGGAGATGTGGCTGTGTCGTGGGATGTCGAGGATGAGTCTGGCTGAGGCGTTCTGGATCCGTTGGAGTCTCTTCTGGAGCTTGGCGGTGGTTCCGGCGTAGAGGGCGTTGCCGTAGTCCAGACGGCTGGTGACGAGTGCCTGGGTGACAGTCTTCCTGGTCTCGGTGGGGATCCACCGGAAGATCTTCCGTAGCATGCGCAGGGAGTTGAAGCATGACAAGGAGACGGCGTTGACTTGCTTGGTCATGGAGAGGGAGGAGTCCAGGATGAAGCCCAGGTTGCGTGCGTGGTCTGTCGGTTTGGGTGCGGTGCCCAGGGCGGGGGGCCACCAGGAGTCGTCCCAGGCGGAGGGCGAGGATCCCAGGATGAGGACTTCCGTCTTGTCCGAGTTCAGCTTCAGGCGGCTGGTCGACATCCACTCGGCTACCTCTTTCATCCCTTTGTGCAGGTTGGCTCTGGCGGCGGCGGGGTCGTTGGTCAGGGAGAGGATCAGCTGGGTGTCGTCGGCGTAGGAGATTATGTTAAGGTTGTGTTGGTGTGCGATGGCCGCGAGGGGGCTCATGTAGACGTTGAAGAGGGTTGGGCTCAGCGAGGATCCTTGAGGGACGCCGCTGATGACTTTGGTGGCCTCTGACTTGTACGGTGGTAGACGGACTCTCTGTGTTCTTCCGTCGAGGAAGGAGATGATCCATTCCAGCGCCTTCTCCTGGATTCCGACGTTGCTGAGGCGCTGCACTAGGGTGCGGTGGCAGACGGTGTCGAAGGCCGCGGAGAGATCTAGTAGGATGAGGGCCGCTGTTTCTCCGTTGTCCATCAGGGTTCGGATGTCATCGGTGGCAGCGATGAGGGCGGTCTCGGTGCTGTGGTTGGCTCGGAAGCCAGACTGTGAGGGGTCGAGGGATCCGTTCATCTCGAGGAAGGTGGCCAGCTGCTTGTTGACGGTCTTCTCGATGACTTTGGCTGGGAACGGGAGCAGCGAGATGGGGCGGTAATTCTTGAGTTCGGTGGGGTCCGCTGTTGGTTTCTTGAGTAGAGCGCTGAGTTCGGCATGCTTCCAGCTCTCAGGGAAGGTGGCGGTGGTGAAGGAGGTGTTGATGATGTCCCGCAGGTGGGGTGCGATGACGGCGTCGGCCTTGTTGAAGACGTGGTGAGGGCAGGGGTCGGTCGGAGATCCGGAGTGGATGGAGTTCATCATGCGGACGGTTTCTTCGGTGCAGATCGGAGTCCAGGCGCGGAGGATGGTGATGGGGGGCGGTGGTTCGGTCGAGTTGGACGTGGCGTTCATCGGTTGGGTGTTGAAGCTATTGTGTATGTCCGCAATCTTGTTGTGGAAGTAGGAGGCGAGGGAGTTGCAGAGTTCTTGCGATGGGGTGATGTCGTTGTTTCCGGCGTTGGGGTTGGAGAGCTCTTTCACGATGTTGAAGAGTTCCTTGCTGTTGTGTGCGTTGTTATCCAACAGGTCCTTGAATGCAGTTTTCTTGGTGTCGCGGATCAGTTGGTGATGCTTCCGGGTGGCAAGCTTGAGGGTGGTCATGTTGTCCGGTGTTGGCTCCCTTCTCCAGGCTTTCTCGAGGGCTCGGCAGTTCTTCTTGGAGCTCTTGAGTTCGTCGGTGAACCACGGGACCTTCTTGCTGCCGGGTCTGCTGGGCGGGGTCCTCAGTGGGGCGAGTTCGTCCGCGCAGTTGCTGATCCACTTCGTGAGGTTGTCGGCGGCCTGGCTGGGGTTCGCTGAGCTGGCGGGAGGGTGCTGGCTCAGGGAAGCGGCGAGCTGGTCGGCTGTGATCTTGCTCCAGCTTCTGCGGGCGACCTGTTGCTGGTGGTGGTGGGTCGTCGTTCTTCTGAAGGTGAAGTGGACGCAGCTGTGGTCCGTCCAGTGGAGTCCTGTGGCGTGGCTGAAGGCGATGTCTTTGCTGGATGAGAAGACGGCGTCGAGTGTGTGTCCGGCGAGGTGGGTGGGGGTGGTCACCAGTTGCTTGAGTCCGAGGTTGGCGAGGTTGTCGAGCAGGGTGGTGGTGTTGCGCAGTGGCGGCTGGTGACATTTGAAAGTGGTGGGGCGTAATATGATAATCATACTGCACCGTAGCGAGCGAGCGTAGCGAGCGAGCCCAAACCCCCTAAGGAGGGTTCGGGGGGAATTCCCCCCGAGAAAATTTTGAAAAAATAGCGGAAAAATGGTGCATTTTCAAGCAAATTTGAGAAAGCAGAAAGGTTAATAAAGCAATTGTGGAAGTGCAGGTATTACATTATTAAAGAGATGTCATATAACATAGGTAGCTGCTTATTCAGTATAACCACAGAGCTTCATAACAGACTTATTCCTATAGTAATCTGTTCTCAATCTCACTATGCCAGGATTAAGGCGTTGGATAATTTTTTTTTTTTTTTTAATGTTTGGAAAACCTTTATTGTGCATTTATAGAAGTACATATACGGGCCTACAACCCTCAGGCCGGCCACGAAAAACTGTTGAAGCACTGTCGCAAGCAATACGATGACACGGTAGCACATAAGGAGCATAGGCAGACATTAAAGAGTTACACTATTGATTAACGTGATATCGCGTCACAGGAGCTGTAAGGTTAATTTTTAAAGGTTTTTTTTTCCCGCAACAATTAAAGTCCAACATTGCTGTTTTAATATAAAATACAAGTTAAGGTTAAAGAAATAAAGAAGCAGGGCCCGTGTAGGTGTAAACGTATCAGTGGTGGTATTTCCACCATACAGATAACAATTCAAAAGTCAAAGTCCCGCAGGCAGCGTAGGGGTCAAATACGACCAACAGGGGTATCAGGATCAGTAAACTATCTGGTGTGCACCTCCATCCGCCCGTGCACAATCCCAACACAGGCCCAAGACAGGAAGAAAGAGAAAAATCATAAAGAGGAAAAACAAGGCACCATAGAAACCGAAAATAAGAAAACCCATCCCCCAACCCACCACCCTACACGCATGCAGAGGCTACGGCCTACCCCCCCCCCCCCCCAGCAGTGTGTCTGTCGCCCAATAAACCCGAAATTTAGCACAAGAAAGAAAAAGGAAAGAAAAAGGAAACACGATAGTGACTGAAATGTGAGAGCAAGAGAAGAAAGCCCAATCCAACTCCCATAGAGCAGAAGCCCGGGGGAGGGCCAGAAACACTGTAACCCGGGCTCCCAGCCCACACCTACCCTCCAACCCAACAACCACGACCCACAAGAGACCATACCAGTTGTAGCCCGAAACAAGCAATTATAACAACCATGCAGCCGCCCAGTACATTGAAG
The DNA here is from genome assembly GCF_964263255.1 of Lissotriton vulgaris. Taxonomy (NCBI): domain Eukaryota; kingdom Metazoa; phylum Chordata; class Amphibia; order Caudata; family Salamandridae; genus Lissotriton; species Lissotriton vulgaris. The sequence goes on along the minus strand of NC_141686.1, from coordinate 18,887,160 downwards.
GATGATACAGTCCAAAATGCAACCAGCCAAATAAAGAAAACATAGGAGGGACCCCTCCTCCTGCACGTACCCCAGGACTGCCCGCACACCGAACCCCCTTCTCCTAAACAGAAATCAGCAGCTGTGCCCACCAGTTACAACCCTATGCAGGGCAAAACAAAACGCATTCGGAAGTTCCAAAGTAGTTTGAGAATCCCGGTATCCGTCAGCCAGGTAAGCAAAGTCAGAACAAAGACCCATCACCCCTGGCCTGAGCGTTGCAATCCTCCCAAAAATGGCCACTGCAGGAAACATGCCGAAGGCAGAACAAAGGGACAAGATGGCCGTCCCCAACAAAGAGAAAGCATGAAAGGAAGAGGTAAATGTCCCCGGTCTACAAGGAGTTGATCGGCAAAAAAGGCTAGCATCCCAGCACTCACAGGAGAAAGTACCATCGACTGGGGAAAGGATGAGGTTCCAGAGGCAAGAGCAGCAAGGAAGTCTAGCAGCCGGGGAGTCAACAGACCATGCAGAAGCAATGATGGCGGAGGCTGAGCATCGGAGTGCGGAGTGGAGAAAGACATTGTATCCACATCCACGTCGGCGGGCAAGTCAACAACACTGTTGCCAGAAATCGTCAGCTTCATGTCAGGCGCCTGCTGAAACATAGTATCTGGGTCAAGGATAGTTGTAGGCAGCTGGGAACCAGAGCACCACCGGTATCCCGGCGCAAGAATCGCCTCGTCAATCTTGCGGCACAAATCACTAGTAATTTGCCGACATGTAGATCTGAGATCCGTGAGAGCCGCCAGGATATCCACACAAGTAGGGGGCCGCTGCAGACCCACACATGACGACATTTGGGTCGACATCCCCGGTCTATAGGAGTGGGTTAGAGCAGGCGAGACAGTACGTCCAGGGGACAAAGAAGCAGTCATCTCCCCTTCCTTAGAGACCGCCATCTTTACTTCGGCATCCCAGTGACAATGGGGAGAGAGGGGCGATCAAAAAGTCGGGATGCATCAGGCGGGGGCGCCGGCAGGGGAGCGGCTCACAGGACAAGATGGCAAACTGTAAGCGACCCTTCGCCGCTGGTCCGAAGGCAGCTCCCGGCACAGGCGGCTCCGCCAGCCGGAGCCGAGTCAGCCCTCCAGTCGCACCACACTGAGAAACGAGGGGAACAGGGGTCCTGTCCCGCCAGCACCCACCGCAGCCAGGTCCGGAGAGCCACGGGTTCAGAAAGTGACCTCACTGTCCCACTCCACCGGCGGCAGTTCTGCTGCGAGCAGCGGCGCCTCCACTAGTCGTCTACCCGGTGCATCGGCATCCCGCGGTGGCCATCGGAGCAGGGTCCAGGGGGTGCAATGGCGAATGGCTCACGCGACCGTATCTCCGTCCACACGGCTGACAGAGGCCTCGGGGGAACGCGGTTGTGATCAGCGCGTTCGTGCAATCGTGGCGCCGCAGCAATAACTCAGGATGAGTGGCAGGATATCGGTGCGGGAATAAGAGGCTCGCGGAGCTGGGAGCCTACACGACCGTCCTGTCGGCCATCTTGGCTCCTCCCCCCCGTTGGATAATTTTTAATGGTGGTGAGGTTCCGTGAATTCTGAACCTGGGTCATAAAGGTCGTGGTTCTGTTACGATTTTGGTAACAGTGAACCGTAAACAGTGAGTTCAGCAAGTATGAGTGTTTTCATCATGTTACACCGATGGATTCACTGTGTATTTGAAGATTTTGTTCTGAACCATGGGTTCCATTTTGTGCATGGCAGCCATTTTGTAGGTGCCCTCACATAGGCTGATGACTTTAGCTGACTGCTGGATGACCTGAGTGAACTGACCCTGTTGCCTGAAGCTGACCTTGTTAGACCAGTTTCTTGCCCAGTAGCTGATCAAGATTAAGGATCAGAGCACAGGAGATTGTAAAGTTTGGTATACACATGCACACCCAGTATCCTACCTCTCATCTGTTTCTGTTGCTTCTTTTTATGACCTGTTTACGTTATGGGTTTGTCCAGCTTGTGTAAGAAGGAATGTTGGAGTTTTTGCATGCTTGAAAAAGCTAGGACTGCCCTTTACTTTTGTGCTGAGTCATGTAACCCTAAAACATATAAAAGGCCTCTGTCCTCTGTATTCCTCAGACTACCTCATTCAGTTACTACGGTTTCTGTGTGACGTGGCCTCATTTATTAAATTTAATAAAGATGTTGTTTCATATTTCAGCTTCTGTGCCAAGTTCTTTATTGATATTAGGAAGACCCCTGAGAATGGAGATTTCGGATTTCCTCAGCGCTGCCATTTCTTTAATGGGGCTGTGAAAGTCCCACTGGGGTCCCACTGTGTCTGCTTGTGTGTTTAAATTGGTGTATATATATATTAAACACTATTAAAAAAGCAAGCTTGTTTTCATCAAAAAACACTCACTTCCTCCTATTTGAGAGAATATTTAAATGAATGGATTAGTACGACTGGCTGCTTCTGGTCACAATGCCTTTGCAATGAAATCACATCGGCCTTGTTTCACTAGATCCTGGGTACTCACAAACTTTCTCTCGGGGGCCAAATTTACAGTGTGGTTTGTGTATGAGGGCCGCACTGGTGGGGGCGGGGTCAGTGGGGGAGGGGGCGGGCTAGAGGGAAAAAACTGACCATGAGGTTGACCACAGGTCCCTGCAGCGGACGCCTTCGTCCACTGAGCCACCAGACCCGGCATACACACATTTCTCTCTCTCTCTCTCATTCTTTCTCTGTCACTCTCTCGCTCTCTGTCTCCCTCCCTCCCTCTCTCTCTCCCTCCCTCTCTCCCTCTCCCTCTCTCCCTCTCTCCCTCTCTCTACCTCTCTCTCCCTCTGTGTCCCTCTGCCTAACTCACTCTGACTGTCTCACTCACTCTGACTGTCTCACTCTCTCTGTCTCCCTCTCTCTGTCTCTGTCTCCCTCTCTCTCTCTCTCTCTGTTTCCCTCTCCCTCTGTTTCCCTCTCCCTCTCTCTGTTTCCCTCTACTTTCCTCTATTTCTTTCTCCCTCTCTATCCTTCCCTCTTCCTCCTTCCCTCTCTTTCCCTCACCCTCCTTCCCTCTCCCTCCCTCCCTCTCCTTCCCTCTCTGTCTCCCTCTCTCTCCTTCCCCCTCCCTCACTACGAGGTCTCCCTCACTCTGATGTCTCCCTCACTCTGATGTCTCCCTCACTCACTCTGAGGGCTCCCTCACTCACTCTGAGGTCTCCCTCACTCACTCTGAGGTCTCCCTCACTTGCTCTGTCTCCCTCCCTCGCTCTTTCTTTCCCTCGCTCTCCCTCTGTCTGCTCTGTCTCCCTCCCTCGCTCTTTCTTTCCCTCGCTCTCCCTCTGTCTGCCTGTCTCCCTCCCTCGCTCTCCCTCTGTCTGCCTGACTCCCTCCCTCGCTCTCCCTATGTCTCCCTCGCTATGCCTCCCTCGCTCTCCCTCACTCTGCTTCCCTCGCTCTCCCGCTGTCTCCCTCGCTCTCCCTAAGTCTGCCTCTGTCTCCCTATCTCGCTCTCCCTCTGGCTGCCTGTCTCCCTCCCTCCCTCTCCCTTTAGCTGCCTCTGTCTCCCTCTCCCTATGTCTCCCTCGCTATACCTCCCTCGCTCTCACTCCGTCTCCCTCGCTCTCCCTCTGTCTCCCTCGCTCTCTCTCACTCTGCCTCCCTCGCTCTCCCTCTGTCTCCCTTGCTCTCCCTCCCTCTGCCTCCCTCGCTCTCCCTCTGTCTGCCTGTCTCCCTCCCTCGCTCTCCCTCTGTCTGCATGTCTCCCTCCCTCACTCTCCCTCGCTCTCCCTGTCTGCCTCAGTCTCCCTCGCTCTCCCTCGCGCTGCCTCCCTCGCTCTCCCTCTGTCAGCCTCTGTCTCCCTCCCTCGCTCCCCCTCTGTCTGTCTCCCTCCCTCGCTCTCGCTCTGTCTGTCTGTCTCTGTCTCCTTCCTCCCTCCCTCTCCCTCTTCATCTCATCATGCCTGTGTGTGCCCGGGCTGACACTGCTTCTGGGCACACACACACTCAGCCAGCCAGCCGCACCCGAGCACTTCACACCTCTTTAAGAGACCATTTGCATGCTAATGAGGCTTTGTTCAGCTCCTAGGCCCCTGCAGCCCCACTCTGACGGAAATCGCCCGGCCCTCACAGAGAGTCTCTGCATCGCGCTGCCGCAGGGGTGTTTGCTGAGATTCTTAAAAAAAAAAAAAAAAACACGGGTACGATGTCTCGGCGGGCCGCCAGGGAAGGCTTGCCGGGCCGGCCCTGGCCCGCGGGCCGTACTATGAGTACCCGTGCACTAGATGAACCTATGGTCATGGACTCCAATTGCAGTGGCGTCACTCAGTCTTTAATCCTTCATAAATCAGCAAAACAAGCATAAGTGCAGGAACACAACGAGTCAGTTATCACCGCAAACTTACTTCATGTTCTATACAGTTTCAAAGTCGCTCTCATTACAACATCCTTTCACATTTACTCAGTCTGACAGTAATCTGCACCTTTCATTCTTGGATGCATAGTCTCCTCGTCTACCCAGGTTTCAGACTACGAATCACCACAAAGTGAGCTGGAACTGGGGAGACAGCTAACGGAAAAGGAATGGGGCAAGATATATTTCAGAGCTAGATAATTGAGAATACTGAAATATACTAAAAATACTGTAATACTGAATATTTAAAATAAATATTTCATTTCAGAACCGGAGTGTTGGACTTGGACCCCTGAGCCCGTAATATAAGCACACTGTGACTCACTGCACAAGAGCACGTTGCAACTTACTTGGCCTGATATATTTTTAAAAGGGCTGCGATCAGTCTCTTAGACAACTTGGAGGCAAAATTAACAAGCATTGAAATGCAATAGGTCGCGCCTTTGATTAAGTTAAAGCCATTTGCTTTGCTAATGGTATTTTATAGCAAAGCAAATGGCTTTAACTTAATCATAGGCCTATATTAATGCTGCTGTGCAAGCTGCAAGGGTGTACAGTGCGCCCCTCTATTAATTTTACATGTAAGGTAATGAATGATTATAATGCTGCCTTGCATGCTGTGCTGTAGTACACACTGCTTCTTCATCAATATAAAAGTTAAACTAATGGATGAATGATTATTAATGCTGCTCTGCAAGCAATGGAGGGCCCCTCCAATAATATTCCGATGGGGCGTGTGGGGAATCGAGATATGGTAGGGTGCCATGCTGAGGCATGGTAAGCTGAGAGTGTGGTGAGAGAGAGTCTGAGCCAGGGAGTGTGAGTGTTTGTGGAGGCGAAACTGCCTGTAAGAGAATGGAGCAGTGTCTGAAAGCATGTGTGAAAGAGAAATGTGTGTGTGCAAGAATGTGTGTGTGATAGGCTATTTTAGAAAAAGTTTATGAGTGTGTGTGAGTGCTCATGCAAAAACTGCGGAACCGCCTCACCATACACATGCACCCCAATGCTGCTAAGTCATAGCCGTCCACCCCCTCACAAGATAGTTGTAATGCTCCTTGGTTAAGAGTGGGTGGCAGTTACAAGTCGTTGGCGCCACTTCTGGAGTCTTAGCTGAGGAGCCAATAATCCTGTATTAGCAGGTGCTCAGTATCTGCCCCTAGGGGTGGCAGTACTTTAATTATTAAAGTACTGCCACCTCTAAGGGCAGATACTGAGCACCTGCTGTAGGGCGCTGCTGTCACCATTTCACAAGACCTGGCGTGGTTATCAGGGGGCAAGGGTCAGGGAGTGGGGGTAGTCGAAGGGCAAGATGCACTGACAGTGCACACAAGGGTGTTCAGCTGTCCTCTCAGCCTTCTGCACTGCATGGTTGGAAACATAGTATCACTGAGAAGAAAAGAAAAACGAAGGAGCACTGATAATATGTATTAAAGATGAAATGTTGAGCAGTGAAGGCGAGGGGTGTGAGGCACACGCATCTCATTGGAGAGACTCTACTGAACTAATACCTGCTTAATAGCATGTAGGTGAGATTGGGCTCAATTCGGTTTTTCCCCACTGATTTTCTGTTCCAAATGTAATTATCCGAACTTGTTTAATTCTGTGTTCAATGAATACCAGGTGTTGTTATTGCCCTTATGTTCATTCATATATAATGACTCACAATACCATGCCCCTGTTGCTGCTAATGGAGAACCACAATCTATTAATATTAAGTATCATATTGCTTTCCTAACAGTCAAATCATGAAGGAGATTCTGCCTCACAACGCAATACTTGACTTAGGTAATTAGTTCCTCTGTGACCTAAAACACGGTCATTTAAATATTGGCTCTTGGGGTTGGGGGGCGATGAAGGGATCTCTTCAGTTTTGCTATTCTGATGATTAAAATGCTGCTGTCACAAGTGTCATCTTCTCAACATTCTCTCGAGCTCTTACGTCACCACATCGTTAGAAGGGGTATGAGCATTCTCACGAATTATCCCTGAGCGTGCAACATTTCTTTTAATATTGTCACATAACGATACGAAAAGAAAGGCACGCACGCCGCCAGCTGCCCCTCGCATAAACCTAAAGCGTTTCCCAGACTTGACCGGTGGTGGTGGATGTGTTGTGTAGGTACAGCCCCCCCCACCCCTTCTGTCCGTATTGGCCAGGCCACATCTGTTAACAGCAGCTCGTGGCTTTGCCATTCAGTCTAAAAAACCACAAAGTGACCTGCCTTGAGGAGGCCTGGCCGAGACACCCGGTCAACCAATGCCTGTTGTCAGTAACAAACTCGCCCCAGTCACGCAAAATGCTGCCTGCTGTCGGGGTGGATTATGCCAGTCTTTTAAATTTATGCCGCCGGTATTGCATACTGTCGAAGGTATTAGGCCAGCAGCACGTTATCCTTTCATTGCACTTGTCACGAAATTCACCAGTGACCCTAACATGGACAAGTGTATGTGTGGTCGTGGGGTGTCCGCGGGCCGGTAAATCAGGCGAGGAGGCCGGAGATAGTGTGCTATAGTTAAGGTAGTTTATTCGCAGTACAACAGTCATACAAGATGTGACGACAGGGGCTCCTGGTGTTCGGATCCGGCGTCTCTTGTGTGTAGCTCTCTTCGGAGGGTTCTTTGCCGGGTAGTAGGTCGTCGTGGGACGTGGAGAGACCTCGGAGGGCAAGAAGAGAGAAAAGGACCGTTAGTCCGAACCGCGATTCGGCCAATATGCCACTACCAACACCGGGAGGTGAAAGGGCGGAGCGGAAGGTAGTGAGGGAAGGAGGGAAGGGGGAAGAGGGACGATAGGCCAGGACCAAGATAGCGAATCCGCAAGGGTGTACGGGACGTGTTGGGGATTCGGGCCGTGCACGGTGATAAATGCTATACAATACGTTACAGTGTTAACTCTAAGTGCTTCGTGCCTACAAAGATAGAGATTATTTACAATATATACAGAGAGCACCTAACGCGCTCCAGGGGCGGTTTACAGGTACTCACGCGGTCTGCCGTAGCTCTTCAGGTGAGCTACGGCCGCTCTTCAGCTTCCTCCTTAAGGGTTCCACCACTCCTCCGACCACTCGTCTGCTTCGGTTGGCTCCTCTCCTCTGTCTCCAGCCTGAGTATCCTGCCACGATTCTCCGACCCTGCTTCCAATATCCGGGATGCTTTTCACCAGTTCTGACGCTCTTTCCGTGGCGGGACTTCCGGGTTCACAGCGTAGTGCTTCCGGTATTTGCAGGTCCGTGATTGGCTCCTGTATTGAAGAGAGAGGCGGGGAACTGTGGGTCAATGTTATTTTTCCGGCTCGGGGGCGGACCCGAGGGATCGGCTGGCCAGAGTTCGTGTGGACGTCCCCGGGATGAGGTAAAGACCCAGGGGGAAAGAATCCTGGGGGGGGGGAAGACGCCGGGACTCCGTCACATTCCCTTCCCCTAGCTGTCCTTCTTGTACGGGCAGGAGAGGGCGAGAGGGGGTACCGGGACAGAAAATCAGCGTTTCCTTGTTCCGACCCTTTTTGATGTTGGGTACGGAAGTGAAAGGGCTGGAGAGAAAGGAACCAGCGTAGGACCCGGTCGTTGTGTCCTTTGTTCCGGGCCATCCACTCCAAGGGGGCATGGTCGGTATAGATTGTGAGGTCACGGCCCTCCAGGTAATATCTTAAGGTTTCGATAGCCCACTTGATGGCAAGGGCCTCTTTCTCAACCACAGCATAGTTAAGTTCCCTGGGGAACAGTTTTCGGCTAAGATAAAGTATGGGTTTCTCGTTCCCTTGTGCGTCCTTTTGAGACAGAACCGCCCCTAATCCCTGGTCGGAGGCGTCTGTCTGGAGAATGAAGGGTCGTGTGTAGTCCGGACTCACTAGAACCGGACTGGAGGTTAGGGCTCCCTTCAGGTCAGAAAACGCCTGCCATAGGAGGGGGGTAGGATGCTTCAGGGCCTGTTCGGTGTGGGTAGCCTTTTTGAGAAGATCTGTAAGAGGTGCAGCTCTTTGAGAGAAGTTAGGCACGAACCTCCTGTAATAACCGAGGAGCCCGAGAAATGCACGGAGATCTTTTTTTGTTCTCGGGAATGGAAGGTTTTCTATGGCTTCGGTTTTGGATCTCTGAGGTCTGATCATACCTTCGCCCAACAGGAACCCCAGGTACTGGACGGTTTGGGCCGCCAGGGTGGTTTTGGCGGGGTTGATGGAAAAGCCAAAGGAGCCCAAGGAAGAAACAACGTCATGTAAGTGGATCAGGTGTTGTTCCCAGCTGTCGCTGTAGATGACAATGTCATCGAGATAAGCTCCTGCATACTCCGTGTGTGGCCGCAGGACCTGGTTCATCGCCCGCTGGAAGGTGGCGGGGGCCCCGTGGAGTCCAAAAGGCATAACAATAAATTGAAACAGCCCCTCCGGGGTGGAGAAGGCTGTCTTTTTCTTATCTTGGTCTCGGAGGGGAATCTGCCAATAACCCTTGCAGAGGTCGAGGGTGGAGATAAATCTGGCCTTCCCTATCCGTTCGACCATTTCGTCGACTCTCGGCAAGGGGTATGTGTCGAATCTGGACACCTTGTTCACTTCGCGAAAGTCAATACAGAACCTGACAGACCCGTCAGGTTTCGGCACCAGAACGATCGGGAAGTTCCACTCACTGATCGATGGCTCGATGATTCCCATCTTTAACATGTCCTCAATTTCTCTTCTTATGACAGCCCTTCGTGCTTCAGGGACACGGTAAGGACGCAACCATACCACTTTCTCTGGTTCAGTGTCTATTGCGTGTTTGGTGACGGTGGTTCTACCGGGGTATGGAGAGAACACATCCTGTACGGGGGACAGGGCTGTGCTGAGTGCATGGATCTGCTCCGGGGTCAGGGCAGGGTCTAGACAGGGAGCAAAGGAAAAGGGAACCGGATGACTGTCTCCGACCAGGACAGGACGGGGTCCCTCCCATTTCTTCAGATGGTTCACGTGGTAGATCTGGGCCGTATCTTTAGTGGGGTCGAGCTCGATCTCATAAGTGACCGGGGTCACCTGCCGTAGGACGGCGTAGGGTCCTTGCCACTGTCCGAGGAGTTTGTGGTCGGATGAGGGCATCATTAGGAGGACCAGGTCTCCAACGGAAAATGTCCTGGTTTTGGTGCCCTTATCGTACTGCCTTTTCTGGTTGTCTTGCGCTTTTTCCATGTTTTGTTTGACTATATCTCGGATCTGGGCTAGATGGGTCTTCAAATTGTTGACATACTCAGGCAAAGGGCGTGTGTGGTCCGGGTCAGCCTCCCAGGCTTCCTGTGCCATCTCCAGCAGGGTACGAGGGGGCCTTCCATATAGCAACTCGTATGGGGAGTAGCCAGTACTGCTCTGGGGTTTACACCGGATGGCAAAAAGGGCCAGCGGGAGGAGCTCCTCCCACCGCTTAGCCTCCAGTCCCAACATCTTCTTTAGGGTCTGCTTTAAGGTGGCATTGTAGCGTTCGACCAAGCCGTCTGTCTGGGGGTGGTAGGCTGAAGTCCTGATTTGCTTGATCCCTAGCCTTGAGCAGACCTGCTTCATCAGGGCAGAAACGAAGGGTGTGCCCTGATCCGTAAGGATCTCACGGGGGAAGCCTACATGGGAAAATAGAGTGATAAGCGCCTTGGCGATGTTTTGGGCTGTGGGCTGGCGTAGCGGAAAGGCTTCCGGGAAGCGCGTGGCATAGTCCACGATGACAAGGGCATATCGGCAACCACTGCGGGAGGGCAATAGGGGCCCTATAATGTCCATTCCCACCCGACTGAACGATATGTCGATGAGAGGCAAGGGACACAGGGGTACCCTAGGAGGTCTGTACCGACTGTTCTTTTGACAAACAGCGCACTCACGGCAATAGGCTTTTATGTGCTGATGTATACCTGGCCAATAAAAACGGTCAAGGACGGTTTGGCTAGTCTTTTCATCCCCAAAATGTCCTCCCAATAGGTGGCTGTGGGCCAGAAAAAGGACTTTGTCTCTGAAGGGGCTAGGAATCAATAATTGAGGGTTTTGTTGTGGGCCCCCCTTTCTGTACAGCAAACCCCTTTTCTTAAAGAAATAAGGACCTACTTGTGTAGGGTCTTCGTTTTCTAGGGCCCTTCCCCAGGCTTCCTGTAGGAGCAGATCCTCCTGTTGAGCCCCGCGGAACTCCTGGTCCGTCTGCCATGGGTGTTCCTCCACCTCAACTGGATATGCAGAGGCGTATGACATCTTCTCCTGTCTTTTCTGTCTCTTACTTTTATGAGGTTTCGGTTCCGCCGAGCTTCCGGTCGGTGTCTGAGGGTAGGGGACCTCTTTCCACCACTGGGCCAGGGAGTCCGTTGTGTCCTGGAGTAACGTAGGGAGACCTGGGTAATCGCTCCCCAGGATTGCCTGTTCCGGTAAGGCTGGTATGAGTCCAACCGTGAGGTCGGTTCCTTTATCTCCGGGATGCTGCACCCGAACCCGGGTGGTGGGATACCGTTTCGTGTCGCCGTGCACGCACTGAATGGCCACTGCCCCTGTTGGGGTCTTCTGGTGGAGACCCAAGTCCTGTGGATGAAGGACGCTTTGACGGCACCCTGAGTCTGCGAGGGCCAAAACTTCCTGTCCGTCTATGTGCACGGGACAATGAAACGGAGGTGGAGCAGCCCCGGGGGTGTTGCAGACATAGTTCCGTACCATTCCGATTTCCATAGGTACTTCCTTTTGGGGACACATACGGGCTATGTGGCCGTAGTTCCCACAATGATAGCATTGCGGTCCAGGGTTGGGTGGACGGTATAGGATCGGGGAGGGCAAGAGAGGAGCCGGTTCTTGTCTTCGGGGTTGAGGTGGCCTTGGGAATCGGTTGGTGTTGGAGGTGTGTGGCCTGTGGGTGGCTTCATCCTTACCACGTTGTAGGTCTTGAGCCCGTCCATACGCACAGGCAATTTCGACAGCGGTCTCCACGGTGAGCCGGGTGTGTTGCCGTACCCATCTCTGCGTGGTGGGATGAAGGGAGTTTAGGAACTGTTCCAGACAGATTTTTTCGATGATGTCCTCTTTTGTGGAAGCCTCCGGTTTAAGCCACCGGTTGACAAGATCCCTGATCCGGAAGGACAGCGCTCGAGGATTTTCTTGGGGTACTTCCTTGGTCTGTCTGAGCTTCATCCTATACGTATCATCGTCTACGCCCAGACGTTCAAGGATGCACTTCTTTATGTCTGGATACGGGGTGGTGCCTTGGATGTTGGCCTGCTGGTATGCGGCCTGTAGGTCTCCTGTAAGCAAGGGACCCAAATACTGGCCCCATCGATCCTCAGGCCAGTTAGCTGCTTGGGACAATCTCTCAAAATTGGTAAAAAAGTAATCAGGGTCTTCACCGGGGACATATTTCTGTAACACCACGGATGGTAGAGAGGTCGTGGGTCTGGGTTGTCCCAGGACATCAGTCAATTTCCCCAAAGCTTGTTCCTGCACTGTTCCATGTCCTTTCAGGACATCATGGAGCTGACTCCTGTCGTCTTCGGCAGTTTTCAAGAATTGTTCCATGAGTTTGCCCAGTTGCTCCTGGGACTCGGCCATCCTCTTCATAACGGCCTCCATGCTACCGGCTGATCCCACTTCTGACACCAGATGTGGTCGTGAGGTGTCCGCGGGCCGGTAAATCAGGCGAGGAGGCCGGAGATAGTGTGCTATAGTTAAGGTAGTTTATTCGCAGTACAACAGTCATACAAGATGTGACGACAGGGGCTCCTGGTGTTCGGATCCGGCGTCTCTGGTGTGTAGCTCTCTTCGGAGGGTTCTTTGCCGGGTAGTAGGTCGTCGTGGGACGTGGAGAGACCTCGGAGGGCAAGAAGAGAGAAAAGGACCGTTAGTCCGAACCGCGATTCGGCCAATATGCCACTACCAACACCGGGAGGTGAAAGGGCGGAGCGGAAGGTAGTGAGGGAAGGAGGGAAGGGGGAAGAGGGACGATAGGCCAGGACCAAGATAGCGAATCCGCAAGGGTGTACGGGACGTGTTGGGGATTCGGGCCGTGCACGGTGATAAATGCTATACAATACGTTACAGTGTTAACTCTAAGTGCTTCGTGCCTACAAAGATAGAGATTATTTACAATATATACAGAGAGCACCTAACGCGCTCCAGGGGCGGTTTACAGGTACTCACGCGGTCTGCCGTAGCTCTCCAGGTGAGCTACGGCCGCTCTTCAGCTTCCTCCTTAAGGGTTCCACCACTCCTCCGACCACTCGTCTGCTTCGGTTGGCTCCTCTCCTCTGTCTCCAGCCTGAGTATCCTGCCACGATTCTCCGACCCTGCTTCCAATATCCGGGATGCTTTTCACCGGTTCTGACGCTCTTTCCGTGGCGGGACTTCCGGGTTCACCGCGTAGTGCTTCCGGTATTTGCAGGTCCGTGATTGGCTCCTGTATTGAAGAGAGAGGCGGGGAACTGTGGGTCAACGTTATTTTTCCGGCTCGGGGCGGACCCGAGGGATCGGCTGGCCAGAGTTCGTGTGGACGTCCCCGGGATGAGGTAAAGACCCAGGGGAAAAGAATCCTGGGGGGGGGAAGACGCCGGGACTCCGTCACAGTATGTTAAGGGGCAGATGTGATAAATAAAGGCGGGGGCTTACCGTGCGTGTTCCAGTGTGGTATTGCCCTGGCCCAGTGCTCGCTCAGAAAAATCCCTGGATCATTCATCGGCACGAAGCGAGGGAATCCCAAGCAGCCTCCTGCAACTCCACCCCACCCCTTCCCAGGTCATCAGAGGGTGGGGTCAGTGACGCTTACCGACCCCACCTCATCCTATGACGACATGGGAAAGGGTGGGACGGTGATGCAGTCTCAGCAATGATTGACAAGAAGCTCCGGGAAGTACAGGGCTGATGCCCTGCACGCCCGGGCTGCTTCTAAAATGTGGCGCTGCTGCGCGTCATAATTGGGTGGTCCCAGAGGACCCTAATTACAGCAGACCAGGGCCTGCGCTAGGTCCGCCCTGCGTAGCCAAAAAAACTAAGAAAAGTTTGTCGGGCACATGCGCACAGCGTGCATGTGTCACACTGGAAAATGGCCTGGTTGCCTGACCCTGCAGTTTGTGAGAGTCAGAGTGATAGAAAGGTAGGCACGGCCGCACGGAGAAACTGATTTGTTTTGTTAGGCATGTGGATGGATGGTAATTGCTTTTGCTTTAAGCAGTTAAAACATCCACATGCTTCACAAAATTAGGAGGACGGAGCCCCGACGCCCAGGCACAGGAACCGCCACTGGTGTTGCGGTCGTTGTTGTTCTCCAGGTGGAAGTGGGGGTCCCCCAGGAGGATGTAGTCAGCGGAGGGGAGGGCATGCGGGCTGACGAAGTCGGCTATGTCCTCGCTGAATTGGGTGCGTGGTCCCGGGGGACGGTAGATCAGGGTGCCTCTGAGGGTGGTCTTCAGGTCGGTGTGGATCTGGAAGTGTAGGTGTTCGGCGGTGGTCAGGATGTCGTCGGTGTAGGTCGTGATGCGGATGGTGTCCCTGTGGATGATGGCGATGCCTCCTCCTATCTGGTTGGCGGTGCGGTCCCTCCGGGTGATCTTGTAGCCCTCTGGGATGGCGATGGCGATGTCGGGTGCTGAGGAGGCGTTCATCCAGGTCTCCGTGAGGAAGGCAACGTCAGGAGCAGTGGTGTTGATGAGGTTCCAGAGTTCGATGCCGTGTCTGTGGACTGAGCGGGTGTTGAGCAGGATGCACTTGAGGTGGTTGCTGCTGGTGTTCGTCTTGGCGGGTGCTGGTGCGAGGCAGGTCCGGATGCAGGTGAACTTGCAGCCGGTACAGCAGAAGGGTCCGTGGGAGCGTCTCGGGGTGGCACAGTAGCATCCCGGGACTCGTCCGTCGTTGAGTGCGATGAGGGTGGCGGCGTCGTACGTCCGGCGGGTGGGCTGGGAGCTGCGGGGGCCAGGGGTCCTGGCACTGGACGCGGTCCAGGCACGGACGGGCGCAGACGGGTTTACCTTTGGCGCACCTTCGGCGCTCAGTCGGCGCTCCCGCTGCGCGCGTCCGCTGCACGGTCGCTGAGGGGGCGTCATAAGAGGGGAGCAGGGAGGGCGGGTCCGCTGGGAGGCGGGAAGGGGTTAACCAATCGTGTGGCGGGGGGGCGGGGCCGCAGGCAGGAGGCGCGGGAACGGGACCGGCAGAGCGGGCGGCCCAGCGGCGGCTGGGGCGCTGCTGGCGGCGTCGGCGAGGGTCAGCAGGTAGGCTGGGCTGCAGTGGCAGGCACGGTGAGGAGCAGGGGGGCGTAACTGGAACTGCAGCGCTGACTCAACGTGCCTCTGGCGTATCTTGCAGGCCGATGGTTCCAGTGCCAGTGTGAAAAGTAAGGGCGATAAAGGGCATGACAGTCTCATTCCTCTATAGATGTTAAAGGGAGCGGATGTAATGCCATTGATTCTCAGCTGTGTGCATGGTGCAGTATATAATAGTGCTATCCATTTTAGATAGGGTTCTGGGAATCCCATTTGTCGAAGTACAAAGAGCATATACGGCCATTCTACAGAATCAAACGCTTTTGTAGCGTCTAATAAGGCCGCAGTAGCCGGTAGGTCTGGATTTAGGTGATAGAACATGGCGAATATGGCTCGTAAGTTTTGCGTGGTGGAGTGCGACAGGATAATTCCCGCCTGGTCTGGCAGGACCAACTTCTGTAAAGGGGTGTAGTCGGAGGGCTATAATTTTGGCTAGAATCTTTGCGTCTGTTGTGATGAGGGACAGGGGACGATAGGACTCATAGTAAGTTGGGTCCTTATCAGGTTTAAGGAGTGTGATCAGAACCGCCTCGCTTTTAGATGGGGGCAGCGTACCATCCTCATATGCCTCATCATACAGGGCGGCTAAGTGTGGAAGTAATATATCTTAGTATTCCTTATAAAACTCGGCAGGGAGACCATCTATGCCAGGTGCCTTATTGCTAGGGAGGGAGCTAATGGCTTGGCCTGAACTCAACCTCAGTGATATGATGACTGAAATATTTGCGATGAGTATCAGATAGCCTTGCCAGTGCAATATCGTCAAAATACCAAGTCAGTTCAGTAGTGCCTGCTGTATATAGCCTCACATAATAATCCTGGAAACACTGCGAGATCGAGGGGGTGTCGTATTGGGCCGTGGCCTGGGAGTCTATGATCTTAGTTATGTATGACGCCGTGGGGCGAATCTTGCTAGGTAGCACATGCCTGGGCCTGCCACCCTCTCCTTATGCTCGTGCTGTGTATTTCTTTGAGATGTATTTAAGTTCACTGTCTGCAAACTCGTGGTATGCATTTATTTTGCCTCTAATGTTAGCCATGTAAATACAATAATGAAAAGAGCTCCCTCGTGACCTTTGAACTATTCTCTCAGGGTACAACCTCTGACTTTCAGGGCAACAACACATCACAATGTTTTTATATTTTTTTGCATTATTTTTTATTTAAATCATTTTTTCTTTCATTTGATTTCTTTTTTTCTTATTACAACATTATAAAAAAGATTATTTTCTCATTTTAAAAATCATTTGTTTTCATCTAAATACATATTCCTAAACACAATTCTACAATAACAACATATTAATAACTCATATTCCAGGTAGAGAACACCCTAATCACAACCATTCATTCACACTCATCCCCATACACAACTTAATTTACTCAAAATCACGAGACAGTCTAATTTCTTTCTTTATCTGTTGTCCGACATGAACCCCAGTGGGTAAGGTTTTACAAGGATTTGGCCAACGCGTTTCGGTGGAAAGAAACAACAATGAAGACCACCATCATCAGGACCATCCAGATAAATCAACTGTTCTCTACAACCTGGAGTATTAATAACATCATATTGCTTTGAGCCTTCTGTTTTAAACAATTTTTCTGGAGACAGGAAAAAGGAGTCTATCACAATCTTGCTTCTTATATCATCTTTTATCTCTACATACAAGTGCAGGGAAACTTCTATTTTGTAAACTTTCTCGTGGTAGGCTTCACACTGTACCCTTGGATAATACAGAGGTTGTGATCTCTTCATCTCACATCTAACCGTTGTGTGACCGACGTATTATAAAAAAGTTCCTCTGGGCCTGTGCTTCTCTTAACTCTGACGGTCTGGATTTCCTGAACCACCACGATTATCAATCCTACTCCTGGCTTCAAAGACACATGGCTGTGAGGTGTCTGATATGAGATGCACTTCAACATATAAATCTGCAATCCATTTCTTCTGTCATCTTATATTCCATGTGACCGCGGCGTATCGCTCCCGTGTTCAATAGCACCTATCGAAGAAGACGCCGTTTCACTCGGTCCGCACTAAAGTGGCACGCAGAGGTTTGCCCCGAGCGCACGCATCGACAAATCGCCCACAAAGGGACACCAATGAAACCAGTGCCCCGCATCAAGTAGAGACAGAGAAGCATGTGTATGGGTGTGTTTGATTGTTCAGCGTCGGGTACTTAAAGTCAGGCTTTCACTGCATAAAGCCTTTGGGTCCTGATGAGAACTCCACAGCTAATAGGAGTTCAAACCGCGTAGACCAATTTTTGTTGAGCTGTAAGAACATCAAAGACATTAAAAAAGCTCCAAATAGATGAAAAACAGACAACATTATTGCATAATTGGTTGCTATGGTTTTTGTAAATTTGTAAAAAGACAAACCAGAAATGCATTGTAAATAAATATTTGGTGCTGTGAATGGTCAAGTGATGTGTGTGAATGCTTGACAAGGGTGAATGACAGTGTGGATGGAATGATTCAGGATAGGTGAGTTGATTGTTTTATTAAATGTAAGATCTTGTATTTGTGATCTAGATGTGATAAATGAAAACTTGGTGGAATCAAATAAATCAATGTGTTGATAAATATAAATAAAACAAAAAGATTAATTCAGACTGAACTATGAGTCTTGGACCCATGTTGTATTGAATTCCGATATGGTTGTTTGAATATACATGATTTGGAGCTAACAGTATTGGCAATTGTTTAGTTTAATATCCCATAGAACCTTGGCGCTCTCCATGGCACCCACGTTATGTTCAAAGAATTCAGTGATGGCTTGCCACAACTCGGAATTAAAGACCTGGTCTTGCAGTGTACTTGGTTGAAGGCGCCATGCATTTTGGCGTGACGTATGCAAGGGGATGGGGAGTTCTAGTCGGGCTGGTGCGTGATAAGAGAGGGTTTTGGGTAAATGTGTAATACCAGTAGTCCAGGCGTTTACGTCTGCAGTAGCGATCCAGAAATCAATCCTGGATCATGTGTTATGGGTAGTGGATGTGCATGTGCCCTCCCGGTGGTGGGGGTGTCGTTCTCTCCAGATATCCAACATGGCGTAATCTTCCATCCCATTCCGAGCAATTGAGCCAAATTCTTCCCATATCTGTCATTCCCAGTGGCCCTATCCACAAGCGGGTCCAAGCACGCATTAAAATCACCGCCCCATATTATTGCAGAGGGTGCGAGTGAGCGTAGTTTGTTCCATATGTCTATGAAAAAAGCTGGATGATCAATGTTAGGGCCATATACTGTAACAATAGTTATAATTGTGCCGCCAAAGTCACCCTGTACAATAACATAGCTACCCTGGTCATCTGAGTGTGAGTAGAGCATAGTGAACTGTGTGCCACATTTGACTAGAAAGAGCACCCCTCTGGCATAAGGGGAGTAGGAGGAAGCTAATCTGTAGGAGGCCCATCTACCCTTATTCCTGCACTCAGTGTCGCAGGTAAGGTGAGTTTCTTGAAGACAGGCCACACCTACAGCATGTCTGTCTAAATAAGCAAAGACTTTCCTAACCTTCTTGCGATTGTTCAGCCCCGTATATTCCATCTCAAGAGTGTCAGTTTCCTAGTGTCGTTATCGTCTATAACCATTACCAGTGTGAGTGACTGGATCTTCAGGGCAGCAAATCTTGTGTGTACAAGTCATGTGGTATACAGCATTTGCTTTATCTGAACAGACTATTTTTATGAACTTGCCCACTCCCCCCACCCACATCACCATCCCAATCATGGCAAGGACATACCCATGAAACAATGGAACAATAGCCCCCTCCCACATCCATACCCTTACTCAAGAACAAGAAAAAATGTGATATACACACAGGGGCGATGTCTGTCAGCTAGATCCAAGGCCAAACTAAGACCACTGGTGGACATCTAGCCCATCCACTAAGATTACAAATACAATTTTAAATTCATTTGACCATAGAGGGCAGGAAGGGGCGTGAACCCCCTCAACAGTATTAAATTCCAACTTTAAAGCAACATTCCGCATACTGTGATAAAGCATCATTTATCTTGCATACGTACAGTGGTTATGAGTCACCTATTACTAAACACAGTACTTATGCAAGGGCCAGATGTAGGAGCTCAAATACCGGTCGGTAACGGCCGATTTCGGCCGGTACCGACCGGTATTTGGGTATTGTAATGTAGGGGGCTATAAAATTACAGAATCGGTATATTTACCGATTCTGTATAAATACCGATTCAGTAATTCAATATGTAGGTGGTACAGTTTACAGTGCCACAGGCCCTTAGAAATTCGTTATTTACCACCCAATACTATTGGGTGGTAAATTACGAATTTCTGTGTACATGCACATCAGTGCATGTACACCTGTGCCATGTGACACACATACCTGCCCTTAGGGCAGGTATGTGTGTCACATGGCACACAAGCCAGAAACAGGGGTGCAACAGAGTGTCAAAGTGACAACCTGTCCCCCTTGGAAATTCGGTATTTTTACCGATTCTGTAATTACCAAATCGGTATTTGCTATTGAATCCTATGGGCTTCAAGGCCTATAGGAATCAATGGCAAATACTGATTCGGTAATTACCGAATATTACCGATTCAGTATTTTTACCGATTTTTTTTCCTACATAGCAATTACCGATTAGTAAATACCGAATCGGTAAAATTCGGTACTTACCATTCGGTAATTTGCTATTACCTACATCTAGCCCTAAGTTCGGTGTCAGTGTCAGTGCTACTCTACACAGAACCTACACCATGGAAGGAAGATCAGTGTTACTCAACGACCGATGGGGCTGACCTGGTCATCCTGTGCACCTCTAGGAGACTACCGACGCAGAGGTTAAGTGATTTTTAAGCTGAGGAATTTAGTCACATCTTTCAGGTCATTGAAGATTCTGCTCCTGCCGTCGTCCGTCACCCGCAGCCTAGCCGGGTAAAGCATCACATAGGGGATGTTACTTTCATGGAGCTTCTTTTTTACCTCCACAAATTTCTTCTGTGCCTCTTGTACCCGTGAGGTGAAATTTGGATATATGGATATGTCCATCCTTTCATGGTTAAGTCGACCCAGCTCCCGAGCCTTTCAGAGCGCAGCGTCGCGATCTTAATAGTTGAGGAGTCGTGCAATTATCGGCCGTGATCTCGCTCCGGGTGCAGGCTGAGGCGCAAGTGATCTGTGAGCCCTTTCTACAATGAACACCTCTGAGAAAGTATCTCTGCAGAGGAGCGCCATCAGCAATGACTCAATGTAGTGCTCCATATTGCCCGTATTGGTCAATTCCGCCACTCCCATAAAGCGTAGGTTGTTCCGGCGGGAACGCGCCTCGAGGTCCTCTGTCTTTGCCAGCATGGCGGTCATGGCTTTATCCAGCTTCTCTTGTTTTGCTTCCATCTTGCGTTGTGCATCCTCAGAGTCAGAGATGCGACGCTCTGCCATGTCTATCCTTTCTGTATGCCTGTCCAGGTTTTCCAACATGCGTCCACTCGATATGTCAGGGAATCAATTTTACCATCATTATTGGACAGCGTGGACTTGATTGTTGTGAACATAGAGTGAAAGTCAACAGGTGTATCTGTGCACAGCGCTGAAGTGTTCGCCTGACTGCCCAGTTGGTCGTCCGAGGTGTGTTCCAGAGCTTTTTCTGATTGCTCAAAGTGCTATGTAGGTTGATTTCTGTCCGGGTTCCCCATGATGAGAACCACAGTGTGATGGCAGGGGCATCAACCAGAACCCTCAACACCACCAGCAAGCGGCCAATGATCGCAAGAAGAGAATCAATGAGCGCGCCGTGTAGCCAGCTTGTAAAAACCAGGTATGCAGAGGTGCTTACCGTTAGGGTCCCACCGCCGTGAGCTATCTTACTCTACCAGGCATCCATAGAAGAGAAAAGGGATGAAGGAATTAAACCTGATGTCGTGTCCAGGAGGGTGTTGTGGCTCACACCAGGCGGACCACACTGTCGCAGTATTGTCCACCTGGGCTCTCGAGAGGCACCCTCAACACACTGGACACTGGAAGGTGGCAAAGAGGGCACCAATGACCTGGAAGGACCCCCAGCGAGGCCACACAGGAGACAATCCCAGGGAACAAAGGGTTCCAGAGCAGGGCAACAGCAGACAGGGACACAGCATCCTGCAGGGTTACACACTCCATGTCCACCCAAATCCTCAGTGAAGGTGGGGGCACCGCCGCACAACGCAGCGCAGAGGAGGCGGTCACAGCAGGGGGAGCCAGGACCACGTCAACCCCAGCAACGCTACACAGAATGATGCAAGCGGGGATAGGGTACCTATCCCCCCCATCCAGGATTATTCTACCATTTTTATGAGGCATGGGTTGAAGGCAGCAAAGCCTCCAGTGAGGCGTACGCATCAGCTGCCAGTCAATCCAGCCCAGCGTGGCCCAGCGGCACCCCTGCAGGCGGGGCCAAGACGGCGAACGTTACCGCAGGCCGGGGACGTGCTTACTGCAGCGGCGCCAGACCCACGGCTGGACACCTCCAACCCTGATCCCTGCAGATCAATCCAGGCAAAGGCAGGTAATGTGATGCAAGACGCGACCCAATCTGGCCGCGTCGCAGGGAGAGAAGATATGGTGGTGTAGGCCTATCTAGGAGGGGCCCGCCGATGCGGCGATCATGGGGTGAAGACAGCAGCGTTCCCTGCCCTTGCCAGCTGGCAGACAGCCCAGCTCAGATGTGAATCATGTGAATCATGGCCTGCACTGGCCATGCCGCAGGGGGAGCAGGCCCAGAGGATCAGGCACCGGCGCTCGAGTAGACGCCGCCGCCGAGGCTCCTCCCCGGCTGTGTAGGCCCTAGTGCGGCGCGGACCCTGTTGTGATCTTTCCTCTGTGAAGTCCGACGCTGTCTGGCCGAGAACAGATCTGCAGGTCGGCGTCCCCCTCCGGACCAGCCATTTGGTAAAGTTGGTGTATTTTTTAATGGTGAAATGACCAGGATAGTAGCAGGTTAGGGCTTACGACCGGAGGAGCATGCTCAACCTGCAGCCATCTCCAGGCGCGGCTAGCTCCCCCCCCCCCATGTCCTTAACGTTACTCGCAAAAACTGTGATCGATTTTTCAACAATGACTATAAAAACCCTAAGGAAATTAATGTCAGTGATGCAGTCCATCTTTAACATTTCATTTGTTTAACTCCATCCTGCATTCCCTTGGAGTATTTTTTTTTCCAGAAGTTGTTTCTATTTTTTTTTCCTTGCAGCATATGATTCTTGACTACTACATATGCTTGAGCTGAGTGGCCTCCATGTGTCTGGGTGAATTAAAAATTAGTATGGGTAATTTTAGAGCTCAGGAGCTCAGTTTATGGGAAGTGTGAGTTTCTTATAGTACCTGTCAGTGGGTCATAAAGGTATTCAGACTACATCCACATAGAGGCCTTGCCTCTCTGCACAGCACACAGACCAATTGTGTCATATGTGCTCTTTGTAACTGTGTTTCTATCGAAAAGTGTGCGAAATATGTACACACCTGTCAAAATATTGATGGCGGCAAGGGAAAGGAAAATCCAGTGCTTACAGGTGAGCTCGTGACTTTTGTGTGTAGAGATGGTGGAATGGAGAGATGAAAGGAAATAAACGCTGGAGAGAGTGGAAATACAGTGCTGAAGAATCAAGGGATGATGTGTGAGAGATGCAAATGGACGATATTCTGAAGGATGTGGGAAGAAAAAGGGCGTAAGGACCTATCAGAATGAGCACCTGCTGAGTAGAGGGTGTGAATTGTCAACAGTCTGTAGTAATGTTTAAGACACCCTCATGTTTTCAGAATTCAAAATTATTTAGTTCTAATTATTCAGAAACAAAATCATTATTGTTACTCATTTATTTGATACTGCAAGCAAGCGTTTTCAAAGAGAATATGTCTGGCTTGTTTCAAGGGTAGATGTGTTATGCAATAAAGGTATGGCTCCAAGGATTTGGAACGCTCTACCCAGTGAAACTAGAATGAACCCTTCCCCGGCCTCCTTCAAAAGAGAAGTAAAAGCTATCCTCATGGCTCAATCCACGTGAACTCTCTGTTCTATTCGCTGTACTGTATTACCTGTATTTCCTTGTTTATACTCTTTCTTCGATTATATCTTTGCCATTTTGCACTAGCATCGCACCGCATTGTCTTGTTCTAGATGTATCTTGTACTTAATTATAGCGTGACTCATTATATCGTTATATATTCTGTATATATTTCTACCTGTCATGTAAAGCGCTCTGATATCGCAAGAGTCTGGTTCGCGCTATATAAAACCTTCAAATAAATAAACTCCCACACGGCCAATACTGGGCAGGGGGCACACTGTGTGAAGAACAGGATTTTTGTTTATATATTTTTAGCCACATTCTTAGTTACTGAAACCATGACTATTGCAAAAGATTCCTTGTAACGCTTCTTTGGCCACGTCCATTTTAGAGAAGCCCCCATGTTTATCACCCCACTTAAAGCATTGTCTAGCAGTACACATAATGCACACTAATAGGAACATTTGCTGCTGTACTGGAAAAAAGGCATCACATTCAGTCCAATCTCGAGAGAGCCGTGGCTTTTGCATTGCACATAAATATCTCAGAATGGACAACCCAGTGCAGTAACTAACCAGCTAAATGGGCTATGCCCATGAGAAGTGACTTAAAGAGACGTGTAGCCACAAAGAGGGGTGCAGAGCTGCTCACAGCTGCCACCTTACTGAAACCAGAACCTGTGTGCCTTCCTCTCACATTTCTTCATGCGTCACACACTGTGGTCCTCACGCTCAACATGGAAGCACTTTCCTCACATAGGATCAAAAAAGAAACTCAACACCCTTCCAACCACACAACCTCCACAGTGTAGCCTGCTGGTCATGTAGACAGGCGCTGCAGAACTCCACATAGGGGTAGTAAGCGCCATATACATGGTGCATTACAGTACAATACAGTGCACTCCGCTATTACAAAAATTCCGTCAGGCAGGCCACATATTTATTAAGGGCGGTTAGGTTGCCGATCACAAAAGGGAAGGCGCCGAGTGACGTGTCTTGAGACCCCTTTGTCTCCACTCAGAAGCGTGTAATCAAGTTAGTTCGAGCGTCCAATGACCTGCGTAAAAGCGCTCTCGTCTTCACTCACGCCCTGGAGGTCTTTAAAGTAGCGCCATTTCCTTCTCTTTACAAGATTCTCCTTGCAAGATTTACGTTTTACATTTACGATGCGGTTTTGATGGCAGACAGAAAAGGCGCGGGTGCTCTGTCTGGGGTTTGGGATGGCACATTCACCCAATTCGTCACTCACAGGCTCTGAAATAGACCAGCCCCAGCCACACTTGAGCTTTTCTGAAGTTAAAATGCATCAAACTCATATCTTTGTTTAAAAGGCGGTGTTGTTTCCATAAACTATACAGATGTTGACCCGTTTAGCTGGCTTTAATTATGTGCAGTTGTTCTGGCATAGGTGTAAACTTCCAGGAAGAAGATACGTTTTTGTTGGCAGCAATTATTACGTTAATAGGGACAGGACGTGGCGTTACGGCCAGAGCTGCCACTGTTGGACCTGTAGGACTAGACTCGACTCCTGGCGTCAGTTCGACATCCTGTAACAGCGGGCACACTATTTAATTTACCTCTCCCTTAACAATATTTAATCTGATCTTGTGTAATGTCACAAGTGCTCCTTTGTTCGAGTTCGATCTATATAAAACTAAAAAAAATGTTTTCGTTCTTTGGACTGCAAGCTAAGTAAGCCCCCTACACTATATGGGAGATCACAGAGATAGCCGTTATGTTATTTGTCTGATGAATATTATGTTTAGCACTTCTTTCCTTTGTATTGTTTGGGTATTTATACAGCACTTTCCTTATACAACCTTTACACTACTGTATACATTTCTCTTACATTTTATTTTTCTGTTAGGACTAACCATTTTGTAATTCTTGACCGTATGTAACTATTTATCTAACAACACTTCTTCTGTAAAGCGCTCTAGCACCTTTGGGTAATTTCCGTGTTATATAAAAATGAATTAAATAAATGAATAACATCCTTGAGAGGTCTGAACTGCTTTAATTTATTCTCAGGTTGCCTTATTTATATAACGCTCCATACCCATGGCGCAGTGCTAAAGCGCTACCCTTTGCATTAGGTTCCTGGGTGCCCTTGGCGGTGCATGGTTGAAAGGGTGTTTGTTGTTCGTAGTTTGTGCTGTATGGCACATGTTGGGTGAGGGGCTGAGGCTTGCTGAGGTGGTGCCAGCGCGTGCATAAACATAGGGTATAGTGAAGAGGGTGAACATAGAGTCCCTCAGGCATGGTACCAACATTAGAAAAGGCAGCGTTGAATGTAGAGCCTGCGATTGATGTGCATCATGTGGGGCCACTAGGGTATAGGGAGGAGAGCCAGTAGAAGCCAAAGACTCAACCCAACAGAGGCGCTGTTAAAATACTAAGGGAAGTGCTATATGGACACTCCCAGAGCGAACACAGACCAACCCATTGGAATGTTAAACCACCAAGGGAGTGCTATAGCAAGTCAATCTATGAGCGACAGAGGGACTCCACCATTGGAGGCAATATTAAAGCATCAAGACAGTGCTATATTGATGCAACCGAGGGATCAACCCAAAACTGACAGAGGGACCCACTCAATGGAGGTTCTGTTAAGCTGCAAATGTACTTATTCTGAGTCCACCTAGGATGGGCAGAGAGCTTTGGCAGCTACTCCAGGCTCTTTCCAAGCATTAATAATCCCAAACAGGGAAGTTGCCACAGAAAGCTGCTCTTACTCTTACCACCTTTTACCTGGGTGCCCAGGCTGAAGAAGAGAAGGGTCATGTGGAGAGATGGGGGGCAAACTGTGCAAGCATGAGAGATCAAGGGAGGAGTAGGGTCATAAGAGGTCCAGGTCAAGGGGAGATAATTCTGGGTGTAGTGGTGTAAGAAGCTGGCTCTGTATATACTATACCAAAGTGAGGTATAGTGTGCACAGAGTCCAGTGTTAATGTTAATGTTATTGAAATGTGTAAAAGCGCACGAATACCCGGAGGTGTCTTGGCGCTGGGGACACAGTAAGCATGCACAGCGTCTAGTCCTGCAACAGCCAGGTCTTTAACATTCTCCTAAAATTGGATAAGGAGCTAGCATTTCTGAGTTCCATTGTAAGGGAATTCCAAAGCTTAGTCATAATAAAAACTACGGCTGCTCCAGTGCGAGGTACGAATTCTAGGAATTGTGAGAAGTCTGGCCCCTGCAGACCGAAGATGTCTGGTCGGTTTGTACCATACAAAAAGGTTCTGGAGAAAGGAGGGGCCTGTGAGAATCAAAGCCTTTTAGGGGAGACACAGTGCCTTAAACTTAATACTCTGAGGTACAGGGAGCCAGTGCAAATTGCGAATCTCTTTAGATACCGATTTATGTCTGGGGATGTAAAGCAATAGCCGTCCTGCTGTGTTTTGGACCATCTGAGCTTCTTTAGACACTGCTTTTGAATATTCAGATATAGCCCATTGCAGTATTCTAGTTTTGACTGGATGAGAGATGTTACCACTGTTTTTCTGGTGTCCGTCGGGATGTACGGAAGGATCTACCTTATTTTCTTTATAAGAAAATACGAAGCAGAGACAATAGTATTGATCTGCTGACAGAATGTTAATTTATTGTCAGTCCATACACCCAAGTTCTTGACTTTGGCTCCTGGTTTAGGTGGTATTCCCATCTCTGCCGGCCACCACAGATTGCCCCAAGGTGGCTGTGGAACGAACCCCAAAGGTAGGCAGAGGTAAAGGCAGAGGTAAAGTTAGATAGCACCTCTCTCTCTATTTGTGGTAGTGTAGTCGAGCAGCTCAGTCAGCAAATGAATTCAGACACTCAAAGACTGAACTTCAGACCAATTGGTTTTGTATAAAAATATTCCTTTAGTGATTTTAGTTCCTAGAACCAAGCAAGCCTGGTACAGGCAAGTGATAAGTACTTTGCAGTAAATATACAGATTGTAACACAGTTTGGATTGCAATTGTAAATGTACTTTGATTTGATTACAGTAGTGTTACTGATAATGCAATGCTTTTCAGAATACAGTACATATACTTGAATGGGATTTTCAGTAAGGTTACTGGTAAGTTACTTTTGAGATTACTTTTCTTACACAGAGTAGTATCCCTGGATAGTACTCTGGGACATTTCTTGTAAACAGGTAAGTAACATTGTTTTTGATAAACAGTTCAATTTTAAAGAATTTCTTTAGGTTTTCAAACTCCACACTTAAAAACTTTTCCAAGAAAAACAGTCAATGTTATCCTATGGAGGGAAATAGTGTTATCGGTTTTGAGGTAAGTATTTGGTAGTGGGAGTTGAGGTTCTGGGGGTAGACTCAGTGGTCCCCCAGGGTCAAGGATGCACTCTAGTTACACCCTCAGTGGCACTAGGGTGGCCGGGTGTGGAGTGCTGAGGCCCAATGTTATCCAATGGGGGATAGGGGGTCTCCGGTTGGTGGCTGCTGACGAACAGGCCACGTGGTTGTGGGGGCAAAACTCCTTGACTCTAGCTCAGGGCAAATGGGGAAACAAAGTAGCACCAAAGGTGCTCCCTCATCTGCATTAGAGCAGCCAGGTGCAGGGTGCTGTTTCGACGTCGGTCACCCTGTTGTTTGCAATGGGGAACCTCTGGTTTGCAAAGGCACTGCAGGCTCGGGGACGAAGGTCTTCTGGGTACCACCACCACTTAGAGAGGTAAGTTGGTAAGTTTGGGGTTGTTTAGGCGCTGTCAGTTTGGCCACCCAATGCCGTGGGGCATCGGGTGCAGGGGTGCCTTCTTACCAGCTCCTGGTTGCGGTTGGGGGTACCTTCTGGATTTAGGCTGCAGGCATCGGCTGGAGGCTTGAGGCAGGTCAGGGGTCACCGGATCTTGGGTCAGGATCACCGGGGTACCTCCTCGTGGTGTTTGCCCACTTGAGCTCAGGCCATGGACGGCAGGACACACTTTTTATTTATTTATTTATTTAAAAGGTTTTATATAGCGCTACTGGACCCAGGAGTATCAGAGCGCTTTACAGACAGATAAACAAGATAAACATCAAGAAACAAATTTAAACAAAATTAGAGTGACTAAAAACTAGCATGGGATAAGGCCTTTCAGTAAGACGAGGGAATTGAGGAAAGAGAGTAATTAAGGGATACGTAAGGGAGATGGGGACGGTTGGAAGATAGGAGAGAAAAGGGTAGCGGGAGAGGGGGAGACAATAGGAAAGGAAGAGAGAAGGGGTGGGTTGAGGAGAATAAAAATTAGGACTGAATCAATATAGAGACGTTAGGTACCCCAATATTTGTTGAGAAGAAGCGCCTTGAGTCTTTTTTTGAAGAGAGGGTAGGAGGGGTTGCAGTGAAGATCTTTGGGGAGAGAGTTCCAAATCGTAGGGGCATTACCAGAGAATGCACGTGATTGTGTCTTTTTACATTTGAGTCTCGGGGGATGAGGACATGGGCGTTAGTGCTTCTCAAGGACCTGGAGCAACCAGCTTTTTGTAGTTTGTCAGAGAGGTAAGAGGGGGTGTTTTGGTGAAGGGCTTTGTGAGTAATACATGCCATCTTGAAGGTGGAGCTACCTTCAATTGGGAGCCAGTTAAGGTTTTTGAGGATAGGAGAAATGTGATCAAATCGTTTACAATCAGAGATAAGTCTAGCAGCCAGGTTGAGGACAGATTTAATCGGGGCAAGGTGGACTTTTGGGGTGCCTACAAGGGTGGCGTTGCCATAGTCAATTCTGGAAAGTACAAGAGATTGGACAACAATTTTGAAGTCATCCGCTGCAATGAAAGGTTTGATTTTTTTAAGGTGGAGCAGGGAGAAGAGAGCACCTTTAGCAGCATTTTTAATGTGAGGGATGAGAGTAAGATTTTTATCAATGCTGATGCCCAAGGATTTGACAGAGTTAGAGGTGGAGAGGGAGCAGTTGAGTGCATTGATATCATTGAATAGGCAGAGAACAGTTTTTGGGGGTGAAAAGGATGACTTCAGTTTTTTTGGGATTCAGTTTGAGATGATTAAGATGGAACCAGGCTTGGACTTTATTCAAGGTATCATTGAGGAGAAGAATGTAATGGTGGGATTTGATCTTGTAATATAGTTGTGTGTCGTCAGCATAGAGGTGGTAACTGATATTATCTTGTTTTAGAATAAGGGTGAGTGGTTCCATGAATAGATTAAATAGGGTTGGGGAAAGGTTAGAGCCTTGAGGGACCCCAAGTGAGACAGGTTGGGGTTTGGAGAGGTAGTGACTAAGTTTAATTTGTTGGGATCTGTTTTGGAGATATGAGGTGAACCATTGGTGAACAGTGCCCTCAAATCTAAAGCGGTCTTTGAGAGTATTAAGAAGGGTGGGATGGTGAACAGTATCAAACGCAGCAGAGAGGTCAAGGAGGATAAGGAGGGAGGATTCGCCTTTGTCAAGAGAGCGATTAATATCATCAGTGATACTGAGCATACCAGTTTCAGTGCTGCATCCTTTTCTAAAACCAGATTGGAAAACGTCGAGGAGATTGAAGGAAGTGATATGTTTGTCTAACTGGGAAAGTACACATTTTTCAAGGGCTTTGGAGAGGAAGGGAAGAGTAGAGATAGGGCGTAGATTGTTCAAGTCATTAGGATCAGCGGTGGGGTTTTTGAGGAAGGGGGAGATTTGACATAGTTGAAGGGATGCTGGGACACAACCAGTGGCAAGGGAGGAATTGTTGATATTGGTCCAGATAGGGGCAGTGATGTGTTTGAGTTCCTGAACAACCTGGGCGGGAAAAGGATCATTGGTGTGTAGAGATGGTTCGAGTTTTGAGATGATGTTGAGGACAGTAGATTCGGATACTGGACAAAATTCCTTCCAGGAGGCATTGTTTTTGGTAAGGGTGTCCTTAAAGATAGAGTCAGGGTGGGGTAGAGTGGGGAGGGGTAGAGAGGGGTCGTGGCACGGAGGGGCAGAGGAGAAAGGTGAAGTAGGAATGTTAGGGAGGTGGTGTTGGCTGAGGGTAGATTGGAATGGAAGAGGGGGAGAAGAGAAGGATAGTTCAATCGAGTTGACTTTATTCGAAAAGAAGCTGGCGATTTCTTCGCATCTTTCAACAGTGACTGGTATTTTAGGGGGATCAGAGGAAGTTTGTTTTTTAACAATGCTAAAGAGTTCTCTGGGATGGTTTTTAGCCTGGTCAAGTTGTGAACGAGGAAGGAGGCTTTTTCATTGAAGATGTGCTTCTTGCATTTGGCTCTGGCATTTCTAAGGAGTATCAGGTGATCAGGGGAGGGATGACTCCTCCATGAGCCTTCAGACTGTCTGAGGGCCCGTCTTTCATTATTACGGTCAGAGTTAAACCAGGTTTTGGGAGGTATTTTTTTTGTTGTTTAAATTTGATTGGGGCAATTTGGTCAAGCGCTTGAAGGATAGAATTATTGTAATGTTCAGTTAGGTCATTGGTGCTGTGAGAGGGGGGATGAGTAAGCGGGTTTTGATTGAGGATTCTAACTCGCCAGGAGGAATAAGGTGAAGATTACGAGTAAGTTTCATGGGTAAAGTGATTATAGGGGTGGGGAGAGTAATAGAGCAGTTCAAAGTGAAGAGGATAAGGTGATGATCAGACCAGTCAACTGGAAGAATCGTTGAGAGAGAGGCCAGATCCTTGCTCGTCATAATAGCATCAAGGGTGGCGCCTTTAGAGTGAGTCGGGGATTGGCAGAGTTGTGTCAAGTCAGTAATGTCCATGATATCTTTAAGGAGGATGACAGGCGGGTTGTCGTTATTATTCCAGTGGATGTTATAGTTGCCAAGAAAGAGATTCTTGGAGTTAGTGAGCAAAGATTGAGTGATAAGATCAGACAGCTCTTCGGTAAAGGGGATGGGATTGCCGGGAGGGTGGTAGATAGTATGTAAACGAATGGTGGCGGAGCCAGGAGCAGTAAGATCAACACAAAGGTATTCAAAGGAGGAACAGTCCTGGAGATGAACTAGCGTGAGATTAAGTTCCTTTTTAAAAATTAGGGCAAAGCCACCTCCTATTTGCTTTATTCTGTCTTTCCTAATGATGGAATATCAAGGAGTAATGAGCAAGTCAAGGATAGGAGTCGAGCGGGGGTTGAGCCAGGTTTCCGTAAGGATTGCAATATCTATGTTTTCATTGAGAATGGTTTCCGCAATATCAGTCGCATGGCAAGATGCGGATCGGCAGTTAATCAACATGCAGTAGAGGAGTGAGGAGTCAAGGTATTGAGTGGGGGGATCAGGGAGGATAGAAGTTAGTTGTTGAGGGGGTCTAGGTGATGTTGGTTAAAGGGGGAGTCGACTCGTTCCTAGTAGAACAGGGATAGTAGACTGAGGGAAAGGGGGACTAGAGGACAGGAGGGAAGGGGGGAGACAAGGGGGTTTGGGGATAAGTTAACCAACAAGGATATTGGGTATGCAACATGTTGAGAAGAGGATATCATGGTTGCCGTGTAAGGTTGGGGTGCATTGGAAGGATCAATGGGTTTGGGTGGGGTCAGGTAGTTTGTACGGAGGAGGGAGCCATGAGAAGAGTACTCGAATTTAACAGTACTAGGGGAGATGTTGCTGGAGGAAGTGGGAGGGGAGCTGAAGTGTGATGATACGCTGTTTGATGAAGGGACAAATGCATGATCAGAAGAGTGGGCTTTAGTAAGGAGTGAGACATCGGATCTGAGGGAGGAGAGTTCTAAAACAAGAGACGAAAGGAGAAGTTCAGCATTAAGGAGTGATAGTGTAAGAAGTGAGGAGTGGAGTGGATCAAAAGATTTTGGGAGGAGTGAGGAGTAGGAGTTAGGATTAGGGAGAGGAAGGTGGGGGTAACCGGGGGGAAGGAGAAGGGACTTATGATGGGTGGGAAGTTTTGTATTGGGGGGAACCAAGGAGATATGAGTGGTTGGGGCATTGGGTTTAATAAAATTGTTAGTTAAATGAAGGGGAGGGATAGTACAGGATGTAGATGTAGGTATATTGAGGGTTGCAGGAGAGATAAAGGGCGAGTGAGAGGGAGTGGTCAGCGGAGGAGATGTGAGAGTTGGTATGGGAGTAAGGGGGGCGATTACACGAGGGGGGAGGGGATATAGAGCATCCATGGGGTGGGTGTAACGGGAGTCAGAAGTAGAGAGGTAGATGGACGAAGGTGTATTGTTGAGAAGAGGGGGTATATGGGGGTCCGTGAGAGAGGCTGGAGGAGACTAGGGAGAGTTGTAAGAAGAGGAGGGTGGAGGGGGTTTGTTCAGTGGGAGATCACAAGGAGTGGAGTGTTCGGTAGAGCTTAAAGACTTCGGGGTAGTAGGGGAGGCAGGAAAGGGCGTGCAGGTAACAGGAGTATCAGGCAAGTTTGAAGGCTTAAGAGAAGTGAGTGGAGTAGACCCTAATTGAGAGAGTCAGAGGCAGGGCGTAGGGGTGGGGCAAGGAAGATAGAGGGTGGTGCTGGGGAATTGGGGGGTTGGGGAGCGGGGAAGTAGGGTTGGGAGTTAAGGATGGAAGAGGGTGGGGAAAGGGACAGTGGGTGGTAGGGGGTGAGAGAGTCATTGGTGAAGGTGGATGTGAGAGAGGCGGAAAAACTAGGTGGTTGGGAGATAAGGGTGTCGTTACTGTTTACAAAACACGCAGCCTGCAAAGGCAGTGTGTGAGTGTAAGGTTATAGGACCTCTAAGGCGGGCACAATAAGTGCTGCAACCCTTACAGGCCTACTCTGGTCACAGTGCCCTGGGTACCTGTGGTGCCATATACCAGGGGCTGACCTGTGGCCAGAGATGCCAATTGGGTTTAGGCTTCAAGTAAGTTTTAGGGAAAGAATATAGGCCCTGGATACCTAATTAGGAGGAGCCCAGGGCACACTCTGTCAGAGCACATCAACAATTCAGCAAAAAGGGGGGCAACCATGCAGAAAGAGAGCACTTTCTCACAAGTGGCCTGCAAGGCACCAACAGTATTTTCAAAATGTCTGCAGTGGGAAAGAAATTCCAGCCAACAAGTGTGAGAAGTTGGCCTGATATGCAGTGCTCACTATTCTAGTGATCACTATGCATCAGTCCAAACGACCCTTATGGTGATTGGTTGTAAGTCAACCTTAGACCAGCTATCCTAGTAGCGTGGATACGAGCAGTCTTCGGGCTAAACTCTAGAGGGCATGTTAAGCCAGCTGTTATACTATCACATTCCCCTTGAACACCAAGTGAAAGGACACCACACAAGTGTTATGAAAATAAACAGTGTATTTATTAGAATCACAATAGCCCTGTACTCTTTATGAGGACAGGGTACTAAGCACACAACAAAACTCTTAGGAAAATACTTCAAGTGCACAATCAATACAAGTGCCCGAGGGCACGGAAAGTTTAGTGGTCTCGGGCGGACCCGATAAGGCAAGTCGGAAGCGGTAGGGACTCGGGACCCTTAAATAAGGAGGCTATGCGGGCACCGAAATGCCGAAGTTACCTAGCCCAAGGGCTGCGGCTGCACAAGTCTTTACAGACGTCGGGAGTCCTCGCTGACAAGCCAGGTGCCGGAAGGAAGGAGTTGCTGGCCGGCGACCAGTGGAGATAGTTCGTAGAGATCCAAGCCTGGATCAGAGATGGATGACACCTGAAAGCAGAGGGGACCAAGTTCGTACTACTAGCCAGTAGTCAGAGGGTACCAGGAGGGCACCGGATGATCGTCACCTCGACTAGGTGAGAGGGCGACGCTCGGCTCTGCAGTCTCACGGACCAGGAGGCGTTGTCGGCGACCAGGATGGAGGTGCGAGCTGTCCCACGAAGGTTGATGCTGTCGGCGTCGCTGGGCCCAGGATTGGGGCAACAAGCCTTGGCAGATTCAGGGCCACGTGGTGAACCTAAAATGGCGTCTTGAGTGGACCAGGAAGGTCCGGGGTGCTCCTCTTTGAAAAGGGAGCAAGGGTCAGTCTGGAGCAACCAGACCAACAGCGCTGTTGTCGGACGTCGTTGAGAAGGTCACAAGCCAGTGGCTAGTAACCAGACAACGTGATGAGCGGCAAAAGCAGAAGGGCCCCACTCAGATCGTGGAGATGCTGGGAGGCTGCACTTCGGTGCTGGAGCTGCTCAGGGTCGGGGCTTCTCGGACCCCAAAGCACTCACCAGAGGATCCCTCGGCGGTCGTGCTGGTTAAGAAATCATGCAGGTTTTGATGATGGCCGGTCCCTCGAGGTCTCGTCGCATCCACAGATCTCAGCTGAGCTGACGATGTGGGTAGAGGTCAGAGGTGCCAGGGAAGCCGGTTCTCGTCGAGCTGGGCAGTCGGATTCCTGAGGAAGGACTTGCAGCAAACCGCAGAGTTCTTAGATGGTGCCTGCGGATGCAGGGTGACTACTCCTTAGCCACAAGGGAGAAATCTTGAGAAGAGTCTTGAATGTCCTTTCGTAGAAAGTAGTTCTTGATTCAAAGATGATCTAATTTGGAAGGGTCCCCGCTCCTGCCTTTATCCTAAAGAAAGGGGTGGGTACGTGACTAGGTCCTGGCCTAGGGGTGGGACCAGAAAGGGGGGTGGTTACACCCCTCTCCCATGTCGGACTTTCCCCAGGTCAGGGGCTGGTGTGCCCCTGGAACTGGTTCTAGCCGGCAGATGCGTAGTGAGCACCGGGGTGCCACTCCGCAGTCACCTTCCTGTAAAGCCCTGCCTACCCAGGATACACAAAACCCTGTCTAGGATGGTGCAAGCACCGCCCCGGACAGGAAACCCTTTGTCCAAGCTCTCCTCGCTGGAAGGACTCCCAGCAACAGGAGGTCAGACTCGTGTCTGTGGTGGCAGCGTCCATTTTGTGGAGCTGAGGCTTCAGTTAACTTTAACCGGGGTTCACAGTTACGTACATGTCGTGTCCCTCTAGAAGGGTGGAATGCTAACCCCATCGCCAGCATTGGTGAGGGGTCAGTATCCCGATTCGTATGACACCTTACTCGACATGTCTTGATAACGCGATACCGAAGTTAGCGATATGGGACGCGTTATCATGGAACAGCCATTGGGTCTTGGTTCCGCAAGCTGCAACCGGGCTCGGCTCGTGCCAGAGCCCAATTCACACGATTCCACGCACTCTGCCTTCAGGATTGTCAAGGCCTGCCATAGGAGTGACTGATAGGAACTCGGGTGTCCATTTGAGGGTTAGATATAGGTATACTATATCTAAAGCAAAGGGCGAGTACGCCACCTTGCCCCAGCTGTCGTGCAGCCAGTTGTGTCAGATTTAGATGGCCATCCAGGGGTGGCATAATACATGCTTCATCCCCTGGTAGGCCCTGGGTACACCGATGCCCTGAGTGACAGGGTCTGACAAGGTGGCCCAGTTCCAATTGGGTAATGCACCTAAGATACACATGTTAATTTAGTGAGAGAACAGCTAGGCTGTGGGTCTGATTGGCAGGCCCACAGCCAGAGAAAGTCGTAAACCAGAGAAACAAAAGCAAAAAATCCGGGAGATCATAGGATTGCAGACCCTACTCTCCTACATGACCCCCCCCCCAAACGTTGGGACAATAAACTAACCTTGACCAGGTGAGTCTTCTTGTTCTAAGTGGAAATACCTGGAGAGCCCATCTGCATTGCCATGATCAGTGCCAGGTCTATGCTCCACTGTGAAGTCCATCCCCTGTAGGGAAATGGACCACCTAAGCAGTTTGGGGTTTTCACCCTTCATCTGATTTAGCCATAAGAGGGGCTTATGGTCCGTCTGAATCTTGAAATGAGTGCCAAACAAATATGGCCTCAGTTTCTTCAGGGCCCAAACCACAGCAAAGGCCTCCCTTTCAATAGCTGACCAATTTTTCTCACTGGGGTCAGCCGTTTGCTTATAAAAGCAATGGGCTGGTCATTACCATCAAAATTCAGTTGAGATAGAACAGCTCCCACACCCAACTCATAAGCATCTGTTTGGACAATGAATGGTTTGGAGTAGTCTGGACTCTTGAGGATAGGTGCCGTGCACATGGCCTGTTTTAGGTCGTCGAATGCTTTTTGACAGCTCGCTGTCCACTGAACCTTTTTTGGCATTTTCTTACTTGTCAGTTCATTAAGCGGAGTCACAATCGATCCGTAATTTCTGACAAACTTTCGGTAGTAACCCGTCAGGCCCAAGAAAGCTCGAACCTGAGTCTGGGTGGTTGGAGGAGCCCAGTCCCTGATTGACTGTATTTTGCTCTCCAGTGGTTGAACTTGGCCTCCACCTACAAGGTGGCCCAACTATACAACCTGTGTCTGCCCTATCTGGCACTTGGTGGCCTTGATAGTGAGACCTGCTGCTTGCAGAGCCTCTAACACTTTCCGCAGGTGGACCAGGTGATCCTCCCAGGTGGAGCTAAAGACAGCAATATCGTCAAGATACGCCGCACAGAAGTCGTCCAGCCCAGTGAGAACGTGATTCACCAACCTTTGGAAGGTGGCAGGTGCATTTTTCAAACCGAAGGGCATCACCACAAATTGATAATGCCCACCAGGGGTAGAAAATGCTGTCTTAGGCTTGGCGTCCTCAGCTAACCTGATTTGCCAATACCCAGCTGTCAGGTCGAATGTACTTAAGTAGTTGGCAGAAGCCAATCTATCTATAAGCTCATCCGCCCTCGGTATTGGGTGGGCGTCAGTCTTAGTGACTGCATTGAGACCCCTGTAGTCTACGCAGAACCTCATCTCTTTCTTACCACCCTGGGTGTGAGGCTTCGGCACCAGAACTACGGGACTAGCCCAAGGGCTATCCGAGGGTTCATGCATTGAGACCCCTGTAGTCTACGCAGAACCTCATCTCTTTCTTACCACCCTAGGTGTGAGGCTTCGGCACCAGAACTACGGGACTAGCCCAAGGGCTATCCGAGGGTTCAATGACTCCCAACTCCAACATTTTCTGCACTTCAGTTTTGATGCAGTCTCTAACATGATCGGGCTGCCTGTAGATTTTACTATTGACGGGCAAGCTGTCACCAGTGTCAACCTCATGGGTACACCAATTGGTCTGACTGGGTGTTAGAGAGAACATATGCCGGAAGGATTGAAGAACCTGTTTACAATCCTTCTGTTGATGTTCAGAGAGGCTGCCACAAAAGACAACACCGTCCACTGATCCATCATCAGGATTCTGAGTGAGCAGGTCTGGGAGAGGGTCACTCTCTTCCTCCTGTCCCTCATCTATGGCCATGAGCAAGCTCATGTCCTTCCTGTCGACATATGCTTTGAGCCGGTTAACATGGAGCACCCTGTGGGGGCTCTGGGGAGTTCAAAGGTCCACCAGGTAGGTGACCTCTCCCTTCTGCTCAAGAATCATGTGGGGCCCAGACCATTTGTCTTTGAGTGCTGCTGGGGCCACTGGCTCCAACACTCACACCTTCTGTCCAGGCTGGTAAACAGTCAGGACAGCCTTTTGGTCATGCCAAGCTTTTTGGAGTTCTTGGTTGGCCTTAAGGTTTTCAGATGCCTTTTCCATGTACTCAGCCATCCGAGAGCGGAGACCAAGCACATAGTCCACTATGCTGGTTGCAGGCTTTTTGAGAGGTCTCTCCCATCCTTCCTTTACCAAACACAGGGGTCCTCTTACAGGATGCCCGTACAAAAGTTCGAAAGGGCTGTAGCCAACCCCCTTCTGTGGGACTTCTCTATAAGCGAATAAAAGGCAGGGAATCAGGACGTCCCATCTACGCCAGAGCTTTTCAGGTAGTCCATGAATCATCCCTTTTAGGGTCCTGTTGAACCGCTCAACAAGCCCATTGCATTGTGGATGATAGGGTGTGGTGAACTTGTAGTTGACACCATATTCCTTCCACATAGCAGTCAAGTAGCTCAACATGAAGTTTGCACCTCTGTCAGAGACAACCTCCTTAGGGAAGCCCACTCCGGAGAACACTCCAACTAGGGCTCTTGCCACAACAGGTGCTGTAGTGGTCCTAAGGGGAATAGCTTCAGGATACCTGGTGGCATGATCCACTACCACCAGTATAAACTTGTGCCCTGATGCTTTTTGGGGTTCCATTGGACCGACAATGACAATCCCCACTCGTTCAAAGGGCACCCCCACCACAGGCATTGGTATAAGGGGGGCCTTTGTTGTGCCACCTGACTTACCACTGGCTTGGCAAGTGACACAGGAGCGACAAAACTCCTTGGTATCCTCGTTCATGTGAGGCCAGTGAAAGTGTGAGACAAGCCTGTCCCACGTTTTCGTCTGGCCTAAGTGTCCTGCTAAGGGAATCTCGTGGGCCAAGGTAAGAAGGAAACCACGCTGAGACAAGGGGATAACCAGCCTCCTGGTCATGCCAGGCTTGGGGTCTCTTGTCTCAGTGTACAGGAGTCCATCCTCCCAGTATACCTTGTGGGTACCTGTGGCGTTCCCAGAAGCCTCAGCAGCAGCCTGCTGTCTGAGGGGTTCAAGGGAAGTGATAAATAAACAAGAAGAATCCTACTACCAGTGTGAAAAGAAGGGGAGTACTCAGTGTTGTGTAAAATACCCCTCACACACCAACAGGCCCCTTGGTGTCATGCTTCATCATCGGGGTCTTCGCACCCCGCTAGAGGGATGCGGCACGCTGCGACCTACGACTACGCGGGAGCGTTGACAGAGTTAGACTATGTGTGGTGTGTGTTGAGTGTGAGTGATAAGAGGATTAAATGTGAGTGGGAAATGTGGTGAAAAAATTAAAAAGTACCTGGCTAGTGGGAAAATGAAAAAAACTTTATTTCGGACCCCTAGCTGGTGCTATTAAAAAGGTGTGCAAAGAAAAGACGAGGTTTGTTTGTCTTAATTAGGGACAGAACCTCTGGTGTGCGTCGACATGTTTCGGTACGTGTGTACCTTCTTCAGGACGGGGCACAACTCCCAACCCTACTCACGTGTTCCTAGAAAAAGGGGGTAATTATTTTAATAAAAAGTGAAATCACTCATTTAAAGTTGGCTACAATGTGCCTACAGCGGTTCTTGGGATCATGTATTTACATGTCCTGAAAAAAGAAGAAAAAACCATTAGGTTTGGTTACCATATGGTATTGGCTCAGACAGGTGCAGTCACCTGGAGCCCCAAACATTTAAACAACCTGTAAAGAAAAAAGACATACTAGACACACAACACATAAGACACACTTAGGTTTTTTTGTACTTATTGTTTTTTTGGACATACTCGTGGTCTTTGATGTCTACTGCATCATGAGCAAGTCCTGAGCATCAAGGTAGGTAGGTGGATCCACAATCTACAACGATAGAGAGGTGGACTCAGTGCTGTTACTTATATTCACTTCTTACCTCCTCCATACACCTAGGGAGGCTGGATTCTGTTTAAAAAGAATACTCACGAAATCCGCCTGTATTGGCCTCCTTCTACCACCCTGTGCTGCTCCGCAGTGAATGAAATGCGGACGTGTTCGGTGGTATATAAAGGGAGACTGGGTGTGTTCCCATTGGTTAAATGCCGGAAGTCACAGGGACCATGTATGAAGAATACTTGTTTCAGCCTCTATACATGTGATCTAATCACCTTTGACATGTGACCCATTGTTATTTGTTCATTACCGGAATACCCATATATGGCCTTTCCGCTCCATAGCCAATCATGGGCTGTTTATTGAGTGCGGCGCTGAATAGAGGACAAAAACGGGGAGCGCTGCAGTTTATCCGACCGTGTGTCATGTGTGCATGCGCATGAGTTGTTTCCCATTAGTGTCTATGCGCATGCGTGTTGGCCGGTTGAAGGCAGCGCATGTTCAAAGATGTTGTTTGTGGCGCTGGTCCTAGTGGACAGATACCAGCCGTAGTAGTCAAGTGATTTGGCTCCACGGTATGTCATCGTTTAGTCCCGTGACATGGGTTCCCAGGCGGAACACCCAACGTTGTTCCTTTTGGAACAGGCCTGTTTCCGTAGATAGTCGCTCAATGACAGTCCAGCGGAGATCATTGATGCAGTGCTGTTGTGACAGGAAATGAGATGCCATTTTAGTTGTTGATTTCTTACAACGTATGTTAGATTTATGTTCACCTATCCTTATTTTGACGGGTCGGGTGGTCATGCCTACATATTCCAGTCCACATGGGCAGTTTATCAAGTACACCACATTTTTCGTGTTACAGTTCGAGAACTGGCGCTGTTCCCATGTCGTGCCATTCCTGAAGGTGAGGTTTTTGCTTTTCTGAGTCTGGTGGCAGCAGCTGCAATCTCCGCATGGGAAGTGGCCCTGTACACTGGTCGGATTCTGTCTCGCAACCTGGTTTTCCCGTGGTCTAGTGTGGACCACGATGTCTTTTATGTTTTTGCCCCTCCGATGTGCATGCATCGGTTTTTCAAAAATGAGGTCTCCACAGTTCAGTATACCCCAGTGTTTATCGATAACCTTTGACTCCTGGTTCGATATTGTGGAGTAGGTTGTTACGCAGATAGGTCTTCTGTTCATTTCCTTTTCTTTGGGATTTTCCTCTATGAGTGCCTCCCTATGGTTGTTTTTTGCGCGTTTCATCGCTTTTTCGATGGTCCTTGTTGGGTACTGCCTTTCCATGAGTTTCGTTTTAAGGTCTTTTGCCTGACGATTGAATTCACTCAGTTCCGTGCAGTTCCTCCGTAATCTCAGAAACTGTCCGTACGGCAGATTTTCCCTCAGGTGCCTTGGGTGAAAGCTGTCGTAACGTAACAGACAATTCCTGGAGGTGGGCTTAAAGTGGGTGTTGCTTTTTAGCCTTCCATCCTCGCTGTAAATGTTCAAATCCAAGAAGACCATCGACGTATTTGAAAC
This sequence comes from Lissotriton vulgaris, assembly GCF_964263255.1. Classification (NCBI taxonomy): domain Eukaryota; kingdom Metazoa; phylum Chordata; class Amphibia; order Caudata; family Salamandridae; genus Lissotriton; species Lissotriton vulgaris. The sequence goes on along the minus strand of NC_141686.1, from coordinate 18,846,849 downwards.
GGTGCTGGTGAATTTTAAATATTCGTTCTGGTTATTTAGCCAGATCACAAAATTCTCGGCACTGTTGACATCACAGTTCCAGATGATGAAAATGTCATCAATGTACCGTTTCCAGATACCAATCTGGGAACGGTAAGGGTTGCTTTCATGTAGGATTTTTTGTTCCTCAAGATGATGGACGTATAGTCCTGCCAGGCTCGGAGCAAAAGTGCTTCCCATGCTTGTCCCATGGGTTTGTAGATACAGTGTCTCCTTGTACTGAAAAAAATTGTCTTTCAGAGCCATGCTGATACACTCTAGGACCAGGTTTCTTGGTGTTTGGTACTTCCACGGTCGGCTGAAGAGTACCTCTTCGATTATCTCCAGTGTCTCCCCGTGGGGCAAGCTTGTGTATAAGCTTTCCACGTCGAGACTCACTAGAAGCTGCATGGTTGGGTCAAAAGAGAGGTTTTCCAAGAGTTGTAGGACCGACTTGGTGTCCTTTAGGTACGTATTTGTGGCTTGTACCATCGGTCTGAGGAAAGCGTCAGAGAATTTTGATAAAGGTTCCAGGATGGACCCAATACCAGACACAATCGGTCTTCCTGGTGGGTTGTCAAGATTCTTATGTATCTTGGGGATACAATAGAAGTATGGTATCTTGGGATTGGGTTGCTGTAGGAAATCAGCTTCCTTCTTACTGATCCAATCGTGGGCTAGTCCTTCCTCTACCATGCCACCGATTCGTGTCCGAAGTCTTTCTGTTGGATCGTTATCCAATTCTCTGTAGTTCCGTTGGTCAGACAGAAGACGTAGGCATTCCTTTTCGTATGCTTCAAGGGTTTGTAATACTATTGCTCCCCCTTTGTCTGCAGGTTTTATGACGAGCTCACTGTTGGCTGTTAGTTCTCGAAGGGCTCTCTGCTCCTCTCCACTTGTATTGTGGAAGACATTTCTTCCTTGGGTGTTCAGTTTGTTGACCTCTGTGACCACCGCTTTCTCAAAGGTTAGGATCTCCACCGGGATACCTGTATCTGGAGGGGTGAAAGTTGATTTTAGTCTCAGACCCGTGTCTGTATTTTCTTCAGGAGGAGGTTTATCCTTAAAAAAGGCCTGTAATTTTAATTTCCTGAAGAAGTCTTGTAGCTCCACATTGAGTTTAAAGACATCCGGTTTTTGTGTGGGAACATATCCCAGTCCTTTATTTAGGATGTTTTTCTGCGTTGTGGTTAAAGTGATGGGTGTGAGGTTCACCACTAAGTCCCTTTCTTGCTGGTGGATGGTTGGTTCGGAAGTGACCCCGTCATGCTCCGAGTTGTTCGGGCGTTGGACTGTTCCTGATCTTCCCACACTACATTGTTCCCTTTCCGGTTCTTCCCGCGTGTATTTTGGCGTGCCCCTAAAAAAGGCTGCTGTTGACCTCCATAGGGTTGTTGTTGTCCGTAGAAACCATCACTGTATTCCTGGTTCCACATTGGTCCGAATTGGAAAGGGTTGAATTGAGGTGGACCCATAAACGGTTGGTAATGGTTTGGTGGTTGGAAACCTCGCCATCCCCTTTGTCTAGGGAATTGTTGGCGTCTTTGTCTCCATCCACCCCTCCGTTGTTTGTTTCGCTTGTTTCCACTCGAGTTGGAACCTGATGAGCCAGTATCTGAAGTGTCGCTGTCTGCGTCGCTGTAGCTGTTTTTTGAGACATAGTCCACTTTAGTGTATGGATATGCACTCTCTGGAGTAAACTTAGCTACATCCTTTGTTAGCTTGTTGGTTTTGCTTTGTTTCAGATTAAACTCGAAATCCGTCATCTGTTGATTTAGTTCATCGAGTCTGGTTTTCAGTTCCTCCGGTGTGATATAGGTTTTCAACTGGACCTCAATTTTATTTATCTCGATTTTGAGTTCTTGTGTGATCCTGGCAGCTGTTTTGATTATGAGGACTAACCAATCTCTTGAACAGTGCCAGGAGATTAATGACCACTCTTTCTTAAAAATCATATCCTGCTGGAAAATTAGTGGTTCGTTTTTCACAATCAGGCCAGGTGGTGCCATTTTGTTACGGAGGTATTGGGTCATGAAAAGTCCGTGTAAAGCGGCTTTTATCTGGTTACGTCTGAGATTCAACAATTCATTCCAATCGTTTGTTTGTGGGCCTGTGTCCTGGTTGCATAGTCCCTCGAAAAGGTTGCTGTCTGCTAAAATCTTATCGATTTCTGCTTCCGCGAAAGTGAGGCCATGTTCATCCTCCATTGTGATGGAACCGCTGGCTTCTTTTTTACCTAAGTGTGTGTCTGTCTATGTGTGTGGAATAGTATGTCTGTGGGGAAACTCCCGCAGCTGCGCGCTGCCTAGACACTATTTTTAACAAAGAAGGGAGGTAGAGTACAAGGTAGGATTCCTACTCCACGGGCACTGATAAATAAACAAGAAGAATCCTACTACCAGTGTGAAAAGAAGGGGAGTACTCAGTGTTGTGTAAAATACCCCTCACACACCAACAGGCCCCTTGGTGTCATGCTTCATCATCGGGGTCTTCGCACCCCGCTAGAGGGATGCGGCACGCTGCGACCTACGACTACGCGGGAGCGTTGACAGAGTTAGACTATGTGTGGTGTGTGTTGAGTGTGAGTGATAAGAGGATTAAATGTGAGTGGGAAATGTGGTGAAAAAATTAAAAAGTACCTGGCTAGTGGGAAAATGAAAAAAACTTTATTTCGGACCCCTAGCTGGTGCTATTAAAAAGGTGTGCAAAGAAAAGACGAGGTTTGTTTGTCTTAATTAGGGACAGAACCTCTGGTGTGCGTCGACATGTTTCGGTACGTGTGTACCTTCTTCAGGACGGGGCACAACTCCCAACCCTACTCACGTGTTCCTAGAAAAAGGGGGTAATTATTTTAATAAAAAGTGAAATCACTCATTTAAAGTTGGCTACAATGTGCCTACAGCGGTTCTTGGGATCATGTATTTACATGTCCTGAAAAAAGAAGAAAAAACCATTAGGTTTGGTTACCATATGGTATTGGCTCAGACAGGTGCAGTCACCTGGAGCCCCAAACATTTAAACAACCTGTAAAGAAAAAAGACATACTAGACACACAACACATAAGACACACTTAGGTTTTTTTGTACTTATTGTTTTTTTGGACATACTCGTGGTCTTTGATGTCTACTGCATCATGAGCAAGTCCTGAGCATCAAGGTAGGTAGGTGGATCCACAATCTACAACGATAGAGAGGTGGACTCAGTGCTGTTACTTATATTCACTTCTTACCTCCTCCATACACCTAGGGAGGCTGGATTCTGTTTAAAAAGAATACTCACGAAATCCGCCTGTATTGGCCTCCTTCTACCACCCTGTGCTGCTCCGCAGTGAATGAAATGCGGACGTGTTCGGTGGTATATAAAGGGAGACTGGGTGTGTTCCCATTGGTTAAATGCCGGAAGTCACAGGGACCATGTATGAAGAATACTTGTTTCAGCCTCTATACATGTGATCTAATCACCTTTGACATGTGACCCATTGTTATTTGTCCATTACCGGAATACCCATATATGGCCTTTCCGCTCCATAGCCAATCATGGGCTGTTTATTGAGTGCGGCGCTGAATAGAGGACAAAAACGGGGAGCGCCGCTGTTTATCCGACCGTGTGTCATGTGTGCATGCGCATGAGTTGTTTCCCATTAGTGTCTATGCGCATGCGTGTTGGCCGGTTGAAGGCAGCGCATGTTCAAAGATGTTGTTTGTGGCGCTGGTCCTAGTGGACAGATACCAGCCGTAGTAGTCAAGTGATTTGGCTCCACGGTATGTCATCGTTTAGTCCCGTGACATGGGTTCCCAGGCGGAACACCCAACGTTGTTCCTTTTGGAACAGGCCTGTTTCCGTAGATAGTCGCTCAATGACAGTCCAGCGGAGATCATTGATGCAGTGCTGTTGTGACAGGAAATGAGATGCCATTTTAGTTGTTGATTTCTTACAACGTATGTTAGATTTATGTTCACCTATCCTTATTTTGACGGGTCGGGTGGTCATGCCTACATATTCCAGTCCACATGGGCAGTTTATCAAGTACACCACATTTTTCGTGTTACAGTTCGAGAACTGGCGCTGTTCCCATGTCGTGCCATTCCTGAAGGTGAGGTTTTTGCTTTTCTGAGTCTGGTGGCAGCAGCTGCAATCTCCGCATGGGAAGTGGCCCTGTACACTGGTCGGATTCTGTCTCGCAACCTGGTTTTCCCGTGGTCTAGTGTGGACCACGATGTCTTTTATGTTTTTGCCCCTCCGATGTGCATGCATCGGTTTTTCAAAAATGAGGTCTCCACAGTTCAGTATACCCCAGTGTTTATCGATAACCTTTGACACCTGGTTCGATATTGTGGAGTAGGTTGTTACGCAGATAGGTCTTCTGTTCATTTCCTTTTCTTTGGGATTTTCCTCTATGAGTGCCTCCCTATGGTTGTTTTTTGCGCGTTTCATCGCTTTTTCGATGGTCCTTGTTGGGTACTGCCTTTCCATGAGTTTCGTTTTAAGGTCTTTTGCCTGACGATTGAATTCACTCAGTTCCGTGCAGTTCCTCCGTAATCTCAGAAACTGTCCGTACGGCAGATTTTCCCTCAGGTGCCTTGGGTGAAAGCTGTCGTAACGTAACAGACAATTCCTGGAGGTGGGCTTAAAGTGGGTGTTGCTTTTTAGCCTTCCATCCTCGCTGTAAATGTTCAAATCCAAGAAGACCATCGACGTATTTGAAACGGTGCTGGTGAATTTTAAATATTCGTTCTGGTTATTTAGCCAGATCACAAAATTCTCGGCACTGTTGACATCACAGTTCCAGATGATGAAAATTTCATCAATGTACCGTTTCCAGATACCAATCTGGGAACGGTAAGGGTTGCTTTCATGTAGGATTTTTTGTTCCTCAAGATGATGGACGTATAGTCCTGCCAGGCTCGGAGCAAAAGTGCTTCCCATGCTTGTCCCATGGGTTTGTAGATACAGTGTCTCCTTGTACTGAAAAAAATTGTCTTTCAGAGCCATGCTGATACACTCTAGGACCAGGTTTCTTGGTGTTTGGTACTTCCACGGTCGGCTGAAGAGTACCTCTTCGATTATCTCCAGTGTCTCCCCGTGGGACAAGCTTGTGTATAAGCTTTCCACGTCGAGACACACTAGAAGCTGCATGGTTGGGTCAAAAGAGAGGTTTTCCAAGAGTTGTAGGACCGACTTGGTGTCCTTTAGGTACGTATTTGTGGCTTGTACCATCGGTCTGAGGAAAGCGTCAGAGAATTTTGATAAAGGTTCCAGGATGGACCCAATACCAGACACAATCGGTCTTCCTGGTGGGTTGTCAAGATTCTTATGTATCTTGGGGATACAATAGAAGTATGGTATCTTGGGATTGGGTTGCTGTAGGAAATCAGCTTCCTTCTTACTGATCCAATCGTGGGCTAGTCCTTCCTCTACCATGCCACCGATTCGTGTCCGAAGTCTTTCTGTTGGATCGTTATCCAATTCTCTGTAGTTCCGTTGGTCAGACAGAAGACGTAGGCATTCCTTTTCGTATGCTTCAAGGGTTTGTAATACTATTGCTCCCCCTTTGTCTGCAGGTTTTATGACGAGCTCACTGTTGGCTGTTAGTTCTCGAAGGGCTCTCTGCTCCTCTCCACTTGTATTGTGGAAGACATTTCTTCCTTGGGTGTTCAGTTTGTTGACCTCTGTGACCACCGCTTTCTCAAAGGTTAGGATCTCCACCGGGATACCTGTATCTGGAGGGGTGAAAGTTGATTTTAGTCTCAGACCCGTGTCTGTATTTTCTTCAGGAGGAGGTTTATCCTTAAAAAAGGCCTGTAATTTTAATTTCCTGAAGAAGTCTTGTAGCTCCACATTGAGTTTAAAGACATCCGGTTTTTGTGTGGGAACATATCCCAGTCCTTTATTTAGGATGTTTTTCTGCGTTGTGGTTAAAGTGATGGGTGTGAGGTTCACCACTAAGTCCCTTTCTTGCTGGTGGATGGTTGGTTCGGAAGTGACCCCGTCATGCTCCGAGTTGTTCGGGCGTTGGACTGTTCCTGATCTTCCCACACTACATTGTTCCCTTTCCGGTTCTTCCCGCGTGTATTTTGGCGTGCCCCTAAAAAAGGCTGCTGTTGACCTCCATAGGGTTGTTGTTGTCCGTAGAAACCATCACTGTATTCCTGGTTCCACATTGGTCCGAATTGGAAAGGGTTGAATTGAGGTGGACCCATAAACGGTTGGTAATGGTTTGGTGGTTGGAAACCTCGCCATCCCCTTTGTCTAGGGAATTGTTGGCGTCTTTGTCTCCATCCACCCCTCCGTTGTTTGTTTCGCTTGTTTCCACTCGAGTTGGAACCTGATGAGCCAGTATCTGAAGTGTCGCTGTCTGCGTCGCTGTAGCTGTTTTTTGAGACATAGTCCACTTTAGTGTATGGATATGCACTCTCTGGAGTAAACTTAGCTACATCCTTTGTTAGCTTGTTGGTTTTGCTTTGTTTCAGATTAAACTCGAAATCCGTCATCTGTTGATTTAGTTCATCGAGTCTGGTTTTCAGTTCCTCCGGTGTGATATAGGTTTTCAACTGGACCTCAATTTTATTTATCTCGATTTTGAGTTCTTGTGTGATCCTGGCAGCTGTTTTGATTATGAGGACTAACCAATCTCTTGAACAGTGCCAGGAGATTAATGACCACTCTTTCTTAAAAATCATATCCTGCTGGAAAATTAGTGGTTCGTTTTTCACAATCAGGCCAGGTGGTGCCATTTTGTTACGGAGGTATTGGGTCATGAAAAGTCCGTGTAAAGCGGCTTTTATCTGGTTACGTCTGAGATTCAACAATTCATTCCAATCGTTTGTTTGTGGGCCTGTGTCCTGGTTGCATAGTCCCTCGAAAAGGTTGCTGTCTGCTAAAATCTTATCGATTTCTGCTTCCGCGAAAGTGAGGCCATGTTCATCCTCCATTGTGATGGAACCGCTGGCTTCTTTTTTACCTAAGTGTGTGTCTGTCTATGTGTGTGGAATAGTATGTCTGTGGGGAAACTCCCGCAGCTGCGCGCTGCCTAGACACTATTTTTAACAAAGAAGGGAGGTAGAGTACAAGGTAGGATTCCTACTCCACGGGCACTGATAAATAAACAAGAAGAATCCTACTACCAGTGTGAAAAGAAGGGGAGTACTCAGTGTTGTGTAAAATACCCCTCACACACCAACAGGCCCCTTGGTGTCATGCTTCATCATCGGGGTCTTCGCACCCCGCTAGAGGGATGCGGCACGCTGCGACCTACGACTACGCGGGAGCGTTGACAGAGTTAGACTATGTGTGGTGTGTGTTGAGTGTGAGTGATAAGAGGATTAAATGTGAGTGGGAAATGTGGTGAAAAAATTAAAAAGTACCTGGCTAGTGGGAAAATGAAAAAAACTTTATTTCGGACCCCTAGCTGGTGCTATTAAAAAGGTGTGCAAAGAAAAGACGAGGTTTGTTTGTCTTAATTAGGGACAGAACCTCTGGTGTGCGTCGACATGTTTCGGTACGTGTGTACCTTCTTCAGGACGGGGCACAACTCCCAACCCTACTCACGTGTTCCTAGAAAAAGGGGGTAATTATTTTAATAAAAAGTGAAATCACTCATTTAAAGTTGGCTACAATGTGCCTACAGCGGTTCTTGGGATCATGTATTTACATGTCCTGAAAAAAGAAGAAAAAACCATTAGGTTTGGTTACCATATGGTATTGGCTCAGACAGGTGCAGTCACCTGGAGCCCCAAACATTTAAACAACCTGTAAAGAAAAAAGACATACTAGACACACAACACATAAGACACACTTAGGTTTTTTTGTACTTATTGTTTTTTTGGACATACTCGTGGTCTTTGATGTCTACTGCATCATGAGCAAGTCCTGAGCATCAAGGTAGGTAGGTGGATCCACAATCTACAACGATAGAGAGGTGGACTCAGTGCTGTTACTTATATTCACTTCTTACCTCCTCCATACACCTAGGGAGGCTGGATTCTGTTTAAAAAGAATACTCACGAAATCCGCCTGTATTGGCCTCCTTCTACCACCCTGTGCTGCTCCGCAGTGAATGAAATGCGGACGTGTTCGGTGGTATATAAAGGGAGACTGGGTGTGTTCCCATTGGTTAAATGCCGGAAGTCACAGGGACCATGTATGAAGAATACTTGTTTCAGCCTCTATACATGTGATCTAATCACCTTTGACATGTGACCCATTGTTATTTGTTCATTACCGGAATACCCATATATGGCCTTTCCGCTCCATAGCCAATCATGGGCTGTTTATTGAGTGCGGCGCTGAATAGAGGACAAAAACGGGGAGCGCCGCTGTTTATCCGACCGTGTGTCATGTGTGCATGCGCATGAGTTGTTTCCCATTAGTGTCTATGCGCATGCGTGTTGGCCGGTTGATGGCAGCGCATGTTCAAAGATGTTGTTTGTGGCGCTGGTCCTAGTGGACAGATACCAGCCGTAGTAGTCAAGTGATTTGGCTCCACGGTATGTCATCGTTTAGTCCCGTGACATGGGTTCCCAGGCGGAACACCCAACGTTGTTCCTTTTGGAACAGGCCTGTTTCTGTAGATAGTCGCTCAATGACAGTCCAGCGGAGATCATTGATGCAGTGCTGTTGTGACAGGAAATGAGATGCCATTTTAGTTGTTGATTTCTTACAACGTATGTTAGATTTATGTTCACCTATCCTTATTTTGACGGGTCGGGTGGTCATGCCTACATATTCCAGTCCACATGGGCAGTTTATCAAGTACACCACATTTTTCGTGTTACAGTTCGAGAACTGGCGCTGTTCCCATGTCGTGCCATTCCTGAAGGTGAGGTTTTTGCTTTTCTGAGTCTGGTGGCAGCAGCTGCAATCTCCGCATGGGAAGTGGCCCTGTACACTGGTCGGATTCTGTCTCGCAACCTGGTTTTCCCGTGGTCTAGTGTGGACCACGATGTCTTTTATGTTTTTGCCCCTCCGATGTGCATGCATCGGTTTTTCAAAAATGAGGTCTCCACAGTTCAGTATACCCCAGTGTTTATCGATAACCTTTGACACCTGGTTCGATATTGTGGAGTAGGTTGTTACGCAGATAGGTCTTCTGTTCATTTCCTTTTCTTTGGGATTTTCCTCTATGAGTGCCTCCCTATGGTTGTTTTTTGCGCGTTTCATCGCTTTTTCGATGGTCCTTGTTGGGTACTGCCTTTCCATGAGTTTCGTTTTAAGGTCTTTTGCCTGACGATTGAATTCACTCAGTTCCGTGCAGTTCCTCCGTAATCTCAGAAACTGTCCGTACGGCAGATTTTCCCTCAGGTGCCTTGGGTGAAAGCTGTCGTAACGTAAAGGACAATTCCTGGAGGTGGGCTTAAAGTGGGTGTTGCTTTTTAGCCTTCCATCCTCGCTGTAAATGTTCAAATCCAAGAAGACCATCGACGTATTTGAAACGGTGCTGGTGAATTTTAAATATTCGTTCTGGTTATTTAGCCAGATCACAAAATTCTCGGCACTGTTGACATCACAGTTCCAGATGATGAAAATTTCATCAATGTACCGTTTCCAGATACCAATCTGGGAACGGTAAGGGTTGCTTTCATGTAGGATTTTTTGTTCCTCAAGATGATGGACGTATAGTCCTGCCAGGCTCGGAGCAAAAGTGCTTCCCATGCTTGTCCCATGGGTTTGTAGATACAGTGTCTCCTTGTACTGAAAAAAATTGTCTTTCAGAGCCATGCTGATACACTCTAGGACCAGGTTTCTTGGTGTTTGGTACTTCCACGGTCGGCTGAAGAGTACCTCTTCGATTATCTCCAGTGTCTCCCCGTGGGGCAAGCTTGTGTATAAGCTTTCCACGTCGAGACTCACTAGAAGCTGCATGGTTGGGTCAAAAGAGAGGTTTTCCAAGAGTTGTAGGACCGACTTGGTGTCCTTTAGGTACGTATTTGTGGCTTGTACCATCGGTCTGAGGAAAGCGTCAGAGAATTTTGATAAAGGTTCCAGGATGGACCCAATACCAGACACAATCGGTCTTCCTGGTGGGTTGTCAAGATTCTTATGTATCTTGGGGATACAATAGAAGTATGGTATCTTGGGATTGGGTTGCTGTAGGAAATCAGCTTCCTTCTTACTGATCCAATCGTGGGCTAGTCCTTCCTCTACCATGCCACCGATTCGTGTCCGAAGTCTTTCTGTTGGATCGTTATCCAATTCTCTGTAGTTCCGTTGGTCAGACAGAAGACGTAGGCATTCCTTTTCGTATGCTTCAAGGGTTTGTAATACTATTGCTCCCCCTTTGTCTGCAGGTTTTATGACGAGCTCACTGTTGGCTGTTAGTTCTCGAAGGGCTCTCTGCTCCTCTCCACTTGTATTGTGGAAGACATTTCTTCCTTGGGTGTTCAGTTTGTTGACCTCTGTGACCACCGCTTTCTCAAAGGTTAGGATCTCCACCGGGATACCTGTATCTGGAGGGGTGAAAGTTGATTTTAGTCTCAGACCCGTGTCTGTATTTTCTTCAGGAGGAGGTTTATCCTTAAAAAAGGCCTGTAATTTTAATTTCCTGAAGAAGTCTTGTAGCTCCACATTGAGTTTAAAGACATCCGGTTTTTGTGTGGGAACATATCCCAGTCCTTTATTTAGGATGTTTTTCTGCGTTGTGGTTAAAGTGATGGGTGTGAGGTTCACCACTAAGTCCCTTTCTTGCTGGTGGATGGTTGGTTCGGAAGTGACCCCATCATGCTCCGAGTTGTTCGGGCGTTGGACTGTTCCTGATCTTCCCACACTACATTGTTCCCTTTCCGGTTCTTCCCGCGTGTATTTTGGCGTGCCCCTAAAAAAGGCTGCTGTTGACCTCCATAGGGTTGTTGTTGTCCGTAGAAACCATCACTGTATTCCTGGTTCCACATTGGTCCGAATTGGAAAGGGTTGAATTGAGGTGGACCCATAAACGGTTGGTAATGGTTTGGTGGTTGGAAACCTCGCCATCCCCTTTGTCTAGGGAATTGTTGGCGTCTTTGTCTCCATCCACCCCTCCGTTGTTTGTTTCGCTTGTTTCCACTCGAGTTGGAACCTGATGAGCCAGTATCTGAAGTGTCGCTGTCTGCGTCGCTGTAGCTGTTTTTTGAGACATAGTCCACTTTAGTGTATGGATATGCACTCTCTGGAGTAAACTTAGCTACATCCTTTGTTAGCTTGTTGGTTTTGCTTTGTTTCAGATTAAACTCGAAATCCGTCATCTGTTGATTTAGTTCATCGAGTCTGGTTTTCAGTTCCTCCGGTGTGATATAGGTTTTCAACTGGACCTCAATTTTATTTATCTCGATTTTGAGTTCTTGTGTGATCCTGGCAGCTGTTTTGATTATGAGGACTAACCAATCTCTTGAACAGTGCCAGGAGATTAATGACCACTCTTTCTTAAAAATCATATCCTGCTGGAAAATTAGTGGTTCGTTTTTCACAATCAGGCCAGGTGGTGCCATTTTGTTACGGAGGTATTGGGTCATGAAAAGTCTGTGTAAAGCGGCTTTTATCTGGTTACGTCTGAGATTCAACAATTCATTCCAATCGTTTGTTTGTGGGCCTGTGTCCTGGTTGCATAGTCCCTCGAAAAGGTTGCTGTCTGCTAAAATCTTATCGATTTCTGCTTCCGCGAAAGTGAGGCCATGTTCATCCTCCATTGTGATGGAACCGCTGGCTTCTTTTTTACCTAAGTGTGTGTCTGTCTATGTGTGTGGAATAGTATGTCTGTGGGGAAACTCCCGCAGCTGCGCGCTGCCTAGACACTATTTTTAACAAAGAAGGGAGGTAGAGTACAAGGTAGGATTCCTACTCCACGGGCACTGATAAATAAACAAGAAGAATCCTACTACCAGTGTGAAAAGAAGGGGAGTACTCAGTGTTGTGTAAAATACCCCTCACACACCAACAGGCCCCTTGGTGTCATGCTTCATCATCGGGGTCTTCGCACCCCGCTAGAGGGATGCGGCACGCTGCGACCTACGACTACGCGGGAGCGTTGACAGAGTTAGACTATGTGTGGTGTGTGTTGAGTGTGAGTGATAAGAGGATTAAATGTGAGTGGGAAATGTGGTGAAAAAATTAAAAAGTACCTGGCTAGTGGGAAAATGAAAAAAACTTTATTTCGGACCCCTAGCTGGTGCTATTAAAAAGGTGTGCAAAGAAAAGACGAGGTTTGTTTGTCTTAATTAGGGACAGAACCTCTGGTGTGCGTCGACATGTTTCGGTACGTGTGTACCTTCTTCAGGACGGGGCACAACTCCCAACCCTACTCACGTGTTCCTAGAAAAAGGGGGTAATTATTTTAATAAAAAGTGAAATCACTCATTTAAAGTTGGCTACAATGTGCCTACAGCGGTTCTTGGGATCATGTATTTACATGTCCTGAAAAAAGAAGAAAAAACCATTAGGTTTGGTTACCATATGGTATTGGCTCAGACAGGTGCAGTCACCTGGAGCCCCAAACATTTAAACAACCTGTAAAGAAAAAAGACATACTAGACACACAACACATAAGACACACTTAGGTTTTTTTGTACTTATTGTTTTTTTGGACATACTCGTGGTCTTTGATGTCTACTGCATCATGAGCAAGTCCTGAGCATCAAGGTAGGTAGGTGGATCCACAATCTACAACGATAGAGAGGTGGACTCAGTGCTGTTACTTATATTCACTTCTTACCTCCTCCATACACCTAGGGAGGCTGGATTCTGTTTAAAAAGAATACTCACGAAATCCGCCTGTATTGGCCTCCTTCTACCACCCTGTGCTGCTCCGCAGTGAATGAAATGCGGACGTGTTCGGTGGTATATAAAGGGAGACTGGGTGTGTTCCCATTGGTTAAATGCCGGAAGTCACAGGGACCATGTATGAAGAATACTTGTTTCGGCCTCTATACATGTGATCTAATCACCTTTGACATGTGACCCATTGTTATTTGTTCATTACCGGAATACCCATATATGGCCTTTCCGCTCCATAGCCAATCATGGGCTGTTTATTGAGTGCGGCGCTGAATAGAGGACAAAAACGGGGAGCGCCGCTGTTTATCCGACCGTGTGTCATGTGTGCATGCGCATGAGTTGTTTCCCATTAGTGTCTATGCGCATGCGTGTTGGCCGGTTGAAGGCAGCGCATGTTCAAAGATGTTGTTTGTGGCGCTGGTCCTAGTGGACAGATACCAGCCGTAGTAGTCAAGTGATTTGGCTCCACGGTATGTCATCGTTTAGTCCCGTGACATGGGTTCCCAGGCGGAACACCCAACGTTGTTCCTTTTGGAACAGGCCTGTTTCTGTAGATAGTCGCTCAATGACAGTCCAGCGGAGATCATTGATGCAGTGCTGTTGTGACAGGAAATGAGATGCCATTTTAGTTGTTGATTTCTTACAACGTATGTTAGATTTATGTTCACCTATCCTTATTTTGACGGGTCGGGTGGTCATGCCTACATATTCCAGTCCACATGGGCAGTTTATCAAGTACACCACATTTTTCGTGTTACAGTTCGAGAACTGGCGCTGTTCCCATGTCGTGCCATTCCTGAAGGTGAGGTTTTTGCTTTTCTGAGTCTGGTGGCAGCAGCTGCAATCTCCGCATGGGAAGTGGCCCTGTACACTGGTCGGATTCTGTCTCGCAACCTGGTTTTCCCGTGGTCTAGTGTGGACCACGATGTCTTTTATGTTTTTGCCCCTCCGATGTGCATGCATCGGTTTTTCAAAAATGAGGTCTCCACAGTTCAGTATACCCCAGTGTTTATCGATAACCTTTGACACCTGGTTCGATATTGTGGAGTAGGTTGTTACGCAGATAGGTCTTCTGTTCATTTCCTTTTCTTTGGGATTTTCCTCTATGAGTGCCTCCCTATGGTTGTTTTTTGCGCGTTTCATCGCTTTTTCGATGGTCCTTGTTGGGTACTGCCTTTCCATGAGTTTCGTTTTAAGGTCTTTTGCCTGACGATTGAATTCACTCAGTTCCGTGCAGTTCCTCCGTAATCTCAGAAACTGTCCGTACGGCAGATTTTCCCTCAGGTGCCTTGGGTGAAAGCTGTCGTAACGTAACAGACAATTCCTGGAGGTGGGCTTAAAGTGGGTGTTGCTTTTTAGCCTTCCATCCTCGCTGTAAATGTTCAAATCCAAGAAGACCATCGACGTATTTGAAACGGTGCTGGTGAATTTTAAATATTCGTTCTGGTTATTTAGCCAGATCACAAAATTCTCGGCACTGTTGACATCACAGTTCCAGATGATGAAAATTTCATCAATGTACCGTTTCCAGATACCAATCTGGGAACGGTAAGGGTTGCTTTCATGTAGGATTTTTTGTTCCTCAAGATGATGGACGTATAGTCCTGCCAGGCTCGGAGCAAAAGTGCTTCCCATGCTTGTCCCATGGGTTTGTAGATACAGTGTCTCCTTGTACTGAAAAAAATTGTCTTTCAGAGCCATGCTGATACACTCTAGGACCAGGTTTCTTGGTGTTTGGTACTTCCACGGTCGGCTGAAGAGTACCTCTTCGATTATCTCCAGTGTCTCCCCGTGGGGCAAGCTTGTGTATAAGCTTTCCACGTCGAGACTCACTAGAAGCTGCATGGTTGGGTCAAAAGAGAGGTTTTCCAAGAGTTGTAGGACCGACTTGGTGTCCTTTAGGTACGTATTTGTGGCTTGTACCATCGGTCTGAGGAAAGCGTCAGAGAATTTTGATAAAGGTTCCAGGATGGACCCAATACCAGACACAATCGGTCTTCCTGGTGGGTTGTCAAGATTCTTATGTATCTTGGGGATACAATAGAAGTATGGTATCTTGGGATTGGGTTGCTGTAGGAAATCAGCTTCCTTCTTACTGATCCAATCGTGGGCTAGTCCTTCCTCTACCATGCCACCGATTCGTGTCCGAAGTCTTTCTGTTGGATCGTTATCCAATTCTCTGTAGTTCCGTTGGTCAGACAGAAGACGTAGGCATTCCTTTTCGTATGCTTCAAGGGTTTGTAATACTATTGCTCCCCCTTTGTCTGCAGGTTTTATGACGAGCTCACTGTTGGCTGTTAGTTCTCGAAGGGCTCTCTGCTCCTCTCCACTTGTATTGTGGAAGACATTTCTTCCTTGGGTGTTCAGTTTGTTGACCTCTGTGACCACCGCTTTCTCAAAGGTTAGGATCTCCACCGGGATACCTGTATCTGGAGGGGTGAAAGTTGATTTTAGTCTCAGACCCGTGTCTGTATTTTCTTCAGGAGGAGGTTTATCCTTAAAAAAGGCCTGTAATTTTAATTTCCTGAAGAAGTCTTGTAGCTCCACATTGAGTTTAAAGACATCCGGTTTTTGTGTGGGAACATATCCCAGTCCTTTATTTAGGATGTTTTTCTGCGTTGTGGTTAAAGTGATGGGTGTGAGGTTCACCACTAAGTCCCTTTCTTGCTGGTGGATGGTTGGTTCGGAAGTGACCCCATCATGCTCCGAGTTGTTCGGGCGTTGGACTGTTCCTGATCTTCCCACACTACATTGTTCCCTTTCCGGTTCTTCCCGCGTGTATTTTGGCGTGCCCCTAAAAAAGGCTGCTGTTGACCTCCATAGGGTTGTTGTTGTCCGTAGAAACCATCACTGTATTCCTGGTTCCACATTGGTCCGAATTGGAAAGGGTTGAATTGAGGTGGACCCATAAACGGTTGGTAATGGTTTGGTGGTTGGAAACCTCGCCATCCCCTTTGTCTAGGGAATTGTTGGCGTCTTTGTCTCCATCCACCCCTCCGTTGTTTGTTTCGCTTGTTTCCACTCGAGTTGGAACCTGATGAGCCAGTATCTGAAGTGTCGCTGTCTGCGTCGCTGTAGCTGTTTTTTGAGACATAGTCCACTTTAGTGTATGGATATGCACTCTCTGGAGTAAACTTAGCTACATCCTTTGTTAGCTTGTTGGTTTTGCTTTGTTTCAGATTAAACTCGAAATCCGTCATCTGTTGATTTAGTTCATCGAGTCTGGTTTTCAGTTCCTCCGGTGTGATATAGGTTTTCAACTGGACCTCAATTTTATTTATCTCGATTTTGAGTTCTTGTGTGATCCTGGCAGCTGTTTTGATTATGAGGACTAACCAATCTCTTGAACAGTGCCAGGAGATTAATGACCACTCTTTCTTAAAAATCATATCCTGCTGGAAAATTAGTGGTTCGTTTTTCACAATCAGGCCAGGTGGTGCCATTTTGTTACGGAGGTATTGGGTCATGAAAAGTCCGTGTAAAGCGGCTTTTATCTGGTTACGTCTGAGATTCAACAATTCATTCCAATCGTTTGTTTGTGGGCCTGTGTCCTGGTTGCATAGTCCCTCGAAAAGGTTGCTGTCTGCTAAAATCTTATCGATTTCTGCTTCCGCGAAAGTGAGGCCATGTTCATCCTCCATTGTGATGGAACCGCTGGCTTCTTTTTTACCTAAGTGTGTGTCTGTCTATGTGTGTGGAATAGTATGTCTGTGGGGAAACTCCCGCAGCTGCGCGCTGCCTAGACACTATTTTTAACAAAGAAGGGAGGTAGAGTACAAGGTAGGATTCCTACTCCACGGGCACTGATAAATAAACAAGAAGAATCCTACTACCAGTGTGAAAAGAAGGGGAGTACACTCAGTGTTGTGTAAAATACCCCTCACACACCAACAGGCCCCTTGGTGTCATGCTTCATCATCGGGGTCTTCGCACCCCGCTAGAGGGATGCGGCACGCTGCGACCTACGACTACGCGGGAGCGTTGACAGAGTTAGACTATGTGTGGTGTGTGTTGAGTGTGAGTGATAAGAGGATTAAATGTGAGTGGGAAATGTGGTGAAAAAATTAAAAAGTACCTGGCTAGTGGGAAAATGAAAAAAACT
The DNA here is from genome assembly GCF_964263255.1 of Lissotriton vulgaris. Lineage (NCBI taxonomy): Eukaryota > Metazoa > Chordata > Amphibia > Caudata > Salamandridae > Lissotriton > Lissotriton vulgaris. Next base: position 18,829,988 of record NC_141686.1, on the reverse strand, counting down.
TTATTTCGGACCCCTAGCTGGTGCTATTAAAAAGGTGTGCAAAGAAAAGACGAGGTTTGTTTGTCTTAATTAGGGACAGAACCTCTGGTGTGCGTCGACATGTTTTGGTACGTGTGTACCTTCTTCAGGACGGGGCACAACTCCCAACCCTACTCACGTGTTCCTAGAAAAAGGGGGTAATTATTTTAATAAAAAGTGAAATCACTCATTTAAAGTTGGCTACAATGTGCCTACAGCGGTTCTTGGGATCATGTATTTACATGTCCTGAAAAAAGAAGAAAAAACCATTAGGTTTGGTTACCATATGGTATTGGCTCAGACAGGTGCAGTCACCTGGAGCCCCAAACATTTAAACAACCTGTAAAGAAAAAAGACATACTAGACACACAACACATAAGACACACTTAGGTTTTTTTGTACTTATTGTTTTTTTGGACATACTCGTGGTCTTTGATGTCTACTGCATCATGAGCAAGTCCTGAGCATCAAGGTAGGTAGGTGGATCCACAATCTACAACGATAGAGAGGTGGACTCAGTGCTGTTACTTATATTCACTTCTTACCTCCTCCATACACCTAGGGAGGCTGGATTCTGTTTAAAAAGAATACTCACGAAATCCGCCTGTATTGGCCTCCTTCTACCACCCTGTGCTGCTCCGCCGTGAATGAAATGCGGACGTGTTCGGTGGTATATAAAGGGAGACTGGGTGTGTTCCCATTGGTTAAATGCCGGAAGTCACAGGGACCATGTATGAAGAATACTTGTTTCGGCCTCTATACATGTGATCTAATCACCTTTGACATGTGACCCATTGTTATTTGTTCATTACCGGAATACCCATATATGGCCTTTCCGCTCCATAGCCAATCATGGGCTGTTTATTGAGTGCGGCGCTGAATAGAGGACAAAAACGGGGAGCGCCGCTGTTTATCCGACCGTGTGTCATGTGTGCATGCGCATGAGTTGTTTCCCATTAGTGTCTATGCGCATGCGTGTTGGCCGGTTGAAGGCAGCGCATGTTCAAAGATGTTGTTTGTGGCGCTGGTCCTAGTGGACAGATACCAGCCGTAGTAGTCAAGGGATTTGGCTCCACGGTATGTCATCGTTTAGTCCCGTGACATGGGTTCCCAGGCGGAACACCCAACGTTGTTCCTTTTGGAACAGGCCTGTTTCCGTAGATAGTCGCTCAATGACAGTCCAGCGGAGATCATTGATGCAGTGCTGTTGTGACAGGAAATGAGATGCCATTTTAGTTGTTGATTTCTTACAACGTATGTTTGATTTATGTTCACCTATCCTTATTTTGACGGGTCGGGTGGTCATGCCTACATATTCCAGTCCACATGGGCAGTTTATCAAGTACACCACATTTTTCGTGTTACAGTTCGAGAACTGGCGCTGTTCCCATGTCGTGCCATTCCTGAAGGTGAGGTTTTTGCTTTTCTGAGTCTGGTGGCAGCAGCTGCAATCTCCGCATGGGAAGTGGCCCTGTACACTGGTCGGATTCTGTCTCGCAACCTGGTTTTCCCGTGGTCTAGTGTGGACCACGATGTCTTTTATGTTTTTGCCCCTCCGATGTGCATGCATCGGTTTTTCAAAAATGAGGTCTCCACAGTTCAGTATACCCCAGTGTTTATCGATAACCTTTGACTCCTGGTTCGATATTGTGGAGTAGGTTGTTACGCAGATAGGTCTTCTGTTCATTTCCTTTTCTTTGGGATTTTCCTCTATGAGTGCCTCCCTATGGTTGTTTTTTGCGCGTTTCATCGCTTTTTCGATGGTCCTTGTTGGGTACTGCCTTTCCATGAGTTTCGTTTTAAGGTCTTTTGCCTGACGATTGAATTCACTCAGTTCCGTGCAGTTCCTCCGTAATCTCAGAAACTGTCCGTACGGCAGATTTTCCCTCAGGTGCCTTGGGTGAAAGCTGTCGTAACGTAACAGACAATTCCTGGAGGTGGGCTTAAAGTGGGTGTTGCTTTTTAGCCTTCCATCCTCGCTGTAAATGTTCAAATCCAAGAAGACCATCGACGTATTTGAAACGGTGCTGGTGAATTTTAAATATTCGTTCTGGTTATTTAGCCAGATCACAAAATTCTCGGCACTGTTGACATCACAGTTCCAGATGATGAAAATGTCATCAATGTACCGTTTCCAGATACCAATCTGGGAACGGTAAGGGTTGCTTTCATGTAGGATTTTTTGTTCCTCAAGATGATGGACGTATAGTCCTGCCAGGCTCGGAGCAAAAGTGCTTCCCATGCTTGTCCCATGGGTTTGTAGATACAGTGTCTCCTTGTACTGAAAAAAATTGTCTTTCAGAGCCATGCTGATACACTCTAGGACCAGGTTTCTTGGTGTTTGGTACTTCCACGGTCGGCTGAAGAGTACCTCTTCGATTATCTCCAGTGTCTCCCCGTGGGGCAAGCTTGTGTATAAGCTTTCCACGTCGAGACTCACTAGAAGCTGCATGGTTGGGTCAAAAGGGAGGTTTTCCAAGAGTTGTAGGACCGACTTGGTGTCCTTTAGGTACGTATTTGTGGCTTGTACCATCGGTCTGAGGAAAGCGTCAGAGAATTTTGATAAAGGTTCCAGGATGGACCCAATACCAGACACAATCGGTCTTCCTGGTGGGTTGTCAAGATTCTTATGTATCTTGGGGATACAATAGAAGTATGGTATCTTGGGATTGGGTTGCTGTAGGAAATCAGCTTCCTTCTTACTGATCCAATCGTGGGCTAGTCCTTCCTCTACCATGCCACCGATTCGTGTCCGAAGTCTTTCTGTTGGATCGTTATCCAATTCTCTGTAGTTCCATTGGTCAGACAGAAGACGTAGGCATTCCTTTTCGTATGCTTCAAGGGTTTGTAATACTATTGCTCCCCCTTTGTCTGCAGGTTTTATGACGAGCTCACTGTTGGCTGTTAGTTCTCGAAGGGCTCTCTGCTCCTCTCCACTTGTATTGTGGAAGACATTTCTTCCATGGGTGTTCAGTTTGTTGACCTCTGTGACCACCGCTTTCTCAAAGGTTAGGATCTCCACCGGGATACCTGTATCTGGAGGGGTGAAAGTTGATTTTAGTCTCAGACCCGTGTCTGTATTGTCTTCAGGAGGAGGTTTATCCTTAAAAAAGGCCTGTAATTTTAATTTCCTGAAGAAGTCTTGTAGCTCCACATTGAGTTTAAAGACATCCGGTTTTTGTGTGGGAACATATCCCAGTCCTTTATTTAGGATGTTTTTCTGCGTTGTGGTTAAAGTGATGGGTGTGAGGTTCACCACTAAGTCCCTTTCTTGCTGGTGGATGGTTGGTTCGGAAGTGACCCCGTCATGCTCCGAGTTGTTCGGGCGTTGGACTGTTCCTGATCTTCCCACACTACATTGTTCCCTTTCCGGTTCTTCCCGCGTGTATTTTGGCGTGCCCCTAAAAAAGGCTGCTGTTGACCTCCATAGGGTTGTTGTTGTCCGTAGAAACCATCACTGTATTCCTGGTTCCACATTGGTCCGAATTGGAAAGGGTTGAATTGAGGTGGACCCATAAACGGTTGGTAATGGTTTGGTGGTTTTTTCACCACATTTCCCACTCACATTTAATCCTCTTATCACTCAGACTCAACACACACCACACATAGTCTAACTCTGTCAACGCTCCCGCGTAGTCGTAGGTCGCAGCGTGCCGCATCCCTCTAGCGGGGTGCGAAGACCCCGATGATGAAGCATGACACCAAGGGGCCTGTTGGTGTGTGAGGGGTATTTTACACAACACTGAGTACTCCCCTTCTTTTCACACTGGTAGTAGGATTCTTCTTGTTTATTTATCAGTGCCCGTGGAGTAGGAATCCTACCTTGTACTCTACCTCCCTTCTTTGTTAAAAATAGTGTCTAGGCAGCGCGCAGCTGCGGGAGTTTCCCCACAGACATACTATTCCACACACATAGACAGACACACACTTAGGTAAAAAAGAAGCCAGCGGTTCCATCACAATGGAGGATGAACATGGCCTCACTTTCGCGGAAGCAGAAATCGATAAGATTCTAGCAGACAGCAACCTTTTCGAGGGACTATGCAACCAGGACACAGGCCCACAAACAAACGATTGGAATGAATTGTTGAATCTCAGACGTAACCAGATAAAAGCCGCTTTACACGGACTTTTCATGACCCAATACCTCCGTAACAAAATGGCACCACCTGGCCTGATTGTGAAAAACGAACCACTAATTTTCCAGCAGGATATGATTTTTAAGAAAGAGTGGTCATTAATCTCCTGGCACTGTTCAAGAGATTGGTTAGTCCTCATAATCAAAACAGCTGCCAGGATCACACAAGAACTCAAAATCGAGATAAATAAAATTGAGGTCCAGTTGAAAACCTATATCACACCGGAGGAACTGAAAACCAGACTCGATGAACTAAATCAACAGATGACGGATTTCGAGTTTAATCTGAAACAAAGCAAAACCAACAAGCTAACAAAGGATGTAGCTAAGTTTACTCCAGAGAGTGCATATCCATACACTAAAGTGGACTATGTCTCAAAAAACAGCTACAGCGACGCAGACAGCGACACTTCAGATACTGGCTCATCAGGTTCCAACTCGAGTGGAAACAAGGGAAACAAACAACGGAGGGGTGGATGGAGACAAAGACGCCAACAATTCCCTAGACAAAGGGGATGGCGAGGTTTCCAACCACCAAACCATTACCAACCGTTTATGGGTCCACCTCAATTCAACGCTTTCCAATTCGGACCAATGTGGAACCAGGAATACAGTGATGGTTTCTACGGACAACAACAACCCTATGGAGGTCAACAGCAGCCTTTTTTAGGGGCACGCCAAAATACACGCGGGAAGAACCGGAAAGGGAACAATGTAGTGTGGGAAGATCAGGAACAGTCCAACGCCCGAACAACTCGGAGCATGACGGGGTCACTTCCGAACCAACCATCCACCAGCAAGAAAGGGACTTAGTGGTGAACCTCACACCCATCACTTTAACCACAACGCAGAAAAACATCCTAAATAAAGGACTGGGATATGTTCCCACACAAAAACCGGATGTCTTTAAACTCAATGTGGAGCTACAAGACTTCTTCAGGAAATTAAAATTACAGGCCTTTTTTAAGGATAAACCTCCTCCTGAAGACAATACAGACACGGGTCTGAGACTAAAATCAACTTTCACCCCTCCAGATACAGGTATCCCAGTGGAGATCCTAACCTTTGAGAAAGCGGTGGTCACAGAGGTCAACAAACTGAACACCCAAGGAAGAAATGTCTTCCACAATACAAGTGGAGAGGAGCAGAGAGCCCTTCGAGAACTAACAGCCAACAGTGAGCTCGTCATAAAACCTGCAGACAAAGGGGGAGCAATAGTATTACAAACCCTTGAAGCATACGAAAAGGAATGCCTATGTCTTCTGTCTGACCAACGGAACTACAGAGAATTGGATAACGATCCAACAGAAAGACTTCGGACACGAATCGGTGGCATGGTAGAGGAAGGACTAGCCCACGATTGGATCAGTAAGAAGGAAGCTGATTTCCTACAGCAACCCAATCCCAAGATACCATACTTCTATTGTATCCCCAAGATACATAAGAATCTTGACAACCCACCAGGAAGACCGATTGTGTCTGGTATTGGGTCCATCCTGGAACCTTTATCAAAATTCTCTGACGCTTTCCTCAGACCGATGGTACAAGCCACAAATACGTACCTAAAGGACACCAAGTCGGTCCTACAACTCTTGGAAAACCTCCCTTTTGACCCAACCATGCAGCTTCTAGTGAGTCTCGACGTGGAAAGCTTATACACAAGCTTGCCCCACGGGGACACACTGGAGATAATCGAAGAGGTACTCTTCAGCCGACCGTGGAAGTACCAAACACCAAGAAACCTGGTCCTAGAGTGTATCAGCATGGCTCTGAAAGACAATTTTTTTCAGTACAAGGAGACACTGTATCTACAAACCCATGGGACAAGCATGGGAAGCACTTTTGCTCCGAGCCTGGCAGGACTATACGTCCATCATCTTGAGGAACAAAAAATCCTACATGAAAGCAACCCTTACCGTTCCCAGATTGGTATCTGGAAACGGTACATTGATGACATTTTCATCATCTGGAACGGTGATGTCAACAGTGCCGAGAATTTTGTGATCTGGCTAAATAACCAGAACGAATATTTAAAATTCACCAGCACCGTTTCAAATACGTCGATGGTCTTCTTGGATTTGAACATTTACAGCGAGGATGGAAGGCTAAAAAGCAACACCCACTTTAAGCCCACCTCCAGGAATTGTCTGTTACGTTACGACAGCTTTCACCCAAGGCACCTGAGGGAAAATCTGCCGTACGGACAGTTTCTGAGATTACGGAGGAACTGCACGGAACTGAGTGAATTCAATCGTCAGGCAAAAGACCTTAAAACGAAACTCATGGAAAGGCAGTACCCAACAAGGACCATCGAAAAAGCGATGAAACGCGCAAAAAACAACCATAGGGAGGCACTCATAGAGGAAAATCCCAAAGAAAAGGAAATGAACAGAAGACCTATCTGCGTAACAACCTACTCCACAATATCGAACCTGTTGTCAAAGGTTATCGATAAACACTGGGGTATACTGAACTGTGGAGACCTCATTTTTGAAAAACCGATGCATGCACATCGGAGGGGCAAAAACATAAAAGACATCGTGGTCCACACTAGACCACGGGAAAACCAGGTTGCAAGACAGAATCCGACCAGTGTACAGGGCCACTTCCCATGCGGAGATTGCAGCTGCTGCCACCAGACTCAGAAAAGCAAAAACCTCACCTTCAGGAATGGCACGACATGGGAACAGCGCCAGTTCTCGAACTGTAACACGAAAAATGTGGTGTACTTGATAAACTGCCCATGTGGACTGGAATATGTAGGCATGACCACCCGACCAGTCAAAATAAGGATAGGTGAACATAAATCAAACATACATTGTAAGAAATCAACAACTAAAATGGCATCTCATTTCCTGTCACAACAGCACTGCATCAATGATCTCCGCTGGACTGTCATTGAGCGACTATCTACGGAAACAGGCCTGTTCCAAAAGGAACAACGTTGGGTGTTCCGCCTGGGAACCCATGTCACGGGACTAAACGATGACATACCGTGGAGCCAAATCACTTGACTACTACGGCTGGTATCTGTCCACTAGGACCAGCGCCACAAACAACATCTTTGAACATGCGCTGCCTTCAACCGGCCAACACGCATGCGCATAGACACTAATGGGAAACAACTCATGCGCATGCACACATGACACACGGTCGGATAAACAGCGGCGCTCCCCGTTTTTGTCCTCTATTCAGCGCCGCACTCAATAAACAGCCCATGATTGGCTATGGAGCGGAAAGGCCATATATGGGTATTCCGGTAATGAACAAATAACAATGGGTCACATGTCAAAGGTGATTAGATCACATGTATAGAGGCCGAAACAAGTATTCTTCATACATGGTCCCTGTGACTTCCGGCATTTAACCAATGGGAACACACCCAGTCTCCCTTTATATACCAACGAACACGTCCGCATTTCATTCACGGCGGAGCAGCACAGGGTGGTAGAAGGAGGTCAATACAGGCAGATTTCGTGAGTATTCTTTTTAAACAGAATCCAGCCTCCCTAGGTGTATGGAGGAGGTAAGAAGTGAATATAAGTAACAGCACTGAGTCCACCTCTCTATCGTTGTAGATTGTGGATCCACCTACCTACCTTGATGCTCAGGACTTGCTCATGATGCAGTAGACATCAAAGACCACGAGTATGTCCAAAAAAACAATAAGTACAAAAAACCTAAGTGTGTCTTATGTGTTGTGTGTCTAGTATGTCTTTTTTCTTTACAGGTTGTTTAAATGTTTGGGGCTCCAGGTGACTGCACCTGTCTGAGCCAATACCATATGGTAACCAAACCTAATGGTTTTTTCTTCTTTTTTCAGGACATGTAAATACATGATCCCAAGAACCGCTTTAGGCACATTGTAGCCAACTTTAAATGAGTGATTTCACTTTTTATTAAAATAATTACCCCCTTTTTCTAGGAACACGTGAGTAGGGTTGGGAGTTGTGCCCCGTCCTGAAGAAGGTACACACGTACCGAAACATGTCGACGCACACCAGAGGTTCTGTCCCTAATTAAGACAAACAAACCTCGTCTTTTCTTTGCACACCTTTTTAATAGCACCAGCTAGGGGTCCGAAATAAAGTTTTTTTCATTTTCCCACTAGCCAGGTACTTTTTAATTTTTTCACCACATTTCCCACTCACATTTAATCCTCTTATCACTCACACTCAACACACACCACACATAGTCTAACTCTGTCAACGCTCCCGCGTAGTCGTAGGTCGCAGCGTGCCGCATCCCTCTAGCGGGGTGCGAAGACCCCGATGATGAAGCATGACACCAAGGGGCCTGTTGGTGTGTGAGGGGTATTTTACACAACACTGAGTACTCCCCTTCTTTTCACACTGGTAGTAGGATTCTTCTTGTTTATTTATCAGTGCCCGTGGAGTAGGAATCCTACCTTGTACTCTACCTCCCTTCTTTGTTAAAAATGGGTTCAAGGGAAGGGCAGTCTAACTGGTCCTTCCCCAGGTCTTCTCGTGAGGGTCCCCCTGAGCCCAGAAACTCAACTTGATCAAGTTCGAGTTCTTTAGGTTCAGTTTCCCGCAATTCCTGGAGGTCAGCCTCCTCTGAGACTTGATCCTCGACCTGGGGCAAGGGGGAAGGCAATGCCTTAACCCGACTGCTCTTCTTCTTGGGAGGTGTCTGGTCCATTGTTCCAGGATCCAGCACCGGTTCAGTGGGGCATCTTCTGACCTGTGACCTAGTCACAGCAAGCACGTGTGCTGGCAAGCCTAACATCTCCATGTGAGTCCTGTGCTCCACTTCTGACCATTGTGATGACTCAAAATCATTGCCCAACAAACAATCCACTGGGAGGTCTGAACTAACAACAACCTTTTTCTGGCCATTTACCCCTCCCCAGGAGAAAGCAACAATCGCCATACTATGACTGGTAGTGACGTTGCTGGCATTGGTCACCAGGAAATCTGTACCTGGCATGATCTGTCCAGGGTCCACAAAGTTAGGCGTCACCATGGTGACACTGGCACAAGTGTCCCTATAGGCCTGAGCCATTTTTCCATTTATTAAAGGCGTCTGTCGGTATTTGCCCAAGGTATTGGGACTGACATCAGGGGACATATCCACATCCCCTGTACAGACAAGGACAGCCTGAGTGAGTGTGCCAACTAAGTTGTCACACCCCTCAGAACCCAAGGTTAACCCAACTAGTCCCTTGGGAGGTGCACTACTGCTGCTGGCTGTACTAGGGGGCACAGGTGCCTTAGGGGCTGCAGTAGCAGGAGTCTGCCCTCCTTTCTTGGCGCACTCACTAAACCAGTGAGTTTTACTCTTACAGTATTTGCACCACCTTTTCGATTGGCCTTCTTGATTCTTCTTTTTCTGGGAAGCCTGACCCCCCCCCCCTCTTTGGGTTGTTGGGGACCTGTCGAAGACTTCTGGTCATTTTGCTCCCCTTTAGAATCTTTACCTTTCTGGTCTGCTTTCTTCTGACCACCCTGGTTCTGGCCCTCATTTTGCTTAACCCTTGTTCTGACCCATCTGTCTGCCTTCTTTCCCAATTCTTGGGGAGAGGTCAGATCCGAGTCGACAAGGTGCTGATGCAACAACTGGTTCTGACAATTGTTTAAAATCTGTTCTCGCATGATCAAATTATACAATCCTGTGTAATCAGTAACCTTACTGCCCAGCAACCAGCCCTCCAAAGCCTTAGTGGCACAATCGACAAAATCAGACCAGTCCTGAGACTTTGGGGCATATTATCAAGGGGGTTTATCTCCGCTTTTTTGGCTTTAAAAGCCAAATAGGGAGATAAAATTATCTCCCTATTACCAAGCTGTCGCTAACACCAGTTAGCGACAGCTAGTAGGAGATAGCGACCATCTTGGGCCCCACTTTGCATGTCAGTGATATTTATCACTAATGAGATGCAAAGTGGGCGTGCCAAGATGTTAGAGACTGAAAACAGTCGCTAACATCGCTATCTCCTATTACCAACTTTTGGAGATATTCGCGCTAAGCGGGAATATCTCCAAAAGCTAACACCTGCCCTGAGCAGTTCTTAGCCATGTTATCCAATGGGAGGTGGATAACATGGCTAAGAGCATTTGCTCGATAATGCATGAATATCGCTGACTTTTCAGCGATATTCATGCATTTCGGCCGTTTTTTATCGCATTTGCGATAAACCTTGTTAATAGCAAGGTTTATCTGCGATAAAAATCGCCGATGTGCGGCGATAATTTTTGTCTCTAAACAAGTTAGAGACAAAAATTATCGCTAGTTGTTGGTAATATGCCCCTGAGTTTTCTGGGTATCCCTGAACAGCAACCTGTACTGCTCAGTGGTTAGGCCGAACCCATCAATCAGTGTGTTCTTCAGGACCTGGTAATCGTTAGCATCCTCAGCTCTAGTAGTGAGGAGCTTATCTCTACCTTTACCTTCAAAGGAGAGCCACAAGATAGCTGCCCACTGACTCTGGGGGACGCACTGTACAGTGCAGGCCCGCTCCAAAGCAGTAATCCATTTGTGGATGTCATCCCCTTGCTTAAAGGGGGGCACTATCTTACTCAGGTGTCTAGTGTCTAAACTCCTGTTTTCCTGTGGGGGAATGCTGCCACCAGTGGGGTTCTTCCCACTCAATTCTTGCTCTCTAGCAAAGGCGAGTCTTTCTTTGGCCAGGGCAAGTTCTTCCCTTTCGATCCGCAGATTGACTTCCCACTCTTTAGCTTCGTACACTCTCCTCTGAGGGGATGTCATCCCTCTTCGAGAAGAGCCTCGAGAGCCATTGGTTCGAACGGATCTATTAGAGCCTCTCGACAGAGACCTAACTCGTCCATTCCCAATGTTAAGCTGGCCTGAGAGGGGCCCCAGGGGTCTCCTAGTACCATTCTCGTGCCGGCTTAAGTTGTCCCTAGTTAGCTGGCTAACTATTACTGGACCTTTGTCTGCCTCGTCCCCAGATGTCTCTGGCTCCTCGTCCTCCTCTTCACCTTCTGCGGAGAGATGGATAAAGTCAGGGTCACCTCGGGTTCCCTCGAGGGGGGGCATATTACCTTCTGAATGAGAAGGGTCGGTGTTACCAGCCCTCCTAGCATCATAAGTCTCCAAGAGACCAATCAGAAACGGAATGGTAGGGTTTGGACCCTGTTTTAGCTTCCGAGATGTACAGATTTGTCGCATCTCTTGGAAGCTAAGTGCAGCATATCTGGAAGTGACCTGTGGAAGGTCGACTGATACAAGCCGAGACTCAGTGTTCCTCCTTTGTCTGACGTGCTGCTTCTAGTGTGGTGTAAGTGATGCACCTACCTACACTATATGTTTACCTACTGATCCCTTGCTAAGAGTTGCAGCCAAGGTGTGCTAAGCCTTGAGGAGCTACAACAGCTGGTTCAGTAGAACTCAGAGTATTCTAAGCTAAGTTATATGTACCAGAAGTACTTATGCGATCTTTCACAAGATATTCTTAGGATACGCGTGGTAAAACAACAGCAAGCTCAAATCCCAACCGCTGCTCACCAATGTGAGAAGTTGGCCTGATATGCAGTGCTCACTATTCTAGTGATCACTATGCATCAGTCCAAACGACCCTTATGGTGATTGGTTGTAAGTCAACCTTAGACCAGCTATCCTAGTAGCGTGGATACGAGCAGTCTTCGGGCTAAACTCTAGAGGGGGTGTTAAGCCAGCTGTTATACCATCACATACCCCTTGAACACCAAGTGAAAGGACACCACACAAGTGTTATGAAAATAAACAGTGTATTTATTAGAATCACAACAGCCCTGTACTCTTTATGAGGACAGGGTACTAAGCACACAACAAAACTCTTAGGAAAATACTTCAAGTGCACAATCAATACAAGTGCCCGAGGGCACGGAAAGTTTAGTGGTCTCGGGCGGACCCGATAAGGCAAGTCGGAAGCGGTAGGGACTCGGGACCCTTAAATAAGGAGGCTATGCGGGCACTGAAATGCCGAAGTTACCTAGCCCAAGGGCTGCGGCTGCACAAGTCTTTACAGACGTCGGGAGTTCTCGCTGACGAGCCAGGAGCCGGAAGGAAGGAGTTGCTGGCCGGCGACCAGTGGAGATAGTTCGTAGAGATCCAAGCCCGGATCAGAGATGGATGACACCTGAAAGCAGAGGGGACCAAGTTCGTACTACTAGCCAGTAGTCCGAGGGTACCAGGAGGGCACAGGATGATCGTCACCTCGACTAGGTGAGTGGGCGACGCTCGGCTCTGCAGTCTCACGGACCAGGAGGCGTTGTCGGCGACCAGGATGGAGGTGCGAGGTGTCCCACGAAGGTTGATGCTGTCGGCGTAGCTGGGCCCAGGATTGGGGCAACAAGCCTTGGCAGATTCAGGGCCACGTGGTGAACCTAAAATGGCGTCTTGAGTGGACCAGGAAGGTCCGGGGTGCTCCTCTTTGAAAAGGGAGCAAGGGTCAGTCTGGAGCAACCAGACCAACAGCGTTGTTGTCGGACGTCGTCGAGAAGGTCACAAGCCAGCGGCTAGTAACCAGACAACGTGATGAGCGGCAAAAGCAGAAGGGCCCCACGCAGATCGTGGAGATGCTGGGAGGCTGCACTTCGGTGCTGGAGCTGCTCAGGGTCGGGGCTTCTCGGACCCCAAAGCACTCACCAGAGGATCCCTCGGCGGTCGTGCTGGTTAAGAAATCGTGCAGGTTTTGATGATGGCCGGTCCCTCGAGGTCCCGTCGCACCCACGGATCTCAGCTGATCTGACGATGTGGGTAGAGGTCAGAGGTGCCAGGGAAGCCGGTTCTCGTCGAGCTGGGCAGTCGGATTCCTGAGGAAGGACTTGCAGCAAACCGCAGAGTTCTTAGATGGTGCCTGCGGATGCAGGGTGACTACTCCTTAGCCACAAGGGAGAAATCTTCAGAAGAGTCTAGAATGTCCTTTCGTAGAAAGTAGTTCTTGATTCAAAGATGATCTAATTTGGAAGGGTCCCCGCTTCTGCCTTTATCCTAAAGAAAGGGGTGGGTACGTGACTAGGTCCTGCCCTAGGGGTGGGATTAGAAAGGGGGGTGGTTACACCCCTCTCCCATGTCGGACTTTCCCCAGGTCAGGGGCTGGTGTGCCCCTGGAACTGGTTCTAGCTGGCAGATGCGTAGTGAGCACCGGGGTGCCACTCCGCAGTCACCTTCCTGTAAAGCCCTGCCTACCCAGGATACACAAAACCCTGTCTGGGATGGTGCGAGCACCGCCCCGGACAGGAAACCCTTTGTCCAAGCTCTCCTCGCTGGAAGGACTCCCAGCAGCAGGAGGTCAGACTCGTGTCTGTGGTGGCAGCGTCCATTTTGTGGAGCTGAGGCTTCAGTTAACTTTAACCGGGGTTCACAGTTACGTACATGTCGTGTCCCTCTAGAAGGGTGGAATGCTAACCCCATCGCCAGCATTGGTGAGGGGTCAGTATCCCGATTCGTATGACACCTTACTCGACATGTCTTGATAACGCGATACCGAAGTTAGCGATATGGGACGCGTTATCATGGAACAGCCATTGGGTCTTGGTTCCGCAAGCTGCAACCGGGCTCGGCTCGTGCCAGAGCCAATTCACACAATTCCACGCACTCTGCCTTCAGGATTGTCAAGGCCTGCCATAGGAGTGACTGATAGGAACTCGGGTGTCCATTTGAGGGTTAGATATAGGTATACTATATCTAAAGCAAAGGGTGAGTACGCCACCTTGCCCCAGCTGTCGTGCAGCCAGTTGTGTCAGATTTAGATGGCCATCCAGGGGTGGCATAATACATGCTTCAGCCCCTGGTAGGCCCTGGGTACACCGATGCCCTGAGTGACAGAGTCTGACAAGGTGGCCCAGTTCCAATTGGGTAATGCACCTAAGGTACACATGTCAATTTAGTGAGAGAACAGCTAGGCTGTGGGTCTGATTGTGCGTCACTTTGAAAAGGGAAAAAACCTTTATTTTCAGGGTTGAAACCTTCCCCACTCTAGGGTGTCATGCTTCATCATCAGTTTCCTCCTCACACTACTAACATGCATCGTAGTGGTGTGGGCTACAACTATTCTAAAACTTGAGAGGAGCTCTTGGATGAGATATGTGAGCAGTTGCGGCCGGCATGGCTCGTGTGGGGGTGAGGGGCAGCACTGGCTGGGTCGCTGGGGGCCATAATGAATAAAAAATAAACTTATCTTGAGGCTGGGTCCTGCATCATCTCTGCTTCTGCTCTCCTGCCTCTGACTCGGACAGGAACAGGAAGCAAGCAGCCAGGCTGCCTCACCTAAGCCAATCAGAATGCTGCAAAAAACTGTTGTGATTGGTTTTAGCGCCGTGACACAGCGCTCAGCCAGGGGCTGGAGGGATGGGCATGTTCTCCATGCAGGCTGCAATGAGGCCTGCATGGAGAGGGGGAAAGTGCGCATGACTTGTTTAGGCAGCCCGAGAGGGCCGACCAGTCATTGGGCACTCAGGAGAGGGCAAAGAACTCCTCCTCTGCCCTACTCCATAAGCAGAGCTGCTCCGCTCACCCGCTCGCCCGCAAAGGAAACATAAAATGATAATAACTAAAAGTTATTACCATTTAATGTTTTTGCTTCTCGCACTGCGAGATAGCAGTTGGGCAACGATCCTCCGCTCCGCCATAGCAGAGAAGCCGCCACTGTATGTGAGGTTACACCAATGTAGGCTGCTTGGTGAGGGTGAGCAGAGCATAATAAAGAGCAGTGAAAGGCTAATTAAAACTACCTCTCACTGGACATAGTCCTAGCTTTAATGAGTGTCCCCTTGGAGCATATTAAAACTTGGAATGGCTACAAACACTAGTATACACTCAACGTGGCTTGACCATCGTTGCTAAAATATGTAAAAACATTTAAACCAAAAAGACATTAGTACTGAGGCAAAAAGAAATATTCAGTTTAACACAATCACATATGCCTTTACATTCTGTAATAGAAATACTATGCTCAAAGTGACACCACAAAACTCAATCTAGTGGAATTACATGGCTAGACACCTAAACAAAATAAAGAAAGAATATTTTCCTGTCCTATTTGGCCCAAATGAGAGCCCAAAAACAGCCCAATGCGGTTGAAACAGGCCCCATGCCCTTAACAGAAGCCCAAAACAAGGAAGACAAAAGCCTGAAAGAGGTACAATAGGCTATGAACATGAACAAACAGAACATAGAAGGCAATCAATTAACACTATAATATATAAACAACAAACTGTTAATGGAGGGTCCGAGGAATATTTATAGACCAGCCTAGGTTAAATTCCTCACAACTCATACATATACAACAGAGAAACCTAGGGGTCTAAAAATAGGATTATTAAGAATCTCTATATACTTAACTGGAAGTCTAGGTTTAGTACAACCAGATACAGCCAAGGCTAACTAGTTATGGCTTGGGACAAGGAATATCAAAAATGTGGGCCATCAATGATTGTAGAGGAAACACATTTTTAGGATTCTCATCAAAAGATTGTATGATCAATATTATCACTTGGTAATCCTATAAGGGTCGCATGTCTCTAGATAATCGAGACGGAGATTGTACCCTTTATCAGGAAATGGGATTCCGACCCACAATCACTTTTGGACCATGTGACTCTGATCTGATGGGATCAAGTGCAGTGCAGGGAAAATTATAAAAGTGGGGAATTCAAAATAGGATAGAGAACCACAAGAAAAAAGATTTTTTATTAATTAGAAACGGAAGGGCCTCTTCCTGTTAAAAACTAGAACAGTGCAGTAATATATGTATCTTGCAGTTCGACCAAATATCTGCAAGGGAGCCAACATGTTTCAGCCTCTTGGGAATAGGACCCTAGGCTTTCTTCAGGGCCTCTGTTCTAACTAGTAAATGCTACTGCAGGCACGGCGAAGCTCTGGAACTCCCTCCCCTCTGCCATCCAATCTGCCTCGTCAGAAGCCAATTTTAAGAAACTCCTAAAGACTTGGCTCTTTGCGCAGAAAGCCTAGTACTTCACCCTGCATTCCTCTCTGCTGCTGCGGTTTCTTTTCAGCGCCAGGACACCTCCTCGTGAGGTAGCTGTTCGCGCTATACAAGAATCTGTATTATTACTGCAAGTGATAGATAATGTGCTAATTTAATTCAAAAACATATTATATTTTTAGTGAAATGAAGTGATAACAAAGAAAGGATATTATTCTCCATCATCTGTTAAACTTCTCTGTGTCACCTGGTGTCTCAGACATCTGTAACAGCAAACACATGATGAACACACTGTTAGAATCATCCTAGTGCCCATTGCACTGTCCAGGAAACATTAAAAACGCTCTATGGGACAGTAGTCTACTCACCCAGTGTGTCAGGGGAACAGACCTCACCTCTCCTGGACCTGGCTCAGGAATAGTGAGACCCCGCTCTGTGGAAGCAAGATATCCCGAGCTTTAAAGACAGCAGAAAGAACACTTAGAACTATACTTCTCTGTCCTATATACATAGTATGCTCGGGCTCGTATTATCTTAGCCTCTCCGAGAGAAACTTGCTCCTTTCATCTTAAACCTGAAAGACCCTAACCAATCAGGTGCAAACCCATTTCTCTAACTGTGTTCTAACCATCTCAATAGTGGCCACCAGTACGGCAGTGGTTAGACATGTAACCTAAAAGGCTAAACAAGACTTGGCGGATTATCTTTAATTCTTACATCCCCAAGCCTAAAAATTATTGTTACCGGCAGAACAACATGGATGTCCCTACTTGTGCTCACCTGCCCGTCGTTGCCTCTGGCTGGTACTGAGTCAGGGGGAGGCAACGAGCGTCGACAGGGAGAGCCAAATTTAAATGAACGCCTGCAGGGCTGATTCGCCGAATAGCGAGGCAAAGTTATTACATGATTGGTCCTTTAGTGTAAACAAAGACGTAATCTCGTTTGCTAGTGCAGCTCTTTATAACAAACAAGGAACTTACTTAAATATTCAGTGGTGTGTTCGTTGGCTCTGAAGGCGAGCCTTCGTCTGCAAACACAAATGTTGTGTTCTCGCAAGAGTAACTCTCGGACTACAAAATGACGTCATGCGTTTTCCTCACTTGGCAGGACAACTACAGGCATTACTCTTGGAGAATGAATAAAAGTTATATGATATTTTATTTTCCTTTTCCTTTTATTCATAGTCCGATTTGGAATTGAAAATCAAATGCAGAGTGACCCCTATCCACATTTTGTACGTCTGATCAAGCGAGAAACAGGAAGGAACCCTGGTCTCGCGAGAAGTACCAAGGACTACCCGATTACGGTATTGTAATCCTCGGGGGGAGCAGAGCGAAGCAGTCTCCCCCCGCGGATTTTTGCCCGGTGGTACAGACCCAGAGCGATGACGCGTTAGGCAGGGCAGCGCGCGCGAGGCAGTGCGTAGGAGTTAGTCAGGAGCGCCGTTTTAGGCTCCGTAGTTGAGGCAGGAGCGTTTTTCGGCGAGGCGGGCCATTTCCCTTGAATTGCAGGCATTTATTTGACAAATTCAGGGCGGACATGATTACGCAAGAGGCACTGCAGGAGGCGCTCCGCGTCATAGCGGCAGCTGGCAGGAGTGACCTTTTGGCGGCAGGCACCGGCGACGCAGCTGACCCCCCTCCACCTCACAGACCCCCGAGGAGACAGGCGGCGAACGGAGTCAAGAGAGCCATTGACGCGTGCAGGCAGACGTCAGCCACGAGGAAAGGTCCGAGGAGAGCGCGGTCAGCCAGAGGGGCTCGGCAGGCAGCGGGGAACGTCCGGCAAGCAGGTCTGTGGAGGGGTCAGTCTTCCCGCTCCTTATCCCCTGCATTGCTACGAGGGACTGGCTGTGTGGTCAGGCTGCCGGGTGAGTTGGCTACTCCCCCATTTGGGAGGGAGGTTTTTGAGGTGGGTGGGCTTGACACAAGCACCCAGCGTGGGGGGGCGGGCAGGGGCAGACAGGCCAGAGCAGCTACAGTCAGGCCGCCCCGCCCCAGGCCAGTGCCAGTATTTACAGGGCCACATTGCTTTGAGGGCCGCAAAGAAACAGTTGGCCCCATTTGTACCCCCCCCCACCCTGCCTTAGTTACACAGCCTCCCCAGCCCCAGCCGCTAGTGGATTATTCGAGTGGCAGTGATGAGGAGGCTGCGGGGGGCGCCTGCACAATTATGACTGTACCACGCGCCCCGTCCAGGCCCAGGGAACAGGACTTTGAGGATGCAGAAGTTGTTTTTGGACTTTCAGACCCCCCCACTGAGGACCTTTCTGAGTTTTTCACAACAGGGCAGGTAGGCTTGCTGCCACAGGAAGATGGGGAGGTTTCTCAGATTAGAGATGCGGTTTTGGCAGAGCAAGGCCAAGACGAATTTATCCAATACATGTACGATAATGGGCTGGAGCACACCAGATTCAACAGAGAATATATTTTT
The DNA here is from genome assembly GCF_964263255.1 of Lissotriton vulgaris. NCBI lineage: Eukaryota > Metazoa > Chordata > Amphibia > Caudata > Salamandridae > Lissotriton > Lissotriton vulgaris. Next base: position 18,811,488 of record NC_141686.1, on the reverse strand, counting down.
CCAGAGGCGCGCCAGGCACCATTAGTTTTTGCGCCAGATGAGACAGAGTTGGGCCGCAGTTTATCAGGACAGTGGGTGTGGGTAGAACATGCCTCCACTGCTGACGCACAGCGGAAACATAGGGAAGTAAGGAAGCCCAGCAGCAAGGTATTTCTAGTAGACGGGGCAGATAAGGTGTCAGGTGGCTCTGGAGCGGAGCAAGGTCAGACCACGAATACGACAGGTAGCAGGAGAGCGAAAGGTAAGGAATTTGCGAAGGACAGAGCGGCCACTGACCAAGGTGGTTTTAATGTGGAATTTATGGCGGATCCACAACAGGCGGACAGGTTTTTGGAGCGAGAGCCTGTTTTGGATTGGGACATTTATGATGGGGGTGTAGGAGATGGTGAGCGTCCGGGAGGAAGCAGCCAAATCTTCGCTCCACAAGGCACAAGGGAGAGAATAGCGACATTTCCACAGCAATTAGAGGAGCGAAATGTTAGTAAACAACTGAGAAGTTTTCAAAAGGGACAATCAGCTGTAGCAGTGGGCTCTGGGAGGGGGGCTGGGACAACAAGCTCTGTTCAATCGTTACAGGTTCAAGATGAAGATGGGGACTCTGGAGTACAGAAGGAGAATCTCGAGCGGATCTCTAAAGAAGAACTGAGACGACGCGAGGAACAGCTTCCCAAGGGTAAGCCACATTGGTGGGGGGCATGGGATGTCTCTTCACAGGTTAGGGGTGAAAAGGCTCAGGACAAGGTACCGCAAATACACAGTAAAGCGGCGCCCGCACAGGCAAGTGGACAGGTTGGTAAGTCAGCCCACTACATTAGTCTAGAACACGCGGAAGATAGTTCACCTGTGCCAGGTAGGCTGCCATACATGGGTGTGTCAATGCCGCTAGGTACTCACCTGTCTCACAAGACAAAACAAAAGATATGGCAACATGACTACGTAGATGTTTTCCGTTTGCTACACAGAGATGTCCAATCTAGAGAAGGGTCCAAGGAGGAAGAATTAGAATTGGCAAGACGCCCCAGGGTGCCGAGAAATATAGACAATTGGTCGTCGGCATTTTTAATTTTCTCCAGCATTTATTGTGAAAAATATCCGGAAAGGGCAGTTTCACTCTTTAAGTACATGGATGTGGTACGCAAGGCCCACATGCATTTTGGTGGTTTTTCCTGGTTAAATTATGACGAGGAGTTTAGGGCCAGGATGAGCATGAACCCTTCAAAACCTTGGGGTGATATAGACACAGAATTATGGTTGCAATGGATGTCATCCTCTCAGCTATCGGAAACCACCCACACAGCTAGTGGTTTGCCGGTGGCGTACCGGCCCTTTCCAGGGCGCGCCGCCCAGGGAGGGGCGGGGACTGTCACAAGGGGGCATACAAGCGGATTGGGCTCCTGCTGGAACTACAACAGGGGGTATTGTAACCGGCCATATTGTAGATTCAAGCACGAATGTTCCCAGTGCGGAGGCAGACATATGCTATTTCAATGCCTTACGCCTGCAGCAGACACAACCGAGCATACCCCACAACCACAAATCCAGGCAGCCAGGGGCAGGGGAGCTCCACTCCCTCCTATACCAAAAGGCTTTTACCCCAATTAAATGGGAATTGCTCATCCCTTGGCTGGACAGGTACCCGAACAGCGAGGCAGCTGCCAAACTTTATTGGGGGTTTAAGGAGGGATTTCGAATTGGTTACCAGGGCCCCAGATACAGGCGTTGGGCGGAGAATTTGAGGTCTGCTAGAGATTTCCCGGAGGTGGTGGGCAGGAAGCTGGGTGAGGAAGTAGGCTTAGGCAGAGTAGCTGGGCCTTTTGAGGAGATGCCGTTTGTTCATTTCATGGTGTCGCCGCTAGGGGTAATCCCCAAAAAAGCGGCGGGCGAATTCCGCATGATTCAACACCTTTCGTGGCCGGAGGGTAGTTCCATTAATGACTTTATTGCTGATGAGGACTCAGCATTCTCGTACACTACAGTGGACGAGGCTATAAAAATGGTACGAAGTTTAGGAGATCAGGCCGAGCTTGCAAAATGCGACATTCAATCTGCTTTTCGATTAATACCGATACACCCCCTAGATTTTGAGCTTTTGGGCATGCAGCTGAATGGTTATTTTTATTTTGACAAGGTTTTACCTATGGGATGTGCAGTTTCCTGTGCCATTTTTGAATTGTTTAGTTCATTTCTACAGTGGGTGTTTCAGCAAGAGTGTAGGGTAGGCAAAGTGTGCCATTACCTTGATGACTTTTTATTTATGGGACTGGCGAAGTCCGGACATTGTGAGAGGGCGTTACAAATTTTTCAGAATATGGCAGAAGCATTTGGGGTGCCTTTGGCACGAGACAAAACAGAGGGGCCCAGCACACAGATTACTTTTCTTGGAATAGAGATCAATACAGTGGAAATGGTGGCACGACTTCCTAAGAAGAAGTTAGAGGAAATTAGGTCATGTATTCAAGAGGCCCTTCAAGTAGACAAATTACAACTCAGGCAAGTACAAAGACTATTAGGATACCTGAACTTTGCGTGCAGAGTAGTGAGGGCAGGAAGGACTTTCTGCAGGTTGTTGGGTATGGCCATGTCAGGAGCAACTCGGCCACACCATAGAATCAGGCTCACCAAAAATATAAAGGAGGACTTAAGGATTTGGTTGTTATTTTTAGCGGATTTCAATGGAGTGCCACTGTTGTTCATCGAAAAAAGTATGAAGTGGCAGGTGCAAATGTACTCAGATGCGTCAGGTTTACATGGATTTGGCATTTTTTGGGATGGGCGCTGGTGCGCTGAGCGGTGGCCAGAAGAATGGATTTCCCAAGGTCGCAGTATAGCGTTTTTGGAGCTTTTTCCCCTTTTAGTGGCTTTGCAGGTATGGGGCCAAGAGCTTAGCAACAGAACAATCCTTTTTCATGTAGACAACTTGTCAGTTGTTCACTTAATAAACAGGCAGAAAGCTAAGGACAGGAGGGTGCTAGGCCTTTTGAGGGCTTTCATGCTGTTAAGTCTGCGTCTGAACATTGTTTTTCGCGCAGCACACATTGCAGGTATCAATAACTCAATTGCTGATGCGCTCTCTCGTTCCCAGTGGGACAGATTTCGCGAGCTGGCCCCGGGAGCTGCACTCAAGAAATCATCGGTACCTATCAGCATCTGGGCTCTAGGGGAATGAGGATACTACGGCTGGTGGAGAACTCAATAGCGTCATCCACTCAACGAAGTTATAGGCTGGCATGGCATGAATTTCTAAGTTATGTTGACACTTATAACTTTGTACAAAGAGAAGAGATGTATATCCCCCTCATACTTGATTTTGTTTTACATTTAATTGACAGGGGTTTGTCACATAACACCATAGCGGGTAAGCTAGCGGGGATTTCCTTCTACGGACAATTGTATTGGGGCCGGGATCCAAATAACCATATATTGGTGAAGAGAGTTTTGAAGGGATTACAGAGGGTGAAGGCGTCAAGCTCACACACAAGAGCGCCAATAACATTTGAATTGCTCCAAAGTATGTTGGGGTACTTACACAAAGCTTGTTACAACGCTCATGAAATTAAGCTTTTTAGGTTGGTAATGATATGGCTCTTTTTTGGAGCTTTTAGAGTTTCTGAACTTTTAGGTTTAAAGAATGATTGCGGCTTATGTGGCAGGGATGTGTGCTTGGAAGGTGACACTTTGAAAATATGGTTAGGCAAATCAAAAACAGATCAATTGGGGCAAGGGGTGTGGATACACCTAAATGTGACTCACATACAAGGTTGTTGCCCAGTACAAGAGTGGAGGGATTTTCAGTTTTTTACAGGTGTTCTGGGTGGACCAATCTTTGTGCACGAGGCAGGCGGTAAGCTTTCGAGTCACCAACTGCTAGTAGTCATGAGAAGAACACTTTTATTGTTAGGCTTCAATCCAATGAATTATGCAACACATTCATTTCGTATAGGAGCAGCGTCTGAAGCAGCCTGTTTGGGTTTGGGTTGGAATGCGATCAAAAGGATAGGAAGGTGGAGTTCTAACTGCTGTGCACGCTATGTAAAAAAATAAAAAAAAAAAAAAAAAAAGAAAAACCAGCACATATGCTGTAGAAGAAGCATGGACAGTAGTCCAAACTAGAAGTTGTTAAGCATAAAGTTGTATGTTGAGTTTTTCTTATTGGGTCTGTTTTCTTTCATCTAGGAGACATTCGGGGTTTGAATCCGGCCAAAAAACAAATCTGGATCGTGGGACACTCATTTGTGAAGTGGGCAGCGATCTTTGCGGATCATCAAATCTATGGAAGGAACCTTGGTATCCCCAGCGCTGGACATGAACTTTACTGGTGCGGTAAAGGGGGTATGCGCTGGGAGAACTTGTTTCCTCTATTGGCTAAGATAAGGTATGACAGAGGCGGTCCTGATATGCTCATTCTCCATCTAGGGGAAAATGACCTAGTGGCTTTATCGGGGCTCAGCATAATCAAAGCCATGCAATTAGATTTAGCTGTGGTTTCTAACAACTGGCTAGGGACCAGTCTAGTATGGACTGAATTTGTGTTTAGGCAGCAATGGAAAAATGCAAGGAGTCAGGCCGCCATGGAAAAGGCCAGAAAAAAGGTAAACAGGGCTATGAAGATCTTCTGTGTGGGTTTAGGGATCCAGACAATTGCACATGACAGCATCACTGGAAAAGACGGCCATCTGTTTAGGGAAGACGGTGTCCACTTAACACAGTTGGGGATGGCGTATTACATACTGGAGATCAGAGACATGCTATCAAAATGTTTGAAAGTTGATCTGTGGGTGTCTGCTAGAAGGGAGGAGTAAAAAAAAAAAAAAAAAGAGCAAGGGCAAAGCAAACTGACATGGGTATCAACATACTATGATAAGAATGGTTTGGGTTTGTTGGTGGGGTCAGGAAAAATCCAAGGTTTTTCCTGTGTGGCGGAATAGGGGGAGGTCAAGATTTAGAGCGGACTTGACCGTCCTTCAGGAGAGAGGGTGGTGGGAGGTACAAGATGGGGGAAAAAGAAAGAAAGAGGGAAAGTGAAAAGATGTCGAAACATGGGGGTGATTTCAACGAAAAGTAAGTTATATTGGTTTGGAACAATACCGTTATAAACAAACAAGTGCAAAAGAAAGGTTATGGTTTTGGCATAATATGAAAATTCATTGGTTTTGAAGACAAGTGAAAATTACAACTGTTTATTGGTTTATGGATATAAAAATTGCCTGATCTATGGAATAAAAAGTGGCCTTTTATGCTATCCAGTGGTGTTGTCTCATTGTGTATGGGTCTGGATTATTCTGGGCGATGTAATCCTCGGGGGGAGCAGAGCGAAGCAGTCTCCCCCCGCGGATTTTCGCCCGGTGGTACAGACCCAGAGCGATGACGCGTTAGGCAGGGCAGCGCGCGCGAGGCAGTGCGTAGGAGTTAGTCAGGAGCGCCGTTTTAGGCTCCGTAGTTGAGGCAGGAGCGTTTTTCGGCGAGGCCCGCCCACCCACCCCTGTTGATAAAATGTTAAATAATAAATTGTATACTGTTAACAAAGTTACTTATGAACATTAGATATGTCAAACAAGAAAGATGCCACATTAGGTCAGGCAATGGTTGTGTATCCTATTAGCTGAATTTGGCGGAATAGGGGGAGGTCAAGATTTAGAGCGGACTTGACCGTCCTTCAGGAGAGAGGGTGGTGGGAGGTACAAGATGGGGGAAAAAGAAAGAAAGAGGGAAAGTGAAAAGATGTCGAAACATGGGGGTGATTTCAACGAAAAGTAAGTTATATTGGTTTGGAACAATACCGTTATAAACAAACAAGTGCAAAAGAAAGGTTATGGTTTTGGCATAATATGAAAATTCATTGGTTTTGAAGACAAGTGAAAATTACAACTGTTTATTGGTTTATGGATATAAAAATTGCCTGATCTATGGAATAAAAAGTGGCCTTTTATGCTATCCAGTGGTGTTGTCTCATTGTGTATGGGTCTGGATTATTCTGGGCGATGGTTACATTTTAGTAGTTTATTATCCAGTGTTAGAGATACTGAAAACTACCAGCCAGCATCAATCAAGATTTCTCGGAGTGTGCAGCACCTCATAGGATAACATGGGAGTACAAAGGAGATTTAAAAAATACCCCAGAAAACGTTGAGAGATCAAATGAACTGCAAAAGATCTGCACTTATTAGGACAACTGCAAATGTGGAACTGCCAGGTACGCATTATGAATAGTGCAACCCTGATGCTATTTATATATGTCGCCCTAAATAGGCAATATCTTATTAGCAACTTCAGAAGCTGTTCATTTGAGGCTAAACCAAGGAATTTCATCATTTAACCCATGGCTGTCTGTATGTAATTTGTATACCCATTTCTGTTCTTTGTTAAACAAAAATTTGGATACATCCCTTATGTGAGAGGGAATAAAGGGTTTCTCAAGGACCATCCAAGTGAATTCTGATTCTCCATGATTATGCTGTATGAAGTGTTTTGTCAATTTTGAGACACTCTTCTTGCAACGGAAAGTACTTTTATGTTCCAGCATACGCGTTCTGACCTTTCTTGTAGTCATTCCGATATAACGCTCATTGCATGGACATTTTAGTTGGTAAATCTGATTGGAGCTGTTGCAATTTGTGAATTGCCTCAACTCCTATGGTCAATTCGTGCCAATATCTATACTGGTCATGTTTGATGTCTGTGAGCACACCGAACATCCACCACAAGAGTGGTGTCCAGTGGCCGCCGGTAAATCCCACAAAGTGCCAATAGTTCATTTTGGTAACTCTTTTGAGCGGGTATGTACAAGGGAATCTCGCAAATTTTTTGAGCATTTGAAAGCAAAGAGTGGATATTCAATCTTTTCATTGCTATAGTTGAGTAAACGCCAATGTCGTCTAACTATTTTCTGTATAGCGTTGGATTTGGTGTTAAATGTGCTGACAAACGTAAGGCGAGTCAAAGGTGGTTTTTCTATGGAAGGCTCCAAGAGTGCATCGCGGCTGTTGTTAATGGCTCGCTTCAGAGAGCGTCTAACTAGCTTGGCCGGGTAATGTGTTGTAAATAGCTTTTTATCATTTCCTATCCTTTAGTAGTCTATCTACAGTCTTTCTTGTGTGACTCATTCATAGAACCTTATTGTGTTCTGTATGTAATGTTCTTATCTAGTTAGTGTTCTAGGCTGGTCAGTTGAAGCCTGGTCAGCTGGTGGATTGCATGTTCTTTTACCTGTACTGCAATAAATGAAAGAAAGAGACTTCTCTTCTACCTACATGCGATCTTGTATTATTTATAACATTTGGCGACAGTTTATGAAGCTGACCAGAAATTTTTAAAGAATCCAGTTTGCAGTGAGCGACTTTTCAAGGAATCACTCACAGGAAATGAGCAGCATTCACCTAGGAAAGAATCCATGCATGAGACGAATCATTCGGAACAAACTTTAAAACTACGGTGAGGAAAAAAAAAATCGAAATTGATCAATTTTAAAGTCTCACGGTATGATACGGCGTGTCAGTTACATAATGTGTTGATTTGAAAGCTGCGCAAGTCTTCCTTGAGATTGCCTGTGTCATGGACATACCACATCTGCAGTGACGTTTGTTCAGAATCCGAATGTGCACAAAGGAGCATTGATGCATCTGTCACATCCGAGCACAGACAAAGGAAAATCCACACGTGGCACATCTCGAGCAGCGTAACTGGACTCCAGCGTAAGCAGAGTGCATCTTGGGTATTGACGTAGAGCATCACCACGTACAACGTTGGCGACCATCTTAAGAAGGGAAAATAATCGGAAAACAACAGAGCAAAAGTTATGCTGTCACACAATCGCATGTGAAGAAATTAACGATCTTCGCGGTGTTCAGTTATTTTCTTCACCATTGGAGTTAACCGATCGACGATATCACAGTGTACAGTCATTTTTCATCATTCGAGTTAATGGAAATGTGTTCAACTTTATAGCGTAAAGAAACCACTTTGAGGTGAATGTGTATCTTTTTAAACTATCGACATTTAAGAAAACTAAAATATTTAAAGGCTAATTTTTGCGCATTTTTTTTCTAAATATTCTTCACGCGCAATTACCAATTCTTTATGTAAATTGAAACCTTTTTATGTTTTTAATATTTCTTTTACAGTGACAAGAGCACCCAAACTTATTTTATAATTTGCTTATCTAACTATAGTTTTTTCAATTGTTCTTGAAGTATCTGATCATAGTTATGTCACAGCAAGTCAACGTTACATTACCACCCCAGTTTTTGAATGAACCTGGCAATCCTCAACTAGCATGGGAGAATTGGGTGTTGATGTTCTACAATTGTCTTGATGCATTAGATGGGGAAGATTTTTCTCCTAAAAGGAAAAAAGCTATATTGATGACCACTTTATGGAAGGAGGGTCAAAGAATTTTTAAGTATCTTCCTCAAGTACTAGCAGCAAGCAGTCAATCTCCTTTAGATGAATTCAAAGAAGCGATATCAAGATTAGAAATAAGATTTGCGAAATAAGAAAATCTTGTAATGAATCGGTACAAATTTTACATTAACAAACAGCGTAATGGAGAAACTATAGATGATTTTGTTGCTAGGTTAAGAGAGTTGTCTGTAAAGTGTAACTTTGGACAAATGACTGACGAATTAATAAGAGATCAATTGATTGTTCAATGTAATAATCGCAAAATCCAGGAAAGGTTATGGGCAGCCAAAAACCCTAATCTTAAGACTGCTATTGATAATAATACCGATATTTATAAAGCGCGAACAGCTACCTCACAAGGAGGTGTCCCGGCGCTGAGTGATCATTTTTCCAGGTAAGAATGGGCGGAGAAAGGGGAGAGAGTGTTTAGTTATTCTGGGAAAAGAGCCAGGTCTTTAGCTGCCTCTTAAAACTGGCTTCCGTTGGAGCCAGTTGGATGTTGACCGGTAGGGCGTTCCAGAGTGTCGCCGTGCAGGCAGAGAAAGATCTGCCTCCGAGTCTGGCTCTCTTGGCGCGGGGGATGGAGAGCAGGTTTCGTGAATTAGAGCGCAAGCATCTCTCCTGATAGTATCTGGGGAGTCTAAGCTTTAAATAGGAGGGGCAGGTCCCCTTTTGGGCTCTAAACGCCAGAGTTAGAGCTTTAAACTTGATTCTGCAGGCTACAGGGAGCCAATGCAGATCGCGCAAGTACGGAGAGACATGCTGTTTAAAAGGGATGTTTTTTAGCAGTCTCGCAGCCGCGTTCTGCACGATCTGCAGTCGTTGCACCAGATATTTGGGTAGGCCGAGGTAGAGGCCGTTTGCGTAGTCCAGTCTGGAAGTGACTGTAGCATGGACCACCGACTTGCGACAGTCTTCAGGCAGGAGGGACAGAAATTTGCGAAGGTTTCTTAGTTTATGGAGACAGCACGCAGAGACCTGCTGTATATGTGAAGAAAAGGAGAGACTCTCATCCCATCTTACTCCCAGATTTTTCGCATTGGTGCTGGGTAGAGGAGGGATACCCATTTCGGAGGGCCACCACAGGCTTGGGGGGGGCCGAGTATGTTTGCCAAAAAAGATGACTTCCGTCTTGCTTGCATTCAATTTGAGTTTGTTTGCATTCATCCATTTGGCAACATCTCGCAAGCATCCCTTCATATTGCTGAAGGCTGCCTCTGAGACGTCCGAGAAGGGGAAAATTAATTGTGTGTCGTCGGCGTATGAAATCGCCTTGACACCCCAATTAGCAATAAGGGAGAAGAGAGGAGCCAGATAAATATTAAAAAGTAGTGGACTGAGGGCCGAGCCCTGAGGGACACCACACCAGAGGGGTTTAGGTTTTGAGGAAAGGGGGCCCAAGGCTACTTTCTGGGTACGATCCGTGAGATAGGACTGTAGCCAGCCCAGAGCCTTATCTTCCAGGCCTGTGTTTTTTAGCCTTGACAGTAGCCTCACATGGTCCACAGTATCAAAAGCGGCAGATAGATCCAGGAGCACCAACATAGCCGATGCTCCTGAATCTAAAGACCACCTGATCGACTCAGCCACTTCTATCAGAGCGGTCTCAGTGCTAAAGCCCGCCCTGAAACCCGACTGGGTTTCATGTAGTGTGTCTCTTTCTTCTATGAACCTGTTCAGTTGGCGCTGTATCAGTTTTTCAAACATTTTGCCAGGGGCTGCTAACAGGGAGATTGGCCGGAGATTGCTCAAATCATCCGGGGCACCGTTTGGTTTCTTTTTTAAAGGCAGGAGTGTGGCATGTTTCCAGCAATCAGGGAATAGACCAGTTTTGATAGATGTATTCCAGATATGTAGCAATGAAGTGGCAATTGAGTCCGACATCATTTTCCAGAGCTTGGGCGGGCATGGGTCATCAGGAGCCCCTGATTTACATTTTTGTAGTTCCCTTTTGGCCTCGGCGAGGGAGATAGGATGAAATTGAGCTAAGGCGGGGAGGGAAGCCACATTATCATTTGTGTCGGACATAATTGTGGGCTCGGGACTGGTGAAGGTGTCGTAGACTTTCTCGATCTTTTTATCAAAAAAGACCGAGATGTCCTCGCAGAGTTTCTCCGACGGAGTCACTTCAGTTTCAATTGCCCGAGGTTTAAAAAAGGATTGAACAATTTTAAAAACTTCCTTGCTGGATTGTTCAGCTTGCTGAATGGAGGTCGCAAAGAACAATTGTTTTGCTTTTTTTATGGATTTGTGGAAAACACGCAGGGCTTCTTTATAGCAAATTTTTGCTGATGTGGAATAATTTATCCGCCAGAGACGCTCTAGTTTTTTGCAATGACTTTTTTCAGCCAATAGCTCAGTCGAGAACCATGGGGCCGAGGGGGATTCTCTGCGTGATGTAGCAATTTTTGCAGGCGCGATAGTATCCAGCGAATTACCTATCCAGAAATTTAGAGCCACAGCGTCCGAGTTCACATCTGATGACAGAGTTGGAGTAGTGGCTAAGAGAGCAGGACCGAGAGTCTCTGCTGATATGTTGGCCCAGTTTCTGCGAACATAGGATCGTCTCCCTTTTGTCTGGTGGTGGGAAGGGAAGGAGAAAGAAAAAGGGATTAAGAAGTGATCCGTCCAAAGCAGTGGTTGTGCGGTTTTGGCTGAACAGTCTGGGATATTGGAGAATATCAGGTCCAACGTGTGGCCTGCCTTATGCGTTGGTTCCGAGATAATTTGGATATTGATCTAGCTAAAGTTTTTGAAGAGTCGGAAATATGTGTGAAAGAACTTCAGAAATGTGCGTCAGATCAAAATGTAGATGAAATATCTGCAAAGAATGTAGTAGATAGTGACAATATTGATGATAATGCAGTGGCGTCAGTAAAAAAAAAAAGGTTACATGCTGCAAAGAAAGAATTCTAGTTTTAGATCCTCAAGCAGGAATTGCACAAAATGTGGTAGCTATTCTCACAGTTCAGATGCGAAGTTTTGCTTTGCTAATAACAAAGAGTGTTTTAAGTGCAGCAAAATAGGACATTTTGCGAAGATGTGTAAGAGTGTGTCAAAGTCAAGAGTTACAACTATCAATGGGAATGATTGTGAGATAAAAAGAGAGTTTAACAAACTGTTAGTTATAGAAGACATGAGTGTTAATTCCTGTCAAGAAGTGAGGGAGAAAAGGCCAAGAGCAGATTTCATAATTGATAGGAAAAATATTAGTCTGATGGTAGATTGTGGCTCAAAGTGGACAATCATTCCATACTCGTTACTTAAAGAAGTGTGGGGACAAAAACATCTGTTAGAAAGTGACATCTCACCCACTGGGTATCAAGGGGAAAAAATTAATCTTCTAGGGTATTTTGAGAGTCAGATATGTTTTAAAAATAGATCTACCATTGGCAAAGTATACATGTCTGAAGATGGTCCACCTATACTAGGTTGGATGCATCAGTATGATTTATATATCATAGTGAATCCTAGAGCTAAGGAGCAGGTGATGGTTTTGATGAGTGCGGTGTTGATGACATTTTAAAAGAATTTACGATGGTCTATGGGATAAACTAGGAGAAGTAGTGGGATATGAACACAAGATTCTCTTGAAGAAGGGTGCCATTCCAGTTCAGCACAAGGCAAGGAGAGTACCCATTGCTGTTAGAGAGGAGGTGAAAAGTGTGATTGAGGAGATGTTGCAGGGTGGCATAATAGAACCGGTTGAAGCGGCTACGTGGATTTCTCCGGTCGTCATCACACAGAAGCCGGATAAAAAAATAAGATTCTGTGTTGACCTTAGGTCATTGAATAAGAGTGTTGTGGCTGATGTCTTTCCTTTACCTAATATAGTTGAATTAGTATCCACATTACATAGTGCTAAATACTTTAGTAAACTTGATCTAAAGAACTCATACCATCAAATATGTTTGCATAAGGATTCAAAACACCTAACAGCTTTTATCACGACTGAAGGAACGTATCAATTCACCAGATTGCCATTTGGTCTCATTTCGGCAGCCAGTGTATTTCAAAGGATGGTAACAGAAATATTCAAAGGAATAGGAAACGTACTGTTCTTTCAAGATGACATACTATTATTTGGGGACAGTATACAGCAACACAATCATTTACTGAAGATCGTGTTGTCCAAGATTCAAGATGCAGGGTTGACCTTGCGCAAGGAGAAGTGTTCTTTCTTGATTCAGGAGATAGAATATTTAGGTTATGTCATCACAGCTGATGGTATTAGACCAAAAAGAAACTTATTAGCTGCCATTGAATCAGCTCCATGTCCAAGGATAAAGATCAGTTGAGGTCTTTTATGGGCCTGATTGAATTCTATGCGAAGCTCGTGAAAGACTTATCAGAAAAGACTGTAGTCATGAGAAGTCTTTTGAAAAAAGGAGTAAAGTTTATTTGGAATGAGGAGCATAGCAAATGCTTTGATCTTATAAAGTTAGATTTATGCAATGCAGGTGTTCTAACAGCTTTTGACATCAAGTGTACATCTGTTATAATGGTAGATGCCAGCAGTATTGGACTAGGTGCAGTCTTGTTGCAGAAACATGGAAATGAAGAAAAGACGGTATCTTTTGCTTCTCGTCCATTGACTATCTCAGAGCATAATTATTCTGTTATTGAGCGAGAGGGGTTAGCAGCTGTGTGGGGCACTTACTATTTTCGAACGTATTTATGGGGTACTAGATTCATATTGAGGTCGGATCTCAAGCCATTAGTCAATGTCATGGCTCCTGGAGGGGCAGGTAAAGGGTCTCCCAGGCTTGCTAGACTAGCTTCAAGATTACAAGATTTTCAGTTTGAGTTGTCCTTTGTTCAGGGTTGGCGTAATATTCAAGCAGACTGTTTGTCCAGACTTCCTGTGGCTGAGGATTTGGTGTGTGACTCCATGAGTGATGTTCAAGAGGAAAGTGCCATAGCCTTTTTTCACAATGTAATTTCTTTGGGCGAAGGTTCATTTACCAAAATTGAGTGGATTTCCAACATGGAGAAAGACTTGGTATTATTGAAGGTGATTGACTTGGTTAGGAAAGGGACTAGACGTGAGAGTTCTGTTGAACCGAGTGTGAGACCTTTCATAAGAGTCTTAGATGAGTTGTCTGTTTCTGGTGACATGATTTTGATGAGAGGAGATAGATTTGTTCCTCCGTATCTATTGAGACCTAAGCTACTCAAAATAGCTCATGAAGGACATCTTGGGCAGACACTCACTCAACGCAGAATTAAAATTAACTTTTGGTGGCCCTCTATTGATTCTGATGCTGCATCCTGTGTAGAACGTTGTGAGAGTTGCATAGAAGGTGAGAAGAGACTCAAGTTGGTTCCTAGTCAACAAGTAGGTAAAATTTCTACACCAGAAGTACCATGGCATAGTATATGCTTGGACTTTATTGGTCCGATGGATGAGTTACCATACAATCAGAGATTTGCTATTGTTTTCATTGATGTATTTTCTAAATGGTTAACTGTGAGTTTTGTTAGGGAGATAACTACTGACAATACCATAAAGTTTCTCAAAGATGTGTTTCATGATGAGGGATTCCCTTCTGTTCTTATAACGGACAATGGAACACAATTGACGTCTAATAAAATGAAGTCATTCTTAGAAAGTTGTGGTATTAGACATCATCGCACTAGTTTATATAATCCACAGGGAAATGGCTTGTGTGAGAGAGTCAATAGGTTGGTCAAAGGCATCATACAAATGACTAGTGTTTTAGGTTGTTTTTCAGAGGAGAGGAAATGGTTTGGGCATATCGCTCTACTCCGCATAAGCAGGACATTAAGTCTCCATTTGAGATGATGCGTGGAAGGTCTCCTGGTACGAAACTAATTCCCTCTTGGCTAAAGAATGTTGATGATGAGAGCTCATTTTCTAGCTCTTTGGGATTGTTTTCTTGTGGTATTTGTGCAGGAGATCTAGTAAAAGTTAAACCTGGCAGGATTTCTAGAGGTTTAACCAAGTTTAGAGGCCCATTCTTAGTGAAGAAGGTTTATCCTCAATATGTTGTATTGGAAAACGGTGAAAAATGGAATTATCGGAGAATTGCGATCTTTAAGAAAAATAACAAGACTTTGTATAGTGAAAGCAATGATAGCTTGACAGGTCACTCGTCTGACAATAGTGGGTACATGTTTTCAACTCAAAGTGAAGAAGTTGCATCTTCTTTTCCTCTTCTTAGGGGGGAGGATGGTGGTGGTGATGCTTCTCAACATTTAGAGAGTACTTCTTGTTCTTCTAACAACATGAATGTTGATGAAGTTGTGAACAACTTCAATACAAAGAATCCAAGGTTACGTCATCCACCTGTGTATCTGAATGACTATGTTTGCTGATTTTGTTAATGTTCTTACCTTTTATTTTCAGCACCTTGTAGGGAAGGAGATGTGTTGTACATAGCTTTTTATCATCTCCTATCCTTTAGTAGTCTATCTACAGTCTTTCTTGTGTGACTCATTCATAGAACCTTATTGTGTTCTGTATGTAATGTTCTTATCTAGTTAATGTTCTAGGCTGGTTAGTTGAAGCCTGGTCAGCTGGTGGATTACATGTTCTTTTACCTGTACTGCAATAAATGGAGAAAGGAGACTACTCTTTTACCTACATTGGATCTTGTATTATTTACAACATAATGTCTGGCTACCAATTGGTTAGAAAGAGTGGCTGCATGTTTTGAAAAAGTTTCTGGAGTGGAACAGTTCCTCCGAGCCCGGAGGAACTGTCCAAAAGGTAAATTGTCAGAAAGTGACTTGGGATGTTGACTCTCATAAAGGAGGAGTGAATTACTCGCCATCGGCTTTCGGAAAAGTTCACTTTCTAGGCCTGTTGGAGTGGTATAAATAGATAGGCCCAAAAAGGAAATCCTTTTCTTGCTGGTCTCAATTGTAAACCACAGGAACCTATTTTGGATGTTTAACCACTTGTGAAAGTGAAGGACAGAATCGAGGTCGCCTCTTCACACGACCAAGATGTCGTCAATATAGCGCTTCCACCATATTATTGAAGTGAAAAAAGGGTTCCCAGCTTTGAGCACAGACTCCTGTTCAAAATGATGAACATATAGATTTGCCAGCGATGGAGCAAAAATGCTGCCCATGCTGGTCCCTGAGGTCTGGAGGTAGATGGTATCTTCATATCTGAAGTAGTTATCCTTCATGGCGAGTTCAGCTAAGGCCATTATAAAGGGCACTGGAGTAATTGAGTCAAAGTCCAACTCACCCAGGATGGAGCTGATGGTATCCAAAGTCTTGTCGCGTTCTAATCTAGGACCCCGATCAATACTGTGACCTTATGCCCCTATACGGCTATAATCCCTTTGTACCCCTATATTGGCATAACCGATCAAATGTAATATTCAGAAACTCGTCTCTGGCCTTACACGATCAGAGCCACATTTCAGAATCTCTTCCTCTGCAGCTCATTAGAGCAAATGACACAGCAGAAGCCACTATCTAAGATTCCTAGATTACACTCCGAGTTCTTCAACAAGATAAAAACTCAGCAACCTGGGAAAGCCCCGCTTGCTATGTTTTGATTAGTAATAGAACTCTAATGAGCACTGAGAGACAATCACTTCCTAGTAACATCTTTATTGACGTCTTATGTCCAAAAACGTACGTCAAACAAGGCACCTTTCAGGTATAAATATTACCAATGTTGCCTTAAGCAAACGCTGCCACGCTGATACTGATGCTATCGCTGCCTCAACGACATCGGCGAACTATGGTGTGGTGAACATAGGAGCATAACAGCTGTCCCCCTGCAGAGCCCAGCAGATACAAGCTGCCCACGGACGCTGCCCCTCCTCCTCTTCCTCGACGCGCTGAGAGAGACGCTGTCTTTTCTCCTGCCGAGAAAATCCAGCTCCGGCGTTTCCAGCCTACTCTTGCGAATGACTGGCATATCGAGTCCTGGAAGGAGATACAAGACCTCCAACATTCTATTCCAGAGGTATGATGTTGACTAAACCCTTAGAGAGAATTCTCGAAGCAAACCTTGGCAAAACCAACTTAACTAAAAATGCTACTTACTTACTCCCTCCCAAGTATTAGGCTTAGGTCAGGTACACTGGGGTAGGCGTAGTTAGAAGCACCAGTTGAGTACGTTAGCCTAATGTATATATGAATGTATATATGTTTTATTCATTTTAAACAATTGTATGGCTAAGAAACCATATCAATGCTTTTACAGTATTATTTCACAATCCTCATTTTACTGTACGCACTTTTTATAATAACTAGTCTTGCAATTGTGGCAATTCATTTCTCTTGTACGAGAAGAAAGACTGTTCAATAAATAATACCTTTTTATTGAAAACGCCCGTCTCTCTATTCTCTGCACTTTGGTGAAAGTAATCTGCACAAAACTGACTGAGTAAAATAACTGTCTATTGTTTCACACGACTCTAGAGATTGACTCTTATTCTAAGGAGCAAAGTTGTCATGTTTATGCGGTTGTTGCAAAACTGAATCCCTTCTTGTCTGTACCAGGGAAGCTGATCACTTCCTATTCAGTCAAGAAAGTTTCCAGTGACCTCTGAGATAGTTGGTAACAAACCCAATTAAGTTTAGCATAGTCAGTGGAGACCTGGAAGATCCGCACTTCTACGTCCATACTACTGTTTATGTTATTCCAATGCGCAGGGCCTATTGGGAAAATAGGAACTACACTACATGGCGCCCAAACGTTTGGTAAGGCGATAAACTAACGCAAGACGTTAGAGTAACTCAGTCGTGCATTTTTCACACAGACCCCTTTCTCCCATAAATACTCCAATAGACGTCTGGAGTGGCTGAAAGGTTAAAATCCGCCCGACCTTAGTAGGAAGAGATTCCTATGTAAAGCTCTGGTTTATTCAACGTTGAAGGATACAGTGTTCCAAAATATTGTGCACCTAATCTTTGTCTCCTTGGAGACCTGCTCCGCAAAAACCTGCATTTCATAAAATGTCAGATTTAGAAAACGGAACCGCTGCACCCGCAGTAAATGCGACTGAGCAGGGTCCCGACTGTACTACTGAACCGGGTGCGATAATCATCCCAGCACATTTAAGAAAATCTATAACGTTAAAACTTATAGAAAATGGACTGACCACACAAGGTGGCACAGTCGTCTTCGTGATAGAGGCACACGAATATCGGCAGACAAAGGTATTCTATTCTTGGATAAAATTTCCAGCGGCAAACACCACAACACACGAGTTCCACTATTACAAAATAGGGGATCCACCGGAAGAGTACGCTCCTTTCGAGGAGATTGAAATTCCATTAAAATTCCAAGAGCATTTGCTCTGGTTTAAAGGCGCCCTAAAACATAATGATCATATTACCAGGCTCGGTCCACTAGGTAGACCAGGAGCAACGTGGCCGGTTCTAGCCAGCTACACACCACATCCAGATATTGCAAAAATGTCTAGAGAAGAACTTTTAGCACAGCTAAAAACATTAATCAAAATACATAGGCAATTAGTCCAATATGTAATGCGGACTGCTACAGTCCAAACAGCTGTTAATGTACCACAGCTGACCACTCATCAGGGGAACACAAATAAAATTACACCACAGACCATACAGTCATGTCTTGGTAAAACACCCATAAAACGGGAACAAATTCCTTTCTGGTTAGCGCAGAAAATTACTCAAATAGAGGCAGTATTTCCGAATACTACCCCTATTGAGAAACACAGAATTCTGACTATCTGCCTTCCTATGGGGGTCGCACCACAAGTGGAGGACTGTGACACTTGGGGTACAGTCTTTGCTTCCATTTACACAAAAACACATGGTGTTCCGTCAATGGCGGTAATACCAGAAGTGCTAAAACAGATTCAGAATGAATACGGTCCAGAACCTGCTTTAACTCTTGGTATGAAATTACTGAAAGACTTCAAGCAGGTCTCGGCTATATTACTAGCCAATATAGAAGGAGAAGCAGCATCTGTGGTGATCCGCCAGAAGTTGAAGGAAACAGATATAACAGATCAACCAATTGAGCTTGCCAGAATCATAGAAAAATGCTATGAAGAACTAGGTAGAGACAGCTTGGGTGGAAAACCAGTAAAGCCCCAACTGCTCGAAAATCCTGAAAAATTATTTATTAAAAATAATTCAAACACTCCTAAAAAGAGCTGGGATGGAAATAAACAATCCACTCCCAAGGAAAAAGTTTTCCAGTCCAGAGGAAGGTCTCCTCGACGGAGGGAAAGAACTCCGACTCGAGAACACCAGTCTCCCCAGAGGGAGCCCTCTGAGAAGAGATATAACCTCAGCAATAGGGATGATTTGAAGAAGCCTGATAGATATCAAAGTATTGATACACGTCCCTCTCGATCTTTTTCGCAGAAATCGGAAAGGAGAGGACGGTCAGACCCAGGAGAGCACACCAAGTCCAAAGACAAGGAACCTGCTCAAAGTAAAAAATCTCAATTTTCAAAAAAGAAGGTAGCCAGTATTAGAGTAATCGAACATGCCGAGAATACTGAGGACACAGTTGAAAAACGGGGAGTGGGCACAGACAATGTTAGACAGTGCAGCAGAAATCAGTATAGCCCGCAAGATCCTGATGAGTCATCTGGAGATAGTGGAAACGAATGAATACATTCAGGTTGAAACTGCCGACACCAGAGTTAGCGAGCCCCATAAGATATACGAAATAACATTGCGTATAGAGGGTGATAAGACTAGGAAAATAAGGGGTCTATTTTGGGATAAACTCTCAAAAGGCTATGACATTCTTTTAGCTGAAAAAGATTGGCCCCCAGAGTTTGTCAGGGAGTGCCCTCGTGGCGAAGAAATGATTATGCCTGCCTTCTCGAATCATATTCCGATTCACAAAAAATATACTTATGCAAGGAAATGGGCAGTAGCCCAGGCACCAGCATTATATAAAAATCATGTAGGATGGGATGAGGACTGACCGACACTGCACTGCACAAAGGCAGTATCCAATTAAGCAAGAAGCTAAAAAACAGGTCAGGGAGATTTTAGATCAACTTGAATACCAGGGGGCGATTGAAACATGCACCTCTCAAATGAACAATCCTTTGTTTCATGTCTCCAAACCAGACAATTCATATCGTCTAGTTTTGGACTACAGACACCTTAACGCATGTTGCAAAACTTTAGCAGTACAAAATTCGCATAGTGCTGCACTAATGAATAACATAGTTAGGAAAAAATATAAAATGACATTAGACATATCTAATGGTTTCTTTTGTCAAAACATTGCACCAGAAAGCAGATATTTGACCGCTTTCTCAGTAATGGGGTCTCAGAAAAATTTCTGTAGGCTCCCACAGGGATTCAAGAACAGCCCAGGACTATTCTCAGCCAGAGTAACAGAGTTACTACAAATATATGATGATGAGGCATTATCTTACATAGATGATATCTATCTCACAGACGACGACTTGGAGACTCACTTGAAAAGAGTGAACACCATTATACTTGGGTTCGCAGCAGAGGGTTACAAATTGAACTTTAAAAAGTCTCGAATTGCCCATCTGACAGTATTATTTTTAGGATACGAGTTGTCAAGTGAAGGAAAAAGCCTAGCGGTCAACTTCTTAGAGAAGTGCGCTGTACTCCAAGCACCAAAAACGCTGAAGAACTTACAATCAATTCTAGGTTTTCTGAATTTCGGAAGAACTTACATTCTAAATTATGCGGAGAGAGTTAAACCTCTCTACGAACTAATTAAACCTGATTTTAAACCAATCACTTGGACTCAAAAACACACAGAAATTTTGAGATCACTGCAAACAGACATGTTAGCAAAAACAAAATTAGATACACGTGACAACACACGCTATCTTGTAATCCGAGTCATCCCAGGAAGATGCGGATTCACGTACCTGACCTCTAATGAGGGAGAAAAGGTACCAATTTCAATTAAATCTCACTTGTAGACACAAGCAGAAAAAAACATTCAGTCCAACAGAAAATACTGTGAAAGCAGTAGAAACTGCATTAGCGAATGAACGAGAACTAGCACACGGCAAAAGGATTAATATCCTCACAGCGGAATCCGCCTTCGAGGCGCTATTCAGCCCAGTAAACCTGCCTACAGTGTCACTGGATCCGAAATGGATACAGTGTGTAGATTCTCTTGGAGCAGAAGATGTGAAATACTATTTCGCCCCGCAATTCGAAAAACTGAATGAATTGACTTATGAAGAAGAATATCCTCTGCCAATCAAACTTCTGCCTCTCCCACAGTACGCCTGTATAATCTATACAGATAGATTTGTACAGCATTTCAACGTAGAGAGCAAATCCTACGATGCAGCCTGTGCGATTGTTAAAGGTCGCTGGCAGTGCGGTAAATTCAGACCGAAAATAACAAAAACTGAATCAGTTAGATACTGTTCGGCTCAGAGAGCTGAAATCAGATGTTTAAAGATGGCGCTTGAAAATGCAGAACGTGAATTCCCGACACTTATCGTGTGCGATTCGCATTTTTGGATCAACTCTTACAATAATAAGTTGCAGAGCTGGATTGAAAACGATTACAAAGATGACACAGGTGCCACAATAAAGCATAAAATGCTTTGGAAACAGGTAGCTCTTTTACAGAAAGAACTACAAAAGACTCACGTGATACACACTCTGAGTCATCAACGTGATGGCGTTCACGTTGCAGGGAATTCATTGGCTAATACAGCCACAGCGGAAGCAACTAAACCGGCTTCCGTAGCCACAAAAAAGCGTTCAGAAAAATACATAGACGGGGAAACTATGCTGGCAGTAAAAACATCCGTAAAAGGCGACTGTGCAGCACTACCCGTGAACTATCCACTCAATTATGCATACGTAATTGATGCAAACTCCGTTCCTTTTGCTCGAATCCCTGGAGTGGGGGATAGGGTAATTCCAAACATGAACCGGAGAAAGTTATTAATAGCAGACGCACACATGGGTGAAGGTCCAAGGCACATACAGATGAAGGAATCTCTGAAAGAATTACCATCAGTGTACTGGTGGCCAGGAATGAGCCTACACCACTACAAATATGTAAAGAACTGCCCGGACTGCGACAGGGATCGCAGCAATTAGTCAAGCGCATTAATGCCATGGTAGGCATAATGCTATCTACATGCCATCCAGCGTCCTATTAATGAGTAAGGCTAAACCCACTTAAAAAATGTGGCCCCAGCACTCGGCTGACGCCAGAACGGTTATAAAAGATCTGCGAGTCTTTATCGGCACATATGCAATTTCCATGTTCCATTCTGACCAGGGTCCTGCTTTCAGCTCTCGCGCTTATAAGGAGGCCATGGCCAGCATGGGCGTTGGCTTGCGGTATTCTTGTCCGTCACACCCCGAAGGGAACAGTGTGGTAGAAAGAAAAAACCGGGACATAAAGCAATCTATAACAGCGAAGGTATTAGGTTCAGGTGCTGGGTGGGTAAAACATTTAATAAGTGTCCAGTTAAGCCTAAACAACTTGCCAAGAAATTCTCTAAAAGGTTTCAGCCCATACGAACTATTGTACGGAACTAGAATGCGAATTCAGGACTTAGATAGTCAGGTATCAGTGGTAGAAGATAAGAAAACAGACTTTGACATCAAAGATCGTTTGGCTGTTTTACAGGACTTGAATGAAACAAGAAAATCCTTAAGCAACATAAAGTTAAAGCAACAGCCAGCTACCACTGACGAGGCACCACCAGCTTCAGCAAGGCCTGTCTGGATTCCAAAGATTGGGGATCTAGTCAGAGAAAAAATAGCGGTGAAGAAGGAATTTGGGGCTTCTTACAGAAAAGCAGTACCTGTCTTAGCAATCAACGGAACAAGATCAGTTGTACTACCGCCCCTTGCTGGTAAAAAGGAGAACAGAGTTGTATCAATCGACCTGGTAAAACCACAAGCATGTGGCCTATAATCAACAGTAGGCCCAGTGGTCTCCCGAGAAACAACAGAATACCCAAACTTGCAACAATCCAAGAGGTTCAAACTGAAAGACTAATCACATTCAATCAGCCTGCAGTGCATAGAGAGGGATTATGCAATAATGCCATGGAACTCGTGCCTCTTGAGACACAGATTGAAACAGTTCGTCAAGAAACACCAGTCTACAATGATGTGGCATCAGAATGTGCTACCGAAAGACAAATTGAAAGAACAATCCCAACAATTGACAGAACTGCCTCTGGCTACTTCATCAACTTCGATAACTTTTCTGAAGATCAAAGCAACCCAGAAGTGATGCCAGAAATAAAAAAGACTTTTAAAGAAAAAGCAACAGAACTCTTTCATCAAATCAAAGAAGTATATCTGGATGCACCATTAATTGAGCATTGGATTATTTCGGGGGTATTTATACTCCTACTATGCCTAATTTTAGTTTTAATTTTAGGAAAGTTTATTACAATTCAATGGACACAGCAAGTCAGAACATCAACTTAGTCCTCAAACCACACAGATCATCCCACGTGAAGAAAAGAGAACTGTCAACAGTAAATGTCACAGCCATTCCAATACCCAGGGGGGTAGTATGGGACAAAACTGACTATGAAATATATGGTCCGGTCGAAATCGTGAAGTATCCTCATCAATTCAAGGTTTCCTTAAGTGACTTTGTAAAACCTAGTACATTCTCTGATGATTGGGACTTTGAAAGTATTAATAATATGATGTGTGATTTAGTAATGTCAGCTAGATTCACAGATCATGATTATTTACAAGGTTCATCTAGTTATGAACAGATGTTCTGCTACACACACTATGGTGACCATTACTTGCATAAATCTGCACAACCTAGAAATGTCTTTAAGTATAACCAATGGGAACATTGTGCTACACCACCTAAAAGCAGTTCTAAAACATTCTATGAGAAATTCAAGTACTTCTCAGGGTTTAACACCAGTGATGCAGAAACGTTTTATTATAAACTGTTAGATGAAGCAGGATTGAAAACAATGCTGACAAATACTAAATTGATATATTCAGAAGCATTTTATGAAAAAATGATGACATTTGGTTTTGATTATTGGAAAAATAACATTGAAACAAAAACCATCTGGGGTACAAAAGAGTGGCAGGTACAAGGCCTAGAAACACTATTTCGAGCCTGCATGATCCGAGAGCAAATGATGTTTTTAAATGAAACAATTCAACAAACAACCTGTCTTGGCCTAGCTAAGATTAAAGACCTTAACAAACCGTCTATTCCGAAGCCAATACCTGATAATGCAACAACAGATATTGAGACAGACGTATCCAAAATTTTACATTTAAACAGAACACATCCTGATTGGAAAAAGTGGTTAATCTGGCCTACTGACACAAACAACTGTCAAGATAGATTCCTGAATAAAACACAGGGGTTAACAATGTCCAGAGAAGACCCTAGATACTCCCAGAGACAACATCCAGGGATAATATCAACATACAGTGTAGGGAAGCTGTGCCTTGAATGGCTAGAATCATCCACACTGGCTGAAATTAAGCAACACTTATCTTTACTTAAAGATGGTGCTGATTTGCGCGATTTCATTCTGGGACCACGCAAACAGCGTCAAAAACGCTTCATAGCGGCCAGCATCTATGCGGCATACAACGAGGCTTGGAAAGTCACACAAATTGAAACAGCTGAAAAAATACGAGAAATTGATCGTATTAATTTGGAAAAATCACTTTCTGTAGTGGACAATGGGTTAATGACTCTGTCCTCCAGAATATATCCGTTGAACAATATTGTATCATCTGCCATAGATATAATAGACAAAGACTTGCTAATGTTACAGCATGGCCAGTCGCAATTGCGTTCTATTGTACAGTTAGGCTGGACGCTGCAAAATCTTCGTTCAGGCTATGTGCCTTGGCGTTTAATCAACACAACGTCATTGTTTTCCATCTTTAACCTTACTGATAAACAAATCAGCTTGGCACAGAAAGGAGCAGACTATACAATCCTGAGCATCAAAAAACTTGAGAGATTACCTTTGACAATGTCAGAAAGTCCTGTTATTGAATGGATAATACACAGGATTATCACAATTCCGATAACAACTTTCCGATTTAAAAATTGCCTTGAATACATACCTACTGGCCAGTATGAACGATTGGGTAAATGATACATTAAGTCAACATGGAAATTACCATATACACACACATGCTATAGTGACAGCAACAAAAATGTATTTCTTAGTGGTGAAAACTGCAAACATTCACTAAGCGGTATACTTTTGTGCCAGGGTATTAATATACAAGGAGCCTGTGAAGGAAATTCTAACAACCTTTCATGCCACCAACATGTCACACCTGCAACGCAGATAGAGCCTTTCTTTATGCAACTCGCAAATGGGAGTTACATTCTAATAACGGATCACAGCTGTTGTGGCCTTTTGCCAGGAAAAGCCTATCTCGTAAGCGTAACATCCATGGTCAAATGCTTAGCCAAATTCTTAACATGTCTAGTGCCATAGGCATACCATTCAGAGCAATTCTGGGAATCATTCCCAATTTTGTCCATTCAGTCTTTGGCGGCATACCCCTTATTTTGGGACTTGCAGCAGGTATTTTATTTTTGACCCTCCTGCTCCTATATGGCAAACCAAAACTCAGACATGACTCCGACAGGGATGGAAGAAACGATCCTAGGAATACGCTACCGGGACCGAATAACTAGAGTCCTTGGATTGTCCAGGCTGAGAGATCTGAACATGACCTGGTTTCTTTCATTCAGACCTATATGGCAGACCTGCATCTTACCTGTGCTTCGATGTATGCTATGCGGAGATGAGTACGTGTTGGACATCTGTCTTGCACTTCCATCAGCAGTACCAATGGATATCGATACTTTGCTAAGTCCTATAACGGCTCACGCATTGTGTTGTCCCCAGCGGCTACCAATCCTGATGACAGCATTCGTTGAGACTCCTGTGCTACGACTAGGTGGTAACAGTGGAGCGAAAAATTAAAAGCAGCATCACCCAGGTATGACCTTCAGTGAGCATTGCTGGTCCAGACTTTGATGATAGCAATCATTCTCACACCTGCCAAGTTGCAGCACTATCGAACTTGGTTGAACTGTTACCTGATTTTGTAGACCAATTTTTTGAGAGCCTGTCTGATATGATGTTCTCCCCCGAACAGAAACAATAACTTTTGAAAAGCATTCCGACACACAGCGTTCCCATGAACTCTGAATTCGGCCTTCAGTTTTGATCAACAAAAACTGCTGAAAAGCGTTGGAACTCTATTCCCCCGTTCAACAAGAATTTTTTTGAATTGAACACTTTTTAAAAATATTTACCTTTTTCTGGCACGAAATTCTTTGCTTAAAGTAGACCTATTCATAAAGAACAGAAGCTTCTATTTTTAGGTAAATCTAGAGACATAATAACTTTACATCAGCCTCTAGCACATTTTATAACAAATACATTTATATGTGATGAAATTATCTCGCCCTTCTTTTCTGTATTAAGAGATATTTCATGTGTAATTCTTTCGCAAAATCGTTCATTGATTGCATATTCTATAATTTTTAATGATTTCTATGCTTGAAGACGTACAGTACCAAAATTACCACGTATTTCAGATACGCCATTTCAAATGCATATATGTATTTTGGGGTGGGTAATGTTACACATGCATCTTTTGCTATATAGTTTTAGTAAATTGATGGACATAAATTCGTGGAGAGGGTGTCGCGTTCTAATCTAGGACCCCGATCAATACTGTGACCTTATGCCCCTATACGGCTATAATCCCTTTGTACCCCTATATTGGCATAACCGATCAAATGCAATATTCAGAAACTCGTCTCTGGCCTCACACGATCAGAGACACATTTCAGAATCTCTTCCTCTGCAGCTTCCTCTGCAGCTCATTAGAGCAAATGACACAGCAGAAGCCACTATCTAAGATTCCTAGATTACACTCCGAGTTCTTCAACAAGATAAAAACTCAGCAACCTGGGAAAGCCCCGCTTGCTATGTTTTGATTAGTAATAGAACTCTAATGAGCACTGAGAGACGATCACTTCCTAGTGACATCTTTATTGACGTCTTATGTCCAAAAACGTACGTCAAACAAGGCACCTTTCAGGTATAAATATTACCAACGTTGCCTTAAGCAAACGCTGCCACGCTGATACTGATGCTATCGCTGCCTCAACGACATCGGCGAACGATGGTGTGGTGAACATAGGAGCAGAACAGCTGTCCCCCTGCAGAGCCCAGCAGATACAAGCTGCCCACGGACGCTGCCCCTCGTCCTCTTCCTCGACGCGCTGAGAGAGACGCTGTCTTTTCTCCTGCCGAGAAAATCCAGCTCTGGCGTTTCCAGCCTACTCTTGCGAGTGACTGGGATATTGAGTCCTGGAAGGAGATACAAGACCTCCAACATTCTATTCCAGAGGTATGGTATTGACTAAACCCTTAGAGAGAATTCTCGAAGCAAACCTTGGCAAAACCAACTTAACTAAAACTGCTACTTACTTACTCCCTCCCAAGTATTAGGCTTAGGTCAGGTACACTGGGGTAGGCATAGTTAGAAGCACCAGTTAAGTACGTTAGCCTAATGTATATATGAATGTATATATGTTTTATTCATTTTAAACCATTGTATGGCTAAGAAACCATATCAATGCTTTTACAGTATTATTTCACAATCCTCATTTTACTGTACGCACTTTTTATAATAACTAGTCTTGCAATTGTGGCAATTCATTTCTCTTGTACGAGAAGAAAGACTGTTCAATAAATAATACCTTTTTATTGAAAACGCCCGTCTCTCTATACTCTGCACTGCGGTGAAAGCAATCTGCACAAAACTGACTGAGTAAAATAACTGTCTATTGTTTCACACGACTCTAGAGATTGACTCTTATTCTAAGGAGCAAAGTTGTCATGTTTATGCGGTTGTTGGAAAACTGAATCCCTTCTTGTCTGTACCAGGGAAGCTGATCACTTCCTATTCAGTCAAGAAAGTTTCCAGTGACCTCTGAGCTAGTTGGTAACAAACCCAATTAAGTTTAGCATAGTCAGTGGAGACCTGGAAGATCCGTACTTCTACAGCCATACTACTGTTTATGTTATTCCAATGCGCAGGGCCTATTGGGAAAATAGGAACTACACTACAGTCTCATCCTGGGGGATGGAGGTATATAATGATACGACATCCAAAGAGACAAGGTAATCTGTCTCCTGGTTGAACTCTATTCCGGGGATTACCCTTAGAACATCAGTTGTGTCTTTTAAAAAGGTCGGCATGGTGTGCACTATAGGTCTTAAAAAGTGATCTACAAAAGCCGAAAGCAGCTCTAGAACAGATCCTTGACCGGAAATAATCGGCCTCCCAGGTGGTGGTCTCTGGGCCTTGTGCACCTTAGGCAAGGTGTAGAAATAAGGCGTAGTTGGCTGTTGTGCCTGTAAAAACTGTGCCTCAAGGGAAGTTATCCATCCTTCTGACAAAGCTTCTTCCACCAGAACCTTGATCTCATTAGTCAGTCTGTCGGTGGGATCTACTGTCAATGGCATATAAGAAGACCTGTCGCTCAATTGCCGTGAACACTCATTCTTATAAGTGTCTATATCCGGTATCACTGTGGATCCTTCTTTATCAGCAGATTTGATGATTATGGAGGAATCCTGTGTGAGTGTTTTCAATGCTAGTCTCTCTGGTATAGACAAATTGTTATAACCACTCGTGTGAGGCACCCATATTTTATCAATGTCGTCCTTCACAGCCTTCTCAAAGGTCACGACTTGTGGGGGTGTAGCGTATGTGGGTGGAAGGAAAGTGGATTTAATCCTAAGACCGGTATTGACATCTCTTACTTGATCAATGCCATCATTTTCTTTGTCTTTAAAGAAATAGTGCAGTTTCAATTTGCGAATAAACTGGGCTAGTTCTATTTGTAGTTGGAAGGGGTCCCCATTGTCCGTGGTGACAAAGCCCAAACCCTTATTAAGAACAACTTCTTCTATTGCTGATAGGGTTCTACTGCTTAAATTCACTACCAGGCTGGGTTCCAATTCAGTATTTTTTGTTACTCTTGGGCACCCCTCCTCGTTTGACTCCGGGTACCTGAATGGGGTCCCGACGAGTCTTCCCAATGAACCTGCGCCTGTGCTTGTGTTGGTCTTCTTTTGCCTCGTGACCGACGAGGACCTAGTCCTAAAAAAGACTGGTTATTAAAATTTGGATAGCCAGTAAAGGGCCCCATAGGTGGTTGAAAGGGGTGTTGAAAATTGCCAGGATGTCCCCAAGGTACTGGGGGCCACCATGGTTGCCCTACAGTAGTTTGTGGTCCACCGAAATTCTGGTATCTCCTTCCCCTTCCTCTGCCCCTTCCCATGTGTGGAGGAGGGTTTGTGACATCTGGATCACTGCCAGAATCAGAACTGGATCCTGAATAGTTTGATCCCAATCTCTTACCATTTTTACTAAAGTCAGGGGCTTTGTAGGTGTCACTCGTGTAGGGGTATACACGGCCCATTTTGAATTTAGCCAAATCCTTCTTGAATTTGTCTATTTTAATCTGAAGTATTGAGTCACTGAAGTCTTTGTTGTTCTTATCAGATTCATCCTTCTGTTTCTTAAAAATGGAAGGGGTGACAGTTGTCTTTATCTGTCCCTCCAGGACTTGTATCTCTATTAGAATAGCGTCTGCTACCAGCTTGGCTGTACTGATTATTAATATTAGCCAATCACGGGTGCAGCGCCAGGCTATTAGTGACCAATCTTTGAGAAAGGATTTGTCATTAAGAAAAAGGCGAGGTGCATTCGTTACTATAAGGCCTGGGGGTGCACAACTTGCTCTCATATATTCAGACTTTGTTATGCCATGTATTTGGGTGCGAGAATGTGATTTTATGAGAGTAAGGACCTTGGTCCAATCATCTATTGCACTCACTGATGGCGCTGGAAGTGTTTCCAGAATACTGGGCATGTTATCTAAAATGGATTGAAAAACTGAATCATCATAGGCTAAACCACTGCGTTCAGCCATAATGAGAAAATGCTGGAGAAACAGGGTACAAAAACCTTTTTGGAAAGAAACACAGGTATAAGAAACGAAAAATGCAAGTATATGAAAACTAATTCTAACCAGTAATTAGTGTCAAACTGCCTAAGGTCGTGCAGTTTTTTCAAAGAACCCGCAGCTGTAAACTGCTCTAATGTATAAACAACAAACTGTTAATGGAGGGTCCGAGGAATATTTATAGACCAGCCTAGGTTAAATTCCTCACAACTCATACATATACAACAGAGAAACTAGGGGTCTGAAAAGAGGATTATTAAGAATCTCTATATACTTAACTGGAAGTCTAGGTTTAGTACAACCAGATACAGCCAAGGCTAACTAGTTATGGCTTGGGACAAGGAATATCAAAAAATGTGGGCCATCAATGATTGTAGAGGAAACACATTTTTAGGATTCCCATCAAAAGATTGTATGATCAATATTATCACTTGGTAATCCTATAAGGATCGCATGTCTCTAGATCATTGAGACGGAGATTGTACCCTTTATCAGGAAATGGGATTCCGACCCACAATCACTTTAGGACCATGTGACTCTGATCTGATGGGATCAAGTGCAGTGCAGGAAAAATTATAAAAGTGGTGAATTTAAAATAGGATAGAGAACCACAAGAAAAAAGATGTTTTATTAATTAGAAAAGGAAGGGCCTTTTCCTGTTAAAAACGAGAACAGTGTGTGGAAAATGACAATGTTTATGTACATAAGCGGCGTTCATTTGTGTTCACCATACCCCTCGCTGTAAGCAGAACGAATACCGCGAAGCGCTGACCACATCATCTCGCCAGCGTAGGCCCATGCACGCACGCACACGACAGCCTTTTTAGGCACCATGGCCTTCCTGCCCGTTTGTTAAGTCCCAGGCCCCATAAAACCCCCTCCCTCTGCACGACCCTGTTCTCAAAGCGACACCCCTGCTTGACCCACACCCCCCCCTGCATTTCCTCCCAGGAACACCCTTCCCCTCTCCTGACGACCCCCCCCCCCCGGCCGCACCTGGCCCCTTGCCCCGGTCCCAAGTCATAAGACCAAGCCTCGTAGATATACACCCCTCCTCCCCTTTGGCCCCGCACAGCAAAATGTGATACACCAACCGATGCACCTGATCTTATCGCCTGCCCAACCTTTGATCTGGCCACCCCCTCTTGCCCTCGTGTCCTGTTGGAATGTCCGGCTACAAGATCACAATCACATGTTACATTTGGGAGGGGGAGCGACATCCGAGCGACGGGGATGGGAATAGGCCTGAGGCTTGGATTCCAAGCATGCCTTTCCGTACTTCAAAGTGTCTTTTTTTCCAACAAGGAATGTTTGTGCATCATAAACCTGTGTATAAAAGACGAAGCCTCAGAGAAACTTGTTAGAGCACCTCTTGAAGACATTGTGTGTGTGTCCGAAATGACAGGCTCTCCTCATGAGAAATAAACTCGGTTCTTGCATTCCTGCTTCC
Organism: Lissotriton vulgaris; assembly: GCF_964263255.1. Taxonomy (NCBI): domain Eukaryota; kingdom Metazoa; phylum Chordata; class Amphibia; order Caudata; family Salamandridae; genus Lissotriton; species Lissotriton vulgaris. Next base: position 18,780,646 of record NC_141686.1, on the reverse strand, counting down.
AGCGCCCGTCTCTTTATTTGATAACATTTCAAGATGGGAACTAAGAGGCGTCTTGTGCCAGCAGCCTGGGCATCGGTTCAAATTTGGGCTGCTTTTCCTCAAGTGCAGTAATATATGTATCTTGCAGTTTAACCAAATATCTGCAAGGGGGCCAACATGTTTCAGCCTCTTGGGAATAGGACCCAAGGCTTTCTTCAGGGCCTCTGTTCTAACTAGTAAATGCTACTGCAAGTGATCAATAATGTGCTAAATTAATTGAAAAACATATTATATTTTTAGTGAAATGAAGTGATAACAAAGAAAGGATATTATTCTCCATCATCTGTTAAACTTCTCCGTGTCACCTGGTGTCTCAGACATCTGTAACAGCAAACATATGATGTACACACTGTTAGAATCATCCTAGTGCCCATTGCACTGTCCAGGAAACATTAAAAATGCTCTATGGGACAGTAGTCTACTCACCCAGTGTGTCAGGGGAACAGACCTCACCTCTCCTGGACCTGGCTCAGGAATAGTGAGACCCCGCTCTGTGGAAGCAAGATATCCCGAGCTTTAAAGACAGTAGAAAGAACACTTAGAACTATACTTCTCTGTCCTATATACATAGTATGCTCGGGCTCGTATTATCTTAGCCTCTCCGAGAGAAACTTGCTCCTTTCATCTTAAACCTGAAAGACCCTAACCAATCAGGTGCGAACCCATTTCTCTAACTGTGTTCTAACCATCTCAATAGTGGCCACCAGTACGGCAGTGGTTAGACATGTAACCTAAAAGGCTAAACAAGACTTGGCGGATTATCTTTAATGCTTACATCCCCAAGCCTAAAAATTATTGTTACCGGCAGAACAACATGGATGTCCCTACTTGTGCTCACCTGTCCGTCGTTGCCTCTGGCTGGTACTGAGTCAGGGGGAGGCAAGGAGCGTGACAGGGAGAGCCAAATTTAAATGAATGCCTGCAGGGCTGATTCGCCGAATAGCGAGGCAAAGTTATTACATGATTGGTCCTTTAGTGTAAACAAAGACGTAATCTCGTTTGCTAGTGCAGCTCTTTATAACAAACAAGGAACTTACTTAAATATTCAGTGGTGTGTTCATTGGCTCTGAAGGCGAGCCTTCGTCTGCAAACACAAATGTCATGTTCTCGCGAGAGTAACTCTCGGACTACAAAATGACGTCATGCGTTTTCCTCACTTGTTAGGAAAACTACAGGCATTACTCTTGGAGAATGAATAAAAGTTATATGATATTTTATTTTCCTTTTCCTTTTATTCATAGTCCGATTTGAAATTGAATATCAAATGCAGAGTGACCCCTATCCACATTTTGTAAGTCTGATCAAGCGAGAAACAGGAAGGAACCCTGGTCTCGCGAGAAGTACCAAGGACTACCCGATTACGGTATTGGTTACATTTTGGTAGTTTATTATCCAGTGTTAGAGATACTGAAAACTACCAGCCAGCATCAATCAAGATTTCTCGGAATGTGCAGCACCTCATAGGATAACATGGGAGTACAAAGGAGATTTAAAAAATACCATCAGCCCACCCATTGGCGGAACTTCATCATCTGGGTTTAGGAAACACCAGCCTGGTGTCTACTAGGTGTCTCACCTTGAAGGGAATGTGAGTACAGCAACTAGTATATGGTACACCAGTGATGGAAAGTTGGGTAATAGTGTCTGAAGGGCTGTGGGAAGTGAAAAAAAGTTGCAGTGTAGAAAGCAAATGTGCTATAGAGGCATGGTGCCTAATAAACCTTTATTCAGACGGTCACCATGGTGCCAAAATTAAAAGCAGAGTGTGAATGGATGTAAGCATATATTACCATTTGTAGATGAATCAATCGGTCGACATGTTTCAGCCTAAGAAGGCTTTCTTCAGGACCTAATAAGACACTACTGCAACTGTGGTAGTAACGATCAAAGTACGTACCATGTCAGAGACATTAACCTACCAGTCTCTTATGGGTGAATTGGTCGGAGATGAAGTCATGGTATTCTGAAACCAACTGCTTCCGCACTTTGGCTAGGAGATGGCCTCACCTCGCCTGGCACTCGCTCAGGACAATGAGGCCACGCTCTGTCCGTCGGTACCTCGAATCCCAACTTTCCATCACTGGTGTACCATATACTAGTTGCTGTACTCACATTCCCTTCAAGGTGAGACACCTAGTAGACACCAGGCTGGAGTTTCCTAAACCCAGATGATGAAGTTCCGCCAATGGGTGGGCTGATGGGTTCACATCTGCTCTCCTCTCTCACTCTTACAGTCTATACCTCTATGCTTTAAGTACACGTTAGGCATTTGAGGCCACCACTGACCTTAGCACCCCCTATGTGTTTTTCATTAGTCCAATAGGGGTAGGGTGTTGTCAGGTCTTTAATCTTGTACCCCCCTCAGACCCCTTCCACTTTTTGTTTTATCCTCGATTTAAAAAATACCCCTGAAAACGTTGAGAGATCAAATGAACTGCAAAAGATCTGCACTTATTAGGACAACTGCAAATGTGTAAGTGCCAGGTACGCATTATGAATAGTGCAACCCTGATGCTATTTATATATGTCGCCCTAAATAGTCAATATCTTATTAGCAACTCCAGAAGCTGTTCATTTGAGGCTAAACCAAGGAATTTCATCATTTAACCCATGGCTGTCTGTATGTAATTTGTATACCCATTTCTGTTCTTTGTTAAACAAAAATTTGGATACATCCCTTGTGTGAGAGGGACTAAAGGGTTTCTCAAGGACCGTCCAAGTGAACTCTGATTCTCCATGATTATGCTGTATGAAGTGTTTTGTCAATTTTGAGACACTCTTCTTGCAACGGAAAGTACTTTTATGTTCCAGCATGCGCGTTCTGACCTTTCTTGTAGTCATTCCGATATAACGCTCATTGCATGGACATTTTAGTTGGTAAATCAGATTGGAGCTGTTGCAATTTGTGAATTGCCTCAACTCCCATGGTCGATTCGTGACAATATGTATACTGGTTATGTTTGATGTCTGTGAGCACACCGAACATCCACCACAAGGGTGGTGTCCAGTGGCCGCCGGTAAATCCCACAAAGTGCCAATAGTTCTTTTTGGTAACTCTTTTGGGCGGGTATGTACAAGGGAATCTGGCAAATGTTTTGAGCGTTTGAAAGCAAAGAGTGGATATTCAATCTTTTCATTGCTATAGTTGAGTAAACGCCAATGTCGTCTAACTATTTTCTGTATAGCGTTGGATTTGGTGTTAAATGTGCTGACAAACGTAAGGCGAGTCAAAGGTGGTTTTTCTATGGAAGGCTCCAAGAGTGCATCGCGGCTGTTGTTAATGGCTCGCTTCAGAGAGCGTCTAACTAGCTTGGCCGGGTAATGTGTTGTAAATAGCTTTTTATCATCTCCTATCCTTTAGTAGTCTATCTACAGTCTTTCTTGTGTGACTCATTCATAGAACCTTATTGTGTTCTGTATGTAATGTTCTTATCTAACTGGACTCCAGCGTAAGCAGAGTGCATCTTGGGTATTGATGCAGAGTGTCACCACATACAACGTTGGCAACCATCTTAAGAAGGGAAAATAATCAGAAAACAACAGCGCGAAAGTTATGCTGTCACACAATCGCATGTGAAGAAATTAACGATCTTCACGGTGTTCAGCTATTTTCTTCACCATTGGAGTTAACCTATCGACGATATCACAGTGTGCAGTAATTTTTCATCATTCGAGTTAATGGAAATGTGTTCAACTTTATAGCATAAAGAAACCACTTTGAGGTGACTGTATCTTTTTAAACTATCGACATTTAAGAAAACTAAAACATTTAAAGGCTAATTTTTTCGCATTTTTTGTTCTAAATATTCTTCACGCGCAATTACCAATTCTTAATGTAAATTGAAACCTTTTTATGTTTTTAATATTTCTTTTACAGTGACAAGAGCACCCAAACTTATTTAATAATTTGCTTATCTAACTATAGTTTCTTCAATTGTTTTTGAAGTATCTGATCATAGTTATGTCACAGCAAGTCAACGTTACATTACCACACCATTTTTGGATGAACCTGGCAATCCTCAACTAGCATGGGAGGATTGGGTGATAAACACATTAATAAACACAAATTGATAAACACAAATAATAATAATGATTGTTAGTATCATCGTCATTATTGATAATATTAAGACATAATGATTCATAATTTGTAATTATTATGGCTATATTATTAGTATTATTACTACTGCCACTGCTACTAATGATAATAATAATAATGGTTATTATTATACATAAACATAAGTATTATTATAGTATAAGAATGATTTATTATGATTATTAATATTATTGTTGGCGATGTTATTATTATCATTATTATCACTATTTTTATGATTATTAGTATTTCTATTATCTGTACTGTGTGAAGAACCTAGCCAAAAGACAGTGGAGCTGTTTACAGTGTACAGTGACTGATTGGTTATTAATATTAATGTTTGATCATCATTATTATTATGTTAGTAATATTAAACAGAACAATGATAAAAATAATACCAATTATAATGCTACTAATAATAACAATAATATTAATATTAGAATCTTAAGGGCATTGCAGCATCTAAGAACTACATGGTAGGATGTTCTTTATATGTACACATGTACTTACTTGTTGCCACAGCTCCCACCAAGACCACAAACAGGAAGAACAAATACATGCTTTAATATTTATTATTAGAAAAGCTGGGAGACAACTTGTAAAAAATATCATTCTCCACAATGTGAGGGTGCTGCATAAGGAAGTAGCTTCTCCCATACAATCTCTAGACCCCTTCAATGGAAGCTATTTAGGGGTTAAGAGATGAAAGCAAACTGAAGAGACTACAGTAAGATATATCATAATCTAACCCATGGGTATGGTGTCTCGAGTTCAACTGCTGCATCTGCAGGGAGGTGTTAGCAATGGTGCCATCGCTAAGGCCGGGGCTTGTGGTCTTTGTGCAAACTTTACATATCATCCTAGGTTTGCCAAGGATGCTCTTGGTGTGCCTCCGGGATGCCGTTACTATTCCCACATAGTGCTACCTGTAGGACTAAACTCATCTTCTTCAGGGGCTCGCTTTAGTTCTCTGTGTTTCTGACTTCTTTTCAGATGTGTAATTTTATTATGTCATTTTCTATCTTTTCCTGTTGTGCACCTGCCTCTCCGTGGAGAGATGCTCCCCTTCTCTGGTGCGTGAGTGGGAAGAGAAGACTTATAACATTGCTGGGATATATTGTCTTCCTCTCTGGAGCCGCAGGGCCATCTCTTGCTTCTTTTTAAATGGTCCTGAATGCGGCAACCCTGCTACAGTCAGCAGATAGCCTAGGCCAGTCCCATTGGCCATATGGACAAACTCCATGAGAATGTCTTATGAGGGCCCTGATTGGGGCATGGGCTTGTAACATCACACAGAGTCAATAGGGTTTAAATTATAGACAGCCGAAACGTGGTTTGGAAAATGAATGCTGCACTACGAGGCTGGATGTAACTGTCTATTCTTTTTCCATGGGGCGAAGATGTATTTTTGACAAGGAATAGGCCTGTGCTGTGAAATAAATCTAATTAGGAGGAAATTGTGCTAACGTGCACAGACATTCTCCTCTTCACAATTCTGTCCTTCTTTACATTTTGCCTGTTGTGTCCTTTTATACATCTACTGTGTTGCATAAAAAAGGCTATGTGACTGAAGGATATTATGAGGGGAAAGTGTTTCACAAACTGATAAACTGTAATCCTCCGGGAAATTTCCTGCTGCTGTTAGAAACATTGGTCGCATGAACAGCGAGTCTGGGGGAGTTAAATTGAGCACACACTTTTTGATCAATTCTCCTTTAAATATTGCAGGCATAGTTTGTGCACAAGTACTATTGTTAAGCTACATATTTACAGGGGATCTCTGCAACATTGACTCACAAAGCTCAGAAGAAAGAATCGATGCTCCTCGGTTAACTCATTGTTTCTCTTGGTGTCCTGCAGTGGCCTTCCAGCAGCACGAGGGATCTGTGCAAGATTACAAATAAAATACAAGCTTCATTAGTTATGTTTCGTACTAGTTCATTTATAATCAAATCAAATTTAAGGCACTAACTTTTGCTTACAAAGCCTTTGAGAAGGGACCCCCTATATCTAGGAAAAAGGCAACAATGCCAGTCGAGATCCTTGAGAGCTAATGATCTAAAGTTACTGCAGATTCCTAGGAACCGTAAAGCTAACTGACTGAGTGTCTTATAAAGCGCACGAATGCCGAGGCCTCTTGGCGCTTGGTGAGAGGATGCTGGGGCCCAAGCTGATTATTCTGCAAGTTTAGGAAAAAAGATGTCTTTATCTGTTTTCTGAAACAAATCCTGTTCGGCTGTAGTCTAATCTGAGCAGGGAGAGAGTTCCATAGTTTGGCCGCACGGTAAGAAAAGCCCCCCCCCCCCCATCTGGCTCTCTTTATCTTGGGGACCAGGATCAGTCCTGTGTTAGCTGACCTGAGGCAGCGTTGAGGCGAGTACCGAGAGAATAGCTGCTGCACATCCGCAGCTCCACCTCCAAAATAAATAAATAAAATAAACAGTGCCTTGTGTACAAGACGGAGGGCCTTGAAATCCACTCGCTGCCGAACTGGGAGTCAGTGGAGCAATGTAGTACTGACAGAGGTAGGGTGATGTTTAGGAAGATCAAGTAGCACCCGAGCCACTGCATTCTGTAGGTACTGCATTTTGGCAATCTGGCTTTTGTCTGCTCCCATATATAGGGCATTGCCATACTCGATTCTGGAGAGAACCAACGCCCCAATTACCGTTTTCCTAAGAGTTAATGGAATGAATGGGAGGATTTTCCGCAGGTTTTTTAGTGTGATGAAACAGGCAGATGACACCTGGTTAATTTGTTGAGCAAACTTTAGATTGCTGTCAAACATAAAGCCAAGTTTCCTGGCCTAGGTTACGGGAACAGGACAGTTCCCAGCCTCAGTGGGCCACCATACTTGGCTCCACATCGAAGCCTTCTGCCCGAACTCAATCACCTCCGACTTTTCTGTATTGAGCTTTAGAAATTTGAGTTCATCCATGCAATGACATTGGTTAGACTGCTCCGGAACCTGACTGCAATCGTGTCCACACTTTGAGTTACTGATACCACTATCTGGGTATCGTCTGCGTACAATACAAGCATCAGACCATGATCTTTTATTAGTCTGGCCAGAGGAGTAACGTATATATTGAACAAAGTTGGAGACAACACAGATCCCTGTGAGACACCAAATGGGAGGCAGAAGTTTACTGATTTGAGACTGTCCCAATATATCATTTGTTCTCTAGAGGCCAGAAAAGATGTTAGTAAGGTTAGAACCGTCTCTCTAATGCCTGCTGCCCTATGGCTAGAAGAGGTGGGAGGTCCTTTGTGTTACTGCCAGCTTTGGAGCTTCCTTCTGATTTCTCTAAGTGTAGCCCCCTCTAAATCTATTTTTCATTAAAGCTTGAAGATATTTCTTTTTAATGTTTAAGTTATATGTCCAGGGATTTTTTGCTTTGTTCTAGTTCAATTTCGGAACCTTACCGCTAGCACCGGCATGCTTCTTTGGAAGCAGCTGCGCACTTTATAAACATATTGTATTGTATATGAAACCAGGAGAACGGTGGATCTGTTTATCAAAAACACCATCAGCAAGGAAAACTTGAAGCGCAGCGATCACTGATGAGCCATCCAAGGCGGGGTTTGGAATCCTTCAGCCGCGTGGAGGATCAAGAAACAATGCAAAAGACAATATTATGTGCAAGAAGGATAAGTGCTCTTCATACTGATGACCAAATGCGCTGTTCGGTTGGGTAGCAGGCAATTCAGCATCTGCAGGCAAGATAGTGTCAAATGATCAGTGACGAATATAGGTTGGTAGCCAAAGCCAAGATGTTGAGAATGAGAAGCCAGCTTATTCAGAACAACAGAGGCTATTCACTAATGCGTTTATGAGGGTGTCAAGTAGTACAGCAAAAGGGCTGGTTCACATACATGTAAATGCCTTTGTGAATTGCCCCGAATATTCCCATTTTAGGTTTCTTCTATCCAGTTCTAAAGACACTTAACAGTATGTGAAGTAATATTCAAATAGAACTACTTCACATACTCATTGATGCCTTTCTGAATATTGTGACACTTGGTACTTAGGCTACAATATTTTTTGTACATCAATATTTTGTTACCCCTGGGTGAACGTGGGTTTTGCCAATACACAGTTTGAAAGCTGATGTTGTGTCTTAGGCAGGGATACTAGAGTTATGCATAACTTTACAACTGGTGCTGAACTGAGTTTTTTGGTTGCTGCTGCTATTGAGGTGACATTGTTGCTATGCAGTTGGAAATTGACCCATTCTAGAAGACCCTGTCGCCTATATGAGAGGAACATTTTAAGGTTAGCATTCTGAAAGTGGCAGTAAGTAAGACGTCATCTCTCACATTTTACACGGGGGTGTTGGTTGCTTAATTTTGGCACTATTTTTCCCCACGGCATAGTTCCTACTTTAAGTAATCCCCTGACTTTACACAGTTAGGCTACATGCATTCTTTCCTTTTAGGACCAATGCCACAGGGCAACCCCAAATAACAATGCTGGACTTCAGAATGGGAATGAGAAATAAAGATGCCTTTGAATTTTGGTTTTATCTTGTCACGTTTCCTGTGCTTCATAGACAGAGGTCAAATGTCAGGCTGTGTCTTGTGACAAAGTGTTACTTATTCTTTAACATGAAGATTGGTGTTTACATTCACTGTCTCCAAAGTCAGAGGATTTCGTAAAGTGCACTATTTGACACTGTTGTTGGGTACAGGGAGTGCCCAAGCAAAGCCTATAGTATGTTGTTTTTTCTAACACACATACACATTTAAACACCTGTAAACAAACTTTACCAATATTGTAGAAAGTGGTGTCAGGAAAGCAAAAATGTAACACATTGTTTTGTAACTCCTAAGAGTGAGCAAAACAAAGATTTGAATTGGATCAAAACAAATCAAGGCACTTCATGTCTTCCAATGTAGTGGCTATTTCAACGGAAAATGCTCTGTCTATAAATGACAGTGCGCTACCCACCATGCTTTAGTAATATATTTGTGACAGTGTGCCTCAAATCGGACCCTCAGCTATATACCACATTCTTTCCACTCTCCTCCAGAAAATATTTGCTACACTTGATCGGTGTGTGACACTTGGATTTTTACGTGTTACCTACATATCGCTTGTGCTGTGCTTGAGAAATCTATTGTATTCAATTTAAATCTTAAAAGTGGCTTACATCCTGCCATCTTGCCTTTCATTGTTTCTGTGCTTGCCACTTACTTTTTAGGTTTCGCTGGGGGGCGGAGCCGTTAGGCTCCTCCTCCAGCGAAATCTGTAGTTTCTAGTATGGGTGACTTTAACCCGCCTCTCTGCTTCATTGGCTAGCTCCATAAATGGAGGCTAGCCATTGGAACAGAGAGGCGTCCGTCAATGCCGGACCAGACACGGGGGCGTTCCCGAGATTCTTTGGCTTTTGCCGACGTCACGCGACGCCGGGAACGCCCCCGAGTCTGTTCCGGCATTGCCGGCACCTCCCTTGCTGCTCGGGTCTCCTTATTTGTTCCTAGTTGCCCCTCTCCCGCCTCCCTCGTCCTCTCCCGCCCCCCTCCCGACGTCCGTGACCTTTCCCGCCCCCCTCGTCCTCTCCCGCCCGCCTCCCCCCCCCCCCCCCCCCAGAGCGGAGGAGTCTCCCGCCTCCCTCGTCCTCTCCCGCCCCCCTCCCGACGTCCGTGACCTTTCCCGCCCCCCTCGTCCTCTCCCGCCCGCCCCCCCCCAGAGCGGAGGAGGGAAGCCCGACTTGCCCAGCATACAGGTTTAATGTGGGCGTAGGATCCTGCTTTGAGAATCTGGTCACCCTACCTCCGGTCATCCCATTTTTCTGGAGCTCCTGTCCTGCACAGCAGTCCATCGTTTGTGTCGTGACTCTCCCGGCTCAGTTACCCGGAAGCGGAAGCGCGGTTGTCAGACGGGTCAATGTCAGCAGCAGCAGTTTGACACGCTGGTCGCCAAGAGTTACGAGCCCCGCGAGGAGCCGCTCCAGACAGCAGAAGGGGCGCCACGGACCGGTACTCCTCACCATGGCCAGGACAGCGGTGGCAGCAGCGATACTCCTCTTCCTCACGCTGGCATTTGCAGTAAGTCCCGCGGGGCGCACTCATCTTCGTGGTGTGTCGAGCCACGCTGGGGGGGACGGGAGCAGTGCTTAATTTGTGCCGGTGCTTAGCACCGGCACTTAATTATCAGGGCCGGGGCTATAAGCATTTAGTGCACGTCAGTATTTGATTTATAATTAGTGGCACAGAGTGTGTGCTGTGCTGCGTGCTCTACTGTAAGAAGTGCTGCTGCTGTGTTACGTACTGGTTGTGTTGTTGATGAGACTCTGGTGATGTTGAAGAACTTGTTTTTTCACTTCTCTACTTTGTGACTCCTAATCTGTCCTCACGATGTTCAAGTTAGTTTAAAGTTCTTCTCACTGTTCTTCAAGAGTTAACTTCTCAATCAGGCACTGGGCCGCGGATCAGTGGGCGGGACACTGAGTTGGGCAGGGCGAAGGGTCTTCTGCGGGGGTTGGGGCTGTGCGCGGCAGCAGACGCATATTATTTTAAGATTGCATGCAATGCGCGCGCATTTTCTTAGTCCCAGAATACCCGCACTGCCGCACCTTACCACCGCTTCCTTTGGCGAATATCGTGGTTCAACAGCCCCCGCTCAAAGTAGCCAGTAGCACGACCGGACGACGTTGGACGTGTTGAAGTGGACTCGGAGACTAGAGTTAAGTACATAGGTGAGGGCGGCAGGGCCTGGTAGGCCTAATCATCTCTAGAGTTAAAAAAAATAAAGCTGCGCAGCAGCACCAGCCGGTGAGGCAGGGCCTGGCAGGCGCCGCTGCCTAATCAGTTAATATCATGAAGCTGCGAGGCAGCCTAATAATGGTCCCCCCGTGGCTCATGGATGTCCCACCGTCCCACTCCCAGACTCCCATAGTCCCGCTCAGTAACTACTTACTGCTCCGGGTGACGGTCCCATAGTCAAGAAGACAGTGTGTTGAAGGCAGTGTGGGGCACGCCTGTGTAAGCCAAGAGAGCAGTATGGTGATTCACGAAGAATGAATGAATCTCAAAATATCTCTGACTGTTTGATTATAATTTGATACGACTGATTAGTGATTATATATTTTATGTTGATGTCTTATGATGATGGCGTGACCGGGTCGGGGATATATGTTTTATGTTGATGATCACTGATGTCTGTTGCGTTGCGCGGGCAGGCCCGGGCTCCCTACATTCAGTTTTACATTTGGTTCAACAAATCTGCGGGGGTTGGGGCTGTGGGCGGCAAGCAGCGGACGCAGATTTTTTCACATTGTAATGCGGGCATATTCGCTGCTTTGCCACACACCCCAGCATACCCGCACTGCCTCAGGCTCATCACCACTGTCATCGTGGTCTTTCACATTATCAGGGGTGAAAGGATGGAGTAGCTATGCACAGGCCCTTACTTGGAAGAGTTGCCTTATTATTATAATGAACTAATTGCCTGGTCCAAGTGGCCTGTCCTGTTCGTGTCTTACAGTGAACTAGGATATAGTTATGCGCTCCTGCTGTGATGGCTAGCCTCGCCGATTCTTGGAGTGCTGAGACCCGTGTTTGAAGTGTCACCTGCACTTTGGCTTTCCCTAGGGCAGGAGTTTCTGATCTATATTTTAAAGTTGTTAATACATTATGTTTGTCGGAATGATAGGTAGTTGACTTAATACACCCATTACAGATAGCTGTAAATAGGTGGAAATATTTGTTTAATAGTCCGATTGGGTGAGCTTTTTCCGAGCTTTAAGTGGGATGTAAAAACGGGGGGGGGGGGGGGGCGAGGGGGGGTCTCTCAAGAGGGAGTGGCCGATGTGATTAAGTGCGTGGCTTATAAACACGTAAGCTAAAAACCTGAGCTTCCCCGGTATTTTGCTGCTTCTGTCCTTGCATCCAGATATATGATACAACAAGTAACATCAAACCTACAACAAGCCAGGGCTATTGGCTTTGTTAATGGCTGTTAGTTGCATAAGATATATAAGCAACAACCATGGCTTTGTTGCATAGAATATTGAAAATGCTTCCGGTTTGAAATGAGCCTGCGAAAGTACCATAGCGAGACTTTGAAATTACATCCAAGGCAGTGAAGGGTGGCACTGCTGCAGAGTTGAGATTTATATTTTTACCCTGAGGGTGAGGGAAAAAATGGAGAGCCCGATAAAGAACTGTCTCGGCACCTGCTATTTAGAACTGCTGGTGCTGAGCATCGGCGGGACCCGCCTCACTTAAAGCCCTGGTGCTTGGATAACGCAAGCATCCAAGTGCTCAGTTTAGAGAGAGTTAATGTTAGAAAGTGGGACACCTACAAACTCCTCTGCTTTGCCCGAGTAGCCCGGGCCCGGCGTAGCCGCTGCCAGCAGTAAGTACTACATACTACAGTACTCACTGAATCTGATTCTAGCCAGTGAGTGCCGTGAGTAACAGCTCCAGCCACCAGGAGGCAGGGCCTGGCAGCAGGCCCAAGGTACAGTAAAAACAACAGATGTTACTGTTGCACAATTCCATCATAGTCGTTTAACAAAAAATTGAAGGAAATGTTGTCAGCACCATGTAGTTTAGAAATTATACGCTCCACGGTCACACCCATGTTTTTTGCCTGAAGTACCATAACCAACGGAACCAGCTAATGTTTAGTTATAGTACCATAAGGTAGGGGGCATCAGCTAAGAGAAGGTGCTTTGATCTGTTAGGGTGCTTGCTTACGTTCTTCTCTTTAAATTACGCCCTGCCTTTTATGATGACCAGTGCACATATTTAACTAAACATAGCAAAGTAACACAATTGAGGTCAATAGAAAGCCTCTTTCTTCTGATGTAAATGAGCGCCCTGCACTAGTACAGAGAGGTACTGAGTTCAACCCACCCCCCCCCAGACATTAGGTGCTCCAAGTGTCGTTCATCTTCATCATGCTGTCGTTGGTTGTAAGATTAAGTTAAAATAAAGGGTGTAGGCTGTGCACTAGCACTGACTCAGTCAGTCAGTCAGTGTGTGTGTGTGTCCCGGCCCGAACCGACCCGTAACTTAAGTTTGAATTGACACACACTCTGACTGCACTGTTACAACAGTAAGATAGTGGCGTGCCAATATTCTCAGTCATATACCAAGTATGAATCTGTACAATCTAGCACCTGCACCTCGCTCTGTGTCTGACCCTTTGCAGTGATTGCCGGATTACTTGTTCTGTCCATGAATGAGACATTGATGCCTTGGAAATATGTTCACGTTGTTCAATGATGTATTTTTAAATAACTAAAAACGATGCTTATTTACTCTCAGAATAATTTGCCAGATTTTGTCAATGTGCACATTGTGCAGCAAGGCATGCAATATCAATACCCTAAAAAGACATAAAGCCTGTAACTAGTTTGTCATGTGGTAAATGGATACCTTACCATTTTCATTAAGGCTCAAGCCCCCACCTCCAGATTTTTTTTTTTTACATGTTTTAATAATTATGTTAACCAAGTGAAGGTGGGTCTCCTTCTAAATCACCCAGTGACACAATCTGGGAAGTTGTAGGCTTAGTGAGGCAGGAAAAGGGATGTGAGGTATTACTGACACGTCTCATGTCAGGAAGGTGGGATTGCAGATTTTCTAATTAATTTGGCTGAGAATCCATGCAGCGCTATCCAAACAGATCAATAGTTTTACTTCTAACTCACCGTACAGTTGTCAGAAGGCGTATGCTATTACATCTGACTTTTAGCATTGTCAATTGAGGATGTGGGTGGAGTCAATAAAGTGGGTGGAGCCAGTGGAGGAAGTGGGTGGAGTCGGGGAAATGTAGGTGTGGCCTCCGACAAACATTTGAGCACCTGGACTTCATATTTTACAAATTAAGCACTGGACGGGAGCGGTAAAGTTGGAAACTCCCGGCGTTTGCAGCGCTCATGCTAAAGAGGGGGAGGGGTGGAGCGGGGGTCCCACGCCGGGTTTCATGGGATGCCTACTCAGCAGGGTGAACGATACGTGTTCAGGTTGCTTCCCCCGCCCCCTTGTCCCGCTGAAGAAACCAGGGCAGTAGAGTCAGGTTTACGGCCGCGGACTGATTGAGCCTCCAGAGCCCTCGTGTGATCCACTTTTCAAGCGTCGGTGCCAATAATGTGCTGGGTGCGTTGTTTTCTTACCACCAACCCCCTCTAATACCTTTTGTATGGTAGCTCCCTCGCTTCCCAAGTTTCGAAATGGCCCTAAAGCGCTACGTGCAGCGAGGACGTGGCTCCTTCGAGGCGCAAGGCTCTTGCTCGGTAAAAAGTTTTTGGGTCCCGGTTTAGTTTTCAGGCCCCCACTCTGAGAGCAAAGTACGCTTTAAGGGGCTCCTTGGGGGGCGCATACCCCCAGGGCAGAGCGTGCGGGTCTGTGCTAGTCTCCGCCTCGGCGCCCTGCAGCGCTACCTGCGGCTCCCCGGGGGTGCCTTCACAGCTGCTCCCTAAGTGGTTAATTGGCTGGGAATGGGCGGCTGCGCCCTGCTCCCGCCGCAGGCCCGGATGTTTGCCCTACGCGCCTTACCTGCTCTGTTTACTCTGCAGCCAGAAAGCTAATCCCTGGGGGTCATCTGGACAGCGGTGTTTCAAGTCCAAGTCCGTACAAGGAAATTGCTGCCATATTTTCATTAAAACAAAAAAATAGCAATTATACTATTTTTACACTTGCCTCGTGAGTTTATTCAGATCTCAATATTTTTGTTTGATTGTAGAAAGCAATGAATGGTCGTGAGTATATGTAAAGTGACACCCTCACGCTGCGAACATTACCGAGTGTTATTGTTAGTCCAAAGCCATGCTGTGAAGTAGGTTTTCGTAGAGTTTAGGTTCCAGGAATAAGTTGACACCTCTGAGTACAGAGTAGGGGCAGGTGAAACCAGTTGGCTACAGTAGTACGTTTAAACTTTATATTACAGTAACGATATGTTTTAAGTTTTTTCCCACTAAAAAATTGTTGTATGCCCAGGTATTTAGCATTGACAACAGCTAAACGCTGTTTTAAGTCATTGTATTGTCTGGAATATTGATTAATAACAGGGCACAAATCCTTATCAAGGTGAAGCAGCAGCTCCTTCACAAAGCCAGGACTCAGGCCCCAAGGTCAGGGTTCACATCTCTATAAGATGAAGCATCAAGTGACTCCCAAGGCCAGGGTCTGATTCCAACCAAGACCAAGGGGGGCTCTTGTGTGGTGTGTGTGGGGGGCTCTTGTGTGTGTGTGTGTGTGTGGGGGGCTCTTGTGTGGGTGTGTGTGTGCAAATGCAATACGTCTTGCATTTGCGACAGAGTAAGCTATTGGCATTGTAAATGAGAATGCCATTTATTTATCTGTTTTCAAAACCAACACATAAATAAAAAGTTTGTCATTTACAATGCCAATAGCTCAAACTTTTCCGAAGGCGAAACTGTTGCATTGTAAATGCTTGTTCTCTATTTCTATTGGCTGTAGCATACTACTTCCTGTTCTTCCTCATGTATTTGCTCTTATCAGTGTCCCGAGGTCCAGGTAATGTTTTCATCTGCTTTTGGGGACGTTCTTTTTAAGCATCTGACTGCACATTGCTTGCCCTGTGCTTGTTTATGACTCTCTACCATTGATATCCGTCCCCCTTTTCAAGTTATTTATCAGCTCTGCAAGTAAAGTGTAACTCAATGAAATCAGGGTCCAAATTGAATGCCCCATTTATTGTGCAACAATGTCCAATAAAGCCAATGTCATCATGTTTAATTGAGGTTTTAATGAACAGACACCCTGAGACCTTGTAATTGCCAAATGAGATATTTCTGCACACCCTCATCGTTGAGCAGTGATGATCAGCTTGTAAATAAATGTAATTCCAGTTTATGGCAGTGTCTACTGCAGCTCGCATCTTCAGGACATCGTGGGCCTGTGCAAGTATGCCACACTCAGAACCACTCACATTTACTGATTGCACAATACAATTAATAATAAGAGCTCTCCGTGAGATGTTGAGGCTTGGCCGGTCTCAGGTCTGCAAAGAGTAGCAGCGGTGAACACAGTACCGCCCTGCAGAAGGCACAAATACAAACACACTTGTGTCCTTTTACTTCGGAAAAGCACGTCCTCTTTGCATTCAAGTTTGGTTGTAGGATTTTTTCTGCTTGTTTACATTTTTGATCAAGCTCTCCTCCCAGCTTGTTGTCACTGCTCCTTCACCCGTTCGCCAATCTAGCACAAACCATTTTCTTGTGTTTTTTTGTCATACAATTAATTCTCACAAATCTAATCCTAATTATACTCAAGAATCTGGTGGGTTACCTGATCACTTACAGGACCCTCAAACCTCCCATTGTTGTGCTTGAGGTGAATTTGGAAATCTTTCTTTATTCCAACATCTTTATTAATGCACATGCTGTGAATCCTCTTCTGTGTTGCTCTCACAATACCATATCTATGTGTTATTTTTGGATCACAAGTTAATTCTTTCAGTTGTATTCCTTATGAGGAGTGTTCTTTGTAGTCCATGTGGTCAGTCATGGCAGATTTTCAGGATAACTACTGACTATGTCAATGATTCACATTTAGATTACCTGTATGATGATTTATCTCATGCTCGTTTTCTGAAGCTATGGCATGGCCTCAGATCTTCTAGAGCAACCACATCTCTTACAATATGTGCATCACCACATTTAAACTGGTATACTATAAATTGGAAATGCTGTGTTTTTTAATAAAAGGCACAGTATTCTATATACATTAAAACCTTCACAAAATGTGCAAAAATGCAAATGAACTCAAAGATTGGTGAAACAAATTTCTCTTCAGGGGTAATCATTGCAGCTTGCACTACATTTCTCTGACACCAGCCTGCTGGTGTCAGGGAAATGTGGTGAGGCAGCGCAGGGGGGCCAGTAACAAAACAAACAATAAAAGAAAACTTACCTCCCGGTCTTCTGCTCGCCACTCTGCTGCTCTTCAGGTGAAGCTCCCAGGGTCCCCTACAGCCAGTCCGGACACCACTCTCATAACCATCAGAGCATTGTCCGGATTGGGCGGCGCAAGCTTCTTTTGCGCTTCATCGGGAGCTGGGAGCCTGTGCCTGCTGGTCTCTCCAATCAGCAACATAGCTGTGTTGGAGAGAAATCAATGTGCATGAAGGTTTGGCCATCCTAAGACTGCCGGCCAAACCGTAATGTACACTGACAGCAGTGCCCACCACTCCTCCTCCCCATTCTGCAGTGCTGTGGCTTTGCCCCCAAGACTCTGCTACAGGACAAAAATAAAAATGATTATCATTTTATTTTTCGTTTGCCTCTCTGGGCAAATGCGGTACAAAAGGGAAGACATGGCTTGGCAGTTCGGGCTGGACTATTCCCATGAGGCACAGGGTCAGACTGATTTGCATATAGCCTTGTCTGAAATGGGGTGGCAGAGTGGGCTAAAGAACGGTGATGGATTAAACCCAGATCTTTTGACTGGGTGTGAGTGTTTGATTGATTCAGATGCTCCGTCCATCACCACCCTCTTTTGTACCGCTTTTGTCCACCATAAGTGTGGCAGGGGATGCTCAGACGTGAGTCCCTTGCTCACTTTGCCACTGGATTCAAGCAAGCCGGGCTGAAGACGGCTGGAATGCCAGAAACCGGTCCTCGGAAGCTTGTTTCTGGTCCAGGGAAGACATGGCTTGGCAGTTCGGGCTGGACTGTTCCCATGAGGCACAGGGTCAGACTGATTTGCATATAGCCTTGTCTGAACTGGGGTGGCAGAGTGGGCTAAAGAACGGTGATGGATTAAACCCAGATCTTTTGACTGGGTGTGAGTGTTTGATTGATTCAGATGCTCCGTCCATCACCACCCCCTTTTGTACAGCTTTTGGCCGCCATAAGTGTGGCACGGTATGCTCAGACGTGAGTCCCTTGCTCACTTTGCCACTGGATTCAAGCAAGCCGGGCTGAAGATGGCTGGAATGCCAGAAACCGGTCCTCGGAAGCTTGTTTCCGGTCCAGGGAAGACATGGCTTGGCTGTTCGGGCTGGACTGTTCCCATGAGGCACAGGGTCAGAGTGATTTGCATATAGCCTTGTCTGAACTGGGGTGGCAGAGTGGGCTAAAGAACGGTGATGGATTAAACCCAGATCTTTTGACTGGGTGTAAGTGTTTGATTGATTCAGATGCTCCGTCCATCACCACCCCCTTTTGTACCGTCTCTGGGCAAATGGGCAACACTCCTCCGCCGTAGCAGAGGAGCCACCGCTGTTTAATGCCAACCACTTAAACCAAGTTCCCTCCACTCACCGGTTGGGTCCCGGGGTGCTTCCTGAAGCCCCCCTTACGATGAGACACTCTGGTTCTTCAGGTCGCTCAGACCCTGGGGGTGTCTCACCCAGGCCGTCATTGTTGGTCCTACCGGACACTGATCTTTCCAGCAGCCCGACGCTCCCCACGGGTCCTGCTTGATCCCGGCTTTATCTTTCCTATTCAACTAACCCTGCAGCTGGGTGCTGCTCTTCCAAGTACTCTTGAATCTATCTCTGATGGTCACAAACACACATATCCTACTATGTGGAGGGGTCCTCCACGATTCCCCATTCGCAACCGTTTTAGTTTGGTTCTCTCTTGGTTTTCCACTGTTAGGGCGACAGATGAAGTATAGGGCGGGGGGAGGGGAAGGAGTTGGAAAGGGGGGACTGGTGTCCCACTTTGTTTTTGCTGTTTCTGTTGTTCGTTGTACCAACTAGCATACTCAGCTGCATGGCAAACACACAGGGCTCAGCCCTGTAACCCGGCACCCATCGACCCGCGCACATGCGCCTATCCGTCCACATTGGCCACCCGCGCTAGACATCCTGCCTTACACCTGCTATCCCTATGTCTGACAACCAGGTTGAGAAAGTTTCGCTTCACATCATGTCCTGGAATGTTAATGGTGTACTAGACAAGGGCAAACGCGCAGCGGTCCTGGGCTATGCTCAATGTCACATGGTAGATATACTGTTGCTCCAGGAGACCCATCTTGTAGGCAATCGCTGTCCCTTCCTGGCTCGCTATGGCTTTGGCGGAGTCTGGCACTCCCGCTTTAGTCGGGTCGAGAGGGTGGCTATTCTAGTGCGCCACGGCCTTCCACTCGTGGTACGCAAGGTGACTCACAATCCGAATTGCTGCTTTCTTATCCTAGAGGGTAGCTTAGGTGACCGGCCCTTGAATTTGCTCGCTGTATACTCCCCCGCTTCCATACTGACTTCCACACTTCAGTGTCTCACTATTTTACTTACTGCCCTACCCCTGGGGACAATCGTTGTTGGGGGGATTTCAATGCTGTGATGGACCCCACTCTTGAAACTGCCACAACACCCTCTGCCTCCAGGGTCGGTCAGTCTACCTCCCTGTCTAGTTGGGCTGTCGCACTGGGTCACAGCGATGCCTGGAGACTCTGGCACCCGACAACTGTACACTACACCCACACGTCAGCTTCCCACTGCATGCATGCTAGACTTGATTACGTTTTCCTGCCGGTACTAGACTGTCTTGCACTTCACGATATCACCATCCTCCCCAGAGGTCTATCCGACCACTCCCCAGTGAGGGTGCGGATGGGTGGTCTCCCTGATTCTTCACGCCCGATCTGGCGGCTGAACGCTTGGTTCCTCCAAGACCATGACTTCAGAGACCAAGTGTGAGACAAACTCTGTTGATACTTCGCCACTAATCATGGGTCGGTTTCCTCTCCAGGCACCCTATGGGAAGCCAGTAAGGCCACTATCCGGGCCTTTGCCAAGGGCCAGCTCAAGCTTACACGTGCGAAGCACGATTCCCACCTCACACACCTGGAGGCACAGACTGTTCTAATCGAGGCTCAACCTCCAGAACAGAGGTCAGAGGCCCAGGACAGGAGGTTGGCGTTTCTAAGGGATGAGATCAAACAGACCTCCCTGGAGGCTGCCAAACTCCTATGGAGGTCTTCCGTGGCGCGAGTGTATGGGTGGGGTGACAAAAATGGGAAACTCCTCCACCGCCTGGCCACCTATCCGATTGCGAACCGTATCATTCCTGAAGTACTTGATCCGGATGGAGTGCCACAGCGAGCTCCCGTGGCAGTGGCCCAGTGCTTTGCCACCTACTATGCTACCCTGTATGCTGCACAACGCCCCACTCTCTCGCTCCCGGAGCTCCTCCAACATGAAAGGTTCTCCCTCCTGCAACTCAGCCAGTCTGAGGCGGAGGCCCTTGACCTCCCTGTCACTCCAGAAGAGATCAGTGACGCCTTATCATGTATGGCTGCAGGCAAGACACCTGGGCCAGACACACTCCCACAGGAAATCTATATGTCCTACCGGGACATCCTGATTCCTCACCTTTTAGAAATATACCAGGAGGCGTCGTAACAAGGCTCATTCCGACTGAGACGGAAATGCCAACTATTGTAGTGATCCCTAAGTCTCAGCCCCCCTCGAGACAATGCCCCGATTATCACCCCATTTCCCTCATCAATTCAGAGCTTAAAATATTTGCATCAGTCCATATTTGCCTTACCTGGCCAGTGTGGATTTATGCCCTCCTGGGGAACTCGGCACTGCCTCAGACGCCTTCATCTTGCCTTAGCAAACCGGCAACAATTGACCCCTTACCTATCCCTCCTTCTCGTGGATTTCGAGAAAGCATTTGACTCGGTGGACTGGCTTCACCTGGAAATGGGTTTTGGGGCCCCCTTCCGTGGCCTGGTCAAGGCACTATATTGCAAACCCAGGGTCCAGGGCCCTGGTCCTAGTAAATGGAGCACTGGCGAAACCCTTCCCTATCAGAAGAGGCACAAGGCAGGGATGCCCTTTCTCACCCCTCTTATTTGCGCTAGCGATGGAACCCTTGGCCTGTCTAGTACGATCTGACCGGCTCCTGATGGGATGGAGATGGCCTGGCTTGGAGGAAGACAAGATATCCCTCTATGCTGATGACGTTCTGCTATTCTTGGCAGATCCGACTCAGTCGGGATCCGATGCCTTCGGGCCTTGAACTTCTTCGAGCAAGCCTCCGGCCTTAGGTTGAACTCGACTAAGTCTGTTCTCAAGAGAGTGCTTTGACTGGCAGTCGTTGATGCTTTTCGGCGACAGTCCTTCAAATATCTGGGTATCTGGGTGGCCCTACTCCCTGACCTCGCTTGGACAAGTGGCAAACCCTGCCCCTGAACCCTATGGGCAGAATAGCCCTCTTTAAGATGATGGTCCTCCCCAGATTTCTATACATCCTTCAGAATACGCACCTCTCCTTTTCGAGATCATGGTTCCGAGAGTTGGACAGCATGGCCACCAAGTTCCTGTGGGGAGGCCGGAGGCCTTGGCTGACCCTTACCCAGTACCGGATCCCGCCCTTTGACGGTGGTTTGGGGATGACGAATCTCTACCTCTATTACCTAGCGACTCGGCTCCTTACCATGCAAGACTGGTTTACCTGTGGATGGTCGGACCCGGCATACCGCTTAGAGCTGTACACCCTTGGCCTGCCCGCCATCCAAGGGATGTTATATGAAGACGCCATCCCCCAAACCTTACCTGAAGTCACTCGCGGGGTACTTCTGGCCTGGCGAGCATTGTTACGTCACACCCAATGGTCGAAGAAGCTGACCCAGCATACCCCACTGTGGTGTGGCACATGGCTTCGGGAGGTCACCAACACTTCAGGCTTTCGAACATGGGACCTCATTGGTATTTTCCTACTAGGTAACCTCCGGGGTGGGAGCCATATTCGATCCTTCCAATAACTGCAATCTCACTACTCCCTCCACCCTTCACCGTTCTACCGATATGTACAGATGCGACACGCCCTCCGCTCTCACATCTCGGATGGCATCCCCCTACCCGAATACATCCCACCCAAAGCCCAGACTATGACCGGTAACCTGGGAAAGAGGGGGATTACCTGTATTTGCCGATCCCTTACCAACAACACTCCCAATACAATGTCACAACTCAGGGACAGATGGGAGGGCTGGCTTGGGTCTCTGGATGATGAGGATTGGAGAGACGCATTGATGGCCCCCAAAACAGTAACGGCCTCAGCAAGACTCCGACTAGTCCAAGTATACTAACTCCACACTGCCTATCTCACGCCGCTGCGACTACATCACGTTGGGCTCCGAACTGATGCATCCTGCCCTCGCTGCAGCCACCCACAAGCTGACTTCTACCACATGGTATGGCTTTGCCCCGAGATCGCGCGCTTCTGGGAGTCCATATCTGTGGAATTCACTGAGGTCCTAGTTTAGGAGGTTCCCCTTAACCCACTGAATGTCCTGTTGGGTAACACTGAGGGGATGGATGTGTCCAGGGCCGAAAAGCTCTTTCTGAATACAGCGTTGATGGTGGCCAAAAGAGACATTGCGGCCTGCTGGTTGAACCCGGCTCCCCCACCACAACGCGCTGGCGTAGAGGGGTGGATTGGTGCCCCGCCCAGGAACGGCCCCTGTACGAGGCAAGAGGTTGCTCGAGGAAATTTCACAGAATATAGGGTAAATGGGTTTGGGTTGTGAAAGGCTGATACTCTCAGAGCATGCCCGTGGACTGGAATGAGTGCGATTTAGGTTGTTTGCCTTTGCTTTGTCTAACACTTCACTGGTGTAATGTCCGATTATATTTGCCTTGCACGTTTCAATGTGTGTACAGCTGGTATTGTTTTTTTCTTGTTGGTCTTTCATAAACCAATAAAATTGAGTATTAAAAAAACAAGTTCCCTTTGCTCGAATATGGACAAGTTTAGAATAAATATGCATTATAGTTTTATATAAATTCATGTCTGCACAAAACACCTCCATCCCTGGGACATTAATTTCATTCCTGCAACAGAATGGCGATAAATAGGGATGCACTTAATTTTTTATTACACAAGTTTCTGATCTAGACCACATGAATGGCCTATAATTTGCGTGTTTTCCCACTTTCTTTACATCTAAGCCACCTATGTAGGGCCAGTACTCACCACTTTATAGTACCACCAGTAACAGCACAGCCTTTCTCAATAAACAAACATCGATGGCAGCACCCCCAGTCTGAAAATTGTCCCACCAGCACTTTGCCAAGGTTTTGAACGTTTTCGTATAGCACGTGCTGGATGGAGCGTGTGACAATTGCTTCCTAGACTAGCCAAAAAACTGACCTTATATTGCCCTCTAGTGGAGATGAAAAGATTAGCTCTACAAGACAAATAACTTAGTTAATTCTGTTAGAAGAGAGTCGCTGTAAAATCAGTGATCTCTATACATAGTGGCGGGTACAGATTTTAGTTGCAAAAGGGAGGCAACATTTTACCACATGGGCAACCGTTTAGAGACTTTTTCTTAATTAAAAAACAAATAAGTATGTATGTATATTTGCCACTTATAGGGTATGCAAAGCGCAAAGCACACCATAACCTAACCCCTTTTATTCTATTCACAGCCCTTCTTCAAATTTACCCCAGCCAATTCTTCATTTCTCTGCCAAAAACCTCCTTTTATCACTACTCATGTGATTTCCCAATCGTAATAAGTGCCATTTCATATCACCTTAAACAACAGTTTTTACTATGCACATTTTGAGTACTATAAAACATTATTAAGTGGCCTCTAAGTACCGGGTGCTGCTTTAGAATACCTATAAAAATACACTAGCTAAAGTTTACTATAAGTGAGTGTTTTAAGTGTTTTGTTCCTAGAAGGATTAGAGGCTGAGTAGGCCATGTTGAGATTTGTATTGGTGACCTGCTTGTTACGAACATATCTCAGCAGCCAGTGCTACACACAATGAGGTGCCCTCCTTTTTGCATCTGCATAAGCATTATTCCCAGTGTAAATATTGACATTAGTCGAACAAGTTGTTGACAGAACTACCAGAGATAGGGCTAACACCTTCGTTAGAGAAAGCACTGGCTTTTAATGGTTGCAAATTATGAATTGGTCAGGATCTGACATTGATCTGATATCATACTAGACTCATCACTCACCATGATTCGCCAGATCAATGTCGTCTCTTCCGCATGCTTCAACACCCTCTGCATACTGCGCAAGACATTCAGGTGGATCCTCCCCAACACCAGGAAAAAGGTCACTCATCACCAGCAGACTGGAATACGGCAACACCCTCCATGCCGGAATCAACAAAAAACTCCTCTGCAAACTCCAGACCATCCACAACACCGCAGCCAGACTAATCCTCAATATTCCATGGCACAACCACATTACCCAACACCTCTGCAACCTCCACTGGCTCCCCATCAAAAGAAGAATAACTTTCAAGCTGCTCACGAACGCCTGCATGGCCCTCCACAACACCGGACCCCAATAACTCAATCCATGCCTCCAAGAGAAATTTCCGCTCAGCAGACCTCTCCTTAGCCACCGTCCTCCGCTTCTACAGTACCAGAGCAAGTGGAAGGTCCTTCTCTAACCTCGCAGCCAGGATCAGGAACGATCTCCCCCTTCACCACCGGCGAAGCCCGACACTGTTCTAATTCAGGAAGTACCTAAATACCTGGCTCTTCGAATGACCCCAACGGAGCTGCTCACAAACACCCCCCAGCTCCTTGAGACTCTAACAGGTGAGTAGTACACTCTGCAAAACCCTGATTAATTAATTAATTGATATCTGAATAAGAATTTCTGAAAACAAACATATATTCTTGTTTAGCTTACAATTACCTCTTTGTTTATTTTTGTCATCATTTAAGATTCAGTTACACAATTATTACAGCTACCAACACTGAATCACAGAAAACCAGGTTTGAATCCTGGCTTCAGCTCAACATCCTATAATTCTAGGTAAATCCTTAATTACCCTGTCCCACCTTAGGCACCAAAAAATATGTGTAATGAAAATTGATTCTGCTTTAAAGCATTGCAATGCAGAGGGGCCAGGTTCATGAAATAAAAAAGCTGCAAAAAATGTTGTTAACGAGACCACGTTGAATGCAACTATGTAGTCCCCATTACATTTTGCTTGCTTCCACTTCCTCACAAAGTTGCAGATGTGCACTTCCTGCCCGGGCTGGGGTGTTTGATAGGGTAGCTTAGCAGTGGTGCTGTCATGCTTGCCGTAGTCTGCTGTAGTCCGCGCGCGGCCTTGGTCCATAATGAACCACGGCCAGGAAGTATTTAAGCCCCTCCTATCCACATTAGAGCGCTTTGTGTTCTAGTGTTTTTGTCTCCCTCTAGTACCTGCGGGTTACTCACCTTGCTTTTGAGAGAGCGCAATTTGAATGAAAAATATATCTGTACCATATTCACAAGCACATAACGCAAACGTAGAATCTATAACGTGAAGTTAACACTTGTAGCGTAAAGTTAGCTGATGTAACCGATGTAATAGGAAATGTATCTGTATCTACTCTATAAAGTGTATTAGAATTAGAAAGGCCCGTATATATAGTGGGCTAATATAGAAATGTATAGAAATGCTTAAGAACAGCGGAACGTGCTAAACTGAATATACGTGTAATTATTAAACGGAGAAAACGGCGAAAATGTAAAGCGAAGAAATGTGCAGACTATATAGCACGGTGTAAGAAACGAGAATACAAACGTTGTGTTCTATGTAAAATGCATTCAAGTATGATCACTGATTTGCTAAAATCGATTATATATAAATGTGTGTTAAAGGTTATACTGTGTAGAAGAGTTGTAGGAATGTTAGAAAAGTTTGGTCATGTGTGATTTTAACCTAACTGACCAAGAGTTTGCAGGAGTGTAGTCCGCTGCATGTAATTTAGTGGGCTCACAGGAATAGGGGATAGCCTTGATCTGTACGTGTGAGACAAGAGTCAAAGGTCTTGTTAGATTTAAGGTGACAATGTTGGACGAAGTTTATGGCCTAAGTGAGATAAGAGACGCTTGGAATTTGGGTCTTGTTTAGAAATGACCGTTCACAGGACCAAACGAGGTTACGAACATAATCGTAAAGAATGAAGTTCTGTTGAGGTGATAGACTTTGCTCTGAAAGTGTCAACTGGAATGTCAATGAAGTCACCAGCAAGAAGACGAAGATGGTGCCTACGAAGCAAGGTCAACTTAACGGACGACGCGAAGAGATGAAGCTATGGAAAGAACCAGAAATGACATCATGTGTAAATGTATACGTGGTGGGCGTCAAGGGGCGTTCCACCCATACTGTGATTGTGTATTTAGGGACAGCACCCTGGGGAGGAGAAGTTAGGAGCGAGCGCAGAAGAACAGAGCGCGAGAGAGCAGTAGGCCGAGGACCCTTAGAGAGCGGATGGGTAGGCAGAGAGGGTACTGCTTCTCGACATAAGTTACCATTAGAGGCTAAGAGAGTTTGAACTTCTTTGGAAGTCAAACTGCTGACACCTTTTTTAGGTAAGGAACTTGCGAAGTAGGGATGTCACCTAGTATAGAGTAGGGACAGAATTAACTTGTTTATTCTTTTTGTAGATGACGCAACGGAACCACTTTGTGTCTATGCTTTTTAATCTGTTGATTCTGGAATTGATTTTAATTGTATTCTTTTGTAGACTGAGGTTCTTTAGGGAATTTATGTTCCTTTTAGTTCCTGTATACTTGTTGAATCTTATCCTGAGAGGATTGTATATGCAACTTATTCTGATTTTATATTAAACTTTTAAACTTCATCAGTCGTAAGTGGTTCTTCAGAGTTGCGTCAGTCTATGGGGTTGATTTAACCTATGTGGGGTTTGTCTTTTACTCAATGACAGAAAATAATCGATCCAAATAGATGAATGAGATAGGTATCTAAGTGATCAGAAAAGGTATCAAAATCTCATTCCCCGCAGTTGGTAGCAGAGAAAGATAGTTTTCTTCTTGAGGAAGACAACCAAGGTCAGGTCTAGATTACCCCAAGGTCCCTAGTCATCGACGACCAGAAGAAGAATCCCTGCCGAAGAAGGTGCTGACGGTGCGAGAGAAAAGCAGCAGAGTCGGTCGAGAGTGAGTATAAGGGTCATGCGTTGCCAGATTGCGGTGTTTTGTGTTGTACTTGTGTTGTAATGTCAAGCGGAGTTGAATGCCTGTAGTGTGATTGAGGGAAGGTTGTGAGCGCGCGCAACCGGATAAAATCTTAAGATCCAGTGAAGGGCTTAAGTGGTTCGGGTGTATCGAACACCCAGAGTAATTGTCTACCATTGTAAAGGGGGTCATGAGGTACCATTGATCGCCCGAAGGACCGATGATAGGGGGAGTGACAGAGTGAGTGTATGAGTAAACGGACGCTGGTCGTACGTTTACTGTGTGTAAGTAACCTATCAGTTAAGGCGAGCGTCTGAAGTGAGAGGAAGACGTCTCGCCAGTTGAGGTGACAATTACAGTTAGACTGTGGACGTACAGTCAAGAAAAGTGATCGCTTGGACGGAAGTAGTCATTTTTCGGCGTATGAATGAAAACGCATGCAAGACCGTGAGACAAGTTGAGAAAGGAGGGGAACTGCTGCAGAGGGGACGAGTGACGTCAGCGTAGAGCCGCGCTGAGATTGGTCGGTCAGTGTAGAGCCGCGCTGGAATAGGCTGGTCAGCGAGAGCCGCGTAGGGATTGGTGGTTTGTCATCAGGACGTAAACAAGGAAGAGAAAAGGAAAATCGTAGATTATCGAAAATGAAGTGTTTTAAGCGTTTAAGGGCGATCTTTAAGAGAGATAGAGGAAACTTGTATGCAGGAGAAGAAGCTCCACCAGAAGGCACACCAGCTTACCATATGGCAGTGAATGTAGGCTTACACTCAATACTATGGATCTCCGAGTGGAATAAGCTAACAGAAGGGAATAAGGAACTGACGTTCCCGAGATACGGGACGTTTAAGCTAGAAGTATTGAACCAACTGAAAGCGGTAATGCTCGCAACGAGACCTCTACCGAGGCCAACACAGTTCGAAGCCCTTAGTGCATGGTTTAGAGCGGCACACGAAAAGAGCTTGAATAGACGTCAAGAAAGAGTGAGACGATCGGTAAAAGCAGTGCAGGATGCTAAATGGGACGATGAAGCTAAAAAGTGGAGGGTGCAAAAAATAGAAGCAGACAAATTGTTCACAATGCTAGAGACTACGGGAGAAAAGAAACCTCTAGAAGAAGATGAGGATAGCGAGCCAGATGAGGATCTGATAGAGAGACTACTGTTAGATAGACCACCTCCGTACAACAGAGAAGCCGAAAGTCCCGAACTACAGCAAGGGGACGGAGCTAGATGGGGGGAATATAAACCGCTCCCAGTAACAGAGTGGGATCCCAAGAAAGGTGAGGAAGTACCTCAATCTAGTCCCGTACAGAGAGTAGTAGGAAGATTCGTGGTCCAGAAGGTGCCAGAAACGCAGCATGCAAGGTCGTATCAATTGCCAGATGCTCTACAAGTACCTGTTACCATAGGTCCTATAGTGTCAATCTACAACCCAGAGGGAGCCCAGCAGGAGGAACAGGCACGATGGGACAGGGAAAGGGCAGAGATGGAGAGTAGGAATAATACGATCAATTCCCAAAGGCAGTTGCTAGGACCAAGGAGTCGGAGTACCCCATTGGATTCAGCAACGGGTCCCTGGACAGAACAGAGGGAGAGAGGACAGATGGATCTAAGGGGACCAAAACCGAAAACCTTTAAGGAATTAAGGGAGTATTTGAAAGAATGGGATGCTGCCGAAGAGACTCAGAATAAAAAGTTAGAAACAGAAGCAGAATGGAGAGATCAGGATAACAGGATCCTCTCTCACTGCGGAGCTGGCGAAAGCAGCCCGGAGTGGGAGGGAGGGAGTCAAGGAAGCAAGGGAGATATTTGCCATACCATCGGTGGCACTAGACAAATGTGTGAGGACAAGAGCGCAGGGTGTGGGGGAGTGCCTCGTCTCATCCTTAGTGAGGGAGAACAAAAGACACAGGAGTACCGAGATAGTTTCAGGTGCACTCACCATGCCCCGGACGAAAATGTGCGACATTGGAGTCACGAGAATATAGAAAGTCGCGAAAGGTCTCGCCATACATCCAGTGATCACGGACGGGATCACGGGAACATGGAGGACTGTGAAGGACCTTATCGTTTATTGAGCGACACCAGACAGCAAGGGAGTTGCAGTGATGTAGAACAGAACGGAGGATCCTATCTCGCATCTAGAGAGACCGAGCCGAAAAGACAGAATGTAGTGATGGGGAATAGATCATTGTTCCACCATACCCCAAGGGAGGATGGGAAAGCTTGGGATCTAGAGAGGTGGGAACAAAGAGAAGCAAGAAGGACGCCTCATAACTCACCTGCACCGAGACGTAGGGCTCGTAGTGGGGGTGAGAGGGATGTATACGAACCACCTAGGAGTGAGGTACTGAAAGCTGAGATAAAAGCAAAACGCCTCGATGTAATGAGTTTAAAATCAGACTTGGATGAAATCATAGACGGCACATTGCCAATGGAAAGGATAGAGCTGTATGATCATGATGAAATACTGTTTATGTCTAAGGATGTTACTCGGAAAGCGAGGTCAGTTCATGAAAAATTATCTGAGTTGGCAGACAGGTATATGATAGACATGTCACGAACTAAAGCTTTACAGGGCAACCATAGGCTAAATTGCACGGATCAAGATCTAGATGAGCGTAGGACGATTGGGCTGAAAGTACACATAAAGGAACTGATCCTGAGTATCAGAGTATGGAGGGATTTGGATAAATGGGAGGAAAGATGGTCCAAGAGGGGATCCGTCAGAAGGAGTACACTTGCGAGGTCCCAAGATGGAGAGCTAATGCGAATGGAAGCTTTCCCTTTGCGAGAAATCGCGAACGGAAGCTACGTGCATGTGCCCTGGAGTAGGGGGGATTTAGCGGCATTTACCAATTCCTTTCCAAAACTCAGGGAGAACCCCGTTGAGTGGTATAAGCAGGTAGAGAGGTTTGTGAAGATCTCTAAGGTACTGTGGATCGATTTGAAC
Source organism: Lissotriton vulgaris (assembly GCF_964263255.1). Lineage (NCBI taxonomy): Eukaryota > Metazoa > Chordata > Amphibia > Caudata > Salamandridae > Lissotriton > Lissotriton vulgaris. Next base: position 18,750,682 of record NC_141686.1, on the reverse strand, counting down.
ACTCTGTTTGATATCGTAGTACCCGGAGATTTGTGGACGGCATGCAAACTTAGTGTCGAATGGCCCATTTGTGAACCCGCGAGGGATGCCCAGACGAATGGTCCATCAGAGAGAGTCATGGAAAAGTACGAAAGAGTAATTGCATGGTTAAAAGAGAAAGTGCCGGTACAGGACATAGACTGGGTTAAGATAGATCGAACAACTCAGGAACCTAAAGAGACCGTTCACGAGTTCTATGAGAGATTGCTGAAAGCATTCAAACAGTACAGTGGGTTGGATGTGATGGACCCCAAAGACATAGGACAGTTTGTGTCAAAGTTTGTCCTAGGATTGAGGCCAGACATAAGCCTGATGATTCAACAGCATTTGATTTGTTGGCAGAACAAACCTTTAGATGAGATTCTGAGGTATGCAAGGTACTGTAGCGATGAAATAGATTCAAAGGCAAAGAAACTTAAGGAAAAGCTGATGTTGGTGCAGATGCAATCAGCCGGAAAGGGTGGACAGCGGCAACAGGGAACAGGAACCCCAGGAAAGAAACAGAATAATCAAAGCAGAGATGAGGAAGAAAGACCGAGACCGAGGGTAGATATCGCAACACTGAAAAAGACAACGAGGTGCCATCAGTGTAACGAGGTAGGACACTGGAGACGCGAGTGTCCCTATAATGTCGAGACGGGGGAATTAGAACAGGAGGAGGATGAGGTACAAACCAGCATGGTAAAGGGAACAGCAGTCCCGAAGGGAAAGTTTATCAAAGGGGGGACTCAGACTCCTCGAGCCCCGTTCCCTCAACCGCCTCGCATTACAAATGGAGGAAAAACCTATAGACAACTGCCACTGTTCGTAGGAGGAGAAGAATGCTACTACGTTGATCCTCTTACAGGGCAACGAGTGAATAGAGAAGAAGACTGTACTCTAGGAGCAGCCCTGGAGGTAGACCAGAGAGGACCATACGTAGAAGCTGAGGTGGCTGGACGTCCTACGACCTTTTTGGTAGACACGGGGGCCACTCGATCCACTTTGAGATCGGCGGTAGTCCCAGGTTTGCCAATGTCGGGAGAGATGATTCAGGTGGTAGGAGTCGCAAACAGGAGAATGACGAATCCTCTGACTGAACCAGTGTCAGTGAAGATAGGAAATTACAGTGATGAACATCAGTTTGTGATCTGTGATTCTAGCCCTGTGTGTCTGTTAGGAAGAGATCTGTTGTGTAAACTAAATTGCACAATATATTGCACGCCTGAAGGAGTAGAAGTGCAGACTAACGATGATGATGCCGATTTTAAGGTTGTAAACTCGCAGGGATGCGTGGAACTATATCCTACCCTAACGGTGGAGGAGCTTCCACAGGACTTGAAGGAGACAGTGTCAGCTGAGGTGTGGGATTTTACTGGAGAAGAAATAGGACTGATCAAAGGGGTGGAACCGGTAAAGATCATGGTAAAACCCAATGCTGAGTATCCAAGAACACCACAATATAAGTTGACACCGGAGACGATTGCAGGAATAAAGCCTGTGATCGAATCCATGATTAAACAGGGAATACTGAAGGAGATCGTGGGAAGTCCATGTAACTCCCCGATTATGGGTTTGCAGAAGCCTAGTGGAAAATACAGGATAGTGCAGGATCTTCGAAAGATTAATAATATCGTTGTTTCATGTTGTCCAGTGGTACCAAATCCATCAGTAATATTGTTTCAGATACCGTTCCAAGCTGAATGGTTCACAGTGATAGACTTGTGCCAGGCTTTCTTTTCGATTCCTTTAGATGAGGAGAGCCAGTATTTGTTCGCTTTTAAGCTGGAAAATCGCGTTTTAACATGGTGTCGTATTCCCCAGGGGTATACAGAAAGCCCATCGATTTTTAACCAGCTGCTGAAGAAAAATCTTGAAAGTCTAGTACTGCCCAAGAACTCGGTTCTGGTCCAGTACATAGACGACCTCCTAGTGGCGTCAGAAACTGAGGAAGCTTGCAAGGTAGACACCATCACCTTGTTAAATCACTTGGCCGAGAACGGACACAAGGTGTCTCCAAGTAAATTGCAGTATTGTCTGACTGAAGTGCAATACTTGGGCCACAGGATTGAAAAGGGAAAACGGAAGGTGTCTCCAGACAGAATAGAGGCGATCATGAAAATGAACGCGCCTAAAACTCAAAGGGAAGTCAGGATGTTTCTAGGCATGGTCGGTTATTGTCGGCAGTGGATAGTCAACTTTTCACTGAAGGCAAAACCTTTACTACAACTGACGCACAAGGGAGTGAGTGATCCGTTACCATGGGACAAAGATTGTTTGATGGCATTTTTGCAGCTGAGGGAGGACTTGTGTCGTGCCCCGGCTTTAGGAATGCCTGATTACGAAAAGCCATTCTTGCTTTACTGCTGCGAAAGAGAAGGTTGTGCTTTAGCAGTTTTGGCCCAGATACACGGCAACGCGCGTAGGCCAGTTGCTTACTTTTCGGCTACATTAGACCCAGTAGCCGCAGCGTTGCTCGGATGTCTCAAATCCGTAGCTGCAACGGGTGTCAGCATTGAAAGATGTGAAAATGTGGTAATGGGACATCAGTTAGTGGTGTACGTACCGCATTCTGTGGAATTGTTAATGACCAGGACTAAGACTCAGCATTTGACGAATAGTAGGCTCACACGCTACGAGCAAGTCATATTGGCTGATGAGAATGTGACCCTAAAGAGATGCTCTGTCTTGAATCCTGCTACTTTGATGCCACTTCCAAATGAGATTGATGATGAAATTTGTACAGATCATGACTGCCTTGATGTGACTGAACTATGCACCAAACCGAGACCAGATATCGTAGATGAGCCATTGACTGACCCCGATGAAATATTCTTTGTTGATGGTTCATGCGTAAGAGACGATATCGGTCAGCTGAGAGCAGCATATGCAGTTTGTACAATTACCAGACTTGTGGAAGCCGCCTGCCTGGAAGGAGTACATTCCGCTCAGGTAGCTGAAATTATTGCTTTGACCCGTGCCTGTTTAGCAGGTAACAAAATTCGAGTCACCATATACACCGATAGCCAGTATGGTTTCGGGGTAGTTCACGATTACGGGCAGTTATGGTCTCAAAGAGGTTACATGACCTCCTCGGGTTCTCCTATTAGGAATGGAGAATTTGTGAGATTATTGTTAGAGGCATTACAAGGTCCGACAGCCATAGCGGTTGTCAAATGCGCCGCGCACACGAAGAATACCGACTTTGTGTCGCAAGGCAACAGATATGCCGATGAAGTAGCACGTTATTGTGCAGAACAGGGATATTCTCACACCAATGTAGAAGTGGGGGGAATACAGGAAAGAACTGAGTTGACTATGTTGTTAGACACTGTAGATACGTGGGACGAACTAAAATGTGTTCAGGAAAATGCACCAGATGATGAGAAAAAGGGCTGGGAAACAGCTGGATGTACTAAAAGTGAAATGAATTTTTGGATTTCTGCAGATGGGAGAGCAGTTTTACCAAACGAATTTGTTAGTCCAATGGCAAGGAGATTGCATGGACCAGCACACATAGGTAGAGATGCTATGGTGAGAGTATTCAGACAAACGTGGTTTAATCCGAAATTTAGAGTAGCGGCAGAAGCAGTATGTCAGCGTTGTGCGATCTGTCAGCAACTAAACGTAGGAAAGAGAACACCAGTTACTTTGAGTCATATAGGGAGGTCTGGGGGGCCTTTCAATAGAATGCAGCTGGATTTCATTGAAATGCCTCAATGCAATCGACTCAGATATGTCTTAGTGATTGTCTGTATATTTTCTAGATGGGTTGAAGCTTACCCGACACGAAGGTGCGATACACTTACAGTAGCAAAATTGTTGCTTAGAGAGTTGATACCGAGGTTCGGGGTGCCATCCTCTTTGGAATCGGACAGAGGAACTCATTTCAACAGTGAAATAGTGAAGATGCTATGTTCAGCCTTGAGTATTGACCAGAAGCTCCACTGTAGTTATCGACCAGAAGCTTCGGGGATTGTAGAGCAAATCAACAGCACAATTAAATCCAGACTTGCCAAAGTTTGTTCATCGACATCTCTGAGTTGGCCTGATGCACTTCCATTGGTTCTTATGAGCATACGTAGCACACCAGATAGAAGAACAGGTCTCTCTCCACACGAGGTGCTAATGGGAAGAGCTATGAGATTGCCATCGGTTCCGACTGCAGCGTTGTTGAACATCACAGACGATTTGATCTTGGACTACTGCAAGGGACTATCTGATGCCATTCATTCTGTGTCCCTCCAGGTCCAGGCTGCAGAGGTTCCATCAGCACAAGACTTGTGCCATGACCTGTGTCCGGGGGACTGGGTCCTGGTGAAGAAGCATGTCAGGAAGAACTGTCTAGACGTGCGTTGGCGAGGACCGTTCCAAGTCATACTAGTTACGAACACTGCAGTAAAGTGTGGAGGCTTGCCCAACTGGATACACGCCTCACACACCCGAAGAGTTCCAACACCTCTGGAAGAAACAGCTCCTCTCTCGGATGAGAATCCAGCGGAAAGCGGAGAAGCCACAGAGAGGGAAAGCCAAGCTGTAGAGGTGATTGAAGAGGCTGAGCCTGTGTCGGAGCAGGCCGACGACGGTCAGGACACCAGTGAGACCGAAGTCGTCTCAGAAGAGGAAAGTAGTTGGGAGTTCGAGTCAGATATCGAACAAGCTGCAAGTGATCAAGAGACGAGTCCAAGAACAAGGAGCAGGAGGACAAGGAATGGAGAAGCTAGTTGGCCGGAAAGAAGGAGAAGGTCAACCTTGAGAGCAAATCCAGAGAGCACCCTTGTCCCGATCTCCGAAGATTCAGAGCCAGACGAAGAAGCCACGGATTCAGGCTCTGAGAGTCCGAGAAGATCAAGAAGGGTACGTGTGCCCTGCAGAAGGTACGCCACCCCAGAGTGGACTTATCTAGCAGATGTCTTGGGGACAGAAATCTGGGAGAGTGAAAGAAGTGAAAGTGATCAATCTCGATCCATTTGTGGCAGTGGAGATATGGATGTTGACGCCTGGAATCGAGACTGAGGGGTTACTGACTTTCACACTTCCCATACCCCCTTACCTGAGTCGGATCAAAGATCTAGTACTGAATCGATTAGAGTTTCCGACTTTTGGTCATCAAATACCAGAACAAGAAGAAAAAGTCATTCGTTTAGAACTATTGGAACATGTTATTAGAGCTGCAGGTACGAGGATCATTGTAGATGCATAAAGACTTTTTGTGTTTTAAGCTATAAAGAAGAAGATAACCTAGCGCCGAGTGGAAAGAAGAATAAAATTAGGGATTACATTTAGAGGACGGAGAAGGGTTAGGGTTGTCTATTGTTGAAGAGAAAAAGACATTGTTGTGAAAAGAGACTTTTGTTGATTAAGAGCGCTTCACAGACTGAGAAAGCAAATACAGCAAACCAAAGACTTGAAAAGAAAACTTTTCTTCGAGAAGGAAAGAGCTACGCTGTTTTGATAACATGGAGAATGGCAACCCAAACCGAAAAGCCGAATGCATAATAGGTACACTAATAGCGGTAGTAATTTTCCTCATTATTACAGTAGTTACCACATCGTACATGGTAGGACATGCAAGTGAAAAAGAAACAACAGATGTAAAGCCTGTAACGACTTTGAAACCTGCTCTTGTTGAGAAGAAGGAGGAGAGCAATGTCATCCGTGAAAAGACGTTACTGGCAAATGAAGCTCGTAGGTTACACGTAGACGAGTCGCAGGGAAATTTTGGGTCAAACGCATATGCCAAGTTATTGTATGAGTATATTGATGCCATGGAGGCCAAGGATTGTTATGTATGCATGCAATTGCCGGCTTCCGTAGACGAAGGCATCAGATATCACCATCTCCCACTGACATATGGGATAACATGTAGTTTATTGCTCAGTATATTTTATGGTAGAGAAGGGTTCGAGTACTACTTTTCAAATTATGATTCGGTACTGCCTGAAGTCCCGAATTATAAACAAATGAATAAGTGGGACTATTATAAAAAGGAAGACAGATTAACAAAATTCTTTCTTCCTTGGGATACATTAGATACTTCATATGCACGCAGAAATAATCTGACTTGCAAGGTGTCAGAGGTAGAGAAAAAGTTCATAGGACAGGTAGATGACCGGTACAGAAGGCAGAAGATTTTGAAAATGTCAGGACAGTGGAAAACAGATTGGACCGAAGAAGAAAAAGCACACAAGAAGAAGGGTAGCAATGGTCCAATAGCTTTGGATAGAACGCAGAAAGGAAAGTTATGTTTAACTCGAAGCAAGACGTATTATGAGAGTGTATTTGTAGGTGAAGTAAATTGCGAACATGCTTTTAGGTTAGAGTACTATACGAAAGATTTTATGAAAGGGATGCAAGCTATTCCTAATGTATATTTTGTATGTGGAAGAAATGCCTATGTAAAACTGCCTGACAATTGGTATGGTTCGTGTTACTTGGCAATTGTCTTCCCCAAAATATATCATGCAAAGGATTTAGCGATCATAGAAGGAAAGGCTTCGACAAGAACGAAAAGGGAAATAGGAGATGCTGAAGTAGTTGGAGACATATTTGGAGCAATGTTTCCTATGTTAGGTTTAATACTTAACGATGTTAAGATCAGGAGATTAGCTACAGTTGTAGATAGATTATCTGCAAGTACTGCAAGATCATTGATGCTAGTAGAAGGAGAGATGCAGTCGATTAGGGCAATGGTTCTTCAGAACCGTCTTGCTTTAGATGTCCTGCTAGCAAAAGAGGGCGGAGTCTGCAAGGCTTTGAAGGTCCAAGAATGCTGTACTTACATTCCAGACAATTCAAAACCACTTGAGAAAGTCATACGGAACATTACAGAGATACATAAAGAAATCGAAGATTTAACAAAAGTAAATGTTTGGGAGAAAGTAGGTCATGGAGTAGGAAAGGTTGGAAGTTGGTTTGCCAACCTTGGTAAAAGCGTTGTGTGGTACATATTAAAACCTGTTTTGATAATATTGATTTGCATAATTACATTGTTAGGGTTAGTGAAACTGTACAAATGGTATAGGTCGAACCGGTTACAAAGGTCCATGAGAGAGCAAGAAAGGAGATTAGCTGCTTTACAAGACCAACAGTACAAAAGTTTGAGAGCTCTTGAAACGATAAAAAGAGGGAATCTTGTAACTAGTTCTGTGTAAGGTGTTATTCAAATTGCATTTAGTGATGACCCCTAGAGGTCATCAAAGGGGGGAACTGAGAGAGTGCAATTTGAATGAAAAATATATCTGTACCATATTCACAAGCACATAACGCAAACGTAGAATCTATAACGTGAAGTTAACACTTGTAGCGTAAAGTTAGCCGATGTAACCGATGTAATAGGAAATGTATCTGTATCTACTCTATAAAGTGTATTAGAATTAGAAAGGCCCGTATATATAGTGGGCTAATATAGAAATGTATAGAAATGCTTAAGAACAGCGGAACGTGCTAAACTGAATATACGTGTAATTATTAAACGGAGAAAACGGCGAAAATGTAAAGCGAAGAAATGTGCAGACTATATAGCACGGTGTAAGAAACGAGAATACAAACGTTGTGTTCTATGTAAAATGCATTCAAGTATGATCACTGATTTGCTAAAATCGATTATATATAAATGTGTGTTAAAGGTTATACTGTGTAGAAGAGTTGTAGGAATGTTAGAAAAGTTTGGTCATGTGTGATTTTAACCTAACTGACCAAGAGTTCGCAGGAGTGTAGTCCGCTGCATGTAATTTAGTGGGCTCACAGGAATAGGGGATAGCCTTGATCTGTACGTGCGAGACAAGAGTCAAAGGTCTTGTTAGATTTAAGGTGACAATGTTGGACGAAGTTTATGGCCTAAGTGAGATAAGAGACGCTTGGAATTTGGGTCTTGTTTAGAAATGACCGTTCACAGGACCAAACGAGGTTACGAACATAATCGTAAAGAATGAAGTTCTGTTGAGGTGATAGACTTTGCTCTGAAAGTGTCAACTGGAATGTCAATGAAGTCACCAGCAAGAAGACGAAGATGGTGCCTACGAAGCAAGGTCAACTTAACGGACGACGCGAAGAGATGAAGCTATGGAAAGAACCAGAAATGACATCATGTGTAAATGTATACGTGGTGGGCGTCAAGGGGCGTTCCACCCATACTGTGATTGTGTATTTAGGGACAGCACCCTGGGGAGGAGAAGTTAGGAGCGAGCGCAGAAGAACAGAGCGCGAGAGAGCAGTAGGCCGAGGACCCTTAGAGAGCGGATGGGTAGGCAGAGAGGGTACTGCTTCTCGACATAAGTTACCATTAGAGGCTAAGCAGTGGCGGTTTCTACATTGGGGCGTTTGGGCGCCGCCCCCCCTGATTTCTCGCCGTGCGAGAAGAAGGCAGAAACAAATGGTAGTTATTTATTTATAACTACCATTTGTTTCTGCCTGCCCTTCTTGCACGGCGAGAAATCAGCGAACTTCCTGGTTACTAACTCGAGCCTCAGGGCAGGGGGGAGTGGCTTGGGGGAGTGGCTTGCCCAATGTTGTGAATACGGACTGTTTGGACAGCCTGAGAGGCAGTCCAAACAGACAGTATTAGCAACAGTGGGCAAGCCACTCCCCCAAGCCTCCTCCCATTCTCCGTTCTGCAGGATGCAGACTCGGAGAAATGACGTATTTAGGGCAGCCAGCCGAACCAATCAGCGCTGGCTGCCATGGAGGGGAGGGAGGCTGCCTGCAGGCTTCCGTGAGGAGAGCGGCGGTATTCAAATGCAGGACGGCGGGAGCAGTCTCGGGACTCGAGTCGGGAAGCCAAGGTAAGTTTGTTATATTTAAATTAATTTTAAATGTAACCTTAATGACAGTAAGCTGGAAGCGATCTTTTACCTTATACAAAGCGATATGGTTAATGGTTAGGGCAATCTGTGTTGCTAGTTGCGATCGTGCATGGAGCGTGAAATGAGGCTTGTAGGGGTGACAGTGTTCTCATGTCGTATAACCCTGTTTCTCCTGCGCGCCGTGTCACTTCGTACTTTATATTCCGTGCATGAAGAGATGTTTAGTGTATTTTGTTTTGCCGATGCTATCTGCTAGCGAAGTGGGAAAGAAGTGGGCGTGGTCCTCGAACCAGCAGTCAGTGGAGCCCTCTTCCTCCTGACTGAGAGGAGGGGCGGGCTGGGAGCTCCAGCTTTGGTATTCACGAGAGAAAGCAGTGGCTAATGTATCTGAATGGGGATTAACATGGAGACACCCTCCGTCTCATATTTACCTCTTCTGAGGGAAACGGGTCAAAATCCGCACTCATTTGCTACCTGCTTTGAGCAGGAGCAAGTATGTTTGGGGCCATTTTTTGTGTGTCCATAGTGCTGGGGCGGGGGAGGCGGTGTATTTAAGGTGTCTCTTGCGAGACCTCACTCGGCAACGTGTACTGAGGGCCCGAGTGCAGTACGGGAATTGTTTTACGCCCTACCACTTTCAAATGTCACCAGCCGCCACTGAGGCTAAGAGAGTTTGAACTTCTTTGGAAGTCAAACTGCTGACACCTTTTTTAGGTAAGGAACTTGCGAAGTAGGGATGTCACCTAGTATAGAGTAGGGACAGAATTAACTTGTTTATTCTTTTTGTAGATGACGCAACGGAACCACTTTGTGTCTATGCTTTTTAATCTGTTGATTCTGGAATTGATTTTAATTGTATTCTTTTGTAGACTGAGGTTCTTTAGGGAATTTATGTTCCTTTTAGTTCCTGTATACTTGTTGAATCTTATCCTGAGAGGATTGTATATGCAACTTATTCTGATTTTATATTAAACTTTTAAACTTCATCAGTCGTAAGTGGTTCTTCAGAGTTGCGTCAGTCTATGGGGTTGATTTAACCTATGTGGGGTTTGTCTTTTACTCAATGACAGAAAATAATCGATCCAAATAGATGAATGAGATAGGTATCTAAGTGATCAGAAAAGGTATCAAAATCTCATTCCCCGCACTTTCGTTCCCGGTTGCTTGCTCAGAGTCCGGTGTTCTTCTTGCTGCTCGTCCTCCAGGCGGGTCGCGGGGGCCTGTACTGCTCTTGAGCATTGGTGTTCTTCTCTGGGGGCATCCACCTTTTGGGTGGGTCCTCGTCGGCCTCGAGGTGGTGCTCCTCCCTCGATCCTGCAGTCTGCTTCCTTTGTTGCAATGTGAGTGCACCTCCTCGGCTTCACCTGCAAAAGTACAACAGAGAAGCTCTCCATTTCGGTAAAAGCGCATATGCACTGTTCTTTATATAAAGTACTTACCAATGTGATTTCCCTTTGTCTTTTGGGAATCTGCCTGGGACTGAACCTTGTTCTAGATATCCTGTGGGGAGACACAACATGAATTCTATTAATTGCTGAATGTAAAGAAGTACAAGACAAAGTCACAATCCTTAAATAGCATGATAGCTAGTATTATTATTTTTTATCTTTTTTCTTTCTCTATCTGATAAGGCCACTCCGCACACATCATAGGTGGGTATTGCTCGCTCTTTCTTTCTTTGTTCTACTATATCTGCAGCGGGAATTGGTCTCTGACTCTCTAATATATACTATACTCCATTTTGCCTTATACATGACCCTAACCATATAAAATCTAGGTAAATTGAACACTAAATGGGATAGGCGAATTCTTCAGGTAATTACACCACAATCATTTTCCTATTTAGTTCATGTAGACCATCTAAACGATTCATGTCTTACCTTGTCCTTTGTTATCTTCTGTAGGAACCGTCCTAACTACCTGCACTAACACCTGAGTGGGAGACGCTGTGGAACAATTGTTTTATCTTCCTCCCTTCCCCTGTTTACCCTTGTTACTTTGACCTAGTTAGGCACTGCGGGTAAATAGGGGGATCTGGGACCTCTTCACTTTGCATGTTGTTTCTGAGGAGACTTCGATAAGAGCCTTACAGAACGTGAAGCCCACGTTTCTTTATCCGCTCGAACAACATGGAAGAAAGTCAAGCATCACTCACAGACTTAGCACACATGATTGGTAACCTTCAAAAAGAAACTCAAGCTTTAACTTTACGTGTAGATTCTAATTACAACAGGGTGGGAGACTGGATACTATTGTGGGGAACATTGCGGAGGGGTCAGCATGTCAGTTCTCACCCAAACCCCTCCCAGTTCAAGTGTCCCAAAAATTAATGTGACCACACCTCCAGCTATTCCATTGGCCCCTCCTGAGAGATTCATGGGAGACCCCTCCAAATTCGCCACCTTTATCAGTCAATGCCAACTCCATTTAATGTGTAAGGTCTCTAGTTTTCCAACTGAACAAGCCAAAGTGGCATTTGTACTCTCCTATTTAGGCGGGACAGCAGCAAGCTGGTCCATTCCTCAAATAGAACAAAATGATCCGTTACTGTATAATTATTCCGCCTTTAAAGAGGAACTAAGAAACTGTTTGATAGACACTCTTTAACGCTGCCAGTAGATACAGAGTTATTAAATCTAATGCAGTGATAAAAGGACCTCATGGCTTACATTACTACCTTTAACAGAATAGTAGCTGAAGCATGCTGGCCAAGGGCAAAACGTGGTGCTCTGTTTTATAAAGGCCTCAAAGATGAACTGAAGGACCTGTTGGCTCATGTCGTTGAGCCTCCCAAATCTTGCAGCGCCCTCAAAGACTAGGTGGTAAAACTAGATCAGAGAGTTAACGAGAGTAGGAGGAGAAAGTGCGCGCAGAAGTACATACTATTGTGTGTAGAGAAAGGAAATCAGAACCAGACAGGGTTATAGTTGAATTAGAACCTACGCAGATGGGAATTATTCGGGGACCCCCTTCCTGAGGAAGAGAGACAGAGAAGGCATGATAAGAAATTGAGCATGTATTGTGGCAAACAGGGGCATTTCCTAAGGGAATGTTTGGTAAAACCAAAGAAAAGAAGTAGCCCGGAAAACAAAAGAGCCAGAATTCTGGAGAGACAAGGATTTCAGGCAGGTCAGGGTTAACTGTCTCAAAACACGCTCCACAAGGAGACTCTGTTTTATCCTCCCATCATTTTGTTTTAACAGCTCTGTTAAACTGGGTACAACAGTCTACTGAGGTGCAAGAAATATTTCTGGACCTTTGTTGGGCAAAAAGCAAACTCATACCCTTTATTGACAAGGTTTCTTGGGAGGAGGTCAAAATCATAGATGGCAGTAGCATGGAATCTGACCCGATAACGCATGCCACAGTGGAAATCACACTTAACATTGAAGGAATCCATAAAGAATCTATATCTTTTGATCTCATTGAGTCTCCTCAATTTCCAGCCATCCTAGGTCTTCCATGGTAAGCCAACACATACTTTCAGTATATTTTTATTCTGTGTACTGTATCAATCACTGCAAAGGACAAAGATACCTCTCAGGAGTTTTGGCGGTAATCACAGACTCTCGAATTACCTATTTGTTATCAGGATTTGAAAGTTGTTTTTGATAAGGAAAAGGCTATCCTACTCCCACAACACAAATCCTATGATTGTAGGATTGAATCGGTTGCTCGAGCTTGTATAGCATGTAGCATTAACCGAACAAGAGAACGCATATCTATGCGAATACCTGGATGAAATGCTGCGTATCGGTTTCATTCGGTGATCTCGATCACCTGCCTGCTCACCCCTCTTCTTTATCCCAAAACAAAATGGTGGCGAAAGATGTTGCATTGATTATAGTGCCCTTAATGAAGTTATAATGAAATGAAATCCAGTATTTGTAAAGCGTGAACAAGTACCGGAGGGTGTCAAGGTGCTGCGGGCCATCAGGAAGATAAAGCAAGCTATTGCCCAGAGTCACATGGTGCTGGGCTAACCTGCCGCCGGCAATCGAACTGTGAACCCCCGTGTTCCGGAGTCAGCCGCCACAGCCGCTGCACCACACCTCTTTCATAAGAACCGGTACCCCTTACCATTAGTTCCATCCCTTCTTGATCAAGTAAAGAATGCAAAAATATTGACTAAGTTAGACCTAAGTGGAGCCTACCATCTGGGGGAAGTAAAAAAAGGAGATGAGTGGAAGATGGCATTTTGTACTAAGTATGGCCTCTATGAGTATCTGGTAATGCCTTGTGGCCTATGCAACACACCGTCTGCTTTTCAGTTTATTATAAACAAAGTCCTAAAAGACATGTTGAAATCATATGTGATTGTATACATTGATGATAGAAACCCTGATCTACTCCTTTTCAGTCAAAGAGCACGAAAAGTATGTGAGAAGTGTTCTTGAGAGAACCATCTGTATTGTAAACTGGTCAAGTGTCAATTTCACACCTCACAAGTGTGTTTTTGTGGGATTCATCTTGTCCCCTCAGGGGATCAGAATGGACGCCCAGAAAGTGGCAGCCATATCTCTCCGAAAAACATCAAGGAAGTACAGAGTTTTTTTGGCTTCACCAACTTTTATAGGCATTTTATTGAGGGCTTTTCATACCTACCCTCTCCCATAACTAAATTGCTAAAAAAAAGGAGTTAGATTTGAATGGACCACAGAAGCTGAGGAGGCTTTCCGTATAATGAAAGAGGCTTTCACTCAGGCGACCATATTAAGACATCCAAACCCTTCTCAGCCCTTTATTGTTGAAGTAGATGCCTTACAAATGGCTGTAGGCGGAATACTTTCTCGATAAGATCCAGACACTGTATGTCTTCATCCAGTTGTTTACTATTCACATAAGTTGACACCTGCCGAGAAGAATTATGCTATTGAAGATAAAGAGGTACTGGCTATCAAGAAGGCTTTTGAAAATAATGGTGTCAGTATCTCCAAGGGGCACTTCACAGAGTTACAATACTCACTGACCATAGGAATCTACAGTTCTTAAAATCCGCCAGAGCTCTATCAATGAGGCAGTTGCATTGGACACAGTACTTTGGCGAATTTCATTTTACCATACACCTCCAGACTGGAAAGAAGAATTGGAAAGCTGATGCTTTATGCCATTTGGGCTACAAACCTGAAGAGCCCTATTATAGCTAGGGGGCTTAATATTGGTGCTATATGCTTTGAAGAGGAATTTATGAAGCTAGGTCTTGAGACACAAAATTCTGCAGAGGCTGAGTGTTTAATCCAACTACATAAAGCAACCAGGATCCATGACCTACTTATGGTATAGGGAGGTCTAGTCTTACCTACAGGACCCTTACAACAACAGGCCCTAGAGTGGTGTAATTCCCATCCACTTTCTGGACATCCTGGGAATAAAACCACATTAGAACTATTACGACAACACTTCTGGTGGCCTAAAATGCCAACTGACACTAAAAAATATGTTCAAAGATTTTATGTGTGTGTTCAAGGGAAGACATCTCATCAAGCCCCTGTAGATCTACTACATCCTTTGCCTGTACCTCCTGGTCCCTGTCATACCATTTCTATGGATTTCATTGTAGAATTACCCAAAACCACTCAAGGAAATACAACTTTTCTGGTAGTTGTAGACCTATTAACCAAGATGGCCCATTTTGTCCCTCTGAAAACGATCCCTACCTCCCAATAGCTGGCTTCTTTGTTTGTGCAGCATGTAGTCCGGTTACTGGGTCTTCTTTCTGTCATGATATCGGACCGGGACCGCAATTTAATTCTAAGTTCTGGAAAAGCGTGTGTAGTTTGTTACATATAGATGAAAGGTATTCTTCAGGCCATCACCCTCAAACCGACGGTCAGACCGAAAGAGTCAATCAGTGCTTGTAGCAGAATTGAGATGTCAGCTTTTGAATTCCATAGCAGAGTGGGATACACTCATATGGATAGCAGAATTTTCTTACATTAACCGCTGTCATCCCTCCACCAACTATTCTCCTTTTTTCTGAAATTATGGGTATCATTCCCGGTCTCTTGTTTTACCTCCTCCTCTCTCTAACACTATTCCAGCTGTTATTGCATTCATGCCAACCTTACATGAGACACAGAGCATGGCAAGAAATAATTTAGAGAGGGATAAATTAGCATACAAGGAAAAGGCAGATCCCAATGAACGTTTGGAACCTTTTGTATGCCATTGGAGATAAAGTGTGGTTGTCTACCAGAGACATTGCAGTAAAAGGATCCTGTAGATTTAAACCCTGATTTATTGGTCCTTACAAAATAATCCTGTGGCAATGAAGCTTGATCTCCCGGCTACACTAAAAATACACCCTGTTTGCCATGTATCATTGTTGAAACCAGTACTGGAGGGAACGAACCTGCCTATTTGCCCGGTCCAGTGGTAATCGATGATGAACCTGAATATGAGGTGGAAGCTGTCATTGATTCTCAGAGAGAGAGAGACAAAAGTTACAGTATCTCATACATTGTAAGGGGTATGGTGTGGGAACCAGTGAGTCATGTACATGCCACTCGATTGTTGTGACTTTTTCAAAGCCGGTACCCTGAGAAACCCAAACCAGTGGGGGGTGCCGTAGGGGGGTTGTACTGTCATGCTTGCCGTAGTCCGCAGTATACCGCAGCTGTGGTCCGTAATGAACCATGGCCAAGAAGTATTTAAGCCCCTCCTCTCCGCATTAGAACACTTTGCGTTCTAGTGTTTTTGCCTCTCTCTCTAGTACTTCCAGGTTACTCACCTTGCTTTCATTCCTGGTTGCCGGCTTGGCATCTTTGGCGGTCTTCTGGCTGCTGATCCTCCCAGCGGGTCCCGGGGGCTCCTGTCCTGCTCCTGGGCGTCGGTGTTCTTCTCTGGGGCATCCAGCTTTTTGGTGGGTCCTCGTCAGCCTCGTAGCAGTGCTCCTCCCTCAATCCTGTCCCCTGCTTCCTTTGTTGGCAGTGTCAGCAGGCCTTCTTGGCTTCTGAGGCTCAGGCACCTGCAAAAGTACAACAGAGACGCTCACCATTACTGTAAAAGCGCATCTGTGCTGTTTTTTATATAAAGTACTCACCTATGTGATTTCCCTTCATTGTATGGGGATCTGCCAGGCCCTGAACCTTGCAGCGGTCCTGTGGGGAGACACAACATGAATGCTTTAACTTCCTGAATTTAAGGAAGTACAAAACAAGGTCACATCCTTAAATAGGAAGTTAACGAGTATTATTATTTATGATCCTTTTTCTTTCTCCATCTGATAAGGCCACTCTGCACAAATCATAGGTGGGTGTTACTCTCTCTTTCTTTCTTTTTTCTACTACTACATCTGCGGCTGCAATTGGTCTCTGTCTCGCTAATATCCACTATACTCCATTTTGCCTTATAGATGACCCTAACCATATAAAATCCATGCAAATTGAACACTAAATGGGGGAGGGGAATTCTTCAGGTAATTACACCACAAACATATTGCCATTTAGTTCATGTAGACCATCTAATCAATTTCTGTCTTACTTGGTCCTTTGTTGTCTCCTGTAGGAACCTTCCAAACTACCTGCACTAACCCCTGAGTGGGAGACCCCGTGGGACAATTGTTTTACCTTCCACTCTTCCCCTCTCTCTAGTTGGGCGCTGTGGGTGAACAGGTGAAGTTGGGATCTCTTCATCTTGAATGTTGTTTCTGCAGAGACTTAGGTAGGAGCCTGACAGGTGCAGTTGAAGCTCCAGTGATGGACCTGCTTAGATAGGAACTTGGCAGTTTTGGTTCTTTCATACAGATACACATGCAGTTCGTCCTCTAGTGCTTGAGAGCTCACGTTAGCGTTCAATTTTGTCCAGGTTTCTGGTTTGGAGGGGTAGATCCATAGTTCTAAATTTATGTTCTGAATTGTTGCCTTTTGTATTGTTTGAGATCACATATAATCATATTTTAGTCACCAATTTTAGTTTTGGAATATATGAAATATTAAATGTCATGTAGCTGATTAAATTTAAGTGCGCTAATGAGTTGCTCATGCTTGCCACCTTTTATGCCACAATTTAAACTCATTAATGACCCTTCAAAGTCACGTGAAAGATAAAAAAAGGAATAAACACAAAATTAAGAGGTGAAGGGAAGGGACGACCTAGGTGTGCTGCCTAAACATTTATTAGTGATAACCCTGATAGTATTCCTCTATTGATGTCTCTGGAAGCCATTTGTAGAACTGGTAGCTTGGCACAAAATCAGACTTAGATTGAACCCCTGCAGTCAATACCATCTCTCATGATACCTTGCTCTAGCAAGGAATGTGGGATTTCTCAACTCGCACTGTCTTGGATCAAATTGCACCTTAAAGAGCAGAGACAAACTGTTACACTAGGTCCACTTATATACCCCTGACAGGATTGTCACCTCAAGAGTACCACGGGGCTCTTCTTTCAGCCCTGCATTATTTAACATATATATTGCCCCACTGCAGTCATTTGTTAGATGCAATTCAGTCATTTCGAATGTAATACGGACAAGACCAAGATCATGCTGGCTGGGAAGTCAAATTCTTTCACCCCCCTCAATTGTGGCCAAACACGGTGTGCCCCAACCCGGCTGCTGTCAATGTTGTAAGAAACCTCAGAGTGGCATTTGATGCCTCCTTGTCCTTTCGTCCACAAGCTCTTGCAGTAAGTAGCAGGCATGTCTTTTAATCTTATAAAATCCCAGAATGTTATTTTTGACTACCTCTCTTTGATGGCTAGATTTCCCTGAGGATCATCAGCCTCGGCAGCTTTGAAAGCCTTACATTGCTTGCCAGTGCATAAAAGGGTCCTTTTTAAAATAATTGTATTCACATTTAGAGCCTAAAGATCTAGTGGGTCAAGATATTTAATGGTCATATTCACACACTATACCACCAAAAGGACCGGAGATCTTCCCATGCAAATCGTCTTAAACCCGACCGTTTCAGACTCAGAACTCGAGGAGGTAAATCTTTCTCAGTTCTGGGTACTAAGGCATGGAACCAACTTCCCAGCCATTTAAGATTAATTGATTCTTGTTTGATTGACACCTTGCTGTTTCCGTGTTAGCACCAGGATACTCCTTTGGGAGTGGCAGAGTGCTCTACAAGTATCCAATCCATTCATCCATTCTTTCGTTTATTCAGTCAGGCTTAACTTAGAGGCCAAATGGGAGTACTAAAACAGTAATGAAGTGAAAACACACCACAAGAAAAATCCCACACTACTTTAGAAAGATTGCATAACATTTAATGATTTGACACCAAAATGACAAAAATCCAGTCAGTAGAACCAGAGTTATGAATGGTTATAGATTTGAGTGCATTCTATCGCCTAAAAGATCAAAGGGTCAACCACGGACATCTAGCCACGAGAGACCTGCCCAAAGTAAAATGTTATGGCCAACCACGATGGAGCACGATTCGGATACAAGAAATGGATTGGCCTCAGTCTTGGCATACTATTGAATGTAGAAGAAAGCTGAGAGAAAAATGTCTGAGAGGGTAAGGTCGACAAGGGCAAGGCAGCTGGTGGTGTTTATGAAGGAAGTGTTAACATTCCGGATCCGCTAGATGATGTCGCAGTGAAGATTTCTACTTTCGGAACAAGTTTTTTTTTGGGAAGTTAAACCTCTCCAGCAGGACGAAGCCAAAGGCTGTAGTGGATGAGCACTTCACGAGGCCGCATACCCTTCAAGACGGGAGCCATTGAACAGGATTTGCTGATGTGGAGACAAATTTAGTGGGAGTTACCACAAAGTCAGGCCAACCGACGATGCATCTCAGGTGGATTGGCAAGCAGATATGTCCTGGTCTCCTCTTGGTTCTCAGAGCACTTTGTAGTAGAACATTTTCTCAGTCCCAAGTTTTAGATTTTGGGCATCTTTGGCATCACTTCAATGGGTCCATGACTTAGGGTACCAAATGGAGGGGTTGGACTCATTTCAGGCTGGGTCCAGGTGCACTTTGAAAGTTGTCAGAGCTTTTTGTGTCCCTGTAGCTCTGAACAGGATGCCAGCAAACTGGCCCTAGGAGTCACTCTAGTGGTCCTGGGTTCTAGCAGAAGCCGGTATCAAGCAGCAGGGCAGTCCTCTGAGGGCACAGGGCAGGCTTCAGGAAGCAGGGCAGTCACCTTGGAGCAGCAGAGCAGTCCTCTGAAGTGCACATCAGGCCTCTAGCAGCATGACCGTCCTTTGAGAGGCCTCTGCAGGTCCAGAAGAGAACTGAAGAGGGGGTCTAAGGGTTCTACTTTTATACCAGGTGCCATCTTTGAAATGGAAGAAACTTCTAGAATTTTTCTCTCACATATGGTCATGGAATTTTCAGCCTCCCTGCCTAGGCTCCACTGGGTCTGGGGTGAAAAATGGTTACTGTGAAGTTGTTTGTGTGTATGCTGATGCAGCTCCTCGGAAATGTAAGTGAGGTTGTGCACAGCTCAGCTTCTCCCATCATGTCAGGATAGCCCATCCTACGAGCATCTAGTCCCCCTTTGTGTGTCTATCTGGGAGGAGTACACGAAGGCTGACTGCTAGTCAAAGCTAATCATATGAACAAGGATACAGGCTTTAGGCACAAAATGGTTAGGGCAACAAAATGGCAACTTTCTACAAGTGGTATAACAGAACAAGGTGGCTGATCAGGATAATTTTCAAGAAAAAATCTTGACACACGCAGCCCAAATGTACTGTATAAACTAGAATCCAGTGGACAGGCGGAGCTAAGATGGAATGAAGTTGCCTGCCTGTCTCACAGCACCTGTGATAGAGTGTTTTTTGGGGGTTAACAGCAAGGGCCCACAGAGATGGTGTTCTTTACTCCCTAGCTGCACCCTTCTATCTTGCCACCCAGCCTGTGACTGGTTGTTCTCCAAACGCATAAACAATGTGTTTTGTGTAAAGGTCTCCTTACTTTGCAATTGGTTTGAAATGTTATTCATTGTAGCAAAGTACTATTTTGGTGTGACTATATTTTGATTGTTGATTTTTTACCTTCAGTGTTTGTATATTTGTATATTTGTATATTTTGTATATATTGTACACACAACTGCTTGTTTTTAAACTGACTGTGCTGACAGAGTCTTTTTCCTTTATGCCATATGTGAATTCTATGAAACTTTATTGCAAATGAAAATAAATTGTTTTGGAATATAAAACTGTTGGCCACGCAGTACATTTGGGCTGCGCGTGTCAAGATTTTTTCTTGAACATTATCCTGATCAGCCACCTTGTTCTGTTATACCAATTGTTGAGATCCGGGCTGGTCAGTTGTAGGATCTATTACCTCCATTTGGTTACAACTTTCTACAAGTGGCATTTTCGGATTGTAACTTAAAATCTGACTTTCCCATTAAAGAGGATTTCAAATTACAATTCTTTAGACACAAAATATGACATTTCTACCTGTTCCCAAACAAATGTTATCACTTAGTACATGTAAAGAGGTAAGGCAATGTTATCTTATGGGGGAGGTAGGCCTCAAAGTAATGAAAGTAGTTGGGAGTTTTTCACTAATAAGACATGTGAAACTTAAAAGTACATGTCCAACTTCGTAAATACAATGCACACTACCCTATGGGCTGCATAGGGCCCACTCTATGTGGGACTTTTATATATCAAAAAGGGAGCTTTAGGCTTGGCATAAGGTTTATTTAACCAGGTCGAATTGGCAGTTTAAAACTTCACAAAGTCTGCAATGGCACGTAGAGCTATATTTTCAGGGGCTACTTTAGTGGATGTAACAATAAGTGCAGCAGGCCCACTAGTATAATTTAATTTACTGGCCCTGGGTATATGATATATCACTTTAATAGGGTCTTATAAGTAAATTTAAATATGCCTTTCAGGTGTAGGCCAATGTTACCATGTTTTAGGGAGTGATCACAAGGACTTTAACACTGGTAAGAAAGTTTGGGGGAAGACCACTCTAAGGCTAAATGATATGGGATGATTTTACCCTGGGCTCACTGGCGCTTCACCAATTACGGTCAGTATTAGGTGTTCTAGTATTTCTCACTTATGGGTGCTTAGGCTAGTCAATCATCCAATACCTCAACAATCAGATCAGCCAATCCAATAACTTCATTCAAAATCCTAGCACACCACAGTATAGATTTTAACAGGTTAAGTGACTTCAAATATTCAACATGAGCATTGACATCATATATGCTTTCTAACACCTTGTCTGCTAGAGGTTTTCCCCCGGTGCTGCACTCACAGAGTTACCATTGTTCATGACGAGCTCAGCTCGTCATCAGCACAGCTCAACCGTGCCTTATGACGAGCTGAGCTCGTCATGAGCATCGAAGGGGTTAATATTTTGGAATTGGCTGGAACCTGAACAAGCAAAAAATATTAAAAAGCATATATGATGTCAATGCTCATGTTGAATATTTGAAGTCACTTAACCTGTTAAAATCTATACTGTGGTGTGCTAGGATTTTGAATGAACCACTCTAAGGCTGACAGGTTTAACAAGTGAAGACTAATTAAAGATTTATAACTACCTATTGTAAGGAACCATAAGAAGTGTAGGCCACCTTGTCTGTTTTGTCTTAGACTGTTCTGGATTTAAGAAGCAGGGTATTTTCCCGAAAACTGAAAGTGAATAGTATTCAACTGAAACACTATATTGACTACGAAATATGAGCTGTAGAACCCTTATCGTATAAGGGTATACAAAAATAAATTCTTAATTTGGATTTCTAAAATCAATGGTCAAATTTTTATGAAAATCAAATCCTATCAGTAAATTGATCTGATCATATCTCATCTGTAATCATATTTCAGTTAAAAATTTGGTTTTGGAACATATGAAATATTGAATGTCATGTGTCAGACCAAATTGAATTAATGAGGTGTTCATGGTTGCCTTTTAAGTCACGTAAAAGCCCAGAAATTGAAAAGCAAAAAACACAAACTCAAGAGGTGAAGGGGAGAGATGAACTAGGCATGCTGCCTAAACATTTATTAGTGATAACCCTGATATAGCCTATTTTCTTTAAAAACTTTTGGTAAGGTCAGTTTTGATGTTGACCGAGCTGAATGATTTGACACAGATGGAATTAGAGAGCAAAAGGGAGCTCCATAAGCACATTCCTATCTTTATGCAAGTTTGATTTCCACATGGCTCCTAGAAGGATTTTGATTTCACACGTAATATCGCCCGCAAAGAAATCTATTGACGCTGTAATAAATATGCTCATTTTAAATACCCCTGGCTGTTTGCTGTTCAGCTTTATATTTCAGTGTTCACTCAAAGATCTTAAATACACTGGCACGGTTTCAGCAGGTGCATTTCTTTATACTGCATAGGGCGTACTTGACTCCGGAGAGGATAAAACGGTACTTCCAGGTGCTTGACGCCGTGTGCCCACGATGCTTGGCGCCCGAGGTTGACTTGGATCACATGTTGTGGGGGTGTCCGACACTGGGGACGTACTGGCCGGAAGTGGGGGTGCTCTTGAATGCGGTAACGGATAGGGAGGTGGACTTTGATATGGCGGCATGCCTCCTGCTCTGGTTCCCGCATACAAAAAAGACGAGAATCACAAGTAAATTTATTGATTTGGGACTTATTTTGGCACAAAGAGAGTTAACCTGGCACTGGAAGTCTAGAGAAGGCCCTTCAGTGAGGAGATGGACGAATGAGCTGTTGAAGTGGGCGGGTTGTGAAAGCATCATTAGAATGCGGCAGGCTACTAGACTTGGCAAGGAGAGCTGTTTGGACATGGCAAGAGCTTGGGAGATGGTGGTGCAAGCGTTGCGTGATTACATGGTGGGGGATGACGAGGAGGAGTGATGATCCATGCGGCTTCCATGCACTTTTAGCGATTGCGAACGACTCCTGGTAGAAGGCGAGCCTCTGAGATATCCCGGATTTGGACACCCCGCATTAGCAGCAGCAGCAGTAGTTTGGGGGGGGTGAGGGGGGGGCGTTTTGAGGAGGGTAGCTCGACTTAGCGGCCCGGAATAGAATAGGAGGATAGCATGTGGGTTGGACCCAGGGAACCGGGGCGTCCAGGATAGCAGGCAGGCGTTCTGACAGTGATACTGGGGAGGCCCGGGAGGGGGACTCGGGAGCGACTTGGTCGGAAGTGTGTTGGACGAGGTATGAGCTGTTGACGGTTTCTCCCTGAAAATTCTGAGTTCGCTAGTTGTTGCATGGGGGGGGGGAGTTTTAGGGGGGGTAAAAGCAGATACTAAAAAGTGATGCTGATCGAATACCTGGGAAAAGAGTACACGGAAGAATCTTACTGAGAAGGGTAATCCTGCAGCGCCGCCCAGCCTCCGGGATGTGGGCCAAATGGCTGTGTACGATATATCTGTAACTTTTAAGATTGTGATGCTGAATGTGTACTGATTGGCTTAAGATGTGGTCTTGTTTCTAACTCTGCAATAAAAATATATTAAAAAAAAAAAAAGATCTTAAATACACTGGGTTTTCTTTTTCTTGTAGGTGCCAGGTAACCGTAGAAGTAAATTAATCCTAAGTATTCTTCTCTCCTTTTTATCCTTGTGGCTGTGTGTCTTTTTCTTTTCTCGTGTGTTTTGGTCCACCTTCTAGTCTCTCTTCTTGTAGTGATCTCAAAGAAAACAATACTAGAGAAAAACGTATCTATATACGCATTAAAATAAGTAGGTGAACCGTTGCTACATTTCTACAACTTCCGCCCCATCACTAACCTACCTTTTATTGCGAAAATCACAGAAAGATGTGTAGCGAAACACCTCTCTCGTCATATCAAGGAGAATGATCTTCTTGACAATTTCCAATATGGCTTCATTCAAAACTGCAGCACTGAAACAGCCCTGCAGCAAGTGATTGATGACGCGCTGCGGATACTCGATTCGGGAGAGTCTTGTCTTCTAATTCTCCTTGACCTTTCTGCAGCCTTTGACACCGTCAATCACAATACTCTCCTCAACACTCTTAACAGAGAATGGGCATGGAGGGCACTGTGCTTGAATGGTTTGCTTATTTCCTCTCTGACAGATCCCAAATGATCAATGTAGGAAGGGGGAGGCTCTACTTGGCGCAGTGAAACACTAGCGACAAGCAGGGACTCTCTCTTCCTCGTCAGGGCTGAGGGTTACCTTCCAGACAACCTCAGCTTACCCTCTAGGTAGTGTGGCTTAAGCAGTCGTAGGCTAATCTTTGGGGCACATAGGGTTAAACACTTGCAATATTACACCCCCACAACCAACCCACTACACAATGAGACCAAACTGTATTCTGTAAAAATATATATCTTTATATAAATTTTAAGCAGGCTTATGAATACAGTTATCAGGCTTTCAAATAGCGGTTTCAAGTTACTTAGTTCAAGTTGCCACAGTTCTTTTTAGCAATACGATTTCTTTAGGGCCTTCTGGACAGTTCGATAAAGTTCTTGTAGAGCGGGCGGCTTCCAGGGGAGCTGTCCCACGTTGCGTTGCCTTCCCGGGGTCGCTGTTCGTTGCGGCTCTCAGCCGAGCAGGTCACGGGTCATCCGCGGCAGCGGTGCTTTGTGGTGGCAGGGTCCTTTCCTCGTCGTCCGCTCCGACCCTGGAGGTGGCGGCTGTTGTGGTGGCGGCCAGTGGCAGTACGGTCCCCAAGTGCAGGACGTACCCAGCCAAGGGCCGGTGCAGCTGTGCTCTTCACAGCTGAGCTGTCGGGCAAGGTACCGACTCAGTGGATTCTCGCAGGGCAACGGTCCGTCTTTGCAGGTGGGTTGGCTGCTCATGGCGCAGTCAACTCGAGAGCTCGGACCGGACGGGCCCTCCTTCGCTTTGCTCTCGGGCTCCCGGTGCAGTTGCGGTCACGGTGTTCGGGCCTGCGGCGGCTGGACCTCGCTTTGCTTCCGCTGTTGCTTTGGGCCCCGGTCACGGTGGTCAGGGGGATGTCGTTGCCTTGGAGGAGACTCCTCCGTTGGTACTGCAGCGCTAGACAGCACACACAGTCGCTTCCTTCAGGATGTAGCGCCCACTGGTCCTGGGGCGCTGGTCAGGGGGCAAGTTCACAGCAAGCCCTTGGAGATCTCTCAACAGAGTTTGGCACAAGTTAAAGCAAAAGTCTTCTCGTAGTCTTTCCTTTCTCCTCTCCTTCGGCAGCAAGGCACCGGACACAGGCAAGAGATAGCACCCTTCCTTGTCCTTCACGGTCCTTTTCGTCGGGCAGAGTTCGTTCTGTAGCCCAAACCGGATCTAATTTTCAAGGAGCAGGGCTCCTCCTTTTATAGGGCATTTCTTTTGTTCTCTCAGGCCAGGGGGGCCTTTGCATAGCCACTTTCAGTCCTTGAGTACCCCGGTGGGTGTACTCCGGCTTCTGCTTTCAGTGTGAGGGGCAGGCGCATCAGACGCCCCACAGGAGGTGGAGCCAGCATTGTGCGGACAGGGGCGGCCAGAGTACCTTGTTGATGGGGGCTTCGCCCTTCCTGGGCCAGGTGTCGGCTGAGTCATCAGTCGCTCCCCAGGAGGGTGGAGCCAGCATTGTGGTGGCCGAGCACAGCTACAGTTCGAGTCAAGAGGCACTCCTACCTCCCACTAAGGTGTAATCTGCGCATTCACCACCTGTCATCCTCCCAGCCCTGTCACTCACACATCCCAGACAGTCAGATACACATACCAGCAGAGGCGGGCTGAAATGGTTAGGCAAGCAAACGCTAACTTTCTAAAAGTAGCGTTTGCAAACCCAGGATCCTAAAATAAACTTGACTACAAGAAATATTTTATCATCCTGAGTTCAGGCATACTAAACATGACGCGCTACCATGCTCCTTGAGCCTGTTGGGATTATAGGGTGTAATAATTCCAGCAGCTCAGTCTGGCCTAATGGAGCAGGTAGCCTTCAATAGTGAAATACGGTTTGGTTGTAAGTCACTACTAGGACATGCCACACACATCAGGCTTGTCCTACCTTACACCTACAACGCACCCTGCCCGCAGGCCTACCATAGGGGTGACTAATATGTAGTCAAGGGAAGGTTCGGGGGCTGGCAAGTGGGTGCACTTCTCCAGCTAGCGTGACAGTACGAGACCGCACGCGGGTTCTGCGGTCGCAGTTCCCAGACACATCTTTACGGCTGCTTCGGTGGGTGGCGCAACCAGCGCTGCAGGCCCACCAGCAGTATTGGCATCTACAAGCCCCGGCACTCCTAGTGCACTTTACTAGGGACTAACAGTAAATCCAATGAACCAATCATGTATACCAATCGCATGTACAATTTACAGTAGGGAGCACTTGCACTGCGGCACGGGTCAGCCGTGGCGCAGTGCCCTGAGTATCGGAAAACCAGCAAAACATCGGAGGCACATCAGCAAAAAGTGGAAGGGAGACTCACGCCAAGGTGCCAGGTCTAACATGTGTCCCCTCCAGCTGAAATGTGGGGGGAACTACCCTTCCCCAGGGAGTTCCACATCACTAAGGCGGAAAAATCTGGACAGACCGTCAGCGTTGGCGTGATCGGTGCCAGGGCGGTGTTCCACCGTAAAGTCCATACTCTGTAGAGAAATGGACCACCTCAACAGTTTCGGGTTCTCACCCCTCATTTGCATCAACCATCTGAGGGGCCTGTGGTCCGTCTGAACTCGGAAGTGAGACCCAAACAAGTAGGGTCTTAGCTTCTTCAGCGCCCAGACCACAGCAAATGCTTCACGCTCTAATGCACTCCACCTACTTTCCCGTGGAAGTAACCTCCTACTTATGAAGGCTACAGGTTGGTCAAATCCCTCCTCAGTCATCTGTGAAAGAACAGCCCCTACACCATGCTCTGAAGCGTCTGTTTGCACTATGAATTCCTTGGAGAAATCAGGAGCCAGGAGCACATGGCAGTCTTCAGGGTGTCAAAAGCCTTCTGACAGGTGTCAGTCCAAATCACATTCCTGGGCTGCTTCTTCGAAGTCAGCTCTGTTAAGGGGGTCACGATCGTGCCATAGCCCTTGACAAACCTCCTGTAATACCCAGTGAGCCCCAGGAAGGCTCTCACTGCAGTTTGGGTCTTGGGGGGTTCCCAAGCCAGGATGGTCTCAATTTTGGGCTGCAAGGGTGCTACCTTGCCACTCCCAACTTGGTGTCCCAAGTACACCACGGAACCCTGCCCAATCTGGCACTTGCTTGCCTTGATTGTGAGGCCCGCTCTGCGCAGGGCCATCAACACTTCCCAGAGGTGTCGCAGGTGTTCTGGCCAGGTGCCACTGAACACCGCGATGTCATCCAGGTAGGCGGCACTGAACTCGTCCAGCCCAGCCAACACCTGGTTGACCAATCTCTGAAAGGTGGCAGGGGCATTCTTCATTCCAAATGGCATAACCCGGAACTGGAAATGCCCATCTGGGGTAGAGAATGCCGACCTCTCTTTTGCCCCATCGGTCAAGGCGATCTGCCAGTACCCAGACGTTAAATCGAACGTACTGAGGAACCGAGCAGCCCCTAGCCGATCAATGAGCTCATCAGCTCTGGGGATGGGGTGCGCGTCAGTCTTCGTGACTGAATTGAGTCCTCTGTAGTCCACACAGAACCGTAGTTCGGGTGTGGCTCCCGGCGCAGCAGCCTTTGGGACCAAGACCACGGGGCTGGACCAAGGACTGCTGGAAGACTCAACCACCCCCAGGGCAAGCATCTTGGAGACCTCCTCCTTGATGCAGGCCCGGACCCTGTCAGTTACCCTGTAAGCCTTATGCTTCACAGGTAAGCTGTCTCCAGTGTCCACATCATGGACGCACCAATCTGTGACACTCGGAACCAGGGAGAACAGATCTGGAAATTGCCCCAGCAACTGGCGGCAGTCTTCCTGTTGTTCGGGGGTCAGGGTGGGTGAGAGGTTAACTCCATCCACTGACCCATCTTTCTCACAGGCCACTAAGAGGTCAGGAAGAGGCTCCGACTCCTCCTCCATTCCGTCATCAGTTGCCAACAACATGCCCACTTCGGACCTTCGTAAGTGGGGCTTGAGGCGGTTGACATGTAGGACCCGCAAAGGGTTCCTGGGCGTCTTCATGTCCACCAAGTATGTCACTGGGCTCTTGCGCTCCACAACCTCAAATGGACCTGTCCACTTATCCTGAAGGGCACAGGGCTCCACTGGGGCCAGGACATACACCTCTTGTCCAGGCTGAAGCTCGACCAGAGTGGCGTTCTGGTCGTACCACCGCTTCATCTCCTCCTGGCTCGCTTCCAGATTTGCCTCGGCAAGTTGTCTGAAGCGTCTGGTCTGGTTTCTGAAGGCCAGCATGTAGCTATATACATTCTGGGGAGGTTTCCTGGGAGATTGCTCCCAGCCTTCCTTTA
The DNA here is from genome assembly GCF_964263255.1 of Lissotriton vulgaris. NCBI lineage: Eukaryota > Metazoa > Chordata > Amphibia > Caudata > Salamandridae > Lissotriton > Lissotriton vulgaris. The sequence continues at coordinate 18,722,634 of NC_141686.1, read as the reverse complement.
CCAAACTCAGCGGTCCTCTCACGGGGTGACCGTACAGTAGCTCAAAGGGGCTGAACCCTAGGGACTTCTGTGGCACCTCGCGATATGCAAAGAGCAGGCATGGTAAGAGGACGTCCCACTTACGCCTCATTGGACCTTCCAGGCCCATGATCATGCCTTTCAGGGTTCCGTTGAATCTTTCAACCAATCCGTTACCTTGGGGATGGTAAGGCGTGGTGAACTTATACGTTACGCCACACTCTTGCCAAAGGGACTTCATATACTTGGATATGAAGTTGGTCCCCCGGTCGCTCACCACCTCTAGAGGGAATCCTACTCGTGAGAAAATTCCCATCAGTGCACGTCCCACCACGGGGGCCGTCACTGTCCTCAGAGGGATGGCTTCAGGGTACCGGGTGGCATGGTCCACCAAGACCAGGATGAACCTGTTGCCCATGGCTGTCTTGGGGTCCAGAGGCCCAACGATGTCAATACCCACTCGCTGGAATGGCGTACCGACCACAGGGAAGGGTTGGAGGGGAGCCTTGTTCTTCCCTCCGGTCTTCCCACTTGCCTGGCAAGTCGGACAGGTTCTGCAATGAGCGTCTGAACTCTTATGCATTTGGGGCCAGTAAAAGTGGGTGACAAGCCTGTCATAGGTCTTGTCCATCCCCAAATGTCCTGCTAAAGGCACATCGCGAGCCAGACCCAGTAGGAAGGCTCTGAACTTCTGGGGTACCACCAGCACACGGGCTGACCCAGGTTCAGCAGCCTTAGGCTCTGAATACAGGAGGTCGTTCTCCCAGTATACGTAATGTGTTTTGGCCTGAACACCATTGGCCTGGTCTGCAGCCTGCTGCCGCATACCCACGAGAGAAGGGCATTCTTTCTGCTCCTTGCAGAATTCCTCCCTGGAGGGTCCTCCTTCTTGCTGCCAATGGGTCAGCTCAGGCAGGTCCCCCAGTTCGGCGATCTGTTCCCCTGTAGGCTCCAGGGCATCCCCCTCAAGGTCTGCTTCCTCCTGGACCGTGGGAACTTCAGGGGCCGGTTTCCCGCGCCCCCTGCGCCTTCTCCCTAAGGCCGGTTCCTGGGCCTCTCCTTCAGGCCCCAGGACCTCTTGATCACCCTTACTGGCTGCCATCGACCGGGTGGTCACGCACGCCCAGTCAGGCAGACCCACCATCCGCAGGTGAGTCGTTTTCTCCACCTTCTCCCAAGGGGAGTGCTCCAAGTCATTCCCTAGCAAACAGTCAACAGGCATGGTTTTTCTCACACAGACCTGCAGAGTACCAGAGACCCCCCCCCCACTCGAAGGGAACTTGAGCCATCGGACACTGACTCTCAGAATTATCAGCGTTGATAACCCTACAGTAGGCATGGGGTACAACCTGCTCTTGAGACACCAGGTGCTGCCTCACTGCAGTCACACTGGCTCCTGTGTCTCTAAGAGCCTCAGCTTCCTTGCCATTGATGATCACCACCTGCCCATATTTCTTAGTGTTAGAGGGCAGGTAGTTCGTAGGGATCATCTCACTGTCTCCTAACGAGACTAGGGTCATGTGAACGGGATCTCCACCCCCCGGGACCATCACTTCTTCTCCTAAGTGAACACTAGTCACTTGACGGGGCGGAGCACCGGTGGGTGTGGGTTTTCCAAATAGGCGACACTTGGGGTCACTGGATATGTGCCCAGGCTCGCCACATTTGTAACAATTGAAGGGCCCCTTTGGAACAGGTTTACCTGTCGGGGCCCCATTCTGCTTCGGGGGTGGGGGAGGCTGAGAACCTTGCTGCTGGTTCCCCTGGGAACTACTTTGGGGGCCTTTTTGGAACCCTTTCTGTTTTCCCCCCTTGTCCCCCCCACTCTTCTGCTGGGGACCCTGCCCACTCTTGGCGGAGTCTCCCACGGGACCCTTGTGGACCCTGGTGCTGAGCCAGCGGTCCGCCTCCTCAGCAAGCTTCCTCGGGTTGGACAGCTTGCTATCGATCAGGTGTTGGCGTAACTCAGGAAAACAATGATCGGACAAGTGCTCCCATGCAATCAAATCAAAGAGACCTTGAAAATCATTCACTTTGCTACCCTTCACCCAACCATCCAGTGCTCTGCAAAAGTAAGTCACATACTCCACATACGTATTCCCAGGCCGCTTAGTACATCCCCTAAACTTCTGTCTATACATTTCAGGGGTAAGCCCGTACCTGCTCATCAAAGCTTCTTTCATGTGGGAATAGGACCTCTGATTCTCAACGGGCAAATCTAGCAAGGTATCTCGCCCTTCGCTAAGGAACCTTCCCCACAACCCCGCTCCCCAATCCTTGTCAGGGACCCGGTGGGAGGACATGGCTACCTCGGATGCCCTGAACCACTGTCCTATGTCATCCCCCTTAAAGAACTCCTTAACTACGTCCTTCGGGATGTGCACTCTTGACTCTACCTGCACTGGCGATGTGCTGCCACCAGAGGGAGGACGATCCAAGTCTCTCTCCTTGAGACTTATCTCCCTCATTTTCACTTCATAATCCATCTGGTGCTTTCGCTCTTCCAGCGCCATTCTTTTGGTTTCAAGCTCCAGTTGGATTTTCAATTCTGCCAGCTTTCTCTCGTGATTCCTTGTTTCCTTCCTGTCCGCCAGCTCCTCTGGGGACAGGCCTTTACCAAAGCTGTGCACGCTGTCCTGCCTTTTGAGGTCAATCAGATCCCCAAGTGCATTCTGCTCCTCAGTCGCATCTTGCTCCGCGAGGGCGTCTTGATCCTCCGGGGTCTTTCTGGACTCTACCCAGGCTTTCAGGGCCTTGTAGAATTCTGGCTTATTCTTGCAACCAGCGTGCGGAACCTTGAGTTTCCTACAAAAAAACTTCAGCTCGTCCTTGGTGTATTTATCCAGCTTCGCGGCGTCCCACTCGACCTCCAACACCTCGGAGGTCGTGGACTCCGCTCCATCCAGGCTCTTCGTGCCCGGCATGGTTCTCGCACTCGGAATCTTCTTTCGGCAAAATTTAAAAGCAAAGTCTGTGGCTAAGTAACTGGACTGAAATCACTGTGCAATGGTCGGAAGTTAAGGTATAGATACTGCAAGTGTAAATTCGAAAATCCTCACCGCTGCATCCAATGTAGGAAGGGGGAGGCTGTACTTGGCGCAGTGAAACACTAGCGACAAGCAGGGACTCTCTCTTCCTCGTCAGGGCTGAGGGTTACCTTCCAGACAACCTCTGCTTACCCTCTAGGTAGTGTGGCTTAAGCAGTCGTAGGCTAATCTTTGGGGCACATAGGGTTAAACACTTGCAATATTACACCCCCACAACCAACCCACCACACAATGAGACCAAACTGTATTCTGTAAAAATATATATCTTTATATAAATTTTAAGCAGGCTTATGAATACAGTTATCAGGCTTTCAAATAGCGGTTTCAAGTTACTTAGTTCAAGTTGCCACAGTTCTTTTTAGCAATACGATTTCTTAAGGGCCTTCTGGCCAGTTCGATAAAGTTCTTGTAGAGCGGGCGGCTTCCAGGGGAGCTGTCCCACGTCGCGTTGCCTTCCCGGGGTCGCTGTTCGTTGCGGCTCTCAGCCGAGCAGGTCACGGGTCATCCGGGGCAGCGGTGCTTTGTGGTGGCAGGGTCCTTTCCTCGTCGTCCGCTCCGACCCTGGAGGTGGCGGCTGTTGTGGTGGCGGCCAGTGGCAGTACGGTCCCCAAGTGCAGGACGTACCCAGCCAAGGGCCGGTGCAGCTGTGCGCTTCACAGCTGAGCTGTCGGGCAAGGTACCGACTCAGTGGATTCTCGCAGGTCCGTCTTTGCAGGTGGGTTGGCTGCTCGTGGCGCAGTCAACTCGAGAGCTCGGACCGGACGGGCCCTCCTTCGCTTTGCTCTCGGGCTCCCGGTGCAGTTGCGGTCACGGTGTTCGGGCCAGCGGCGGCTGGACCTCGCTTTGCTTCCGCTGTTGCTTTGGGCCCCGGTCACGGTGGTCAGGGGGATGTCGTTGCCTTGGAGGAGACTCCTCCGTTGGTACTGCAGCGCTAGACAGCACACACAGTCGCTTCCTTCAGGATGTAGCGCCCACTGGTCCTGGGGCGCTGGTCAGGGGGCAAGTTCACAGCAAGCCCTTGGAGATCTCTCAACAGAGTTTGGCACAAGTTAAAGCAAAAGTCTTCTCGTAGTCTTTCCTTTCTCCTCTCCTTCGGCAGCAAGGCACCGGACACAGGCAAGAGATAGCACCCTTCCTTGTCCTTCACGGTCCTTCTCGTCGGGCAGAGTTCGTTCTGTAGCCCAAACCGGATCTAATTTTCAAGGAGCAGGGCTCCTCCTTTTATAGGGCATTTCTTTTGTTCTCTCAGGCCAGGGGGGCCTTTGCATAGCCACTTTCAGTCCTTGAGTACCCCGGTGGGTGTACTCCGGCTTCTGCTTTCAGTGTGAGGGGCAGGCGCATCAGACGCCCCACAGGAGGTGGAGCCAGCATTGTGCGGACAGGGGCGGCCAGAGTACCTTGTTGATGGGGGCTTCGCCCTTCCTGGGCCAGGTGTCGGCTGAGTCATCAGTCGCTCCCCAGGAGGGTGGAGCCAGCATTGTGGTGGCCGAGCACAGCTACAGTTCGAGTCAAGAGGCACTCCTACCTCCCACTAAGGTGTAATCTGCGCATTCACCACCTGTCATCCTCCCAGCCCTGTCACTCACACATCCCAGACAGTCAGATACACATACCAGCAGAGGCGGGCTGAAATGGTTAGGCAAGCAAACGCTAACTTTCTAAAAGTAGCGTTTGCAAACCCAGGATCCTAAAATAAACTTGACTACAAGAAATATTTTATCATCCTGAGTTCAGGCATACTAAACATGACGCGCTACCATGCTCCTTGAGCCTGTTGGGATTATAGGGTGTAATAATTCCAGCAGCTCAGTCTGGCCTAATGGAGCAGGTAGCCTTCAATAGTGAAATACGGTTTGGTTGTAAGTCACTACTAGGACATGCCACACACATCAGGCTTGTCCTACCTTACACCTACAACGCACCCTGCCCGCAGGCCTACCATAGGGGTGACTAATATGTAGTCAAGGGAAGGTTCGGGGGCTGGCAAGTGGGTGCACTTCTCCAGCTAGCGTGACAGTACGAGACCGCACGCGGGTTCTGCGGTCGCAGTTCCCAGACACATCTTTACGGCTGCTTCGGTGGGTGGCGCAACCAGCGCTGCAGGCCCACCAGCAGTATTGGCATCTACAAGCCCCGGCACTCCTAGTGCACTTTACTAGGGACTAACAGTAAATCCAATGAACCAATCATGTATACCAATCGCATGTACAATTTACAGTAGGGAGCACTTGCACTGCGGCACGGGTCAGCCGTGGCGCAGTGCCCTGAGTATCGGAAAACCAGCAAAACATCGGAGGCACATCAGCAAAAAGTGGAAGGGAGACTCACGCCAAGGTGCCAGGTCTAACATGTGTCCCCTCCAGCTGAAATGTGGGGGGAACTACCCTTCCCCAGGGAGTTCCACATCACTAAGGCGGAAAAATCTGGACAGACCGTCAGCGTTGGCGTGATCGGTGCCAGGGCGGTGTTCCACCGTAAAGTCCATACTCTGTAGAGAAATGGACCACCTCAACAGTTTCGGGTTCTCACCCCTCATTTGCATCAACCATCTGAGGGGCCTGTGGTCCGTCTGAACTCGGAAGTGAGACCCAAACAAGTAGGGTCTTAGCTTCTTCAGCGCCCAGACCACAGCAAATGCTTCACGCTCTAATGCACTCCACCTACTTTCCCGTGGAAGTAACCTCCTACTTATGAAGGCTACAGGTTGGTCAAATCCCTCCTCAGTCATCTGTGAAAGAACAGCCCCTACACCATGCTCTGAAGCGTCTGTTTGCACTATGAATTCCTTGGAGAAATCAGGAGCCAGGAGCACATGGCAGTCTTCAGGGTGTCAAAAGCCTTCTGACAGGTGTCAGTCCAAATCACATTCCTGGGCTGCTTCTTCGAAGTCAGCTCTGTTAAGGGGGTCACGATCGTGCCATAGCCCTTGACAAACCTCCTGTAATACCCAGTGAGCCCCAGGAAGGCTCTCACTGCAGTTTGGGTCTTGGGGGGTTCCCAAGCCAGGATGGTCTCAATTTTGGGCTGCAAGGGTGCTACCTTGCCACTCCCAACTTGGTGTCCCAAGTACACCACGGAACCCTGCCCAATCTGGCACTTGCTTGCCTTGATTGTGAGGCCCGCTCTGCGCAGGGCCATCAACACTTCCCAGAGGTGTCGCAGGTGTTCTGGCCAGGTGCCACTGAACACCGCGATGTCATCCAGGTAGGCGGCACTGAACTCGTCCAGCCCAGCCAACACCTGGTTGACCAATCTCTGAAAGGTGGCAGGGGCATTCTTCATTCCAAATGGCATAACCCGGAACTGGAAATGCCCATCTGGGGTAGAGAATGCCGACCTCTCTTTTGCCCCATCGGTCAAGGCGATCTGCCAGTACCCAGACGTTAAATCGAACGTACTGAGGAACCGAGCAGCCCCTAGCCGATCAATGAGCTCATCAGCTCTGGGGATGGGGTGCGCGTCAGTCTTCGTGACTGAATTGAGTCCTCTGTAGTCCACACAGAACCGTAGTTCGGGTGTGGCTCCCGGCGCAGCAGCCTTTGGGACCAAGACCACGGGGCTGGACCAAGGACTGCTGGAAGACTCAACCACCCCCAGGGCAAGCATCTTGGAGACCTCCTCCTTGATGCAGGCCCGGACCCTGTCAGTTACCCTGTAAGCCTTATGCTTCACAGGTAAGCTGTCTCCAGTGTCCACATCATGGACGCACCAATCTGTGACACTCGGAACCAGGGAGAACAGATCTGGAAATTGCCCCAGCAACTGGCGGCAGTCTTCCTGTTGTTCGGGGGTCAGGGTGGGTGAGAGGTTAACTCCATCCACTGACCCATCTTTCTCACAGGCCACTAAGAGGTCAGGAAGAGGCTCCGACTCCTCCTCCATTCCGTCATCAGTTGCCAACAACATGCCCACTTCGGACCTTCGTAAGTGGGGCTTGAGGCGGTTGACATGTAGGACCCGCAAAGGGTTCCTGGGCGTCTTCATGTCCACCAAGTATGTCACTGGGCTCTTGCGCTCCACAACCTCAAATGGACCTGTCCACTTATCCTGAAGGGCACAGGGCTCCACTGGGGCCAGGACATACACCTCTTGTCCAGGCTGAAGCTCGACCAGAGTGGCGTTCTGGTCGTACCACCGCTTCATCTCCTCCTGGCTCGCTTCCAGATTTGCCTCGGCAAGTTGTCTGAAGCGTCTGGTCTGGTTTCTGAAGGCCAGCATGTAGCTATATACATTCTGGGGAGGTTTCCTGGGAGATTGCTCCCAGCCTTCCTTTACCAAACTCAGCGGTCCTCTCACGGGGTGACCGTACAGTAGCTCAAAGGGGCTGAACCCTAGGGACTTCTGTGGCACCTCGCGATATGCAAAGAGCAGGCATGGTAAGAGGACGTCCCACTTACGCCTCATTGGACCTTCCAGGCCCATGATCATGCCTTTCAGGGTTCCGTTGAATCTTTCAACCAATCCGTTACCTTGGGGATGGTAAGGCGTGGTGAACTTATACGTTACGCCACACTCTTGCCAAAGGGACTTCATATACTTGGATATGAAGTTGGTCCCCCGGTCGCTCACCACCTCTAGAGGGAATCCTACTCGTGAGAAAATTCCCATCAGTGCACGTCCCACCACGGGGGCCGTCACTGTCCTCAGAGGGATGGCTTCAGGGTACCGGGTGGCATGGTCCACCAAGACCAGGATGAACCTGTTGCCCATGGCTGTCTTGGGGTCCAGAGGCCCAACGATGTCAATACCCACTCGCTGGAATGGCGTACCGACCACAGGGAAGGGTTGGAGGGGAGCCTTGTTCTTCCCTCCGGTCTTCCCACTTGCCTGGCAAGTCGGACAGGTTCTGCAATGAGCGTCTGAACTCTTATGCATTTGGGGCCAGTAAAAGTGGGTGACAAGCCTGTCATAGGTCTTGTCCATCCCCAAATGTCCTGCTAAAGGCACATCGCGAGCCAGACCCAGTAGGAAGGCTCTGAACTTCTGGGGTACCACCAGCACACGGGCTGACCCAGGTTCAGCAGCCTTAGGCTCTGAATACAGGAGGTCGTTCTCCCAGTATACGTAATGTGTTTTGGCCTGAACACCATTGGCCTGGTCTGCAGCCTGCTGCCGCATACCCACGAGAGAAGGGCATTCTTTCTGCTCCTTGCAGAATTCCTCCCTGGAGGGTCCTCCTTCTTGCTGCCAATGGGTCAGCTCAGGCAGGTCCCCCAGTTCGGCGATCTGTTCCCCTGTAGGCTCCAGGGCATCCCCCTCAAGGTCTGCTTCCTCCTGGACCGTGGGAACTTCAGGGGCCGGTTTCCCGCGCCCCCTGCGCCTTCTCCCTAAGGCCGGTTCCTGGGCCTCTCCTTCAGGCCCCAGGACCTCTTGATCACCCTTACTGGCTGCCATCGACCGGGTGGTCACGCACGCCCAGTCAGGCAGACCCACCATCCGCAGGTGAGTCGTTTTCTCCACCTTCTCCCAAGGGGAGTGCTCCAAGTCATTCCCTAGCAAACAGTCAACAGGCATGGTTTTTCTCACACAGACCTGCAGAGTACCAGAGACCCCCCCCCCACTCGAAGGGAACTTGAGCCATCGGACACTGACTCTCAGAATTATCAGCGTTGATAACCCTACAGTAGGCATGGGGTACAACCTGCTCTTGAGACACCAGGTGCTGCCTCACTGCAGTCACACTGGCTCCTGTGTCTCTAAGAGCCTCAGCTTCCTTGCCATTGATGATCACCACCTGCCCATATTTCTTAGTGTTAGAGGGCAGGTAGTTCGTAGGGATCATCTCACTGTCTCCTAACGAGACTAGGGTCATGTGAACGGGATCTCCACCCCCCGGGACCATCACTTCTTCTCCTAAGTGAACACTAGTCACTTGACGGGGCGGAGCACCGGTGGGTGTGGGTTTTCCAAATAGGCGACACTTGGGGTCACTGGATATGTGCCCAGGCTCGCCACATTTGTAACAATTGAAGGGCCCCTTTGGAACAGGTTTACCTGTCGGGGCCCCATTCTGCTTCGGGGGTGGGGGAGGCTGAGAACCTTGCTGCTGGTTCCCCTGGGAACTACTTTGGGGGCCTTTTTGGAACCCTTTCTGTTTTCCCCCCTTGTCCCCCCCACTCTTCTGCTGGGGACCCTGCCCACTCTTGGCGGAGTCTCCCACGGGACCCTTGTGGACCCTGGTGCTGAGCCAGCGGTCCGCCTCCTCAGCAAGCTTCCTCGGGTTGGACAGCTTGCTATCGATCAGGTGTTGGCGTAACTCAGGAAAACAATGATCGGACAAGTGCTCCCATGCAATCAAATCAAAGAGACCTTGAAAATCATTCACTTTGCTACCCTTCACCCAACCATCCAGTGCTCTGCAAAAGTAAGTCACATACTCCACATACGTATTCCCAGGCCGCTTAGTACATCCCCTAAACTTCTGTCTATACATTTCAGGGGTAAGCCCGTACCTGCTCATCAAAGCTTCTTTCATGTGGGAATAGGACCTCTGATTCTCAACGGGCAAATCTAGCAAGGTATCTCGCCCTTCGCTAAGGAACCTTCCCCACAACCCCGCTCCCCAATCCTTGTCAGGGACCCGGTGGGAGGACATGGCTACCTCGGATGCCCTGAACCACTGTCCTATGTCATCCCCCTTAAAGAACTCCTTAACTACGTCCTTCGGGATGTGCACTCTTGACTCTACCTGCACTGGCGATGTGCTGCCACCAGAGGGAGGACGATCCAAGTCTCTCTCCTTGAGACTTATCTCCCTCATTTTCACTTCATAATCCATCTGGTGCTTTCGCTCTTCCAGCGCCATTCTTTTGGTTTCAAGCTCCAGTTGGATTTTCAATTCTGCCAGCTTTCTCTCGTGATTCCTTGTTTCCTTCCTGTCCGCCAGCTCCTCTGGGGACAGGCCTTTACCAAAGCTGTGCACGCTGTCCTGCCTTTTGAGGTCAATCAGATCCCCAAGTGCATTCTGCTCCTCAGTCGCATCTTGCTCCGCGAGGGCGTCTTGATCCTCCGGGGTCTTTCTGGACTCTACCCAGGCTTTCAGGGCCTTGTAGAATTCTGGCTTATTCTTGCAACCAGCGTGCGGAACCTTGAGTTTCCTACAAAAAAACTTCAGCTCGTCCTTGGTGTATTTATCCAGCTTCGCGGCGTCCCACTCGACCTCCAACACCTCGGAGGTCGTGGACTCCGCTCCATCCAGGCTCTTCGTGCCCGGCATGGTTCTCGCACTCGGAATCTTCTTTCGGCAAAATTTAAAAGCAAAGTCTGTGGCTAAGTAACTGGACTGAAATCACTGTGCAATGGTCGGAAGTTAAGGTATAGATACTGCAAGTGTAAATTCGAAAATCCTCACCGCTGCATCCAATGTAGGAAGGGGGAGGCTGTACTTGGCGCAGTGAAACACTAGCGACAAGCAGGGACTCTCTCTTCCTCGTCAGGGCTGAGGGTTACCTTCCAGACAACCTCTGCTTACCCTCTAGGTAGTGTGGCTTAAGCAGTCGTAGGCTAATCTTTGGGGCACATAGGGTTAAACACTTGCAATATTACACCCCCACAACCAACCCACCACACAATGAGACCAAACTGTATTCTGTAAAAATATATATCTTTATATAAATTTTAAGCAGGCTTATGAATACAGTTATCAGGCTTTCAAATAGCGGTTTCAAGTTACTTAGTTCAAGTTGCCACAGTTCTTTTTAGCAATACGATTTCTTAAGGGCCTTCTGGCCAGTTCGATAAAGTTCTTGTAGAGCGGGCGGCTTCCAGGGGAGCTGTCCCACGTCGCGTTGCCTTCCCGGGGTCGCTGTTCGTTGCGGCTCTCAGCCGAGCAGGTCACGGGTCATCCGGGGCAGCGGTGCTTTGTGGTGGCAGGGTCCTTTCCTCGTCGTCCGCTCCGACCCTGGAGGTGGCGGCTGTTGTGGTGGCGGCCAGTGGCAGTACGGTCCCCAAGTGCAGGACGTACCCAGCCAAGGGCCGGTGCAGCTGTGCGCTTCACAGCTGAGCTGTCGGGCAAGGTACCGACTCAGTGGATTCTCGCAGGTCCGTCTTTGCAGGTGGGTTGGCTGCTCGTGGCGCAGTCAACTCGAGAGCTCGGACCGGACGGGCCCTCCTTCGCTTTGCTCTCGGGCTCCCGGTGCAGTTGCGGTCACGGTGTTCGGGCCAGCGGCGGCTGGACCTCGCTTTGCTTCCGCTGTTGCTTTGGGCCCCGGTCACGGTGGTCAGGGGGATGTCGTTGCCTTGGAGGAGACTCCTCCGTTGGTACTGCAGCGCTAGACAGCACACACAGTCGCTTCCTTCAGGATGTAGCGCCCACTGGTCCTGGGGCGCTGGTCAGGGGGCAAGTTCACAGCAAGCCCTTGGAGATCTCTCAACAGAGTTTGGCACAAGTTAAAGCAAAAGTCTTCTCGTAGTCTTTCCTTTCTCCTCTCCTTCGGCAGCAAGGCACCGGACACAGGCAAGAGATAGCACCCTTCCTTGTCCTTCACGGTCCTTCTCGTCGGGCAGAGTTCGTTCTGTAGCCCAAACCGGATCTAATTTTCAAGGAGCAGGGCTCCTCCTTTTATATGGCATTTCTTTTGTTCTCTCAGGCCAGGGGGGCCTTTGCATAGCCACTTTCAGTCCTTGAGTACCCCGGTGGGTGTACTCCGGCTTCTGCTTTCAGTGTGAGGGGCAGGCGCATCAGACGCCCCACAGGAGGTGGAGCCAGCATTGTGCGGACAGGGGCGGCCAGAGTACCTTGTTGATGGGGGCTTCGCCCTTCCTGGGCCAGGTGTCGGCTGAGTCATCAGTCGCTCCCCAGGAGGGTGGAGCCAGCATGGTGGTGGCCGAGCACAGCTACAGTTCGAGTCAAGAGGCACTCCTACCTCCCACTAAGGTGTAATCTGCGCATTCACCACCTGTCATCCTCCCAGCCCTGTCACTCACACATCCCAGACAGTCAGATACACATACCAGCAGAGGCGGGCTGAAATGGTTAGGCAAGCAAACGCTAACTTTCTAAAAGTAGCGTTTGCAAACCCAGGATCCTAAAATAAACTTGACTACAAGAAATATTTTATCATCCTGAGTTCAGGCATACTAAACATGACGCGCTACCATGCTCCTTGAGCCTGTTGGGATTATAGGGTGTAATAATTCCAGCAGCTCAGTCTGGCCTAATGGAGCAGGTAGCCTTCAATAGTGAAATACGGTTTTGGTTGTAAGTCACTACTAGGACATGCCACACACATCAGGCTTGTCCTACCTTACACCTACAACGCACCCTGCCCGCAGGCCTACCATAGGGGTGACTAATATGTAGTCAAGGGAAGGTTCGGGGGCTGGCAAGTGGGTGCACTTGCCCAGCTAGCGTGACAGTACGAGACCGCACGCGGGTTCTGCGGTCGCAGTTCCCAGACACATCTTTACGGCTGCTTCGGTGGGTGGCGCAACCAGCGCTGCAGGCCCACCAGCAGTATTGGCATCTACAAGCCCCGGCACTCCTAGTGCACTTTACTAGGGACTAACAGTAAATCCAATGAACCAATCATGGATACCAATCGCATGTACAATTTACAGTAGGGAGCACTTGCACTGCGGCACGGGTCAGCCGTGGCGCAGTGCCCTGAGTATCGGAAAACCAGCAAAACATCGGAGGCACATCAGCAAAAAGTGGAAGGGAGACTCACGCCAAGGTGCCAGGTCTAACAATCAAAATAGAGAACAGTCTTTCATCTCCTTTGGCGGTAGTTCAATGTGTTCCTCAAGAGTCTATACTTGCACCCACAGTGTTAAATCTCTATTTAGAACCACTGGGAAATCTCCTAAGTAAATCCGGGATCCACTATCATCTCTATGCAGACAACACTCAAATCTACCTTAAGGTGGCCTCAACTCACGATCTCTCCATCCTAAGCTCTACTCTCGACTCCATTCAAAACTGGATGCTAACTCAATCAACTGATTCTAAATCCATCCAAAACTGAATTCCTCCTCCTCTCCGCCTCACTTTCTCCTCCCCCAGTTCAATCATGGATGGATCAGATGAATCTACTTAACAATAAACCCATCATTGTCGTCAGCACAAAATCCCTTGGTGTCATACTCGACAAAAAACTCAATCTACTCTCCCACATCAATTCCATTGCAAAGTCTGCTCGATACCATCTGTGCCTTTTTGGGGGGATTTGTCGCTTCTCCCCAGAGCAAGACCTTAAAACCCTGGTCCAATCGCTGGTTCTTTCCAGACTTGACTACTGCAATTCTCTTCTGACTGGCCTCCACAAATCCCACCTGTCCCCCCTTAAATCTGTTCTCCATTCAGCAGCTCGTTTCATATTTGGGGCCAAAAGAAGCGACCACATCACACCCATTTTATCCACCCTCCGTTGGCTTCACATTGAGGCAAGACCTATCTACAAGACTGCCTTCATCACCCACAAAGCCTTGCACTCTTCCTCTCCTCGCTACCTGGCGAATAAACTGAAACTCTCTGGAGGCTCTAGACCATCACGTAATGCGGAAAATGTATTGCTTGAACCTCCCACTTTCAAGAAGGAAAGATCGATGGCCCAATCCTTTTCAGGCAACGCGGTTAGAATCTGGAACTCACTTCCACTTCAGCTCCGGACCACCACCTCTTCCCAGGCCTTCAAAAATAACCTCAAAGTTGTCCTCCTTCAAAAACACTTCCACATGTAATTCACACACTCTCTATTATCTGAAGTAATTCCTTCCATTATAGGAAATTCTATTCTCCATGACTATAGAAGTGCCTTCCCAGTGTGTTTTTGTGGTTTGAGTGTCTACCATTTGTTGCAGTATTATACTTCTACCTGTATTTTGTACTCTTTTGTAACATGCACACGTCACTTTTCCTCTTGTAACGTATCGTTTGCTACCTCTTGTATTTTGTTTGCTTTTGCTACATGCACAATTGCCACTATTGCCTCATGTTATGTAATGTTTGTTCTTGTGTTTTGAGTGTCTGCCATTTATTGCAGTATTATACCTCTATTTGTACTATGTACGCTTTTGTAACATGCACACGTCACTTTTTCCTTTTGTAACGTACCGTTTGCTACCTCTTGTATTCTGTTTGCTCTTGATACATGCACAATTGTCACTATTGCCTCATTTAACGTAACGTTTGGTTCTGTAACATGCTCACTTGTAATTTTCTCCTCATGAATCATTACTGCTCTTATTGTGAAGCGCTCTGACACCTTCGGGTAAAGTCTGCGCTATATAAAAATGCATAAAATAAATAAATCATCTAGGTGAAAACCTTTGTAACCTATAAACTGACATTTGTTCCAGTGTGTCAGTGTCATTAGACATCTTTTTGGGGTGATGCGCTGCCGTCCAGCACTTGGAAGGCATCACGCCAACAACATTCCAGACCACAGCCTATAAACAAATTATAGCAAGGTTGTTACAACTACAAGCACTTATTTGAGAGAGCATCTGAGAACAAACGTTTGATACTAGTCAAAATAAATGGAGGCTCTCAATAGAACATGCCTGACCTTTCAAACTACGTGCAAAAGTTCATTCACTTCTTCTTTGCCAGTAAGTGACTGTGGGCTGTTTTTCTGGCCAATTGTGTTTTTTTTTGTTTACCCATACCAGGCAGTAAATAAATCTCTGCTGTGCCGTGCCTGACATCGCGAAAGAGACCCCAACTGTGACTTTTCATTTGCAAGACGGACTACGCAGGCGCGTCTCCCGTGTTTGTCTTTTTTATAATCCCAGAGTAACATACTGAATCTTTGTTTGAGTCCTTAGGTAATCCATAATTTAATATGCAATTAAATTTGGCTCGGAGGCTTTTTTAAACTGTGCGGTTGCTAGGATGGCCAACGTTCAACAGTCATTTCAGAAAACTGCAAATCCCAGAATGCAAAGAAAACAAGCACTGGAGAAGTCAATAGCTCTGCATTTCTTCTGCAAGCCCTTCTTCATGGTTTGTTTCATTTGTGCATGTTGTTGTGTAGAGGTGTGATTCAATGTTTGGAAGAATGGTTCGATCAGTGATTGAGTAAGTGTGTGGGTGCATGAGTGTACATACTCTTTATTGTATATAGTTGATAAAAACCGTATACCAAAATACATTTATAAAATGTATATTTCATCAAATCCAATTTGCATAAATAGGCAGTAAATACAATTGTAATATTAGAATTTAAAATGTATAGTATTGTGTTGAACTGTTTAACTTTCAAATGTGATGTTCTTTCTTTTCAACTGGCCGTAGGAGTCCTTGATACACTTGTTTATGCCATTTTGATATCTACCATGGATAAGAGCTTCACTAATTTACAGTTCAACTGCGGGTCGTTGTCATTAAAACACGCAATCACTGCTTGCGCTCGTGTCCAATCCCGCAGATGTTAAAATCCGAGCCTAGCTCTTTCTTGCTTTAGATGCAAGCAGGTGCATATCAGGGGAGCCATGTCCTCCCTTCCATTCCTGCATAGACCACAGTCCGTTGAAGCGTGCCCCCTCTGCATGGTGGAAGGTGCAAGATAGATGTCAGCTTCCCTAGAAGGTGTCTGAGAAATGTTTCTTTTATGCACCTTGCATTCCCCAGACCGAAGTAGGTTTGAGGGCCGAGTGTGTTATAGCTATTTATGGTCATCCATTCATGGCTCTATTTTGCAAATGCGGCTTTATCCTCAACTAGCGGAAGGGTCCTGATTGTCTTTCGTACTACTTTCTTGCAAAGTGTATGCGAGATCGGGGTCTCCCAGAGCACGGACAGCCCTGTAGTTACCAAACTACTTTCTAAATAATTCAAGGTCTGCTTTTGCGAGCCAAGCTGTCTCATTCCATAGTAAAGGGTTTGGGGAGCTCTCAGGGGCATCCCTGATTTTATGCAGCTCGTTAGGTAAGCCCCTTGTCTTGCAAGCTGTTGGATGGTGAGCCCAAATTCCAGTCTGATGTGCGCCGCCGACGCGTAAGTAGATATGTTAGCTCTGATGATAGTGCTATCGAGATACTTGGCGTCCCTCCCTCTTAAATCCACGCATGAGTGGATTCATTCATAAATAAATAGATGCCTGAAAGAATGGATGTTCGAGATGAATGCATACATTGGTGGCTAGCAGGCTAAAGGAATGGGCGAGTAGCTGCATGCTTGATTAATCAGTCCATACGCTCAATCAGTCATTTATCTAGCTTGTACTCCCTCTTCCATCCAAAAAACGTTATCACAATTAGCCATACATTCCCATGGTCTGAAACATATCCATCAAGACGACCCTCACAATTTTTCAGTTATGGAAAGACATGAAGACAAACCTTTTTGAGGAGCATGATATCACAGTAAATAGTCCACATCTACTCTCAGAAACTCAGCACTTCACCTAGATTCGCTCTACGATTCTCTCTTTCCCTTCAACATCATAAAGTGCTTGCTGCTTTTCGCAATTTAAAGCCTTCAGGGTAGAGGGAACCTGATTTATTCTACATCGGCCAGAAGGTACTGAGCTTACATTTTTTATCTCCCTCATCTGTGCCTCAAAAAATTGCATAATATTAACGGAAAGGCCACCATGCTGTTCTGGAAGAGTTTTTTTCACTATCGCGCCTACCTCAACTATATTTTTTTCTGTCCAAAATGAGCGTCCATTAGATTTATTAAAAACAATCGTGCCATGGCACAAGTGCCCTTGATTTAGTGCGGATAGGTTAAAGGCCAAAGTCAAGCATATTACACTGTGATCACTCCAAACTGATGGGATAACCTCTAAATTTTCACAGGCCCCAAACATTTGATACCAAAGGACTACATAGTCCAATAGGCTTTGTGTACGAGAAGACTGAAAGGTAAATTGAGCTGTTTTATCGACTGGCATCCTCCCATTTAGGATGACCAAATCTGCGCTTCTAATGCTATCGAGCAAAAGGAATCCCCGCTTGTCCGTTTTTATTTTATCCAGTAAAAGGGACTCGGGAATGTGCCAAATTTCCTCCTTGTCTGGGTTAGCATATATTACCTGCGACGAATTAGAGATTTTTGCATTTAAATCTCCCACTAAGACCACTAATAGTAAAGGAATTTACACACCCTGCGGCATGCCAACCCCCCCACTGTAGAGTCCCAGGAATGGGCTGATACCCTTTCATCCTATTTCTGTGACAAAATCAATGCTATCCACGAATCCTTTCCAAATTTTGATCAGGCATCTAACCCCGTAAACCGGGAGAGCCTGCAAAAATCTGACTCACTATCGCCTCACACCAGTCTTAATGAATTCAATAAAATATCTGAGGAAGAGATCAGAAACATAATGAAGAAAGCCAAATCTGGCTCCCCTAGTGATGCAGCCTCAGCTCAAATCTTGACCAAAATAGCCCCAGCTCTAATACCCGAACTATGCACTATCTTTAATCTCTCACTGTCCCAAGCAACATTTACGGAATCCTGGAAAGAAGCCACCGTAAGACCAATATTGAAGAAAATAATGCGGACCCAAAACTACCAAGCAACTACCGCCCCATATCTCTCCTACCCTTGTTCGGCAAAATGTTGGAGTCTAGTGTAAATAAGCAGTTGACCAACCATCTGGAAAGCTACAAACTGCTGGACCCCTCACAGTCGGGGTTCAGAGCCCGTCATAGTACGGAGACTGCTGTCCTGGAGGTTGTCGACAACATTCGATCTGCACTTGACTCCAAGAAATCAGCAATTTTGATCTTGCTGGACTTGTCGGCGGCCTTCGACACCATCTCACACGGTATCCTTTTGGAACGACTGTGTGAGATTGGTGTCGAGGGCATAGCCCACAAGTGGATCCAGAGTTATCTCTCGGGGAGGAAATCCAGAGTCAAAATCGGATCCTTTTCATCTAGATTCTCTGATAATGATAAAGGCGTCCCACAAGGATCTATACTAAGTCCAACTCTATTTAATATATATCTGTCCCCCCTAGCCAAAATAATTAAAGACCACGGATTTGAGACGGTGTCCTACGCCGATGACACCCAAATCCTGGTCACTCTGGGCCCAGACCTCAACGATACAAGACTCAGGTTCCAACAGTGTATGATATCGGTGAAGGAATGGATGTCAAACAACTACCTCATGCTGAATGAGGGTAAGACCGAAATCATTCTATTCGGCATGGCTAAAAAGATATGGACTGAGGAATGGTGGCCAACTGCCTTAGGCCCTTGCCCAGAACCAAAGAGCGTAGTAAGAAATCTAGGGATAACACTCAACGACAATTTATCAATGACCCCCATGTGAATAAAATTGTGCACACCAGCATAGGCCTGATGCGAAGTCTGAAAAAGGTATTCAAATGGATACCCCTCGCATCTCGCAAACCTCTAGTCCAGGGGCTCATAATTAGCCGCCTAGACTATGGCAATGCGCTACTGGCAGACATTAATGAAGGCTCCCTGACTAAACTTCAGACCCTGCAAAATGCGGCAGCTAGGCTGACCCTGGATCTACCTCCCCGCACTCCATGTGCCCCTTGCTTGAAAAAACTGCACTGGCTGCCAGTTAGACAGCGCATAAAATTCAAAGTCTGTTGTCTCGTGCACAAATCACTACAGGGCCAAGGACCGCAGTATCTGATGGAAAAATTTAGAGAATACTGTCCCCCAAGAACTCTGAGATCCTCAAATAAACGTCTCTTAAAAATCACGAGAGTGCGTACTGTCAGGAATGGAGATAGAAGCTTCTCAAGGATTGGCCCTGCAACTTGGAATGCACTTCCCCTTACTCTAAGAAGCGATTCCAATCATAAGTCCTTCAGAAGAAATCTGAAAACCTGGCTATTCTAACCATCACATATCAAAGGCTTCCGCTCACATACAGGGTAATCTTTTCACAGCGCTATGAGACCTAAGGGTGACCTATGCGCTATACAAATTAAATTACATAACATAACATAACATAACATAACATAACATAACATAACGGGCATTCTTCCATGATGGCTATCTCCCTAACATATAAAAAAAGTGAACTCAACAGATGGTCGTAATTGTTCCCTGGGGGGATATAGAGATTTGCCACCAGGAAGAAGGTGGGCCTACCAAACTCTCCCAGGCATTCCAGCTTCAGGCAAATACAGAGATTTGATGGATGGTAAAAAACTTTCTGATTCCAATTAATACTGTTCTTAAGCAAAATGGAGACCCCCCCCCTAGCGTGTCCCCTTTCAGAGTGCTTAGCGTAACATGAGAAAGTAAAAAACCCATTACAATCAAGATCTTTACACGCCCAAGTCTCTTGTAGGCATATAATCAGAGGGTTTAAAGATTTTAAATAATTCAATTTTTTCTCATCATGCCCCAGACCGGCCATGTTCCAGGACAGAAGTAGCCCCCCCTGGCTACCTCAGAGGAGCACTTCTTTCTACCTCTGGACAGTTGGTGTTCAGGGTGTTTGCTACCCAACTCCACTGGGCTAAGTCATCTTCTTTATTAGGGGAATGACGCGCGACAGAATCAGACACCAAATTTATTAAGCGGCCCTTTTTATTTAATGAGACCATAATATTTTTAGCGTTGCCCATAGGAAACTCGAAGTCGGGGCCCATGGCGTTCAACACCACGGAATTACCCGGCCTCAGATCCTGTGGGCGCAGGATTGTACTACACCTGGTAGAATGATCCTAAGAATTTGATACAGAAGTTATATCTAACCCTCGTTTTAAAAAGTGCTCACAGTTCTGTATAGCTAAGTTGGCCACTAACAAAGAACAGAAGGCGAATCTGGAGGAAACATTCTCATGCTGGATAATATTCACATTTAGTATATCCCTGCTTTCTAACAACTTCAATGCCTCTATTTCAGAAAAGAGTTTGAGAAGGAGACCTCTATTTATCGGATCAGATTCAGTCTCAAATAACCAGATGAAATCCACTATGGGCGATGAAGCAGTCTGTACCATATTGACTTTCTTTACAGCATCTCTTTGGGGAATCCATAGAGGCACCTTATCACCATTATTAACCACCTGTACCTTCACATTGGACTCGATCTGCGTGTGAGACCCCACCTCTAGTTTACCATCTAGTTCAACCCCCCGAACTGTGGATCATGGTTGAAATATAGGGTCTCCACCTCCCAATATTTTTCTCCTCTGTGAAAGTGAGCCCATATTACTATTGATGCCCGGGCTGCTGGCGCAAGTCGCCTCTTAGTTCCCATTCTGAATAGTTACCAAATAAAGAGACGGGCGCTGGAAGCAGGAATCACAAGAACAGAGTTTATTACTCATGAGGAGAGCCTGTCATTTCAGACACGAAACAAGGTGTCATCGAGAGGTGATCTAACAAGTTCTCGGAGACATCGCCTTTTATACATTACCAACATTCTTTATTACAATAATGACATTGTGAAGCAAGGAGAAAGACATACCCGTAATCCTCGTGTCAATCCCACCCCACATATATCCACAATAGAGGCCCTCACCCTGCTGTCATCAGGAGGGGGGTTATCGCGCAGCTGAGTGTTCCGCCGATTCTTAGGATGTGCGCGCCTGATCGTATCCCAGGGGGTGGGGAGGCCAGGATCAATAGTGGGCCCTTTGAAGAGGATCGACTCCACACAATAGGGGGCAGTAAACTGTATCTCCCGGCTTAGGCGATGGCCTCGGACCTGTGTGGACAATCGGACTCGGTGGAAGGGGTCATCAAAAGGAGAGGTATTCATGCCGTGTGGGCAATCAGGCGCAGAGGGAGAGTTTACCAACAGAGGGGTATTCATAAAAGGAAAGGAGGTGTTTGGTCAGGCGCAAGCGTGACTCCCAAGGACAGAGTCTTGCAGAAGAGGAAGGTTTATGACTCGCCCATGTGAGGGAAGAGGGGGGAGCCAGGGTGCGCACAGGGACAGAGTCGCACAGAGAGAGAGGTCTTATGACCCGTACATGAGAGAACGGGGGCAGTCAGATACAGCTGGGGGGGTTATGTCAGCTGAGGCGAAGGATGCTTCTTCGAGAGAAAAATGGGGGGGTGCATGAGTCAAGCAGGAGGGTTACTTTTCAGAGCAGGGTCGCGCAGGAGGGAAGCCGGGGATTCCAACGAGCGGGCAAAAGGCCATGGTACCTAAAATGGCTGTCATGTACATATGGGCACGGGCTTTTACTGGCGGAATGATGCGGTCAATCTTTCACGGTATTCATGGTGCCTACAGGGAGGGGAATGGAAAAAGGCAAATGAACGCCGCTTATGTACATTAATTTTTCTAATTTCCACAGTCGCCGCTTTTTACATAAGAAAGTTCATTTCCTAATCGATGGGTGTACATATAAACATGTGGTTGATGAAAACTTATCAATACTAGCAGATTGCATATTACCATGAGCAGTCGATGTGATTGGCAGAATGCAATATATAGAAATTTACATTTGTTGGGTTACTATGAGCCTAGGGTGCAGCGTACTACACAGTATAAATGGTTCTGACTTTCTCATCAATGTACAGCTCTTAAAGGTGACCGACAAACATTTTGAAAACAATACCAAGTGGTTGAGGGAGGAATTCAGTCCAATACATGATATCTTCGTCACAGTGTCTTTTTAGCAGTGAGCCATCACTGGTAGGCTCTAGTGCGTATCCTTTCGTTGGCGCTGTTGAGCACCGGCGGTGGAGCTATAGGTCCAGCTCGGATCTATCCTTACGCGTTGCAGGGTGCGGTCAGTCCTCTGCTGTTGGACCACAGTCCTGTTTTACTAATTAGTCCTTGTTAGGGGTGCCTTATGCTCGGCACCTGCATTTTTCTTTTCCTTTCGTGGTGACCAAAAAGCCATGTGGAGAGAAGGGAGTGTTGTTGAATATTCGAGGGAGGAGAGGGCGGAGTGGGGTCAAATCTTTTCCTGCACACATCAAGGGACCAAGGGAGCGAAGGAAAACGAGCAAGCAGGCCCATCAATCGGGCCTCAAAAAGGGGGACGAAGACTTTAGGCACACGTGGGTTAGCAAAACAGAGGGCTTCAGGACAGCCCATCATCCTTTTATTTTCCACGTCTGAGATTGCTGTCTCGTCCCGTATCTTGTTGCTCTGCAGCTCCATCTTTGGTCGAGGTCACATGTGTCTCAAGATCTGCAGCCAGGCTGTGCGTCACGTCCGACCCTTCTCCTCCGGTGATCGTATATCTTTGAATAGGTACAAAACAAGCTTTAGAGAACTGGCAGGAAAAGACATTTATGCATGTGAATTCCTCCTTCAATCCTACGCACTTGGGAGATACGTTCATCGGTCACAGTCAGAAGTTTATTACCATGCAGTGTATATGTCGGCATTCCTACTGGGTTCATGCCAAGTTTATTCATCGTCTATTCATGGCACAAATGGAGAGAAATAAGACTCCTATCAACTGCGCATTTCATCAAATTCAACATTTCGGAACCTCCAGCGGAGATTTGTCTTTCTAACCCGAGCCTTAACAGTCTAACATTTCCCTTCAGAGCTGGCTAACCCTTTGAAACAGGGCGGGGGTGCTATCATCGGGAGAGGGGGGGTAAACAGACTTTCATCGAGGAGCGACAGTTAATCAAGGCCATCAGTTATACCTCGGGCGTAGCTGATATGGAGCAGGGGTCAATGGGAGAAGCGGGGACGCTTTGAACATTCTCACTTGAATACATAAGGGTGGGGCAACCTGGACATTGGGGATCAATCTGGGCATTGGGGATCGTATTTCTAACGAACTGAAGAATAGGAAGCCATTGATATGTAGTCCCCCCTATAAAAGGCCAGATTGGGGGATATCAGTCGTCTTACCTGCCCTTTCTTTCTTAGCCAATTCAAGTTCATTTATTTTGCAGAAAGGAGAGGTAGTAATATGGCAAGTCACAATCGTTTTAGTTTCTGTCAATTTTGCTGAACACCTTTGCGTTCAAAAAAGGAACCCAATTAGGCTGGTGCCGACGGGGCACAATTTTACCATGAAAAGGAAGAGGGAATAGGGAGACTCTCATAGAGAGTGAGAGTCGTCCGCAACCTAAACGAGCCATTCGGTACACGTATGACATGTAGAGAGAGAGAGAGAGAGAGATAGGGAGATAGAGAGGGAGAGAGAGAGAGACGTGTACAGTAATGGGTCATTTAGTGCGCTCACAACACAGAACAGCAGAGGTCAGGTAACACAGAGACGCGAACAGAGGGGAGACATAAACCCATACATTACATACACACAAACTCATTCAAAGAAAGACAGTACATGTATTTCATACAAAAAGGTTCATGACAAAACATAAAACAGTTATTGGCCAAAAAGATCTTTCTGCATGCTGCGCATCTTTAGTATCCTATTTATCTACGTGCTGAGCTCTTTTTACCTTTCCTCCTTTTCCTCTTGTTTGCTATCTTTGCAAATGTTCTCGGTTGCTAATACTTACACCTCGGTCAGTTGGTCAGGAATTAACCTGGTTGGGCTACTACTCACGGTGGGATCTTTGAGTCATTTTTCCTTTTCTCCCTTTGGCGGAAAGGTTCTCCAGGCTGAGGCAACGGAGGGCATTAAACAGTCAGACAGCTTAGCTATATCTATAAAAGTGCGAGAAGGAGGTGGTACATTTTTGAACATCAACATCATTCCTACTTTTCCAGACGGGTGGTGCCTAGGTAAACCTTACCCCGGAACTTTTCCTTGTCCTTTCCCTATCTAGTAAAATGTCATAGTTGCACTATCTGGCGTGCTGGTTCGAGTCAAATTCTGTCACACAGTACTAACCCGTCAAGTTTCTATGTCAGTCCATCCTCCCAGTTGCTACTTTCTAAGGAGGCACAGTCATATCTAAGTCTACGCCTTTCAAGGCTTCGTTAGCATAAGTACTATGCTCAGATCCCCTTTTTCTCCTTCTGTCGGTCGTTCGACCATCGCTCTTCCATACTTCAACCGATGTTCCAACGTGACCTGCAGAAGGGAGGAGAAAGAAGGGGGTGGGGGCAGCATTCAAAACACATCAGCGCGCAATAGTCCGAAAATGTTTTTACCTACCACATACTCGACCTATCTCTACGGGGTGCATTCTCTACCATCTCGGCGTTTAAGCCCAGAGGGACCAGTAATGTTAGATAGATAATCGTCGATGGTCTGCGTATCTACATGAATCACTTGATCGTGGCCTTTTAGGTCATGTGCAAGGGTGATGGCCAGGTGGCATTTCCTCGGTATTGCTTGAGGGCATCTAAAACTTTTTCCTGCTATCTGTGGCATATAATGTAACTGCTTAAGTATTGGGCCTTCTTACCCTTCAACCTTAATAAAGCTGCTTATTTTTCGCTTATATTGGAGACAGTAGTAACACATTCGAAACTCATTAATGAAATCGCTACAATTATACTTTCTTTTTCAATAAACCTTTAATTAAAAAAAATGTTGGCGCACAAATACGGGCCTACAACCCAGTGGGCCGGCTACGGAGCAGACTGGAACTGTGCATAAGAGGAACGAAGTCGGTGGTCATTCATTTCATAAAGTGCAGCAGTGCAATAAAATCGTATCGAACTTTCTTAAGGGGCGAGTATAATGCGTGTCAAGAATTCAAGCTTTCAATAATATCATCTCATTATCCAACTATTTACTCAAGACCTAACGTATATCAATTCATTGTCCAAATGCTCAATCAGTGTCCATTTCATACCAATTCATTGCTTCCAACACATAATTAGTACCCACCCTAAATCAGTTCACTGTCCCAACACATAATCAATATCCATTTTATATCGCTTTCTTTTCCAAGCACATAATCAATATCCATCTCATCTACTTTCATTGTCCAAAAACCGCATACATATCTTGGAGCATCAAGGCTGAGCAATCAGGGTGCAACAAGGAGTTTGAAAGTTTCATTTTGTATCGGCGCCATTTTTGGGCGAGGTCAGGCAAGTCCCAGTACAGTCAGATTGTCTCTACTGACTCGTGGTTGGACCAGAACCTTCTTTTGGCAGTTCAAAAAGTTTTTCGCAATGGGGTAACAGACTAGCGATATGAACCATCAGTCAAAAGTGGGGAGGGAGGCAACAATCTTTCCTACCGGGTCATTCTGGTGTTCCACCGGAACTGAACAAATCTGTATCTTTGCAGGATTTTTAGTCATTTCCAAACTGAGGCTGGCGCCGGCAGGAGTGCGCCGACGTCTCGTGGCTCCATTGGAGGACGGGGGCGGGGGGTGCCTCGTGGAGAGGTCGGCCCCCCCGGCTCTTTTAGAATCTTCAAGGTTGAGGAGCACAGGGCGTGTGCCCGTCCCGGGCAAGAAAACCCGCTTTTTGATATGGACCCTCTTCAAGCAGGAGCGTTGGGGTGTCGCTGGAAGCCTCCACCTGGAGGGAGGTGGGGGAGGCTCATTCGCGCCGCCTCCCCCTTCCAGCGACCCCGCGCCGTTCTTCGGCTCCAGCGCTTTGGTATGGCCGTGCCAGGCAATGAAGATGGGGGGGGGGGATCGGAGGCAGCAAGACATCCCCCCCCCTTTTGTGGCGGGACTACCTGCAACTATCCAGAGTTGTCCAAGACATAATTCAAAAGAAAGAAGTGTTGTCGCAGCCATTATAGCTGAAAGAAGCGCTGCCGACCTCGCCTTGGCTTCGGTCTTCAAGAGAGGGGGGGGGGGGTCGGAGGCAGAGGCAAGACATCCCCCCCCGTGGCCTGCAGGGCAGCAGAAGAGGGGAAAAGGGGAGACCATTACGATTTTCGGGCCGCCCGCCCTACAGCCTCCCCTTCCGATGGCGGCCAGCCAGGCCCTGCTCTGCACGCGCTGAGGCCTCGCCTTCCGGATGGGCGTAACCGCGGACCTGTTGCACTTCGGGAGCTTCCGGAATGGGGGTAGGTGTTTATTGATTTGTATCTACTTCATGTTACCGTTATTTGGGCGTGGTGGGCAATGAGGCAGACATGTTTGGAGCAGTGAGGGGCGGTGAAGCCCAATCTACCTCGTGTCTGCCTTGGTGTCAAGCTTGTCTTCCCTCGCCATTTTTATGTTTCTTATTGCGGATTATTTCTAACGTTTCTTATTTTATTTTTAGCGAAGTTGATAATTCATCAGTGGCCTACTGATTTCGCTCGACTCTTTTTCTTATATTTTTATGCCATAACCTATTATAAGCTATAGCGACTAGTCCACACTTAATGAACATGTCCTTATTAGGTGTGCCCTCCAGTGGAGCTGGATGGTTCATCTCTAATAAGCGGTCCGGGCTAAACAGGCTACCAATCAGTGGGGAGAAGATAGGCATGACGGATTACAACGGGGACAAAAGTCTGCACTACCTATCTTATCACGGCGGGCAAAGACTAGACAGAATATTTCTATTCTCCGTTGTTTGCAGGCGGTGAATACCTCAAAAGAACCAATCTCGAACAATCAATGTTCGGTCAATCAAACAATCAGTGGGGAGAATAAGTAGGTACGACGTGTTAAAGGTTTGCGTTACCTACCTTTTCGCTACCTGCAAAGAGAGACCTTGTTCTTCCCTGTTTGCAGACAGAGAATCTCCAGACAATAATCCACGAACAACAGTTCGGGAAACAGTGGGGGAGGAAGATAGGCACGACGGATTACAACGGGGACAAAAGTCTGCGTTACCTATCCTTCACTGCTTGCAAAGGGAGAGCCTGTTGTTTCTCCGTTTGCAGACGGTGAATCTCCAGAGGAACCAACAAAAGAGTAATACTAGTATTATCCAAATCAAACAATCATTTCACAATTTGTCGCATTTGCGCGACCTTACCCGGACCGGACCGTGTGGGCAGTTCTTCGCCTTCCTCCTTCCAGCGCCCGATCGTTCTCTTACTCCATGATTTTACCGCAGCAGTCCTGTGGGGTCCCAGTCAGGACAGTGGGTCACTCGAGAGAGGTCTGTTCGGAATCGGTGAAGTTCATTCAATCAGCAGCCGGACGAGGGTCCTCTCAAGGCAGGTATACTCCGATCGTTTAGATGTTCACCCCATCGTCTGGACCTCTCTTACCGGACCCTATGTCGCTGATGGGCCCCGCGTTGGGACGCCAATTGTTGAAAGTGAGCCCATATTACTATCGATGCCCGGGCTGCTGGCGCAAGTCGCCTCTTAGTTCCCATTCTGAATAGTTACCAAATAAAGAGACGGGCGCTGGAAGCAGGAATCACAAGAACAGAGTTTATTACTCATGAGGAGAGCCTGTCATTTCAGACACGAAACAAGGTGTCATCGGGAGGTGCTCTAACAAGTTCTCGGAGACATCGCCTTTTATACATTACCAACATTCCTTATTACAATAATGACATTGTGAAGCAAGGAGAAAGACATCCCCGTAATCCTCGTGTCAATCCCACCCCACATATATCCACAATAGAGGCCCTCACCCTGCTGTCATCAGGAGGGGGGTTATCGCGCAGCTGAGTGTTCCGCCGATTCTTAGGATGTGCGCGCCTGATCGTATCCCAGGGGGTGGGGAGGCCAGGATCAATAGTGGGCCCTTTGAAGAGGATCGACTCCACACAATAGGGGGCAGTAAACTGTATCTCCCGGCTTAGGCGATGGCCTCGGACCTGTGTGGACAATCGGACTCGGTGGAAGGGGTCATCAAAAGGAGAGGTATTCATGCCGTGTGGGCAATCAGGCGCAGAGGGAGAGTTTACCAACAGAGGGGTATTCATAAAAGGAAAGGAGGTGTTTGGTCAGGCGCAAGCGTGACTCCCAAGGACAGAGTCTTGCAGAAGAGGAAGGTTTATGACTCGCCCATGTGAGGGAGGAGGGGGGAGCCAGGGTGCGCACAGGGACAGAGTCGCACAGAGAGAGAGGTCTTATGACCCGTACATGAGAGAACGGGGGCAGTCAGATACAGCTGGGGGGGTTATGTCAGCTGAGGCGAAGGATGCTTCTTCGAGAGAAAAATGGGGGGGTGCATGAGTCAAGCAGGAGGGTTACTTTTCAGAGCAGGGTCGCGCAGGAGGGAAGCCGGGGATTCCAACGAGCGGGCAAAAGGCCATGGTGCCTAAAATGGCTGTCATGTACATATGGG
The DNA here is from genome assembly GCF_964263255.1 of Lissotriton vulgaris. Taxonomy (NCBI): domain Eukaryota; kingdom Metazoa; phylum Chordata; class Amphibia; order Caudata; family Salamandridae; genus Lissotriton; species Lissotriton vulgaris. Next base: position 18,694,624 of record NC_141686.1, on the reverse strand, counting down.
CACGGGCTTTTACTGGCGGAATGATGCGGTCAATGTTTCACGGTATTCATGGTGCCTACAGGGAGGGGAATGGAAAAAGGCAAATGAACGCCGCTTATGTACATTAATTTTTCTAATTTCCACACCTCCCCAAGGATCATCCCCCTCACTAAGCAGAAGAGGGTGAGATACTAAAGGGGACTGCAGCGGAAGACTTGATGATGCCGCTGCTACTCCAGTAGCCCCAACTCTCCCAATAGGAGACGGAAGTACTGCAACTGGGTTCCTGGGTGCACCTTCCCCAATAAGCAGTTGATAACCACCCTCCTCCGTTGCAGTCTGAGCAACACTCTGGCTATAGGGGATCTGTGGAAAGTGTAACTTTAACATTTTTTGTTTAGGTAATGGTCTTCTCCTTTTTTGTTTCTTCTTCCTATTTTCCCCTTTGCAGTTTGTTACAAGCCCTCCCCTCTTCCCTACTTTTGTTCCCGAGTTCGCCAAAGGGTTCAGAGGTTGGGTCTGAGGGTCAGATGGAATTGGGGCCTCCCCCTCTGTCCCTCCCCCGCCTTTTTGCCCAACATAACCCTCGATTTTCTCTGCTTTCTTAGTGGCTTCACCGGACCCCCTTTTCACCTTAATAAATAAAGGGTAAAGTTTTAGTGGGACTTGTCCCGGAGGAAGGCCCACTGCAACTTCCTCAAAGAGTAAGCTTAAACCTAGCTCTTCATTTTCGAGATTGCAGGAATATTCTATTGGGGACAATGAGAGGAGAGGTGTACCTGCTTGAACAGACACATCTCTCTGCTCTACACAGGGCGCAAGTAAAGAGGGACTAACATCAGTTTGTTCATCCAATCGCACTGGTATAATAGGGGGGGAATAATGGTGCCTAATTTATTTACTTTTTGTATTTCAAACAACATTACGGAGTTCATTTCCAGCATATGGTCTGAACTAAAAACAGATTTCTCCAATAAAGACAAAATAGAACTTAAGAGTCTTTTAATGCATACAAAGAATCACAAAGGCACACCATCCCTCTCGTTACCCAGCTTTGGTTGGGAACAAGGCAAAAATGCATCATGAACATCATGAGCATCATAGACGGACTCCACAGAATTACCATTCAGGGAACTTGTACTACAATATAATAAGGGCAAAGAGAGGCGCCTGAGGGGGGAGTTTGCAGTGCAAGTGTTCTTCTCCTTTGGACTGCTCATTGGATACCCGCTCTTCACAGAGTTCTTCACAGGGTGTATGTTGATGGCTCCCCACCCCCTTGTTTGAACATCAATTTTCTACAGGTGTGCAACAGGAAATGAATCGCCTAAAGCGAGTTAGAGGCCGTTATAAATTAAGAGTAAAGAGAGACGAGATGGATGCAAAATGGATAGGGTTGAGAGAAGCAGCGAGAGCCAAAGATACAAAAAAGTATTGGCACCTGATCGCAGAGTATTGTGATTCTAGACAGAGGGCACTCCCCATTCCGATTCCAGAAAGTGAGTGGGTGGACTACATTTCACTACTATATAAATCTAACAGCTCAGTGCCTTTTCAGATGCCTGTAATAAAGGAGGCTGTCGGTGTTGATTATGGACCCCCGTCAGGGGCTGAAGTGATGGGCTATATAAAGAACGCTAGAACCTCCGGTGCACAAGGACCGGATGGTATACCAATTATGCTAATTAAAAAGGACCCAGCTGCATGGGGAGCCTTCCTGGTGCCAATATTTAACTACTGCTTTCAATCGATTAGTATTCCCTCATCTTGGAAGGGGAGCATTATAGTTCCGTTGTATAAAAAGGGCTCAAAAATGTCACCTACTAGCTTTAGACAGATCACGCTGCAGGACGCTGCGGGCAAATTATTTGCAAAAAGTATACTTCAGCATTTGCAGCAGTGGGCCCAAGACCAGAACATCTTACCGCCAGGACAGGCAGGTTTCAGAAAGAACCACAGAACTCTGGATAACATCGCGGTCGTCCAGACCATTGTCGAGAAATATGTTTTCTCAAAAAGCATGTTAGTCTACACAGCTTTTATTGATTTCTCCACGGCGTTTGACAAAGTGGATTGTCAGACGCTGTGGAGAAAGCTCTCTCTTCTTGGTATGTCATACCATCTCCTGGGCCTCATAATAGAATTACACACAGACACTTGGTGTCAAGTGATAATGGATGGCTCACAGGGGCTTTCCTGTATGATTAATACACATAACGGTCTCAAGCAGGGTTGCCTGTTGGCCCCTCTTTTGCTTTCTCTTTATATTTATGACCTCCCCGAGAAATTAAACTCAGTAAAGGGGCATGCCCCTAAAATTGGTACAATGTCCATCGGCTCTCTACTATATGCAGATGACGTTGAAATTTTTGATTTAACCCCCATTGGCTTGCAGCGTCGTCTGGATGTTTTGACTAAATATGCGGAGGACCATTGTTTGAAAATCAATATTGCTAAAAGCAAAATTTTAGTATTTCGCAAGAAAGGTTTTTCAATAAAAAAAGGGAATAAGTGGCTGTTGTGGCCGGAAGAACTTGAATTGGTCAATACGTATCTGTATCTGGGGAAAGTTTTCTCAAAAAATGGGCGTGACTTAGAGCACATCAAATGATGTGTTGGTAAGGCCGCCTCCCAGGCTGGAGCTCTAAATAGATTTTATAAGACCTGTGGGAGACGTCATTTTAATCATGTTCTGAAGTATTTAAGGTTAGAATCCCACAGACATTAACTTATGCGGCAGAAGTTTTGGATAGGAATTACTGGCTCTCTTTTGATAAGGCTGAAGGCCGGATTTTCCGTCAAATTTGTAATTTAAATTCCTTGGCTGCCCCATATGTTCTTCATTTGGAATTCCATTTAGTTACTTCTTATACTTTTTCTTTGGCAGCGGTTCTGAGGTGGGGGAACTCCCTTTTTTGGGGGGATGAGGGCACTCTAAGGGCCGCCTTGAAGTTGGAAATTATTGCAAAATTAAAAGATAAATCAGCTTTTTTTAGATCATTCGCCCATGCAAACCATTTATTTGGGCTTAATTTAAACTGTGATTTACCCATGCCAAAGCCTGTATTGAAGTCATTACTAAAGAAGACAATAAGCATGATTAGTACAGCAAGAGATACAGCCTAAAGTCATCTTAAAGCCCGTAACCGGGTGATCTGTGTGAGTGCGACGGGGAGCAGACCCCAGCCCTATCTTTCATGGAATATCCCAGATGGAATCAGAAGGCTAATACTACTTTTAAAAACGAACTTGTTGCCCCTGAAAGAAGTAACGGGAATTTGGGAAAATACTCCTAGAGAGGAGAGAATTTGTGAATTGTGTTGTTCCCAAATACAGGCTCTCAATCATGTGCTATTTGTGTGTCCAGAACTTCTAAGGGCAAGGCAAATGTTTCTGAGACCCTTATTTATCAAATGTAATATTCATTCTGCTCAGGAGGCACGATCTTTTGTGTTGTCCCCTCCAAATTAAATTATTTGTTATCGAATATTTCAATTTTTTAAAACATTCCTGGTTATTTATTAGAATTCCTTTTTTTTTCTTTTTTTCTCTTCCTTTTTCTCTTTTTTATGCTGTCTGTTTAAGGTAGAATTTTGTATTTGTTATAAAGTATGTCTTTTTTATTGTATTGGTGTATTTTTGTGGACCTCCGTTGGAGTTCCGTAACAAATAAACTAAATGGTATAAAAATGGCTTGCTGCCTTTCGGGTAGGTTTGCACTGTACCTAACAAAATAAATAAATCCACAAGAAACACATTTTCCAGACAATAAATAAGAGCAACAAGTGATTTCTTTTTTTTTCACAGTTTTATATGGCGCAAACTTGACCTGATGTTATCAGAGCGCTTTACATGAGTACCAGTTGTGGTACATAAGGACACATTCATTTTTGTTAGGCAGGGGGGGGCGTTAAGTGATTTGCCCTGAATCACAGGATGTTGAGCGTCTTTGCAAAGACTGGAACCCGGTTCCCCAGATTTGAGGTCGACCACCCTAACCATTAGGCTATATCCTCATCCCTAAAATTGTAAAAAAGAGACTGACATATTGGCTATAGCACTCCTAGTTCAATACATGATTTAGGGCATGAGAATGTCTGACTCCATGCAAAAAGCTTTGATTGCCTTAATACTTAACCCACATAAAGTTGTAACTATATGTGACCATTTTAAACTTCATGAACTGCATCACATTGATTCAAAACTTCTTGCACAAATTGTGCCTACCACATTTCTAATATTTACAATTGTATTTAGCTGTTGGAGTCTGGTTTTATAGCTTGGGCTCTTCTTAAACCTGGTAGCATTAAACAAAGAGAGCATAAAGCCTATAGAAAAAAACTTTTTACTAAGGGTAAGCATTTGATATACATAACTGCAACACTCGGGAATTTATGTAATCCACATTTAGGATAGGGAATCTTTTCTATAAATTATTTGAAATGTTTTTACACCAATTCAAAAGTTGGGATTGGAAATAATGGTAGCATTTCATAGTTTTCACTTGCAACTTGGGACTAGAAAAGTATGCCATGTTTCTCCATTATTTAAATTTAGTAATAGAACTTGCAGCTTTTATATGTCAGCGCTCTGTTTTGAATGGAACAAAATGTGGCGGTAGAACATTTAAGACACAGATGTAGGCAGATGAATGGTAAGCCACCAACTAAGTTGGTGGGTGAGGGCTTTCAAAAGAAATAATATTTCAACTTAGTTAGTGGTTGAGGGATTTCAAAATAAATAATATTTCTTTCTTCCGTACAAACACACTATCCCTATGCCCTATGAGGCTAGTTCCTATTGACATCATATTTTACCCAGCTGAATGCATGTTTTTTCACAAGGTGGCTAGCTGTGGATTTTGGACCCCAGCTCAGTCAGCACCTAGGGAAACCTACCAAACTAGTACATCTTTAAAAACTACACACCCTAGAGAATCGGGGTTAGATGACTTGCATGGCTCTCACCAGGTTTTTCTACCAGGAATCCCATGCAAAGCTCAAACTTTGCCTAAAAAACACATTTGCATAGCATTTCGATGAGGAAATGTTCTGGAATCTGCAAGCAGCCACAAATGTATTACCACCCAGCATCCCCCCAGGTCTCCTGAGAAAAATGCAGCCTCACTTATGTGGGTAGTGACACAAAGGGTCGCCAAACACAATGTAGACATCTCATTTTTCCACTGAAAAATTATGTTGTGGGGAATTTAGGTAGCTGTGGGTTGTGGATCCCAGCTCAGCCAGCACCTAGAAAAACCTACCAAACCAGCACATTTCTGAAAACTAGACACCCAAGGGAGTCCAGGGTGGGGTAACTTGTGTGGCTCCCGACAGTTTTTTCTTTTACCCAGAATCCCTTGCAAACCTCAAACTTTCCCTAAAAACAGATTTTCCTTGCATTTCTGTGAGGAAAAGTCCTGGAATCTGCAGGAAGCTACAGATTCCTACCACCAGTGTTCCACCAATTTTCCAGAGAAAAACAGTGCCTCAGTTTGTGGTGGGCCAAGTGGCCTCAACAGGGAAGGGCCCAAAACGCAATCTGTAGACATCAAAATGATCTATCACAAACGACTTGGTTTCGCAGGGAGGACACCTGTGTTTTTGGTCCCAAGCTCAGCAGCCATCTAGGGAAACCTACCAAACCCAGACATTTCTGAAAACTAGACACCAGAGGGTGTCCAGGGAGGTGTGGCTTGCATGGATCCCCCAATGTTTCCTGATCCAGAATCACCTGCAAGCCTCACAGTTAGCTAAAATGTCACATTGTCCTCACATTTCTGTTTGGGAAAGTTGTGGGATAAATATTGGGGTGGAATCGGCCCATTAACACGTAGGTGGAACTCCCCCAAACAAAGATTCATGGTGTCTAGTGGGGTTTCCGGGCTATGGATTGCGGCACAGCCACAATCTACAACCGGGAAATCAATTCATAAAGGCCTCGTTTAAAGGGGAGAGTCTCCCGTTCCAAAGAGGCCACCCTGAAAGCTGGGGAGGCAATTTTGGCCCCACTGGAGTGGAAGAGGATGCTTACCTGCTCATACTGTAAGGCTCCGCTGTGGAAAAATGTGTCGTTGAGGTGTGCTGATGTCAGAGATGGGTGGGAGGGGGGGTCGGGGAGAGACATGGAAGCGATTCCGCATCTCCCCCAGCAAGAAAAAATAAAGAACCAGAGGATCCTTTTCAGCCCTCTCCAGTGTCGGTCAGTCGCCGGCTCACGCACTGGGGAGGTAGTGCGGGTGTCCGCCATTGGTCGGCCCTGCACTAAAGGGGTTAACAAAATCTTTAAAAAGAAGACAGGTAACTTTTTTTTTACTTGGAGATTGGAAAAAACAAAGAAGGTTGAGTGATCAATTCATAATAATGAGACATAATAAGAAAGGGTTTGGATGTTCTTATTTTTCTTAAATGGAATTAAGGCAAAATGTATCATGAGCCTGGTATTGAGTAAAACAAAATAAAATGGTGAAGTAAGGGAAAGATCAGTGGGGGTAAATGATTTCTCTCCCGTGAAAACTGCTACACATTTTTTAAACAAATGTATCAGTATACAAAAGCAGTCTTATGTATGTATAATAATTCTTCTCAGTGGGTCTACTCATTTTCAAAGACATCTGAAAACAAGCTCCTCGTTACTTTAGGAAACTTGAAATTTAAATAAAGCATTAAGCAGAGAGACTTCAAGTTAGCTTCATCTTTTGTATGTTATGGAACATTTATGGTTAATGATGTCAAATAGTTTACCTTCGAAGCCTACATTATGCCTTGTCATAAAAAATCATTGGCTCCCAAAGTAAAGTAATAGTTCTACATTTGAACTGCAGCAGTGTTACACATCTAGACTACACCTTTTTAACAAACTGACCAGGATTGTTCAGAGGATTTGGAGTAGACATTAAGGATCTTAAATGTTCATCAATATGTAAGGTTATTGATTGTGCTAAATTAGACATCGTTTTTTAGGTCTTGCCTAGGCAGCGCGGATGCGCTGCCCTAGGAAAAAAGACCTCTTGGAATCGCTCCGGACTGGCTTTCGGCCTATGACTTACCGTTACCCGCACCAGCTCGCGAGCGCGCGCGCACCACATGCGGGACACTGCAGCTGCATTTGCGGCCATGCTTGTCATTGGTTTGTTGTACAGATTCCTCAGTAACATTTTGAGTGCTAAAAACACAAGGGGAGCATACCAAATTAAAAATATGAACCTGGCTTCAAAATATAACAATGAGGAAATTCTAGAAATTGTTTAGTTTTTGTACACTAGTTCAGTTGCTGGGGCATCAAATCTCCGTTTTCTTCTGGCATCCTGCAATGCGGGTTTTTTTTCTACTAGTTTGCTGATGTGCCTCGGGTACTCAGTCACTATTTCAGCTCCATGGAAATGTAAAGGCTATTTTCCCCTCAGGTACAGAGTGCATTTGAACTGCTGGGTAATACGATGGTAGAGATTTGCAGTAGAGTCGTTGAATGTTACAAGGAAACCAATTAACAGGGACCTGAACCGAAATGTCTTCCACACAGAGAATTATTAATGTTCTCTCTCTCTTTGTCTATGAGCCTCTCCATGTTTTTCAAACAGGTCGTGCTCTTTTTTTGTCTTAATAAAATGAAATGCTTTTCAGATAATAGTCTGAGCCTCCGTACAGGAGGTCTGTTAGAAAATAAAATTGGGAGGAATAGGTTTCTTTTTTTGATAAAACAGTTTACTGAACATATATCAGCCCTGCAGAGGGCAAGAGAAACAATCATTGGCATAGCCAATAGGTCTTGCCTTTGGGACCTTAGAAATGTTTAGCCATGCAACAGTTGATGTTGTTGCACCAAGGATATTGTGCTGCATAACTAAACACTTATAAGGTTCCAAAGGCAAGACCTATTAGCGATGCCAATGCTTGTTTAATACATTCAGTAAAAACTAGGGTTTTGACTTTACTAGACTCCAATATGGATAAAAAGGTTGGAGTTGTTTATATCTGATTTGTGTTAGATGTATAAAGAGAAATTGGCATCCATGGTAACGTTTAAGGAAAAATGAAACAATGCAAATATGATCTGGACACACTTTTGCATATTATTCGTGACTGCCATGATAACCTTTGGTTATTGTTTTGTTTCCTAGGGCATTGATGCGACTGTTCTATACTTGTATATGTTCTTTATTCTTTTCTGTAGCAAGCACACAGATTCACAAAGCTCTGGGGTCATAGTTCAGAGATACATGATGATCCTAATCAATCAATAGTTTTTATTTTTTCAGTTAGTTAAAACCCTAAACATATTACTGATATTACGAATTCATTCTATACAATAAAAATACATTAAAAGTGAAAGTACAACTGTGCGTTGTAAAAATACGGACACTATCTTCCTTAAAAGGTAACACTTAAAAGGAAACAATAGTAAAAACAAGCATTTACAATGCATCGGTTTCGCCTTTGACAAAGTTAGAGCTATTGGCATTGCAAATGACAAATTGTTTATGTACGTGTTGGAGTTGAAAACAGATAAATAAATGGCATTGTCATTTACAATGCCAATAGCTTAATCTTTCGCAAATGCGAGACCTAACAAAAAAAAATTACATTTGGATTTGAGGTGTATGTGGGGGGGCAAAAATAGAAACTTTAGCGTTTGATAGTGTGCGTATCACAAAGCACAGTTAAAATGTGGAAAATAGTTGAATTACTCTAATGTCAAGAGTTCTAAAACGCTCTTCGACCGGTAAACAAATGCAAAAACGCCAAGACATTGAAATAATAATGATAGAACAAAAGCAGTGATGTAATTCTTAAGCAGCCAGAAGGCAGGTGTGAGCAGTTAGCCAATTTGTTTTCTATGTTATAAATCTCGGTCTCGTCAGGATTTTCTCCGCTTTGTTACCGGTATTTTTTTTTTTTTTTAACTACAGGTACCAGAATGCAAATGGCATCAACTTAGACTGGCGCGCGGGGTAGGCACTACATACCTACTCGAAAAAGCGAGGTACATAAACAGCCTCTGCGAATGTAAACACTGTGTATCACAAAGGGAGAGGGGATTAAACACTGCGGTTCTGGCATACATTCAGCTATCCATAGGTTCATCATAATTCTCAGAGCACCCAAATGCAGAAGCACTCACTCAGAGCACATCACACAGACACTACATTCATCCCTGCTATAGATAAACCAAACATGCAGAGCCACCTCCTCTAGGTGCACTACTACACTCAGAGGCCCCTATGGTTGCACAACTACATTAGCATATCAGAATTAGCTGTTAACTATTAAATTACTTTCGCAGGAAGTTAAGGTAGGGCCATTCCAGTACACCATGGACTAGCCTCTTTGCACCAAGCATCAGGTAGCCTGCCCCTCCTAAAAGTACTATACATTTCTGTCACGGTATGCTAAGATTAAAACATAAATTCATAACCATGTTCAATAAAAATGTTGTCTGATCCGCTCCGTTGTGTCAGACTCCATGTTTATTGCTTGTTCTCCTTAACACTGCTCCTCTGTTAAATAACATAAGTTGGATCAGATGTTTTACTATTATCCCGGACTACGTGGATGTTTATTAAATATGTTCTTAGGGACGACTGGTTTCCCACACAATTAAAGTAACATACAGTCAGTGCTTAATTTGAACTGGTGGTTGCAGGTGGGGCCCACCGGCAATCTTTTTTGCGGGATTGGACTAATTTTTCTTCATCAGACTCTGACCCAGAATTAGAGATAGAAGGGCAGAAAAGTAAGAAAGAAGCTGGAAGGGAGAAACAGTGCCAAGGGTAGAAAGGAGGGATGAAAAAGAACCTGAAAGAATGAGATCAACGCTGGGAGAGTTTAGTGTTCGATGAAAGAGGCATTTGGTGGAATCACAACTACACATCATTGGTATTTGGCAATCCAAACATTTGGCAGCAGCGCAGACGCGCTTTGAGAAAATCTTTAGGGCCGGCACGTATTCTTTTGCAAGTTAAGCAGTGCATAAAGCGTATTTGTGGAACACAGTGCTCAGTAAGAAGTGTCTTGGTGCAGGGGGAGGGAGTTTCAGGTCTTAGCTGCCAGGTGGGAGAGGGAGCAACTGCCACTGTTTGCCCGGTGCATGCTTTTGCCTTCGAAGAATGAAAGGCTGATGAACCCACAGAGATCTGAACTTGTGACGATAGAGTAAAGCCCATTACAGATCCTTTAAGTGGATGAATTATTCCACTGACCAGATCGGTCTTCCCTACACTAATAGATCACCTGATAGGCCTAAAACTACACACTGACAGAGTTCAATTGGCCTATTGCTCTTTGGTGCACCAGTAGGCAGTAATGGAATATCCCAGATGCTTATGGATGCACCAGTAGACGTCCAGATCACCTCAGTGTTCAACCAGTGGATATTGGCAGCAGTCTATTGGTACATTAGTGCATTTGAAGCACACTCTATGGACACCTATCTGTCAGTGCCACAGGCAGGCAAGCATGTGCCTATAGACAGAGATAGGAAACGTGCTAAACAAATGCACATGCAATCAGAGGTCAAACACGTAACCTTCCTATAAAATCGTGATAAGGTCACCCTAAAAGGAGTAACTGAACAGTTATCGGCTGCCTCCTTTCACGGTACTCCTGAAGGTCGCACAAGGTGTGATGCAGAAGTTGCATTAACTCCTGCAATACTATAGCTATTGTTCATGTTTCCTAGGGAATGGTCCGACAATCATCACCTTGTCAGCAGAGCTGCAGCACACTGGCAGATATCCATGCCCGCTCTGAGCTTTTTCATCAAGACAGACACAAAACTGAAACTGCTCTATTTCTTGAAAAACGGTCTGAGTAGCTGAAGATTACCTTGTATGCAACAAAGCATATCCCCAAGACTTATACTTCAAGCATACCACGTATATGGTCCCTCCGGGGATACATAAACACTGGGTTTGCCTCATCAAATATACCCCCCTACAGTCAATGAATAATCATGTTCGCCTCAGTTAAACTAAAAATGTGCATATTACGGTACTCTGCGTCTTTAAGCTGCACAGAGAGGAGCAACAGACCGAGCGATTCAGATTGTGCTGCACACAGAATGAGATGCAAGTTTACAAGAAACCCAGGAGTGGAGGTAGGCTGCAAGATTGCCTGGGACAGCCCAGGAAAGATCAAATGGTGGAATAGCCCCCAGCACCATGAAATATAGAACTGCTGCTTCCTGGCGCACCCAAGTCACACTTCCGTAAATAAGGCTATAGAAGAGATAGTGGCATGCCTGCCAAATGCTTAGTGTGTCAAGATGAAGTGCCCTCTTTCTCATGAGTTTGAAACAATACTCTTAACTAGTGCAGCACTCTTTCAGGTTAAGCCATCAGTACCCCAAGGTACACACTGACCTTTTGCACATCTTAAAAGCCTCGGGGTGTTTGGTCTCATGAGCTACTTCAGCAATAGAACGGACCCCATTTTGCAGCGGCGGTCATAGCGCACACAGTCCCTCCACTCTTGCACAATCCAACCGCTGCCCATGGGGCTTGTAATGCTGGCACTCCCACACAATATGGTAAAATGTACCAACTTGCCCACACCCATGTCAACTCTCCGTCATCGCCCACCCATTCTGACCAGCGCCGTCTGAGCGTAATAGGATCGATGCAACAGTGTTACTTGAACTGAACAGAAACCATCCCACGTGGCCACTCCCCTTGGGGACAACGGTGCCCCCCCATTCATCATCCACGAGCTCTGCTAGGTCTCGAGCTCACTGCTCCGTCAGATGCTGCAGGGCATCGGTGTGCTACTGATCAACGTTTTATATGTCAGGGACTTGTCTTTCCACAGCATACATTCGTCCAACAGCCGATCTTCATTGGGCGAAGGCTCAGGGAACCACTCCTTCTGACAATCTCGCCCAAAGTGTGTGATGGAGGTGGAGAGAGCACGGGCACACGGACAGCTGGGAGGAGGGGGGGGGCGGGAACGGACAGTGGGAGGGGGGGCGGGAAAGGAACGGACAGCGGGAGGGGGGGCGGGAAAGGAACGGACAGCGGGAGGGGGGCGGGAAAGGAACGGACAGCGGGAGGGGGGCGGGAAAGGAACAGACAGCGGGAGGGGGGGCGGGAAAGGAACGGACAGCGGGAGGGGGGGCGGGAAAGGAACGCACTCACATAGAAGAGATAGTGGCATGCCTGCCAAATGCTTAGTGTGTCAAGATGAAGTGCCCTCTTTCTCATGAGTTTGAAACAATACTCTTAACTAGTGCAGCACTCTTTCAGGTTAAGCCATCAGTACCCCAAGGTACACACTGACCTTTTGCACATCTTAAAAGCCTCGGGGTATTTGGTCTCATGCGCTACTTCAGCAATAGAACGGACCCCATTTTGCAGCGGCGGTCATAGCGCACACAGTCGCTCCACTCTTGCACAATCCAACCGCTGCCCATGGGGCTTGTAATGCTGGCACTCCCACACAATATGGTAAAATGTACCAACTTGCCCACACCCATGTCAACTCTCCGTCATCGCCCACCCATTCTGACCAGCGCCGTCTGAGCGTAATAGGATCGATGCAACAGTGTTACTTGAACTGAACAGAAACCATCCCACGTGGCCACTCCCCTTGGGGACAACGGTGCCCCCCCATTCATCATCCACGAGCTCTGCTAGGTCTCGAGCTCACTGCTCCGTCAGATGCTGCAGGGCATCGGTGTGCTACTGATCAACGTTTTATATGTCAGGGACTTGTCTTTCCACAGCATACATTCGTCCAACAGCCGATCTTCATTGGGCGAAGGCTCAGGGAACCACTCCTTCTGACAATCTCGCCCAAAGTGTGTGATGGAGGTGGAGAGAGCACGAGCACACGGACAGCTGGGAGGAGGGGGGGGGCGGGAACGGACAGTGGGAGGGGGGGCGGGAAAGGAACGGACAGCGGGAGGGGGGGCGGGAAAGGAACGGACAGCGGGAGGGGGGGCGGGCAAGGAACAGACAGCGGGAGGGGGGCGGGAAAGGAACGCACTCACATAGAAGAGATAGTGGCATGCCTGCCAAATGCTTAGTGTGTCAAGATGAAGTGCCCTCTTTCTCATGAGTTTGAAACAATACTCTTAACTAGTGCAGCACTCTTTCAGGTTAAGCCATCAGTACCCCAAGGTACACACTGACCTTTTGCACATCTTAAAAGCCTCGGGTGTTTGGTCTCATGCGCTACTTCAGCAATAGAAGGGACCCCATTTTGCTGCGGCGGTCATAGCGCACACAGTCGCTCCACTCTTGCACAATCCAACCGCTGCCCATGGGGCTTGTAATGCTGGCACTCCCACACAATATGGTAAAATGTACTAACTTGCCCACACCCATGTCAACTCTCCGTCATCGCCCACCCATTCTGACCAGCGCCGTCTGAGCGTAATAGGATCGATGCAACAGTGTTACTTGAACTGAACAGAAACCATCCCGCGTGGCCACTTCCCTTGGGGACAACGGAGCCCCCCCCATTCATCATCCACGAGCTCTGCTAGGTCTCGAGCTCACTGCTCCGTCAGATGCTGCAGGGCATCGGTGTGCTACTGATCAACGTTTTATATGTCAGGGACTTGTCTTTCCATGGCATACATTCGTCCAACAGCCGATCTTCATTGGGCGAAGGCTCAGGGAACCACTCTTTCTGACAATCCCGCCCAAAGTGTGTGATGGAGGTGGAGAGAGCACGGGCACACAGACAGTGGGGAGGGGAGGGCGGGAACGGACAGCGGGAGGGGGGGGCGGGAAAGGAACGGACAGCGGGAGGGGGAGCGGGAAAGGAACGGACAGCGGGAGGGGGGGGGGGCGGGAAAGGAACGCACTCACCTGGACTTCCTCGGGCGGCGGGCGGCCGGGGAATGACGAACACAAACCTGGACAACAACAAAAAATAAACCCCGCCCACGGCCACGATGACGACATCGCAGAGGCGGAGAGCGAAAAAATCGCGGGAACGCCCCCGAATCTGATCCGGCCTTGACTGACAGATCCAGCTCCCAATGGCTAGCCTCCATTTATGGAGCTAGCCAATGGGAGCCGGGGGACGTTCCTGAAGCCCATATTGTAAACAATAGATTTCGCCTGCGCCGAAAAGCTGCGCAGAGCGCAGCCTTCGGCAGGCGAAACCTAACAAACAGACATCGGATTGGTAGATTACCACACTGGCCAATCGTCCGAACTGCTGACATCACTCCTTTCACCCGCCAGTACATGTTTATTTACACATGTAACTAACAATCTTAACCACGTATTAACATGACTGTTCCCCCTCCTACGATAAAAAGGTACTGCCTAAACAGCTCTCAAAAGTCTTTAGTTCTAGATTTAACAAGTAGCAGTGTATAGTGTGTTTAATTTTGTGATTTAAGTTGGTGTAGTTTGTATTGTTCTGACTTGTTCACATATAAAATAGTTGTAGTTTCCATTTTACCGAAAGAACTTTGTTTGGGGAGACATTTGCTTGATTTATGGGATGAAGCTCCACAATTGTGCTGGGATGCCTCCGGGTAGCCAGCGCTATACAAATCCGTACTCATTCATTCATTCAATTGTGGATTCCAGAAGACTATGATAAGCAGAATCATCTATTCAGCTAATGTGCAACGTCATCAGTTCGCCACACCTCTTTGTTTTGTTTGGAGGCTTATACCCATCAGATACAATCTTCAGATTAATTTCACTGGACCTTTATGAGCACCAAAAAGTTCTATAGATGTGATTTAGAATTTGGTAGCAAGAAACAATCTTCAATTTATGGAGGAATAACACAGGCTGAAATTCCTCCACCCAAACAAATTAGGAAATTCATCTGGTAGATATTTACCCTTAGTTAGCATTTCCTCAAAACTAAAGAATCAGCATGTACCACCTAAGTCCAAATCAGCATTCTAATTAAACATTTTTAACTTGTCCCACTTAGAGCTTTTCCAGATGAAGACGAGCGTTCTTTTCCTTGTTCCAAAAAAAGTTGACAGAACTTTTCCTTGTTTTAAAAATGTCTACGTTTAAGGTAACAATTTGATTGGGCCTCACTGCCATTTTCATTTGGACCGGGCACACGCAATAGAAGACCACTAAAGTGCTGCAGTCTCGGCACAGTTGTTTTTAGGAAACAAAATATCAATGTCCTTTTCATGCAGGGAGCTTTCTTCCAGTGCATGAGGGACATTTATTTTTCTTCTTTTGCAAACACATTGCTATGTATGGTAGTCTCAGACAGGAAAGAGGGCTCACGTGTGAATGGAAGAATCACCCTAAAAAGGGTAATCCTTTGTTGCACTGTCAGGGTATTTCTGATAACAAAGGTGGCTTTGATTCAATGCTTGGAAGCACTGACCACTCTTACATGGCTAACATGCCTCTCCTTACGAGAGTGGAGAACTGAGAGGTTCAAGGACAGAGCATTCCTCAATTTGTGCCAGCTGTTGCATTACCACCAGCTTGAAAATGAGCCGCCATGAGTATTTGAGTCAGTGATGTGTTACTACATAGTAGGAGCATGGTCTTGCCTGGATTGAACTTTAGGTGATTATGTAACATACAGTGGTTTGCTTCAAGCAAGCAACTGTTGATGCAAGTTGTACAAAAGTGGGATGAATGAGGATCTGAAAATGTAAAGAGATAACCACATACAGTTTTATTCATACAGTGTTATTTTGACAACTATTTATTAAATGTATGATAGAACCCCGGATACAACAAGGTAACCTGCTTTTGTGAATGTATCCAATAGTGTCACAATGGATTGCCTTTGCTCTTGTGCCTTCCAAGGTCATAACTAACGGAGCTTTGGATCTGTTTTAATAGAGTATTGTTCGATTTGGGGGTCTCTAGTTGGCACAGGTAGGTACTTGTGAAAGATAGGGACCTTTGCCTAGTCAGGATAAGGGGATTCCACTTCTAAATAACCCCTGCTCACCCCCTGGGTTGCTTGGCAGAAGCAGACAGGCTTATCTCAGAGGCAGTGTGTAAAGCATTTGTGACCACATACAGTAACCCAGTGACAATACTACAAATGGACACCGCACAAGGTTTATATCAAAAATAGGTATTCTTTATAGAGATTTAACACAAGACCATAAAGACAAAAATACACAATACTATACTTAAGATGGTAGTTTTAGCTTAGTTTAGTTCAGTTCTTAAGATGCGACACTTTGCGTCAATGTACCTTACAATGCGTTGCGCTTCCACAACAAGTAATGTTGGAGCGATGGAAATGCGGCAAAGTTCTGGTGCAAAGAAATAAAGACGTGAAGATCTTCCAGATGCAGCACACTTCTCCGGGGATGCGAGAAGTTCTCGGTTCGATGCGTGGACTGCAGCGGCGACACCCTTGTTCAGAAGTGCGATGGCAACAGCTTCAGCTGCAACACTCTTCTACCACGTTTGTGTGAAGTTTCTGCACGATACAACAACTACAGCGGCGACATCCTTGTTCAGAAATGCAACGGCAGCACCTTCGACGGTGGCACGCTTCTTGGGGGATGCGAGGCACTTTCCTCGATGCGGTGCAAAACGACAGCTCCAGCGGCGACACCCTTTTTCAGAAGTGCGACGGCAGGCAGCAGCGAAGGCGACACGCTTCCTCTTCGTTGCGAGATGCTTCTCTTGATGCTGTGCAGTGCGACAACTCGAGCGGCAACACCCTTGTTCAGAAGTGCGACGGCAGCAGCAGCGAAGGCGACATGCTTCTTCTTCGTTGAGTCGCGCTTCCAGCTCCTTGAGACATGCAGTCCCTCAGAAGGCCCAAAACATCAGCAGGCACTTACAAAGAACTCTGGGGAGCTGGGGGGTGAAGTATTGTTTTGCCTGAGACTTCAGCAGGAGGCAAGCTCTTTTCCAAGCCTTAGGAGATCCTTCACAAGTTGAAAGCAAATTACACAAAGTTCCTTCTCCTCTCTTTGGCAGTAAGGCAACCACTGCAGGCCAATCCCCTAAGCAGCACTTCAGCTTAGGAATAGTCTCTCCTCAGTTTTCTCAGGTTCCTCTCCTCAGCAGAGGTTTCTTCTTGTTGTCCAAAAGTTAACTAATTTCATGGGATCAGGGTCCCATATTTATACCCCAAAATCATTTGTTCTCTGAGGGGAGAGAGGCCTTTGTCCAGTCCAAACCAGTTCTGAAGCACTCTGTTTACCAGACTTCTTATTTCCTTTCACAGTGCCGGGCAGAAACATCAGATGCCCCACAGGAGGTGGAGCCAGCATTGTGGAAGGCAATCACAGCCCTGGAGCGCTTTGTTGACAGGATTCTTTCTCTTCTTTCAGTGTGCAGGGCAGAGACATCGGCCGCACTCCAGGATGTGGAGCCAGCATTGTGGAAGGCAGGCACAGCCCTATTCAATGTTAAGGTGCAAATCCTCCCTCCCATCTAGATGCAGATCTCTCTATTCACCACTGGGATGACTCATCCTGTCTCTTGGAATCCCCCAGCCCTGTCACTCACAAACTTCAGACAAGGAATACACAAACTAGCAGAGGGAGGCTTGAAAGGTTAGGCAAGAAAATACCTACTTTCTAAAAGTGGTATTGTCAAACACAGAATGTTAAAATCAACTTCACTAAAGGATGCATTTCATCATGCAGGGAGCGACCCTTGACCCTGCTTGCAAGCCAGGTCGCTCCCACGCCACACAGCACCACCAGTGTGTCTGTGCCCTTCCCCGTGCTGCCGATTCTGTCGTGAGTTCGCAGCTGCTGTCCCCTGTGCCCCTGTTTCCTGGTTTGTGCTGTAACTGTATTTTGTTGCCATAACTGTACTTCGCTGCTGTAACTGTACTGTGCTTCTGTACCGCTTTGCCCCTTCATGTTTTGTTTAACTGTTGTGCCCTCATCGCCGTTCTGCTCTCTCCCCCTCCACCTTTTTCTCTTCTGTATCCTAGCTGTCCCTTTCCCGCCGTTGCTCCCCTGTGGCCCGCCCACTCGCTCTCCCATTCGCCGCCCCGCTCCCGCCTCCCAGCTGCTCCTCCCTCACTCCTTGCCCTATATGGCAGACGCTGTGTGGCCGCGCCGTTGGCGTGCCGGAGGGAAGCCCGTCGGCACCCGTCCACGCCTGGACCGCGCCCAGAGCCAGAACTCCTGGACCCCAGACTCCGCCACGCAACCAGACTCCGATACGATGACAAAGCCCTCCTCGCACTCAACACTGGCTGAAACCACACCTGCCTCCAGGCTGCCCCGAAACGTACCCACGGACCTTTCTCCTGCCGCACCTGCAGCTTCACCTGCAACAGAGCCACCAAACTACCCAGGA
This sequence comes from Lissotriton vulgaris, assembly GCF_964263255.1. NCBI lineage: Eukaryota > Metazoa > Chordata > Amphibia > Caudata > Salamandridae > Lissotriton > Lissotriton vulgaris. The sequence goes on along the minus strand of NC_141686.1, from coordinate 18,676,410 downwards.
CCGGACACAACCACCTCTGATGCATACTCCTCAACACCCGCTCCGCACGCAAACACGCCATCGAGCTCTGGTACTTGATTGATACCTCCACCCCAGACGTTGCCTTCCTGACCGAAACATGGTGGAGCAACTCCTCTGCACCCGAGATCGCCATAGCTGTCCCAGACGGCTACAAGATCACCCGCAGGGATCACGCCAATGGAATCGGAGGAGGAATAGCCATCGTCCACAAGTCCACCCTCAAGGTCTCCACCCACGCAGACAACACCCTCAAGACCGCCGAACTCCTGCACTTCCAGATTCACACCGACCCCAACACCACCCTCAGAGGAACACTCGTCTACAGACCCCCCGGACAGTTCAGCGACTCCATCGTCGACCTCGCCAGCACCCACACACTCGCCACCAAGGACTACATCCTCCTCAGGGACCTGAACGTCCACCTCGAGAACAACAACAATGCCAACTCTGCCACCCTGATCGCCAACCTCGCCAACCTCGGTCTCAGACTACTCGTCAATGCACCAACTCACGCCTCCGGCCACACGCTTGACTCCATCTTCTCCACTAGCACCCACGTCGCCTTCAACCGCACCACCGAACTGCACTGGACCGACCACGGCGGCATCCATTTCACCTTCACGAAACCAACCACTCACCACTGAACCCAACAGCGGCCCCGCCGCTGCTGGAGCAAAGTCACCAAAAACCAGTTGTCCACCACCCTTGTCCAGAAAACACCCACCGACTGACACCACCGACCCAGACGCCACCGCCCGCAACCTCAGACAGTGGATAGACGACTGTGCCAACAACCTCGCCCCGCTCAAGAAACCCTCCAACAGCTACATCAGCAAGAAAGCCACCTGGTTCACTGACGAGCTCCAGGCCTCCAAACGCGCATGCCGAAAATTGGAGAAGAAATGGCTTCACAAACGCACACCAGACAACTACGCAACCCACAAGAACGCCACCCGCAGACATCACCAACTCATCAGATTGACCAAGAAATCTTACTTCAAAGACCGCCTGGATAACAACGCACGCAACAGCAAAGAGCTCTCAGCATCTTGAAGGAACTCTCCAACCCTAGCGCCAATGACATCCCACCCTCACAAGAACTGTGTGACTCACTGGCCATCTTCTTTCACCGCAAGATCATCGACATTCACAACAGCATCAGCACCACGACTGCCCCAACTACGTCTGACTCAACCCCCCCTGCGAACCCCACCAGCGCTATCCGTCTGACCTCCTGGCCCAACGTCAACGACGCCGAAACTCGCAAGGTCATGAACTCCATTCACTCAGGATAACCATCAGACCCGTGCCCACACCACGTATTCAACAAAGCAGACGCAACCATCGCACCCCAACTACGGAAAGTCATCAACATCTCCTTCGAGACAGCTACATTCCCTGAAAGCTGGAAGCACGCCGAGATCAACGCCCTCCTCAAGAAGCCCAAGGCGGACCCAAAGGACCTCAAGAATTTCTGGCCCATCTCCCTGCTCCCGTTCCCAGCAAAGGTCATTGAGAAAATTGTCAACGCGCAGCTGGCCCGCCACCTCGAAGACAAAAACATCCTAGACCCGTCCCAGTCCGGTTTCAGACGAAACCACAGCACTGAGACAGCCCTCATCGTCGCCACAGACGACATCAGGTGCCAACTAGACAACAGCGAAACATCAGCACTCATCCTCCTGGACCTGTCAGCAGCCTTTGACATGGTCTGCCACCATACCCTAAAAACACGCTTCCAAGAAGCTGGAATACAAGAGAAGGCCCTCGCCTGGACCACGTCCTTCCTCTCCGGCAGAACCCAGAGCGTCCGCCTCCCGCCCTTCTGCTCCAAAATCACCGACATCATCAGCGACTTTCCCCAGGGCTAATCCCTCAGCCCGACCCTGTTCAACGTCTACATGGCCCCCATCGCACAAGTGACCCGCCGGCACAACATCAGTATCATCTCCTACGCCGGCGACACCCAGCTCATCCTCTCCCTCACCAAGGACCCGCACACCTCCAAAACCAACCTCCACAAGGGAATGAAGGCCGTCTCCGACTGGATGAAGCGCAGCCGCCTGGAGCTGAACTCGGACAAGACGGAAATCCTCCTCCTCGGACCCACCCCCTCAGCCTGGGACGACTCCTGGTGGCCGACCACGCTGGGAGCAGCACCGACACACACCGACCACGCACGCAACCTCGGATTCATCCTCGACTCCTCCCTCTCCGTGTCAAAGCAGGTCAGCGCCGTCTCCTCCTCCTGCTACAATACCCTCCGCATGCTCCGCATGCTCCGCAAGATCTACAAGTGGATCCCAACAGAAACAAGAAAAACTGTGACACAGGCCTTCGTCACCAGCATACTGGACTACGGCAACGCACTCTACGCAGGAATCCCAGCCAAGCACCTGCGTCGACTACAACACACCCAAAACGCCTGCGCCCGACTGATTCTGAACATCCCCCGCCGCAGCCACATCACCCCCCACCTGAGAGACCTTCACTGGCTCCCCGTAGACAAGAGGATCACCTTCAAGCTCCTCACCCACGCACACAAATCACTCCACAACACCGGACCAGCCTCCCTGAACAGCAGACTCAGCTTCTACACCCCCACCCGCCAGCTCCGCTCCGCCAGCCTTGCCCTTGACGCTGTCTACCGCATCCAACGATCGACCTCCGGCGGCAGATCCTTCTCCTACCTCGCCGTCAAAACCTGGAACACCTTCCCCACCCACCTACGGCAGACCCAAGACCTACTCGCCTTCAGAAGACTCCTCAAGACCTGGCTCTTCGAGCAGTAGCAGCACCCCCTACCCCCGCACCCTGGGACCCTCACTGGTAAGTAGTGCGCTTTACAAATAACTAATTGATTGATCATTCTGAGTCCAGGCATACTAAACTCGAATTTCCACCATGTTCACTGAGTCAGTTAGGATTATAGGAATGTAATAATCTAACTGCCCATTTTGGCCTATGGAGAACAGGTAGCCTTGCAATAGTGAAAAACAAAAATGGCTGTAATTCACTATTAGGACATGCCACACACATCAGGGCTTGTCCTACCTTATACTTACAATGCACCCTGCCCTTGGGTCTACCATAGGGGTGTCTGACATGAAGAAAAGGGAAGTTTTAGGGACTGGCAAGTAGGTGCACTTGCCCAGTCAGCATGACCGTACCAGACTGCACGCAGGCTCTGCAATGGCAGACCTTAGACACATTTTACACGGCTGCTTCTGTGGGTGGCACAACCAGTGCTGCAAGCCCACCAGCAGCATTTAGATTTACACGCCCCGGGCATACTCAGTGCACTGTACTAGGGCCTGACAAGTAAACCAAATAGACAAACATGGAACCACTGATTAATACATCAATTTACAGTAGGGAGCACTTGCACTGTGGCACTGGACAGCAGTGGCACAGTGCCCAACACCAGCAAAAATACATGAGGCAACAGCAAAAAATGGAAGGGAGACCCACGCCTATGGTGCCAGGTCTAACAAGTATCAATACAGTGTTCTCTAACCTCTTGTATTATATTCACATCTTTCTATCAGTGTTTACATTTCTAATTCCCTGCATATAGCTTCATCGCTCCCTCACAGAGGCGGTGGAGGTGCTATACTTAATTATTTATACCAGAAGGAAGTGATCATTTGTGAACTCATAAAGCCTACAAGGTTCCTTCAGTTCAGAATTGGTCTTAGATGTGATGTATCTGTTTGTAACTGGCAATATTTCCAGACATTTCTTGCTTCTTAGTTTTCCTATGTGCGGCAGTGAATGGAAAGTTACTTATTGTAACACAATCCATCATGGGTATGTCCTCTGAAGTCATATACGGTGCAAAATATTTATTCCTCTATGGTGAACAGAATGGTGTTGAAGCCAATCTTTCCCTCTCCCCCTGTAAGATCAAGGAAAAAGGTTGAAGAAATAGAGTGAGTGAGAGAGACACAACTACTGGCTGGCAGTTGGATGATTTGGAGTGCATTGCTAGGCACTGTAGTGTGGCCTAGGCCTGGTTTGCACATATGTTATGTTAGCATGGCTTATTAGAAGTTTAAACGCCTTTTTACATTTCGTTGCTTTTGCAAAGGACACTGCATATAGCTGTTTTTGTACGTTAGGCTGCGCGAATGTATTCACATGAGAAAGGCTGGTTTTCGACATCCCTTGACTTACATCGTACTCCTAGTCTGCACAGTAAGTGCTGAAGCCGACAAGGTTATCATAACATGGTAGCTGTTGTTCGAACTGATCGGCTAACGTTTTCTTAGACACAACAAATGGCAGCTGTGAGCCAACTGAGATTCTGGCGCCTTTATTATTGCACAGTTGCCATGATTTCACACACTTGAAAGATTTTCCGTTTCCAGGGATGCAGAAAGCTTTTGCTGATCCTGATGTGATTTACTCTTGCTGAGCGGAGAGGTAATGGGGTCCCCCGTACAAGCCTAAGAGACCTTCTATAGTTTATAAACATAGCTCCTAGATAGGGAGGGTGTTATAACGAGGCTCTATAAGACCTGTTTTCGCCATCATTGTAATATGATTTCTCCCTTTGTATTTTATGGAATTGTTTCAATGCTGACCATATTATTTCTAATCATATGTCTGCTTATGTTGGCAAAGATACTGCACCTGAGAGCACGTTGTTAAAATAAATATTTTAACCTTACCAGTGTCTCTTATTTACTCCTGTTGTGGACTGGTATGAGAGTATAACGAAAGAGTGTTCTCACTTCCCATCATTCCTGAGTTGGTCCTAAGTCGCATGTTCTAGGTTGTCTATTCATTGGTTACTTTGCAATTGGACGAAGAGCTAATGTGACACTGATGCTAGCCAGTTGGGGTTTTCTAAGTACTGAGGTGAGTTTCTGGTACACCACAATTCACTGATGTCCTAGGTCTCTGTGCACAGTTCTGTGAAGGAGCAGGATCCTTGCAACATGGCGCACCTAACGTAGTGGTCTTATTGTGAGACTCTCGAGTAGTGCTTATATCAGACCACGACCCCCTCATTATTGTTTCAGGTTGACAGTGGTGACGGATAAAACTACGTATAGTTACATAGGTTGCTTCAAGCTTGATATTTAAAACGGTTTTCTATTGAATTACTAACCAGTTGTGCTTCATTATATTGCATTCTGCTTATCTCTCTCTGCGTCGATATGGCTGCAGTTGATATCTCAGTGCACAGTCATATGTTCGCACTCACTTGCAGGATTTCAACGTCTCCTTGGAAGACATGGCAGTAGTTTTTGTTGTATCTGCTGACGTAGCGCACCCGTTTGAGCTGTTTCTCCCATGGGGCACATATCCTGCGGTTGATGCTAATACTAATGTGTTTCATTCTTACACTCCGACTGTCGTACCTGTGGTGTGCACTCCATATAGAATTCAGGAAGTTCCGATTTCTGCTTGGCAGCACAGCGTTTGGTTTAATGGCGCACTCCCCCACACTTTAACAGTGGTTAGAATGGGACCGTTGTCAATTCCAGGCTCTTCTTGGCCTGTTTTAGCTGGTTTTGCCCAGCACCCTGCTGCAGCACATTGTACAGCTGTTGAATTAAGGCCCCTTTATGCCTCTGCAATGTCAGTGATAAGGGGGTCTGGTTCAATATATTTCCCGCAACCTCCCGGGTGGGGCCCCTGGTGGTGCGGCGCATCCAGTTGGACCGAATGGGCTGAAGCGTAGTCCCGTTATGGTTAATGTGGTTATGGGCAAGCATCCCCAGCATAAGGATGAATTGCCTTTCTGGCTTGCTGAGAAATTTGACCAACTGGAGGCAGTATTTCCTAATACCGCTCCTGTGGAAAAACACAGGATCCTTACTATAAGTTTGCAGGAAGACTTAGTGCCGTACATAAATGACAGTACCACATGGGGTGTGATTTTTGCGGCAGTCTATACTAGGTGCTTCGGCACCCCATCAATGGCTGTCCTGCCCTGCGTCATTAAACGCGTTCAAGATGAACACGGTCCGGAGGCGGCTGTAGAGTTGGGAATGCCACTCGTGGGAGCATTTGACATGGTTCGCGATCTCGTCCTTGCTAATGTTAAGGGAGATGTGGTAAGTTTCCAGGTGTCTAATTCTTTGCGATATGTTCCTGTTGGAGGGATGGTCGGAAATAGAAGCTAGGAGGCTTAAGTAGTTTGTCAATTGTGGGTTTATTTATAGGGATAACAGAAAAGTGGAGTCTTGTAGTAGTTGGTGAAGGATGAAGTCTTCTGGTGTCTCTGTGGACTTTATGTTCGTGGTTCCTCCGTCGACCCCCAGGATACTCGAGAAAAGAGAAAAGGACAGTAAGTGATCCGTAGTTTGTCAGGGCACGATAAAGGTGCAAAAAGGAAACCGTCACCACACCCAGTGAAGTATCAGGCCGACATTACGAGTAGTAGAGGTCTCTATCAGCCTACACTCAAGATTTAGGGGGTGGGGGTTTCTGGGGATATTGGATTGGGTCGGTTTATCGTGCAGAACGTATGTGCCGGTATCAAGCAGCAGGGAAAGTGCCGGGGAGGTTGCTTACAAACAGGGTCCAGGGGAAAGGAGCGCTAATCGCCCAATGTTGGTAAAAGACTCTGTGGAAAAGGATGCGGTAACCTTCAGCCTCCCGCGTTTCTCCTCCCTCTATTCTGCCCTCCCGCGTTGTTCCTCCCTCCTCCCTGCCCTGTTTTACCCAAATCCCTGTGTACGGTGTCACTCACCGTCCTGGCCGTAACTCTCCCGAGTTACGGCGGCAGTTGCGGAACGGCAGGAATCCACCACTCCTCCGACCACTCTTCGGTTTCCCCGTCGTCATCTGTGACATTCCTTGACTCCTCGTCCTGCTCCGTTGTCTCCTCGGGTCCCGTCTCGCCCAGTCCTCGCGTCGTCCTCTCTGCTCCACTTCCGGACTCCCAGACGTTCCGTCTTCCTGTTTTCTGGTCCGCCTTTTCATCCTGCGCGGGACGTCGTGATTGGTCTCCTCCGACTGCCTGCAATAGAGACCCGGACCAAGAGTCACCCGGGTTTCACACCGGCGCATCTCTGTCCCATGTGAGTCCTTCGATATCCGTAAGTAGGGTTCTCCCGCTTGGTTCCTTCTTACAGTTCCCGAAGCCGAGAAACCCCGTCAGTTACCGAGAAAATATTACGAAGGCTTATAAGACCATTGGCCGTAATAGTTTGGGTGTTAAACCTTTTGCTAAAAAACAAGCACAGCAGCAAACTCAGTCTGCGAGTTCTGATAAAGATGATCGCCAGAAAGTCCCGAAACAAAATTGGAGTAAGAATAAAAAACAGGGGCAACAGAAACAGGGGTCCAGTCCTGCTTCACCTATACCTGCCTCTGCTGAGCGTACATATGAGTTGCGTGACCGCACTACGGTTAAGTCACCTGATAGATTTCAGGTTACTGAACAACGTTTTCTTCGCTCTTTGCAGGAAACATCAGTCTCACCCACCGGTGGAGGAGGCGGCAGCAGAGGACAAGGTGCCCAACAGAGCTGTGAGCAGCCTCGCAAGGCTGAAGTAAAAGGCAAGCAGGACGAGTCACCGTGTCAATGGCCTCAGTTTCAAAAGAAGAAGGTTGCTGCTGTAAAAGCATGATATGCCACAGATAGTGAGAACGCAGCTTTGGAATCTGACATGGGCGCTGACACTGTTGGACAGTGCGGCGTAGATTACCATTGTTTGAGAGGCGTTGCGAAGACTACTGAAGGTGAAAGTGACTGACACCTTCGTAGTAGTAGAGACAGCTGACACTAGAGGGGCTCCCTCTGAAAGACTTTATGACATTGTCCTTATAATTGAAGGTGACATAGAATGTACCATGTTTTTTGGGGGAAAATCTAACTACTACCTATGATATTTTATTGGCGGAGGTCGACTGGCCCACACCCTTTGTCTTAGCTGCTCCGCAAGGGGAGGAGTTAATCCACCCTAGTTTCGCACACACAGTGCCGAAAGAGCAGGCTCTGCATTTTGCAGAAGATTGGGCTAAAGCGCTTGCGCCGGCTTTGTACCGTACTCACTGTGGGTGGGACAAATTTTCCCCCGACATGAGATTCCTTTGCGGTCTATGCTGCAGCCTCAACCCCAATACCCCATGCGGCGTGAAGCAAAAGCTTCTGTTGCAGAGATCCTTGAACAATTGGAATATCAAGGCGTAATTGAAACGTCTATGTCTCCGATGAATAACACTCTTTATACTGAGACTAAGCCTGATGGCTCGTACCGTTTGGTACTGTATTACCGCCACTTAAACTCCCATTGTCGTACGTGTGCGGTACAGAATACCCACAGTTCAGCTCTTGTGGATAGTCTCGTGCGCTAAAGGTTCAAAATCACACTTGACATATCCAAAGTGTTTTTTGCCCACAATCTGTCCCTTCTTAGTAGTCAATGAACAGCATTTACCAGCGGTGGCAAACAGCGCCAATTTCGTCGTTTGGCTATGGGCTATAAGGACAGTCCAGGCGTCTTTGCCGCCCGCAAAGTCACTCTTTTGGAGGGACTCGACGCAGATACATGTTCGGATGTGGATGACATCTATCTCACAGACGATGAATTATGGCCGCATCTGTGCCGTGTTGACTGCATAATTTGCCGTTTTGCGGATTTTGGCTATAAATTCAACTTTGCGAAAAGTCACATTGCAGAGTACACAGTGTTGTTCCTGGGCTACAAGCTCAACAATGAAGGTCGAGGTTTAGATCCTCACTTCCTGGAGAAATGGGCACAATTGCGCGCTCCCACAACACTGAAAAAAACCACAATCTTTATTGGGCTTTTTGAATTTCGGGCGTACTTACATTCCCGATTATGCCCAGCGTATCCAGCCTCTTTACGAATTGATACAACCCTCTTTCTCCAAATCATGCTGGTTGCCCGAACATTCAGCCATCTTGCAATCTTTGCAGGCTGATCTTCTAGAATGTACATTCTTGTTGACTCGTGATAACCACACCAATTTGGTGATAAGAATCATACCAGGGGCGGTGGGTTTCACGTACCTCACTTTTAGTGGAGGAGACACAGTCCCTATCGCTAACAAGTCACACTTGTACACTTCGGCTGAGTTGCGGTTTTCCACTGTGGAAAAAGTTTTGACAGAAGTGCAAATGGCGATTCTTAAGGAACGTGCACTTTCACAGGGAAAACGCGTTTTGGTTATTACTCCGTATCCTGCCTTAGAGGCAGTGATGAAAGCCAGTGTACCAAACTCAAAAGCTTTGCACCCAAGGTGGATACAATGGGCAACGTCCTTGACATCTCCGGATGTCACGTTCATTTTTGATTTATCTCTGCAGACTCAGGAGTTTTTGCAGTATGAATTTGTTCATCCTGCGCCTCTGACCATGCGCCCACTTGAGGATTTTCACTGTATCATTTACACTGATGAAAGTGCGCAAGCGGCTACGGGTTCAAATCACGCATATTCTTCGGCCTGCGCAATAGTGGTTGGTACTATGGTGAATGGTGACTTCAAGTCCGAAGTTGTGCATACACAGACATTAGGGGACTGTACCGCCCAATTGGCAGAGCTTCGTGCTCTGATGCTTGCATTGGAGTACGCAGATTCCAGTGTGACTACTCTTATCGTAAGTGACTCTTACTACTGTGTTCAATCATACAATGACAATTTATCCTTTTGGACTCAAAATGACTATCGTGACTCCAAAGGTCGCACAATAAAACATAAAATGATCTGGGTTCGAGTGGCTGAGCTTAAAGAACGGCTGCCACTCGTCTTTGTAATTCATACTCTGGGTCACCAGCGTGTCGGAGTTCACGCTCTTGACAATTGTCTTGCAGATGAAGCCGCCAAGACAGCAGTTGCAACATACTCAGTAGCAGCAGTTACACATTCCAAAAGTAAGATTAATGATGACATCTTGGCAGCTATTGCCACAACAGAGAAGGGAAGTAATTACACAAGAGGTTTCCCTTCTAAATACTCTTATAATTTAAGTCCTGATAAAGTTCCTTATGTGAGAATTAACGACGTGGGTGACAGGTAAATCCCCAACGCGGACCGCAGGCAGGCATTGATTACAGCAGCCCACGCTGGGATGGCCTCATTGCATGCCGGCTATCAGCTACTGTATCTCTTCTACAACAACGTTACTGGTGGCGAGGTTTGTACAAACAGATGCGTGGTTATGCCCTTCAATGTGACATTTGTCAGCAGATTAAACCTTCCACTGCTGCACACCCACCCCAAACACAGTTGTATATATCTAATAAACCACTTGCGTGTGTTCATCTAGATCACTGCGGTCCTTTCTCTTCTGATACTGCGTATAAGTACATCTTAGTTGCAGTTGATTCTTGCACGCGCTTTGTCTGGGTGTGGCCACAACGCAGTGCTGATTCCAGAACTGTTGTAAGGGATTTGTGTGTCTTTGTGGGAATTTTTGTGTGTGGTACCTTCCATTCGGACCAGGGTACGGCGTTTGCCTCTAAGGCATACAAGGGTGCCATGAGTTCTTTGGAGGTCCAGGTCAAATTTTCGTCTCCAAATCGGCCTGAGGGCAATAGTGTTGTGGAGCGGATGAACCGTGACTTAAAGCAATCCTTGACAACTAAGGTATTAGGTACAGGCCGGGAATGGCTAGCCCACCTCAATAGCATACACCATGCACTTAATAATCTCCCTAGAAGGTCTCTAAGTGGGAGGACCCCATACAAAATGCTGTTTGGCCTCAAAATGTTTGTTCCAAACCTTGAGGTTCTAGACATGGTGGCGTCGGCCGCGTCCTTTAACGTAGATGAACATTCTAATGTTTTACAGAACCTACAAAAGACCAGAGACAGTCTTGCAAAGGAACATTTGCCCTACACATCTGATGCCGCGTTGCAGATTCCGGTAGTCGGATGGTTAACCCGAGTTGGTGAACTGGTCCGAGAGAAGGTCGAGAACAAGAAGGAATTCGGCCCCTCCTATTGAGCTCCAGTTCTGTGCTTGGCGTGCAGGGTACAAGAGCAGTCATTTTACCTCCTCTTCCTGGGCGAAAGGGGAACAGGTACATCTCCATTGACATTGTCAAACTACACAGGGTGGCCGATTCTTCTTAGTATTACACCTGCGGTCTCTTGTCCGGCAATGATGCGAAACTCTGTTTTGGCCCCGGATCAAAGTCCTCTTCAAAAGTTTCGATTTTTGCTGCTTGATTTAAAAAACAGTTTTTGATTCCCCCTTGGACTTACATTTGGCTGGTGCTTTTTTCAATTTTTTTATTCATGTCCATTGGATTTGTGGTGTACTTTTTTCGTTTTGTAAATGGACACTACGTTCAAGAAAGAACTACAATTAGACTAATTGATGGAACTTTGGCTCCCCACTCCTCATCGCACATAATGAAGAGGGACCAGACATTTGTGAACATAACTGCGTGGCCCGTCTTAGATGGGATTGTATTCATCATTCACGTTGCTAACACTCGTACTGAGGTACATGCCTTATTAAATACGGATCTGCCGCCGCATTTTGGTGCTTTGATTCACACTATCTTTAATGCCTCTTCCACCCTGGGCCTGGCACACTTTTTCAAAAGTAGTAACTTCTGGCCTTGTGACCTCATTCCAAGCTATATTTGGTGTGATACCAGCAGTTTTTCATTCGATTTTTTCGAGTGTCTTTGGCGGTTTCCCGTCAATTCTCGCTATGAGAGCAGGTGGACTGCTGTTAATTTGCTTACTCCAAAATGGTAACACATTCTGTGCCCCTCAACGGTCTGCCCCAGCTGCTTCAGCTGCTTAACCGGATGCTTCAATACTATGGATCGCTACCTCTGGCGACACTAAATGTGGCGTATGGTTTATCTTTCCGGTTCTCTTACTCTACTTGCGTGCAGCCAGTTTTCCATTGCCTGGATTGCAGATTTGAATGGGCCCTGGATTTGTGTCTCTGCAACACGGTGTGTCCTGACTCAGATTTTGATCTACTAATGAGTCCCTTTGTTGCTCATGAACTAGATTGTTCTGGTATATGGATTATGGCCAGCTCAGCGGCTCATGGGGTCCTGGGCAATTGGAACATATGGACTGCAGCCCATGACTTTCTGGCACGCATTTATCTCGTAGAAAGACTGAGTTGTCCTCTGATGGTGCTAGAGGCTCCGGCTATTGAAGAACATGTATGTTCCATTCCATTACTGAATTGGATGGCTGAAATGTTCACGGATGATAACAACAACTTCCTGTTGGAGACGGTTGCAACATACTGTGCCTATATGCTGTTGGATTGAAGTGACACTTTCCTGCTTCATAGACACCTAATGGACTCGGGATTTTTTTCAATGATGTATTATTTTTTCTACATTTTTTTTTTAGGTCTTATTCACACCATGGCCACCCATGAATGTTTTAATAAACTGGATACTTATTAATTCTGATTAATTATCATGTTTTGCTAAATTTCTGAACTTTGTTCTGTCTCATTCGAGCTTGAACTCTGCGTTCTACAAATATTGCCCCCCTTTATTGTGCCTTCTCCGATCAAGGGAGGGTGTAGTGTGGCCTAGGCCTGGTTTGCAAACATGTTATTTTAACATGGCTTATTAGAAGTTTAAACGCCATTTTACCTTTCGCTGCTTTTGCACACGACCCTGCATATAGCTGTTTTTATAAGTTAGGCTGCGCAAATGTCTTCACATGAGAAAGGTTTATTTTCGACATCCCTAGACTTACATCGTGCCCCTAGTCTGCACAGTGAGTGCTGAAGCCATCAAGGTTATCATAACATGGTAGCTGTTGTTCGAACTGATCGGCTAACATTTTTTAGACACAACAAATGGCAGCTGTGAGTCAACTGAGATTCTGGCACCTTTATTATTGCACAGTTGCCATGATTTCCCACACTTGGAAGATTTTCCGTTTCCAGAGATGCAGAGAGCTTTTGCTGATCCTGATGCGATTTACTCTTGCTGAGCGGAGAGGTAATGGGGTCCCCCGTACAAGCCTAAGAGACCTTCTATAGTTTATAAACATAGCTCCTAGATAGGGAGGGTGTTATAACTAGGTGCTATAAAACCTGTTTTGACCATCATTGCAATATGATTTCTCCATTTGTATTTTATGGAATTGTAACAATGCTGATCATATTATTTCTAATCATATGTCTGCTTATGTTGGCAAAGATACTGCACCTGAGAGCACTTCCCACCATTCCTGAGTTGGTCCTAGGTCGCTTGTTCTAGGTTGTCTAATCATTGGTTACTTTGTTGTAGGACGAAGAGCTAATGTGACACTGATGCTAGCTAGTTGGGGCTTTCTAGTTACTGAGGTGAGTTTCTGGTACACCACAATTCACTGATGTCCTAGGTCTCTGTGCACAATTCTATGTAGGAGCAGGATCCTTGCAACAGCACAGAGTCTCGAGTCAGAAGTATTAAGGGTAGATCTCCACCTACAGGTGAGCGAAAACAAACTACTAACAGGTCTAAACACAGAAGGTAAGTATCTGGAGCAAATGCCACAAACTGACCCGTATCTGGTACAAGCAGACGCAGGCTGTAACTTGCTACTGGTGTACCATGACACCAACACAGGAGCCGAAGATGAAGATCTCTGCGGCACCTTGATGGACAGAGGCTGGATGTAAATATAAACTTCATACAAGGGTAGCAAGAGGAGCAATTAGGCACAGCAGAAGAAGGAACAAAGGAGCTGAACAGTGGAAAAAACAAAAAATTGGGACTGAGATGGTTTGACTCCGAGTGCTCCAGAAAACTGAAAGAGGTCTTGGGTGCTTCATCTCGAGACACCCTGGCTGTCAAGAGCCACTGTAGAGCTTACTAGGCTGCCCTGGCAAAGCTCTGGTCTGCCCTGAAAGAGGCGGCCTGGTCAGAGCTGTTAGAGACCAGTAACTTCGGCAACAGCTCTAAGTTCCTGAGTATTATCAATAGTCCCTTTTTGTCAGGTGACAGTGCCAATCTAATGGATGCCCATATCTCAGAGGATAATTGGGTAAGCCATTTTGAGGGCATCTTTCAGTCTGATCCAACCTCCAGGGAAGGTCATATTCACAGCACAAGAAGTAAGAGCAATTATCATGGGGTTGTCTAAAAATAAGGCCCCATGCCCTGATGGGATTTTGTCATACCTTTATATATCAAATGTGGACATCTGGATGCATGTACTCACATCAATCATAAACCCGTTGGTCGAAACTGGCTGCCCGGATTCATGGGCTATATCGTCCATTGTCCCCGTCTTCAAAAAGGGAGATCGTGACAGTACTTATTGCCACAGGCCCGGCTCCCTTTTGGACTCTGTGGTAAAGGTGGTGGGTTGTATGGTCTTAGAACGGCTTGTGACTTTGGCTGATGATGATAATATTCTGGCTGAGGTAAACTATGTTTTCCGTCCTGGTCGTTCAACTGGGGACCAATGTTTAAATTTATACACGGTCTTGAATAAGTATACTGTTGGCCGTACTGGTTCCATCTGCATAGCTTTTTGGTTCTGTCTTCCACGTTTGATTGCGTTAACAGATCAAAGCCATGGCAAATGATCCTTTCCTTTGGAACTGACAATGACATTGTCCAGCTTTAAGGGATCTCCATAGAGATACTAAAGCTGTAGTCCGTTACTCCAAAGATCTTAAAGTGATCTGAGAGTTTCCCATCAGGAGAGGGGTGCGTCAAGGGTGTATTTTGGCTCCTTTCTTCTTTAAACTGTATATTAATAATCTGCAGAAGGCCCTCTTGAATTTAAAAGCTGACTGCCCCAGGTGTTTAAGCACAGTCTGCTGGTCCTCCTGTATGCAGATGTTGCCTTCCTCATGGCTAGGGGTCTACAAAACTTGCTGAACTCCTTTGTACATTTCATGAAGGACTTGGTCCTGTTGGTTAACCTCAGTAAATCGTTTGTAATGTAGGCGGGTCCTCGAACAGCTAAGCCTTACGCATTTAGGGTAGGAACTATGCCGATCCCCAAGACAGACGTTTCTTCATATCTAGGAGTAGAGTTTGATGACGCCCTGAGTTGGCACCCTCTGACTAGTCCAAAGAAAGGGGATCTGACTAGAGCAACCAACACCGTTTTTAATCTCACATCTAGACTGTGTGGTAAACCGATCTGGGCACTTCTGCAGATCTATAGAGCTAAATGCATCTCGAAGGTCATGTATGGCAGTGAAATATGAGACTACATTGGGCTGGATGCACTGCAAATTGTTGAAAAAACTTTTTGGAGACAGGTACTCTGCCTAACGCAGAGCTTCCAATCGTATGTAGCGTATTAAGAATTGGGGCTGGCCTTCCTATCAGAAATTTTTGCTTTTCGCCCCCAAGCTCTGTGGATGAAAATTTGGAACAAGAAGAAAAATGCCCTTAGGAAGAATATTTTAAGAAACTGTCATTCCCGTGACCATGCGAACCATATCTGCTGGATAAAGTATGTTAGAGAATGTCTTTGTAGTCTGAGAAGGGCAGACTTAATTGAGAATCTCGAGGCTATCTGTAGTAGGGATCGAACTTGGGTAAAGGAGTGTTTTAAAAGAAACGTATTTGGGCCAGAGAGGAAGTAGAGTCGAGCAAGCCTAGTGTGTATAGATATGATTTACTGAAAACTGTGTCATCTATCGAACTCTTTTATGTTTTAAAAGTAATCCTGATTGGTTTTTCCTAACTAGATTTTGACTTGATCTTTTTCATTATCTTTTGGCCCATCCGCTTGGTGCATATAAAGGGCAGTGTCTCATACACTGTGGCTGCGACGGTAAGTCGCCACAGGATATGATGCACTTTTTATTGTTTTGTAGTGTCTATGAGGCTCCTAGAAAGTCTTTTATTATCCCTATTCGTAACAAGCATTTGCAATGCAATAGGTCTCGCAGCATTCAAGTTTGAGTTATTGGCATTGTATATGACAATGAGTTGCATCAATTTTTTTACAAACTCTGTATTGGCGCATGAAGATGATTTGCAAGTGCCTATTTTGTTGTTTGTAAATAAATATGTAAATATTGCATATTTGTTTGGTTAAAGTTTAATGTTATCATGGTCATGTAGGGGCCTGGATAGGATTGTTATAGTGAACAAGAGCAATTATAGTACATTATTGGCGAGAGAGAGAATGTATGCTGTCTCATTGTTGACACCAGGCAGCACAGTGAGATCACCAGACTGGAAGAGAGTGCCCATTTTTTATAAATACGTGTTTGTGCCTGAAAGGTAGTAAGAAATGTGCAGTGGCCTCAGTGCCCAATGGGGTGTCGAACATAGCTCTCTTCTTGTTTACCAGCAGGGGTGCACTAAACTCATTCACCTTTCTTGAATTAGGGCCTATGCACTATCACACGCCATTGCATGTATCACTAGCATAATGCTTGCTTTATTGGTAAGCTGCGTCACTTGTAATTTCTCTAATATGTGCATGTTTAGGATGTTGAGAATGATCTGTATGTAGCAGCTGGTATTTCTGCCATTGGCAGGGTGCCGCCCTCTAGAGCAGTTAACTCCGCTTAGCACGATATCCCATTACCTTTCGACATATGTCTTTCTGCTTGTTTCCCAGAATGTGCTGACTGCCGTGAACGGACCTGGAAAATAATAGGTGTGTGTGGCGCCACTTAGTACACTGTTGCCAGTGTCCAAGAGTTATGTCTGGGGTGGACACTAGTGCATTTCAGTGTGGTAATCCGCATTACCGCACTGAAATGCATTGTCACGCATATCTCTGTGTGTCAGCTGTCACTAAAATTGTGACAGCTGTCACTAAAATCGCTGATAAAACTGTGTCTGTGGCAGCGCGCCGCCCGTGGCTTCCCCTTGCTGCAGCAGGCAAGGGCTCACAGTAGAGCTATGTTTGCTGACAGGCTTACTCATCTGCTAAAATGTATTGTGTGCTTCCAATCCGTGCGGCTCTCATTACCAGCATGACGCCATTAGGAGGAGACGTCACATCCTGCTGCCAGAGCGCGCGCGGGGAGTTTATTTCACGAGCTAAAAGGCAGTTTGCGGTGCATATAATAGTCATGGCTCCGGCCAGAGTGCTCACAGCCCTGATTTCTACTGCACGCACCGGCTCGGGCCACTGCCTCTCATCACTGTAGTTAATACAAGTTCTCCCCAGCTTTATTCAATATTACGGCAGCCGACGGAGAGAAATGACACCGGACGGTCTTGTGGGCCCTAGTCATGGCAGAGGCACTGCAGGAGCAGATGATTGTAACAAAAGGTCCGGCCGGGGTAGTTGAGGTGACGAGCATGCTGCCTCTCGCACCACCGCGGCATCTCCGAGGTCACCTGGGAAGCGGCAGAGAGCAGTCAAGAAAGCCATTAATTAGCTAAAGCTTTTGTTTCCGTTTGTCTCAGCAGAAGAAACTAAAGCGGAACACAAAAATAGGGGAAATGGAGTCTGCACCTCGGCTACATTCAGTACCCAGCGAACGATGTGTGCTCTCAAGTGAGCACCCACCCCCTCCCCAGCGTTGCAGTCATGTTATTTTCTTTACTCGAGGTGAAAAAGTGGCAGGCACACTGCCCTGGTTTTCAAAAACAGGTAATCTGACCCTACTACAAAAACTGACTGCTGAAATTTACAGAAACGTTCTTTTGTTTGTAGTGGTGCAGCGTGCACGGTCAATGAGAGGGGTGAAGATATGAGTCAGTGTTTTTTTTTTGTTTTTAACAGTACGATCAGTTTAGGGGGGCAGTAGGTGCTTCAGGTTCTGGTGCTTTCCATCAGTTTTGATGTGTTCTTAGAGTATCTTGTTGCTTAGATTGTGTGTAACTGCTGATATGCATGACTTTCCAGTCTTCATTGCATAATTATTTTGCTTCCGAAAAAGTATCACTCATAGTCGTTGAAATGTCACTCATAATTTCACTAAAATTATGAAAAGGTCACTCATAGCAATCTGAAACCTTGACAGCTATGAATCATGGGTATTTATGATTCTGTATAAAATGACTGAAAGTGGCGATACAATAAAAAACATTCTAGCCAAAACTGACACAACAGCTTTAAACTGTTTAACTACTCTTTACCATGAAAGCCTCGGTCCCAACAATAGCGTATACATTTTGTTATGAGAGGACATGTAAACAAAACGTTAGCGAAATCGAAACTTTCCGTGGGGCGGGACTTCCGGCTTCGGAAGCCCGCGCATGCGCCCACGGAGAGAAGCAGTGCTGGTGACGCGGGGCTCCCATGCCCTAGAGAGAGCCCCGCGGTGGCGGCTGAAGTCCGGAGTGGCGGTAAGTAGGCGGGCGCTCGGTGCACGTGTGTGTGTGTGTGTGTGTGTGTGTGTGCGCGCGCCCGTGTGTGTGTATGCGACGGCGGGTTCTCTGTATGTGTAGGTGCGTGCGTGCATGGGCCCTCGTGTGTGTGTGTGTGTCTCTGCTTATGCGCATGCGTGTGTGGTGTTGGTGCTTCCCAGGAGACAGCAGCTGAGCGCGTTCGCGAGTGCGTGGCCCGCTCGAATCGCCTCCTTGAAGAGGCAATGCGCGCGGCCAGGTGCTGTCTCCTGGGAAGCAGACCCAGTAACAAAAGATCTCTGGCGGACACAGCGCTAACGCGCTGTTACGCCACGAGACCTAAAAAGCATATTTTCAGCAGGTTAGACCTGCTTTTACATTTTTACAACTTCTTCCAAGCTATTCAGTATTGTATGTGCTTAGCTTTCTAAGGGCCGCTATCAGGCTTCGGTCCAGTTGTGATTAACCCTGATGGAGATCCATTAGTCCCCACTTCAAAATGAATGGGGTTTTAATATGGTTCATGCTCATATTTTTTTTACGGGCGGTTTTGGGATGGTTTTACTGTTTTTGATATAGTTTTTTTCATTTTATGGTGGTTTGATGATGTTATTTATCATTATGGATCCTTGTTATGATATGGTGCTTGCCTTTTCAACTTTGTAATTATGGGCCCATAATGGTCTTATCGCACTGTCTTTTTGTATATATGATGAGCTTTTTTTAATCGATTTGCTTGACTTTTATGGTTTTCACTGTAAAAACAGAATAAAGTATAATGATTGAATGGTTGTTTTTAATGTATATTGAATTAACAAACAACTGGTTTTCTGCTCATCTTTACATTGCACAAACAGTGCCACCATGAGGCAGCTGTCATAAGTGCCGGTGTCGAGCATCGGAAACCAGCGGCTCAAATTACGCATTGGGCTTTGCCATCACTGCAAAGCATTTTGAACCAATACAAATTCAAAAGACCATGCTAGAAAACCACTATGACTACTTGTGCCTGCCCTCAGGCCACCACACAGCCCCACAAAGCCCCCCAAAGATTCTGAGGTTGCGTAACTGCAGCGTACTGTTCTTTACAGAAACATCACCGAAAAACACATATAGGTATGAATTAATTAATAGTGTAGTATAAGAATGAAAATATTAGGTGGAATAAAAATATCAATAATGTATTGAGAATGGGAGAGGTGCATCTTTATTGACATACAAGTTGGATTATGTTACACTCATAAGCATTTAGAGAGAAGAAAAACAACACAACCATTTCTAGAGGATTGCGTGTATCTCATTTTAATGTTCATCTTCCTGCATGATGTTTTAAACGAAGGAATATTACCAATCTCATCTACTACTTTTGTTAAACTGTGAAAAATATTCCTCTGTCGGAGCATTGCGGTAAACCTCTTTATTAAGGTATTCCTTCCTGGAAAGAAAAGGGACAAATACCTAGTTAGTAAATGCTGATACATTTAGTGAAATAAAACAGATCGAGAGAAACACAATGTACTAGTGACTCAAGGGTACAGACCATAGGCTATGAAACATTAAAAGCGAGAAAGTCGAACCACTTCAAAGCTTAATAAATGTCAAGGAATATGTTTAAATAGGACTGAAAAATGTAGTGTTTAAGTATTTAGATTAAGATGGAAAACCAAGAAAACGCTGATATTCCCGCGTTAAGGCATAATAGCTCCAATCACTGTCCATGACATGACTCATCTATCACATCACTGCTGAAGGTAGTCATCACCAATGATGTCCTTCATGACGTCACTGAAGGGACTTTACTTTTTTACATCTCTATGCTGGCATAAGAAATATACCTTACCGCTCCATGCATTATGTTTGTGGACATCTTCAGTGATATGTCTGTGTTCCCCTCTCTTGGATCTCTATAAGGACACCTGTCAGTGATATTTCTGTGCTCCCTTGTCTATGATCTCTGTAAGGACCCCTTTCAGTGACATTGCTGTGTTCCCCTCTCTATGATCTCTGTAAGGACACCTGTCAGTGATATTTCTGTGCTCCCCTGTCTATGATCTCTGTAAGGACCCCTTTCAGTGACATTGCTGTGTTCCCCTCTCTATGATCTCTGTAAGGACAATTGTCAGTGATATTTCTGTGTACACCTCTCTATGATCTCTGTATATACACCTGTCAGTGATATTTCTGTGTTTCCCTCTCTATAATTTCTGTAAATACACTTGTCAGTGATATTTCTGTGTTTCCCCGTCTATGATCTCTGTAAATACAGCTGTCAGTGATATTTCTGTGTTAACCTCTCTATGAACTCTGTAAGGACCCCTTTCAGTGATATTTTTGTGTACCCCTCTCCATGATCTCTGTAAGGACACCGGTCAGTGATATTTCTGTGCCCCCCTCTCTATGATCTCTATAAATACACCCGTCAGTGATATTTCTGTGTACCCCTCTCTATGATCTCTGCAAATACACCCGTCAGTGATATTTCTGTGTCCCCCTCTCTATGATCTCTGTAAATACACCTGTCAGTGATATTTCTGTGTTCCCCTGTCTATGATCTCAGTAAGGACACCTGTCAGTGATATTTCTGTGTTCCGCTTTCTATGATCTCTGTAAGAACACCTTTCAGTGATATTGCTGTGTTCTCCTCTCTATGATCTCTGTAAGGACCCCTTTCAGTGATATTTCTGTGTACCCCTCTCTATGATCCCTGTAAATACACCTGTCAGTGATATTTATGTGTACCCCTCTCTATGATCTCTGCAAATACACCAATCAGTGATATTTCTGTGCCCCCCTCTCTATGATCTCTGTAAGGACACCTGTCAGTGATATTTCGGTGTTCCCTTCTCTATGATCTCTTTAAGGACACCGGTCAGTAATATTGCTGGGTTCCCCTCACTATGATCTCTTTATGGACCCCTTTCAGTGATATTTCTGTGTACCCCTCTTTATGATCTCTGTAAATACACATGTCAGTAATATTTCTGTGTTCCCCTGTCTATGATCTCTGTAAAGAAACCGGTCAGTGATATTTTGGTGTACTCCTCTCAATGATCCCTGTAAATATACCTGTCAGTGATATTTCTGTGTTCCCCTGTCTATGATCTCTGTACCAACACCTCTCAGTGATATTTCTGTGTTCCCCTCTCTATGATCTCTGTATCAAGTGGTCAGTGATATTGCTGTGTTCCCCCCTCAATGATCTCTGTAAGGACCCCTTTCAGTGATATTTCTGTGTAGCCCTCTCCATGATCTCTGTAAATATACCTGTCGGTGATATTTTTGTGTTCCCCTGTCCATGATCTCTGTAAGGACACCTGTCAGTGATATTTATGTGTTCCCCTCTCTATGATCTCTGTAAATACACCTGTCAGTGATATTTCTGTGTTCCCCTCTCTATGATCTCTGTATCAACCGGTCAGTGATATTGCTGAGATCCCCCCTCAATGATCTCTGTAAGTCCCCTTTCAGTGATATTTCTGTGTACCCCTCTCCATGATCTGTGTATATATACCTGTCGGTGATATTTCTGTGTTGCCCTGTCCATGATCTCTGTAAGGACCCCTTTCAGTGATATTTCTGTGTACCGCTCTCTATGACCTCTGTAAATACACCTGTCAGTGATATTTCGGTGTCCCCCTCTCTATGATCTCTGTAAATACACCTGTCAGTGATATTTCTGTGTCCCCCTGTCTATGATCTCTGTAAGGACACCTGTCAGTGATATGTCTGTGTTCCCCTGTCTATAGTCTGTGTAAATACACCTGTCAGTGATATTTCTGTGTTCTCGTCTATGATCTCTGTAAGGAAACTGGTCAGTAATAGTGCTGGGTTCCCCTCACTATGATCTCTGTATGGCCCCTTTCAGTGATATTTGTGTGTTCCCCTGTCTATGATCAATGTAACGACACCTGTCAGTGATATTTCAGTGTTCCCCTCTCTATGATCTCTGTAAGGACACCTCTAAGTGATATTGCTGTGTTCTCCCCTCAATGATCCCTGTAAGGACCCCTTGTTATGTTATGTTATGTTACGCAAACTTCTATAGCGCACAGCTGCCCCAGCAAAGGGGCGTCCCGGCGCTTAGGATAGGCAGAAGAAACATAACACTACACAGAACAGCAGAGGAACCAGAGGGAAAAAATCCTAGCATTTAGGGGGGAACAGAAAGGTTTTGATAGCCTTCCTGAACTTAAGTAAGTCATCTAAGGCACGAATATGGCATGGAAATGAATTCCAGAGTTTTGCGGGCAGAACACGAAAGGAACGTCCACCTACTCTGCAAAGATTGAAACGTGGGACAACGACCAGATTTTGACCAAATGACCTCAGAGAGCGAGACGGAATGTAAGGGGTAAGAAGATTCTCAAGAATCCGAGGGGAGGACAATTTGAGAATCTTAAATGAGAGACATAGGGTCTTAACCCCTTCCAGGCTCATGACGAGCTGGGCTCGTCATGGTGTAGCCTCCTCGCACACTGATGACGAGCCCAGCTCGTCATGGAGCATGGGTTTTTAAAAATCTCAGCATAGAAGGAGAATTCCACTAGCGCGGATGTGGTTAAAGTCAATCCTTTGCGCCATCTGTAGCCAGTGAAGTGCACGAATTGTTCCTTTTGCGGAGCAGAACCTTGGTAAGCCTACTAAGGCCCTGGCCGCAGCATTCTGTGCACGTTGTAACCGGGCAATTTCCGCTTGATTAGCCCCTAACAAGAGGGAACTAGCATAATCAAGTCGAGACAAGATAGTTGCCTGAATAATCAACTGCCTAGTGGGGGCATCAAAGAATTTTAATACGGGCCTCAAACCACGTAAAATCCCGAAACAAGTCGCTGCTACTCTTTTTGTATGGCCACAGAAAGAAAGGGTCGGGTCCAGCCAGACACCTAAGTTTTTAACCTCCAAGACCGGGGTAGGAGTGATGCCTAGCTCTGGGGGCCACCAATTATCGCCCCAAAGGTTGCTCTGCTTGCCCACGATCAGGACCTCCATCTTCTTGGCATTAACCTGAAGACAGTTAGCTGTCATCCAGCCAGTCACAGCTAAGAGACCATTTCGAAACCTCAGGGCATTAAGGTCGGAGTTCCCACTGAGAGCAACCGCCAGCTGCGTGTCGTCAGAGTAGGAGACAACAGTCATACCCCACAGCTTGGCGACCGCAGCCAGCGGCTGCACATAAAGATTAAAAAGTGTGGGACTCAGAGCGGAACCCTGAGGCACTCCTAATTCCAAAGGGTAAGGTTTAGACTCAAAAGGCAAAGTGGCAACCCTGAATGAGCGATCTGCCAGAAAAGATCGAACCAATCAAGTGCCATGCCAGAGACACCTGCGTCTCCCAACCATTGCAACAGTATCGAGTGGGAGACTGTGTCAAATGCGGCACTGAGGTCAAGTAACACCAGTGCCGCAGTTTGACCAGAATCCACCACCGTCCTCAGATATTCCGTCATCGAGAGTAAGGCCGTCTCGGTGCTGTGGCCAGCACGAAACCCGTTCTGGGACGAATCCAAAATATTGACCCTCTGCAAATGTTCCGATAAGATGTTATTTACATGGGCCTCAGCTACCTTCGCGGCCCATGGGAGAAGAGAAATAGGTCGATAATTCTCTAATTTGAGAGGATCCAATGTAGGTTTCTTCAGAATTGGAGAGACATAGGCCTGTTTCCATTTAGATGGAACTATGCCTGATGAAAAGGATAAATTTATAGGGTGGCGCAGATGTGGCAAACATCGGGTAGAAGATTCTCTCAACTGTGCCGGTCTGAGTGGGTCTGCAGGGGACCCAGATTTTACCTTAGTTGCCAAGCTGTCGAATACTTCCCCCAACATATCAGGAAGAATCGAAAGGACCACATCAGTGGTACAGCTAGGCCTCGAGGCCTCACCCCGTGGGATGGAACTAGGAAAGGAGCGGTAAATGGTCTGTATTTTTTCAAGAAAGAAGGCCGCTAAGTCTTCACAATGTGCCACCGAGTGGATTTCAGCTGCTGGGGCTCTCTTAGCAGTCAGCTCTTTAAGGACTTTAAAAATCAATTTAGAAGGATTGGAGCAAGTTTTGAACTCTAGCGAGATATTTCTGTGTTCCCCTGTCTATGATCTCTGTAAATACACCTGTCAGTGATATTTCTGTGTTCCCCTCTCTATGATCTCTGTAAGGACACCTTTCAGTGATATTTCTGTGTTCCCCTCTCTATGATCTCTGTAAATACATCTTTCAGTGATATTTCTGTGTTCCCCTCTCTATGATCTCTGTAAATACACCTGTCAGTGATATTTCTGTGTACTCCTCTCTATGATCTCTGTAAATACAGCTGTCAGTGATATTTCTGTGTCCCCCTGTCGATGATCTCTGTAAGGACACCTGTCAGTGATATTTCTGTGTCCCCATCTCTGTGGTCTCTGTAAGGACACATTTCAGTGATATTTCTGTGTTCCCCTCTCTACGATCTCTGTAAGGACACCGGTCAGAGATATTTCTGTGTTCCCCTCTCTATGATCTCTGTAAGGACACCTGTCAGTGATATTGCTGTGTTCCCTTCTCTATGATCTCAGTAAGGACCTCTTACAGTGATATATATTTCTATGTACACCTCTCTATGATCTCTGAAAGTACACCTGTCAGTGATATTTCTGTGTACCCCTCTCCATGATCTCTGCAAATACACCCGTCAGTGATATTTCTGTGTCCCCCTCTCTATGATCTCTGTAAATACACCTGTCGGTGATATTTCTGTATTCCCCCTATGATCTCTGTAGATACACCTGTCACTTATATGTCTGTCCCCGCCTGTCTATGATCTCTGCGAGAACACCTGTCAGTGAAATTTCTGTGTTCCCCTGTCTATGATCTCTGTAAATACACCTGTCAGTGATGTTTCTGTGCCCCTTTGTGTATGATCTCTGTAAGGACACCTGTCAGTGATATTCCTGTGTTTCCCCCGCTGTGATCTCTTTAGGGACATGTTGCAGCCTCTAATCTAAATGCAGCCTCCACAAGGACATCAATATAATGCCATTGCAACCTTTTCTTTTGTAGCCTTTCCGTGCAGATATCTAATAGTAGTATCACTGCCTTTAATCCCCACACATCACTATGAAAACGTCTTTTCAATGGATTTGCAAGATTTCATCTCTAAATAATCTCTTTTTATTGGGATATGTCGTCGCTGACAACTCTGTACCTTCATGCTCCAATCATTCACTAGCACACTCTATGAAGGCTATGTGCAGTACTTACCTGAGAAACCACTAACACTTTTTCTCCCATAGGAACCCATGTTAGGAGATTTTGGGCCAAAATGTTTTAAGTGTCAAACTGATGTTTGTATGGAGAAAAGAGAACTAAACTGCAAAGTATTACAAGTTTTACTTACCTTGTATTGTGCGATCCAAAGGCGTGGTATCTAAGTATACCACCCCAGTACTCAAATTAATAAAAAAGTAACAGAAACATAATTTGAAAGTAATTACTGTGTAATTCAAACTGCAGTTTAAAGTATTACAAACCAGTGACACGTGAAAATCCATGTTCAATTGCATTTCTGTATAACATTCTACAATTGAAAGTATATTTTACCTACCTGTACCAAGTCCTTCTTGGTTCTAGAAGTAAATAAAAGTATACCTTTGTTATACTTACCCAGCTGGTTTGGATACAGTATCTGAGGGAGTGCATCAGTCTTGACTGAGTGAATACAATAAATGCTTAACACACCCTCTGGATAAGACTAACTGCTCTCCCACACTACCACAAAGAGCTGTTAGTACTTACCTAATGTAGCCTCGACTATACGTCTGGGGACTCCCTGGACTCTGTGCACACCATACCTCACTTTGGTATAGTATATACAGAGCCAGCTTCCTACATTGGTAGATCAACGGGATGCAAAGCATTGCATTTATTGGACTAACTTAGTCAAACTCTGATCACATGAAAAAAAATCCAAAAATTGTCTTCAGTACAACAAATTTTTTGATTGGAAATTTTTTCCAATTTCTAAAAGCCTTATTGGGGCCCTGAGTAAAGTACTTTCAGCCTTTTTTAGAAAAAGTAAAAAGTCACCGAAGTTAGGGGGGAAGTATGTATAACTGTTAGTGTAGGTCTTCCAAAAAGAACCCCACTTTAGAAATATAATGAGCAATCGAGGGAATATGGTTGAGGAGCTCGACAAGACCCCTTACTCCAACATACAGGTTAGAGAGTTAAGGCTTCTCTGGTGTACCCATGAAGTGGACACTGGAGACAGCTTGCCTGTCAAAACAAGAATCTATTGCTAGTCTGACCAAGTCAAGGAAAGCATCAAAGCTGAAGTCAGCAGGATGCTGGAGTTGGAGGTCATTGAGACTTCTGAGAGTCCCTGGGCCAGCCCAGTGGTCCTAGTCTCCAAAACTCATCCACAGGGTGGAAAGAAAGAAATTAGGTTTTGTGTGGACTACAGAGGCCTCAATGCTGTCACCAAGACAGATGCACACCCCATCCCCAGGGCTGATGAACTGAAAGATAAGTTGGGGGCTGCCAAATATTTAAGTACCTTTGACTTAATTTCAGGGTACGGGAAGATTGGCATGGCCCCTGGAACAAGAGAAAAGACAGCATTCTCCACCCCTAATGGGCACTTCCAATTTACTGTGATGCCCTTTGGTCTAAAGAATGCCCCTGACGCCTTCCAAAGGTTGGTGAATCAAGCCCTTGCTGCATTGCAGTGCTTTAGTGCAGCTTATCGTGATGGTTTAGCAGGATCACCTGGTCCACCTGAGGAAGGTTTTACCAGCCCTGCAAGCTGCAGGCCTAACTATCAAGGCATCCAAGTGCCAGATAGGGCAGGGAACGGTTGTGTATTTGGGTCACTCTGTAGGGGGAGGCCATCTCCAACGCCTTCAAACCAAAATCCAGAACATTCTGGATTGGGAAGCTCCAGCAACCCGACCCAAGTAGGGCATTCCTTGGCTTGACTGGGTATTATAGGAGGTTTGTGAAGGGATATGGGTACATTGTGACTCCACTCACAGAACTCACCTCCAACAAGATGCCCAATAAGGTGAACTGGGAAGTTGGGTGCCAAAAGGCCTTGACACCCTAAAAGAGGCAATGTGCTCAGCACGTATTCTTAAGGCTCTAGATTACCCCAAGCAGTTCATAGTGCAGACTGATACATCTGAGCTAGGGATAGGAACGGTCCTATCCCAAACCAATGGTGATGAACAACACCAACCTGTTGCTTTCATAAGGCGAAGGCTACTCTCCAGAGAGCAGCGTTGGAGTTCCATTGAGAGGGAGGCATTTGCTGAGGTTTGGTCCCTGAGAAAGCTGAGACCATAAATGTTTGGTACTCACTTCCTAGTTCAAACTGACCACAGACCTCTCAGATGGCTAATGCAGATGAAAGCAGAAAATCCAAAACCTTTGAGGTGGTCCATATCCCTATATGGAATGGAATTTACAGTGGAACATAGACCTGGGACTGCCAACTTAGACAATGAAGACTCTCTTGGGAAAGGTTAGTCTCACCCTCTTTTGTTTGGGAGGGGGGGGGGTGTAGGCATGCTCCTCCTTTTTGCATGGTTCCCCCCCACTTTTTGCCTGACATCTGATGCAACCAGACTTGATGTGCCCTGGGTCCCTGCCAATGATATTCCTAGGGCCTGTGTTCTTTCCCAAGACTGTACCCTTTGTACCCACAATTGACACAATTCTGGCCACAGGTAAGCCCCTTGTAAAAGTTACCATGGGTACCAAGGGCACTGTGGAAGGCCCCTAAGGGCTACAGCACCTATTGTGCCACCCTTAGATGCCCTGCACGAGAACACTCACACACTGCCATTGCAGGCTGCGTGTTTTGGTGCAGAGAAAAGTGAAGAGTCGACATGGCACTCATCCCTGTGTGCCATGCCTGCAACCCACTGTCTGAGGCCTAGGTAAGTCACCCCTCTAATCCAGGTGCACTAGTCTTAAAGTGAGGGTACAGTGGCATTAGTCATGTACCCCTACAGTGTCTAAGCCCATTCTTAGATATTGTAAGTGTAGTAATGCCATAAAGAGTATATGGTTTGAGAGCTGGCCATTACAAATTCCACTGCTCCATAATGGCTTTACTAAAAATAGGGATGTTTGGTAGTAAGCCCCTTGTTAAAGGTACCATGGGTACCAAGGGAACTGTGACTAGGGAAGGCCCCTAAGGGCTGCAGCACCTATTGCACTAGAACTCTTACACACACCCATTGTAGGCTCCCTGTTTTGGTGCAGAGAAAAGTGAAGAGTTGAACTTAGACAATGAACACTCTCTTGGGAAAGGTTAGTCTCACCCTCTTTTGTTTGGGAGGGGGGGGGGGGGTGTAGGCATGCTCCTCCTTTTTGCATGGTTACCCCCCACTTTTTGCCTGACATCTGATGCAACCAGACTTGATGTGCCCTGGGTCCCTGCCAATGATATTCCTAGGGCCTGTGTTCTTTCCCAAGACTGTACCCTTTGTACCCACAATTGACACAATTCTGGCCACAGGTAAGCCCCTTGTAAAAGTTACCATGGGTACCAAGGGCACTGTGGAAGGCCCCTAAGGGCTACAGCACCTATTGTGCCACCCTTAGATGCCCTGCACGAGAACACTCGCACACTGCCATTGCAGGCTGCGTGTTTTGGTGCAGAGAAAAGTGAAGAGTCGACATGGCACTCATCCTGTGTGCCATGCCTGCAACCCACTGTCTGAGGCCTAGATAAGTCACCCCTCTAGCCAGGTGCACTGGCCCTAAGGTGAGGGTACAGTGGCATGAGCCCTGTACCCATACAGTGTCTAAGCCCATTCTTAGATATTGTAAGTGTAGTAAAGCCATAAAGAGTACAAGGTCTGGGCGCTGGTCATTACAAACTCCACAGCTCCATAATGGCTTTACTAAAAACTGAGAAGTTTGGTAGCAAACCTCTCAGCACATTAAACCCACACTGATGCCAGTGTTGGATTTAATGTAAAATGCACTCAGAAGGCATCTTAGAGATGGTCCCTGAAAATCGACCTGCCCTGGTGTGGATCCTGAATGGCTGCCTGCCCTTTGCCACCACAGGCAGGACCTCTAGGTAGGGAGCCTCCACTCTCTGGCTCCAGAAACAAAGCCCATCCTGGGCAGACGTGTTATGCCTCCTCCCCCAGGATGGGCTAGGTCCACAAAAGGGGAAGCTCAAAGGCCTGCCACCCTTGGAAGCTGTCCCTGCTTTTGCTGTCCCCAGCAACTCTCTTCCACCGGTTTTGGCCACCATTTTGGGTCAGAGAATCAGCTAGAAAACCAAGCTTTGAAGAGAGGTGTGCCCACCTTTGCCAAGCCCACCCCTCTGGTGGGGGAGGCGAAGTGAAGCACACATCTCAGTCCCCTCCATCTTGAAGATGGGGAGGACTCAGCTATTAGGAAGAGGCTCATGCCACCACCCACTGGAGGGTGACATAATAGGGGGTGTACCCATGCAAAGGAAGGGACCTATTGGTCCCGACCTGCACACCCCTTTAATGCCCTTAAATGTAGTATTAGGGGCAACCCTGAAGCTTGCCTCCTCAGATTCGAGGAAGAAAGAAGAAGGACCATAGAGACGTGCTGACCAAGGAAGGAGAAGAGGACACCAACTGATTTGATTTGCCCCAGCCCTACCGTCCTGTCCCGTCGATGTCCTGCCTACAGCAAGAACTCCAGGCAGTCCAGCAGCCAGCAACACCCAGAGCTTGGAGGACCTGCCATGCAACCATCTTACAGACTCCGTCTCCCGTGAGCACCGGATTTGCTCAAACAAACACTCACCCACGGAATTGGCGACTCCGCGATCTGCACCACTCTGCACTCAACGCTCATCGCCCGAGTTCGATTGGCCCAACACCACAAGGAGGTCACCCCAGACATCCTGACCTGGGATCTGGTGATCCCTGACCTCCCACAAGCTTCCAGACAACACCTGCAGCCTCAACCTGAAGGGTCTCCCCGGCCTTGACCGGAGCTTGTAAGGAAATCAGATGCCAGAAGACACCCCTGCACCCGATGCCCCATGGTGCCCAGGCATCCCTTAAGAACCCAACTTATCTCTCCAGCTGGTGATCACCTTCAGGAAATCTCCCTGCCCGAGCATTCAGCAACTTTGCAGAACCAAAGGTCTCCATTGAAAGCACAGGGTCCAATGTCCTTTTTGCACCCTGCGCCCAGTCGCCCCAGTGCCGCTGGTGGTGCAGCTCCTGTGCTGGTCATTGGCCCCTGCAGTGACCCCGTAGCCCCATTGGCTAACATTGGGCCCCTGCACTCTGCACCCGGCCGCCCCAGTCCCGCTGGTGGTGCAACTTGAGTGTCCATCTAGACCTTGGGGAACCTTGGTCCTAACCCCCAAAACTCTCACTCGTAAGTCGTGTACGTACCTGAGAAATCGCTAACACTTTTTCTCTCATGGTAACGCATGTTAAGGGATTTTGGGGACTAAAATGTTCTAAGTATCGAACTGATGTTTGTATGGGAAAAAGAGAAGTAAACTACAAAGTATAAAAATTCTTACTTACCTTGTGAGAGTCTAAGGTGTGATATCTAGGCACACCACCCCAGTATTCAAAGCAATCCAAAAGTAACTAAAACGTAATCTGAAAGTAATTACTGTGTAACTCAAACTGATACAAGTATACCTTTTTTTTATACTTACCCATTTGGTCTCGATTCAGTTTCTGAGTGTGTGCATCAGTCTTGATGGAGTGAATACAACAAATGCTTAACACACCCTCTGGATAAGCCTAACTGCTCGCCAAAACGTACCTAATTTAGCTCCTGCTACATCTCTGGTGACTCCCTGGACTGTGTGCACACTATACCTTACTTTAGTATAGTATATACAGAGCCAGCTTCCTACAGGACTCCACTGGCTTCTGGCCCAGTGAAGGAAATGACAAAACCTATGACAATGACCATCGGAAAACATAGTGTAATTGTGTCTATTGACCTGATCATCACTCTTAATCATATGTTGATACAAGGAATTTCCTGGCTGGTACTCCATAATCCTTTCAACTGGGAGACAAGTACTGTATCATAATCCTCCCATTTATCACTGGTTCTGTTTTTCCACTGAAGAATACTGGACTCGCAAAGCCGTACCAAAAAACCCCAGAGACAACAATAGTTTAATAAAACTCCTCTAAGGGCTTCCTGCTCCTTAGTTCTCTTTTTCAAAAACCTAGGAAGGTACTTTAACACAACATCAAGAATTTGATTGTGCCGTTCCTTTAGAACCAGAATTGGTAGTTTTCTTTGGTCTGTTTTATTCTCCTTCAGAGTCAGAAAAGGAGGCCCTGAGACAATACTTGGAGGAGAATTTGCAGAATAGGCTAACAACTTGATCCACTTACCCCCTCGGGCCGCTATGTTTATGGTTCCTAAGAAGAAGAGAGACTTTTTATCGACTTTAAGGGATTGAATAAGATTACCATCAAAGATCGATATCCATTGCCCCACATTAAAGACATTTTAGAATCTGTTCCGGGAGGCAAGATTTTTACCAAATTAGAACTTGGCAGAGCATATCATCTACTGGGCTTTAAGGAAGGAGATGAATGGTAGACAGCCTTCAGGACCCCTCTTGAACACTTGGAATACCGGGTAATGTCTTTTGGAAGGAGTAATGCTCCAGCTACCTTTCACTGTTTCATGGATCACATCTTTGCAGACATGTGAAACCACTTTGTAGATATCTCTATAGATGACTTCTTGGTTTACTCAAAAGATTCTATACATCACCATCATCTTGTTTGTCAGGTGCTCGAAAGGCTTCATCAAAATCAATTGTGCTTCAAATTGGAGAAACGCAAATTTGATCAGTCTGAAACAGAATATATCAATTAATCGATCAGGTTCTTATAAAGCACGACTACTCACTTGCGAGGGTCTCAAGATGCTGAGAGGTGGGTGGGGATGGATCTGAGATTCAGTCAAAGAGCTAGGTCTTGAGGTCCTTCTGAATTGCGGTAGCAAGGGTGATTGCCTGAGGTGCAGAGGCAGGGAGTTCCAGGTCTTCGCAGCGAGGCGGAGGTCTTGCAGATCCGTGGGAAGGTGGCCAGGAGGAATGCAGGTCCGATGTTGTGGAGAGCTTTGTAGGTGTGCATGAGGAGCTTGAAGGTAATTCTTTAGGTAGCCAGTGAAGGTTTCTCAGGTGGCTGGTGATGTGGCTGCGGCATGGGATGTTCAGTATGAGTTTGTCAGAGGGGTTCTGGATGTTCTGCAGTTTCTTATGGAGTTTCTGGGTGGTGCCAAGGTAGAGTGAGTTGCCGCAGTCAAGTCTGCTGCTGTCGAGTGCATGGGTGACCGTTTTCCTGGACTCGGTTGGGATCCATTTCAAGATCTTACAAAGTAGGTGGAGCATATGGAAGCAGGAGGACGAAACAGAGTTGATTTAGCGATCCAATGATAGCGAGGGGTCTGGTATAATTCCATGGTTGTGTGCATGGTCCGAGGGAGTGGGGAGGGGATTCCGAGTGCTGCGGGCCACCAGGAGTCGTTTCAGGTGGAGGGGTGGTGCCCAGGATAATGACTTTAGTCTTGTCTGAGTAAAGCTTGAGGCAACTGTCCTTCATCCAGGTGGCCACTGCCTTCATCCCATTGTGAAAGTTCCTCTTGGTAGCTGTGGGTTTGTCTATGAGGAAGAAAATCATGTGTTGTCGCATAGGAGATGATGTTGAGTCTGTGGCTTCTGATGATGGCTGCAAGTGGGGCTATGTAGATGTGGAAGAGAATGGGGCTCCACAGCTGATTTCTGTAGGTTCTGAGTTGAACGGTGGAAGTCAGCCTCTCTGTGTTCGGCCGGTAAGGAAGGAGCTGATCCATTCTCTGGCTTTGTCGCAGACGCCGGTGTCATGGAGTTATGCTTAGAGGGTGTGGTGGGAGAAGTTGTCGAAGGAGGCTGAGAGGTCCAGGAGAATGAGGGCAGCAGTTTCGCCTGGGTCAAGGAGGGTGCGGAAGTTGTCTGTAGCAGCGAGGAGAGTGGTGTTTGTGCTAAGGTTGTTTTTGAAAACCGATTAGGAGGGATCCAGGATGTGGTTCATTTTAATGAACTCGGAGAGTTGTGCATTGATGGCTTTCTCAATAACTTTGGCTGGGAAGGGGAGCAAAGAGATGGGTCTGTAGTTCTTGAAGTCCGTCAGGTTAGCAGCGGGTTTCCCCAGCAAGGAGTTGATCTCTGCGTGGCTCCAGTCTTCCGGGAAGGTGGGGGACTTGATGGAGCAATTGATGGTGCAGCAGAGTTCGGGTGCAATGGAGGTGCCGGCTCTGTTGAAGATGTGATGAGAGCAGGAATCTGAGAGGACTCCAGATTGGATGCTCTTCAAGATCCTGAGGGTGTAGTCAGAGGTGAGGGTGGTCCAGTTGGACAAGATCTGCTGGAGTCTGGAGCCATTGGGTGTGGTGGTTGCAGGTGGGATGGTTGCAGGTGGGGTTGTATGCGGGTGGGGTGGGTGGGTCTTGGGTTGCGAAGCTGTCGTAGATCTCTTTGATCTTATGGTGGAAGAAGGTGGTGAGTTTGATGCAGAGGTCTTGAGAGGATGGAATATCTGCTGTTTCTGTGCTGGGTTTGGCGAATTCTTTGACCACTGCGAAGAGTTCTTTGCTATTGTGTGTGTTGGCGTTGATGCATTCCTGAATGGCTGCTTTCTTTGTTGTTCTGATGAGGTGGTGGTGTGCGGTGACGGCGGTTTTGAAGGTTGCGTGGTCTGCCATGATCTTGCTGCTCCTCCATCTTTTCTCGAACCGTCTGCAGGTGGGCCTGGACTCTTGGAGGGAGGGGGAGAACCAGCTGGCTTTCTTGGAGGGCGGGTTTCCTGAGGGGAGCCAGTGTGGTGGCGTAGTCCAAGATCCAGCAGTGGAGGTTGTGTGCTGAGGTGTTAGAGTCTGTGGATGTCGATGGGGAGGGTTTGCTGAGGGACATGGTGAGCTGGTCTTCAGTGACCTTGTTCCAGCTTTTGCAAGGATCGCTGTGGGCGTACGGTGTGTTTGGTGAAGAAGTGGATGCAGTGGTGGTCTGTCCAAAGTTGCTCTGAGGTGTGGCTGACGAAGATGTTGCTTGCAGGGAGAAGATGGGGTTGAACATGTGTCATACTGAGTGGGTTGACGGTGTGACCAGTTTTTTTAGTCTGATGGTGGTGAGGTTCTCCAGTAGGGATCAGGTTTTCTAGTCCTGGAGGTTGTCCAGGTGGAAATTGAGGTCACCGAGGAGGATGTAGTCTGTTGAGGCGAGAGAGTGGTAAGCAATGAAGTTGTCTATTGCTTCACTGACGGGGGAAGAGTCCGGGAGGTCTGTAGGCAAGGTTACCATGGAGGGTGGCGTTCAGGTTAAGCTGGATCAGGAAGTTAAGGTGCACCATGTCAGGTGAATTGTCAGAGCTGGTTGTAAGGTAGATAATGTTTTTATGTATGAATGGCATTGCCTCCTCCCGGTCGGTTCATGCAGTCCTTGTGGATGATTTTGTAGCCGTCTGGGATCGCAATTGCGATGTCCGGGCCGAAGGTGGGGTTCATCTAGCTTTCAATGATTAAGGCGACGCCGGGGGAGATGGAGTCTCCGCGGTGTGTCTTTTGAGGGAGCAGGTGTTGGGTAGGATGCATCTGAGGTGGTCAGGTCCGGTTATTGAGGGTCCTGTGGTCGGGGAGGTCTGCTGTGCGGAGGCAGGTGAGGGTGCAGTTGCGGCAGGTGAATGGGTCTTGGGTGTTCTTCAGCGACGCAAGGTGGCAG
This sequence comes from Lissotriton vulgaris, assembly GCF_964263255.1. NCBI lineage: Eukaryota > Metazoa > Chordata > Amphibia > Caudata > Salamandridae > Lissotriton > Lissotriton vulgaris. The sequence goes on along the minus strand of NC_141686.1, from coordinate 18,641,473 downwards.
GCAGTGGAACATCCGTTGTGGAGGGTGTGGAGGGTGCTGGAGTCATATCAGTGGATGGTCCGAGGACCAGAGTTCCTGGCGCTGGGCACAGGTGGGCTTGCCTAGGAGTCCATATTTTCCTTCAAACAGAATGTCCTCTCTCCACAATGAATTATTGAAGAAGCACAAACCTTCTTGGATATAGTTCAAGGCAACTATTCTAAAATTTCCATGACAGACAAAACATCTTTGTTATGTCAACTTCAAAAAAGAGAAAAATTACTGTTCAAGAGGAAGACTCTTTTTAATAGGCAAGCCGCTTACACTCAAAGTACTTAAAATGTGTCAAGATGCTTCTGTTGCTGGTCACAGAGGCATTAAATCTACCATCAATGTACGGTCCCGCTCCATTTAGTGGCCTTCGTTCAGAAAAGACACTCAGCACCATGTTAAATGTTAATGATAATGTTAAATAGTTTTAGAAAGAGCATAGCTGCCCTAGGGCTTCTCATCGCTGAGCAATTGAGCTGTGGAGGGGGAAAATGTTTGTTAGAATTACTGCGGGAATAACCATGTCTTTAACTTTTTCCTGAATCTAGAATCCACTTCTACCAGTCTTAATTCATGAGGCAAGGTGTTCCATCTTGCTCTCTTAATTCTTGTAGTTCTGAGAAGGCGTTCTTGAGATGATCTTAGGCTTCTGTTGGGGACAAATGGCACAACCAGGCCTCTGATTTTGGGGGACCTCTATTGTTTATTGCTTTATGTGTCCAGTAAAGTGCCTTGAATGTAATACTCGCATCAACCGGGAGCCAATGGAACTGTTCCAGATGCTCCCTTACTGGTTAATGAATTGGGATTTTGCAGAGAAGCCTAGCTGCTGTGTACAGCACAATTTGAAATAATTTTATAGTGTATTTTGGGGAGCCTCGGTAAAGGGAATTACCATAGTAAAGGCCGGAAATCACCATAGAATGAATTACTATTTTCCTTAAATACTTTGGAATCAACTCCAGGACCTTCCGGTTCATTCTGAGTAATCCGAAACACATGTCCGCCAGCTTTTTTGCTTGTTCTTCCATTGATAGTTCTTTGTACACCCAAATTCCCAAATTTTTGATGGAAGGGTTAGGGGTTGGAGAGCTCACCATGAAACTAGGGCCAGCTAGACAGAGGCCTGAGGACGGCATTGCTCCCCAGAATCATCAACTCTGTCTTGTCCCCATTTAATTTCAGATGACTGTTAGTCATCCATTTAGCCACTTTTTTCAAACATGGTGCCAATTGTTTGCATTCAAGATTTGCTCCATTAACAACGGTGACCACCAGGTGTATGCCGTCTGCATACGAGACCATGGATAGGCCAAATTCATGGACGATATCTGCTAGCGGCCGCATATAGATATTAAATAAAGTGGGGCTGAGTGAGGAACCCTGTGGCACCTGTGTCAGAGAAACAGCCATTACTTGAAGGATCTATTATTTAGAAATGTGACAAGCCAGTCAGTCAGTCAAAATTAACTTTAATCAGCTGATTAAAGCCATCCAAGTACAAATAACAAACAGGACAGATCAAATCTACATTCATAAAATACATAGATATAAAATAAGTTAAGATCCCCCGTCTTGTACCCATGTAACAGACATAGAAAGTAAAAAAACATAAAACGGTTAATAATCTTCGTAGAGACCTGCTCCACTCAGTGTTCATTGACTACCGCTCCCGTGTGGAACAATAAAATACACTCCATCATGTAGTACAACAATTCATACAAGAATGAGCACGCCTCTCAAATCCATAACAGGGAAGATAACCACAAAAATGACAATACAGCCCACCAACACATAATTAGGCCTGGGAGCAAATAAATAAATAAACTAAAATTAGCCCAGCCCAGCTTTACATGTAAAAACCAAAAATAAAATTTAGATAACTTGATTTGTTGCCGTATCCACAGGGGAGCTCATAAGTGACCTGTTCCTACGCCTGATTGCTCCTGCTAGAAAACTTGCTACCCAAAAACCGACCATGGGTGACGCTAGCGTTTGTAAATATACCAGCGCCGGCCTAACTTGTTCGAAGTTACAACCTCTAAGCAAAGGAATGATACATTTTCTGCACAGTGAATTGTAATATGCACAGAAGAATATTGTGTGAAGAGTGTTCTAGTCTGAGAAATTATCACAGGGAACAAGGACTTAATGTTCCTTCTTTGAAGTACTCTTTAGGAAAAGCAAGGATCCAGGGAACCATAACAAGCCTGAATCTTGTCAGAACAAAGAGATGGTATGGTTTGTTTATATAAGATAAATATGGTTGCATTTGTCGTCCCAGGCTCAGTATAGCAAATCTTCTCACCATGGGTTTTTTCAATTCGTTCTCCTCCCTTAATACCCTTCGTCTATGTGACAAAGTCGACCTGTCATCGGAGAAACATATGGACCAAGACAACTGGTGGAGCGCTATACCTCCCTCTCCCCCTCTTCTTTTTTCCTGACAGGATGCCTGGACCACAGATCCCAGAAATGCCTCTGGCCTGGACGATACACTCGACAGCGGCGATTCCGACTGGAGAATCGGGAGGAATGTGACTCCGCCCCCTGATGTGTCTTCCGAGGGAGCCGTAAAGAAGAAGGATATCCGGAGGAGACCGTGGCAGTACACTGGAGAGGAAGACAACCCAGGAGGAGAAAAGACTGTGCTTTACGGAGGGATCGCTGCGGAGAGGAGAGAGGACCGGAAGGCCGTGTCACCTGGGTCACCGGCAGAGCCAGGAGACAAACGACCCCACGAACCGCCCAGCCACGCACCTGGAGGTGCCTGGCTCCTACAGGTACGCAACCGATTCGCGGGCTAGGTCGTGAGGCGGGATAGCTTACCCCGGTAGCACCGAAGCAACACAACATTCTGTTAAAGCCCTTTGTTTTTGGGTGTCACGTTTTGAGCACTACACACCTAGTCCTTTTTTTCTTTCCAGTTTGACGTGCTGTGTGCACGAGTGCTCGGGTGTTCCCTCACTACCCTCCCTGTCACTAAGACAAATAGCAGAAACGAGGCCTCACCGCTGCTCTTGTCTCTTTTGTTTATGTACCCCGGCATATGGACAAAGAATCACCTGAGACCCACCGCAAGAAGAGGAAGGAGCGTGTACACCGAGAGTCCGGGAGAGAAAGAAGCCCAGTGCATAAAGCGGAACTAGACTTTATTAGCCCTGAAAGACTGAAAAGGAGAAAAAGACACCTGTCTATACTAATGAAACCTGCGTTACCATACTCTAGTCTCCGTTCAGATCCTTTACCAACGCAACAGTTTATCTAAGAACTGCTGCTTGAGGTCTCTGATGGCCGGCTTACCCAATGCTGTGAGGGTCAAAAATAAATCGGGGCAGCCGAGCATTTCCATCTGGTCCTTAATATATCTAATCAATGGAATGTCTAAAAACTTTGCCAGGGTGAGACAATCTTGGATGCTCAATTGGTTAAGATTTGGAGTAGGTTGTGCCCAAATTCTCAGCCAACGCAATAAAGGGGCAACCGCAATCTGGTCAGAAATAAAACCTGCTATTAATTCCTCGTGTTTGCTAAAAGTTTGCACCGAAAGCAGCCTACGCAAAAAAGTGTTTTCAGCTCCCTGGATTTCTCTGACGTCTGTGTAACCCCAGATGTCGCTCCCATAAGTCGCCATAGGTAGACACTTGGCATTATAGATCTTCATAAGTGCGGGAGTGGTTTTGATCCTATTCTTTTTGCAAAGTCTAAAGTGGCCCCTGATGCTCTAGTTAGTACGTTCTTTTTGTGTGCCCGCTGCGTGTTCCATGAGCACCGGTCATCAAAAAGTACCCCTAAATATGGAAAAGCAGGGAATTTTACTAACTTGAGTCCCTTGCAATAGATTTTTATCCTCGCTGCCCTCCTCAAGCCAATGGACATAGCTTGTAACTTTTTAAAATTAATGATGAGGTCCAATGGCTACATAAAATCTATAAAACAATTTAAGACCGTTTGTAGCCCCCTTGCGGTCCTGGCCACCAACACCGCATCGTCAGCATACAAAAGTGCTTGTATCATTTTGGTGCCGGCTCTAGGGATATCCTTACAACAAGAGATAAGAGAATCCCCATATTTATTAATATAGAGAGTGAACAGCAAGGGGGCCAAAATGCACCCCTGCCGGACCCCTCTTTTAACTGCCCATGAACTAGTCAGGCTACCATCTTCATTAAAGCGCACAGCCGCTGTTGTGTTTTCATGGATGGCTGCCAGAAAGATAAATCAAATCAACGTCTAGCCCTATATCTTGGAGGATCACCCTGAGTTTTGATCTGTTAACAAGGTCAAAAGCCGAGGTTAGATCCATAACGGCCAGATGGAGGTCCCCGCACTTTGCAACTGTATACTTCCCTATCACCAAATGGAGATTAAGGCATTGGTCCAGCGTACCTTTCCCTTGCCTAAAACCATATTGGAGATCGGAAACTATACTTGCTTGATCGAGCCACTCTGTAAGTCGTGCCGGGACAACTTTCCCCGTAATTTTGTTGAGGAGCGAAATAGGCCTATAACAAACTGGATCGTCCCTCTCTCCCTTCTTAAAGATCGGTATAATAACCGCCTTGGCCCAGGACAGAGGAAAACCAGACAGACAGGCTGCATTAAAATCATGGGTTAAAATCTTGGCCTATAGCTTAGGATCTGTTTTATAAAGGTCAGACGGTACTCCGTCGGGACCTGGAGCTTTCTCCCCTAAGGTTGATGTAATCGCTTTAATGACTTCATCAATTGTAAAAACAAGAGGGCGGCATATGCAATCACTAACTAATGTCCCTGTGCAAGCCAATCCAAGGCTTTGTCCTGAATCCCTATCTCCCCAAGTCTATTTAACAGAATGGAATAATCTATGGTGTCAAATGTCACGCTCAGATCCAGGAGAAAGACTGCGGCTGAGCCACCTTGATCAAGAATGCTTTTACGCTCTTTGTTAACTGCAAGAAGGGCAGATTCAGTACTATGCTGACCATGAAATCCCATCTGAGTGGGTTGAAGACGAATATTGTCTTCCAAAATATCAGACAACACCTGATTTACATGTTTCTCTAGGGGTTTTCCTAAAAAAGGTAGCAGTGAGATTGGACAGTATTTAAAAGGTAATGATGGATCTAGATGCGTTTTTTTGAGCAACGGTCTAATGATTGCATGTTTCCATATTTTTGGAGATAGTTCCTGAGACTAATGAATGATTAAGAATTTCAACTGTCCGAGAAAGAATGGCCTCCATGCCTTTAAGTAGATCATGGGGGTTGCCAGATCTAGAGCAGATCCCAATTTAGATGGTTTGCACTGTGTCTTTATTCAGAAATAAAAATGGGGTAAGACAGGAGGAGTTGGAGTCACCAGAAAATCTGTTGCATGACTCCTTGAAATGAGTCATAAATCTCTGTGAACTTTTTTCTAGAAAAAGACTGCTAACTCCTTACATCTTTTCATGGAGGGTTGTGAAGGGGAATTACCCTGGTTTGTGGTTGTCAAAGATTTAACAACTTTAAAAAGTTCCTTAGGGGAATTTCCCGCTTGGTTTCTCTTTTCCTCAACAAAAATTGGCCTTGGAATTTTTTACTTCATTGTGATAACTTCTTATGGCCGATTTATAACTCACTTTTAAAGATGGGTCATAATCCTTCCTCCATTTTTTCTCCAACTTCTTGCAATATGTTAACTTCTATCAAATTGGTGTTCAAAATAAGTCTTCCCACACTCGACCTCTTGGATTACTTCAACTTTTTTCATCCCCGACACGGAGAGACTGTGAGCCACTCGTAGCAGCACATGCTCTGCACATTATCCATCAAATGAGGACATCATTCCCTTTCCATGTGCTCCCTATGACCGTTTACCATAGTCTGCCATTCAAGCAAGATGCTAATGCTAAACGACAAGTTTATCTAGTAATAAGATTCATACACTTATCTGTGTCGGTATTTCCTCAATGAAACCATAACTGAGTTCCTATCGTCTGATATAAACATAACCAGAACATTGCTACCCATTGGAATAGTAAGGAACAATCATCCATTAGACATAAGGTGCAATTTCCCTCAGGATTTTTTTTTATCGTTTTAATCGTACCAAAATCTCCTGACCAAGTAATAAAGGAATTGTGGCTTTTTTCCTGACGAAGGCGTTACACACGCCGAAACGCGCGTCAAACAATATACAGCCCTGCCATAGCTCTGTTTATTGTATTGTATTTTAAGAAACAGAATTGCTATGTATATGATCTGTCTGTTTTTTAAAATATTAGTTTATACTATGTATTAGACATTTACATTGTTTTTATTAGAATGTATGAATAATTGAATAAAGCATCTACATAATTTTTTACTAATTGTTTTTAGTTCATTAGTTGCTATTGTTTGACATTACTGGTTGGAACTATGAGACACATATTGTGCATGTGTTTATTGTGTACTTAATTGTCTAGGAAGATATTTACATTGTGTTCTACCTGTCCTAGAAATTAGATAAAATCAGGGGGTCCTTGTTACTTTCATACATTACTTCAGCTTTTGCCAGACCCTCCTGAACCTTGGCATACTGTATCTACAGATTTCATCAGAGTGCACTACCTCCATCATCTAGTAACTGAGTCATAATGGTGACAGTAGATTCCTTTTCGAATATGGCCCTTTTCACATCTTTAAAAAAACTGCCTTCTGCTACAACCATAGGCAATATGTTTTTGCAGGAGATTTTTTAGTCTTTATGGGGTGAGCTGTCATCTCAGTATGCTTCCCATTTTAAAAAAAACATTGAGCAAATCCTTACAGGTTGATGTAGCCCTATTCTCTGGTTTCATCCACAAACTAATGGGCAAACAGAACTTCTGAACCAGAGCCGTGAACAATAACTTTGTTGTTTTTATAATTCCACACAGCATGATTAGACCACGTTTCTTCCCTTGGCTGAGATTTCCTATAATACTCTCTTCATAGTGCCACCAACTCCACACCTTTCTTTTGTCTGTATGGTCTTCATCTTAAATCCCTTCCTTCTCGGCCCTGTGCCTCTCTTTCTGTTGCACGCATCTGCTAGTTTAATTTGCCACCTTTGGATGGTTCATAGGCGTATTCTTGGTAATCTACAAGAGGCTAAACAAAAGATGAAGTCTGTTGCCCATCGGTGTCCTTCTCCTGTTTTCCTTCCTGGAGATAAGATGTGGCTCTCCTCTAAATTCTTACCTGATCATCTTTCTCCAAACAAGTTCAAACCACGCTTTTATGGCCCCTTCAAGATAGTGAAGATGATCAATCCTGTCGCCTTCAAGATTCACTTGCTTCTGTTGATGAAGGTCCATACAGTATTTCATTCCTCACAGTTGAAACATTATTGCAGTGATCCCTTTCATTGCTTCTTTTTTCAACACCTACCACTTTTGGTGGATGGTACTGCTGAGCTTGAGGTTCTGGAAATATGACACTCACGCCCTTCGAGGAACAACCACCAGTTTTTTATCAACAGGAAAGACTATCCACCCAGGGAGCTTTCATGGGAAGATGTGTCTTCCTCCCATGCCCCTGTCCTAGTTTGATTCTTTTTTTGAGAGTTTCCCTACAAGCCTGGGGCCTCGAGAAGGGGGCATACTGTTGAGCCAGCAACCTGCCTCGCAGCTATCTCTGTTCCCATTCCAAGTGGATGAAACGCAGGGCTTCCAAGCATTGGGGTAGAGGCCAGTGGGTCAATGCATCACTGCTCCTGCACACTCACCTCACTGGGTCCGGCTCACTAGTACCACCTCTCGCAAGTCCATTCCTCTTCTTGGGAAAGCTGGTTGGGAGAACGCGGTCAGCGTTTCCATATTGTTGGAAGTTCTTCTTATTCCCAGAATCCTCCTGAGTATTTACATGACCCAATTTAAAATTGTGGCTCCACCTGCTTTTAGTGTTCTTTTCCAATCCATCATGGCAGCCGTACGTTCCTGTGATGCGATTCTTGTTTTACCATTATAAAAGGCAATTTTTCCTTTTGCTCCCTGTGTTCCAACACTTCTTCCTGTGGGTGTGTTGCACACTCCTGTTCCAGTGAATTCTGTTTAGTGCTACTGCAGTTCTCGAGTTCTCCTGTGTTCCTTCTGCCTTTGAGTCCATCTTTAGGTACCATCCGCTGGTGAGGCCCATCAGCCATTAGAAGGTTTTTGCCTGTGGGAATTTTACTCCATAGGAACTTCTTATGGGAGGCACCACCTACTTAGGTGCTTTTCTAGTGTATGCAGCATTGTGGCTATTGGAAGGCTTTGCCCTTACCTCTGGCAGACCAAGACTGTTAAGGACTGGGCATCAAGGCCAGGTCGAAGTTAAACAGTGTTCTGAGAGCATTTCCAAACAGAAAGGTGTGACACATCCATCATGAGGCAAGCGTGCCCATGCTCAAGGCGCCTGCGTGCACACTAGCAGCCATCTTTAAATTCGGTTTCCTTAAATAGAAAACCCAATCCAAGAGTGGCATCTATGTATGCCCATGCATCTAGGAATATAAGTTTGCATGGCAGTGCTAACAAGCATTGGCAAAGCCAATAGAACAGCCTTTTAAATGTAATACCCAATGCTAACTGGCAGCCCATGTCGATGACATGACTGTTCTGGAAATAAATGTCCTTGAGGCAGATGATAAACATCTCATGGTCCTGGGGACATGAATGAGAAGGCTGCAAATACCAGGGAAGAAGTGATCCACCACCATGTTAATGCCACTGGAAGGCTCTCTCTCAAACTGCACCTGTATTTAGATGGGCAGATGACAATCAAATTCTCCTACGGAAACACATACAATCAGGCCCACTTCTTCTACATGAACCTTGTTTCTCTAATATAAACCTCAGCAAAGGGATTCCCACATGGAGGTGCATACAAGATCCCAGTAAGGAAGGCTGCATGATTTGCCCCCCACCATAAATCTCAAATGCAAATAAGAATTGCTCTGTGAATAAACAAGAATTGGAAAGACCTAGTCTCTTCTCTCCTCCATGTACTTACTGTTCTTTGTGTGCTTGGGAAAGCTGCATATTCAAATGATCCTGAGCTTTGCGGAGTTCCTTTTCCTGTCGCTTTTGGTGTCGTTCAATAAGCACCATTGCCCTGGCAGCTTGTACACGTTGTCGATCCCAATCTGCTGCTCTCTGACGTTCCTCTTCTTCTAACCTCTATTAAAATAGTGTTAAATCAATTATTATAATGTCATAGGATAAACATTTCATTCCAATTATGCAAAACAGTACTAGGTACTCCTTGCAATGACCTCAACTCCTAGTCCCTCTTTCTCCAGGCTTCTGAAGCACATCAACACACCGAGGAATATGACAGAAGTTACCCGCTAATGGATTGGTATAAAGTTGTGTTAAGTAACCCAAAAAACATTATTTTAACTAAATGTTAAATCCTATTCCTAGGTCAAAAGCCCGAGCTTATAAACAGAGAGTCTCCACAAGTGCCACTAAATTATCTTAGATTGGCTAATAACTTATTGTACGCCTACAATTGGTTAGCACCATAAAAGGATTGAAAACAAATCACAATAAAACTCATAATAACCTGCATATAATTCCTCCCCTCCCTTCAAAGGAAAGGTACTGCAGAGAAAATACATCACAGTAGAGCATACCTACCAGGCTCAGTTTTACATTCATTAGTAGATAAGCCACAGATGCATTAGAAAAACAGAACTTATGAAATGAAGCCAAACTTTCATTTAGGAAGAGTGCAGATGAAAGAATAAAGCAATGTAGCTTTTAACACTATGTCACAAAATAGCAATATGCACTAAGCTTACGGTTGTTCCCATGCGCACTGACTGGCATTCCTACACCCAAGCGTAGTAATGCTGCTTGTGAGGCAGAGGTAAGACCGATTTCAGGTTTGACAGCTCAAGAGCAGTGTGGTATATGAAAGAAACTACTTGACCAAGATCACACAGCTTAGCTAAAACGGGTAGGCAACCCTGTTGTATATGCAGCGCAGGCTTGCCTTAATTGTCGGATGTATTAGCGAGTGATGTTCTATGGGCCCCTTCCCTGAGGTAACCAACTGTGGCAGTTTCTGGCCACCATTTTGTGTGTCTTGTAAATTTTAGTCAGAAAGGCACCTAGGGTAAGGGAAACACTATAGGGGCGGGAAACACTATAGGGACAAGAAGCACCTAACCCCTAGGTCAACCCCTGAAAAATTCCAGTGGACATAAAAAGAAAAAGATTGAGGAGCAAAAAGGGGGAGGACCACCCAAAGGGCTGACAGGTCTAGCATCAATGTGTATGTATTCACTGCTTTATTATGGTGGGCTAGCAGCTAGAAGCGCAAACACTTCTAAGGCGGCCCCTCCCTGTTCTTTCGGGGAGTGGCTGTAGCCTCTACGTCCCCTGTTGGATGTACCCCACTACTACTGTTTTGTTCTCAAGTTTAGTTGTGTCAATGGGATTTGCCTTTGGCAAGATTCGGTTGCTAAAGTGGGAGGGGGTTGGATAAGATATCAGGAGAATGCAAATAGCGAGATCAGAGCTGTAGACAGAGTGATAAGTCCAACAATGACACTTGGTGAGTGCTGTCCACTATACACAGTTTGCGTATCTAGATCTTTCCACATGGATAAAGGGTGAAGATTACAGGTGTATGACATGGAATGCCCATGGTCTCAACTCCCCAAAAAAGATATGGCAGGTGTTGTCATATTTGGACAGACACAATGTACAGATTGCCCTAATGCAAGAGACTCACCTGAACAAACACACAGTTCTAAAATTACTTACAGGTGGTCGGGGTTCCGGCTGACATCTTCCTATTCCACTTATGCTCGGGGTGTACTTATTCTGATCAAGAAGGGTGTACAAGTTTGGCCTACCCACACTCACACAGACTCAGAAGGCCGTTGCGCCATGGTACAGGGCAAACTAGGCAACCTCACAATTATTAATATGTACGGACCTGTGGTTGATGATCCCACGCCTTTAATACAAATGCTCTCTACGCTACGCACATGGCCCGAAACAGCAGTAATGTGGGGAGGAAATCTTAACACGCATCTGGACCCACAGGTCGACAAATCCAACCCGACAGGGGCTCGTACACTTAAAGTTGCCTTATGTATACATGAAGTCATGACAGAACTGGGCCTGGTAGATGTCTAGCGGTTGTGGAATGGATAGATTAAGGTAAGCACACATATCACACCCGCCCACAACAGTTGGTTCAGGTTGGAATACTGGCTGCTCAATGAAGACGCAAACAACTGGGTTACTCATACACACAACCTACCCGCACTTTGTCAGATCATAATCCTGTCTTCCTGCAATTGCATATCCCTACTAATCCCCCATCGCCCCTTCCCATGGCGCTTCCGTGCTCAAGCATTACTTGATCCCACATTCAATGAAGCCATTAGGACAGCCATAGTTCATTATTTCACAGAGAATACAGGCTCAGTGGACAGTCAGGCATCCCTCTGGGAGGCATTCAAGGTGACTATAAGGGGGGGTCTGGATTAGCACTACATCAGGCATTTTGAAGGAAATAAGAGGGCAACTCTTCAAAACCAAGATAGCACTAGACGGGTTGGAAAAAGAGTACTGGGCGTCACCATCTAACGCTTTACTCGCCCGCATACGCAAACTCTTGGCAGACTATGACAAATTAGCTGAAATGGAGGCGAGATATAGGGGAAGAAGACACGTAGCCAGAGCATATGGTTATGGTGGTAGACCGGGCAGGATCCTTGCCGCTAAACAGTTATTCCGTGAAAATCATACTCAGATTGATAAGATCATTGACGGTATCGGGTCGGAACACTTCACCCCACCAGCCATAGTGGAACAATTTAGGGACTGTTATAAGGCATTATATACCACACAGGGCAACGTAGCTGAAGACATCATGGTGGAATACCTATCAGACACGCCTGTGCGTGGTTATCGGACGCTCATCGAGAATACCTATCTTTGCCATAGACAAATAAGATGTCAAAGACGCTATTCTTTCCCTCTCTAATGGCAAGGCCCCTGGGTCGGATGGTCTAACGGTAGAATTTTACAAAACGTACGTAGTCCTTCTAGTGCCCCATCTATTAGAAATGTACGCAGAGGCGCATGAATCTGGCTGTCTACCCCCATTATTACGGCAAGCTATGATCATTACACTCCTCAAAAAAGACAAACCACCTCCTTCATATGAGTCCTACCGCCCAGTATCGCTGATCAACCTAGACGCTAAGATTTTGGCAAAAATCCTAGCTACAAATATTCAACCTTTAATGCCCCTCCTCGTGCTCCCCGATCAGTCTGGGTTTATACCGGAAAGATCCACTTCCAAGAACTTGCGTACCATTTTCTCTATGTTCCACATACTTAACCCTGACTTGCCAGCAGCCGCCATCATGCTTGATGTGGCTAAAGCATTTGACTCTATAGAGTGGAGTTACACGTTTCATATTGTACGCAACATGGGATTCCCTAATGTCATACTACAGTGGATCCAGATCTTATACACCGACACGACAGCCAGGGTGCGTGTGGGCAGCCGTACCTCTACACCATTCCAGCACGTGGCACCAGGCAGGGCTGTCCTTTATCTCCTCTCCTCTTTGCCCTCGTGCTCGAACCACTTGCTTGTAAGATTCGGCAATGTCACAGAGCGTCTGCTCTCAATTTTAAACACCGACCAGTCGGCATCTCCATGGATGCGGACAACATGGTCCTGTTCATTAGGGATCCCCAACAACATTTATCCCCTGTTCTTCGAGAATACATAAAATTTGGTCTGTTCTCTGGACTTACAATCAATTGGGAGAAATCGGTCATCATACCATTAACCGCAATCACATCCCAACCTCACTTGGAATACCCTTTAGTATGGACGGTGGACCCAGTTAAATACCTAGGTGCATCGTGATCCTGAAATAGTAATCAGGGAAAATTATGGTCGGGCATACGACACACTAGAACAACAAGTGAATCGATGGCTGCACCTACCCCTGTCTCTGGCAGACCGTATTGCAGTTATAAAAATGGTTATACTTCCCAGCATTTTATATCTTTTTTGCAACATACCGATCAAACTGACTCAGCACTTTTTTAAAACAATAAAAACTCAACTCTTGAGGCTAATATGAGGCACGGGACAATCTAGAATTAGCTGGCACACGCTAACACCATCCTATGACAAGGGTGGCTTTACAGCGCAGGATTTTTATGTGCATTATATCTGCTCTCAAGCCCAATATGCATACTATTGGTTCAGAACACATGACTTTACGCCGCACATAGCTGTGGAAGATGGAGATGCCCACCCAACCCCACTTGGAGGCAAGCTGACACATGTGAATAGACATACTCCAAAGATGGAAATCAATACACTAGATATGACCATAGCTGCATGGCAGGCGATTGGCAATCGAGCAAGCAAATTAACACTATATGCACCAGCGCTTCGCTTGGCCCACCAAGCCGCCTTGTCTGTCACTCAGGAGGCAGGACCTCTAAAATCGCTAAAAGAAGCTAGTATTACTCAAATGTGCGACCTATACCCTAACGGACAATACCTTGAAAGTAGCGATTTGGAATACATACAAAACCCCACCTCCTTGTTTCAATATATTTGCTATCGCCTCAAACGTGCCATACAAGACCACTACCATGAACTTTCCTGCTGAGCCCCAACACTCATGTCCATGCCACTGCTCGTAGTACTGCGCACCAAGAAGAAATGAGTTACTAGATTATACAGGGCAGTGCAGGAGGAGACGGTAAGAGGGCCTGATAAAAACATTGCTAGATGGAATGAAATACTAGACCCACAGATCACCAGAGAGGAATGGGAGCGGGTATGTCAATTGACGGGCTGTCTCACACCCAATGGGAATTTATGTATCATTCATTTTAAATTCCTCCATCAGATATACTATACTCCTTCCAAATTAAACAGAATGGGTCTCAGGGAATTGGATCAATGTAAACGTTGTAGGCAGCCGCACGTGGACTTCCTACACCTTGCCTGGCGCTGTGACCTGGTATTCGCATATTGGGAAGGAGTGATTGATTGTCTCCACTCCATGACGGGCACTCTGCTACCCTGCACACCTCTCACATGCTTACTACATTACATCCCACACTTGAAGGGTTCTGTAGGCAGGTTTGTTAGAGTTGCCCTCCTACTTGCCAACCGCCGCACTCTGTTTACATAGGACAACTGGAAGGGTAGATGAAGGATATGGTATATTGTAAAGAAACTTTAGCAACATACGCCAAAGAATTGCCTGTAACATCTAGACCAAAGCATATTTGAGGTCCACTTGAACACTTTCTTGCTCTCCCAACACCTGCAAGTGACGATTAACATTCTTAAATATCCATGCGGCACTTTGTATTCCTATGTAAACGCACTCACTGTGATATATCTGTAAAGTTTATGTGTTAGTTCTGTTGCAAACTCCAATCACTAAGGACACACTAGCTAATGCATTGTTGAAGCTCCTGCTCACCATGAGTACGCTGTTGTTGTCGGCAGTAAATGTATGTTGCACCAAAATTCAATAAAAATAATTTTTTTAAAAAGTTACTCAAGACCCATAGAGTGAGTACGCTCAAATCCAGCGAAGTAGCTCTACGCGTCTGGAGCAACTTATCACCTTACCGGAGATGGGTACTTACACTGAATTAGCTTCTTAATTGGTTATGAAACACAGTCATACCAAACATTACGAGAGGCTGGAGGACGAGGAAATTAAATACAGTGCACACAGCAGGCTTTACCGGGACCAAATTACAACCGGCAATAAGATAGAAGGACTTCTAAGAAACAGACAGTCCTGAGGTAGTCGCAGGTTAATCCCCTTTTGCGGGGAAACACGAGATAGCTTTGTGGCTAAGAACAAACGAACAACAGAATGAAAGAATAACAAGACAACTGTGACATTTTTAACATATCTGAATGGACTATATGCATTTTATATATAGGCGTGTGCTAAAGGCAAAGATTGTAAAAGCATGGAAGGGTTTTCTTCAGTTTACAAGACTAATCCCAAAAACTAGTAGGTTAACTAATAAACTTGCACTCTGGAGCAGCATGCTATCCAGCGTATAAAACGTCAATGCATTGTCAAGGCTAGTAAGCGCTGTACAAATGCAGTTACAAGACAATAAATAACTCTCCTTGACAACAATAGTACAACAGTCAACTGTAGTTCAGACAGTCTGCATAATAATTCCTATATAATGCTTGATACTGTTACATTCACAGAAGACAAAACTGCTATAGGTCATGTCCATCACCCAATAGTGTACCAGTCCACAGTAATAATAACCCACCCGTGCAGGTATGGAATCACTGAAGACACCTGCCATATGCCCTGGCCAATGGAGGACTTTGATTTCATCCACCAATGGAAGTAGCAACAAGTTACATACTATGACGGCTTCTTGACACCTTACCATGACAAACATAAATGGAGATGATATGAACAAAGTCTATCCCAGATATCTCCACCAACCTATGCATGCTAAGGACCATAAACTCAAACAAAATATAATAAGTGGACTACAGTCATAAAAAAATTCCATAAAGGGGCCTATAGAACTGCTTAAATCTTAGTGAAAACCATAAACTGCATACCACTTTTCAACACTTCTTCATGCATCACATTGCTAAGTGCTGTGTCTTATAACATGATAACTACATCTCAGTGATCATTGCACACAACTTTGAAACACTTCCCACTTAGGATCAAAACATAGACAACACACTTTCAACTACACAACCTACATAGTGTAACATGCTACACGTGTAAGCAAGCAATTTAGTGCCCCACATAGGGGTAGTAAGCGCTATACAAATATTGCAATACAATGTGGTGCCACAATGGATTTCTTCTCTCCATCAAAGCTAAGCGTTGAGGCAATTTGGACCAACAAGTGAACTTGAACTATTTGCATTGAAAGTGAACGAAACCGCCTACAAACCTATGGAGCATTTAATTCACGTATATAGCTTTGAATTCATGAGACAGAGATCCATGTGCTGGTCTTCTTAGCAACATGAGACTTACTGAAACTGAAGGCTTCTTTTGATGGCAATTTGCTTTTAAAGACATAGTAGCACATATGCCCATCTTGTAGAAACTCCTTTCAGTCTTGGAATAACAATGCCACAATCTTGCTGAATGGGCATACAAGACACGAGGATAACAATCTAGTTCTAGGAGTTTTCCACAACTTATATTACATGAATTAAAAATCATAAGCTGTGTTTTTGTATATGTGTTTGCCACATGGTAGCTTAAAACAAGATTGGAAAAACTATGAAAGGATAGTATGGAAAAAAGTGGAACAGAGAATAAATCAACGTCAGTGCCAAAACATCCAGCCATAAGAAAGAGATAATGAAATAAAGAAACCAGATGAGTTAACCTTTAAATTCAGTCCAGTGCTGTAATGACCCTTCATTCTATACAAGACAAAGCTCAGGTTAGAGATAATAACAATGAAAAACCATGTAAGTCTCAATTTTGGATTTAATGCATAACGAGGCTAGATTTGGAAGATGGTGTCTTTAAAGGCCACTTAAAGTATTTGTGGTTTCAACTGAATGTGTATTTTGGGATCAAGTTACAAGGGCTATAGTTTTAGGAAAATTCTAGTTATTAGGGTGGGAGGCTCAGGTAAATCACTGCAGATTTTCAGCAGTAAGAGACAGACAATAACTGGGCATAACAGACGATTTCAGGAAAATATCCCATTTGGATTCCACCGTCCTGCAGTTTGAGTCCTAGTCTGCAACATCACTATAACCTGAAACCCTCAGGAATATG
This sequence comes from Lissotriton vulgaris, assembly GCF_964263255.1. Classification (NCBI taxonomy): domain Eukaryota; kingdom Metazoa; phylum Chordata; class Amphibia; order Caudata; family Salamandridae; genus Lissotriton; species Lissotriton vulgaris. Next base: position 18,624,658 of record NC_141686.1, on the reverse strand, counting down.
GACCATAGGACCAAACTCACAGCAATTACGTAGTTACAATACCAATAGAGTAAGATAATTTGGTTCATGCGCTGTGTCAGCATAGGGACACCAAGAACCAAATAAGTTACATTCAACACTCAGACTTCCAACGAATAAAGGTTTACAGCCTGGTCATGCCTGTTTTCGCAGAATACTACCTTAACATTTACACTGAAAGAGACTGAAGTATACTTATGGATCTGAGGGAATTTGTAAGAGACCACCCAAGAAAAAGAGTCACTAATATAACTAAAGGTCTTCTGGAGCAGAATACTGAAAAGGAAGATCTTTCACAGGCCTTTAATCAGCTACAGTGTTGGGAAAACACCTGGCCCTTATGGGTTCCCAGTGGAATTCCTAAAACACATTGCACAGATAGCCACACTGCCCCTTAGAGAGATGTTGGCGAGGCACTGGGGAAAGGAGACCTCCACCCAGATATGAAGATGGCCGAAATTGTGAGGATTCATAAACCTAACACACCACAGGAGCTATGTGTTTCCTACCACCCCATTTCCCTTATCAACACAGAGGCTAAAATATTAGCCACACGATTTGCAAGGGGGATTCTATCATTTTCCTGATCGATACAGCTTCATGTCTCTCAGATGCACTAGGCATAATATCAGAATGTTACATAACACAAACCTACTGAACATCTACAGTGGCCATTAGCTGTAATGATAGTGGATTTTGGAAGAGCGTTTAACTACATATGTGTTTCAGATTTTAACATAGCACAACTCAACCCAGACTGGTTGTCTATGAGCTTTACAAGTAAAACAACACTGGAGAGCAGTATCCCTCCTTACAAAGAAACTGAACAAACATTTAAACAATCACTTGGTATTAAAAAAAAAATGTTATCCCGTGGGTAGAGTTGTGGAACAGATGAGCAGAACTGAATGGACATATTGAAATAAAATGAAAGATTAGTCTCAAGTGCAGAAACAAATTGGAGATGTTTGCTAGTTCTGGAGCTTGGGGGTGGGAGCAGGACATCACAGAAGCACCAGAGGATACAAAACAAGACAACAATGAAAATAAAAGGATAATGAATGGTGGTACGGGAGTAGGCAGTGTAGGGCTGATCATAAAGAGAAGGGGGAAATGAGAAATTTGGGTGATAGGCCTATGGTATGAACGACGTCGCTCGGGAAAGAGGCGGCAAGGAAGAAACTACAGGAGAAGGATTGAGAATCTAGCTCTATTGGGAGAAGATCGACTTTGAACTATTTTTCAGCAAAAGAATCAATAATACAGATATGGTATGAAACGTTGAGGAGTATTGGCTAGCACAAATAGCTGATGAAAAAGAGTTCACTGTGGTTGAGTAAAAGGAGTCATGATGTCAGTTTCCTTTTGGGATTTCCTGGGTGTGATAATATTGGAATTTCTAAACTGGGTAGTAATGGAAGGAACACATATGCTCAATTGTAAGATAGGTACAACATGCATAAATACCAGTTTTACAGATACTTGTGATGGAGACATGACCTACATCCATGCATTAGAAATCTCATTAAACGTCCTGATTGCAGCCATTTGGAGGACACATTTCTGATGGGGATATGGGAAGAAAGATGATATCCTTGCACTACTGGTCACTAGTAATAAATACTATGGACATATGTGAGGTGTTGCAACAGATGCTAGAGCAAGATGTGAGTGAACTAACTGAACAGGGGTGGCAGAAGTGCAAACTGGCACAACGCACAACTGCCATTTCATCTCAATTCTGGTTAATTGAGTTGATATACCTTTATTGGGTGTACACCACATGATGCAAGCTATGGAAAATTGGCAGTGCGGATTATCCTGACTGTCTCCAATGTCAGGCAAGCCAGGGGAATTTATTTGCATGATGTGGGTGTGCCGCAAGAATATGATTTTCTTGGAAGGAGTACTTAAAACGATAGGGAATGTATTGGGCTGGCATGTGGAAAGGACCCCTAGACGACCTGCTACACCTCTTAGAAAATATAGATGCAAACATGTAAATTATCCCTACTGCACTTGGGGCTTGTATTGACAAAATAAGATAAAGCTAAAAATTGGAGGCAGGGGATCCCTTGGACTTGGAGATGTGGACGCGGTGTCTCAACCATTGCACGATGATGGAAATACTAGTATATATATATGGAGCACTGAGCTGCCCACACAAGCACATGAGTGTTTGGGGAAACTGGATGGAGTACAAAGAAATAGATGTGGAATTGGGCTGAGACACCTAATATGGGGGCACACCACTACAGAGAACAAGGAGGCAGAACCTAAAGTAACGCCAATGACACGTAGATGTATGTGAGTAACTGATGAGTAACTATGGTATCTACTTTTGATTACTGTATGCCATTTCATTTTGCTTTCACTTATTACCTTTTTTCTTGTTTTTCAATATAAATGAATGCCAATGTAAATGTTTAATAAAAAAAAGTGACAGCCAAGAGGAGTGTATTTGGAAGAATTAGGCTGTACTCATTTGGGACCCCCAACACCAGCTAAGAATCCCTTACCATTCTCTCAAGGACTTGTTGTTTCTGAGTGAAGGTTATGTCCATCAGTTGTTCTTCATTCATTCCTTTCCAGCGGTCAGAAATCACACGGTGTGGCCCAAATGCACTAGTTGCTTGCTCAGGGTTTTCTGAAAGAAGGTCCCCCTGAAGGAGGTTGGAAATCTCAACAGTATTGTCTTCCTCATTCTGTTGCTTTTCAATCCTTTTCCTTTCAGAGGACTCCATAGCCTAAAAAACGACATCAAAATATAATATAACTTCCTGTATAAAAAAACCTTTAAACATTATCAAAAAATCAAAGTTGGATTCTACAGCGCTTAGCCTTTTAATATACTGGCTGAAGATCCTTACTGCGTCAGAATGATACTTCACATTCCCTAGCCAAGTAAGAAGTCCAATTCATGCAGCAGTAGGCCAGACAGCTGCTATCGAAATGCCTGCACTGCTATATTGTTTCGAAAAGTACATTTGTTACAGGCAATACTTTCCTTCCAGCTGGCAGCGATTAACTTGTGATATATTACAGGGCCAACCTATTCCTAATGTTGGTCTTTATACCTAAAGGTCTGTCTTGCTATAAGCCCTTTCTTGTACAATCAACCACATGGACTGCAAGCTATTGCTTATGTATTTCACTGAATTATGAAGAACAACTATGAACTGCATACCTGAGCCATATTAAATTCCTTAGTATTCATACAAACAAGTCGTCTTGTTTCTTCCTCGATCCTTTGCAGTTCCATAGCCCGCTGGTCCAGCTCAATTCTGGTTTTGTCATATAGTTCATCTATAACCAAAATAACATTTGGTAAAATGCATAGACTTCAATTAATCTATAAATTAAACAACACTAACAAGTCAAATAAGGCCTAGACTTTCGGTATCGAATTACTGAAAGGATGAAGATACACTTTATGCTGTTTATGTTAAGTGTACTTGTCCAACTGACCTTTCTGCAATTGTAATTGCACTCTAAAATAAGAATCAAATGGAGATAGCTGCAAAACTCTCATCATTACCAACTAACTTGCAACTAGACACTGGAGCTGGTTAGAATAGGGAGGTATCTGTTTGGTCAGTCATGACGTGTAAGTTGCCTTGGCGCTACTGACGTTCGAGACACTAGTTGAGGACGCTGAGTTGCCAGCAGGCCAATTCCTCCTACATACATCCCTCCTGAAGACTCCGACGGCTGCCTGGGGGGACCTAACCGACTACCGACACAACTACTACTACAATACCTGCATGTAATGGGTGCGGGATATAAAGGTAGTGCATTGGTTGGTAGAGGCGCATCTTACACTTACTCTGAAACCAATGCAAAGGCTCCGAGTTAGTTGGGAAACAGATAGAGGCCGGCCTGGACTGATAAGGAATGGGACACTGTACTGGCATGCTCCAGATACATACCGAGAAACTCCAGATTCAAACTCATACAAACATTCATCATACAGAGGGCGTACAAGATAAACAGATATTTTCATATCGCCACCTCTGCGTGCCCGTGCTGCCAGGAGCTAGATGCGGACCTACTCCACATGCTCTGTGCTTGCGCATCCCTCCAACATTATTGGCAGGAGGTAGTCACAACACTTGCCTTATGCACGAACATTACTCTGCCACTGTCATGGGAGATTTGCCTTCTACGGCTTTATGCCAGATCAAAAAACAATAAGGTCACCTCGAGATTCCGGGATTTGGGTTTAATTTCTGTGTAAGACTTATAACTAAAAAATGGAAACATGCAGATCCACCAGAGGTGGCTAGCTGGAAACGCTCACTTACAATATGGGCACAAGCGGGGAGCACAGCGCTACATATGGAGGAGACGGCAGGGCTCCGCCAATATCCTTTTGTGAAGGGCTGGGACAATATACTCACCGCCATTCAATGCAGAGATGCAGTGGAGGATGTGGTTGCCCAAACCACTGACCTGCAATAGACACAAGTGTCTTGCCGCATGATTACGCGGAACTGGTAAACTTTGGCCCGAATGAAATTACACATTCATAAGTCCCTCCGTTCGTTATGAGCGACTACCCAGACCTTGCACACCTCTGGGTGTGAAGATGCCCACTGCTGTTTTACAGCTATATGTAGGAACATGCCTTAATTTAACCCCCACCCCCAGACTAAGAAAATACACCTTCACACCCAGTTATGTAACATTGACCCAACTTATACCTCATAGATGGCAGTTTTCACATTAGAAGTTTTTTTTTGATTATATGTTTTAGAACACAGGTCTTATTGGTATCCTAAAGTGGCTTCCTACTTCATAGTGCCATTATGTGCTATTTTGTATACAATGATTTTCATATCAGAATGACAGACTATTTTTATATGTTAAGATTGCATATATTGCAGGCACTGTAATTCTGGCTCTGATTGGAAGTGTCCTGACCACGATCTAAATGAACATGATTACGATTTATAGATCATGATGTAGCAATACATGCGAGCAATGGCACACTGGAACCTTACAACACGTATCCCACACGATGTATGTATCTGTAAGCAAGAATAGTATATCAGTAATACTTTCATATTATTGTAGCATATATTGCTATCGTCACATGGGTTCTATATTTCTCCGATGGACATTTGGAAATCTTGTATAACGTCATGATGCCAATTATGATAAAATCAGAAAACACCAATGAAGAAATTTAAATTAAAAAAACATAATTACGTGTACTTTGCCTCAATGAAAACAAATATGTGCATTATACACATTTAAAAAATAAACATTAAGTAGCATGTTTATCAAACATATTAATGACATACATGGCTCTAGGCATCCTAGTTTAGAATGGTGCCAATTCTTTTATTCACCATCCAGGTATAATATAAAGTCACTATAAATAGTGATTTTCTGTTTTTTAGGAGCATCTTTCCACCACAAGGAAGATCTGACTCAGCTGGAACCTCCAGCCTACTTGCATCAAGAAAAAGAGGATGTGGTACTGAAAAAGAAGCCTTACCTTTCAAATGAGATGCCACATTAACCAAGAAAACATCAGTAAAAGTCTCCATTGCAACCTACCTAACATTTTTTTTTGCTTTGAGTGCAGACTGTTCAGGCCACATACATGCCTCCTTAAAGGAGGATATTGAAAAAGTAGTATAATCTCTGCAAGACAGTGGCTGTAGGTAAAGAAGGACACAATTGCATCTTGTTTGAAGGAAGCTGCAATAGGCGGTAAACAAAAGTCCAAGAATCCTCTTTATTTGTTATAAAATCTCAGGTGCCTGACCAGTGTGTTCGGAGCAGGATGATGGAAAAAGACGAGGTTTTTACCTTAAAAAGCTCTCTCTCTATGGAGAACAAAATACATGGTCCGTTAAAAGGGAAAAATAACTGCCCTTATTAAAATTCAGGTTTGAGATTTGTAATGCCTCAAGCCTATGGGCTATAGATGGCTGAGGAAGTTTCCCATGAACCTCTCCTGACAAGCTAAGGAAAGATTGAAGCAATGTTACCACAGATTATAGTGCCGTAGCTAGTACGAAATTGCTGCCGTTTTCCTCTTTGCCCTTCTCCTGCTTTTGTATTCTTCCTCTTACGATCTTTACTTTGTTTCATAAACCTAACATACCACAGGACCTATGTGCTTCCTACCTCCCTATTTATCTTATTAACACAGAGACTAAAATATTGGCTAAAGTATTGGCCACACAAATGGGCAGGGTGATAATGTCCTTATCCTGAATGATACAACTTCATGCCTCTCAGATCCACTAGAAATAATATCAGAATGTTAAATAACGCACACTTACTGAACATCAACAGTAGCCATTGGTTGTTATGATAGTGGAGTTTGGAAAAGCGTTTGACGTTTTACGATCTTTACTCTGCGAAGGTGAATTTCCAGAAACATTCTCTGTCTCGCAAGGAGGAGCTGATTTAGATTTGAAAAGTCTTGCTCTGTACAAATTCTTTGATGAACAATTGTTTAATGAGGATATCAATACACAAACATGTAAAGTCAACATTACATCCCACATGGCAAACGTAAACTTTTTCACTAAATATAATTATTTCCGCTAGACGGAGGATACATCTGGGACACAAGTTAAATCATTCATCAGTGCTATTTTGATGGATATTGAAAAGGTATGAAAATGGTCAAGCACTCCCCAGGTCTCAGACCACTGGTCTGAAATGACAGAGCAGGCCTGTTAGATAGCTCTATAAACCCCTATGGTTCATCTTAAAGCAGGTTTGGGGCAGCACCCGGTGTTTTGGGGCTACCAAAACATTAAACCCAAAATCCTCTGGAACAATTTCCTGCCAGAATTCTGCCTCAATCTCTGAAAGTAGGGATTTGTGATTTGGGCTTCAGCATTCAGCCCGAAGAGTCTGATTAACCTTAGGATGCTAGGCAGTGTACAACAACATTCTTTGAAAGGAGAATCCATTGGTGGTGCAACTAGAACAGACGTACTGTTTTCAATGTGAACATGTCGTTCAATACCATCAGACCCAAACCGTGGAGGTTGGTGCTGTCCCTCATATAGATATTCACAAGTGTGTGCGACCAAATATTCCCAATGCTGGACAGCCATTAGAAGGTCCCTGAACTTGATGGGCAACCATTTCACTTGTCCCCAAGTGCATTACTGACTTGGATAACGCATGTGGTTCTGAATCCCCCTTCCTAAGAGGGACACCTTTTATCCCCCACCAAAGCCAAGTGCTTCCATCAATACAGGTAATTACTTGGGCAAAAACATCTGACAGTATTCCATGATCCCAAAATAATTTCAACACAGAAAAAAATAATAGCCCACCGATCCCTGTTCGTCAAAAAGGAGAGCGCTCTAAAGCTGCTTGTCACATGTGATGGTTTTTATGAAAGCTGTTGGAAAGAGCATTTGTAGCAGTAGCAGGATTTTTTTCCATACAATCAAATCAAAAACGCAAAAATAGAACATATTTCCTTCAGGCAGGGTGTACTGCAAAAAAAACAGACTGCTGTCCAAACAAGCATTTGCAATGCAATAGGTCTCGCATTTATGCGAGCTTAAGCTATTGGCATTGTAAATGACAATACCTTTTTTTCTGTTTTGATTTTTAAAACCAAAATAAAAGGCCTTGTCATTTACAATGCCTATAGCTTAAACTTGTGTAAATGCAAGACCTATTGCGTTGCAAATGCTTGTTTTTAGCAGATACAAGCCTTTCATTTGTCATCAACATGGACGAGAGGCCAATATGCCCCAACATGAGCCATGCCTTTAGTACCACCTACTGCAGGCAAGCAGATGTGCAATTGCATTGCTACATTAAGTATTAACATTGCTACAAACAGCATTTAAGTCCACGCCACACAACTGATATGGTGTGGAACAGTGGCAGGTCCTTTGCAAAGGTTAGTCTACCTTTTGTTGCCTACTGCAGTAGGCATGAGTTAAACAGGTAAAGGGGAAGCTTTTGCTCACAGTATGTGTGATAAAATGGCAAAATAGTAAAATTAGACTGCAACACAATGTGTTAAATTTCACCATATAATTAGCCTTTTTTTGTTTCAAAATTTAAGGACACACGTCACTATGAGTTTTGTACGTCGCTGCAATATTCCAGTGGCGAAGCACATAATCCAAAGGTCCTTGCTGCATAGCCCCAGTATAGCCACCCAGCCCCAGTATTTGGCTCTTAGATGCTGCATAGCTCAAGTAGCCTCGATTAATGGTAAATGAGATTAACATTGCAAAACACCCAACGTACACAACTTGAACAAAAAAAAAAGGCTGTAAAGTAGCCACGGGATGTCTTCAGGGTGGCCTCAACCTTTAACAGTCACAAGCATAATGCACATTTGAAGTATAGCATGATAACATCAGTAACACACTAATGGAAAAGCGACAGGAGACTCAGAAAGAGTAAGGGACGGTACAAGAACCCATAGGAGACCAGTAGAAGACAGCCCAAGAGACTTATGTTTCAGCCTTGTTGGAACTTATCAATAAGGTGCAGCATATGTCCCATGGTACAAGGACCTATGTGATCCACGTGTGGTTAAACCACTTGCATTTAGGGTCTCTCACTACGAAAAACAAAACACAAGCTGTTGGATAAAATGCTTACATTAATCGTACATTAGAATATACATTTTTGGGGGTTAACATTCCAGAATCAGATAAACCAAGCTGATTAATGTCTGGTCCCCCAGTACTTTTGCTGGACAATTTGCCTACTTGCAAGAACGTGAAATTTCCAGGTGAAAAGACCACTGATTTGTAGTAATAAGTAGTACATTTTAAGAAACTTAATTTCGAAACATGATTTATCCATAAAAGAAAATTACTTTTAACCACTTGAGTGCTAGGGTTATCCCTCCCATCCCTGGTGCAGAGCCTTTTTTGGATGTTTGGGACAGTTTGCACTTACACCTTCTGAACCTTTTTCCCATAGAAGGTATTTAGACCACATTTGTGTCCCGTTTCCCCTCACATCTTAGGGATTTTAAAGATTTCCATGGTCTGTGGACTCCTCTTCCCTATAACGGAACAGAGAAAGTAGACAAAACATAGGTAACTTTTGGGTGTTCTTGAAGAAATGCTGTGCAAGAGTGCAAATGTTAGTTTTTTCTGAAAATGGGTTAAATGAAAGATTTGCTTTGTTAAGATATTATACCAAAGGTTTTGCATTTTTCTAAGCTATAGTCATTGTCTCTATTTTTTTCTGGTTTCAGACTAGGTGCAGTTGGTGGTGCCTTCAGCAATGAATCATTTGTGTTGACTGCTCATGGTTTTCCCTAACAAACTAATCTTTGAAACTTAAAAATAACGTTTTCATCTGTAACTTTTTGCCCCGAAGGCTGGTTTACAAAAATGGCATATCGGTATGTCCGATAGACCCTTCTGGCCACAGGCATATATAGTGTTTGTTGGTTGTCCAAAAACTTGTGAAACCCAGAGCCAAAAATTGAGCTGCAGTGGTTAATTCTTTTTAATTGTGTACCGACTAAGCAGCAGTTCACATGGTAAAATTTAGTGAATTAAAAATGAGCATGAAGGGAACCTAGGTATTCCGAAATGTGCACAAGCCACTGAGTTTAGGACCAGGGGCTTTGTACACTCCTGAATACAGGGTTACTATTCTACCAAGTGATTCATGGGGTATTTTGCAAAATGTGTTCTTTCTTCTGCACGGTTTTATATTTGAAAGTCAAAATGGAAAGAAATCTAATTGGCAGTAACAAATGTTTCACTTTTCTGTGTTCCCACACTTCTAATAAAAACTGTTCCTGCTTGTGTGGATGGGCCATGATCCTGCAACAAAAAAGCACCAAAATGCAATGTGAAGAAATCAAATTGAATGGAACTGTTTAATCAGTTTCAGTAGCTGTGGAATTTAGACCTCTGCTCTGCCGCCACCCAGGGAAACCTACCAAATCCAGATATTTCTGAAGACTAGGGACCTGGAGGAGACCAGGGTGGTCTGCTTTGCACTGATACCACTTTTTCTTTCTCACAATGCCCTTAAAATATCAAACCTTGGCCAAAACAGGTTTTCCTCACCTTTCTGTGAAAATCTAGGGGAATTCACAAAAGTTCTACCAACTATCCTTTGCACATTTCTCCCAATAAAAACGGCAAATGAGAGGAAATTGTGATTTACTCCTTAAACCCCACCGGGATAGAAAGGCTGTGGCTTTAGGTTTGAGGGTTCGGCTTACTGACAGGGTGGGCTGGCCTCCACCCCTTTTTTTGCCCCAGTCTAAAATATATTGTAACTAGTCTGCTTTCTACCCCGAAGGCAAACCCCCAAATGGGGTAGATTCACCATCAGCCCTCCGGGGTAGAAGGACTGTAAACTCGACACTGGTATGCTAGGGTGAAGTAGCTTGCCCCTGTCTGGTAATCTTTCTACACTCCACCGTGGGAGAAGATTGGAGGTAAACTCTCCCAATCCACCCTACATGGAGCGGAAAGAATGTTGTGCCTACTCTGAAGCAATCTTTAAGAAGTTCGTAAATAAATCTACAAAATTGCAAAGTTGGATGGCAGACAAAGATACCTTGTCAAAACATCGCCATGGGTGGCTGGTGTTGAAATCATTCCACTTTAACCCCTTGCCTGCTGATGACGGAACCGCTCCGTCATCAGCTGCGGTGGCGCTGTGCTGATGACGGAGCGGTTCCGTCATGGCCCGCTCGGCGCTCCTGGGCGGCGCGAATTCCGGGCCTGCGCTGAGCGTTCCATTGAGCGGGGCGGGCCATGACGGAACGGCTCCGTCATAAGCACAGCGCCACCGACGCTGGTGACGGAGCGGTTCCGTCACCAGCATGCGGCCGCCCCGCCCCTTAGCACTGCTGCGGAATAGCCGCCGCAGTGAAGGGGTTAAGGGAATCAGCCCTGCTTTCTGCATCTTACCACCGGAAGATCAAACAGTCGTTTTTGGCCCTAAGATTTGGAGAAATACCCACGCTAGATCTTATGCCAAAATGGAGGATGTCCGGTCAAAGTGAAGACCATTCTTGCCATCTATGACATCAGGGGCCTGAATCTCTGCTTCACATTGTCTGTGTTTGTCCCTCTTTGATGTTTCAACTGAGAGTTCTATTAAGACGGGAGTTCCTTGAACGGGGAATTAGGTCCTGCAGGCATGCACTTGTGGAGTCCATGAACCCAATCAACACCATGCTGAACATTAGACTGACTCAGTTATTGATCTGTTTTAAGAAAATAATCAGCTAACAGGATATGTGATGTGTAATCTGGAGGTGGTCCCTAAATGTAATCCCAAATTGTGATAGCTCGGAAACCCTTAACGTTAACAGAGCATGCACAGTAACTGTGAAGGACGGGCTGCTAGGGACTGAAACTAGTAGTTCCCTATCCCATTAGACTCACATAAATACTTTATTTCTGTATTTTTAAAGATGTGAATATTTGTATAATGGTTTTTAATAGTGGGTTTCACAGTCCATCTGGCACTGTATTCATACCTTTTTTAGTACCGCTTATAGGCATTTTAATTATATATATATATATATTATCGTACTTAAGAGACATTTTAGTTATCGGTGCAAAAAGCTTGCTTTTTATACATTGGGGTAACAAATGATTCCTGTTTAGTCACTTTTTATCTAACATAGATAAGTGTTGGTATCCTGACTACAATTTCCAGGAAGTAAAGTTGAAGAAAGCAAATGGTATGTAGCGTGAAGAGTCGAGGCTGTACTAGCTGTATGACATATCTGTTTTACATCCATTTTACTTTTTATTCGTTACGTACTTTTTAACCGTGTGATTTTGTTTATGGTTTTAATTGACTAATAAACTAAACTAAAAACTACTCTCTGTCTCCCTGGGAGGTAGATTAGTGATAAACACCCTCAATCAGCCCTCCTTGGGGGCAGATTGGGAGTGAACACTCCTTATCTGCTCCCCAAGGGAGCAGAAACATGTTTGTGCATTATTATGAGTGTAGCAGTAGCCCAATGCCAAGAGGGTTTAAGGGGGGGCGGGCACTTCCTCCTTCAATAAAAAATCTGTGGTGTCTAGAGGACTGCTAGGGGATCACACTTCTGCAGCAATCCCTAAGCATGGATTCACTAGCAAGAGATGCTAGGAGATTATCCTTTTCTAAAATTACCACTTCTTTCGAGGACTGAGATATGGCCCCAAGCACCAATACAAGAGAAAGTCAAATGAGCCGACAGGCACTCTCAGCCTGATGAGTCAGAATGGCATGAGTGCTGACAGTCATTCTGAACGCCAAAAGAAACAGCCTTGGCGGCTAGGGAAGCTCTTCCCCAGCGAATCCATGCCCTGGGCGCTTTGACGTGACCCTCACATCAATTATTGCCCAGCAGAAAGCGCTGTTGATGTGGAATTCACATCGATAGCACCCAAAGGTTGGTGGCTTAATTCAGAGAAGTAATCAGTCAATCACAGAAAGGCAACCTCACTCTGCATTCAACAATATCATTCTAACATATGTACACTCAGGTGAAGTAGAATGATGCACTCTGAATTTAAGAACAAAACACCCACTTCTGAACATTTCAGCCTAATTGCACTGAAGCAAAACACCAATATGTCAAAGCATTGAAACACGCCTAAGAACATAAAAATAAAATGTTAGGAAAATAATTTAATAGGAAAAAGTCTCTGAACTGTTAAAGGGCAAGCGATTGGAAGTCTCCACATGACAAATAAAAACACAGAATTAAAGCAGCTGCAATTGGCACAGGACGTCCTTGAAGATCTCTGTCTGAGTAAACTTCAGTCTTAAAGGCCTTATCACTTAAGAAGCAGTTCACATTTGAAAGAAACATTAGGACATTTATTTTGTGATATATTTTCTCAAGTATGTTCCAGGATCACTTAAAAAAAGAGGCATTATTCTGCGGATTATGATTTGTAATGAAGCTCCCTTGACTGAGAAAATAATGTACTGCCAGCCTTACAAAAGCATCCATTGAGCTGAAAGAGACTCCCATAAATACATAGAAGAATAGAAATCATTGAAATTTAAAGTCCTTTTAAAAGCAGATATCGTATACTAAGTGGCACTACCAGTTGGTGAAAGTCAAGGCGTCTACCCATTGTCTATCATTAAGTTGCTCGAAGTCCTCTAGTGAAGGGATGTAGAGAAGACAACTCAGCGGGCTGCCCAAAGAAGTGGGAGAAAGTGTGAGATAACTGGTGGAACTTTCTAGGGTGCTGAGTACGGGGGGCTGATTCAGGGACGGAAGGATAGACATTGTCATTTGGAAGCCTGCTAACTCTGTATATTCCAAAATATCATTGGCCATAAGGGCTCCATCTGAAATGTATATTCATACTTTACCTTTGCAATTTGCTGCTGTAACCGAAATGTACACTAAATGCTCGCTTTCATGTCACTGCTGTACTGTCTGCTGAGCAATGTTTCAATAAAAAGAGTTTTATAAAAAAAAGATTACGCAGCCTTAGTATTTTATACCGACCTTCATCAGAGTCATTTGAGGACTTCTGATCACAACTTTGGGCCCCAGCACTTGTTCTTTTAAAAATTAAGCACTGCAGTACAGCCAGCAAAACCAGGTTCTATCAGTTATGGTAAATATTTTGTAGTGTTGACTGGTATCTTCATTTTGAAGAACTATCTATGTTCTTGTAAACTCTGAGAATACCACTACACATATTTGTTTTGAATATAAAATCACAGCACCTGCACACTTCTTGTCGGCTTTTGCTTTCTCCAATTCTCTTTGCTGCTGAAGTGACCATTCTCGAAGTTGCTCTTGCTGCAGCTTCTGCCGGTCATTCTGGGTTAGGTCTTCGCCAAGAAGGCGCTGCACACCTGACACTGAGCACCGGGGATCTTTATCTGAGGTTCGAGCAGGAAGCTCTTTCTTAAGAGCCTGAGGATCATAAAGATCAAATTCCCTGCGGTCTTCTCGCTTTTGAAAGCACTTCTGGAAATCAGCGATGGCTTTGTTAAAGTGTACCACGTCCTCTTTTTGCCGTTCGTCCAGTAAGCAGGCGATCTGATCATTCTGCACCATTTGCTTAGCTATCAAGGTAAGAGAAAAAACATTAAATAGCACACAGTACCTTTTTTGTTTACTTTTGTCCACCAACCCCACCCTCAAACACCATTCATTTAATGCTACAGGTCATTTGTGTATTGTTAAACTGAAGAGATGCAAGCAATACCTTTCTCATCAGGAGGGCTTTCAGCTAATCCAGGCTTTTTAACCAATATCGCTTTATGTCCTTGGGATGTTAGATCCACAATTGTGAATAAAAAAGCAAAACTGCAGGGCCCAGCTTGTGAAGTGTTGTTGATTAAAAAGCGAGGGTTGGCTTAAAGTGCTTCTGATAACATTGGTGGTTAGACACTTTGCCACTGCAAAATATTCCTTGGGTTTGGTTGACGAGAAAGCAGACTTGGCTCGGATTGTGGGTCACATCTTTATTATGGGTCCAGGTGTTTCATATGAAGGACAGGCCACACTTTGTTCTTTTCCAGACCACAATTTGCTCTTGTACAGAAGCTGGTCATGATCCTTGCCACATCCAGGTATGCTTGGTTTACAATGTAACAGTGTAACATGTTAATTCATCTCCCAATCAAGGTCGATCCCCACATTTGACAACGCACAGTAAGCACAATTTTAACTATGTATCTCCAGAACACGTATACCAGATAGCACAAGCTTTCGACATTCCCCACTATCGTAGATTGCTTCTTTATATACATTTACATTGTTTTTTTACTCATGCATATTTTTACAATTAAGACAGTAGAACGAGCAACCCTATGGCTGCCACCATATGCCATAGTGATCTAGAAGTGGAAAAACAGAAAACCCTGCTAGTTCATTAAAAAAGTGGGTATTTATACAGTCATTTAGGGCTCAAATGAGGATGGTAGGAAAGTAACATTACAGCAAGGGAGTTTCAGTGCATTTAACGAAAGGAACATGCTTTCATTAGAAGGGGGATGAAAAGCCTATTTATAAAATAGGTTCCTAACCATAGATTAGGAAAAATAAATCCCAAACCTCTTCCTTTTATTTATAGGAACAGTCAGTGGGTTAAGGTGGGCTGATCTAAGCCAATGGCTAGAGGTATAGTGCTGGATTCTGGAAGATATGAAAGGTGGACTGTTGCCATGAAGGAATATTAAATAATAATAATATAATATAATAATAAAGGAGTTTGTAAAGCGCCTGGTGACGCCATCCCGGCGTATCCCCGCGCTGTGGAGAGAGTAGCAAGAGAGAGGGCGAAATTAAAGGTTATACAGGTAGGTTTTTAAAAGTTTCCTGAAAATTGTTTCTGTTCCAGCTAGTCTAATGTTCATGGGGAGGGAATTCCAGTTTTTGGCCGCCAGCACACGAAAGGAACGTCCTCCCATTCTGGCCCTCCTTATGCGAGGAATTTTGAGGAGACCAGTTCCCATAGAGCGAAGTGCTCTATTTGGCTCATAGGGTATGGCTAGGTCCTTGAGGTATTCAGGGGCTTTCATAGAGTTAATCCTGTAGCATATGAGCAGTGCTTTGAAGAGGATCCTTTTTTTATAGGAAGCCAATGGAGAGCATCCAAGGTGGGTTTAGAAGGAGCTCTTTTGGGTAGCCTAAGGACTAACCGTGCAGCTGTATTTTGGAGGACTTGTAGCTTTTTCATATTCTTTTCTGTTGTCCCTAAAAGTAGCACATTACCGTAATCAATACAGGAAATGACTAGTGCTTGGGTCAGGGTGCGTCTGGCCTGTAAAGGAAGGAGGTCCAGAGTTCGATTTAAGGTTTTTAGCACCCCAAAGCACTTCCCTGCTACTTTATGGACGTGGCTGTCAAAAGAGAGTTTGGGATCAACCCAGACCCCTAAATTCTTGGCTTCCTTGCCGGGGGTAGGTAAAGGACCCAGACAAGGAGGCCACCAATCCTGAGTCCAGCTGGTATCGCTACCACCTATCACAAGAACCTCTGTTTTGGAGCCATTGAGTTTCAGGCAGTGTTGGTTCATCCAACCTGCCAGCTCCTGCATGCAGCTTTTGAAGTTAGTAGCAGCTAAGGTAGGGGCTTGGGATAGCGAGATAAGCAGTTGGGTATCGTCGGCGTAGGATACTAATTTTATGCCGTTCGATTGTACCACATCTGCCAGTGGGGCCATATAAAGATTGAACAGGGTGGGGCTCAGGGCGGAGCCCTGAGGCATCCCCTGTTCAAGAGCTATGCTGTCTGAGAGGAAAGTACCTCTCTGGACCTGAAAGCTGCGGCCTAAGAGGAAAGCTTTTAGCCAACCTAGTGCTGTTTTGGTGACCCCAGCTTTGTTTAGACACTGTAGCAAGATGGAGTGTGCTACAGTGTCAAACGCAGCGCTGAGGTCCAGCATGATGAGTGCCATTGTGTGACCCTCGTCAGCTCCTGCCCGAAGAGTTTCAGTCGCTCTTAGGAGGGCTGTCTCAGTAGAATAGTTCGTTCTGAAACCAGATTGGGATCCATGCAGGGAATTATTGGATTCTAAGTGGGTCATAAGTTGCTTATTTGCAATTTTTTCGGCCACTTTCGCAGGATAGGGAAGGAGGGAAATGGGTCGCAGATTTTCTAATGTATCCTGACTGACATTAGGTTTCTTTTTAATGGGCAGTACTATAGCTTTTTTCCAATCCTCCGGGAGGCAAGCCGAGGAAAAGGATACTTGAATGACATGCCTGAAGTAAGGTTCCAGTACTTGTAGGCTAGTGGTTAGAACTTTTGGAGGGGCTGGGTCACGAGGGGAGCCCATTTCACGCTTTTGCAAATGTTTAAAAGCGTTTCCGTAGGAGGTACCGAAAAGTATTGGAGGCAGTGCTCCATAGGATCAATTTCTGAGCTTTCCTTAAAATCGTGACCAGAAGTCAAGTGTCCAGAGAAATTAGCATAAATGGTGGTGATTTTCCCGGAGAAATACTGCGCTATTTTATTACAAGTTTCTACCGAATCATTGCAGGATTGGGTGTCATTGGTGAGCACCGAAATTTCTTTGAAAATTTTGAACAGCTCTTTAGAGGAGTTCTCAGCTTCCCCAATACGGATTTTATAGTGAAGAGCTTTAGAGGAGCGAATTTTTTTATTATATTGTTTTTGAGCATTTTTGTACTGTGTTTTAATGGTAGGACAGAAATTGGTGCGCCATTCACGTTCTAATTTCTTGCAAGCAGATTTAATGGCCTGAAGTTCAGGCGTATACCACGGGGTAGATTTCCTCACATTGTTAAGGTTTTTCATTTTCCGAATAGGAGCGGTGCTGTCTAGGGCCTTTAAAATGTGATTCTGCAAGTGACTGTAGGCTGTTTCACAGTCTGTGCCTCCCAAGGGACCTCCTATTTCGAGTAACTTGTTAAAAGTCTCATGGGAAAAAAAATTCCAATTCCGTCGCAGGTAACGGTGATTACAGGCTGGTTTAGGATCAGGTTCAGATAGCTGAATGACAAATGGAATTATGAAGTGATCCGACCAGGGTACCGGAATAGGGGAGGTGGCTTGTACTCCGGAACCATTCATAAAGATAGGGTCTAAGAGGTGGCCCAGTCTGTGAGTGGGATCATTGTTTATAAGGTCGAGCTGTAGAGACATAAGTTCAGACCTGATGTCCTTAGCCTCTGTATCGAGGGGATCATCAAAGTGAACATTCATATCACCAAGCACCATCAGTCTGTTTTTCCTTATTGCAAGGTGTGCTGTGGCTTCTATCAGGCAGGTTGTGAAGTCATACAGTCTGCCAGGAGGTCTGTATACAAGAATGCCTGACAGGGAAAGTTGGGGTCCGATGACTATAGTGAAAGAGCCTGCTTCACAGTGGTCAATTGTAATGGGGGATAGGGAGCAGACTATGGGAGATTTAATAGCTATAGCAATTCCTCCTCCCCTACCATCCTTCCTGTCTATTCTGGCGAGGGAGTAGCCAGGAGGCATAGCCTCTATAATGTCAGGGTCAGAAAATTCACCTAACCAAGTCTCAGTTAAGAACAGGATATCGAAACCTTCATCCTCGAGTAAATGATAAATTTGAGAGCTGTGTTTGCTAAGTGAACGGCAGTTAATTAGTCCAGCCTTAATCTGCCTAGTAAGAGGAGCCTTAGTAGGTGACTGGTTCAGCGTGAATGAGCACGAAGGGCAGCTATGCAGGAAAGGCGCCTCAATAGCATGTTTGCATGGAAGGGTGACATCGGGACATAAATCTAGCAGTTCCTGCCTATCATACTGTAACGGTGGAGAGTGAGGGTGGCAAGGAGTCCTAGCCCCGCGCCCCGTCCTGTCGCGGACGGGCGCAGACGGGCTAGACTTTGGCTCGACTTCGGCGCGCTTCCGGCGCGCCCGCTGCACGCGTCCGCTGCGCGGTCGCGGTCCTACGCACATTTATGGTCAGGTAGGGGCAGCTAGAGCGCTGACCTTGCAGCCCTGAGCCCGGAGTGCTGGGCTCCTCCTCCACCCTCCGCAGCAAACGCCCAAGATGGACGCGGCGGACCGGGGCGGGAGATGTAAAGAGTGAAATCCCAAGCAACAGTAACGTTAGCCAACAAGGTGAGGCAACAGTTTTAAAATGTACATAGTAATTTTAAACACAAGAAATACACTGAACGAATAAAATTAGCAGTCGCTAAGTTTTAAAAACGCAATTTATCAGCGCTCGCAGTGCAGGACTAGAGGCACACAGCGCAAGTAGATAGGGTCAGCCACTGCCACCGGCTAGACTCTTCTCCACCACGCGCGTGTGCTAAGACAGGGTTTTTATCACTCACACGAACAGCGCAGCTAGAGCGCTGACCTTGCAGCCCTGAGCCCGGAGTGCTGGGCTCCTCCTCCACCCTCCGCAGCAAACGCCCAAGATGGACGCGGCGGACCGTCTGTTTAAAACTAAACAGACGGCTTTAAAAATGGATCTGGGAGCTACCACAGCCAATGTAGTTCTTTCCTCAACAGTTTGATGTGGCAAAGTTTAGGTTACCGAAAAATCAGTCTGGCTGCTTGATTTTCCACTATTTGCAGTCTGTGAGTTAGACCAGAGGGGAGTCCCATGCAAAGAGCACTGGCAAAGTCTATACGGGACAAGACCAATGCAATTATGATATCAATAATCGCTACAAAGGTGAAATATCTTCTAATTTAACCTTATCTTCCGAAGTTGCTGGAAGCAAAATGAAGCCACTGTCACTATTTACGTTTTCATAGATAGTTGCTCATCGATAAGGATTCCAAGACTTTTTACCGCTTTTTTAGGTGAAGGGGGAGCACCTATCTCCGGAGGCTAAAAGGAAGGATTCCATAGGTGAAGTTTATTCTTAGTCATAACATTTTCTGTTTTGTCAGAGTACAGTTTCAGTTGATGGCTATTTATCTAGTTATGGATGTATAGCATGGTGCTTGGTAAGAATCTAATGTGTTATCGATGGCGAAGATCAGCTGTATATTATCAGCATAGTTGTATACCTTCACCTTTCGCTCCTGGAAGAGTGTATCAAGGGACGGATATAGCAATTGAACAGGTGGTGAGAGAAGGAGGAGCCCTGAGGCACTCCTCAACTTAGTTGAACTTTTGGTGAGTGAAATGCGAATAGGCGAACCGATATGAGATCGTTTTTTAAGAAAGGATTCCGTCCACTGGAGGGGCGTTCTTGCAAACCTGCAGTTTTGATACGATCAACCGTATCAAAGACTGCTGTAAAATCTAAAAGGACAAATGCTTGTGGGATGTCTCTGTCAGCTCCGTTTCTCAAAATATCCATGGCTGCCTAAATGACTAACTGTGGAGTGCGCTGGACGGAAGCCAGACTGGTTGAGGTCTAGGAAGGCAAACTCCTCCAGAAAAGTGCTATGATGCTGGGCCACATGTACCTCTAGTATTTTTGCCAAAAAAACAAGTAACAACATAGGTCTGTATTTTTTCACATTAGTGGAATCCTCCCCAGCTTTTTTATGAAGGGGGAGTACCACAGCCTCTTTGAATGAGTTAGGGACCTTCCCCTGCCTGAGAGAGTTATTGAGGAAGGAGATAGCTGTGTCTGGAAAGCAAGGAAAAAAATGGTGTTTTGAATGCTGGGTGGGCAGATATCTTTCGGAGACTTTAGCCACCAACTCATGTAAGCGGGCTTTGCTGATGTCTGGGAAGGTGAAGAGAGCCAAAGGTTTGCTATCTTCTGGAACGGTTGCCAATTATAGAGGTCTAGGGTGGATACTCTCTGTTATTGTCTTTATTTTGTCTATAAAAAAGGAATTCAAGACATTGCATGACTTTAGAGAGGGCATCACCAGTGTGGTTATTCTGTCTGGATTGGATAGTTATTTAACTGTCTCAAAAATGACATTTGTTTTGTTTTCGGATTTCATAATTTTGTTAAAGAAAAAAGTAGATTTTACTTCTAAAATTAATGTTTTGTAGTTTTTTATTGGCTGAACAAAAACTTCCCCTAGTTTGGCAGATGGGAAATTCTCCATGTTGCTTCTTCCTCGGGCCAATGTAGCCAGCTTGCTGTATGCCGGGTTTGGATCAACAAACTGTTCAATGAAACAGGGAATGATGACTTGTGCTCACCTTACTAGATTGAAAGAATTCAATAAATCTGCCTGTATTATTACCATTTTAGACCGCACTTGGCTGACGCTCAGGCACGATGCAAATGCGTGACAATGCATTTCTGTGCGGTGATGCAGATCACCACACTGAAATGAATTAGAGTCACGCCTGATGCCTGATACTTGGCAGGAGTGTACTTAGAACAGTGCAGTGACCGATATTTTTCTTTGTCAATTAGGCTCGTAGAGTTCGATTGAACATATCATGCAGTTTAAATACGTTTGCTTGAGCTAAATACGTGTGCATGAACTCTAGTCAAAAAGCAATGCTGATATAAATATACAGTGCCCTTTAGTTTTTACTTGCAGTGTGATTTTCTATTGTGTCTTTTGTAGCTCACTGGAAAGTCAAACAGATATTTTTGGGACTATTTAATTTTCTTTTTTTGTGTATTCAAATCATTTTTATTTGAAAAATAGAAAGAAAACAAGACAATACAATAAGGTGCAAAAAAAATACATTAAAGACAATAAATGCAATTCACCCAATACAAGACACTGATTATGATAAAAACAAAGCATGGGTTCAGGAGGGAACACAGCACCGTGTCTGCCCTCACCATAGTGCTTGATAATATCCGCATGCGCATGGATGGGGGACAGACCTCCCTCCTGATCCTTAAAGACCTCACGGCTGCCTTCGATACCCTTTCTCCCTCGGTTTTAACTTCTCGCCTGAGGGAGATTGGGGTTCAGGGGGCGGCCCTGGGGTTCCTTTCCTCTTTTCTTGACCATAGAGAGCAAAGGGTGATGCTGGGTAAATTCCTATCTCCATCCCTGTCTGTGCAATGTGGGGTCCCACAGGGGTCGGCGCTAAGCCCCACCCTTTTTAACATTTATGTGACCCCCCTTGCCAGACTTATTAGATCTTTCGGGATGGAGGTAGTTTCCTATGCGGATGACACCCAGATCCTCGTCTCTCTCTCCCAGTCAGTTACGTCGACTGCCTCCAATTTTAGATCTTGCATGGAGGCAGTCGGCCAATGGATGATTCACAACTCATTGAAACTGAATGGAGAGAAGACTGAGGTGATGGTGTTTGGAGGAAAGGAGGAGATTTGGTCAGTTGAGTGGTGGCCGGACTCATTGGGAGGTTGTCCTGATCCTACCTCCTCAGCCAAAAACCTTGGGGTTATGATTGATCCCATCCTTAGTATGTGCCAACAGGTCAACAGAACTGTATCGACCTGTTGGGGTATCATCCGCATACTAAGGAAAATTAGGCACTATCTTTCATTGAAGGCAAGGAAGCAACTTGCTGTTGCCCTCCTGGGCTCCCGTCTGGACTACTGCAATGCGCTGTATGCGGGACTGAATAAAAGTCAGCTGCAGCGCTTGCAGGTGGTCCAGAATGCAGCAGCCAGATTTGTCCTGGATCTACCCAGATGTGCCTCTGCCACCTCTGCCAGGAAGCAGCTCCACTGGCTTCCTGTTGAGGACCGGATACTTTTTAAGACCATGTGTATGGTTTATAAAGCTTTAGCAAAAAACAGCCTTACTGGAATTGGATCCATTTTGTCTCATTACAATCCTGGCAGGAACCTTCGCTCCTCAAACAGACTTCTTCTCTCAGTTCCGCGTATTCGGAAAACTAGATGGGGTGGTAAAGCCTTTTCCAATCTGGCCCCAAAGTGGTGGAATGCTCTCCCACTGGAATTAAGGTCTCTTCCCACTTTACAATTATTTAGAACTGCCCTGAAGACCCATCTCTTTGTACGCGCGTACCTGTAGTTGTGCTCTGCCTTTTCTGATCTTTTTTGATAGGCGCCTTGACACCTTCGGGTTTAGTTTGCGCAGTATAAATTGCATAATAAATAAAGCAAAGCAATAGCAAACAGAAAAGAACGTTAACACATGTGATGATCAATACATATACATATACATATACGGTTGCATAGTCATCATATATCTCTGTCTAGGTTCTCATCTCGATGGCATCTAAGACCGTCTCACGGTATAGGGCATTCGACAGGGACCTGGGCTTGCAGCCTTCACCTACGTTGCCTACGGAGGGAGAAGGAGAAAGCATCAAGGGCTTTCCACAATTTTTTGTGAGACACGCCCTGGAGATGAGTGTAGAGCTGGATTATCGGCCCCTCTCAAGAAGGACAACCAGTCTTGCCACATTTTGAAATGACACTTCAGAAGCGTTTTTCCACTTGCATAACACAACTTTGCATGCCAAAGTGAGTAGAAGATCAAGGAGCTGGCGATCAACCGCATTAGACAAGTTCGGGTCCAGTACTCCCAACAGAACATAGACAAACTCCCTTACAGGTTTGATACAGAAAATATGTTCAATGCAGTCAAAGATTCTATCCCAATATTTCTTCAAAGAGGGGCAATTAAATATCATGTGGGCCAAGTCCCCCACTCCTGCATCACAATTCCAGCACATGGGGCTATCCCTTAGATGAAGTCTAAAGAGCTTCTCTGGTGTCCAATAAGTTCTGTTGATTAACATGAGTTTAGTTTGAGATAATATAGGAGAGACCTTATTCCTAAATGCAGTAGTATAAATTATATCCCAGTCGAAAGTCATACCCGTTGTGTTGGACTCTGCTTCCCACCTCATCTCATTTCGTCTGTGTGCTTTCTGAGGAAGGGGGAGGAGCATTTTGTAGACCTTCGAGACAAAATTACTTGCCTTATTGATACGTGGGACAGAACTCCAGAGCCATGGTACAGAGGGTGTCAAGGAGCGAGCAGACAGAAGTGTTTTTAGTTTCAGGAAATCGTAAAAGTCTATTGGTGCGAGGGCGTATGTGGCTTGGAGTGAAGAGAATGGTAGAGGGTAATTTCCTTTGAAGAGATCGCTTACCATATTGATACCTTTCGCGGACCAGTGTTTCCACTGAAGGGGTACCCCGTTGATTTTTAGTGATGGGTTATGCCAAAGGTCTATGGAAGTGGATTTTTTTAGCTTTAGACCTTTGTGGTTCGACTGATCGAGTCTCAGGAGCGCCCTTCTTGTGTTTAGCAAGATATACTTTGAATGGGGTAGGTGCGCGAGGTCCATGGTGAGTAGGGCCAGGAGTGGAATAGTACCCATGATAGCTTTTTCAATATCCACCCATAGTGGGGTATATTCTGATTCCTTGTTTAGCCACTGGGCGCCCTGTTTGCATAGGAACGCTGTTTGATAGTGTCTGAAGTTTGGAAGACCCAGGCCGCCTTTTTCTTTAGCTAGCAGTAGCTTTTTCATTGATATCCTGGGCTTCTTCCCTTGCCACAGAAACGTACTAAACAGCTTCTCTACTTTATGTATAAAATCGTCAGAGAGGGTCATTGGTAGCATACTTGCTAAGTAATTTACCAGAGGTGTTACCATCATCTTCAGGGTCTCAGCCCTACCCCACCAAGATAAGTATTTAGGAGACCAGCCATCAAGCAGTTTGTTTATTTTAGTCAGAAGTATATTCTCATTAATTTGTGCTGCAGGAATTAGGTCGCTATCAAAGTCTAAGCCCAAATATTTAAAGCAGCCTGGCTGCCACGTTAGTCCAGAATCTCCTATGATATCTTTGCTCCCTATGTTATTGAGTAGTTAGACTTCTGTCTTGTCCTTGTTTAGTTTATAGCCAGATACCTTCGAGAACTCCTCGATAGTAGTGAGGAGGGCCTGTATAGCCTCCTCCGCCTTCTCTGAGACAACCAGTACGTCATCCGCATATGCCATTAATTTTATAATACAGTCGTTGAAAGGAATTCCTGGTATATTTTTGTTGTGTCTAATATTATATAGGAATGGTTCGATAGCCAATAAGAATAGTGACAGGGAAAGGGGGCATCCCTGCCTCGTTCCTTGATGTAGACGAAACAGTGACGAGAATGATCCTCCTGCTCTGACCTTCGCAACAGGGCAGAAATAGAGCGATATGATCATCCTTATAAGTGATGATCCCAGGTTAAATTTATTTAATACAGCCTCCAAGTATGCCCAGTCTACTTTATCGAATGCTTTTTCAGCATCTAGTGTTATCGCTGCTGAAGCACATGCTTTTTCTAGCACATGTGCCAGAGTCCTGGTGTTGTCGCTGGACAGCCTGTTCTTCAGAAACCCACTTGTGATGGGTGAATGAGTTTTGGTAGTATTTTCTGGAGGCGTGCAGCTAGAATGGAGGCAAAGAGCTTACAGTCAAGATTAATGAGTGAAATAGGCCTATAGTTCTTGGGTAGTGTAGGGTCTTTTCCTTCTTTCGGAAGGACCGCAATGATAGCTTCTGATCGTGTACCTTTCGTTTCTCCTGTCTCACTTATCTCCTCGAACATGTGAAGGAGTGGTTGTGTGACTACCGGGGAGAAGCATTTATAAAATCTTGCTGAGAATCCATTGGGACCGGGGGCTTTTCCGCATTTTAATGATTTTATGGCATTCTGAACTTCCAGAAACGTAATTGGACTGTTTATGTCTGCCTGTTCATCTAAGGAGAGAGACGGAAGCCTGCATTCCCCCAAGTAATCTTTGATCTTGTTGACTTCTACGTCTGTGTTCCTGGCGTAGAGTTGTTCATAGAAATCTTTAAAAAGTTCTGCTATTTTTGTCGGGTCGGATTGAGCTACACCAAGGTGATCAACGATCGAGTTTATCGTGTTTTTCTGTATTTTGAATTTAAGGTAGGCTGCTAGGCTTTTACCTGCTTTGTTCGATTTGCATAACTTGAACGTTTTCCTCCTGTCCAGCCACACACCAGCCCTCTCACTCACTATTTTATTGTACTCGTACTTTTTGTTGGCCAACTTATTTAGTGATTCATCCTTCCTGTCCTGCAAGTGTTTGCCTTTGAGAATAGATATTTCCTTTTCTAGTTCTTCTAGTTTCCTGCTAGGATTTTTATTCATGGCAGACTTAATTTTAATGATGACCCCTCTTATTGTGCTTTTTAATGCCGCCCACCTAGTCAGGTCAGTAGTGTCTCCTCTGGCATTGTGAACCAGATACTCTTTGATGGCGGTTTCAATGGTTGCCCGGTGTTGCTCATGCTTAAGAACCTCATCATTAAGGCGCCATACAGATTGGCGGGTGGATGGTTTTATGTCAGAGATGGTGAGTGTGATGCAGGAGTGGTCGGACACGAGCCTCGGTTCTATTTATGTTTCTTTAATTCTTGATATAGCGTTCTGTGTGATAAACAAATAATCAATTTGTGAGGGGAAGAGTAGAACGAGTAATCTCTCCCATCTGGGTTTTGTAGGCGCCATGTGTCGACTAAGTGGAATCGCTCACAAAGATTGAGGAAGGCCTTGTGTGATCTATTGCTACGGAAAGGGCATCGAGAGTCTCTATCCAGGGTCGGGTCTACGGGGAAGTTAAAATCTCCTGCGAGGATGTGCACTGCCGAGTCCGGGATGCTATCAATTTGTTTCGTTAGGTCTGACCAGAATTTCAAGTCACACGTATTTGGGGCATACACGTTTGTTATATAAAATTCGGTGTCGTCTTTTAGTAGTTTGGTTGTGACCCATCTCCCTTTGGTGTCAGTCGTGGAGGAGAGCAGATCAATGTTGGATTTTTTGGATATCAGAGTTACTACCCCGTTCTTTTTCCCGACTGCTTCCGAACCCGTGACTTCCGTAAAGAATTTATTTCTAAGCGTGTAGAATTGCTTAGCATCTAGCTTGGATTCCTGCAGCAGTGCAATGTCCCCTTTCTGTCTGCGAAGATAGTCTAGGATTTTTTGGCGCTTGACTGGTTTATTAAGACCCTTGACGTTGAGGGAAAGCACCTTCAGCTTTCCTACTTGAGTTACCCCAAGAGGTGTATTAACCGTGGACATAGGCATAATCGTATCTTAAATGATGTCGTGATAGAAGATAAGTTTTGTTGACTAAATCCCTGTGCGCGATAACCCACTTCCGAGCCGGTCTTTGAGAGTACATTAGAAAACCATTGAGAACCTGCAACACAAATATGATCTTAATAGCGCATTTAGGAAACAAGAAGGGAGCTGCACTGGGTTTGAGTATGAAATTCAGAATTATGTGCTTATTGACCAAGATGAGGACTTCACTTATAGCAAAATAACCTTCTTCTGTTTCAGTACACTGATAGTGTGCGCAGCCTGACGTTGATATGCAACCACCAAACAATATTAGGACAAAAATCAAAAGAAAATGAAACACCCCACACATATCCTGCCCCATCCCCTTATCCCCCCATCCACCCCTCCCCAAAAGTATGCAATAGGCATGGTGACTTGAGAAAAATAACAGCATTTTCCTCCCATGGTTTTACACTACACATTATAAGTTTTGGAACTGAGTCGTCAAGTGAACCTTTAACAATTATAACAGTAGATGCAATCGCGTATCAGAGCTTCTAAACAACTGGCAGCTGAGGCAGTGACCATTCCAGGTCTAATACAATTTGCGAACTTTGTGCATCAAGTTAACATAGTACATCAGGCGCATAATAAGCGCCGCAGCTAGTAAAGAGTGTATCTTCCTGCCTAGAAGTTCGTATATGTGGTGCGCCAGTGCCAGCAACACCCACAGAACCGATGTTCGTTTAGCAATTTCAACATTTTCAACATTTTCAGTCTATAACCTAACTATGAAGTATAGGCGTCGCAGACCTACATTTTCAGTTGGATGGACAATTGTCAGGAGCAAGTACCATATTGAATGTTATCAACGTGGTTTAAAGGAATAGGACTTGTTAGCATTAAAATCATCAGGGAACATAGGTGAACTGACTCGTTACGTAGCGTGTTTAGGAACAGCCTGGCTACAACATGCTGACAACATGGTGACAAAGTCGTCATGTTGGCTAGTAACAGGATAATAACAAGGTGTCGACAGGATATCAACAAGGCACCAGTAGCATCGTTTAGAGAACAATATAACTGTTAGTGAACACATACAAAGAGATCCCACAAGTGATCATCAACATCTCAACATTCTTAGCACAGATATCTTCAGATAGGTAAATCCAAGCAAAGCAAGGCAAAGGATACTCATTTAAGGTCGGATGCAGAAGCAGAAGCAGAAGCAGTCCCAGTGTTTGGCCCGTTGGTGTCCATGTCTTGTTCGTCATGACCGCCTAATAACCTTTTGAGTTTTAGTGGGTCTGTGAATATCTGTGGAGATCCTTGTATAGTCATTCTGTACTTTGCTGGTCCTATGAATCCGTACTGGTAACCCCTTGACTGAAGCTGTGGACGGAGAGCAAGAAATGCCTTTCGAACTTCGACCGTTTCTTTGCTGTAGTCCTGCGAGATGTAGACTTTTGTATTTTTCCATAATATGTGGTTGCTTTTCCGAACAAAGGCAAGTATCTGCTCTACGTGTTCGTATCTCAATGGTTGCAGACGATGGGTCTGGGGCCTTTTTGATTTTTGGTAAGCCTGCCCGGCACTCGATGGGCCCTGTCGAACTCAAGCGGCTGGTGGAAGGTGATGTTGGTGGCCTGCGCGAACTACGACTCCAAAAACGGCACACAAGAGCCGTGTGACTCCTCGGATCCCTCTGGTATTCCGAAAATGCGGAGGTTCCCCCTCCGATTTCTATCCTCTAATTCGGACAGTCTCTTCGTGGTTTGATCCGAGGCTATGGACAGGCGTTTGAGAGCCCCGCAGGTTTTGGTTTGTACATCCTCCAAACGGCTGATCCTTGACTCCGTTTCGGTGAGCCTTGCGTAGGTGTCCTGTATGTCCTGCCTGATGGCTACGACCTCTTCCTTAGTTGATTTGGCTAAGTCCCTTACTTCTTCCAGTCTGCTCAATATGGTTTCTATGGTGTCACTGTTTTCCTTTCTGCCCTTGACTGGGCTCGGTTGTTCAGCCTTGAGCCTCTTTAGGTTCTTTGTTTGTTCCTTATCCCCCATGTCGACGCTTTGCAGGTTGTAGGGGTTATGTATCAATCAATCAATCAATCACGGCATTTATATAGCACGCTACTCACCCGGGAGGGTCTCAAGGCGCTGGGGGAGAGGGGTGTGTTACTGCTCGAACAGCCAGGTCTTGAGTTGCTTCCTGAAGGAGAGATGGTCTTGGGTATGTCGAAGGTGAATGGGGAGGGAATTCCAAGTCTTGGCTGCCAGGTAGGAGAAGGATCTTCCTCCGGCGGTGGCTCTGCGGATGCGTGGTACGGTGGCGAGTGCGTGGCTGGTTGATCGTAGCTGGCGCGTGGGCGTGTAGAAGGTCATGCGGTCTTTGAGGTACTTGGGGCCCAGGTCGTGTAGAGCCTTGTGTGCGTGGGTGAGGAGTCTGAACGTGATTCTCTTGCTGACGGGGAGCCAGTGCAGTTCTCTCAGGTGTCCGGTGATGTGGCTGTGACGGGGGATGTCCAGGATGAGTCGTGCGGAGGCGTTCTGGATGCATTGTAGTCTTCTCTGGAGTTTGGCTGTGGTTCCGGCGTAGAGGGCGTTCCCGTAGTCCAGTCGGCTGGTGACGAGTGCCTAGGTGACGGTCTTCCTGGTTTCAGTGGGGATCCATCTGAAGATCTTGCGGAGCATGCGCAGGGTGTTGAAGCACGAGGAAGAAACGGCGTTGACTTGTCTGGTCACTGACAGGGAGGAGTCCAGGATGAAGCCCAGGTTGCGTGCGTGGTCCGTTGGTTTGGGGGCGGTGCCCAGGGCCGGGGGCCACCGGGAGTCGTCCCAGGCGGAGGGTGATGATCCCAGGATGAGGACTTTCGTCTTGTCTGAGTTCAGTTTAAGACGGCTGTTCCTCATCCAGTCGGCGACGTCTTTCATCCCCTCGTGTAGGTTGGCTCTACCGGTGGTGGGATCGTTGGTGAGGGAGAGGATCAGCTGGGTGTCGTCGGCGTAGGAGATGATGTTGAGGTGGTGTTGGTGTGCGATGGCTGCGAGGGGGCTCATGTAGACGTTGAAGAGGGTCGGGCTGAGAGAAGATCCTTGTGGTACGCCGCAGATGACTACGGTGGTCTCGGATCTGAACGGAGGGAGGCGGACTCTCTGGGTTCTTCCGGTGAGGAACGAGATGATCCATTCCAGCGATTTCTCTCGGATTCCGATGTTGCTGAGGCGCTTCACTAGGGTTCGGTGGCAGACCGTGTCGAACGCTGCGGAGAGGTCCAGGAGGATGAGGGCCGCTGTTTCCCCGTTGTCGATCAGGGTTCTGATGTCGTCGGTGGCTGCGATCAGGGCGGTCTCGGTGCTGTGGTTGGCCCGAAATCCGGACTGCGAGTGGTCGAGGGATCCGTTCGTCTCGGGGAAGGCGGCAAGTTGTTTGTTGACGGTCTTCTCAATGACTTTGGCCGGGAAAGGAAGGAGCGAGATGGGACGGTAGTTCTGGAGGTCGGTGGGGACCGCCGTTGGTTTCTTCAGGAGGGCGATCAGCTCGGCATGCTTCCAGCTCTCCAGGAAGGTGGCGGTGTGGAAGGAGGAGTTGATGGTGTCTCGGAGATGGGGTGCGATGGTGGCGGCGGCTTTGTTGAAGACGTGGTGTGGGCACGGGTCAGTTGGTGATCCTGAGTGGATGGAGTTCATCGTGCGGGTGGTGTCTTCGGTGCTGATCGTGGTCCAGTTGCAGAGGGTGGTGGTGGCGGGCGTTGGTTCGGTGGTAGGGTGCGTGGTCTGTGAGTCGAAGCTGTTGTGTATGTTGGCGATCTTGCGGTGGAAGAACGAGGCGAGGGAGTCACAGAGGTCTTGCCTGGGCTGCTCACTTCATATGTACTCTTTAGTGGCTAAGCCCAGAGCAGCAAATTCATGCAGATCTGAAGATGATGCTGGTCGTGGTAGTAGATATTGTTCGTGAGCAACGTGGACAGGAGCAAGGATCGCTTCCTCGTTAGTGCATAGATGCAATGTACTGCGGATTTCTGACAAGCAGTGCAGCAGGGTCACTCTATTGCGTAGATGGCGCGGTATTGCGTGGATGGCTTTGCGATTGCTGCCCCTCGATTAGTACTCTGCAGCTGCCCCAGTCAGGTGCGTTGTCGCATTAGACTTCCTTCACTCGAGTCGATGGTTTGCGCCTCTCTGTCCACTATACCTTCTCTGTGTGAGCGTTGTGCCACGTACCTTGCGCTCCGTACCCTGTTGGAACTCTGTACTCTGTTGGAATAACGCGTTAATGTGGTATCATCTTCAGCTTTTAAATATTGCAGACTGTGTTCTCTATGTGAGCCCGCTCTGTACTCTGCTGGAACTCTGTATTACTCTGCACTCTGCTGGAATAACGCGTTAATGTGGCATCCTCTTCCACTTTTGAAAATGATGTTCTCTATGCGAGCCCGCTTTGTTGTTGTAGCAGAGCAGTGTGAGGGCAAGCGCTGGCCATAGGAGCTGAAGAGAGTTAAATCCTGTCTATTATTTCACATCCAGCGCTCACTATTCATTTGTTGATTGAGCAAAACGAAAAGCGCGCGCCCGCCATTTTGGTAGTCCAGCTCTCAGTTTATATAACTAGGTGAACCAAGGGGTCGACAAAGATAGCGCTGCAGCCTTATTAAAGACGTTTAAACATTTAGGTGCTGACTTCTTAGCTTCTTAACTAACGCCCAGATGTATTGCCGATCTGCTGCTCACTTCATTTTGCTCGTATTTCTGTTATGATTGCTTGCGCCCGCCATTTTGTGTGTGCTCCATGCTGGCTGTAGTTTCGGGACCTAATGGTGGTGCACAACGCTTAGTATGGACAGATTGTACTCACTCGGATGCCCAGGTGTGTGCTGTCGTCAGAGGTGAGCCCCGGTACGGATATAAAGTCATGAATGCAAGCTGCTCCACAGCATCGACAGGAGCCGCTGGGTACCCGCTCTTTTCCGATGCCGGACACGGTCCGATTAGGACTGTCGCATGTTGAGGGACTTCTGGACCGACCTCGAGCTTTGCGAGACCACTCTGTGTGTGCCCCTTGCTTTCCGAACCACAGATCCGTTGCTGGTGCTGACTTTGGTCCGGTGTAAAGGGTTCCTTTCTCGTATTTCGTCCTTTACCACGGGAGGAACAACGCGCTACGCCACCATTTCTCTCGGCGTCCAAACCACGCCCCCGGGACTATTTAATTTTCAACCAGAAAACGTCTAACATAGAATTAGAGCAAATAATCAGCTAATTTTTCACATAGATGATGAATTACGTGAGTCACAAAGCGTTCAAGGAACCAGCCTGCAGGGAGACAGACAAACTGCTACATAGGTGTGGAGGAAGTTTCTTCATACTCCTGAGGTTAAGAGAAAAGGAGCTAAGGGGAAACTGAATTGTGGGGCGAGCTGAACTTCTTGTTTGCAGGAGGTGAACTCGGTTTCCCTAAGCATGACTTGTGACAAAGAAGACTCATATGGTGATAGGGTTTTTGATCAAACGAATTGAAAAACATGTCACAGCCTTATGGATCTCTAAAATGAGGTTTCCAAGGAAAATCACAGAATCCAATTTACCTTTAGGTTGACATTCTTGAAAATCATTTGGAATAGATTCAATTTCTTAATTGTGACATGGTCACATACAAACATTTAATTTTTCATCTGTATTTAGGATTTTATATTTTGATATTTGAGCAACAGGGAAGGGAAGATTTTGTGCTTCAATTGTAAGGGCCAAGAACTTTACTTATATTCTCTTTATGTTGCTTACTTTCCATTACACTTGAACGACGTCATGGAAGTGCTACATTAAAGACCGATATCAAATCCAACTATTATACTTCTCCATCAAGAAATGATTCAGGGCGAACTGGAGAAGTCCGAATGTGTAAAACAAAGGTTTTGCTTGCAATCTCAGGTCTAATATTAAGGAAATCCCAGACTATAAACTTTTCAAGCATAAGGAATACAACTCTGGCAAAAATTAAGCTGCTAGGCGTTATCAATAATGCCGTTGTAATCATACAGCAACAAATAATTTAGGTTAATAGAGCTGCTAATATTAACCTGCAGATGCTAAGGCAGTGGGGACACTGTTTCACATACAGCAAAACACAACCAGGTGCCTATGTTTAATCTAGATTGAGACACTGCGGATTTCATATTTTGTAGAATCCCTTATTAAAAACGCAATGTACGATGATTGACTTGTAAGTGGTCTTTGAGCCAATCTCTTCATGTCCCTTCTCCTCTGGCCAACATGGATAACTATAGTGCACATGTGTAAGACTTGGTAGTCAAGGAATTCCTCAATAACTTTGATGGGGAAATACTAATAACATTCTAGGACGGAAATGAAGGAAAACATTGGTACTATGTCAGGATAATTTGATGACATACCATATAATTCATGCCTTTGTTTTTCATTTTGCTTTAAAATGTTACAGTCGTTCACCTGGGCATCCAAGGCTGCTTTGTCGACCTATTTAAATGAAATAAAACTGTTAAAATATTTACAATCGGTTTTAAAGCATATGATCATAATTGTAGAACTATATGGACTTATTACTGCAGCCGTAGTCACGATTAACTGTGATTTTTCAGCAACATTATTCGGAAAGTAGGACTTGTGACCATCCAGTCTGCTACAGCACTGTCACAAGGTTGTTCATGCTCGTCAGGTGCCCCCCGCCACCTTTTTTTTTGTATATTTTCATACTATTGACCTTTACGTGGGCAGAAAATAGGTGAACGGTGCAGACTCCATCTTAACTTTACAAAACATTGTGGGTCTAGATGTCCTTACAAAAATTGTAATTACTTAGGTGTGTTCCTGAATTGATGTACACAAATGCACGTAAAAAAATAGAGTAACTCTTTCTCGGGTTAAGAGAGCTAGAACTGATGCAACTGGTAAGAAAGTAGAGCACTAAATAAGTCTTCCTTTTCTTTCATTTGCTATTTATTTTCTATTCCACAGTATGAATATAATCCCCTCTTTTCACACTCTCTGGATGTCAATTCCTCTTGAAATCATACCCTCTACAACCCTCATGGAGCTCAGCCCTTTTCCTTCTGCCAAAGCGTCAAGCTATCCTGTCTGACAGCCACCCAAACATTTGTGAGACCTCATTGGTTTAACACTGGGATAAACATCATTGTGAAGACCGTAGAGACCTGACATTTTGGCCGATGCCCGGTGGAGATACTGGATAGCTATAGAGGAGATGGGCTGTGGAGTACGACTTCGACACCTACCCATCCGGACGTAGGACAGACTTCACTTCGTCTCTCTGTTGTACTCTCCCTCCTACCCCTTTACTCCACCCACTTTTCCCTTTACGCTCCATTTATACCTTCTCATTGCTCTCTTATTGCTTTTCTCATTGAAACCTAGCCACTTGACTGATGCCCGGTGGAGCTATCTGATAGCTATAGAGGAGATGGGCTGTGGACTTCCCCCCCGGCCGTCTCCTACCCAGCCGGACTTTGGGCAAACTCTCCTTCGTCTCTTCATCCAGCCTTTCTCCCTCCTACAACTTTACCCACCCCCTTACCCTTCTAAGCCTTATTCACTCCATCTTCCGACGTAACTTGTAACTGACGTAATTTTTTAACTTTTGTTCCTTATGTAAAGTGCTCTGATACCTCCGGGTCTAGCCAGCGCTATATGAAACTCAAATTAATAATACTCATCTTGGTAGTTATGGAACAGTAATGCTTTGAAAGATTTTTTATAGATGAGTTACAAAAGCACATCAAGTGCACTGGATGGTTGTTTCAGTGCTGGGGGACTAGGGCAAATAAAGATCTCGCCTCTCTGCCTATGTACTAAGAGAGGGTTGTTTTCGAAATGATTTAGGTCTTTTGGGGTGACTCTGTTTACAGAGGTGGGATTGCTATCTCTGGATTCACACACCCTAACATTTAATTTAACATGTCCTACTCTTACATGAAGAGGTTAGGCATTATTGCTGATCTCTTTTGAGTTGAGCTTAGCTAGGAAATCAATAAAAACGACATTTTAATAAAACCTTAGCCTACACAATTTTTGTCTGGTTGGGTTAGTAGAAGATACCCAGTTTCAGGCATATAGCAGGCCCATATTTTAAGTAAAGACTCTAAGGGGGGAGCAGTTTGAAACTCATCCACCTCATCAGGGGCGTAGCAAGCCCACCCCCTCCAGCAGCAGGAGCAAGGAAAAACAACACCTGGGTGAATTGAAGAGGGAACGCAAGAAAGAATATCGAAAGAAAGGGTGAGGAGAAGGAAGTGTTGATGAATGAGTATGTGGGTGAAGGAGACGATAAAAGAACGAGTGAATGATAGGTGGATGAACAGGTGAAAGGACAGCCCGGTAAAGGATGGGTGGATGGATGAGTGAGTGAATGGATAGGTGGATGGAAAGGTGAAAGGATTGCAGAGTAAAGGGAGGGATGGATGAAAGGATGAAGTGATGGGGTGAAAACCGAAGTAAAAAATGTGTGATGAATAGAAAGACGGAAGGAAATGGGAAGAAAAGCAGAAGGAAGGAGTTGGGATCAGGAAAGAAGGACATTTTGGAGAAAGAAGGAAGAAAAGTGCCAAGGGAAGAAGGACGTGGAATGAATGAGCACTAACAGAATCTAGGATGGAAAAACAAAAGCGGCATGGAGGAGGTGGTGAGGAAGGAAGAACGTAAGGAAAGAAATTAAACATGTTACTCCACGGCATTCATTTTTCCGACCTCAGTAAGATGAAAGGCTGAGTAGCTGCACTAACATTCAAATCTATGCTCATGAGGGCAAACACAGATTACTGGAGTGGATATATTAACCCACTGAACAACTAGATCCCGCAAAGCATGTCTTGAAATGAAAGGAAAACATAGAGGTAACATTGCGACGAGGCAAACAAAATAGTATGAGGAGTTAAACAACAGACTGAACTGAAAACTTGTTCTTGAAAAAACACTGCTGTAAATTGAGCATACCCAACTGGGTCTTAACAAACCTCACTCTGGCAGCTAACAAGCTAACGGTGCCATAGCAAATAAATGTCCCTAATGCAATCATGACGAATGGGCCACAGGCAGTGGCCCCTTAATCCCGGGGAAGAGACCACTGCACCTGCTGAACTATGAATAGTTACACTCCTGGAACTCATCATACTGTCAGTATCTCTTCTCCTTCTTCTTATCCCACAGAAACTTGCCATAGCACAGGAACCACAGGAAACCTCCGTATACAGCACCAGGCACATGGACCTTTCAGAGCGAGAGCTGTGGCACATCTCTGAGAGGGCCCTTTCAAAACCAGACCAGACTACAGTACTCTAGAAGCTGTAATCCCAGGGTCTGATCCGGATGGCGGTGCCCAATACTAGTTATATTAACTTCACTTGCATAATCTCACTTGGGGAGTCTGATTTTATTTATCATAAGCAAGGCTCTCGCTGCTGATCCAGAGACGCCCAACTTCTTTATTCCTGACTGTACATGCTACTAGGTTGAAACACTAAGCGCATGGCTGCTACCAGTGCTTTAACCGCATCGCTGCTGCGGTTATTTTTGCGCTGTGCGGCTGTTTTCAAATAACCGCGTTACATGACGAGCTCAGCTCGTCATCCGCACACGTCACCCGTGGCTGATGACGAGCTCAGCTCGTCATCAGCATCGAAGGGGTTAAATGGAAAAAATGAGTGCAGGTACTGACCGATTTTAATGGAAAGGGCGGGGATTGGGTCAGGGCTAAGGGCGTGGTTAGGAGACAAGCAGTTAATATGAGATTATCTTGGTGTGAAACTGTGCACAATAATGCAGCAACAGTTCTGCCATCTGTAGAGTATTTTTTTGTCTATATATGAGTTGGTTGTTAAATGCATATAAATTGCACAGGTATTGCTGTGCACGCATACTTTTATGTCCACCGTTTACCAGCATATGCCCAGGGCATGTGCCACACCATGGACACATTTCATTATTAAAATATTGTACTTGATCTCTAAGGTGCAAATGTCACTGATTAACTCCAAAAGGCTCACAAACCCACACTTGCAGATATTCACAAAGGAGTATGCAACAAAATAAACACACACAGATAAAAAAACACAGATACTCACACTCAATAAAACTGATGCACACAATCACGTTCCCACACAAGCTAGTACAGAATAAGATACGATAATTGCATTTGTCCAGTATGTGACAGAGGCACAACTATCAGTGGTGCAGTAAGTGCAGTGGCATCAGCTGCACAAATGATTGCTATGCACAGTTCTCGGCTTGCTTACCTGAAAGCTTCCTACTTGTGGTTTACAACTGTGTGAGATTCTGACTCAGAAGAGGTCTGCCGTCATGCCACCTAGAAGTGTCGTGATCTGACAGATCAATTGGAAGATAGCGATTTCTCAATAAATGAACTGCGAAGGCCACTTCAGTGGGCGCTGTGCTGATCTCTG
Source organism: Lissotriton vulgaris (assembly GCF_964263255.1). NCBI lineage: Eukaryota > Metazoa > Chordata > Amphibia > Caudata > Salamandridae > Lissotriton > Lissotriton vulgaris. Next base: position 18,587,850 of record NC_141686.1, on the reverse strand, counting down.
GGAAGGTTGAGGCTGCAATATGGGTATGTCAGTGGAAGAATTGGCTTATGCAATGCCCTGCTTCCTCAAATCTGTCTAGAACGGCCAATCTGACCTACGGTAGGAAAGTGTCTCTTTTTGACATGATTAGTCCCCACTTTTGGCTTGGAAAATGATGTTGTTTCAACTGGAAGTGCATAGGGTCTCTACCAACCAGGTCCCCTGTGCCAGACCTTCCCTAAACTGTACCTTCTGGTTCCACAATTGGCACACCTTTAGCTTATATATACATCCCTAGTAAAAGCTACCCTAGTATCAAGGGCTTTATGGTTAAACAAGGTCCATAAGGGCTGCAGTACGAATTATGCCAACCCAAGGGACTCCTCACCAAGCACATCCTCTCTGTCAATGCAGCCTGCGTGACGTGAAGCGGACAAAACTGAAGATTCGACATGGCAAACATCCCTGTGTGCCATGCCCATAAATTGCATGAGATATAGGTATGGCACCCTTCTAGCAGGACTTAGCCCTAAGGCAGGGTGCACTATACCTCCTGTGAGGAAAAATCTACATGAGCAGATATGCCCCGTGTAGGAAGGTACCTCCTGACTATGGTTGCCCCCAACATTTTGCCCTGTGTTTTAGCTGATTTTGGACATAGTCAACCTGGGACCCTGCCAATCAGGACCCCAGGCCTACTGCTGTCTCTTTAAAATGGATTCCATGTACCCTAGGTACATTTCCAATTGGGACTGGGCCACCTTATCAGACCCTGTGACTCAGGGCATAAGTGTACCCAGGGCCTACCAGGGGCTGAAGCAAAGTATTATGCCACCCCTGGCTGGCCTCCTAAATTTGACACAACTGGCTGCATGACAGCTGGGGCAAAGTCGTGTAATCACCCTTTGCTGTAGATATAGTATACCTATATCTAACCCTAAAATGGACACACAGATTCCTATCAGTCCCTCCTATGGCAGGCCTTAACAATCCTGAAGGCAGAGTGCTTGGAATCGTGTGAGATGGTGCTCTGGCAGGAGCTGAGCCTGTCTGCAGCTTGCGGAACCAAGTCCTAATAGCTGTTCCATGATATCGCATACCATATACTCTTAAGTGCATTATAATCCTCGCGGTTAAATGCTATCTTTGGTATTGCTTTATCAAAACATGTCGAGTAAGGTGTCATACGAATTGGAATACTAACCCCTCGCCAATTCTGGCGACGGGGTTAGCATTCCACCCTTCTAGAGGGACACGACATGTATGTAACTGTGAACCCCGGTTAAAGTTAACTAAAGCCTCAGCTCCACAAAATGGATGCTGCCACCACAGACACGAGTCTGACCCCCTGCAGCTGGGAGTCCTTCCAGCGAGGGGAGCCTGGACAAAGGGTTTCCTGTCAGGGGCGGTGCTAGCACCGTCCCAGACATGGTTTTGTGTATCCTGGGTAGGCAGGGCTTTTCAGGAAGGTGACTGCTGAGTGGCACCCCGGTGCTCACTACGCATAGGCCGGTCAGAACCAGTTCCAGGGGCACACCAGCCCCTGGCCTGGGGAAAGTCCGGCATGGCAGAGGGGTGTAACCCCCCCCCTCCTAGTCCCACCCATAGGCAGGACCTAGTCACCGGGTCAGCCCCCTTTTTTAGTATAAAGATGGGAGCGGGCCCCCTGTTCAAATTAGATCATCTTTGGAATCAAGACACGACTTTCTGCGAAAGGACTTCAAGATTTCCTTCTTCAAGATTCTCCCTTGTGGCTAAGGAGTAGTCACCCTGCATCAAGCGGGCACCATCCTAAGAACACTGCGGTCTGCTGCAAGTCCTTCTTCACGAATCCGACGACCCAGCTCGACGAGACCCGGCTTCCCTGGCACCTCTGACCTCTACTCACCTCTACAGCAAAGCTGAGAACCATGAGTGCGACGAGACCTCGAGGGACCGACGATCGCCAAGACTGCACGACTTCTTTGCAACAAGCCCACCGTGTGCTCCACTGGTGAGTGCTTTGGGGTCCGAGAAGCCCCAACCCTGAGCAGCTCCAGCACCGAAGATCAGCCCTCCAGCATCTCCACGATCTGCGTGGGGCCCTTCTGCTTTTGCGTGCTCACCGCGCTGTGTGGCTACTAGCCGGCTGGCTTGTGGCCTTCTTCACGACGCCCGACGACATCACTGCTGCTGGTCTGGTTGCTCCAGACTGGCCCTTGCTTCCTTCTTCAAGAGAGGCACCCCGGACCCTCCTGGTCCACTCCAGACGCCATTTTGAGTCCACCGCGTGGGCTTGAATTTGCCAAGGCTTTGTTGCCCAATCCTGGGTCCAGCGTCGCCGACAGCTTCATCCATCATGGGACAGCTCGCTCCTCCATCCTGGTCGCCGACAACGCCTCCTGGTCCGTGAGATCTGCAAGCACAGCGTCACCCACTCACCTAGTCGAGGTGACTACCATCCGGTGCCCTCCTGGTGCCACCTGACTACTGGCTAGTAGTCTTGAACTTGGTCCCCTCTGCTTTCAGGTGTCATCTTCCTTCGATCCAGGCTTGGATCCATCGAACTTTCTTCACTGGTCGCCTGCCAGCAACTTCTTTCTTCCAGGCTCCTGGTCCGTCTACGAGGATTCCCGACGTCTTTTGAGACCTATGCAGCTGCAGCCCCTGGGCTAGGTAACTTCGGCATTTCGGTGCCCCAGCATAGCCTCACTATCCAAGGGTCAGGATCCACTTTCGTTTTCCTCCTACCAGGTCGGGTTTGCCCGAGAACACTAACTTTGTCATTACTAGCTACCATAGACTTTGTCCCGCATCACGCGTGAGAGTGCACACTCTGCACCCGAGTCCCCTAGGCCTCCTAGAAGTAATCTGAAGATTCTATAGTCAAGTCCTAGCGATTCCTAAGCCTATTAGTACTGTACTTACCTGCTAGTAATTTCGCATTCTACTTTCAGAGTATATGGTTTTCCATGCCCCTCGGGCATTTGTATATACTGTGCTAACTTAAGTATTTTCGTAAGAGTTTTGTTTTGTGCTTAGTACCCTGTCCTCATAAAGAGTACAGGGCTGTTGTGATTCTTAATAAATATCTTGTTTATTTTCATAACACTTGTGTGGTGTCCTTTCACTGGGTATTCAAGGGGTATATGTGTGGTAAACAGCTGGCTTAACACGCCCTCTCGAGTCTTTAGCCTTAGACTGCTCGTATCCACGCTACTAGGATAGCTGGTCTATAAGGTTGACTTACAACCAATCATCAATAAGGGTTGCTGGACTGATACATAGTGTTCACTAGAATAGTGAGCACTGCATATCAGGCCACCTTCTCACATTGGTGAGCAGCGGTTGGGATTTGAGCTTGCTGTTGTTTTACCACACGTATCCTAAGAATATCTTGTTGAAAGATCACATAAGTACTGTTAGTACATATAACTAAGCTTAGAATACTCTGAGTTCTACTGAACCAGCTGTTGCAGCTCCTCAAGGCTTAGCACACCTTGGCTGCAACTCTTAGCAAGGGATCAGTAGGCAAACACATAGTGTAGGTAGGTGCATCACTTACACCACACTAGAATCAGCATGTCAGACAAAGGAGGAAACTCTGAGTATCCCCTTGTGTCAGTGGACCCTCCACAGGTCCTTACTTCAAAATATGCTGCTCTTAGCTTCCATGAGATGAGACAAGTGTGTACCCTCAGGAAGCTAAAACAGGGGTCTAACCCCACAACTTCCTTTCTGATTGGTCTCTTAGAGGCTTATGATGCCAGTAGGGCTGGTAACCCAGACCCTTCTAATCCAGATGGGAGTTTGCCCTCCTTACAGGGACCCTTTGATAGCCAGGACCATCCCCTCCAGGAAGCAGATGATGCTGAGGATGAGGACCAGTTGTCAGGGGATGAGGCAGATAAGGGACAGGTAGAAGTCAGTAGACTAACCAGGTCCAACTTAAGAAGACATGAGCTTGGTACTGGGGGACCCCTGGGCCCACTCTCAGGTCAGCTTAACATTGGGAATGGACGAGTTAGGTCTCTATCAAGAGGCTCTAACAGATCCCTTCGAACCAATGGCTCTCTCAACTCTTCTCACAGAGGGATGTCTTCCCCTAAGAGGAGAGTGTATGAAGCTGAAGAAAGGGCAATCAAACTGAGGATTGAAAGGGAAGAACTTGCCCTGGCCAAAGAGAGACTTGCCCTTGCTAGAGAGCAAGAATTATGTGGGCTACAGCCCACTGGTGGCAGCAATAAACCTAGCAATAGGGAAAGGAGTTTTGATACAAAGCACCGGAATAAGATAGTGCCCCCCTTTAAACAAGGGGATGACATCCACAAATGGATTACTGCTTTGGAGAGGGCCTGCACTGTGCAGGGTGTTCCCCAAAGTCAGTGGGCAGCTATCTTGTGGCTCTCCTTTGATGGTAAAGGTAGAGATAAGCTCCTCACTACAAGAGTGGAGGATGCTAACAATTACCAAATCTTGAAAAATACACTGGTTGATGGGTTTGGTTTAACCACTGAACAATACAGGACGCTGTTCAGAGACACCCAGAAAACTCAGTCTCAAGATTGGACTGACTTTGTTGATTGTGCCACTAAGGCTTTTGAAGGCTGGCTACTGGGTAGTAAGGTTACTGATTTTAAAGGATTGTACAATCTAATTATGAGGGAGCAAATCTTAAATAATTGTCAGAACCAGTTATTACACCAGCACCTGGTAGACTCTGATCTGACCTCTCCACAGGAATTGGGTAAGAGGGCAGACAAATGGGTCAGAACCAGGGTTAGGCCTAAAAACCAGGGTGGTGACCAGAAAAAGGAATCAACCAAGCCTCAAGAGAAGGGTGGGGATAAATCCACAGAGAAGACTTCCCAAGGGCCCCAAAACTCCAACAAGGGTGGTGGGTCCCAGAACACTCCTTCAGAACAGAAGAAACCTTATTGCCATACCTGTAAACAGGTGGGTCATTACAAAAGTGATGCCAGTTGCCCTAAAAATGGTAATAAGGGAAACATACCCCCAAGGTAATACTCCTAAACCTCCTGTTACCACTAGTGGTAATCCCCCAGGTGGAGGGAGTGCCCCCAAGAATGTGGTGGGCATTACTTTGGGCAATCAGGAGGACTATGGCCTAGCCAGGTTCCCTGACCACACTCTTGTCTGTGAGACTGGCATGGGGTTTGCCAACTTCACTACTGGACCCCACCTTTTGGGGAAGTATAGACAAGAGGTTTTAGTGAATGGTCAGAAAGTTGAGGCATTCAGAGACACAGGGGCCAGCATCACCATGGTGATTGACCATCTGGTCCCCTCTGCTCAACTGACCCCTGGTTTTACTTATCAGGTGACAGACATTCATGGAGTGAAGAGAAGGCATCCCATGGCAGTAGTCAAGCTCAGTTGGGGTAATGTCACAGGGCCCATGAGAGTGGCAGTGACAGATAACCTACCTGTAGATTGCTTACTGGGGAATGACCTGGAACTCTCAGCATGGGCTGAGGTGGAACAAGAAACTCACTCCAGAATGATAGGACTATCCAGACAGGTTATTGGGGCAGTAACAGCTACAGCCCCAGTCCAAGCACCATTCCTCCCTGAAAAGGTTGGAAGGGCAGTGGTAGCCACTGCCCAGGCTCAGACAGACTTCCCTGAACAGGATAGGAAGGCTGTGACAGTCACAGCCCAAACACAGACTGAGTGCCCTCCTGAAAAGGTTGGCAAGGTTGAAATGGTCTCAGCCTCTACTCAAACAGATAGTGAGGTTGTGAAGCCTGAAACAATGGATCACTCCACTCAAACAGAGAGCATTGAGGAGGAAGGAGAGTCTTCCCCCTCCCAGACACTAGGTGAGAGCCAGCCTCCTCAGGGAACTGACTCTACCCCTGTTGAAGGAACTGCCCCAGAGGTAGTCAGGCCTAGCCTGGCAGAGCCCCTGATGGCAGTGGACCCTTCCCAGGTGGGACCCAGTCTGGAGCAGGTAACCTGCACCTCTCTACCCTGCCTCAGTCAGCCCAGGGCTGAAGAGGTCAGGGAGGCCAGTGGTGGACCCCAAAGGGCCCCCTGTCCAAAAGAACCCCTTAATCAGCAGATTAGGATCACTGAAGCTGGTAAACCTAGCCAAGTGAAAATAAAACAGACTCCTGAGGGATCCCCCTTAAAAGTAGTTAGGGACCTCCCACAGCTGGACACTGTTGGGCACAGCCAAACATGGGGCCTAAAAACCCCAGACCTGACCTGTCCCTCCAGTAAGCCAAACAGAGGGACTCAGCCTCCAGCTTTAGGTAGCCAGAGGCTGACCCTGAGAGCTCAGTGCATCTCAGCTAAAGAAAGAAAGGCACACATGATGAATGGTGATTGGAGGAAGTTGAGCCCAAAGGTAGAGGAGCCTCACGTCAGTACTCCATCCCAGCATCAGCCTTCTTCTTTCCCAAGACACACCAAAGGCAGAGATTCCCTATGGTGGAGACCCTCAGATACCCTTAGGGTGAGGGGTTGCCTAGTGGACCATGACACAGGGGGAAACCAAGCCAGAGCTGGTCCTTCCTTAGATGGCCACTTAGGTAATAGAGGCTTACCTGGACAAGGATAGCCTTATCTCCTTTCGTTTGGGGGGGGGGGTTGTGTAGGAAGGTACCTCCTGACTATGGTTGCCCCCAACTTTTTGCCCTGTGTTTTAGCTGGTTTTGGACATAGTCGACCTGGGACCCTGCCAATCAGGACCCCAGGCCTACTGCTCTCTCTGTAAAATGGATTCCATGTACCCTAGGTACATTTCCAATTGGGACTGGGCCACCTTATCAGACCCTGTAACTCAGGGCATAGGTGTACCCAGGGCCTACCAGGGGCTGAAGCATGTATTATGCCACCCCTGGCTGGCCTCCTAAATTTGACACAACTGGCTGCATGACAGCTGGGGCAAAGTTGTGTAATCACCCTTTGCTGTAGATATAGTATACCTATATCTAACCCTAAAATGGACACACAGATTCCTATCAGTCCCTCCTATGGCAGGCCTTAACAATCCTGAAGGCAGAGTGCTTGGAATCGTGTGAGATGGTGCTCTGGCATGAGCTGAGCCTGTCTGCAGCTTGCGGAACCAAGTCCTAATAGCTGTTCCATGATATCGCATACCATATACTCTTAAGTGCATTATAATCCTCGCGGTTAAATGCTATCTTTGGTATTGCTTTATCAAAACATGTCGAGTAAGGTGTCATACGAATTGGAATACTAACCCCTCGCCAATTCTGGCGACGGGGTTAGCATTCCACCCTTCTAGAGGAACACGACATGTATGTAACTGTGAACCCCGGTTAAAGTTAACTAAAGCCTCAGCACCACAAAATGGATGCTGCCACCACAGACACGAGTCTGACCCCCTGCAGCTGGGAGTCCTTCCAGCGAGGGGAGCCTGGACAAAGGGTTTCCTGTCAGGGGCGGTGCTAGCACCGTCCCAGACATGGTTTTGTGTATCCTGGGTAGGCAGGGCTTTTCAGAAAGGTGACTGCTGAGTGGCACCCCGGTGCTCACTACGCATAGGCCGGTCAGAACCAGTTCCAGGGGCACACCAGCCCCTGGCCTGGGCAAAGTCCGGCATGGCAGAGGGGTGTAACCACCCCCCTCCTAGTCCCACCCATAGGCAGGACCTAGTCTCCGGGTCAGCCCCCTTTTTTAGTATAAAGATGGGAGCGGGCCCCCTGTTCAAATTAGATCATCTTTGGAATCAAGACACGACTTTCTGCGAAAGGACTTCATGATTTCCTTCTTCAAGATTCTCCCTTGTGGCTAAGGAGTAGTCACCCTGCATCAAGCGGGCACCATCCTAAGAACACTGCGGTCTGCTGCAAGTCCTTCTTCACGAATCCGACGACCCAGCTCGACGAGACCCGGCTTCCCTGGCACCTCTGACCTCTACTCACCTCTACAGCAAAGCTGAGAACCGTGAGTGCGACGAGACCTCAAGGGACCGACGATCGCCAAGACTGCACGACTTCTTTGCAACAAGCCCACCGTGTGCTCCACTGGTGAGTGCTTTGGGGTCCGAGAAGCCCCAACCCTGAGCAGCTCCAGCACCGAAGATCAGCCCTCCAGCATCTCCACGATCTGCGTGGGGCCCTTCTGCTTTTGCGTGCTCACCGCGCTGTGTGGCTACTAGCCGGCTGGCTTGTGGCCTTCTTCACGACGCCCGACGACATCACTGCTGCTGGTCTGGTTGCTCCAGACTGGCCCTTGCTTCCTTCTTCAAGAGAGGCACCCCGGAACCTCCTGGTCCACTCCAGACGCCATTTTGAGTCCACCGCGTGGGATTGAATTTGCCAAGGCTTTGTTGCCCAATCCTGGGTCCAGCGACGCCGACAGCTTCATCCATCATGGGACAGCTCGCTCCTCCATCCTGGTCGCCGACAACGCCTCCTGGTCCGTGAGATCTGCAAGCACAGCGTCACCCACTCACCTAGTCGAGGTGACTACCATCCGGTGCCCTCCTGGTGCCACCTGACTACTGGCTAGTAGTCTCGAACTTGGTCCCCTCTGCTTTCAGGTGTCATCTTCCTTCGATCCAGGCTTGGATCCATCAAACTTTCTTCACTGGTCGCCTGCCAGCAACTTCTTTCTTCCAGGCTCCTGGTCCGTCTACGAGGATTCCCGACGTCTTTTGAGACCTATGCAGCTGCAACCCCTGGGCTAGGTAACTTCGGCATTTCGGTGCCCCAGCATAGCCTCACTATCCAAGGGTCAGGATCCACTTTCGTTTTCCTCCTACCAGGTCGGGTTCGCCCGAGAACACTAACTTTGTCATTACTAGCTACCATAGACTTTGTCCCGCATCACGCGTGAGAGTGCACACTCTGCACCCGAGTCCCCTAGGCCTCCTAGAAGTAATCTGAAGATTCTATAGTCAAGTCCTAGCGATTCCTAAGCCTATTAGTACTGTACTTACCTGCTAGTAATTTCGCATTCCACTTTCAGAGTATATGGTTTTCCGTGCCCCTCGGGCATTTGTATATACTGTGCTAACTTAAGTATTTTCGTAAGAGTTTTGTTTTGTGCTTAGTACCCTGTCCTCATAAAGAGTACAGGGCTGTTGTGATTCTTAATAAATATCTTGTTTATTTTCATAACACTTGTGTGGTGTCCTTTCACTGGGTATTCAAGGGGTATATGTGTGGTAAACAGCTGGCTTAACACGCCCACTCGAGTCTTTAGCCTTAGACTGCTCGTATCCACGCTACTAGGATAGCTGGTCTATAAGGTTGACTTACAACCAATCATCAATAAGGGTTGCTGGACTGATACATAGTGTTCACTAGAATAGTGAGCACTGCATATCAGGCCACCTTCTCACACCCCTGTAATATCCCTGTTGATTCCTGGATATTGTAAGTGACCAGGGAAGCCATAGTAAATACATGGGCTGGACATTCTTCATTATGAGTTCCCCAGCTCCATGATAGCTTCACTGAAATATGGAATGTTTGGTACTAAACATCTCAGCATAATAAACCAGCACTGATTACAGTGTCAGAAGTATTAAAAAATGCACAAAAAGGATCCCATAGAGGGGTTCCTTGAAACCTACCAATCCTTTGTGTGGTCACCGACTGGCCTGAGCCAGCCTGCTACCACCAGAGAGTGTTCTGACATCATGGGTAAAGTGACTGCGCACTCTGAGGCAGAGAACAATGACTTTCCTTGGTGGAGGCGTTCACACCGCCCCTGTTCAAGAAGATCCATCTGTGGCGGGGAGCTTCAAAGGCCTTATCATCTTTTTTTTTTTTTTTTAATATTTTATTGAACAAAAGCAGAGGTACTATCAAGTAGTTAGTCACAAAATACATATTTGACATAGAATACGTATGTTACAGCAATGTATCGCCAGCACGATGTCGAGAGGAGCCGGGTCTAGCCAATGTCATTTCAGTAGAGGGGGAAGTACACAGTTCACCTCTATAAACGTTCCATTGCCCTCATTTTGTATCCCAGACACCAGGGCATCCCCTGATCTTATAGACCGTTTTTTCAGACAACATACACACATCCATAGCAGCAACCCATCTGATCAAAAGCAGTTTAGTTGGTGAGCCCCATTGCATTGCTATTTCCCTTTTCAGTAAGAGGAAGCCCAGAGCTACCCACTGTTGCTCCATTGCAGTTAGGTCTTTGGGGTCCCATATATTGAGGAGTCCGCACCTGGGAGTCAGAGGGACTGGCTTCCCTAGAGCATCGGTCATTTTGTGAACAGCTCGCTCCCACAGGTCTTGAATTACCGGGCATTCCCAGAGAATGTGGTAGAAGGTACCAATCAGATTGCAGTTACGGAGACAGAGGTCAGATGTGTGTCTACCAATCTTGGCCAGCAGGGGAGCGGACATGTATGTTCTGTGTAGTATCTTTAATTGTGTGAGTCGAAATCTGTGATTAATAGCTGATTCGCGCGGGGACATCAATGCCGCCTGCCATTCTGTCTCGCCTAAGTCTCCGATGTTGCTTTGTCATTTGTCTCGCAAAAGTTGGAAGGCATTGGGCATGTTGTTACAAAGTTTGCGGTAGGTGTACAATATTGCTTTGGCCTGAAGGGGTTCTGACAAGAGTCTATCCCCAAGGGGCGAGGATTGTGGAAGGGAAGAAAGATCAGGGACATTGGTAAGTATGGCGTGTTTGATTTGGAGATAGCGGAAAGCTTCTGATTGGGCCAAGTCATGTGCCTTCTGGAGCTCCTCAAATGTCAGCAGTTTGCCCTTGCGGAGCATGTCACCTAAAGGGGAGATGCCAATTGTGTCCCATCTGTCAAAGCCCTGATAGTGGCAGAGAGAGCCCAGTTTATGTGAGGTCCATAGTGGGGTGGATAGCGTAAGGGTGTCGGCCCATCCAAGTCGTTTGTTAGCTCGGTGCCAGATTGTGATTGTGTGGGACATCGGGCCTATATATCGGGCTCTCGAGTGTTTACCATATAGGGCCTCCAGATAGCCCCCGCGGCCCGTCTGGTACCGTTCTAGGTGCAAAGCCGGGTTCATGGGTGACCCATAAATCCATGTGTTAGTGGCGGTCAGTTGGGCAGCCCAATAGAAGAGTAGGATGTTCAGCAAGTCAATACCTCCGTCATACCACCCCTGTGTAAGTGAGAGGAAAGCAATACGGGGAGAGCCGCCGTCCCATATGAGGAGTCGGAGGTCTCCTTCGAGCGTGTTGAAGTAAGAATCGGGTATGGGATATGGACAGTTTTGTAAGGCATATAAGAATCGAGGGAGTGCTAACATTTTAAAGAGGGCTGCTCTGCCGGGGAGAGAGAGAGGGAGTGATCTCCAATGAGAAATGTCATCATGAAGTCTCTGAAGTGGGCCTTTAAGGTTGCGATCGTAGAATATTTTTGGGTCTGGGGTGACGAAAATTCCGAGGTATTTGAATCCCTCCCGGGCCAGTTCAATTGAGTAGCCTCGTGGGAGGGGAGGTGGTGGGCTGTGAAGTGTGTAAATTATCGATTTGGACCAATTAATGGAGAAACCTGAGTACTTGCCAAAGTTAGTGATGACGTGTAGTAGACTATTGATAGAGGATTTGGGGGTGGAGATGTATACAAGGATGTCGTCCGAGTAGAGCGAGATCTTGTCAATCGTGTCGTCGTTCCATTGAAGGCCGCGAATAGAGTTGTCAGTCCAGACCCAGTGGGCCAAAGGTTCGAGAGTGAGTGCTAACAATAAAGGGGATAGAGGGCATCCCTGTCTCGTACCTCTGTGTAGGGGAAATCGCCTGGATGTATGTCCGTTAACATAGACTTGACCCCAGAGATCAGTGTAGAGCAGTCGGATCCACTGGATGAATTTGGGACCAAAGCCATAGCGATGTAGTACCACGAAAAGGTATGACCATTCTATAGAATCAAAAGCGAGTGTAGCATCTAGGGAGAGGATAGCTGCGTCTTCCTGAAGGTGTGGCATTCTACTCATTACGTTATGAACCCGGAGGTGGAGCGCTGTATTCCGGCCTGGCAGGAAGCCACATTGATCTTCGTGGATCAAGGCGGGGAGGACTGTCATGAGCCTGGTAGCGAAGAGCTTCGCCAGGACCTTCGCCTCAGAGTTAATGAGGGAGATTTGTCGGTAGGAGCAGCAATCATTATTTGGTTTATTAGGTTTACGAATGACCACTATTGACGTCAGCCGTTGGTCAGGTGGCAGGCATCCAACCTCTTGACTCTCCTCAAACATTGCCTTAAGGTGCAGGAGGATCTCGCCTGCCATGCCTTTTAAAAACTCAATAGGGATACCGTTGGGGCCCATAGCTTTACCTGATTGAACGGCAAACAAGGCATTTCCAACCTCTTCTGCGATGAGGTCTGCCTCCAATTCCTGCACTTCAGAGTCGGAGAGAGTAGGAAGTCTCATCTCATCCAGGAGCAGTTTAGACTCTTCGGCGCTATATAGTGCTTTGGCCGTGTAGATTTTCTCAAAATGGGCGGCGAAGGCCTCTGCTATTTTAACTGGGTCTGTGATAGGGGGTTGGTCTGGTATGGTCAACTCTGGGATCCATCGGGATCCCTGGTCGCGTTTTTCCAGCCATGCCAATAGTTTACCAGCCCTGTCTCCCAGTTCGTAGACACAATGGCGAGTTTTCAGGAGCTTAACCTGCGCCTTATCAAAGGCCAGCGCTTTATATTCCATTTGTTTCGCGCGGAGACGAGCCGCTGTCTCGTCAGTGGGCTTTGCGTTATGGAGTGATTCTAGAGCGGTATGGTCTGTTTCAGCCTGTGTCAGGTGCTCGCTTTGCTTATGGATGTAACCAGTTTTGAGAGATAGTGCCCTACCCTTAAGTACCGCCTTATAGGCCTCCCATATAGTTATAGCGGTTTTTACAGAGCGACATTTTCCGCGAAGTAGTATTCTGTGTGTTCTAGCAAGTTGTCTTTTATGTCGGGGATTTTTAGGATCCAGGGTGTTATGATAATAGGGCCGCGGGGTCTCTGGCGGTGATGCGTGAATTCTACTGTGAGTGGGAAGTGATCCGAGACTCCCCTGGGAAGCCCTTTAGGATGACGAAAGAACTCTAGGTCAGTGATTGGTGAGAACATATAGTCTATACGAGAGCTGCTGTTGTGGGCATTGGAATAGTGTGTGAAATAAGAAGCAGTCGGTGAGATGAACGCCATAGGTCCTCAAGCCCCATTGTCTGTGCGAAGTCAGATAAGTCAGAACCCGATCGGGTGTGATGGCCGCTGGGGGTGTCGGTCCTGGGCATCATTCATTGTCATATTGAAGTCACCCCCAATAATTAGAGGTCCTTGCGGGAGGTCTAGCATTATGCGTTGCAGGGCCTGCAACGCTGCTGTGCCTAGGGCTGGAGGGATGTAGACTGAGAGGACATTCAGCGGTTTGCCCTCCCAAGTGGCCTCTATTACTGCGAATTGACCCAGAGGGTCGGCCCACGTCTTTGTACATGTCAGTGCAACATTTTTCCGAACCAGGATCCCTGTCCCTCTAGATCCTGAGGTGAAGCCGGCATGTACGAGTAGTTTATATCCTCCCCGGTGTAATGCTTGGCATGCATTGCCCATCAAGTGTGTTTCTTGGAGGAGAACCAAGTCTGGAGCATGGCGTTTAAGATATTGCATAACTATCCCTCTTTTAATTCTATTGCCAAGGCCATTGACATTCCACGTCATGAGTGAGAGAGATGTCGTTGATGGGGGTGTCATGGTGGCTCAAAGGACGGAGGGTGTGTGCGGATTAGTGGTCTTGGGGGCACCAATTGTGCCTTATAGAAAATGACTGTCTCAGGTATGCCCATAGCGGGTTTAGGGAGGGACCTGGTGTTGCCGACCGCTGGGTATTGGTTGCTTTGTGAAGGTCACTCTAATGGATAGGTGGTGAGGTATTGTCAGCGCATAGCCTATACAGCAATAAGTCTACAGATTAATATCTCCAAAGAAGGGGCATCAAGGGAACCACAGACAGCTACCACCCACTGCTGTCAAAAGACAATAAATTACAAAGTAATTCTTGTCACAATAACAAGTTATACAGAGTTCCATGAGCACAAAAATGTATGAGCGTATCTGTAAGATTTACAGATAATATCCATTCAAACAATGAAAGTCCATATTGAAAAAAGTCCTTATTTTATTTTCTCAATCCAGATGATCACGATGACTTGTGGATATAGCAGTACAGTCTTGATATAATTTACAACAGCCAAACGCCAACACGTGTTTCGTCAAGGGGTATCACCCAATGACTTCCTCAGGGCATAAGAATGATATCACTAGTAGTTGTAAAAATCGGATGAGTATCAGGGACCTTTATAAGGCAATCCACCTTTGAACGATTTCGCAAATATGTTCCTCAATGATATCTTCAACAATATAATCCTTTTATTTGGAAGCAACAGGCAAAATAAGCCTATAATTCTGGAACCATCAAGTATATCGCGGGTTCCCGTACCCAGTCCGTATCATTAGAACGGCGTGTTGCAACGGAATGCATACTTCAGCAGGGGATTGAACCAGGTCTTGCCCTCAGATTCGATTCGCAATCTCGCTGGAAACAGCATGGAGTATTTGATGGATTGCGCACAGAGTGCCTTCTTCACTTCCGAAGAAGCTGCGCCGACGAGCCTGCACTTTCACGGTGAAATCCGGGAAGAGCATGATCTGTGCGTTGTCAATTCGCAATGGCAGTCCCGCTCGTGCCGCTTGAAGGATGACATCCCGGTCGCGAAAGTTAAAGAACAAGGCAACGATAGGGCGGGGGGGAGCCCCAGGTTTCGGCCTGCCCCCGGGAACCCTATGTGCCCTTTCTATGGAGAAATAATTGGAGAGTTGTTTTGGCTGGAGGTGTTGGAGCACCAGTTTCTCTACAAAGAGGTCGGCAGCCGGCTCCTCAAGGCGCTCCGGGACACCTAGGATGTGGAGATTGTTGCGTCTTGCACGTCGTTCATAATCATCGAGGAGCGTCTCCATTTGTTGTTGTTGCTTCTGGAGTTGGGTGACTTGCTGCTGTAGTGTGGAGGTGTCGTCGACTAGCGCTAGGGTCTTGACTTCGATATCTTTTACTTTGGCATCCATTTTGCGAAGGTCCGCACGCAGCAGTGTCACCTCTATGTTCTCAGAGTCAATGCTGGGACTCCAGCGATAGCCTCCATGACATCGACGAGAGTGGGGGGCCTCGTTGAAGAAGGGGGGGAGGCTGTCTTAGATAGTGCATCAGGGGCAGTGTCTTTAGGCTCTCCCTTGGAGCCCCACGATAGTTTGATTTGTTTTTGGTTGGGGGGCCGATTTCCCCTGCTAGAGGCCATTGTGGAGTGGAGGTCTATCAGGAGGGTGTACTGGCGCTGTTCAGAGAGGCGTACTGCGTGGAGAGGGGGTCCCTCACCGGTTGTAGGGAGGAGGGGAAGCGTTCTCCACGTCGTTTAAGGTTTACGTCTCGGGAGAGATCGTGGGTCCAACGGGCCTCAGGAGGCGAGGACGATCGGTTGCAGAAGGATAGAAAGTGGGGCTCAGGAACACTTCTTGCAGCATTATCAGCCGCCCCTCCAAGTAGGATTCAGGGTATTGTGGCGTCCGCCCTTGGTTGGATTTCCGATGTGGCACAGCGATTCTGAGAGGGCTAGGCGCCTCCGTGTGAGAGCTTTTCGCCGTCCGGGCAACACCAGCAGTCCGGGCGGGCCCCTGGACCAGGATCAGCGTGCCCTATCTGTTCTGTGGTTCTCTTCAAAGCCCTGCCGCTCCCCAAAAGATGGTCACACACAGGGGGCCACGGACAGCCTCTCAGGATCCCAGGTGTACGGCGAGGAGCAATGTGAGCTTCTAGGGCAGCCGAGTTACAGAGGAGGAGCCAGTCGCAACACTCCAAAGCAAGGGGGAAACCTCCTGGGAGCGCCTTAATGGGGTCCGGGTAGCCCTGGAAGGGACACTTGGAGGCAGCGTCATTGTCTATGCTTAGGCGCGTCCAGTAGGGAGTAATGGTGAAAGTGTGTCCACATAATTTCCTGGAATCAGGGCGAGAGTTGGCCTGCACTCACTAAAGGCCTGGGCTCCGTCGGTCTCAGTCCCTTCGTCCCACTGCATGCAAGCTGGCGCAGCCCCACACCCCGAGGGCCAGAGAAAGGTTCCCGAGTAGCTTTGCTGGCGTCACCTACAGCTCTCAGGGGGCAGACTCCAGCAGGAGCTGGGGGGGCCGTATGTCCGTCCGCTGCGTTTTTGAGTGGAGGAATGGCGAGTGCCACCATCGGTCTTTGAGGCGGTCCCCAGCAGTAGGCCCAAGCCGGGGACTCGCGTAGGCGTTGACGCCGGGCGGCTGGGGGGGGGCCCGCTGTTTCACTCGCCGTTCATCAACCGGAGGTGCCATCAAGGCGTGGGCGGGTGACGAGGATAGGGTGTCGCCTTCGGAAGACTCAACAGAGTTGCACGCATGTAGTTAGGGTCCCACAGCAGCCGGAGCGGCCCCGGTCTCGGAGGCGGCTCTTCATGGACTCACGGCCGCCATCTTGGGCCGCGAGGAGGTCTTTCTCGGGATTCAGGTGCCGTCGCTCAAGGGGGCTCAGCAGGTGTTAGGGCCCGATCGGAGGGCGCCTAGAAGATCCTTAGGCGATCCTCTGGCAAATCTGGGCAGTTTGAGAGCACCAGAGCAGGATTACTGGGCAGTTAGGCAGCGAGGGCTGAGGAGCCGCTTCAGTGTGCGGCCATTCCCCTCTGCTGCAAACCACGCCCCCCGGCTTATCATCTTTTTAATGTGAACCCAGCCTCTCATGTTAGAGGGAGTAGGCCCCCTTCCTGTCCTCGCCCCCTTTTTTTGGCAGGAGGGCAGCCGGGAAAACTTTGAAAGAATTGGAGGTGTGCCCCCATCTGCCAACTCCACCCCTCAGGTGCTGGAAGCGGGGTGAAGTGCACTTTTCAGTGCCTACCATCTTGAAGATGGCGGGGCTTATCTATTCAGGGCTTGGTCTATGTACACCTCCTCCATGAGGGTGTAGACACCCCAGGTAAGGAGCAAATTGGCTACTACCTGTCACTCCCTTGTAACACCCCTAAAACTAGTATTTAGGTGGCATCCCCAGACCCTGGGCTTCAGTTCCTGATGACTTAAGAAGAGCTGGACACAACAGAGTTGCATCAGCAGAGAAGACCACTGACACCAACTGACTTGGCCCTAGCCCTACCGGCCTATTTGCAGCCTTTGACAATCCTGTGCCAAAAGACGACCCGTTCTGCAGCCCAACAACCTCCAAAGCCTTGGGAGGACTACCTTCCTTCAACAAAGATCAAGACCCCTGAGAACAGTGGACCTGTTCACCAAGTACCCATCTCCAAAAAAGACTCTGATCTGAAGAACAGCAAAGCCTTTCTCCCGGTTACACCTTTGCACCAAAAGCTTCTGACCCGAGTCCAAGTGGACTACCCGTTCCAACAAGGTTCCCTAGCACTCCAGAGCCCACCGTGAGATTACCTCTCCTTGATGTCGCCTTCAGCTTCTGCACAGAGATCCCCTCAACCGTGACCTGCTCCTGTAAGCCGTTTAATACCAAAAGGCACTCCTGAACCCGTCCGCCCTGGGTCTTGGTGAAGAGGACCAAAGGTGTCCCTATGTCCTCAAGCATCACAACTTGCTCGCCCAGCTACTGGTTTCCTGTGACGGGCCTCAGCTTGCAGCCTGTTTCCAATGTTGGCTGTCTCCATTGCTTTACATTGGGCCCCTGCATTGTGCCAGTGTGTTCACACCATGCACCCGGCCGCCCATGTGCTGCTAGTGGTGTGATGATGATGCTGCATTGGGTCCTGCCCAGTGTTTGCTTCAACCCCTAGAGCCTGCCCCCCCAAACCGCTGCTACTTACCTGTAAGCAGCCTCTGACCATTGCCCCCAATCCTCATTTAATTTCACAGTGCGCTCGACCTCCAATTTGCATCCCGCACCCGAACGCCCCTGTGCCGTTGATGGTGCACTGTTGGTGCTAAACTGAACCTTATCCAATATCTTAACTTCTGAAGACTGATCTTGTAAGTTGATGTTATCCCTATTTATGCTGAATGTTTTCTTCATCTCAAGGATAACATTGCAAAATCTAAAAATTGGCTTGTGTCCAGTTTTGAATCTAAAAAGTATTTTTATTGAAAAACATATCTACCTATGTTGAAGTTCTGTGGTTCTGCAAAATAAATATAACCAGCTATTATTACAAGTATTATTTTTATACATTGGTTTTGGATTTATTCATCGTGTCTCATTTATTGCCACTGTGAGTAAAACAAATGCTTAACACTACCCTCTGATAAGCCTAACTGCTCGACCACACTACTACAAAAGATAGCATTAGTATTATCAACTTTAGCCTCTGTAAAGCCTCTGGGGATCCACTGGAATCTCTAACCACTTTACCACATTTTGGTATAGTATATATAGAGACAGCTTCCTACACATACGTACTCCACACTGACTGGGGTAGTAGTCATCCTGCAATCCAGAGGAATCAGAACCGCCCTCTGCCTTCACACTCGCGGTATGACAGAGTGAGCCGGGGGCAAATGTATAATAAAATGGTACTTACCAGTTTAATAATTTGTGCATTCCTACTGCGTTCACAGCAGGTGGGGCAACGGTCCTCTGCCCTTTAGGAGGAAGCGCCATTGGAGAGGCTCCGGCACTCAAGGAAAGAACGTTGAAAAGTGCCAGTACTTAGCATTGGTGAGTACTGTGCCATTTAAAGCACTACCTTTACGAGAGGGTTAAAAGTGGTGAGGAACTGAAAATGCAGGACAACAGCAGTGCGGGCAGGGCACCTCACTTCTTTACATTCATCCCTCCCCCTTCCTTCTATGTTCATCTCCTCTTTCACCCAACCAAATACATTTCCATTTGTCATGGGAGCTCATTCCTGCAGAGTTGCCATGTTCCCTGCTTTTCATTGATCTAGGGCAGGACTAACTTCCCACCCATGGACCCAGTACCCAGGTCAGTCGCTGTTATCAAATAGTGTTGGAGGGGCCCACAAAGGGAAGAAGCTCCTGAGCTGAAAAAAGAAAACAAAAGAAAAACGACTTTGGTAAAGGAAGAGGATTGGGTTGCGCTGCCACAAGCTTTAGTAAGGCTAGTGCAAGTACCTAAATGGGATCGATTACTGACCAGCAGCACCAGCCCTATTCATGCACCTGGCGGTGGTGGGGGCTAAAACCCTTTTTAACAAATGGTCGTCACGCGCCTGATCGACAGCGCAGGGTCTATTTAGACCCTGTCCTGTTAATCACAGCTGGACGCAAGCCCTCTCAAACCCATACAGTCAGGGAAAATTCAAATGGGACACTAACCACAAGAGAGAGAGTCAGGGAAAGAAACGGCAACACTACTGTCCCCACAACAAAACAGTAAACATGAAAGAAGTAGGTTGCCAATGTTCATGCAATAAGCAATGAAAGCATGGTTGATCGTGGACATCTAAATGTCATGTCATGTGAGAGCTTAGGAGGTCTAGAATGCCATGCATAATGGGAGAGGAAGCCTCAAACACAATATTGTGTCATGCTTTTTCATAGGCATACCCTCCCCACCCTGGTAAGATGGTATTACCAGGGCGGACTCAACCTCTGCGAAGACTTTTGGTGGTAGGAAGGAGTTCTTACATAAAATTTACAGGAAAAAGTCGGGATCCAGTTAGATTAAAAATACCTTCAGGTACCTTGGTTATCACCTTTATTAGTGAGGGACCTGAGATACTTTCAAATCCGAAAGACTATGGACACTAAAGAGAATAATGTCTCTAATCCACCTCACAATAGGCCAACATATTTCTGCCCACACAAAGAGCCAAATAGGTCTGGGGCATTCGTCAGGGCTGTCGGGTCCTACAACAACAAAACAAGGTGTCCCCTATATCTCTACCATCTAAAGAGGGAGTCCACCTAAAGTGTGCCCAAGTGAATCCTACCTGGGATACTCTCATGCTTAATTCATTATGTACCTGCAAGTGGAAAGGATAATACAAAGAGGAAAGTCACGAGAATAATACCTTATGAACGTGTGGCAGTCATAATTTACTATTAACCAATTGCACACAATGGTGAATCACGTGACTATAATCACAAGTCTCCTACATGCTTATCATAAATAATCACCCAACACGTGCAAAAGATAAACATATTTCACAGATGTGAGTGGGTAAAGGAACCAAAAAAGCCTTCTATGTTTAAAACAGGATCATCTTGATGCTAACTATGGTGGAAACAATTCTACAAAAAATTCCAATGACTATTTGCAAGGAACACATCTTACCAGGATTCTAGGAATACTATATACTGCATACTAACCTATAGCCACTATGGTTACTAGTTAAAGCACCTGCTCCTTACTCTAGGTTATAAGGGATACCATAAGCTCTGTCAGAGAATCATGATAACATAAAATGAGCATAGATGAATATCTACCTGATATACAGAAGATAACAAAGGCACCATACAAATTATCTTTTCTCGTTGTTAGTAGTCAGGTTCCCTTCAGATTGTTGAGTAAAGATATAGGCTCAACAGTGTATGTAAGTCATAAAGCAGGGAAGCTGGCGGACCAGTGCGCTTCGTACTGACCGATATCTCTATTTAATGTGGAGGCCATGATAAATTAAACATGAGGTATCCCAGGTAGGATTCACTTGGGCACACTTTAGGTGGACTCCCTCTTTAGCAGGTAGAGATATAGGGGACACCTTGTTTTATTGTTGTAGGGATCCGACAGCCCTGACGAATGCCCCAGACCTATTTGGCTCTTTATGTGGCCAGAAACATGTTGGTTGATTGTCAGATTGATTAGAGACATTATTCTCTTTAGGGTCCATTGACTTTTCTGATTTTAACGTACCTCAGGTCCTCACTAATAAAGGTGATAACGAGGTACCTGAAGGTATTTTTAATATAACTGGATTCCGCCTTTGTCCTGTAAGTTTTATGTAAGAACTCCCTCCTACCGCCGAAAGTCTTCGCGGAGGTTGAGTCCGCCCTGGTAGTACCATCTCACCAGGGTGGGGAGGGGATACCTATGATGAAGCATGACACATGACTCTTCCATTAAGGGTGGCCTTGTAGACCTCCTTAGATCTCAGATGACTTACTACATTTAGATCTCCATGATTAGCCATGCATTCATTGCTTATTGCACGAACATTGGCAACCTACTTCTTTTGTGTTTACTAAAATTCAAATGGGTGCTGCAGGAATCTTCGTCAGCGTCTCCGCAAAAGGCTACTTCAGGGGCTCGGTGTGATTGTAAGCTCTGAGGAAGCAGAGCATGCCATGTGCGATCAGGGTATCGGTACTCTTTCTGGCTAAAGAGGAGTTCTGGTACTGGTGACTAGAAATTTCCTAACGGCTGGTACTCTGTACTGGTGAGTACTGGTCCATTTAAACCACTGGCTGCTACAGATGGGAAGAGATTAAGATTTGTAGGGTAAAGCTGCAGACCTTGAAACTATGAAACAGTTTGTGTCTTGTCGGCGGCTCGACACCCTGCTGTTCTCTGAAAACCAATTAACCTCCTTGTTCCTAAACATAATGCATACCTACAGATCAATAGAATCTTCAAGAAGAATTGGCACCTACTAAATCTAGATAGCACGATGAATAAGCTAGTGACACAGAACCCTAGCATTGTGTACAGAAGGGGTAGAACACTAAGGGACTCTTTATGCTCTAGCTATTACCCCCTAAACAGGATGACATGACCTGGCTATCGACGAAACCAGATGGATTCTACAAATGTGCACATTGTAATATGTACCAATTTGCATGTAATAAATTAAAGAACTTCAAATATAACACCAATACAACTTATAAGATTCGTCAGTTCATGAACTGTAACACGAGATATGTTGTCTATTGTCTACATTGCATATGTGGCCTAATTTATATAGGCAGTACTATTCGACCATTAAAAGGAAGAATTCAAGAACATGTAAGGGTTATTAAGAACAATGATTGCAGTTACCCCTTGGCGGTCCATTTTAACACTGATCATCCTAATGGATCCTTGACAGGTTTGAGTTTCCATGACATTACTGAGATTAAGACTACTGCCAGGGGTGGAGATAGGATGTTAATGTTAAGAAAGGCTAAAGCACAATGGATCTTACGCCTTTGTGCGGTGGAGAGAGGCATCAATATTGATAAGGAGCTGTGTGTCTTTCTTAAAGACTAGATTGTTATCTATTGTCAAGATAGCAACTTGTTTACTTAGAGAACATGGAGTTTGCCTGGAAACAAGCTTAACGATTGTAGCACCCTTCAAAACTGTGACATCTACTGAAAGGATGCTAGTAATACTGATTGGGCATATGCTGGGACTTTTTTTAAACAAATAGACTTGGTATTTTGTCACTGTACGCACTTGTAGTTATAAGATACATACTACCGCTGACATTAACTTGGGGACTGAGTATAATTGCAGGTAGAACTTTTAACAAAATGAGTGAAATTAATAGTTGATATGTTTAAAATGGATTTGAAAACTGTAAGCTAGGGCAATATATATGCAAAAAGTAGATGAGTACGATGTATGTAGTTGCAGATAGAACATTTAACAAAATGTATGATATTAATGATTGATATGTTTTAAATTGTTTCGGTAATTGTAAAGCTAGGGCGATATATATGTAAAAAGCGTATGATTACGATATGATTTTTAAACATTCAGTGGAAATATACTTGCTCCTCTTCACTCTGAATCACTGGGCAATGCACTAACATCGACTCGGATTACTAACATGAAAGAACTGTCTTATATATTATGTAAGACGTCAGAAAACATAACCTAAATAGCGCCACTCTACTTCTATACCAAGTTCCACAAAAGAAGGCAATATTGAACACGCACTTACTAATATACTATGAGATATACTAAGCTGAACCTATATCGCACAGTAATGGCCGCCGTGGGCTTTATTTCACTAGCAAGGTTTCTAGTTATCATAGTCCTTTGTCTATTATACTAACAGATACTGACTAAGACGCCATGAGACATGACGTAGTACGTGGCGCCAACGTAGTTGCTTTAAAACGAGTTGGTGGTTTTATACTTAGTAAAGGAATAGTGTGCCAGACAAATGGTTGGTGCGATTGTTTGCTAATACTTGTACGTTTTTTTTTCCTCACGGTTTCTAGGGGCATATCATTGACCAAGACTATGTAACTACTAAAACTGTAAGTTTTCCTTTCTTTTATTTCCGTTTTTAGGTCGAAGCCGCGTTGCAGCGCATGCGCTGCTGCAGGTTAGAGTTTTTTGTTGTTGTTTTTTTTAAAAACCTTTATTGTTCATTTCAATAACCTTATAAGCATGGGCCTAGAACCACAGGGGCCACCGCTAATCAAAAATAGGAGCAAGTATGCTACGATATGCCACAGCTATTCAGCCGAAATCCCTGAGGTTCGGCAGCGATTCAGGATAAAGTTCGTATTAAATGCAGAATGAGATCACAGAATAAGATAAAGGTTTTATTTTAAATTAACTAAATAAACGTATCGGTGTTACACAATCAAAATACTAATACGGTGGCTAGGCAGAGCAACAGGATATACAGATCAGGAACAGCTATAATTGAGACACAGGTGTTAAAGCATACTAACCAGGATATAAGACCATAAAATACACAGTCTACATCAAGCGCCAGTCCTCAGAGCCCGCCCACCCAAAGATCAGGATAATGAAAAAAGCAAGAACACCCGATACGGATACACAATACAATCAGAACGTTTCGCCAACTATACTAAGAAAAGGAAGAAAAGGAAAGGAAGAAAAAGGCCATGGAAACAAAATAAAGGCAAAACAAAAAACAAAACCTCCAACCCCCCACCCTGCACCCCTGCAGTTGGCTACGGCCTAACCCCCCTAGCAGCGTGCCTGTCGCCCCGAATAACTAAAACCCTAAAAGTAGGAAAAAGTGGAGGAGGAGAAAGCGTAGAAGCACCCGGTCTCCTTCTCCCCAGCCAGACACCAACCACCCCTACGAATAGCACAGATAATAACAGGAGATATGACAGTGGAAATGCTGGGGAATCACTAATCCCCGCCCAACCTTACTCTAATACTAGATCCAAGTCCCATGTCCGCCAAGGCCCCAAAGTCAAACCCATCGAAGCAGTCTCATCCTTGGCCCTTCCGATCTTGCACGCAAACACCATCCGGCAGCAGTATCGCAGTCATTGTAGATCCAGGACACGAGAGGAGTACCGAAGAGGATAGTCCACAGAGAGCCCAAAAAACAAAGTTGTTACCAACGACGATCATCCACAGGCCCCCTATCATCAGAACCCTGTCCAAGCGATGTTTCCTCCGCGGAAGCGGCAAAGCAGACGGGGAAGGCAGAGATGTTGTAGCAACCCTGTCGGCTCTGACGGGAAACTCCAGGATAAAGAGGTCAAACAGAATGACCCCACGAGTCAACAATGGCGGGTGCGACCAACTCTCTGGGGAACCAAGTTTGCTACTTTCTGTCGGTAGACAACACAAGGGCGGCACCAGATCATTTTGCCCTGGGCAATCACCATTGGCCCACCCAGACCTCACGGGAAGCGTCGATATTGGTACACGTAGTGGAAGATCAGAGCCCTGTCCCAAACAGTCCACGTCCGGCCCATCGGCAAGCATATTATCGAGTCGAGATTCAATATGAGCTTGTAGCTCCATGACGGCGGCCAGCACGGTCCGCAATGTCGGCTCTTTATTCGTCAGGTCCGCCTCCGCTCGTGCGATCGCAAGCATAGTGGTAGGCCCCGAGGAGCCCGGCCCTCCCGGGGGAGCCATGACAGAGCGGAGCGGGTCACAACTGAGGGCGTCCTGTAGACAAAGTGGCCCTGGACAGCAGGCGAGGGCCCCACCCCGGCGGACCCCGGCGATATCAAACCGGTTCCCCGGGCCAGGAGTCCCAGAACCTCCACAGACGATCAGGTCAATTGTCCGACGACATAAAGGAAACCACATCAATTTCCATCAAAATCGGATCTGGAGACTTCCACTGCTGAGACCGGACCCTGTCGTAGTCACACGACCAATGTTGTTCAACTACGTCCCGGCTGGGCTCAAACTCGAGGCCCCGGCTTACAAGCTGCGTTAGGCCAGGATCCAGAAGACGACATAACTCCGTCAATTCTGGCGACAAAAGTCTGGGGATTGAACCAAACGATTCAGCAAGGCTTCATCTCCCTGGAGGTCGGGCGTGATTTCAGGATAAGTTGCAGGATTATCCGGCTGGAAACGGAGGTCGGCGGAGCCGGGCGCCTATGCGGCCATCTTGGTTGGTGACTTATCTCCTCCTCGCAGGCGAGAGTTTTGTTAACCACTTGGATGCTATGCTTCTTCTGCTGCTTCAATGTAATTTCCAATGAAATCAATGGAAACTCCATGACGAGTTACCCTTGTCATTAGCGCTGAAGGGGTTAACAAGAAGGGCATGAAATCACGCCCCTTCTGCCATTGGCCGGCCTCGCGAAACGGAGGCCTGCCATTGGACAATGACCTTGTCCGGATGATTTGTCCGGCTGTGATCCCTCCTTTTCAGGACTCCGTGACCTGACTTCTGGTGTCGCAAACCGATTTCCAGAAACGTTGCTATGGCAACCACGAGGCCTGGTGACAGAGTCCGGGAGGGGAGGGATTCGGTAGCTGTTCCCGCCCCTTTTTTTTTTTTGGTCCGTGCGGTTTTCTCTCATTGTTGCCTCGTTCTCCTTGCTGGAAGGAGGCATTTGATGGACCCTCCTTGTTTTTTATTGGTCATTGTTCTTTTGAATTGCTTCTCTTTACTGTTCTCGGCCAATTGTAATTAAGACACTGACTTTATGTGTATCATACAACCTGAAAGTATTTCGACGGCGTCTAAGCCCGTGAGCGGCACCATATTACAGCTCAAAACTTTGCGCTCAACTAAAGCAGGACTTAATTCAGTCCGGCCCCAATGAAAATCCTATTAAATAAAACGTAACATGTACTTCACACCCAGTGAGTGGGCGTTGACCGGGAGCTATGCCCCGCAGGATTGTAAAACTGACTGTGCAGCATACCACCATCATCATGTCGGAAGCGCAAACGTCACACGCACCCATCGTCCTCACGTCAACGCAAAACATCACACGCAGCGTTCTCTCAGAGGTGGTTTGTAAGAGCTGGAGGGGTGGAGCGCTGGATAGGAGTTTTCACTATGTGTACAATCGACACTCTAACTACTTCTGGGAGAGCCGATGCACGGGAGGGAGTGGCGGAGGGGACTCGAGAGGTGTTCGTGGCGCAGGGTACCGTTTCCGGGGCTACGACTCTAGTTCGCTCAGAGGTACAGGCAAAGTCATTTAGCGAGAAGTCCTGGAACGCATCAACCGGCGGAATGTGCTGTAGATGAACTGTACTAGAGGCACCTTTCCGAGCCAGGAAGGAACCCAGTGTCCTCGGCTGGCCGTTTTGCATCGATGACCTAGGCTCTGTGAGCTCAGCAGTATTGCTTGTATACTTGAGAATGTGTTAAGTCCAGTCTTGCATGCCTCTTCTTTTCTCACTGTGGTGTTTGCCAGTCTTTAAAGTAGTTATCATCGGTGTTCGCACCGTGGATCCAACGAGGGAAGGAAGACATGAGGAAATGTGAGCACGGTCGACTTTTAAGTCTGCGGTGCATGCTCTTCTCAAACTATTTCAACAACAGAGGCATGTATTTTTTTAATGAAAAGCGTCAGGACGCTGGGACTGATGTCCGAAAACTCTGACTGCCACTCCAAATACGGGACATCTGGGGATCCTAAGCCGGGGATCCCGCAGGAGAGTACAATGAGAGAGCCAGCGATGCCCAACACTGAGGGATTTGGATTTCCAAGGTGCTCACAGGATAAGGCAGTGGCGGTAAAGGTGCAATCCTTGGACCACAGCAATAACATTGTGAAGATCTCACAAAGCAGGACTACGGAGGAATTGGAAAGAAGCAGCAATGACTTTATCAAGGTCCCACAGGACAAAACATCCAGTTTGATCGGAGGGTCCTCCGCAGGAAGTGCCAAGGCCAACACAAGAGAGGGGGGCATTGTGGCCAAAGAGAGCCACATGACCGTGGATAATGCAGTGCACCCACAAAACAAAAGTAAACAGGGTGACCGGACGGTGTTGGCAGCCAATATTAACCCAGAGGTTGTCATCTGGGGAGAGGAGGCCACCGAGACCGAGCTGGCCTTTCAGCTTCCACAGAGCAGGACTCCTAGGGGCCTGAACTTCTCAGACCCCATCCCGCGGCTGATAGTTATGCGAGAGCCAAGCCCCTGCCGGGGTTCTAACGAAGAACGATGTATCCCTTTCCTCCACCCCTGGGAGTTATGTCCCGACACCAAAGGGTCGGGGGACGCCGAGTCTCCCTGCTCGGACAGCGGCTGCGGGGGCTCCCCTGTTCCCTCTTTTTTCCCCCGCAAGATGTCCAGCTCCTCGTCTGCCGGACTGTCCTCTGCCTCTTCCTTTGACGAATCTGAGGATGATTTTCTTGGAAGTGATCTGGAGCTCAGTGGACATCATTTGATGCCTACACTAGGAGGTAGTCCTGACGACTGCACTGGGGTAAGCACTCACTACTTATTTAAGCCTGTCTCTTGTTTATGTAGCACATGTACCATGTAAACATCACTACAGGCATTTAGAGGTGGTTACACTAAGGGACATTTTGGTTCTGTGGGGGTCTTTGAGGAGTTCTACGTCGTTGAACATTTTTAAAATGGTTAGTATTAATACACGGATGTGGACGTGCGGTTTATGGTTAGAGAATTTGTGAAACTCAAGTTCACCATCATAGTGGTCACTTGGGGCTAGATGAAGAGTTCCATTTTAAGATCACTTATTGAACAGCTGACTGTATGGAATGGGGTTTTCTTGTGCCTTGCATCAGTTGCATGTTCCTTGGAACACCAGGTAGGAGTTCAGGGACCCTTTCTAGATGTTTGTTGCAATCTAATCAGATTTGAGGTGTGACCCTCTTGCAATATTTCTCTTTCGTTATGTACCTGGCTCTCAGCTAACATATATTTTGATCAATTTTATTTTCACAAGTCTCCTGGCAGGCAGGTGGATCCGTCCTTGGCATTTACCTTTGGATTTGAACGAAAGCATTTTGTGGTTAGCCAGAGGTCCGTCTTTACTCTGGTTGTTGCCCAAAGTTAAAGGGCTAGCACTATACACCAGACCTTTGCCTTCTTTCTCCCATCTTTATGCATATCTGCAGTTGAGTAGTATCTTTAAAATTGAAGAAGTGCTTCTGCAACAGAGTGCAAACATGAGTATATTAAAATGCAGTTACTTGCTGTTTTTTGTGTCGATGACAGCTAGTGTATGTTTTTACACAGTTGTTCATTCAGTAGCTTTTCTTGTGCTCAGTGTCCCTTTTAAATTTGATCGTCTGCCCATCTCTAACTTTGGTGTGCAAAACTGAGAAAGGGGAGAGTTCTTGGGGATTGTGTTAGTGTTGAGCACGCAGTGACAACTTTTCTTATCTTTATTAAAGTTCAGACCACCAGAAATACACCTTATGAGACGGCAGCTGGGAGTACATTAAGTAATTAAAGCAAATTACAGCTTCAATGAGCCACTCGGTCATGATGTCGGCACTTGTTAACAATGTGTTCATTAATGTAGAAGCGGTAGACATGTATCTGTCATAATGACAGAAGCCATTAATGTTAATAATCCGAGGAAAGGTGAAAATGATCAATTCTTCAGCACATCTATACGAACTGACAGTGGTCTGCTACCGTTCCACCACATTCCCTAACTTTCATATATAAGAGCCGCCAATATCCTGTGGTTGGAGAAATATATTGTTTGAGGTTTTGCACGGTTCCTCTTCAGAGTGCTGTTTTTGAGATCACTATCACATATGTTCACGACCATTGCTTGATGAAATGGCGCTTCTGGTAGGTTTTGCAAGCTCAGTCTGTGTGCTGTACTTTTCGCTTTCATTGGTGTAGTTTGGAAGTGGTCTGTTTTCTATTTTGGGATTTTGAAGCGTACTCCGTGTATTGGTTGTGCACGTGCTAATTACAGGAGCTTGGTCTCTACGTTTATGCTCACGTTCAGCACTAGAAGTGTTTATTTAATATTATTGAAAGGGATTTCCTGACAAGAAAAGTTCCAGAAGTTCGTAATATTAAAACGAAGTTATTCCTTATGATGCAGTCTAGTGTGGAGACTGCATTATGCAATACATGGAGAAGTGTGGCTCACTGGTTAGAGGAGGCAGACCTGGAAGCAGAGGTCAGCCCGGGACCAGGGTTCAATTCCCGGCTCGGCGGGGTATTGAGTCCTAAGAAATGTCCATGGACTCGACAATTCTCGCTCCGGTGCCTACTCGATTCACGGGTTGACACTCTGCGACTCTGGGCAATAGCTTGCTTAATCTCCACAACGGCCCCTCGCGGCGGGATGCCTGGCTTTCACCTTGCGGATACCCTGCCAGGGTTATCTCACAGGGGAATACCAGGACGGGTTTCCTAAGCAAGCGCTTAGAAACCGGTGGTGATTTGCGCTATATAAATTCATGTACATTTACATTTACATTTACATAGTGAGCAGTGCAACTTGTGTTGGGTAGTAGACCGTCGGTGAAAGCCTTTGCTGTTTGGATGATGCCTGCCTTTTTTTTATTTTTTTTATTTTTATCACACATGATTCAGAAATCACTGCAAATACCTGATTTGTTTTCTTCGCCCAACCAAAATATATCATATATATATATATATATATATATATATATATATATATATATATATATATATATATATATATATATATATATATATATATATATATATATATATAAGAGTAAAGTCATATGCTGCAACGTAAAACCCGCCTAGTTCGGCCTTTTCACTCTGTTAGTTTTAGTTTAGTGTTTTTTTTTGCGGACTACTGTTTAGTTTTCAGAAAAATACATATAGCTCTGAACCAAAGCAAATATCTAGGACCTTAACATTTGTAAACACTTTAATGAGCAAAACATCTAGACTAGAGCGACCACTGTATATTCCGTGGTAATTCTCATGTTTCAAAGCGCGAAATGGACTGTTTTTGCTTTATTTTAGTGCAATCACAGTGCCCTGGGGTAACAGTCTTGTTCGCTCCATTTCTCTCTTTCGCCATCTTTCTCTGTTTCCCTTTCTCCCTCCCTCTCTCTCTTGTTCTCGCTTGCTCTTTTTTCCTGTTTTGCCCTCTTTCTTTCACTCTCTCTTTAAATGAAAGCTTATAGGCCTGCGAGGTCCATCTTTCTTTGTGACGGGTTCACTACAGACAATAGCAATGTGGCAAGGACAGACCAAATTATGCGGTAGAGTTGACTACATTAGACAGTAAGCAAAACCAAGCTGTGTGGTGTTGTGCGGTGCATTCTGTGTCCGTACTGTTTGGCTATTTATCTGAACACAAAATGAATGATGCTGCACACAAGTTTCACATAGTTAGAACTTTTTTTCGTCCTAAAAAGATGCACCAGGTGGTAGGTTATGTGTAGAATGTGATGAATCCATATTACCCCGGTGGCCACAGAGGCCCATAATTGTAATGCCTTTCATGGTTTACCCAGCTCCATTGTGTAGTCTCAGGTTGGGCAGTAAAAGGGTTTCTGGAGTGAAGGTGCTTAACCTCAGCACCTAACCCCTTGTTTCTGGAATAATTTATTGGTGTTGATTGTGTTCCTTATGGAGTTTACATAGCGCAAATGGAACTGTTCATGATTTTGACTTTTATTTTGAATGAGTCACTAATCTCCCAACGTTACGTTCCTGTTTGCCTGGACATTGAGCTCACCTAATTGAGATCTGGCTGTTGAACTTTACGTGAGCTGCAGGTCCCAAGTTTGATTCTTGGCCGAGTCAATTTAGCCTTTCATCCTTCCGAGGTCGATAAAAGGAGTACCAATTCCAAAGGGGTTATAGTAAATTGAGGTATTTTCTGTGTGTAGCGTTTAGGCAAAAGCATCACATAAATAACGAAGTATTAATAAATTGTAGTTTTATGGGGCAATGCAATAGGTCTCGCAGTTGTGAGAGTTTGAGCTTTTGGCATTGTAAATGGCAATACCTTTTAATTACGTGTTGGTTTTTAAAACATAAATAAAAGGCATTGTCATTTACAATACCAATAGCTTAAACTCTCGCAAATGCGAGACCTATTGTATTGCAAATGCTTGTTTTTTTTCTCTGATCAAAGACTGTTTCTATTAACAGAAAGGTCCTTTTAAGTAGACTGTCTCCAACTTGTTCCTAATTAATGCAAGCAAGGTTCTTAATGGAAAATAATCCAACAAAGAATGCACTGAGCTTTTGGAAATTTACATACAACTTATGCTAGGAGGCTTTCTATGTCTTTTCTCTCGACATATAGATGTCCAGGTTAAAAACGGACCTAAAATAATTGACTGGAACATAATACAGTAAATAAAATAGGCATACCAACTTGGAATATTACTTGTTTAGGATGGAAATAAGGTTATTGAACCGTATAAATAATGTGAAAACATCTCTGTTCTAATCTCACAGAGCAAACAACGAGTGGACTCATACCAATTCAGACGTGACGTGGTCTTCTGTTATAACAGAGAGACAAAATATACCTAGGTATTTTTTTTTATCTACCAACATATATGGAAACTCTATGTCCTTGACTTTTAGGCTAGAATGTTCTTAGATTATTTCTTTTCTTTGTCCTTGAAAATTCAATAGGGACAAATGAATTCCCACAACAAGACTTGGACATGCTTAAATTACTGTTTGGTCGCCCATGCAAACAATGATTGAAGGTATCTATTTTAACAAGACCCACAGAATTGTTGGTGGGTTCCACCATATAACTCCTCATCAAATAAAATAGCTTCATCTTGGGCTATGAGCACTGCATGTTTTATATATATATTTCACTACGGTTTACTGCTGGTCTATCTGGTTTTAAAAATATTCACAAGTCATATCAAAATGGTTGATCTTTTGATCTCCATGCTTATCTTTTACAATTTAAATTGCGCTTTTCCTGTTTCCTCTGATAGTTTGAGATTTTATGGATAAGACCAATGTAAATTATTTTTCTCATGGCATTATTTGCAGCCTTGAAAAAGTTTCTATGAAACAAAACATGTGTCCGGTGCCGGTTCAATGCTTGAAAGGAGGATTGTCACATCAAGCTGTTTAATCCTGATTATATTGTTACTGTTTTTTAACTCAAAATTCTGGCATATATTCTTATATCTAGTGCACCATATAAAAGGAGCCCTGAAGCGGCGCTCGCGAGTTCTCTCACTTAAACCAGACTGAATTACTATTCTGTGAAGCACTGTGCATGTTTATTTTATCTCGTGCTCTGCGAGTAAAACGGCTCGTTTTTTAACGAATTTTTAGCGAATTGTAAAATGGTAGATTTTCATTCTGCAATGCATCCAGCATACCTTTAGAATATTTGCACGCATTTCCGACAATCTTTCACGGCGCTAGCTGCCGTTTGGGCTTTAAACCGGGTTCAGGCTTTTCTGTACTCGGCGGCCATCTTGAGTTGGGGCTAGAGTGGTGGCAGCGCTCTAGTGCACCATATAAAAGGAAACAGTGGCCTCCCGCGCTAGCGGGCGTGTTTGCGGGGGCGCCGTCCCTGCGCCGGAGTCTTGCCTGAGTCAGCCCGTCTGCGCCCGTCAGCGTCCCGGAGGCGCTCGGGCGTGCGTTCGGTTGGTCCTACAGAGCAGTCGGTATGATATACACTAGAGTGGAACTTCTGTCTTATAATGTACACACTGCTCCATGTCAGCGAACGATCCCTTATTCTGCAGGGGCTATTACTAAGTGCCCTACGTGTGGGTGGTCGCCTGCCCCTATTAACTCCTTTTCCGGCAAGCTTCCCCCATTAGGTAATAAATGTGCTTTGTTAAACACCAGGTCCCTTCCTCAGCACGCTCTTGACATCCATAATCTTTTAACACACGATGACATGGATTGTCTCTTTCTCACGGAGACTTGGCTTGGTGAGGGGTCGGAACCTGATCTGGCTATTGCCATCCCTCCTTCATTTGCTATTTTCCGTCGAGATAGATGCAACGGAAGGGGAGGCAGAGTGGCACTTATGATTAAGAGGCACATTCCGTGTACCATTTTGTCGATTGATGATCTACCTGGGTGTGAGACCCTTGCCTTCTCCCTGGCCCTCTCCCCCCACCAATCTTGTCTGGGGCTCTTGCTCTACAGACCGCCTGGCCCTCTTGGTTCCTTCACTGAGGATTTGCTATCGATTATTTCCACACTCAGCCTTAGGACAAAACACTGCCTTATCCTCGGGGACTTTAACATCCACATGGATAAGGGTGAGGATCCTGAAGTGCAAAAATTCTTGGATATGACATCTTCAGTGGGACTTCAGATGCACCTGCAGTCTCCTACACACGAGAAAGGGCATACCTTAGATCAAATTTTTTCTACCGTTCCGGTGGCCCTCTCCTCCCTTGCCCCAGTCCTCTGGTCGGACCATTTTTTAGCGGATTTTACAATAATACATCAGCCAGCAGCCGCTCGCACTTCACAGCGGCAGTTAGCTCGTAGCTCCAGAGCTCTCCACAAAGTCACCCTGGCCATGCTCACCCAGGCTTTAGAAATATATCCTTGTGCTTTTACGGGTAGACTGGAGGACGATGTTGTGTGCTTTCAGAACTGGCTCACCACACGTCTGGAAGCCTTGGCACCACCCCGTCAGGTGAAATCCGAACTGGCAAGAACATCAGCCCCGTGGTTTTCTGCTGCCCTGGCTGCTAAGAGAAGGCATTGCAAGAGAATGGAGAGAATTTGGAGGAGGCAGTATGATACATCTGCTAAGCAGTCTTATAGAGAAGCAGTGAAAGATTATCATAGGGAGATCATTGCAGAGAAAAAATCCTTCTTAGCTAAAAGGATCGAGGAAGCAGACAGCTCCTGCAAAGAGATCTTTAAGATTGTTAAAGAATTCACCTCTCCTTTTTGCTGTACTCCTACGTCTGCTTTCTCGGAACTATGGATTAAGGAGCTAGCAACATTTTTTACTAATAAAATACGCACCATTCAGTCAGCCTTGCAAGGAACCTATAACATCCCGATTTCGGGCTCTGTGGTTGACGGCCTTTCCCACCCCTGGTTACACCCACTGGCCTCGCATATGGATTCCTTGGGTCCCACCCTGCACTGTTTCCCCTCCATAGAGCCTCAGGCCTCGCTCGATCTTTTGCTTAGCCTGAAATCTGGCTCCCCACTGGACCCTTGTCCCGCCAAGTGTCTTGCGACCTTGGCACCTGCCCTTAACCCTATCATCAACCCTATCATCAATGCATCCTTGAACTCGGGCAAAGTCCCCTCATCTTGGAAACAGGCCCTAGTTCTCCCTCTTATTAAAAAACCGAATGCAGACGCTGAATACCTTGCATCTGATTGGGATCCTGTTTGCTCTCTGTGGGCTCGTGCTGCTTCGCCACACCTCGCGGAACCCGCTTCGCGGGTCCCGCATCGCGGCCAGAAACACCCCTGGACTCTTGGACTGAAGGAGAGGGGCCATTGAGGAGGCTGTTGTGGGAGAGAGCTGTGGAGCAGGGCTGCGAGCGGCGGGCTTGGGACTCCATTTCCCAGGAGTCCCTGCTAGCCCTGATTGTTGCCACCTGGGCCGCTCTCCCTGCTCGTGACGCCACACCCACCAACGACCATAAAGTCCTCTGTCTTCAGTAGTCAGGCGGGACGCTGAATACCTTGCATCTGATTGGGATCCTGTTTGCTCTCTGTGGGCTCGTGCCGCTTCGCCACACCTCGCGGAACCCGCTTTGCGGGTCCCTCATCGCGGCCAGAAACACCCCTGGACTCTTGGACTGAAGGAGAGGGGCCATTGAGGAGGCTGTTGTGGGAGAGAGCTGTGGAGCAGGGCTGCGAGCGGCGGGCTTGGGACTCCATTTCCCAGGAGTCCCTGCCAGCCCTGATTGTTGCCACCTGGGCCGGTCTCCCTGCTCGTGACGCCACACCCACCAACGACCATAAAGTCCTCTGTCTTCAGTAGTCAGGCGGGACGCTGAATACCTTGCATCTGATTGGGATCCTGTTTGCTCTCTGTGGGCTCGTGCCGCTTCGCCACACCTCGCGGAACCCGCTTCGCGGGTCCCGCATCGCGGCCAGAAACACCCCTGGACTCTTGGACTGAAGGAGAGGGGCCATTGAGGAGGCTGTTGTGGGAGAGAGCTGTGGAGCAGGGCTGCGAGCGGCGGGCTTGGGACTCCATTTCCCAGGAGTCCCTGCTAGCCCTGATTGTTGCCACCTGGGCCGCTCTCCCTGCTCGTGACGCCACACCCACCAACCAATTACCCAACATAAACAACCCCCTATTATCGCTGCGCGAGAGCGCGCCGGGAGAAGCCCAGGACAAGGGCGGGACTGTCTGTGGCCGTCAGGGGCCGGAGGAGGCCGGGCTGGGCCCCCCCTCTGATAAGTTCACTATTGGATGTGGTCTTGTAATCATGATTTAACATTGGGTTGATACCCTCGTATATTTCTAGGTTTACTTGTCATTACTATACGAGATTGTTTGTTTGTTACCCTTATTGGTTAATGTTGCATAAACACTGTCATTTATTATATATTTTATCATATACTTATCCTAAAAATGTCTAGTTCAACTCCTAATTCCCTCCCTGATCGCGTGAGTATCTCTATACTCGGCCCTCTTGATAAATATTTTGCTAAAGCAACTAAGGAAATTGACCGAGAGTTAGCTCTAGCGGAAAGGAGGGCCGAACGACGCCTCTCAATTGAGAATCCAAAGAGGCAGATTCCTCCCCCTAGCAAAGCGAAGTCTCCTGTATGCACCTCAGAACAGGCTGAGATGGATGCGGAGTTATTTAACACAGATAGTATACCTCTAATTTTTCAGGAAAGTCCGCCATCGCTGGGGGTTCTGGATATGGCAGTGGAAGGTCCAAGTGACTTGTCCACTGTAATATCAAATAACCTTATAGATCTTAATACCCCTCTGC
Source organism: Lissotriton vulgaris (assembly GCF_964263255.1). Classification (NCBI taxonomy): domain Eukaryota; kingdom Metazoa; phylum Chordata; class Amphibia; order Caudata; family Salamandridae; genus Lissotriton; species Lissotriton vulgaris. The sequence goes on along the minus strand of NC_141686.1, from coordinate 18,551,921 downwards.
CCTTGGAGCCTGTTCCCCACTCTAATAGTAATACCTTACCTCCCCCCCTGAAGATACAAACTGAGGTCATCACGTTGCTTGCTTCTCAGCCTACTATTACAACAACTAGTGCATATGATGACCAAAAGTCTAAAGGTGGTGTATCTTCCCCAGCTAGGAAGAGACGGAAGAAGGGAGGGAAAAATAAAAGTGGGTCTGCCAACCCGTGGAAGCCGCCACAGGTAACAACAGCCCCCAAAGAAACCCTGTCAGAGGACGAGGGGGAAAAGCTTACAGAGGAGACAGAAGTAATACAAAGGAATGTAGATATGGGACATAAAAGCATTTCTAATGATGGGCTTCTGGATGCTGTTGAAAAACTCCTAAAGGCTCTTATTCTTCCTCTTGTCGAAAGGCTTAAAAGGCTGGATAAAAAACTAGATTGCCTTCTTCCTCAGCCTACGCCCCCAGAGAAACCAACTTTAATCACCCCAGTTACCGTTACTGAAAACAAAACCTCAAAAATTCAAATTAGACAACATAATACCCCTAAGAAACCAAATAATGTACCTGCTAATAAAAACCCCACTACTGCATCAGGCATACCTGTGACTACAGCCTCGAAAACCACATCCAAAGAAAAGATCCCTTTAGTGGTTTCGAAGCCTGCTCAAATCAACAAAATACCTGCTTCCCAAACAAATCATCCTAACGGAGGTAAATTACATTATAAAGATACAGTAGATCTGCCGCCGGAGTCTTTTGATTTTGTCATTATTTTAACAGGCGTTCCTGCTGTCCCGGAGGGAACTGTGGAATCGAATATTAGTTTAAAAAACAAAGTGATTCATTGGTTGCGTCTGAATAGACCACTACCTGTACATTTGAATGGAGACATTGTCTCAGTTAGAAGGTGTCAATGGGTCGGCATTCGTCCTAAGGATATAGAGGTTGATTTGATCATAGTCAATTTTAGGGACCATAGGGTGGTATCCTATATAAGTGATTGGTTTGTGGGTAGTAATGATGGAGGAGTGTCAACACGGAATCTGACATATTTCTATCCGGAAAACATGATGTTTTCTTCAAATAAACCCCAGTATAGATATGGTTTGGACTCCCTTTACCATCAGAAACAATTTAGAAATAAACCTAACTCTACCTACCCTATTAGAAATGTTAACTTTTTTCCTTTGGTAAATCACCCTAATATGTACCCTATGTCAAATAATTACCATCCTACAAATCCGAAGGACTTTTGGAACATTCCATTATCAAATATGTTCCATCCGCTGACCCCAATGAACTTAAATGACTGACTGAATCCAATTTCTCAACAAAGTTTATCACCCTGGAACAATATGTTTACCTTTTCTTCTCCGGTTGAGGATGCTATGCCTAGGTTGGTGCAGTCCCATCACCATCTTACTCTCTGCAGTGAAATGAAAATAACAACCAATGATAATATAAATCGTGTAGAGAATTTCTGGGCTAGTGAAAATTGTCAAACCCACTTTGAAGAAAACAATGATCTTGTAAATTATGGTAATGATGGGAATGATTCTGTTCAAGGGAGTATGGGACTTTTGTACAAATCACATGTAAACTCAAAATTAGATCGAAGGGGTGGGGATAGCATATGTACTCTTAGAGTTATAAATGCTCAGGATGATGTTGTTGTGGGAAATAATGATATAATTACTCATGAGGTGGTTGATGTGGGAATTAATGGTACAAGAAATATTGTAGATGGGTGTGAGCCAGCTCATTCTATAACTAAAACACAACTGGTAAAGGAGGGTAATCGAGAGGAGGTTAGCTATTTCCGTATAATTTCCTGGAATATTGCGGGCCTTGGGCAAAGATTGGAGGATCCGGTTTGGGTAGAATACGTAGATTCTTTTGACATAGTCTGTTTACAGGAGACATGGAGTACTGTGGACCAGAGTCTGGATGGTTTTCAAATGTTTAATGTTCCTGCAATACCATCGCAATCAGGACGAGCTAAGGGTGGGCTTATGACAGCCATCTCTGTAAAGCATAATCTAAGATATGTTTACAGAGTGGTGGAATCACCTTGGTACCAATTACTTATCATTAAGGATCTATTTCCTGAAACTGTTCTTCTTATTAATTGGTACTATAATATATTTGATCCCCATGAAACCGTAATTATTGATAACCTACAGGTAGAGATTGCTAAGGTGACAAATAGGGTCTTCCCTCTTTCCATCATATGGTCAGGCGATTTTAATTGCGAGTTATGCAAGTTCAGTGGGTCCAGGGCGTGTGGTCTGATGGATCTAAATGACCAATATGGCCCATTTTACTCATACCAAACAAGGGGAGGCTCTAAATAGTATTGTTATGAACAATGATTTATGTATCCTGGATATTCCCAGCTTTTCAGGTACTGTGAATATACCTACCTTTCAAGGCACAGGGGGCAGAACGAGTACAATCGATTTTGCAATGGTATCTAGGGGGATTTTCCACTTCTTGAAGGACTTTAAAATTGAGGCGAACCCAGCCAGTGACCATAATCCCCTAATTCTGAGCTTTAACATGGTTCTTGAAAGAAAATCGGGTCCGGAACAACCTATAGTATACAGTCAGAATCAGGGCGTCACTCTAAAGTGGAACAAAGTACCTGTCAGGCAATTGGAAATGGATATTTTTAAGGAAAACGCGATTCAGATACAAACTTGTCTATCACCTATTTCTGATCCAGACCACATAATTAAGAATTTCGAAATATTAATGGGTAATGTAGCTACTCATCTTCTTGCAAAAATAGGGGGGAGGAATCAACACCGAGGGCCTAAATGGTTTGATGCTGAATGTTCTTCAGCTACAAATTTAACTAAGGCATTACGCCATGACCCACGAGAGACATGGTTATATTGGCTAGGAAAAGATACAGGGAGGCAATTAGAAAGAGGAAAAATGATTTGAGGACCAAAGCATGGGAAGACCTGGATAAAGCGGTTGATCTAAAGGATAATAGACTTTTTTGGGAAATAATAAATAGACCTTTTTTAAAAACAGGGGAAGAAAATACCATTCAAGTGCATATACTTGAAGACTCCTGGGTAGCTCATTATAGTAAAATCTTCAATCCCAAGGAGAAACTACAGACTGCTACCACGGGAGAGGATGAATACTGTAATGTTAACATGGAATCAGCAAAGATACTTAGTGACTCATTAACGCTCTCGGAAGTGGAGCTGGCTTTGACTAAGGGGGCGGCTTTAAAGGCCCCTGGCCCTGATGCAGTACCCTTAGACCTTTTTAAACATAATCTGGAGGTCTGGTCCCCATTACTTCTGAATGTTTTTAAGGCATTAGTGCTGGGGCCCATTCCGACCTCCTGGAAAGAGGCAGTTTTGGTGCCTATTTTCAAAAAGGGTGATAAGTCTGACCCACGTTGCTATAGACCAATATCATTAATTGACGCATCATGCAAGTTAATGGGTAGGGTAATATTGGCGCGTCTAGAATCGTGGGCAGAGTCGGCAGGGGTTATTATAGAATCCCAATATGGTTTTAGGAGGGGGAAAGGAACTACTGAGCAGTGCTTGAATCTAGCACTGATCATGGGCAAGTACATGGGTGCAAAGAATAGTTCTATTCACTTGGCATTTATGGACTTGTCCAGTGCATTTGATACGGTATGCAGGGATAAATTGTGGCGTATGATGGACTCTATGGGGTTCGAGGAGCCTTTGGTTACTTTGCTCCGCAGGATGCATACTGCTACAATGGTCAGAATTAGATATGGCCCTGGAGGAGAGAAAACAAGACCTATATTATCCACCGAAGGCGTCCGACAGGGATGTATTTTAGCCCCTTTTCTATTTTTGGTTTATACGAATGGTCTAGAGGGCTTTCTATTAGAAACTGGTGCTGATTTTCCGAAGATAAACGGTAAAAGAATTCCAATGTTGTCATATGCAGATGACACTGTCCTAATGGCCCTTACTCCCAATAGCATGCAGATTTGTCTGAATGCTTTTGACATGTTTATGGGAAAATTAGATTTAGGGGTCAACTTTACTAAATCTTTTGCCATGACTTGCGGCTCGAAAAATGTAAAAAATTCGCAAATACAGGGTGAGGAACTCCAATACAGAGAAAGTTGATAACTTCAATTATCTGGGAAACCTTTTTAACAAAAAATTGAACTGGGAACCTTTGTTGTCAGCCAGGGTTCAAAAGGTTACACAGTCAATTGAAGCTCTCTTTCGCTTTGCTAGTAAATTAGGACAACGACGTATAGCTGAAATAACATCTTTATATGAAGCTAAATGTGTTTCTGCTCTGACCTATGGTGCTGGTGTTTGGGGGTCACAAAATTGCGAAAAAATACAGATTATGGAGAGTAAGTTTCTAAAACGCTTACTATCTGTCCCATCGGGCACATCTAATATATTTTGCCACGGAGAGGTTGGAATTGAGTTTGTAAGCGATATTATTCACGTTGCACCTTTAATATTATGGTCTAAAGTTTGGCAATCTGATGAACTGAAATTAACTAAAGATATCCTTCAAGATTGCCTTAAACTCGAGCATTACAGGGAAATCCCATGGCTACGATATGTCAGGGAGACCCTCTATAAGATAGGGTTGGGAAATATGTTTACAAATCCTGATATGCTTAGTAAGGATGCTAAGGAAGTTAATAAAAATGCCTATAGTGTTAAACTGGGTTCTTTAAAGACAAATGATCATGTATCACGGGTACGGGGAAGGCTAGTCCAACCCTTTTATCTGTCATATATTATGAACACGCAATGGCGCTTTTATCTTACAAGATTTCGCCTTGGCACCTTACACTTCCTCTTTGCTTTTCCAAAGCAGGGGGGTTGGTGGGAGAAGTTACCTTGTTGCCCTTGTAATAATAAGGTTTCGCAAAATACTCTCCACCTTTTTCTCTTTTGTACTTTGTATAAGGTCCCAAGAAACACCTTTATCAGACCATTATTATTATTATCTCTTGGAACGTGCTATTACAAAGAAGCTTATGAATTTTTGTTATCTCTGTCAACTGCAAACACCTGTAATGCTGTATTGAATTTTATTAGATCAGCTCTGATGATCAGAAACAGATACTGAATGTTCATGGTATTTAGTTTTAAGCTGTACTATGCTTTTTATCCTGCAAATATGTATTGTGATTTTATGGTAGATTGTTTTGTTTTTAAATTGATGTATACTTTTATGATTTCCTTGTGGAATCGAAATAAAGTTATTTGAATCCAATCGAATCGAATCGAATGCAGATGCTAAACTTCATTCCAACTATAGGCCAATCTCGTTGCTTCCTGCCCTGGCCAAAATTACAGAAAAGCATGTTCATATTACCCTTACTAACTTTTTAGAGGGTAACTCCTTATTACATCAGTCGCAGTCCGGGTTTAGATCTAACCTGAGCACTGAAACCGCTCTACTTGAGGTAACCGAGGCTGTGATTGAGACTCTTGACAGGAGTGGAAAGGCCCTGCTTATCATGCTCGATCTGTCGGCGGCCTTCGACACCGTTCCCCATGACCTTCTCCTAACAAGACTCTGGGAGATTGGCCTGCGGGGAACGGTGTTCGCATGGTTTCAATCTTTTTTGGCCGACCGGAGTCAAACGATCTGAGCCCCCCCTTTCTCCGCCCTGATGCCTCAGCTTGAGGTGGGGGTCCCGCAGGGCTCAATTCTTAGTCCCTCCCTAGTTTAGGACACCCCCGCGCCGCACGGCCACCAGCTGCTGCGTGTGCCTCCCGCCTGCCTCGCTGCCCCTGCCGCCGCCGTGTGACCGCGCCCGCTGCCACCGAGCGGCGTGGTCTCCTACGGTCTAGCGCTGTGCTCGCCTGATCTGCAGGCTCCTGTACCCCGTTGTCTTGCTGTGTGCCCCTCTGCCTGTTGAGTCTTATTTTGTTTTTTGGTATTGTGTTTAGTGTTTTTTTTTCGCCTGTCCCCCTGTTTCTCGCTCCCCCCGGTCTCCCCGCTTCCCGCCTCCGCCGCTAACCACGCCCCCTTTCTTTCTGTGCCCTCCCCGCTCCCGCCTCCCAGCTACTCCGCCCTTCCTCGCACTTGGCCATATATGGCGACCGTGCGACGCAGGTGAGTGTGACCTAGTTTAGGACACCCCCCGCGCCGCACGGCCACCAGCTGCTGCGTGTGCCTCCCGCCTGCCTCGCTGTCCCTGCCGCCGCCGCGTGACCACGCCCCCTGCCACCGAGCGGCGTGGTCTCCTACGGTCTAGCGCTGTGCTCGCCTGATCTCCAGGCTCCTGTACCACGTTGTCTTGCTGTGTGCCCCTCTGCCTGTTGAGTCTTATTTTGTTTTTTGGTATTGTGTTTAGTGTTTTTTTTCGCCTGTCCCCCTGTTTCTCGCTCCCCCCGGTCTCCCCGCTCCCCGCTTCCCGCCTCCGCCGCTAACCACGCCCCCTTTCTTTCTGTGCCCTCCCCGCTCCCGCCTCCCAGCTGCTCCGCCCTCCCTCGCACTTGGCCATATATGGCGACCGTGCGACGCAGGTGAGTGTGACCTAGTTTAGGACACCCCCCACGCCGCACGGCCACCAGCTGCTGCGTGTGCCTCCCGCCTGCCTCGCTGCCCCTGCCGTCGCCGTGTGACCACGCCCCCTGCCACCGAGCGGCGTGGCCTCCTACGGTCTAGCGCTGTGCTCGCCTGATCTGCAGGCTCCTGTACCCCGTTGTCTTGCTGTGTGCCCCTCTGCCTGTTGAGTCTTATTTTGCTTTTTGGTATTGTGTTTAGTGTTTTTTTCCGCCTGTCCCCCTGTTTCTCGCTCCCCCGGTATCCCCGCTCCCCGCTTCCCGCCTCTGCCGCTAACCACGCCCCCTTTCTTTCTGTGCCCTCCCCGCTCCCGCCTCCCAGCTGCTCTGCCCTCCCTCGCACTTCGCCATATATGGCGACCGTGCGAACGTGCAGCGGGCGCGCCGATTGTGCGCCGAAGGCGCGCCAAAGGGAAGCCCGTCTGCGCCCGTCCGCGCCTGGACCGCGCCCAGTGCCAGGACCCCTGGCCCCCGCCGACGGAAGACGACCCGACTGTCCTACGACGCCACCGAACTCATCGCACTCAACACCGGCGGGATCCCTGGATGCTACCGAGCCACTCCGAAGCACACCCATGGACCCTTCAGCTGCCACGTCTGCAAGTTCACCTGCATCCGGACCTGCCTCGCACCAGCACCCGCCAAGCCGAACACCAGCAGCAACCAAATCAAGTGCATCCTGCTCAACACCCGCTCCGTCCACAGACACGCCATCGAACTCTGGAACCTCCTTGACACCACAGCTCCTGACGTTGCCTTCCTCACGGAAACCTGGATGAACGACTCCTCAGCACCCGACATCGCCATCGCCATCCCAGAGGGATACAAGATCACCCGAAGAGACCGCGTCAAACAGACGGGAGGAGGCATCGCCAACATCCACAGGGACACCATCCACATCACGACCAACACCGACGACACCCTGACAACCGCCGAACACCTGCACTTCCAGATCCGCACCGACCCGAACACCACCCTCAGAGGCACCCTGATCTACCGACCCCCGGGACCACGCACACAATTCAGCGAGGACATCGCCGACTTCGTCAGCCCGCATGCCCTCCCCTCCGCTGACTACATCCTCCTGGGGGACCTCAACTTCCACCTGGAGAACAACAACGACCGCAACACCATCACCCTGCTCGACAACCTCGCCAGCCTCGGACTCAAGCAGCTGGTGTCCACCCCCACCCACCTCGCCGGACACACACTCGACGCCGTCTTCTCATCCAGCAAAGACATCGCCTTCAGCCACGCCACTGGACTCCACTGGATGGACCACAGCTGCGTCCACTTCTCCTTCAGAAAAACGACGATCCACCACCACCAGCAACAGGTTGCTCAAAGAAGCTGGAACAAGATCACAGCCGACCAGCTCGTCGCTTCCCTGAGCCAGCACCCTCCCGCCAGCTCAGCGAACCCCAGCCAGGCCGCCGACAACCTCACGAAGTGGATCAGCAACTGCGCGGACGAACTCGCCCCACTGAGGACCCCGCCCAGCAGACCCGGCAGCAAGAAGGCCCCATGGTTCACAGACGAACTCAAGAGCTCCAAGAAGAATTGCCGAGCCCTCGAGAAAGCCTGGAGAAGGGAACCAACACCGGACAACATGACCACCCTCAAGCTTGCCACCCGGAAACACCACCAACTGATCCGCGCCACCAAGAAAACTGCATTCAAGGACCGGCTGGACAACAACGCACACAATTGCAAGGAACTCTTCAACATCGTGAAAGAGCTCTCCAACCCCAACGCCGGAAACAACGACATCACCCCATCGCAAGACCTCTGCAATTCCCTCGCCTCCTACTTCCACAACAAGATCGCGGACATACACAACAGCTTCAGCACTCAACCGACGCACGCCACGACCGAACCACCGCCCCCCACCACCACCATCCGCGCCTGGACTCCGATCAGCACCGAAGACACCGTCCGCATGATGAACTCCATCCACTCTGGATCTCCGACCGACCCCTGCCCTCACCACGTCTTCAACAAGGCCGGCGCTGTCATCGCACCCCACCTGCGGGACATCATCAACACCTCCTTCAACACCGCCACCTTCCCGGAGAGCTGGAAGCACGCCGAACTCAGCGCCCTACTAAAGAAACCTACAGCGGACCCCACCGAACTCAAGAATTACCGCCCCATCTCGCTCCTCCCGTTCCCAGCCAAAGTCATCGAGAAGACCGTCAACAAACAGCTGGCCGCCTTCCTCGAGACGAATGGATCCCTCGACCCCTCACAGTCTGGCTTCTGAGCCAACCACAGCACCGAGACCGCCCTCATCTCTGCCACCGATGACATCCGAGCCCTGATGGACAACGGAGAAACAGCGGCCCTCATCCTCCTAGACCTCTCCGCGGCATTCGACACTGTCTGCCACCGCACCCTAGTGCAGCGCCTCAGCAACGTCGGAATCCAGGAGAAGGCTCTGGAATGGATCATCTCCTTCCTCGACGGAAGAACACAGAGAGTCCGTCTACCACCGTACAAGTCAGAGGCCACCGAAGTCATCTGCGGCGTCCCTCAAGGATCCTCGCTGAGCCCCACCCTCTTCAACGTCTACATGAGCCCACTCGCGACCATCGCACGCCAACACAACCTCAACATCATCTCCTACGCTGACGACACCCAGCTGATCCTCTCCCTGACCAACGACCCCGCCGCCGCCAGAGCCAACCTTCACGAAGGGATGAAAGACGTAGCCGAGTGGATGACGACCAGCCGCCTGAAACTGAACTCAGACAAGACGGAAGTCCTCATCCTGGGTTCCTCGCCCTCCGCCTGGGACAACTCCTGGTGGCCCCCCGCCCTGGGCACCGCACCCAAACCGACAGACCACGCACGCAACCTGGGCTTCATCCTGGACTCCTCCCTCACCATGACCAGACAAGTCAACGCCGTCTCCTCGTCATGCTTCAACATCCTGCGCATGATACGGAAGATCTTCCGGTGGATCCCCACCGAGACCAGGAAGACGGTCACCCAGGCCCTCGTCACCAGCCGACTGGACTACAGCAACGCCCTCTACGCCGGAACCACCGCCAAGCTCCAGAAGAGACTCCAGCGGATCCAGAACGCCTCAGCCAGACTCATCCTCGACATCCCACGACACAGCCACACCTCCGGACATCTGAGAGACCTGCATTGGCTCCCCGTCAACAAAAGAATCACCTTCCGTCTTCTCACCCACGCACACAAAGCCCTACACGATCAAGGCCCGAGCTACCTCAACAACGCATCAACTTCTACGCTCCAAAACGCCATCTCCGATCAGCCAGTCACGCCCTCGCCGCTGTCCCCCGCATCTGAAGAACGACAACAGGAGGAAGGTCCTTCTCCTACCTCGCCGCCAAGACCTGGAACTCCCTCCCAACCGACCTGCGCCTGACCCAAGACCACCTCTCCTTCAGGAAGAAGCTCAAGACCTGGCTGTTCGAGCAGTAGCAGCACCCCCCCCCCCCACCCCAAGCGCCTTGAGACCCTCCGGGTAAGTAGTGCGCTCTATAAATGTCTTTGATTGATTGATTGATTGATTGATTTAACTTCTTCCTTACACCTCTGGCGGCACGGGTGGCGGAGCTAGGGGCCCAGATCATATCCTATGTGGATGATACGCAGCTCCTGTTCACCTGTGACAGGGGCTGTGATTTTGACGGAGCAGCCATCAGGAAGTGTCTGGAGTTTGTGTTTGATTGGTTCGGGAAAAGTGGCCTCAAATGCAACTCCGACAAATCCGAGATATTGTTCTTTGGTTGTCCTGCAGGCCTGAGATGGAAGCAATGGTGGCCGTCGGCTATGTTTCCCCCTGCCAGCGACTCGGTTGCAGCAAAGAATCTGGGTATGATGGTTGATAACACTCTTTCTTTCAAAGCACAGGTTGCCGGCCTGACTGGGAAGTGCTTTGCCATCTTAAGGATGTTGCGTAAGTTCTTGCCTTACCTATCTTTGGAGCACAAGAAGATCACAGTGCAAGCCCTGATAGGTTCTCGTCTTGACTACGCTAACATCCTTTACTTAGGCCTTCCTGAATATCTGCTGACTCGTCTGCAGATAGTTCAAAATTCTGCAGCCAGGGCAATCTTTGGTCTTACTAGAAGAGCCAGGGCTAGCAATCTCCTTGTCTCTCTGCATTGGCTGCCGATTCGTAAGCGCATCTTCTTTAAGACCTTAACTACAGCTTTTAAGGCGCTTCACAACTTCGGCGCTGGATACCTGCAGAGAAGGGTCAATTTCTATCTTCCATCTAGACCTTTGAGGTCTGCTGCCCAGGCCAATGCCATTGTCCCAATAGTGAAACATGCTCGCTGTGGAGGCCGCTCCTTTAGTTATCTCGCACCCCGTCTCTGGAACACGCTGCCTCTGGCATTGCGGACGTGCTCCAATCTTTCTGTTTTTAGAAAGGGACTTAAAACGTATCTTTTTGCCCTGTAATGCCGTTATATTGAACTCTGGTGCCTCATCCTTGTGTGTTGGTTGCTGGTATTTTGTGTGATGATCTTTAGCGCCGGGACGCTCTTTGGAGCAGCTGAGCGCTCTACAAAACAAACAGTAACATAACATAACATAACATTAAATTGTATCTGCAAGAACGATATTGATGTCCTGCTGGTACTTTGAATTGACTTTCTTAAATAACTTTTAGAATCAATATAAAATGTAATAGGAGTGCCGAGGTTTATTTCTGCATAATGCACTTTGCCCCTTTTCCACAGAGCTTTTATGTCCTCAGGCAAAGGTATCGATATAGAATACTGCAAAACTAAAAAAAAAAAATCATGATGTGCTGTGGTTAAATGAACTTATTTACCATATCTTGCAAACCTGCCAAGTGCCAAGCATTGCATGAGAATCTTGGGCCCTTGTGGGGGTGCGAGAAAATAACTGAAATGTGTTAGGATAACCCGAGATGCGTGGAACTTGGCAGAGTTGTCAGTGATTACTCTATGCATTTGTATCTTTATTTTTATTTTGTAGTGTGAGACCTAATAAAACCCCTTTGTTCCGATGCCCATGTATCTTTTAGTGTCTTCATACAACCTCACATGATCACATTTGACGTGTACTCTTTGTTGTAAGCAAATCAAATATGAATAATAATGGGAAAACTGAGACGGATTAGAATTCTATTCAAAGTCACACAACACTCATTCTCTCAATAGTAATCGCTGATAACAGTGTACAGTTAGACTTTTATCGGTTAAATGATGTGTAAATATACTAGTTTCATCTTAATTTTTTCACAAAACTCAAAACAATTATGGATAAATAGAGATAAAATTAACCAGAAATAGTTATGGATAAATACTGACGGAAATGTAAAAAAAAATCCATAAAACCGGAAGCCTTTTTTATAATATAAAACACGTTGACATAGCTATGCTTTATTTTGCGTGTAGCTCATTCATAACTCAACGTTTAAATAAAGTACCTAGACAATTTTAAAATCTACACTAATTGATGTGAAAAGTAATAGTATGAAGATCCCTGCAGTTTAATCGTATGCCTTGGAATACATTCCTATAAAGCAGTGGACATTCCTGGACCTAAAAGAAGGAAAAATATTGAGGAAAATGCTAAAGGTAGCGCAGTCTATCCCAGTACAAGCACTCAGCCTTGAACTATCGCTTACGAGCTCTTACAGTTGATGAAGCGAGCTTCAGAAATTATTTTATTCTGACTCGTGGATTCATTTCCCTGTAACATGAACTAATCAATTAATGAGCTGTTGCATGATTTGTTATATTAACTCAACCTAGATTAAGTTTGCATCACACATGAACACGCGGGAACTAATAACATGTGCTCTTGTTGCATTTGCGAGTCTGTTTTGTAACACATGATTAATATTGTTTTGTTTGTCATGTTTGTCCTTTTGTCTTTGTCACTATTAATATGCGGCTGATCATTCATGGCATGTGCTTTATTATATGTGTTTACATGTTTGTCCTATGTTGTGATTGTCTGTCTGTGTATCATTTAATCATCTTTTTACTTTTTCAGAGATTTAAAGCTGGACTATTTGAAGAATGGTAGATATTTTATGTGCTGCTTTATTTGTTTGCTTCTGCTTGATGTAATTTATTAATGGGTTAATTATTAGCAATGGTCGGGTGGGTAACAGAAGGGTTTGTTTTACCTGAATTAATCATTCTTTTTGTGTTTGTTTAAATACTAGCTCGAGTGGTTTGAGGCCTAGTTCTGGTTCTGGTTCTGAAAAATGTTGGTCGGCCTGTACGTGAGCAGAGTTGGAGCCAAGTGCAGTTATCTTGGAAACTTTCCATGGAACTTTGCTTTTGCATTACCTTTGAAAAGACTGTGGCTCTGACAATAGAGACTTATTCACGAACTGCTCTGGATGTTCTTTTTACAAGGCCGAGGAAGTGACAGGGATGATTTTGCCGAGCTTTGGTGGAAGTCAGAAAGGCAACTTTTAAATATGTTGCAATACGCTCGGAAGTCGTTGTCCCTCCATGTGAATGAACAATAATGTGATGACGTTCTTACCCTGGGAGAGGTGGTTCTGGTGGTCTGACAGTCACCAACCAATCAGGGTGCTGAAGTTTATGGAAAAATTACATTTAGTTAGATTAGCGAGCAAAAATGGTATAAAAATTGGGCCTCTTGAAGGGAACGGGGCTGACTGTTTCCTGAGGGCGAAGTGCTGTCCGATTTCCCATGGATTTGTAAGCATTTAACTGTTTATTGAATTCATTTTCCTTTACAGGTCAGAAAGCTAACTTAGGGTTTAGGGTTAATGTTTTCCTTAATTCATTATTTCATGCAATGTTGAACTGCCAGATTTTGAGCCAATGATTAATGTATTAAACTGAATCAATAAATAATAATTGTTTGATATTAATAAAGAGCTAATAAAGTTTATGCATTTTTGAGAATTCTAAATAAACTTTTAAAATGACAAGCTGGTCTTGTTTACTGTAGAAAGTTTAAAAACAACATATTAGATTCATTCGCCTCATGATTCAGCTGCTCTGTTGTTTCTATTGGCCTGGTATTGATTGGTAAGTCTGGTGGTAGATGGTGACATCATTTATGCAGAATTTTAGTAGGAGCCCTGGATCAGTTTTTGGTAGCATTCGTACGGTTATATGTTGTTTTTGACATGCATGTTACATATATGTTGGTATAGTCATAGGATTAATGTTTAACAAATGTTAAGTTTCTGATTTTGTCAGATTGTTATATGTAGATGTAAGGATTTTTTCCAGCAGTGTGAAAAATTCCTGGTTATTTGCCGGCAAAGGTAGTGTGACTAGAAGAGTTACACAGTGCATTTGTTCTGTTTCAAAATTGTGGTATAGAATATATCACGTGTTGTGGACGTACAACACAAGTTTAGGGACCTTAGATTGTTTGGTTAAATGTATAGTGAGGATTGCCTGTGAAATCGTAGCATTAAGCATAGGGACTTGTTGCCCGTTTTAAAACTTTCTGTGAAAAGAGTAATAGGATTTATCCAAGCTTGAGAGAAGGGTGAGATAGCGTCGTCTATTCTTATCAACGTTTTCTGTGGTTGGTTCAAGTCCTCCCAAGATCTCGTGTGTGAATGATCAGGGTTTTCGTATGTATGCGTGAATAAATGATCGTATAGAAATAGCGTTGTCTATTTTATGCGGAGAGTGAATTCTGAATGACTGTAAAAGCTATCACTTTGTTAGCGAAACAAACAAGTGGTTTGTTTATTCGTAGTTACTAATTAAAATTTCATTGGAAAGTTTGCTTAAAATGGCGCCGTGAAAATGTTTTGTGAAGGAGGGGTGAGTTTACGGAGTAACACACAGAGAAGCTGCAGCGGTAGCATACGTCATTTCGGTTCACGCTGTGATTGGTTAACATACGTCACAGAAAGCGCACTGATTGGCTCACGTGACAGTGACGAGCTGGTGCAGGATTGGTCAGTTCTGAATACTGTATTTCTATTGGAAGAGCAAGGTGGTGACGTGGCTTAACCTGATTGGCTTGTTGGTGTCTTTCGCGCACGGATTGGTTAGAATAGCGGAACACCAGAAAACATTTTTGAAGCTTACGGAACAACAATTTTAACTTAAAAACATGAATTATTGGAATGATAATGAGAAAAAGAAGCCTTCATGGTTTCAGAAAGTGAAAAATTATTTTAAACCTGACAAGAAAATTGAAACGCGTGGTGGTAAATTACTTCATAAGTACAAAACACCTGCAGCCTATATGGAAGGCGAATATGGCTATCATACTGTAATTTGGTTTGATAATTGGATGCATTATACCAGAAATGATGGCGTATTAGCCTGGCCAGAAGATGGTTCATTTAATATGAAGGTTTTGAGAAATTTGAGAGAAAAAATGATGGATCTTGTGCCAAAGCCAAGACCTACACAATTTGAGGCATTGGTTGAATGGGAGGTTGAGATGATGGAGCTTGAGCGTGAAAGCAAATGCCTAGCACCTAGAAATTCAAAATATATTTTAAATAGGGAAACACATGAAGACAAAGTGAGACGCTGGAGAAAGGCAGACATGTATGATGGTCTGTATCCAGTGAGAATAATGTTTACTGAAGACTTAGAACAAAAGACAGCTGGAAGGAGAATTTATGAGGAATTAGATGATGCGGTCTTAGAAGACATTTATGCTACTAAACGCAAACCGCCACCTTATCAAGCAGGTTCTCAAACTATTCCGAGAGTTTCTACAGAAACTTCTCCAAGTGCACCTCCTAGAGAAGCTGAGGAAGGTTCTCCCAGATTTTTAAAATTACCTGAAAGGATAGGATCAGTAAATAATTGTAGTACACCCAGAGAAAACAGATTCCCGCAACAGGAAAATAATTTTGTGAGAAATCAAGAGAGATTACCTGCTGTCATTCCAGGAATTTCTAGTTACAATAAAGCGAAAGAAGATTTAATTCAACAATTGACAAAAGGCATGGAAGCAGTGACAGTACCAGTAACTATTGGTCCTGTTGTACCAGTTTTTGATCAAGGAGATAATAGACAAACAGCTTTAACAGTTCCATTAAATGCAGAAATTCAAAAGGTTGCTGAGAGATTTTATTCAGAACTTTCAGAAATTCATAGAGAAAAATCTATAATGCCAAATTTAACATTAAATGGAAGTTTGTCAAGTTCGCAAACACCATCAGTGGCAGATTCAGATTCAGGCCTGTCAGAAAAAAGTCTAAACAGAAAAGAATTATCACAAAATGGATTGTCCTCGGAAGCACCTGATTATAAAAAGCTTGATGTTGCTAAATTAAAGGATGATTTAGAAGACTTAATCATTGGCACAATTGGTACTGACAATTTGAAATTATATCAGGATGATGAATTACTGTTTATCTGTAAGAGTATTCAGTGGAAAACGAAAAACAGGTATGAACAACTGGAAGAAATGGCTGCTGAGTTAGAAATTGATTTGAGTAAACAAAAACATTTGCAAAAACATTACAGAGTGGATTTCTCTGAGAGAGACATTGACAATCTAAATGCTGCTGGAAGAATGACACCTATAAGAGAATTAATAAGTTTTCTCAGAAAATTAGGTGAATTAGGTAAATGGAGAATAAAATGGTCAAAGAAAGAACAGGATAAAAGATTAAGAAATGAAGTAGTTTCAGAATTTCCGATGAGGGAAATAGCTGGAGGAGGGTATGCACATGTCCCTTGGTCCAGGCAAGATATTCTCTTGTTTACTAATGACTTTCCACGTTTGCGAGAAAAGCCAGTCGAATGGTATCGACAAGTAGACAGATTTATAAAAGTGTCAAAAGTTCTGTGGATTGATCTGGATGGATTCTTTGATATTGTTGTCCCATCAGATCTTTGGACAGAATGCAAAATTTCTGTGGATTGGCCAAAAGAAGAACTCCCCCCCCCCCCAAGACCCGGTTACAGGTGCTCCAGCAAAGGATGTCATGGACATTTATAATAAAGTAATTTACTGGTTGAAAGGAAAAATTCCCCCGAAAGAAGTGGATTGGGTTAAAATAGACAGAACAAACCAGGAACCAAAAGAATCAGTTCATTCATTTTATGAAAGGTTACTGTTGGTCTTTAAACAGTATAGTGGTTATGAAGAATTAAGTGAAAAAGACATGAGCCACTTTATATACAGATTTGTATATGGCCTGAGACCTGAAATTGGTGACATGATTAGAAATGGAATTGTTTGTTGGCAAGCACTTTCAGTTGATGACATCCTGAGAAAAGCAAAATATTGCAGTGATGAGATAGACGCGAAACAAAAGAATCTCAAGGAGAAGGCGAT
Source organism: Lissotriton vulgaris (assembly GCF_964263255.1). Classification (NCBI taxonomy): domain Eukaryota; kingdom Metazoa; phylum Chordata; class Amphibia; order Caudata; family Salamandridae; genus Lissotriton; species Lissotriton vulgaris. Next base: position 18,535,107 of record NC_141686.1, on the reverse strand, counting down.
GTGGGCACAAGTGAAGGTAGCAGAGCAGCAACAACAACAGTTAGCTTCTATGCAGCAGCAGCAGAATCAGGGAAAGTACAAGAATAATTTCAATAATAACAAGCCAAAATGTAATGTAAATGTTGAAGAGCTGAAATAAAAGCTCCCATGTTTTAATTGCGGCGAGATTGGACACTGGAAGCGTGAGTGTAAAAACCCGTCCAGAAATTTTAAAAACAATTCCTTGAATCCACATGTGCAGTGTGAGTTAAATCCGCAGCAACAGCAACAGCTACAGCAACAATTAAATGAATTACGTCAGCAGCGACGACAAATAGCGAATCAGCAGAGCCAGATACAGCAAAGCCAATTTCAGCAAAACCAGGTACAGCAGAGTCAAATTCAGCAGGGTCAGGTACCTCAAGCACCATTCCCTGGTAGTGCTAACACACAGAGATTTTCTCCCGAAACAGGTTTTTGTGGAGGTAATTTGGTAAACAATGTGTCAAAAGTTAACATGTCAAATGCTTCTCAATTTAGGTTAAAAGACAAAGAAGAGAGTGATTCTTCAGAAGATTACTCATGACGGTGCATGAGAGAGGAAGAAGAGTGTGTGCTTGGACCCACTCTTGAGGTAGATCAGTCTGGTCCATTTGTGAATGGTAAAGTAAATGATGTTGATGTTACCTTCCTTGTGGATACAGGTGCTACCCGTTCTACTGTTAGATCAGCAGAAATAGAAAATCTTCCTCTCTCTGGGGAGTCCATCCAAGTTGTAGGTGTGGCTAATCAGCAAATTAAAACAAGTTTAACAGAACCAGTAAAAGTGGAAATAGGCAACTACAAAGATAAGCACAGATTTCTAGTTTGTGACAGCAGTCCTGTTAATCTGTTGGGTCGTGATATATTGTGCAAAATGAATTGCAAGATATATTGCTCACCAATTTGACAATTTTGACAATTTCATTAATAAACTGCATGATTACTTAAAATCTTTACAGTATAAAAGTGAAAAAAAGAATAAAAAGCTTTATGAACGTCCCGACTCCCCCACTCTCAAGTCCCATCCAAACATGAAAGTGAGAGTCACTTTAAGTTAAAATACTAACATATTAGTCCTGATTAGCTGTCCTAAACAGGGTTCTTTTAAAAGGAGTGATGAATAGGTTGTACAAGTGTTTCCCAGCTGATAAAGGGGGGCACATGAAAGTTCGGTAGAGTCAATTCATGTACCAAAGGCTGTTGACGAAAGATGGATTCTTTGTGGATCTTTAAACCAGCCCAAGTTAGATAACTGGGGCAGAAGGCTTCCAGTTACTTTGCAGACAATGCCGTTAAGTGGGAGTCGAGTGCCATTTTTACCTGGTGTATAAATTTCCCAACTCTGGCTATCAAACAGGTCGTGGAGACTGAGAGGCACCAGTCCGAGGCCTCTCTACAAGTTCTATAGGCCGTGTTCCGTAAAATCGGAAGCAGCAAGCGATGGCGGTCATTGGCCAGCTTTGTGCAGCAGCACAGCAAGTGTAGCCAGGATTCCCTACGGTAATTGCATAGACGACAGGCCAAGGTGCCATCCGTGCGGGCCCATTTGGGGTTGAAGTCCATGATCCTGAGGGCCAAAAGTCGAAAGTACAAAATTTTCTTTCTCGCGTAAGTGGATACTGGATCTTGCAGGTAAGGTTGGGGTTTACCTGGAATATATGATTTGTCCAGGGCCTGAGTTAGTGGATTTTGCCGAAGAGATGCAAGGTCAAGTCCAAAGGAGATGATCCGGATTTGGCGCTTAACAGCTTGGGCCCAGGCTGAGAAAGGAATTTCATGCAGGGGCAAACTCCTTCTTTCGATTTTCAATGCTGCAATAGCTTGTCCTACCTTTAAGTACCAGGGGGAGCCCACCTCATCAAAGATTGATCTTAGGGAGTGCTTTAGCGAATGTTCTGGTGCTTTCAATACTCTAATATAGAGTTTTAAAAGGTCCCCCAATAATACCAGCTCCGGTCGCTTAAGGCCTATTTCTAGCCTTAATCTAGTGTTCCTTGCGTATCTAGGGGCCTGTAGCACCAACTTATAGGCTTTCGCCTGGGCTGCGTTGACCACTTTGTCAAATGCACCAGCGTAGGCTATGTGCCCATATGCAATGGCAGGGATCAGTTTTGCCCTGAGCACTGTCAACATTGGTTCTGCTGAGGGACTGTCCAAGCGGTGGCATAAGCGTCTTAGCGACTGTATGGTTTTGTCAATTTTAGGTTTAAGCTCCTTCAGATGTTTGGCTGCAGAGGCACTCTCAGAGACCCAGGTGCCCAGATAGTTGTAGGATGGGGCAGTGACGATACGGTGCTCCCCCAGAGACCATGAAACTTCTTTTTTGAGGGGGTATTTGCCAAAAATGACAATTTTGGTCTTGCCCACGTTGAACCGTAAGTCATTTGACTTATTGTATAATGCCAAACTGCTTAAGGCTCTTTGGAGCCCCACCCTAGTGTGGTCCATGATCACCGTGTCATCTGCATACTGGAGTGTTCCCAAGACGAGCCTCCCCAGTTTTGGAGGTGCTAAGTTGGCATCTTTCAGAGCTGTCCCCATGACCGCAGTATACAAGTTGAAAACATGGGGGCCAAGACGCACCCCTGCTTGAGGCCCGAGTTGGTTTCAATTCTTGCAGTTGTTATTGTAGGGCTTAGCTGCACCTTGACCCAGGTGCCCTCATAGAGAGCTTTTATAGCTTTGAGTAGAGCCTGTGGTAGCCCCCACGAGTCGAGTTTTGCCCAGAGCCGGCCCCTGTTCACTCGATCAAAGGCTGTGGAGTAGTCTATGAAACAGCAGAACAGGGGCGGTTTGTTCCTCATATTGGCCTTCTTCGCAAGGTAGGAAAGGGCTAAGATGTTGTCGAGGGTGGAGCTGTAAGCCCTAAAGCCGGTCTGTGTGGGCGGAAGAATGCCGTTCTTGTCCACCCAGTCCTCCAGATCCCTGAGAAGAAGGCGGGCGTATATCTTTGCTTCTACGTCGAGGAGAGATATAAGCCTATAATTGGACGGGTTCGTGTGGTCCCCCTTTCTAGGTTTTGCCTGGCGAAAGCTGCGCTCTGCGCAGCTTTTTCGCGCAGGCGAAAACCTAATGAGAACTGTAGTGTGGGTTTGGGTCGGCCCTCGTCATTTATTGGCTAGCTCCATAAATGGAGCATAGCCATTGGACGATGGGCCTGTCCGTCAATGCCGGACCAGATTTGGGGGCGTTCCCGAGATTCTTTGGCTTTTGCCGACGTCACGCGACGTCAGCAAAAAGCCGGGAACGCCCCCGAATCTGGTCCGGCATTGCCGGCACTTCTGCGTCTCTCCTCCCCCTCTCCCGCCCCCTCCCGCTTGTTTCCTGATGCTGGCCTCGCAATGGCGCTGCGTCTCTCCTCCCCCTTTCCCGCCCCCTCCCGCTTGTTTCCTGATGCCCGCCTTCCTTGTCTGTGCTCGGGTTCCTGATGCTGGCCTCGCAATGGCGCTGCGTCTCTCCTCCCCCTTTCCCGCCCCCTCCCGCTTGTTTCCTGATGCCCGCCTTCCTTGTCTGTGCTCGGGTTCCTGATGCTGGCCTCGCAATGGCGCTGCGTCTCTCCTCCCCCTTTCCCGCCCCCTCCCGCTTGTTTCCTGATGCCCGCCTTCCTTGTCTGTGCTCTGGTTACTTTGGATGCGGAGTTAGAAAACCTGTTATTTTTTTATGCCGGCTGAAACATGTGGCTTGGGGCACAGCGCAGCAACACATGGAGGTTGGGGGCAAACAATGAAGCAACAAGTTGGAGGGCACGTGGGAAGGGGCGCAAAAGCAACTGGGAAGGAGCTGAAGGGAATGCAAAAGCAATCGTGGGGGGGGGGATGCAACACAGCGAGCGAGTGTGATGAAACCAAAGGAGAGAAGACCGCCGAGCACAACAGCAGGATGTGGGGAGAAGCAGTCGGGAAACGGAGAGAAACATGGAGTGCAGGGTGAGAGACCTACATGACTTAGGCGGCTTAAACATGCACTCTAGTGGGATACTCGACCTAAAAATGTGGGGTTAGTCTGGCTTTCGGACTGTGATCCCATCAATGGGAATTAACTCGATAAAGCGTGTGACAACCGCCAAATGTGGGTTAGTTGAGTTGACCAGTATGCTGGCCAGCATAATACAGTAAGGGCCATGCAAGTCAGAACCAGGTAGCGTGACCGGTGTGAGGCTTTCACCAAGGAAGGGCAGCACGGGGGCTCACAGTGATGACTGGGCCTAATTCATAAACCTTTCTCTGCTGCATGTGTAACTTTAAAATGAGACTTCCAGTCATAAATTTACTGACCATTGTGTTTACCCCTTTGAAAAACTTCACAAGTCGCTGGTATTTTACGCAATAGTAAATCTAGAGCAGGCGAGCAAAAAAATGTACTTTTCCCCCAAAAAGTGTTTTTTGTAAGTGCTGATAAAAACATCAAGGTTGTAACATGTTAGCTTTCCCAAACATTTTAAGTGACTTTTCCTGCCATGCGTGCTCACCTGCATGATTTTCTCATCTGGAGAAAAGAGTTAAATAAAACGTAAAAATGCGCAAGTGCATATTTTCGCCTTTCTTATCCCGGCCTGCTCTCTTCATGGTGAACAATCGGCTGGTTAAAAGTGTTGAATCGGGTTTAACTTGCAGGATTTCAAAGTCCTGTCAGAAGAGAAAGGCCTTGTTAGTGTCGATGTTTGGGCGTGGCTTCAGTGAAAGGAAATTCATTTAGCTTCATCCCACAAGAACGGCCCCCAGGCGAGAAAGCACTTTCCAAAGGTTACTGGTCTGCTGGCAAGGGTAGTTTAGGGCAAGTTAGGTTATGGCGGGGCCATTGCGGTAGCGGTATCGCCTGTTTTTGCGACGTTACCAGCGACAGAAGAGCTGAAGCAAACGCAGTGAAAGGGTGCGCTAACCTTGTTATGAAAGAGAAACCCGTATCACCCCTGCCTGGCAGGCGGCCTCTCACTTATCCTTTTGAAATCACTTGTGCTAAACCGCAGCAATCCGCCGGCCACGCCCGTCCAAACTGCTGACGAGTAAGTTGCCTCCATCCCGCGTCTGGGACGAGGTTTGCCGGTCACCCGCATGAGCTCTGCCTGTTACTTACCTTCGGAGAGCAGTTAAGCTCTCATGTTATCACTGCCTTGGCTGCTGAGGGCGGCGTTGGTACCCTCTACCTGCACCCTCCAGGCTCCAGACGCCCCCGCCCTAACCTCCTCCATTTCCGACCTCTCTCCTCCCGCCTCCCAGCCCGTGCCGTGTTCCCAAACAGCAGGGCTGCCGTCCGCCTCCGAGGTTGGCGAGTTCACACATCTGCCAGTGTAATCCCTGCCAGTCAGCCTGGCGGGCAGTCGCCCTTCGACCCCCAAGACCATTACATTAATGTAGTTCAGTTGGGTAATGGTACCAATAGCTGCCTGCAGCCCCGTGGGGGCTCGAGATTGAGCCAGCTGTTGTCGAACATGTTTTTTTTCTTTCTATGAGCCAGCAGGTGTCGACCATAATTTAATTATATCTATGATTGCCTTCCCGCCCCCCCTCCCGCTGACCGTGTGCTGTTCCCGCCCTCCCCCCCCTCGCTGTCCTGTGCCCCGTTCCCGCCCTCCCCCCCCTCGCTGTCCTGTGCCCCGTTCCCGCCCTCCCCCCTCGCTGTCCTGTGCCCCGTTCCCGCCCTCCCCCCCCCCTCGCTATCCTGTGCCCCGTTCCCGCCCTCCCCCCCCTCGCTGTCCTGTGCCCCGTTCCCGCCCCCTCCCGCTGTCCGTTCCGCACCCCCCCTCCCCTTTCACTCTCCGTTGCTTGTTTGTTTTTGGTGCCCAGGGGGTTGCATTCAGACTTGTATCGCCCAAGCACGTGGTTGCCATACTATTTAGAGCAAGTTTAGGCTTACTGTATGGCTTTTATCTAATTGGGAGCAGGGCATGGTGCTATTAAGAGGATTAGCAAACTTTTGATTACATGCACTATGCCTTGAATTTCTTATGTTGAAGAGGACTCTTTTGGCAGTAATCACATCGCCAGGAGAATAATTGAACACCGTGTGCTGTTCCCGCCCCCCCCCTCGCTGTCCTGTGCCCCGTTCCCGCCCTCCCCCCCTCGCTGTCCTGTGCCCCGTTCCCGCCCCCCCCCCTCGCTGTCCTGTACCAGGAGGTGAGTGACCAATACTCCTCTGACTGGATCCAAAGCCCACTGTGTACATCATTTTATTTTTATTATGTCTCACCTCTGTCTGTTGCCAGACGTTTTGGTACTTTACAGTGGACTTAGCGCCCGCCCATTTCTACTTCGGTTCATTGTCACTCTCCTTTGCTTGCTTGGAATTCTTAGCTTCGGTAGGTTTTCCTCCCTCTACTTTATTTCTTTTTTTTTTTTTCTTCTTTAGCGTTATGGACGCACTGCTGTCCATCCACGGCTCACTATTTCAGGTGGTACTTTTTTCTTTTTATTTAAGCACCACTTTATGAGAGTGCGTGTTTCCTCCAGCTGGCTCCCTTGTGTACTTCTCCCCCTCTGTGTTTCTCACTCATTCTGTTCCTGCCTTTCATCCTTTGTCATTTTGCTTGACCCAGCATCTCCTACCCACCCTCCATTGTCCATGTGCTCTCCATACCCTCTCCTGCCTACCCTTTGTTGACGTGTGCTCTCCCCACCCTCTCCTGCCTACCCCCTATTGCCCGTGTGCTTTCTTTACCCTCTCCTGCCCACCCTCCGATGTCCGTGTGCTCTCCCCACCCTCTCCTGCCCACCCTCTATTGCCCGTGTGCTTTCTTTACCCTCTCCTGCCCACCCTCCGATGTCCGTGTGCTCTCCCAACCCTCTCCTGCCCACCCTCTGTTGACGTGTGCTTTTTTTACCCTCTCCTGCCCACCCTCCGATGTCCGTGTGCTCTCCCCACTCTCTCCTCACCACCCTCTATTGCCCGTGTTCTTTCTTTACCCTCTCCTGCCCACCCTCCATTGTCCATGTGCTCTCCATACCCTCTCCTGCCCACCCTCTGTTGACCTGTGCTCTCCCTACCCTCTCCTGCCCACCCTCCATTTTCCGTGTGCTCTCCCCGCCCTCTCATGCCAACCCTCTGTTGCCTGTGTGCTTTCTTTACCCTCTCCTGCCCACCCTCCGTTGTCCATGTGCTCTCCCTACCCTCTCATGCCAACCCTCTGTTGCCAGTGCAGAGTGCAGAGTGCGGCTTTGCGTGTGTGTGGCTTTGCGTGTGTGGCTCTGTGTGGGTGTAAAATGCAAGAGGTCATGCATTTGCGAGCGATTAAGCTATTGGCATTGTAAATGACAATGCCATTTATTTATGTTTTAAAAAAAACACATAAATAAAAATAATGTCAAGAGCAATGCCAATAGCTCTAACTTTAACAAAGGCAAAAGCATTGCATTGTAAATGCTTGTTATGAATGGGGAATAGAATAGAACCTTTCCAAGAGGATGGCAACATTGCTGTGACAAAAGAATGGTTAAATAAAGGGGTGAGTCTGGATGCAAAAAAGGCTGAGGCAGTTTTCAGAACCAGGGCCGGAATCCCATTTGGGCCTGGAGCGCCATCAGTTCTAATGGCCTTGATGCACTTTAGTACCTCCATTTCTGTGAACGATCCGGTGCAGGTCGGATTTACGCCTTCTGACGTAACTCTTTCGGGTTCGATAATTTCCGCCGCCACCTTGGACCACGCACGGCTTCCTGCAGTGGCTTGATTTGACTCGCAGGTATTCAGCCCCTTGGCATACTGTTCCCACACTTTCCCTGCAACACTATTTTCCTTTTGCTCTCCTCTGGGGGTCAGACTGTTGATGAAACGCCAAAGCTTGCTATTGTCATTTCCTTTAATTAAGGAAAACACAGTCAACCAATTCTGTTCAGTCTGCCGTTTTTTGTGGGCCCAGACTTTCTTTTTTTTTTTTTTTGGAAAACCTGTATTTGACAGTATGTGCAGACAAATACGGGCCTACAACCCACAGGCCGGCCTCGACAAAAAGGAGCACATCAGCAAGCAATTAGACAACTCAGCAGCATATCAGAGCAGGCACGAATAGTCCAGGTTACATTATACACAATTGTGCCGCCAAGAGGTAGGATGATGAGGTTTAATTTTTTAAAAGTTTTGAAATAAGTCCATAGCAACAGGTCAAGAAGGATCCGAATCAAAGCAATGCAATTAGGACTGTAGTGGGCAACGATCATCAGAAAAGTCAGCAAGCATTATCCGCAAGGCAATCGGCTGCAATCAATGAAGTCAGGATAGAAAATAAACACATCACATGATGATCCCCAAGCACTACCCGCAAGTTCCCAATCCCCCCTTCGACCCAAGGAAATATGAAAGGAAGAACAATAGATAAAGGTAATAAAAAGAAGAAAGGGAGAAAAAAGAGGCCCATAGAAATGAAACCATCAAGGAAATAATCCCCCCACCCTACACGCATGCAGAGGCTACGGCCTACCCCCCCCTAGCAGTGTGTCTGTCGCCCCAAAAGAGTACCCGAAATGTAGGAGTAGGAAAAAGAGAAGAAAAAGAAAAAGAAAGGTCACGGTTGATCGGAGGAGGGCCAAGGATATAATCAAAGCAAGCAATACCGTTACCTGCGGCCACCCAACCCCAGGCCCCAACCTAGCACCCGTCCAACATGTACCTCCAACAGTCATGATTCACAGTCCCAGCCATATACGTATCAGTTTGCAGCGAGAAAAACCCCTTCCTCAGCCTTGTCCCCTCCGAACCCGCATGCCAACAGAATCCAATTGCAGTACGGCCAACCTGGACGGGACGGGCCACCATGGAGTCCGTTGCAGAAGTCGAGGTGTTTGGGACGAGTCAAACTGGAGTGAAGCTCGATAGCAAAAGACAAAAGAAATCGCCACTGCCATTCCATGACGAGCACAACAGGGAGCAGGACGAGGCGTGAGTTCCAGATTAGCGGCCGGCCGATGCACCAACAGCAAGTCCAGGAGGACGCCTAGAAACATGTCACCAAAGGACAAAGGAGATGGGCAACACGGCGTCTGAGACACAAGCTCCGGCCACAACAAAGGATCAATATTGCCAGACTCCTCCAGGGCAGAGCCGAAGAGTACCGCAGCGGGCACTGAGGTGCGTCTCTCCGTCGCTGCCGCATACTCCAGCTCGGGTGATCCACCGTCGATCGACTGAAGATGTGGCGTAGTATGCAGCACTGAAGAACCATCATGGCCGGCTGGAGAAGTCCCAGCAAGCCTGTCCCCCAAACCAGTGGCAGAGTCGCGAAAGGCCAACTGCAGGTCTTCCAGTGCAGCCAGGATGTCTCGAAGCCCCGGCGGTGGATCCTGAATGGAGGGTGCAGCTGTGTCCTCCATCTTAGGCGAGCAACCATCGAGCGCCCCGGAGAGCAAGTCCCCCTCGCCAGCCATCGACATCCGAGAATTTATGTGCCCTCTGCGGGGCCCAGGTGGTGCGGAAAACGTGGAAGCAGCCGGTCGTAGAGAGGCTCCAAGTGCAAGGGAATCGGCGGAGCAGGGAAACCCACCGGTAAGTCCAGGGTTTCCAATGCGGAAAATGGCGTCCGCTGCGGAGGGCTGCAACAAAGAAGCGATCCCGGCCCTCTCCCAGCTAGGCCGGGATACAATATGCGGGAGCCGGATACAATGTTGTGAGCGAGGCGCGCTGGGCTGCCGAGCGAGGAAAAAGGCTTCTGTGAAAATCCCAGCGCCACGCTCCAGGTCCAGTGAACCGGCTCCTCCTTCTCCGCAGCGGCCGCTGCTGTTGTCGCCGCCGGCCGTCCCCACAAAACAATGGCCCGGCTGCGACCACTCGGAAGGCCGGAAAGGAAACAGGGGCTCAACACCGTCGGGGAAGCTCCGTTTTCGACTGGAGTTACAGCAGCGCGGTCAGGAGCGTTGCACAGGTAAGCGTGGGGCTTGGAGGTGCAGGATATATGCCAGGATCTCGACGAAAGGTGCAAGGGTCGGCGGAGCCGAAGAGCTAGGCGGCCATCACGGCTGCAGGCTAGGCTCCTCCCCCAGACTTTCTTTTTATAGTCAGTTCGCAGAGCAGCAATGGAGTATCTTCCTGACAGATGAGTGCCTTTCTTTTGTGCCCTGATTGCCTTATTTAGGACACGCTTACACTGTGACAGGCACCACGATGTTACACGGCGAGGATCAGAGTGGAATTGGCGACTTCTTGGGTGACGGTTATTGCCCAGACGTTCCAATAAATCGGAGGTCAGGGTTTCCCAGAGGTGAATGAGGTTCTTAGTTTGAACTGGGTTAGGTTCTTCCTCCCTTCTAGCTACATAGTCTAGCAGGCTATGACTGAGATTGATTGACCATTTTATTCTTTTAAGCACTTTGTGATGTTCCTCCCCCTTGGTAGTTCCAATAACTACTTGTAATTCTGCTTGTACCCGCGCCAGATTGAATGTGGCGCGGAGGGGCCTATGATCACTTTCCTCTCTGTCGTCCACTGTGAAGTTACAAAGATTGTGGACAAGCCCTTCGTTGATAAAGATGTAGTCTATTGTAGAGACATTTCTAAAGGTCGGGATGGTGGTCCATTCAGGTTGGGTCTTTTTTTGTATTCTATGGGTGGAGTGCAGCTTAAAATTTGCGAGAAATTCAGTCAGTAGGGCTGACTTCTTGCTTGATGGAGCCTCCAAAATGAAACCCAAGCCTCTGTGATTAAAGTCGCCCGCGATTATTACGTCTTGGTCCTTCCAATTTATTAAAAGATCTTCCAAAATTAAAATAAGTGATTCCATGGCCTGGGAGGATTGATACTTGTTTGGATTGAAATAACAATTAATTAGTAGAAGGGGGCGAGATTTTTGACCCGGTGACAACCCACTGATTATGATTGCTTGAAGATCAGGAGACCCCAACTTTAATTCAGTTGTGTTAATTTTGCACGCATGACTTACGTAGATAGAAAGACCCCCTGACGGGCGTCCAAAGATTGTCCTTTTGGTCGCTGGTTTAAAATGTTCGTAAAAGCCACCAATGGCGGCCGTTGCCCTTGCCCAGGTTTCCTGAATACACAGTATGTCCCCCTGTGCGAGGTATTCAGATGTAGTTATGTCCCTAAAGATGTTGCTCACCCCCGCAATGTTCCATGAAATAATGGATAACTCGCGGACTAGGCCCCTGAGTGGGTTTGAACAGGCGTTATTTGCATAGCTGTTTATTAGGTTAGGGACGCTGTCTCCATGTGGCCTCCAGGTGATCCGATGTCTGGAGATGCCGCTGCACGCTCCGTTGCCCGTCATTTTGCTGGATTTTGATTTTTAGCGGGGTTTTTGCCCGCCCTGATTTCGCCCCTATTTCTGGGCGGGTGTACCTTATGCCTTTAAGAATGGATGACGGTTCGTGTGTGTCCTGTTGCGGCAACAGGACGTGTGGATATTTCAGTGTTCTTGGCGCAACGACTTCAATGCCCCATTCAGCGAACAGTGTTGCTTCCTTAAGGACAGCCTGTTAGACTTGCTGACTCACAAGTCCGATTATGGTGGAATCGTCATGAGTGTCTGTCTCCAGTCTCTTGAATATCACACACTCAATATTTTCTGAGGTGATTTGGGCCAGCGAGGCAATATGGCCAAAGAGGCGGACAATATTGGACCTGTTCAAGATGTCAAATGAGCCTTTTGCTGTATACCTTGGGGTTAACTGCAGCTCATAGGTGGATTGTTTGTTTTTTTGTGTGATGGAGCACAAACTCACCCCTTCTCCCTGGAGCTTTAGCCTCGGGTTATTGAAATTTAAAGGGTTTATGAGAGTGGATTCAGGCTGCTGCCCGTTGGGCCCCACGCTTGATTGGCCTTCCACACTCGGACATCCTTGCCACTCCCCCTGGTCTGATGTTAAATTTAGGTAATTTTTGAGTGCGACTCCTGGTTGCTGATTCCCTTGCACCTCAGTTGGTAGACCTACCACTCTTGACAGTACTGGTTGTGCACCCTGTTGTAGTTTGGGATTTGTTACAGACTTATGTTTCAGAACCCAAACGGAAGGGCTGGGAGCACTTAAAGGTGCTGAGACGGCCACCTGTGAAGGCCTTTGTTGAAGAGCCTCATTAGTTTGACCCTCCATGAGAGGGATTTGTTGACTTTGGGCCTCACCGCGAACAAGAGGTGCGTCACATGGCTTGCCCATTTTAGACACCTGCTTGGGTATGAAAATGGGGAAGAGTGGTTTGGGGATACGTTTAGTTTCAGTGTCGCCCAGGGGTAATACCACCGAGGATGTGTTTCTGCTTCTAGCTTTGGACTTCTTAAGTTGTTTTTTAAGTCTTTTTTTGGCTCTCCTTGATAACGGAGCTTTGGCACTTGCTAATGCTCCTTCGACCCTCTCCACTTGAGGGGTAGTAATAGACAGGTCATCACTAACAGTCTCGAGATCCGAGGCCTCGGGATCACCATTCCCTTTATTAGCCGAAGTAAAGTTAATGCGGGCCCTACTGGGGGAACCTTTGTGGCGCTATTGCCCGTTGTGCTAAGGGTTGCTGTTTCGGCATGCTCTGTCGTCTGTGGTGGTAGCTTTTGTGCGGCTTGATCTTGCGCGGTTATCTTGCCCTGACCCCTGGCTAATGCAAGCATCTCTTTTAAGACTTCGGGTAGACTTGCCCATTTATCAATTAAGACGTCACAGGAATTGGTGCTGGCGACATGAGCTTGTTGGGCGTTAAATTGAACTTCCAGCTTTGCCAGCTTATCATCTTGGCACACCAAATGTTGGGCTATCGACTGCAAAAGATCGATTTGGAGTTCCATCTTTGCTGACTGCCATAGCAGTGCCCTAGCCATTGTGTCCTGGACTTCTCTTATTGCAGACGAGTTAAGGTCTTTGAAAGTGGGTTCATCAATTGGGTCGGTTAAGTCTTGGTGATGAGTTAAACTCAGCGGACTCCAACCCTCCGTTTGTGCAGTTCTCGGGGCCTTAGCTCTTCCTAAATTAATGGGAGTAGTTTCATTTGTTCGTTCAATGGTCTGTTCCAATTTTAGTAAGAACGAAGTTGTTGGAACCTCCGTACCCTGAGGGATTGGCCTCTGTATTTCCCTAGGTGTCACAATTGCATTCAGACCCTTGCCTGTGCCTGTGCTCTTTGGGGAGGAGGATGCGACAGCCTCGCTTGTCCTCCCAGTATCTGAATCCACGTTCGCCCCCAGAGTTGGCCTGTCATGAATGTCGGCAGTGACCCTAATCGGGCCCTTTGTCCTGGCCTCAGGCTGAAAACAAGCTTCAAGGCTCCCAGGTGACTCGAAGTTAACAGGCTCGCAGGAGTGAGAGTCCCCTGGGGCCAGGTGGATCTTAGGGAACCCAGGTATGGCATTGGTCGCGGGATCTTGTGACGTTTCATCCAAAGGTGAGGGGCTGTTTGAGGCCTGAAAGAATTGAGTGATAAGGCCTTGGGGGAGGGAATTGCCAGTGACCAGGTCCTGGGATTTTTGGGTACTTATGCTTCTGGTTACCCTTCTTTGTGCTAGACTCTCAGGGTTCATTTCCCCCTCATCCTCCGTGCAGGATTTAGTCTTCCTCAGCGTCATCTCTTTTTGCGCCGTTTGCTGGGGCTAGGGCTAGGGCTAGGCTTGTTTGTGCCTGATTGTGCTGGAGGGGAGGGAATACCAGTACTAGTGCTGATGTGGGCCCCTGTGTTGAGCTGTGTTTTTTGTTTTGAGGGCACGGAGGTGTGGAGGGGGGACGGAGGGGTTAGCAAGCGGTGCACGCGAGGGGGGCTGCAAGCTGGAGACCTAGTCTGCCAGCCCCTCAGACCTCTCCCTCTGGGTCTTACTTAGCGGCGACCTCTAACGGCTGCCGCGCTTGCCTCCACCTCTTACCTCTTGTCTCCTGCGTCGACAGGTGCACAGATGCACAGGCTGGTCTCAGTGGCTCCTGCGACTCCCGCCAACTCAGGGGTAGCCCTGGCTGCTACTGATATCTGGGCTGCTGAATGTTCCCGCGGCTTCTGGAATGCTCTGGAATGCTCCTGCCTCTGTAGGGGACCTTGCTGCAATCCTCCTCCGCTTTCCAGACTGGCCCCTATGCTGACCAAGAGCTCTCGTGATCCCCGGCCGGCTGCCTGCCGAGGGCTCCCGCCGCTACCGGGCCGCTCCCGGTTTTTGCCCGCGGCCGCTGCTGCAAAGGCTGCGAGATCTGGTGGCCACCTGCGGTCGCGCTCCCACGCTCTGCTCTGCACAGCACGGGGGGGGGGGGGGCAGGGAACAGCCAAGCCACCACCCTGTGAGCCGCTCGCACCGGGGGAGAGGCGAAGAGGCCAGAGAGAATGGGCTAGGTCAAAAATCCTTGCCTGTTCGACACGCCGTCCTCCAACACTCTACTGCCAACCCAGCAAGCAAACAGGTGGGTCCCAAATTGCAGGTTGCAGAGGGGGAGACTCGATGTTCCGCCAGAGGGTTCCCAACCCCGGTGGCAGGTGCTGGCAGATGGCTGGCAGTGGTGCACTCGGGGAGAATTTATTTAAAGCAAAGTTCTGTAAAGCTACGAGGCTGTGAGGTTAAAGACGCCACAGGATGCTGAGGCGCCGATAGTGCTGTGCTCTGCTGCGCTGTTTGTGCTGGTCAATTGCCTTGTTTACCTTATGATGGTTGAGACGGCAGATGGAGACCAGTGACGGATGTGAAGCCGAGGCCGGCCGCCCGACCGGCAGCCTGATTTCCTTTACTTTCTCACTACGGAGGTTTTTCCGCTTCCCTCTGTGGCAGCAGCAGCACTGCACTCGCCTCGAGGCAATGGCGTTCTGGCGTTCTCACAATTCTGCTCTCTGGCTCCCTCTAGCGACCACTGTGTCCTGTGTCCAGCAGATGGCATTGAAATGCAAACTGCAGAAGAAGATGGGCTTTATAAATTGACTATGCTAATGGTTGATGAGGAGAAAACATCACTATTTTCTGTGTTTGATAAAAATGATTTGCCAGAAGAGCTCAAAAAGCCAGTTAATCCAGCAATATGGGATCTAACAGGAAATGATATGGGTCTCATGAAAAATATTGATCCAGTAAAAATCACTGTTAAGCAGGGAATTGATTTTCCAAATGTTCCTCAATACAAAATGAAAGTAGAGACGATTGAGGGTGTCATTCCTGTGATTAAAAAATTCATAAGTCAAGGTGTGTTAAAGGAGATTGAAAGCAGCTCATGTAACTCACCGATAATGGGTATTAAAAAGCCAAATGGAACATACAGAATTGTTCAGGACCTGAGAAAAATTAACCAGATTGTTGTTCCATGTTGTCCAATTGTTCCAAACCCTGCAGTAATTCTTTACCAGATTCCACATGATGCAGAATGGTACACGGTCATTGACCTGTGTAATGCCTTCTTTACAGTTCCATTACATCCAGAAAGCCAGCAAATTTTCGCTTTCAGGTTTCAAAATAGGATCCTATCATGGTGTCGTATCCCTCAAGGGTATACTGAGAGTCCATCTATCTTTAATCAGCTGTTAAAGAAATCCCTGGAAGATCTGATATTGCCTGGTAATTCCACATTGGTACAGTACATTGACGATTTGCTTGTGGCAGCCAAAACACGAGAGAATTGTGTTACTGATACCATTACACTGTTAAATCGTTTGGCAGATGAGGGACGCAGATGAGCGGACCTCATCCTCCTAGACCTCTCCGCGGCCTTCGACACGGTCTGCCACCGTACACTAGTGCAGCGACTCAGCAACGCCGGAATCCAGGAGAAGGCACTGGAATGGACCATCTTCTTCCTCGCCGGAAGGACACAGAGAGTCCGCCTCCCCCCTTTCAGATCTGAAGCCACCGAAGTCATCTGCGGCGTTCCTCAAGGGTCCTCGCTCAGCCCAACCCTCTTCAACGTCTACATGAGCCCCCTCGCAGACATCGCACGCCACCACAACCTCAACATCATCTCCTACGCCGACGACACCCAGTTGATCCTCTCCCTCACCAACGACCCCGCCACCGCCAGAGCCAACCTCCACGAAGGGATGAAAGAAGTAGCCGAATGGATGAAGAACAGCCGCCTGAAACTGAACTCGGACAAGACGGAAGTCCTCATCCTGGGATCCTCACCCTCCGCCTGGGATGACTCCTGGTGGCCCCCCGCCCTAGGCAGCGCACCCAAACCAACAGACCACGCTGGCAACCTGGGCTTCATCCTGGACTCCTCCCTCTCCATGACCAGACAAGTCAACGCCGTCTCCTCGTCGTGCTTCAACATCCTGCGCATGCTACGTAAGATCTTCCGGTGGATCCCCACCGAGACCAGGAAGACGGTCACCCTTGCCCTCGTCACCAGCCGGCTGGACTACGGCAACTCCCTCTACGCCGGAACCACCGCCAAACTCCAGAAGAGACTCCAGCAGATCCAGAACGCCTCAGCACGACTCATCCTGGACATCCCCCGTCCCAGCCACATCTCCGAACACCTGAGAGACCTGCACTGGCTCCCGGTCAACAAGAGAATCACCTTCCGTCTCCTCACCCACGCACACAAAGCCCTACACAACCAAGGCCCAGGATACCTCAAAAGCCGCCTCAACTTCTACGCTCCCACACACCAGCTTCGATCGACCGGCCACGCCCTCGCCACCGTCCCTTGCATCCGAAGAGCCACCACAGGGGGGCGGTCCTTCTCCTACCTCGCCGCCAAGACATGGAACTCCCTCCCGACCCACCTCCGCCAGACCCAGGACCACCTCGCCTTCAGGAAACAACTCAAGACCTGGCTGTTCGAGCAGTAGCGGACCCCCCTCTCCTAGCTCCTTGAGACCCTCTGGGTGAGTAGTGCGCTATATAAATGCCTTGATTGATTGATTGATTGAAAGTGTCACCTGCAAAATTGCAGTTTTGTAAACAAGAAGTGAAATATCTTGGTCACAGAATTGCAAAGGGAACGAGAAAAGTGACAGTTGAAAGGATCAAAATGATTCGAGCAATCCAACTACCGACAACACAAAGACAGGTGAGAATGTTTCTGGGAATGGTTGGTTACTGTGGACAATGGATCAGTGGGTTTTCAGTGATTGCAAAACCACTGCAGAGACTAACAAAAGCAGATGTAAAAGATCCAATTAGTCTGTCAAAAATTGAACTGGAAGCTTTTGAGCAGTTAAAAAAGAGTTTATGTGAAGCTCCTGCTCTGGGTATGCCAGACTATGAAAAAGAATTTGAACTTTACTGCAGTGAAAGAGAGGGTTGTGCATTGTCTGTGCTAATTCAGAGGCATGGTAAGTTGAGAAAACCAATTGCATATTTCTCAGCTGTTTTGGATCCTGTTGCAAAAGCTTTGCCAGGTTGCTTAAAAGCAGTGGCCGCAACAAGTGTAAGTCTTGAACAAAGTGAGGGTATCATTATGGGATTTCCTGTAAAAGTATATGTACCTCATTCAGTTGAAATTCTTCTTACCAGAAGTAGGACTCAACACTTGACAAGTAGCAGACTGACAAAATATGAAAAAACAATTCTGGGGTCAGACAATGTGTCAATTGTGAGGTGTGTGAATTTGAACCCTTCCACACTATTAGATGGAGTTATTACTGAGGTAAGTAATGAAAATTACATTGATCATGAATGCCTGGATGTTGTAGATTACTGCACAAAACCAAGACAGGACATAAAAGATGTTCCTTTACCTGAATCAGACATAGTCTATTTTGTAGATGGATCTTGTTTGAGGAATGATGAAGGGATTCTGAGGGCAGCATATTCAGTTTGCACAGTTTCGGATGTTATTGAAGGTTCACCTCTGGATGGAATTCGTTCTGCTCAGATTGCAGAGCTAATTGGTTTAATTCGAGCATGTGAAAAAGCAGTTGGCAAAAGAGTAACCATAGTGACTGATAGTCAATATGGTTATGGTGTTGTTCATGATTATGGACAACTGTGGTCCCAAAGAGGTTATTTAACCTCTACAGGAACACCAATCAGAAATGCAAAATTGATCAAGAGATTGATTGATGGCATTCAGTTACCAGAACAATTGCTGTAGTCAAATGTGCAGCTCACAAGAAAGGAGATGATTACATCACCAAAGGAAACGCGTACGCAGATGAGATTGCGAAGTACTGCGCCAAAAACAATTATTCAATCAATCGGGAAAAAGACGAAAGTCACACAATGAATTCTCTCATGCTAATTTCTGTAGTTGAAACATGGCAGGAAGTGAAAGATCTACAAGATGAGGCAAGTGAGGAAGAGAAAAACACATGGTTAAAAAATGAATGCAGACAAAGAGAGGAAGATGGAATTTGGGTTTACAAAGATGGAAGGCCTGTAATGCCCGACTGCATGATTGCTGATATGGCACGGATGTACCATGGTCCAGGACATTTAGGGAGAGATTCCATGATTAGATTATTCAGAGAAACATGGTTCAACACGAAATTTAGAATTATTGCGGAATCACTTTTCCAAAGATGTTTGACCTGCCAACAGATGAATCCTAACAGGAAGACTGTTGTAAGTTTGGGAACCATAGGACGGGAGGGTGGTCGTTTTACCAGATTACAAATGGATTTCATTGAGATGCCCATGCACAATAGACTAAGATATGTATTGGTATTTGTTTGTCTGTTTTCAAGATGGGTGGAAGCTTTCCCAACTCGTCATAATGACTCAGTCACTGTGGCAAAATTGCTTCTTAGGGAGATCATACCTAGGTACGGATTTCCAGTCACCATTGAAAGTGATTGCGGAACTCATTTTGAAAACAGATTGATGAAACTGATTTGTGAAGCTTTGAATATTCAACAGAAGCTACATTGTGCTTACAGACCAGAAGCATCAGGTGTTGTTGAACAAGTAAATTGAACTATTAAGAATAGAATTTCAAAAATGTGTCATGCCACAGGAGTGAAGTGGACGGATGCACTTCCACTTGTTCTAATGTCAATGAGAAGCACTCCAGAGAAAAAGACAAGTCTTAGCCCTCATGACATAGTGATGGGTAGAGTGATGAGGCAAGCATTTGTTCCAGTTGGCAAATTAATGTGTATTAATAATAGTGCAATCATTGAATATTGCCAGAACCTGTCTGATGTAGTGAATTCTGTGTTTCATCAGGTGGGAACAGATATAATTTCAAAGGAGAAAGTCCAAGCTCATGATTTGTTACCCGGAGACTGGGTAAGGACCAAAGTTCATCGAAGAAGAAACTGTTTAGTCCCAAGGTGGCAGAAAGCAAGACAGATCATTTTAGTTACAACAAACGCAGTCAAGTGCAAAGGGCTAAAAAGGTGGATTCACGCAAGCCATACAATTCGTGTGCCACCTCCTGAAAATCCTGATGAAGACAGCGACACAAAAGCTGATTCAGATTCATAAGGAGACCCAGAAGATCCTGAGTCTGATGATCAACAAGAAAATCAACATCAAGAAAATCTAGATGAGAGTCAGAACTTGAATGAAGAAGATCTGAATATCGAAACTGGAGATCGAGGTGTTGATGAAGATCTGCTTGAAAAAGAGTCTCTAAAAGAAAAGGGAGATTCAGAAGAAGCAGAGGATTCTGAGCGAGATGAAAATCTGAGCCAAAGTATTGAAAAGCAAAAGAGTAACTCTGTGTTCAGGAGCAAAAAGCCTGAGACTGGGAAGCTGAAGGTGATTCCTGAAGAAGAAGAAGAATTACCAATTACCAGTAAAGGTATTGTTTCTAATGGAGTGAAGCTGCCGAGTAAAGAAATTCCTAGGTACAGATTTGAAATCTCAGATACAGATACTGATGAAAGTGATGAAGAATCTGAAATAAGAAAATTCAGAAAAAGAGCTTGGAAAGCTGAATGTAATGAATGTGTGCCAAAGAAAAAGGTCTTGAGAAAAGGAGACATTTGGCCTGAAGACAATTTGAAATTCAAACTGGTGAAGAAATCGAAAGATCAAATCAACGAGGTATCTAGTCAGGGAGGTGAACTTGAAAAGAAAAACGAAAACAAGAAAATTGAGGTAATCACTCGAAAGACAAAGAGAGTAATAAAGCCAAATCAGAAATATAAGTCCCCAGAGTGGACCTATATTATTATTCCACCAATTGTTGAGGTGGAAAGCAGCAGTCAGGAAGATTTAGAACTCAGTGACAAGGATTGAGATTGTTAGAAATTTAGATAAGGGCTTTGTTTTCTGGCATAAGGCTGAAGAAAATTTGTTAGGTGACTTTAGGTCGAAGAAATTGTGTTTAGTTGGAAAGCACATATTTATGTGACACAAGGTCGAAGAAAAGCTGTTTAGGGTTTTATTTAAAAAAAAAAAAATTAAAAGGGGGGATATAGTTTGTAGTTACACATTTAAAATTTTAGTTTTTGAATTTTAGAATGCCTAGATCAGATACTTCTAGGTGTTCGATTTTTAAGAGATGCTGTAAAATGACTTCTATTTGTGTGATATTATTAATCTTACTTTGGTTAATTTTAGCTGTGGTCTATCCTTTTGATGTTAATAAGCAGAAATCCAAGACTAATATAACAAGTAAGGTAGAGCCTAAACATGAGAAACATGCTGGCAAGTCTAGCAAAATTATTAATCATGATCCAGAGTCTCATCAAGATAGATCTATTGGAGATATTTCAAGCAATTCATTTTCAAGGCTTCTGTCTGAATATGTCAAAGTAATGAATGTCAAAGATTGCTATGTCTGCGTGAAATTGCCTGCTTCTGAGGGAGTTACATATAATATGTTACCTCTCACTTATGGCTTTACTTGCAGTGTAATTGCTAGTCTGTTTTATCAAACTGGTCGACTGGAATATTATTATTCTGACTTTGATGAGATTTTTGCAAATCTCAAAGTTGTAAATAGCTTAAATAAAGTTAGGCCTGGGAAACAGATGAGGGAATTCTTTTTAGTTACTAATGAACTCAACTATGAGTATGCCTATAGAAATAATTTAACATGCAAAATTAGAGCTGAAGAAAAGACTTTTCTGAACATGGTTGAGGAAAGAAGGGCTGTTTACAAGAGAAATGAAATGCTTAAGCATGCTAAATCAAAATACTGGCAGATGGAGGACGCAAAATTAAATGGTGTTAATACTAATGCTGCAATTCACATAGATGAACCAGTTAGTGGTAAATTTTGTATTAGGAGAGACAATACGTTATATGATAACTTTTTTGTGGGTGCTAGTCAATGTGAGGATACATATCGTATCATAGGGGGATGGGGTTTTAAAGGTGGTAAAGATCCAATTTTTCCTGGGATTTATTTTATCTGTGGCAATAAAGCATATTTTAGCCTCCCAGACCACTGGTACGGGACATGTTATCTTGGCCTGGTCTTTCCAAAAATTTTCCATGTTGACAGAAATGAAAAGGGTACTTTTGAATTTGGTGAACATTTGAATCTGAATAGGTACAAAAGAGAACGTTTTTCAGAAATCCTGGGAGACATATTTGGTGCTGTTATTCCTATGGTGGGAATTACTATGAATTCAATCAAAATCAGAAAAGTTTCTACAATTGTAGATAGATTGTCAACAGATACTGCAAGTGGTTTCCAATTGGTTAGCACAGAACTTGTTGCTACCAGAAGCATGGTTATGCAGAATCGTCTTGCTCTAGACATTCTGCTTGCAAAAGAGGGAGGAGTTTGTGGGGTCTTACATGTCCAACATTGCTGTACTTATATACCTGACAAAAGTCGGGATATAGAGTTGCTTGTTAAAAACATTACGCAATTTCATGAGGAAATAGAACCCATGGAAGAAGAGAGTTTTACTGAAAGAATTGGAAAAAGAATGGTTTTCTGAAGTTGGTAGCTCCATCATTGGCAAAGTGCTCTATCCAGTAATTGTCATCATCATAGTGATAATGCTGCTAAAAATTAGCTGTTTGATTCACGAGAGAAGAAAGCATCAGAAATTAAAGAGAAGGATTTATAAACTCAGAAAGGAACAAGAGAAGGAATATGAGTTAGAGGAAATGCGAAGGGTTCAGTTTGAAAGAGATGACCAGACAGCAGAAACAGGGGTTTAGGGAGACTAATATCGAGAGAATCCAATGTGTGTAGTCTCCAAATTGGGTGAAAATTTTTCTGAAATTTTTGGGTGTTGTTTGGTGATTTTGAAATCACCAGATGAGAGAGTTGATGAAGCGAGCTTCAGAAATTATTTTATTCTGACTCGTGGATTCATTTCCCTGTAACATGAACTAATCAATTAATGAGCTGTTGCATGATTTGTTATATTAACTCAACCTAGATTACGTTTGCATCACACATGAACACGCGGGAACTAATAACATGTGCTCTTGTTGCATTTGCGAGTCTGTTTTGTAACACATGATTAATATTGTTTTGTTTGTCATGTTTGTCCTTTTGTCTTTGTCACTATTAATATGCGGCTGATCATTCATGGCATGTGCTTTATTATATGTGCTTACATGTTTGTCCTATGTTGTGATTGTCTGTCTGTGTATCATTTAATCATCTTTTTACTTTTTCAGAGATTTAAAGCTGGACTATTTGAAGAATGGTAGATATTTTATGTGCTGCTTTATTTGTTTGCTTCTGCTAGATGTCATTTATTAATGGGTTCATTATTAGCAATGGTCGGGTGGGTAACAGAAGGGTTTGTTTTACCTGAATTAATCATTCTTTTTGTGTTTGTTTAAATACTAGCTCAAGTGGTTTGAGGCCTAGTTCTGGTTCTGGTTCTGGTTCTGAAAAATGTTGGTCGGCCTGTACGTGAGCAGAGTTGGAGACAAGTGCAGTCATCTTGGAAACTTTCCATGGAACTTTGCTTTTGCATTACCTTTGAAAAGACTGTGGCTCTGACAATAGAGACTTATTCACGAACTGCTCTGGATGTTCTTTTTACAAGGCCGAGGAAGTGACAGGGATGATTTTGCCGAGCTTTGGTGGAAGTCAGAAAGGCAACTTTTAAATTTGTTGCAATACGCTCGGAAGTTGTTGTCCCTCCATGTGAATGAACAATAATGTGATGACGTTCTTACCCTGGGAGAGGTGGTTCTGGTGGTCTGACAGTCACCAACCAATCAGGGTGCTGAAGTTTATGGAAAAATTACATTTAGTTAGATTAGCGAGCAAAAATGGTATAAAAATTGGGCCTCTTGAAGGGAACGGGGCTGACTGTTTCCTGAGGGCGAAGTGCTGTCCGATTTCCCATGGATTTGTAAGCATTCAACTGTTTATTGAATTCATTTTCCTTTACAGGTCAGAAAGCTAACTTAGGGTTTAGGGTTAATGTTTTCTTTAATTCATTATTTCATGCAATGTTGAACTGCCAGATTTTGAACCAATGATTAATGTATTAAACTGAATAAATAAATAATAATTGTTTGATATTAATAAAGAGCTAATAAAGTTTATGCATTTTTGAGAATTCTAAATAAACTTTTAAAATGACAAGCTGGTCTTGTTTATTGTAGAAAGTTTAAAAACAACATATTAGATTCATTCGCCTCATGATTCAGCTGCTCTGTTGTTTCTATGGGCCTGGTATTGATTGGTAAGTCTGGTGGTAGATGGTGACATCATTTATGCAGAATTTTAGTAGGAGCGCTGGATCACTCTCGAGGTATCGCAAACATCATTAGGTGGGCATACAACCTGCTCCATGCAAAGGATGGTACACTTCGCTCCCTGCTTAAAACAGAGACCTTTGATAGTGATTCTACGAAGCACGTATTTTATAAAAACATGTCTTTCGCCTTCAAACTGGCGTATATTAGTACTGATCTGTTGCTGACTTGGACACCGCCTCAATTGAAACTCTTTTTAAAATGCTATACCCCAAGACTAAGCTTTGACCTTGACTCATCGCATTGCGCCAAATTAATTTTATATAAAAACTTTGCTGAATCAGTGGTATTTAAGAAAACCCAGAACTATATAGATTTTAATCTCACTCACGGCGCTAGGAGATTAATTATCCTGCTCCGGTTGGGCATTCTACCCACCCAAACTTTAACATCAAAATGGCATCAAAACGAGTCACCAATATGTAGCCTATGTAACGGCGGGGAGCAGGACTTAGAGCATCTACTGTTCATATCCCCCAATTTAAAAGTAGTAGCGGCGAGAGCAAAACATCTGTATCCTATGTATCTCAGATGCCGCATCACCACCGTCAAGGAATTGATTATCTCTTGCAAAACTCACCCTAATGAACTAGTTTGTTATAAACTTTATACATGTTTAAAACCTTTTTTATCTCTGTATTAACATGAGAACTTTTAAAAGCTGTAATAATCGAATTTTATATATTATTTGTGGTCCTCAGTGGAGTACCAAACCAAATAAAAACTTGTTACTTGTTATGTGAAAAGTAAAATAATCTAACATTTTTTAAAATACGCGTGTTTGAATATTTAATTAGAAACATGCTTTAACATATAAACCTGTATTGGGAAATCTCCAGTCAGATGGTCCCCTTGTGGTTTTTGGGGCCTTAAACGCTACAAATGGACGTGGTGTAAGCATGAAATGTCTTCTATCTTAACATTAAATGTACTTGCACTTTTGGCGCCTTTGGAAATGCAAATTTGCCCCATGACAATTAAATTATCCGAGGAAGGATAGTTATGTATACGCAAGTATGGGAAACATTTTCAACTGGGATTAAGCATAACACCGCATCTAAAGTGCAATAATACAGACAACATTATGTTCTACGAGGGCAGACATTTCCTCTTTACCTGGAATTTAGTTACTACTCACCCCGATGATCCGAACTTTGCTGTCGAAGACCCTGTTTTGCCTCTGCAGCTCAGCATTCTTCCGTCTCTCCCGCACAGAAGCTTCCTTCAAGTCCACGGGCAGATCCAATTTGTACATGTCGAATTGAACGGCGAGAGCAGTCTCGTAATCCCGGTTAGAGACACTACTGCGGGAGACAGGATCTGTGCAGGTACATCATCGTGTTTACTAGCGGTGTCAACGCAAATGTTACCTAGCAACCACGTTTACCCTTAAAACACAGAAGAAGGACTAGTGAGATTTTAGAAACACCGTGCTTTCATGTCTACAATGAGTAGGACACGGAATAAAACGGTCAAGGTTCGCGGACAGAAACAACCCAGCAGCCTATTTCACTGACTATGTGCTTTATTTATTAAAACAAGACAATGTCTCTAAATGTAATACATTACTTCTGTTCTAGCATAATACGTGTCTTAATACGATTTGTAAAGCTAAGACTAATGTTAATGAGCAAAAGATCTTCTTTTGAATAAGTTTTTTTTCCCACGCTTGTGAACATCCCGATAACATTTGCGAAGATGGTCCGCATCATGATTGACGCCCCAGCGTACGGGTAGACAGAAAGCCCCCGTAGCTCTCGGGCACGCTCTGGTCAAGTCTCGCGATACGTTGTTCTATCACGCGCGTAGGTTGAACTTTGATGCGTCGAAGATATCTCGTAGGACGCGATAACTATCTTCACTTGGCGGTGTATTTTCATTCATTGTTCATCAGATTTGCAGCCGCCTCAATGGGCTACTTGAAGCAGTTGGTTTTGCAGGATTTCAAGTCGTGGCGGGGCCGCCAGTTGATCGGACCCTTCAAACGCTTCAACTGCGTCATCGGACCTAATGGTTCAGGTAGCGCGCAGGTCGCCCCTCCCCTCCCACCCCGATCTAGGAAATTTCGCGATCTAATTTCAAGTTACCTACGCCCTTTAGTTGGCTATATTTGACTCCAAAAGGTGTTTGTGTAATACATCTGTACTTTATACCAACTTCTCTAACTCAATTTTCTCATTCTGTTTAATACAACAAGTAGCCAAGTACCGCATCAGTGAACGCAAGCATGTTTACTTTAATGGGGAGGTCTGGAGGATATTTTTTTTCCGTCAAGCAGCGCGTTAATTTTTAATATAATGCTCAAGTGACTTGTATAACAACATCCCCATCATGGCTTCTTTTGTAAATCTATTGAGGAAAAATGAGTGATGGGAAATACTGTGAGTGAATTTGAATGGCATGTTTTTACTGAGCTTTATAACAATGCTGACTGACTAAGTTGATTTCATTTATTGTACTGCAAGTGCGTACAGTAAATGCTCACCAACACTATTTTATCCATACACTCCCACCTACTTGGAAGTACCCGTTCTCTTGCAAACTTTAGAACAAATGCATGGGTACTTACTAGTGAATGTCATAACCCTTGGTCTCTTTTGTCCTTGCCACAGTCATTACTTTTGAGGTGGACAAACAGGAGAGAAAAAAGGAAACGTGGGTGTCGTGCTTTCACCTTGTTGTCTCAGGAGTGTCACGGAGTTAGAAGACAAGTCCACAACTTCACCCTATCACCACCACATGTCAGATTAAACACTGATGCATATAATGAGACCCCCCAGGATATTGCGGCATAGATTTGCAAATTTAGCGGCACAAAAATTGAAATTTAGCGGCATTATTTACTTGTAATCATGCCTTTTCAGTCTTTAATCAATGTAAACTGACTTAGCAGAGTACTCCACAGTGAAATAGGCATGTTTAAAGTGTCCAATCTGCATCTCGTGAGAGTGGGCCCTATTTCTCCCTGGGAGTTTCTAGCACCCATTTATGCACCCCTACCAGAATGTGCTACGCCTGTGGGCCAAGAGGAGTGTTTGCCTCAGGGCCAGAGTGAGTTTTCTTCTATGTCAACCTGCACATCTCTATCTGCACCTGACTTTGGTTTGGAATGAAGCCCGCAATTAAGTGACAGCAGAGGGGTATGTGCAGGGCATTAAGTGGGATGAAAAAACTGGGGGGGGCTCTCATAAGGGCGTGGCTGATGTAATTATGGGTGTGGCTTAAAACACTTAAGCTAAAAATCCGCACTTAGTATAAAGTGCTGTCCCAAATGGGATTTTGTTGCTTCTGTCCATTCATCCAGATATATCTGGAACTCAACAAGTAACATTACACCTACAGCAAGCCAGGACTATTGGTTTTGTCAATGGTTGTAAATTGCATAAGAGAAATAAGCAACAACCATGATGTCAGCTCAACATCCTATGTATGATTCATAATAGGAATATGTCCTTGTGTGGTGGAGCTCATGTAAAGCGCTCCAAGAATGCACCTGCTTTTAAGAATTACTGGTGCTGAGCACTGGCCAGACCTGGCCCACTTAAAGCCCTCAATTGCGAAATGCTGGATGGTCTTATTATGTCAACAGGTGCTAGGGAAGGCAGTGAAGGCTTTCAGCAATTTACTGCTTTACCCTCAGTCAGACTCGGGACTCTTTTTCATATCTTAACACAATGCATCTCTGCCTTCCAGCATCTGACTCGCAGTGGCAGTTTTGCATGTCCAATGCTTCTCCCCTGGCAACCCAGACCTCCTGTGGCTTCCATCAGATGTGCTGCTGCAGACCCTCCACATACTTCTGCTCTCTGGTTGTTGGAAATTCTGCCCTATTCTTAGCCGCTTGTCAGATGACCACATTGCCCTGTGGAGCAGGGGGTTTACATCGCATGCACTTCCTGCTGACTCGTGCACATCCTCTGAAGCACATGCAGTTCGCAGGCACCAGGATACCCTCACATTGACTTGGCCCCATGGCTGTTCTTGATTTGTTATCCTCAACTGGAGACGATAGGGCATTTATAAACAGCCCTGATCAAAGCTGTGCAGAAACATTTCTTCTTGTCTGCCTCTTACAGCTTGGCCAGGAGGGAGCAGGTATTGGACGACGGCACGTAATGGTGAAGCGCAGGTTGTACAAAACACAAGTTTTTTCAGTAACTCACTTTTTTTAATTTTACTAGAACGTTGTTTACTAAAGTTGGTTAAAATCGGAGGCAAAGTAGAGGTAATTGAATGTTTTTTTTCCATTAAATGAGAGTTAAGGTTCATGTGCTGGAACGATGAACGCTTATGATTTAAGAGTCTTGGCATGAATATGTATCTAAATATTGTTTTAACCTAATTTATTTCAGGATTCACTAGAAAAAACAAACCCGAGATAAAAGCTGTTCTCGTCCACAGAATGTGTTTGCAATGTGCTTTCCAGTATATGGGGGGGGGGGGAGGGGGGCACAGCCCATTAAAGGGCATTGTTTGTTTTGCTGTCTCCCGGTAGAGAAACTTTATTGTAAATATTGTGGCCAATATTGTTATTATCGCGGCCATCGTGGTAGTCTGCCGATTTCGCGATTTTTTTCGTGAATCGCGAAATGCTGGAGGGTCTGTATAATGATGACCAGGGGGAAAGAGGGAAACAAAACAAGGGTAGGAAGGGAAAACAAGGATTCTTCAGTTTTCACTACGGTCAGGACTGCTGCACTTCTTTGGTACACAAATGCTGCATAAAGAGAAAACATATAATTAATCCAAGACCCTCCCTATCTTTGTCTATGATACCTTGTCTATAAATATACCTTTACACTGAGAGGTTTAGTCGTTACTGTTTCCCTGTTGTGGATGAGGAGCATACCACATATGTAGAGTCCTGGATTCTGTAATAGAGAACAGGAATTATAATGATAGTAGGTAAACAAACCCTGTAATATAACTTCTCAGAATTAACCGAGAAAGTCCTTTCTCAGTATTCACAAAACGCTATTAGGAAATAAGCGTCTTAATTATTCTGACAACAGAAACATTAAATAAACAACAGCCAGCACGAAGGAGATATCCGACGCAGGAGTCTCCGAAATAAACTAACTCCATACCAGATGGGAAAATAATTCCGAGACAAAAACGAAAAGCTCACAAACCAAGCTAGTTCCAAACTTAGCTTAGAAATAATGTGAATAAATGTGGAATAACACGAGAGACGATAACTCACAGGTAACGCCACTCGCCGAACTTCAGAAACTCCAAGCTACACGCCTACACTCCTCGGACGCCAACCACCGTGACCCGGAACGATATCAGGAACCTGGCTAGAACGCGAAGCGTTTCCGTGTGTGTGAGGCGGACCTAAATTCCGTTCTCTAGGCATGCGCTAACCTTTGTGCATGCGTTCTGAAGGGAATACCGATTTTGCCAACCATCTCCCGTCTCCCCCTGCCAACCACGTCTACAGGCACGACAGAATACCCCTCCCACAACACCCCCCACCGGTTTGGGCTTTTGAGGGTATTTTCTATGAAAGGCTCGAACAAGGCGAGGTGCTTGTACCTGACTAGCAGGCTCCCACGAGCGTTCTTCTATACCATAGCCTTTCCAATGAATCAATTATTGGAGGTGACGTCTCACACGTCTAGAATCAATTATAGCCCCCACTTCATATTCTTCATTGTCATCTATTAATGTGGGAATAGGTATAGTAGGGAGGCGAGTCCCTGGTACTATAGGTTTCAGGAGGGAGACGTGAAACACAGAGTATATTTTCATGGGCTGAGGCAGTGTTAGCTGCAAAGCAACAAGATTTACTATTTTTCATATGGTAAAATGGCCTACAAACTTGGGTTTGAATTTACAGGAACCTTTCAAGGCTAGATATTTAGTAGACAGCCATACCTTCTTTCCTATCCTATAGACAGGTTCGGTTTTCCTACGAGTGTCTGCTTTTTTCTTGTAGTCAGTTTTAGCTTTATCGAGGTTATCTCGTATGTTTGAGTGCACTGTCTGCAAGTGATTAACCAAATCCGATACGGCAGGAGTATTACAGGAAGTTGATAGTGGCATGGGTAATACTCGGGGATGAAAACCATGAGAACCATAAAAGGGGGTATACAGAGTGGAGAAATGATGACTGTTGTTGTAGGATAATTGAGCAAGACAGACCAATTCATCCCACTCAGTTTGTGTTTGCAAGGTTTGACATCTAAAGAACTGTTCAAAACATTGGTTAACTCTTTCGGTCTGCCCATCCGTTTGAGGATGATGGCTAGATGATAGACGCACATCTATATGTAAACTTGTGCATAATTGCTTCCAGAATTTTGACACAAACTGTGTTCCTCTATCTGAACACAGAGGGTAAACCATGTAACCGAACGATGTTGTGTAAAAAGACCGTTGCCAATGTGCTGGATGAAGGAAGACATGTCAATGGGATGAAGGGAGCTGTCTTGGTGAACATATCCACCACAACCAGAAGGGTAGTGTTTCCTCCCTTGGTGCATGGAAGTTCTACAATAAAGTCCAAGGACACCGTGTGCCATGGTTCAGGAGGAGTGGGTATAGGTAGTAATAATCCCACAAGTCCTTCTTGTGCACATATGTGGCATGTACGTACACTCCTCGGACGCCAACCACCGTGACCCGGAACGATATCGGGAACCTGGTAGAACGCGAAGCGTTTCCGGGTGTGTGGGTCGGACCTAAATTCCGTTCTCTACGCATGCGCTAACCTTTGCGCATGCGTTCTGGAGGGAACACCGATTTTGCCAACCATCTCCCGTCTCCCCTGCCAACCACGTCTACAGGCACGACAGAGGGGTAACCCAACCCACCTTTTTGGTGGTATAAACGCTAGCTTATACACCTCCTTTCATGACAACACCAAGCCCATGGGGCCAGCAGTTAGTGATGGGAGGGTGGGTCGTAATGCTTGTGACGAGGACAATAAAGACTAAGAATAATGAGATTTACTGGTATTCTCCCATGTCCTTGTTCCATTAATTAGTTTTGTTTCAATTACTTACCAGTAATTGCATAACTCTTTGAGTCCTTCGCTCGCTTCTATTAATTACTGACATGAGGCATTCCTGCCTCACCAGACACCCATACCATGTAGTTTGTTTCACCCAATAAAAAGCACCCTTCTTCCTCCTGCAATATAACACCACACCAAAGATTGGTTGGCTGGACTACCCGGGAGGAAGGGAGGCAGGGATGTAATGAATGGAGGCAAGAGAAGAGGACTCAGAGTAATGCAATTACTGTTAAGTAATTGAAGCATTGTCCCTTCCTCGCTTCCTTTCATTACACACATGAGATGTGCAAAGCAAAAGGACAACCAACATTTGTAATGCTCAAAAACATGTTTATTAAACGATACAGACAAAAAGTATTGGACCACTATTCAGGCACCATAGTGGACAATACCTTGGACCCAAACACCTTGAACCGGTCCAGCTCCTTCACAATCTGGTAATGAGTCAAAAGTCAAAGGGGAAGCCCAGGTGGCTGCCCTGCAGATCTCAGCAATGGAAGCCCCCTGGACCTCAGCACAAGAGGTTACTCTGGACCTACCTTGAACCCCAAGGGAGAACCTCACCACAAGCCAAGTAGGTCAGAGAGATCAGAGTTCAAAGCCCACCTAATAAAGGAAGAGGTGGAAGGTCGCAACCCCTTATTCTCCGAGCCAAAATTGACAAACGAGGAATCGGAAAGGCAAAGGGATGCCACCATATCCAAATAGTTCAGGAGAGCCCTTCTGACATCCAAACAATGCAGCCATTTTCCCGCCTCAGAAGGAGACTCAAAAAAGGAGGTCAAAATCAGGTCCTGGTCCATATGGAACTGGCGATCAACTTTAGGATAAAAGGAGAGGCCTCAAAAGGATCTTGTCTTCAAAAACCCCACAAAAAGTATGCTTAAAAGTCAGTGTCCGGCTCACATTAAAGACGAACCGTTGAAAAAGCAAACAAAAAGAAAGCCTTAACCCCTTGCATGCTGATGACGGCCCCCATCCGTCATGCACTACGGTGCTCGTGTGCTGATGACGGCTGGGGACCGTCATAAACCCGCCCACTCGCGATTTTGCCGCACAGGCGCAGAATCGCGGCAGCATGCAAGGGGTTAATGGACAACAAACGCAAGTCCACAGATTCCAGGGGGTCAAACGGAGGAGCCAGCAATGCCTCCAAAACCAAAGGGATATCCCATGAAGGGAGGTGCTTCAGAAGAGAAGGAAGAACATTACTAAACCAGTTGAAAAGATGCCCCACCAAACCATCGGGATCAGACAGATTGTCCCAAGAACTCTGAAATCCTTAATAGCATCCCATTGAAGCTTAAGGGAGGCAATCTTCAACCGCAAAGACGCCCCCTCCTGCAGAAACAGCACCACATCAAACAAGTCAGAAGAAGCAGGGTTCAAACTCTTACCCTGAGACCACTTACTTAAAGAACACTAGTGACGCAAATAAGACATATTAGTAGAGGAGCGCCTAGCAGCTTGCAGAGTCTGGGCCAAACTAGCCAAAACCTCTTTATGCAGCAGACCGAGCCGTTCAACCTACAGGCAGCTAATCGCATCCTGGACTGAACATCCTGCTAAAACACCAGGAACACCTTGTCCTCTCCACTAAAAGAGGAAACCAAGAGGCCCAGGGCTGAAATGAATGACCAACACCCCCAACCTCCGGACCCTGAGAAGGAACTTGAAAATCAGTGGAAAGGGAGGAAAGGCGTAAAGAAGCCCCGGCGGCCACTGACAGGAGAGAGCATCCATAGCCCAAGCCTGCTCCTCTTGGGTCCGAGAGCAGAACAGTGGCACCTTGGCTTTGAGAAGACTCTCAAAAAAGTCTGTTACAGGACAACCCACACCTCCTTTAAGCTCCGGAAACAGCTCCTGGCAGAGGCAAAAATCCACCAATGACAGAATGGCTCTGCTGAGAGTGTCTGCCAGAGTATTGGAGACCACCTGAATATGGATTGCGGACACCACCAACTGTTGAGACTCCGCCCAACGAAACAAACTGTCCACCACCAGAGCTAGAAAAGGAGACCTGGTCACCACCTGCCTGATCACATAAGCCGTGGTTGTAACGTTGCTGGTCCTGATCAGAACAACCGCCCCCTTCAGAAACCGAGAGAAGGCTCTCGGAGCCAAGGGGACAGCCTCCAACTTCTTCCAATTCGAAGACCTCCTGCTCTGAGACTGGGGCCAAGAGCCCATGATCTGATGTTCTCCCATCCAGCCCTCATCCGTCGTGACAATTAAGGGTGCATGAGGGGAGAGACACACACACCCCTCAGAACATGCTCCCTTACAAGCCACCAACCCAGGTCCCCAAGAATCTGTGGGGAGACTGGAATCTTAAAAGATCCGGGAAGGCAATGGGGAGACCAATGGGCCAGGATGTGAGCCATCAGTATGTGCAAATTAATGCAAGCCAAGGGAACCACAAACCCTGTCGCAGCCAGATCTCCTTGAACCTGGAGCCAACGTGCCACCACTTGAAAGGGCTGGGTCAAAAGACCCAGAAAGTGTGACTGGATCCTTCCCACCCGCAACTCGAGCGATATGACCATGCACTAATCGGTACGAAACCTTGCCCAAATAAAGAGACAGTCCTGGGCCGGAACAAGGCAGGATTTGTCTGGCTTGATAAGAAAACCGTGCCCCTGCAAAATGTCCAGTACCACCCCTGTGTGTTTGCAAGCCAACAGACTTTAGGAAGCGCGAACCAACTGGTCGTTGAGGTAATGATGAAGGAAAATCTCCTGACAGTTAGCCACCGCCACCAAAGGAGCCAACAGCTCCGTGAAGCCCCTCTGGAGGAATTCAGACTGAATGGCAATACAGCAAACTGAAAGAGGCAGTCCCCTATCGCAAACCTCAGAAACGTCTGATGATCCAGAGCCATGGGGATGTGGATGTATGCATCTTGTAGGTCTATGGAAGTCAAAAAGTCCTGGACACTGACTGAGGGAATTATGGACTATAAGGTCACCATTTTGAAATAAACGGTCCTGACCATCTATTCACTCTTCACATCCAGAACCTGCGTGAAACTACCAGACACCTGAACAAAAAAAGGAATTTAATAGCAACCCAGTCCCTGCTCCTCCACAGCAGCCAGCAAAATTGCCCTTTTCTCCAGAAGAGGCTGATCCCCTCCAGAAGAACCTGTCTCTTCCCTGGGTCCCTGGTGTTTGGAGTATGTATGGTGCCCCCTTCGGAAGGCAGAGTGACAGTCGATACGATAGCTGCTCCTGACAGTGTTCAAGGCCCAACGCTCCCTCACATCCCGATTCTAGGCACACAGAAAAAAACAAGTCTTCCGGTCCCAGGAATTGACGCCCCCTGCAATAGTAGTAGGATTTCCTCTTGAAGGAAGAAAACTGAAACTTGGCGCCGCCAAGGTTGACCACTTTTTGGGCTGGAACTTCCTCTGATGCTCAAAAAAAGCCTGGAAGGCTACCAGGAGGAACAAAACTAAGAAGAGGAAGTAAGCTGATCCCAAAAGCGATGAGAATAAGCCTTCCCTTTGTACAGGAAAGCATGCTTGCGATCCTTGAAAGCCTTGATAGTCATGCTGTCTAATTTATCCCCAAACAGCAATTTACCCTCCAAACGGGATTTTCAGAAGAGAAGATTTCTCAGAAAAGGCCGCCTTCCAATCACGCATTCTGAAATTCCTCCGAGCCAACACCATGGAACCAGTCGCCTTGGCGGAGGACTTCATGACAGCTGAAGACATGCCCGCCAGCAACTTGGCCTGTTCCATGTAACAAGCAACTCTGAACAATCCGTCTCCTGCTGAACTGCTGTGGACAACTTCTCAAAGTCGGAAAGGAGACTGAGCCGCATACTAGAACAAGAACAAACCTCTCCTAGGTATCACATCAATACATCTGTAATATATCCTTCATTAAATATATATTAACATTGTCCCACAGCAAAACTTCTTAGAAAAACATATTCTTTTTTATTATAATTTTCTGACATAAATAATATAATCATAACACAATAGTGTTATCAACATACTCTTTCTATATGTACTGTATTTTTAAATATACAAATATAACATATACAAAAAACAAATGTTTTATTTTTAGCAAAAAAATATATAATTCATTCATCTGATCACACCAAGCATCCAAGCAATCATCCAGAACTACCAAACGCACCTAAACCACAGAGAAGTATTTGAGACAAAACATGACCGTGAAAAATTACATAGATTTTACATATACAACAAAGCAACAGAAAGAAAAAAGAGAAAGCGATGACGCGAGTTTCGGAAAAGGATCCGTGCCCCCAGTTCCTTCATCAGGGCGCAGCAGATAAAGTTTTTGGTAGACGTAACTTCTTCTTCAAATATTGTGACATAAGTCAAAATAATAAGATAGCAACAAGGGGGCTCAATCTTAAATTTATATCAAACATCATGATATCATCTGTGGGGGACAATGGAACATAAAGATACAAATTACAAATCAGTTAAGTTCAAAACTTCATAGCTAAAACAATCCGCTGCTGGAGAAACCAACACCAGTGTACATAAAAATGTCGAGGGAAACATGATGAGATCAAACAGGGAAAATGTGTTGGAAAAAAAATGAAACAGTAAAGAACCAGAGGAGATTCAAACTAAAAAGATGTGCTGGAAAAAGATAAAGTACACTTGAAAAATAGAAAGAGTCAAATAGCCGTGAACAGATGAGAATACATGTGAACCCCTGTGACAAACAAGGATATAGATCGTGCTCACACATACCATGAGTTCCGCTGACCTCCAAAAAATCTATAAAGGCGGAAGACTTGTACCATAAAGACTGATCTTACTAGGTACTGTAATCCGGAAAGCTAAATCTGAAAATAAAAAGTAATATAAATAACCTCAGAAGGCGGGAGGCCAGCCTAACTTAAACAAAGATGGAATCTATGTCTAGGATTAAAAGAGGAATCAGACTATAGGCACAGGACTAATGTCAAAATGAAATCTCGCGTATGCACCAATACACTCATGACATGTTGAAGGGGCTAATCAAGGGGACAAGAAAACTAGAATAGACTTCCTACCCACATAATATAACGTTGCACTCCCACTTACCCTTGTAGACATAAAGCCAAAAGGCTATAACGGACGTGTTCAAGGTGAAATAGTGAATGAAGTAATTGCCCCAGCGAAACGCAGACCGGCCGATGTCCTAATGCGCTGCATAAAATGTAAGAAAGCTAATTAGCCAGATATCCCTCCCTGGGCTAAACCCCCAACCCGGAGAGCAGAAATTAAACAGTCAGCATACCTATAAAAATAGCTGACAATGATAGCCCAGGCACATAACTTCAAAGTAGACTGGCGGAGTCCATAGTTAAACCACCGTAGAATAGCGTAAGCACTGCATAAACAAGAAAAATAAAAACTCAGTTACAGAAACACAGGGGGCGCAGCCTGCACCTCGCCCTTACACATAATAATCTAAACTAATGGGACCGCCACGTTAAGTATGTCCAGAAGAAGGCATACAAAACGGTTCACCAAAGCAGATGCAATCGGTAACCAAAATTATAAAATAAGTCCGGGCTAAGTACCTGAATGCACAACGTAGATCCTCGTCTGACTCGACGTCCTCAGGCAGCGTGAATGGATAACGGCTTACAAATCCGTCTTCCCTATATATTCGTACGCCTAATGTGAATTCAGGACACCTGCTTAACGATGAAGGGGCCACAGACATAGAGAGCGGACTAAAAACGTGATGGTCGCGTCAGAAGGCGCCATGTTTGACAAATGGAAAAAATACAAAATCAGAAGAAAAATATAATAACTCCAAACCATAGGCTGAGGGTCAAGGATCAAAGAATAATAATGATAATAAAATGAAGACAGCAAAAACTACCGGACTGTGCAGCACGCAAAGATGAAAATAAAAATAGAAATAATAAGCACCAAAGTAGTACCCGGAACTATGGAGACAGCCTGGGGTCAAAATACCGCTAAACGGATATGAAACAGATAAGGAACAAGCATTTACAATGCAATGGTCTCGGCATCATTAAAGGTAGAGCTATTGGCATTGCTCATGACATTTCTTTTTTTTTTCTTTAAATCATAAATACATGGCATTGTCATTTACATTGCCAATAGCTTAATCGTTAAATAAATGGCATTGTCATTTACAATGGGCAACTGCAAGACTTTGTTTGTAATGTAAGCCATGCTTTCGCAGTACTGTTGAATTTCATTATTCCTCGCCTTGTGCTATTTTTCAGCCGTATATATGGAAATCCTTATAATTAAAAAATTACCACAATTCATTTAAAGTGATTAATATATGTAGTCAGTGGCATTGATCCAGCCCTTCTAGACCTTCTTTGGACAAATATAAACAAATCAACTACCCAGGAGCGTGGCCATGTAGGGATTACTGAGTTAAGCATACTGTAGCGCTTTAAAATCTCAGTTCAGTTCAGTTTCCCTCGACCTAAAAAGGACGTTTTCGAGGTTTTTTACATCCATTGCTCGCTTGTATGTTTTTTGTGGTGAAGCTGTAAGCTATTGGTGTTAGGAAACCCCCGGCCTGGTCTTGAACATGTGGTCATAGACTGGAGTCTGTAGCAATTCTTTGTAAATCCTTACATTTTGCACAGCAGTACGTGATCTACAACTGGTGTTAAAAATTTCAGAGACTCTTTGCTTTAAGCGGATGTGAAATGTAAACCTCTCACTAGGTAGTACCTGGGGCCTTGGTATAGGGGTGCCAGAGAAGTGGATCTGGTGGTGTTTAAATGTTAACTCAGCCACTTGGCCATTTCCTAGGCCACCACCGCCCCCTCTCACCTCCACACAGAAGTAAATTTACTATTCTAACCAGAGCTTTTAAACTTTCATGGTCCATGCGTGAGGATCCCATTCAGTCTAGGTTTTTCCTTTGCATTCTGGAACTTGGAGTAATTTTACAGAGTGCAGGGAAAAACTCTAGATTGCTTTAGGTACTTTTGCATGGGCAACGCAGGAGCTCTGTTGTAACTCCAACCGTAGACTATCTGTAGACCAAGCGCATGATTAGTTGAACTTCTAGGGAGAAATTTATGTGAGGTCAAGGCTTTGGCAGTCTGGTTTGGAAGATGTTTTCAGTGCATATTTTCACTTTCTGACGTGAGCATGATGATTTTTTTTTTTAAAGGACAACCAGGACAGGGTAATATGGGTCCCACTAACATGTAGCAATATGGTAACCATTTCCTGCTTTTAGCTTTTTTGTAGAAGGCACTCACAGTGACCACTCAGTGAACGTTCACAAAAGCCTACAGAAACATAACAAAATAAAAGAAACATCATTTCGGCAGCAGCAAGCTTGTGCATTTTGCTACGTGTTGAGCCCTCGTGAACCAGGGAACGGGATTTGTGACACACCACAAACTATGATGTAAAATAAATTAATTAAATGATTTTTGGGCGTGCCTGGATACTCTGTTGTTAGAGACCTGATCTAACATTCCACCACCGAGCACTGTCTCTCGCGCGCAGACCCAGATCCGCATTCATTTAGCACGAAGGCTCGCGCCCCTTCCGCGCGATTTCCGTTTTGTAACAACTGCCGCCTTTGTTCCTCTGTGGGAGTGGGGGGGAAGCTAGGATGCCTTTTTTTTCCCTCTCCCAGCACAGTTGCAAAGAGGACTTGCATAAATACAAACAGATAGCGCATGAGGGATTTGGAACAAATTCCCCTTCCATCTGTTAGCTGCAGACTGCGCTCTAAAGCTGGCTGACCACCCACCCGCTCATCCACACACCCACTCGCGGACAATAAAAAAATATGAAAAAAAAGACGAGATTACCGCAGAATTGGAAAAACTGGCAGCTGTTAAAAGAATTGCTCATTAGTATTAATTGGCAAGCTCCGAGTAAAGCAGGAAGAGGCGACAGAGCACGAGCCTGTTTTTTCAGATGAGCAATATTTCTGCAATATATGCCTGGCATGTAGTTGTTAAACATTTATTTTGGACATAAAATATGCTTATTTAGTTGTGTTACCAGGTGGCTTTATGTCACTGGGATCCAGTATTTTTCCAGACAGTCTTTCATTGGTCTACCAAATGCATTCTGTGACTTGTAGTCCTGGCACTCGTTCATTTAATTTGAGCCAAGCTGACTTTTCTTGTGCACTTGCCTTGTAAAACCCTATGCGCGACCTTCTAAGATAGATTTTATGAGGGTTACTTGATGACTCAATGGCACTGGGAAATTTACCTCCTCAACCTTACCTTGCTGCAGAACGTCGAGCCGGGCATAGTAAGAGACATTGGGAGCAGGCACCTAGCGCAGAACCAGGGCGGGAAACATACACGGACAGTTCACGGCTCCCCACGGCCCGTCTCGCTTCCCAGCAGCCCGGGCTCTCAGCCCTGGAGACCTCATCAGCGGGAGGGGGCGGGAAAAAGACACGGACAGCGGGAGGGGGGGCGGGAAACATACACGGACAGCGGGGCAGAAGGCAGGGGGAAGAAGGCAAGAGGACAGCGAGGAACGGCTCACCTTCACTGCGAAGGAAACAAAATGGCTGCCTCAAGCTTCCGAAATTTTTCGGATTCGGGGGTGTGTTTTGCTGTTTTGAGTGACAGACAACGTCACTGTCTAAAGAACAGCAAAACTTACGCCCCCAAATCTGAAAAAGACGGAGCTTCTTTGGAGGGACGGCTCTCTCCTCCAATGGCTGGCCTCCGTTTAGGAAGCCAGCCAATGGAGGAGAGACAGGGCAGGGAAGCGGGTTCTAAAGCCCTACTAAGTAACATTAAATCTCCGGACTGGAAGCTGCGCTTTGCGCAGCTTATAGGTCCCTCGACCTAAAAAGGGGGGGAAGAAAGTGAAAATAGGGTATACTAAAAAGTAAACCCAATCCACGAGAAGGACTCTATGCAACAAAGCAAAATAAATATTGTAAAAAGAAGAGATAGGAGTTATCATAAGATGAAATAAAGCTCCTGAAAAATCGTGGTAGTAAATCAAACCACCAAAACTGAAAAAAAATATACTTTAGATCGCGAACCATCCCAAGATAGTCCAGAAGATGTATGTAAACAAATAAGGCTTATCTGGTCAGGACCTCAAAGTAAAGAACGATCAAACACTAAGGAACAGACCAAAGGGGACAGCAAGATCATAGAAGGGCATTCGACCAAGGTATAAATTTATTCAGCCCTGTGACTGCTGTCTGGAGAGTGTAGATCCAATACACCTCTCTTTTTTCCTCTCAGGCCATTGATGTTGTTATCCTTTGGATTATGGACTTTTTGCAAAATAGTCCATTGGATGTCTGTAAGCAGATGATGTTTTTCTAGCCAATGTGCCACTAAGGTGCCCCTCTCT
Organism: Lissotriton vulgaris; assembly: GCF_964263255.1. Lineage (NCBI taxonomy): Eukaryota > Metazoa > Chordata > Amphibia > Caudata > Salamandridae > Lissotriton > Lissotriton vulgaris. The sequence goes on along the minus strand of NC_141686.1, from coordinate 18,495,273 downwards.
TACTGTTCTTTGTGGCAGATTTATGTTCACTGAGTCTAACTCTGAATTCTCGACTCGTCTCACCAACATACCCCTTGGCGCATGGGCACAGAATGAGATAAATTACATTTGCGGACCTACAATTGGTCATTTCACTGAACAGGAACTTTCTTTTACCCCATACTAATTCAGCGGAAACAATCGCTGAGCTGCAGCCATGGCAATTGCCACATCTGTGGGTGCCATAGATGGGTTTGCTACCCGTGATGGACTTCTGCAGGACAGGGCAAGCAGTGTCAAACTTGGAATGGACTAAATGATTTCACAAGTTCTTATTATGGCGAAAGGCAAACATAGGTTTAGGCATAGATGATTCTTGGGTACCCGCATTCAGAATATGCCAATGTGAGCATATAATCTGTCGCAGTTCATTGTTTACATTAAAATGACGGGTAACACACACACTAGTTTGGAGTCACTGATGCCATTTTTGTTCTGTAATAAGGCATCTCTGATGTAATACTTGGCTCTTTTATAGGACTCCTTAATTAGTCTTGATGGATATCCTCATAATAGGAGTTTGCTTCTCAGTTGTTCAGTATGGACCTCGAAGTTGTTCATACTTGTACAGTTGCGTCTCAACCTTAAAAATTGGCTAAACGGAATACCATCTTTTTGACTACGTGGGTGGAAACTTTGATATGGAAGTAGGGTGTTTCGCGCGGTTGGTTTGGTGTATGACACCTCAATCACACCCTCTATAGCCTGAATCTATATATTGAGGAACTCAATCCGGTTCTTATTCATGTTGGTACTTAACTTTATGTGAGGATCACATAAGTTAAGCCAAAGGGTGAACTCGTTAAGTTGTTCTTCCAGGTCCACTCCAAATAAAGAAAATATCATCGATAAAACGATGCCACTTGTGAATATTCTCAAAAAAAGGGGCGATTTCATTAAAAATGAAACTGTCCTCAAATTCGCCCATATAAATATAGGCGACCTTAGGGGCACAAGCTGCGTTCATACTTACTCCCTGAATTTGTTTAAAGATGGACTTATTACATTCAAAATAGTTCTCCTGAAGGATGGTACTCAGACATTCAAGGATAAAAAGATTATCCACATGGTTGTTGTTCTTTTCCAAAGCTTTCTTAACTGCTTCTAATGCCTCCTGTTAGGGGACGTTAGTATACAGCGCCTCTATATCCATAGCGACTAGGATGTCAGTATGTTCATTAAAAGCAAGTCCTTATAATGTGTCCTGTATCTTTTTAAACATTTTTTTAAAAAAAGCATTTTATTGAAGAATCAAACAGTACACTGCCTCATGCCTACAACCCGGAGGCCGGCGGCTATCGGACGAGGATCATTTTTACACAGCACACATTTTGCCAACAACCTCAGGGGCAGGCAGCGCACCACTCTCCGCCAGATCATGTCAAATAGTGTCAATGTACTTTATCGAAGTGTCATTATGAATTTCAATAAGAACAAAGAACAACCCCCCCCAATACCACCCGCCTTGTCGTTTCAGAGTCCGAACATGATGTTCGCCAGTTTGCAGACATAGTCCCAAGGAAATGTGCATGCCCAATCCCAAATAGGACAGTGTTACCACGGCGCTGCCATCCCATTACACTCACATGGAAGCACAAGGTCCCTCCTGCATCCCTCCTTCCCTCGACACAAACCAGATTATCAATATACTATGTTCCAGTGATTAGTCTGACTGATAGTCCACACCTCCCTTACTCAGCTAGTCAGCAAATGGGGCCCAAATATCCACGGGTCTAGAACCTCTGGGCATCTGTTCCCAGAATAACTCTAGCTGGTCTTTGCAATATGTGACTGCCTTGATTCAGTCGGCTACTGCAGGTGGTCTCTGCTTCCTCCAGTGTATTGCCACCTGTCTCTTAGCCATCAGCAGCAGCATCGCAGTAAGCCTGCGGTGCAACACTGGAACATCTCGCACATATCCCAGCAAAGCCAGCATGATCGACCCATCCAAGGTGTCTCCTCTTATGTGTCCAATATGTTTAAATATGTCCAACCAGTATCGTGCCATGTGAGTGAATGTAGCATCTTGCGCAGTGCACCGCCAACAACTGTTATCCGCCTGAACTCCCATGCGGTGCATTTGCGAAGGAGTGCGATATAGGCGGTGTAAGTAATTAAAATGTATAAGCCTCAGTCGGTAGTTGGGCGACAGATATTCAAGCTGAGTACAGCAGTACAGCCATTGCTCCTCAGTTATGGCCAAATCTGCTTCCTCTCCCCATGCCTCCTGCGATCTGGTACCAGTGAGTGAGTTCTCCTTTTGTGTTATGCTATAGATGCGTGTTATAAGCTTTCGGGGCGATGGGTTAGCCAGCACGTTTTCCAGCGCGGACAACATAGGGGGTTCGCTTGGGAAGTCCTTATAGGTGGCTCTGCAAGCCGCTCGCAGCTGGTAGTAAAGTAGCATATCAGAGGCCGTAGGGGCCTGTAAGTCACATATTCCCTGTAGCATTAAGAATTCTCCGGCCGGATACAGATCGCTTCCCTTGTGTAGCTTGTGTGCATGCGCCCTTCGCGCTATGGCTCAGTCTAAAAGAGGTTTGAGCAGTGGGTTGCCACTCAAAGGCATGGATGGAGCATAGAGCACCTTTAGGCGCGCCCTCTTCGCGATCTTTCCCCACCGTACACTTTCAACAGTATCGATGTCTTGTCGTGGGTGCTTATATGGCTGGAAAACAGCTGCATTTAGGGGGAGCGGCGCAACCCTATCTATTTCTATCGCCACGTGAGGCTGAAACGGAGTAGGGTGTTGCCAATAATGTAAAAACTGAGCTTGTGCGCTGTATGCATAGAGTTCAAAATCTGGGGCCCCCCTGCGAAAAGGGTAAAGTCAGTATCTGCCACGAAACTCGGGGCTGTTTGCCAGCCCATACCAGGTCTAACACGTTAGTACGTAAACGTTTGAAAAAATGCGAATTTAGCGGCATCGGTATGTTGACAAACAAATACAGTAATTTAGGGAGGAGTATCATCTTTGTGATGGCTATGCGACCTGTCACGGACAAGGGGAGACACCTCCACCTTGCTATCTTACCCTCTATCCATTCCATGGCCCTGCCATAGTTTGTCGTCCACAGCTCTTGCAACGTTCTGCTTATGTGGATGCCTAGATAGCGCACTGCAGTTTCCGCCCATTCGATCGGAAATTCCGACACAAAAGGAGTGGTCTCGTCAGTCAGTGGCATCATTGTCGACTTAGCCCAGTGTATCTGAGCTCCAGTGAGTCCTCCATAGCTTATGAATTCCCTCATTAATGTATCGAAATTTTCACAGGGATTAGTCAAATAAATAGTGATGTCGTTCTCATACAGTGAGACAAGGATTCCCCGCGTGGTGAATCCTATACTCATGTTGTTGCCGGAGCTTCGCCGCTAGAGGCTCCGTGGCAATAGAAAACAGTAAGGGAGATAATGGGCATCCCTGCCTAGTGCCTCTGGTGATGGAAAAGGGCTTGGAAGTCTGGCCATTTACCCGAACTCTGGCCGTTGGCCCAGTGTAGAGGACCTGAATTTGTTTAATAAATAGCGGGCTGAGGCCTACGCGAGAGAGTAGTGTAAATAGGAAGTTCCACTCTGAGGAGTCGAACGCCTTTGTGGCATCTAGTATGGCCGCCGAGGCTTGTACATGCGGTGCCAGATAGTGGAGTACTCCAAAGATGGTACGTAGATTATGGGCCGTGGATCAGCCCGGTATGAAACCAGACTGTTCAGACAGCGCGATTTGCGGTAGCATAGGCTGTAGCCTGTCCGCAATCAATTTGGCATAGATCTTCGCATCCAGATTGATGAGGGAAAGAGGACGGTACAAGTCCGTCTTGGTGGGGTCCTTGTCTGGCTTCAAGATTGTAATACTGGTTGCCTCTCGCAGTGTGGGCGGCAGCGTCCCAGTCTCCATGGCCTCCTGGTACATCTGTAGCAACCGGGGCGCCAATATGTCAACATATTCCTTACAGAAGGCTGCTGTCAGACCGTCCGCCCCTGGGGCTTTATCTCCCGGCATGGCACTAATTACTCGTCTCACATCTTCCACTGTGATGGGCAGCTCCATGTATTGCAGAGCTCCATCATTAAACCATGCCAGGCATATCTCATCTAAATAATCGATTAAATCAGTCTACGACTGAGCCACCCTTGAGGTATATAGCTCTGAATAATATTGAGAAAATTCCTCCAATATATCAGGAGGTGTATGAAGTACTGTTCCCTCTGCTGTGTGGAGTTCAGATATGTAGGAGGCTCCCCTAGGCGTTCCAAGCAGGCTCTCCAGTGTCTTGCCAGGCCGATCGCTTTCCCCATAGCGCTTCACTTGTGCATATTTATGCAGATATGCTGTCTCTCTCTCTCAGCCTCACTCTGAAACTCAGTGAGTTTAGTCCGTATACTAGCAGCAGTGTGAAGGCCTGCTCATCTGCTGCCTCTCAAGCTCCCCAATATCTCGCTCTAGTCTCTGTAACGTATTACGGATATCTCGTAGTACTCCAGTTTTTAGGGCGATACAGTCTCCCCTCGTTACAGACTTGAAGGCTTCCCATAGCACCCCAGGAGAGTCTACTGAGCCCTCGTTATGCGTAAAATAGTCCTCGATCCGAACTCGAAGGTCTTCCCAGAAGACCTGATCTCGCAAGGCTCCCGTCGGGAACCGCCATGTGAAAGGTTGAGTGTATGCCGGGGTGAGGCCAATCCTGATCTGCGCTGGGGCATGATCCGACAGTGTACGGGAGAGGTGCGTAGCGTCCTCCAGCCAAGCATGAAGATCTCCAGTTAGCAACCAATAATCGAGTCGCGACCAGGCATTTCTGTGATGTGTAATACATGTCCCTTCCTTACTCGTTGGGTGCGTGGCCCTCCACGAGTCTATCAGATGGAGATCAGCCATGATCTCACGGAGGAGATCCGCTGCCTTTGGATGGTGCACACGAGAAGCCCCTTGTCTATCAAGTTCGGTAGAGAGGGTTACATTGAAGTCTCCGCCCCACATTATCGCGATGTGTCCCAGCTTTTTAAGCTCATGCCAGATGTGTTGAAAGAATTCCGGGCTGTCAGTGTTAGGGCCATACGTATTTACCAGGGCTACAGTCGTGTTGCAAAGTGCTCCCACCAATATTATGGATCTGCCTTCTCTATCTGTAATCGTGTTGTGTGTGCGCCAGTGGAGACCCTTTCTCAGCAATATTGCCACCCCCCTGGAGTAACTGGAGTAGCCAGTAGCGACTACCACCTCCCACCGTCTATTCCTCAGTGTGGTCGCTGCCGAGCCAATTAGGTGCGTTTCCTGCAAGAAACAGATATCCACCCCATGCCTTGTTAAATATGAATGTATAAGTCTGGTCTTCCTGGGATCGTTAAGACCCCGCACATTCCATGTAAGACATTTCAGTGAGGTTACAATAGTTGAATTAGTAATCGCAGCCATTAATATAACAATTGCAAGTCAAGTTCTGTTGGGACGGTGTCACACTCCCAGACATTTCAACACCCATTAATATGCATCTACGCTGTGTCGAGATTAGTCGGCGAAACCATATCTCATATTCACCATGCACAATGTCTAATCGCAACTTTCGATATGGTAAATCTCTTCTGAACGACAATACCTGCAACCAGAACAGTCCCCCTTCCCTCCCCCCACACCAACCCCCCAATTAGGTTGTGCATCCCAGCCACCCCCCTCCCCTACTTGCCGACAAATCAAAATAGAAAACCAAACATAGGGAATCATCACAGTGGGTACGATGGGTTACCAGCATCTACCCCTGCGCTTTTGGCAGGGTGGCCAAGCTGCAACTGGTACATTAGTGCTCCCTCCCCTTGCCCACAGTCATCAACAACAAGTAATCTTACTCGGCAGTCTCTGGCTACGTTGTATATCAAGTCTCTCTCATCAATCCAGGCTGATCATCTTATCTTGACCGTACCAGCTTCCGCTCTCCGTCTACCTCAGCCTGCCACCAGCTCCACAACTGTCACAAACAATGGCAATCAAATCTAGTCATTATCACTGAGTCTGTCCTGCATTTCGCCATCAGCCTGTGACTTGTAATTTGTGATCCTTGGCCAACTGTTTCGCAAATGTAAATGCGGCCTTCGCGTCGGTGAAGAAGGTGGGTTTCCCAGGGCCTTGCACTCTCAACTTCGCCGGATAGATCAGAGCGTATTTTGTTCCGATTTGTTGGAAAATCTTTCTGGCTGGAAGAAACTCTCTCCTCGCCGCCTGGACCTGCACTGTAAAATCAGGGTACAAGGCAATCTCGTTCCCTTTGTATTGAATAGCTCCTTTCTCGCGAGCAAGGCGAAGTATCGTGTCGCGGTCTCTATGGTTTAATACTCTCGCCAGGATCGGCCTCGCAGGAGCACCCGGCTTAGGCCTTGGGCCCAGTGTTCTATGCGCTCGTTCAATTAGGAACAATGGTGAGAGTCCAGGGCCGAAGAGGTCTTCATCATACCTTCCACAAAAAGCTCCATGTTGGAGATGTCTGAAGATTCCGCCACACCTGTAATGCGTATGTTATTTCTGCATGAACGCGCTTCCAAATCCTCATTCTTTTGGTGTATGAGCTCCAGTACCTTCTCCATGCCCCTGAGCTTCTTTTCCACTTCCGTCTGCCCCTCCTCAGTCTCCGTCACCCTTGTCTCAAGGACACTCACCCTGCCCTCTTGTTTATCCATTCGCTGGGTGATTTTATCCATCCTGTCAGCCAATGCGTCCATTTTGGAGTCTATCCCTTTCAACCCGGCTTTCAGCTCTTGGAACATTGCCTTAATATCGTCTGCAGGCAATTGTCTCTCCGCGTCCCCCTCAGCTTGCTGGCGATCTCCCTCTTCAGCCTCTGTTGACTTGGCCCCCCTTTTCCCCCCTTCAAAGTTTATGCAGGGTTGGTGCGTGTCTGGCTTCCCCATGGCGCCTCTGATCCAGGCGTCGCAATGTCAACTTGTCTGGTTAGGCAGGTCTCCTGTCTCCCCCCGACAGGGATCGCAGCAAATTACACCCTCGATGAATGTAGGGGTGGCAGGCAGTGATGGCCAACCGTGCGTGCCCCTATGCCACTCAGCTACTCTTGCTTCCTACATACGATGTAGTGCCGTGAGGGGAGCAGACAGCGTGCTTCCCTGCCGCCAAAATGTGCTATTCCCGTCAGGAATTGTGTCAACCGCCATCCAGGCCACACTCATCCAACCGACGCATAAACAAGTTGAATCTGCCTGTCCCACGGGCCCAAAGTCGTGATTTCTGTGCGGTCGCCGCCTCCTATAACTGCGCAATATACCCCTCCATGCAGGGAGGGCCCCCTTCAGCCGATCCACAAGCTTAGTTGTCCATAGGCTCTCTGCATGGGCCGCTTTGCTGCTTTAGCAGATCCCCTGCTGCCTCCTACAGGATCTCCGTGCATGCAGACTATGCCTCAGGTCTTCGTGATCAGGCCTCAGTCCCCCTTTAAATTGGTGGCACATCCGGCCTCCGTTCTGATCTAAGAGGAATCTTAAATGCTGACACCCCTGCCCCAGAAACCTTTTCCAGCTGTCTGGTCTCCAGCCTACCTCAGGGCTATGTTTCTGATCTTCCTCCGGCGCCGCACCATCAGCGAGCAGGCCCGTGCAGGGTAGCCGCGTCACTCCACCTCCGCGGCGGTTCAGGGCAACAGCGGCGATTTCGTCTCTCCGGGGGCGCGCAGGACGTCTCCGCTGCACCCGTGATGTCCAGGTAGGCGCAGCAGGGTCCAGTCGCCTCCCCCCAGTGTTGTGCGCACCCGCAGTCAGTCAATGGGGCCCCTCCGTCTGATCTCGCGTCACCCGAGGCTACGGCTTCAGTGCTGCCGCCGGACCTCAGTTCCGGGCACAGGGCTAGTCGCCGGTTTAGTAATTTCGCTGCCGGGGGGGACCACCAAACCGCACAACCAGGAGCCAGAGGTCGCCAGCAGTCAGGTCCCGGGCTGGGGAGGAGCACAGCGGCCAAATGAACGGACATATTTCAGATTTATGGGCTTTGGCCCGCGGAGCCGCTTCAGCAGACGGCCATTTCGCTGCTCGGCTAAGCCACGCCAGGTGTCCTGTATCTTTAATGTACGCTGGAAGTACATCTACCATAGGTCTCAGAAATTTGTCAAAATACTTTTGTATTCGTGGAAACTATGGGTCTATACGGTGGTTGTGAAATGCTTTTGTGTGTTTCAGGTAGCCCGTATAGGACTGGAATACTAGTATAGGTCTGATTCAGGTATTCAAACTTGTTGGCATATGGTTCCTCTACCTAGGGATCTCTGTGTAAACACTAAGATGTCATTTTTAATCCTTTTACCAGGATACGAGTTCAATCGCTGATTATGTTCAGGAATACTGAGCATCCTTTCAATTTGTAGTACATAGTCTGTACTATCCAAAGCGACAATTCCACCACCTTTATCGCAAGGCTGAAAGGTGATTTCCTTGTTTTTTGACCAAGTTTTCTGAGCCGCATACGCCAAATAAATACCAGCTTTTAAATCCAGTTTTTCGGCAGAGAAAGCCTTCTTAAGTGCCCTGTCAATCTTGTCTGTTACATCAGAAGGAGGATTATTTGCAGCACGACCAATCAGATTGGCCTGAATGGCGTCCACCTTACCAGCGTGGGGAAGAGTCCTCACCCTCCTCCAGTGAATACAACTTATGCAGAAACCTGGGAACCGAGGAGAGTTCTATGTCCTGCCATTCACCAGTCATCAAGTCCTTGATCCGGCCATGACAAGGCATAGCAAAAACCTGAGGCATTCAGACTTAGTCCTGAATATACCAACTTCGGGAAAAAACTGAAAACGAGGCTATTCACTCTTGTCTACTACTAGTAGCTTACAGGAAGTTTCTCCCCCTCCTTTAGCGCCAAGAGAACTGTTGGTATACGTGCGCTTAACAAATTCCCTAAACATAAACATATTGGGGAAACATGCCTTCCGCTGTCTGTGGATGAGAAAGGCGCGAAACCCAAATTCACCCGCATGTGCTGCAGAATGTCTGAGATCTCCTCTCAATGCACAAATTTCCCAGGAGAGGTGGCATGGCTCTGAAGCCGAAGAGCCGTCCGAGGGGGAATCCACCGAACCCACCGCAGAACGAGAGCCTCTATGCCTGGGCTTAGCTGCCATCCAACACTCTGGCCACAGCTGCCTCAATCATATCCTGGACCTCAGAAGCAGAAGTGAACGCATAAGGATATGCAGGGCACCTGCTCTGGTGTGCAGGAATAGGCTCCACCTCCTTCTCAGAAGACAACAAAACATGCTTGGATTCTTGCTTTCCCACCATTAGAACAATAAAGAGCACAGAACAGGTATCCCCCTTCAAATAGGACGCAAACCCCACAAGGGACCAATCGGGCACACAGACACAAAATAAACAGTCCCCGTACCAATAAGGAAGGTGGTTAAACAACCAACCAATTCCTCCTGCACACAAATTAAGAAAAACCCATTAAAAACAGCTTCACGCAAAGCCCTTAGTCTAAGAAAAGAGCAATTGCCAGCGGTGGAGCTGCGCCTCTCAGGCTGGCTGCCAACTCGGAAGCACAGCCCCAGCGAGCCAGTAACCCCATCTCCCTGATTGCAAACAGACGCAATGGCAAAGAGCGCACCACGACTTCCTGGCACAGCGCCTCATGGCCGTCACACTGATCGAGCTGTCCCGGCCACACCTGACAAGCATGCATCGTCAGAACATGTCGCCACAATCTGGGAAAATAATCCTAAGCAACCGTAGCACTGCACACAACCGCCGCGTGATACACCTGCCCAAAAGTAAGACACAGGAAAAACAGGAGGAAGGAGGGTGCTTTTTATTGGATGATACAAAGCATGTAGTCTGCTTGTCTGGTAAGTCAAGAATGCCTTGTGTGTAAGAAGAAAAGCGAGGGAGGGGACGATTAGGTAATGTGGATTACCCAAGTCCAGCAGGGTGCCACCTTCTAGTTTCTTGCCCTTGTATTCCTGCAGTTAGAGGGACATTAGCCAAAGAATATGCCTAAACTGTTGATCTGAGCCATCTATTCAGCAGAATGCAGGCGCTTTGCGGTTAGATGCTGAGGTGGGGGAGTTACACACCAAAGGAGCCATTGTACAGACTTCCTTAGGGTTCCTCAGTAATCTCTTCTTGGTGGTGAAAGGGGATGACATCCAGCGGCGGGTCATCAACCTGAATTCAACAGAATTCAATGAGTGTCTGGTTTTCCGTAACTTAAAGATGAAGGGTATTCACCTGTTGAGGGACCTCCTTTAAATCAACGACTGGATGGTGTACCTCGACCTCCAGGATGCGTATCTTACCATCCAGATCTTTCCACTTCATCATCGATTTCTCTCATACTCAATGGCAGGTAAAAACTTTTGAGTTCACAACTCTCCCTTTTGAGCTGTTCTCTGCCTCATGGTGCATCTGGTGGTGGAATTCGTCCGAGCTCGGGGCATCTGCCTCATCGTCTATTTGGACAATATCCTCCTGATGGACCAGTGTTGCCGGAATTTCTCTGTGCATCTTTGGATGGCAGTAACCCTTTTGGAGTTGCTGGTCTTCATTATCAGATAGCAGACTTCGGTCCTCACTCCTACTCAGTCTCAGGTGTTACGGGTTTTCGTGGTGGATATGGTTCGAACCACACTCAGCCTTCCTTTGCAAAAGATGAGCAAGTTCAGACACAAACTGTGTGGAATGGCAGCCAAACCATCCAACTCCCTACAATAGATTGCGAGAGTAGTAGGACTGTTGTCATCCTCAACTCAGGATATATTTTAAGACCTACTTCACAACAGAGCCAGTCAAAGGCTCAAAGCTTTTCAGCTGTGGAGAGGGTTTGCGTACTCTCCGGTAGTTCAGTTATCAGAGGAAACTTGGAAAGACATACAGTGGTGGCTCGCCCTCATGGAAGCATGGAACAGCCGAGTGATATTCGGGCCCCTTCTGGACCTAGTCATAGCATCCAATGCCAGTGGTATGGATTGGGGACATAGTGTAGGGAACCCTCCGCAGTAAGAAGATGATCATCTCAGTAAAATTCCTGCATCAACTGTCTTGAAGTGTTAGTGGGCTCATTCGCAGTCAGGTGTTGAACCAAGCAAAATGCGGTGTCCTACTAAAAATGGACAACATGGCTGCAGTGTGCACCATACTCCATCAGGGAGGTACACAATCGAAAATCCTTCCCAGACCTGACCAGGAACTTCTGGGACTATTTCCTCCCGAACCAAGTAGCCGACTTGTACTCCTGTTATCTAGGGAACGAGCCTCTGGCAGTTACACCCTTCAGTCTTCCAGGCCCTTTTGACCAAATTAGGCCCATTCTCAGCGGGTCTCCCCAGGTACTTCAGGTAGTGTTTGTACCCTAAGGCAGGGGCCACGGACGCTTTTCTCCAAACCTGGTATCTGAAGAAGGGGTATGCTTTTCATACATTTAAGATTGCGCCTCTTGGCCCAGGTGAGGAGGCAGCAGGCGGAAATGTTGCCAGTGACCCAGATTTGGAGACCTCCAGTCTGATATCTGGGTCTACTGGAACTTCCTTTTTTTTTTTTCTAACTTTATTTATTATTTTCCAGAAAAAAAACATAACACCAATAGCAAAGTATATCGTTTTGGGGGGATCCAAATTAATAGATACATACATCTAGGTCAGAAAAAAGATTTTTTTTAACCTACTGAACAACTAAAGATTTGACATCAGTGGAGAGAATAAAGAAAAAAATGGAAATAGCAACAGATGGTTCAAAGCAAAGACCACTGCTCAATAGGGGCCCAAATCTTGGAAGCCATTTGACGCCTCCTTCTCCACCTTAACAAATACACAGAAGATTCCAAATTATACCAGGCTAACATCCTAGCTTTGCAATGACAAAAGGTAGGAGCCTCCAGATTTAGCCACTGTGAGGTTATACATAACCGTATCATTGCCATCGCAATAAACAAAAATGCTCGGACATACCTTGTTCTTTCAATAGCTCCTGAATGTTCACAACCCAATATAATTAACTCTGGGGAGATGTTAACCGGAATTTTGAGCTCCTGATTAATGAACTCCTCAATGTCCTTTAGAAAAACACTCAAATTGGGGCATGAATAAAACATATGAATTGCATCCGCTGCATGAAATTTACACCTAGAACAGGAATCACCCTTGCCACCCCCTCATCTAGCAATCTTGGCCGGGGTATGATATAAATTAAACATAGCCATATAGCTTTGCGTGCGCAAGGTACCTAAAACTAAAACATAACTAGCTAGTTCGAGCGGCTGTTTCAAATCCAGTGTTGAAATACCAAATTTCGCCGCACACTTAACATTGTGGATATCCAAGTCATCAGGGAGATCCGACAAAAGACATTGATAAATGGCTCCTATTCTAGTTCTTTTCTTAACCAGTTCGACTAAAGCAATCTTATCATACAGGATAGGATTTCTACGATGATGTCTATCCAAAAAAACTCCTAACCTGGAGATATTTAAAAAAAATCATTGGAATGCAAATGAAACTTATCCTTTAACAAGCATTTACAATGCAACGGTCTCGCCTTTGCAAAAGTTAGAGCTATTGGCATTGTAAATGACAAATTTTGTATTTATGTGTTGGATTTGAAAACAGATAAATAAATGGCATTGTCGTTTACAATGCCAATAGCTTAATCTCTCGCAAATGCGAGACCTATTGCATTTGCACCCACACTGACAGAGAGCCACACACACACACAGAATCTCACACACACACAGAGCCACACACACACACACACACACACACACACAGAGCCACACACACACACACACACACACAGAGCCACACACACAGAGCCACACACACACATGGTGGTGGTGGTGGATGTGGTGGTGATGGATGTGGCGGTGGATGTGGTGGTGATGGATGTGGCGGTGGATGTGGTGGTGGATGAGGTGGTGGTGGATGTGGTGGTGGTGGATGTGGTGGTGGTGGATGTGGTGATGGAGGATGTGGTGGTGGCGGTGGTTGAGGTGGTGGTGGATGTGGCGGTGGTGGTTGTGGTGGTGGATGTGGTGGTGGTGGATGTGGTGGTGGATATGGTGGTGGATGTGGTGGATGTGGCGGTGGTGGATGTGGTGGTGGTGGATGTGGTGGTGTTGGATGTGGTGGTGGTGGTGGCGGTGGTGGTGGCGGTGGTGGCGGTGGTGGTGGATGTGGATGTGGATGTGGTGGTGGTCGATGTGGTTGATGTGGATGTGATGGATGTGGTGGTGGAGGATGTGGGGGTGGTGGATGTGGGGGTGGTGGGGGTGGTGGTGGTGAATGTGGTGGTGGCGGTGGATGATGTGGTGGTGGATGTGGTGGTGGTGGTGGATGATGTGGTGGTGGATGTGGTGGTGGTGGATGTGGTGGTGGTGGATGTGGTGGTGGTGGATGACGTGGTAGTGGTGGATGACGTGGTAGTGGTGGATGACGTGGTAGTGGTGGATGACGTGGTAGTGGTGGATGACGTGGTGGTGGTGGTGGATGTGGTCGTTTGTTTTCAAAACATTTACTGCTGGATTTGCATATGGCTCGGCACATACTCTGCTCTAAGAGCCAATCCAGATCTCTGCTTTTGCCACTGAACAAATACCGTATCTTGGACTTCCTCCAAATTGCATGATAACCTTACGCATTGAATTCGCTGGGTAAGCAGGATAAAACATGAACAACAACCTGCGTAGAAATACAAACTAAAAATATGTTTGCATTTGTTGGAGCAAATGTTACCCAAAACTGTCAGAGTATCCTGACATAGACACTAAGAGGGCAGAATGTATTAATGAAGCACATTTGTTAGAAAACAATGATGAGCAAACTCTCGCAGTTTGGATGTGGTTCACTGACAAAGACACTGGGGCATTAGACATGCAACATGTGCAAGAAAAGGGAGCATGATTGGCAGAAAGTAGGTAGAAACTGAACACATGTAAATACAGAATCACTGGTGTAGGCCACAACGTAAAGAATAAATGCAGAGGACGTTAAAAAAGGGATGAAAACCCTCTAAGCCATCTTTGCTGTGAGAATAATATGAAACCTATATTTTATGTATCAGGAAAACCCACAAAACACGACTTGAAGTTAGCTCTAGTCTTCTCATACCAGGATCCGCAGGTTGGGCTTCTAGCTCTGCCTCTGCAAGCTGCTCGACAGGCTACCTGCATGTCCTATCTGGGATGCAGGGAGATCAGAGTGCATTAAGATCCAACTCCTCTCATAACATGCATTTCTTCCTGCTTATTACACTTTGCTGTTGATTTCAATGAGCCTGGTGGCATTTACAAAGTTGAGACGCCTTTAAACTATGCCTGCCTGCAGACACAGGCCGGAGCCACCAAAGTAAAGTGTAGCAAGGGTACAACACACACACAGCACTCACATGCCTCATAGTCGGCTACCACAATGCCAACGGCAACATGCAATATTAAAATACAACACACTGACAACTATACACAATGGGCAGACCTTTTGTACAAGTCAAATACAATTCGGATATCTCACATAGGCGGATGTCCTTAAACACGTGACAGCATGGACCGAACAATGTATATTGTTTTAACTCTATCGAGATGCACTTACAATTGTCTCGTACTCAACAGAGCACGTTAAACAAGCCTTGTGGCAAACACAAGTTCACAGCTCAGCTTTAAAGGCTATTGAGTTTATTTATTATAATTTTTTTGATATAACACTATTTATTCGCAGAGGAACAAAGCACTTTATATGTGAATTTTATTGTCGGGTGAAGACAATATTACTACGAAAGGGCGGTATTTACAGCAAAACAATGTGGAAGATAACAGTCATGCGACATAAGGAAGAGTCAGTCTTAGAAGGCAGGGGCAGTGGGGAGGCTTAATAATGGGACACGGGCAACAAAGCAGCATCCAGCGACAGGACCAGGTGAGACTGGGGGCCAAGGACCAGGTGAGACTGGGTGCCAAGACCCAGGTGAGACTGGGTGCCAAGACCCGAGATCAGAGTGCCCAGTTTAGTTTGAAGATCGAGAGAGAGAGGTGCAGGGTCCCATCTTGTTTTGTGCAGGGCTCGAAAAGATGCGTTTCATGAAGACTTGTTCTTGGGACTTGTGGAGTGATGAGTAGCATTGGGGGTTTGCTTCTAAGTCTTGTGTTGCAGCAGACTCCCTGCGAGAGGTCAGCGAGATTAATGAATGACTGCGGGTGAGTCAAGCTTGTGACACCGACACTGACACCGAGGGTCTGAAGGGAGATGGAGGGAATGTATGAATGGAGTGTGCATACAGTGCAGACACACGCACCTGCTGAAGATGATGACATGATAAACCCGCGCATTAACACGCAGAGGTAAGGCTCTCACCGCTGTAGTACTTGGTCCACTTGTGCATCTCCCCCTCCATGCTGGGACTGGGGGCTCCATCCAAGCCAGGGCTCTGAGCCACCCTGGACCCCTCCCGGCCACTGCTCTCTAGTGATCCGTCCTGGACTCCTCTGGCCGCCGTTGTCCTGTGCTGGACACCCCCGGGCTCAACCCTGGGGCGCTGACCTCTGCCGGCCACCGTACCCTCAGAGTTACTACTGCCCCATACCCACGGTCTCAGTCACAGTGTCCTCCTTGCCTGCCCCGTACACAGCACCACCTCGACTCTCGTGTGCCCTGACGCCTCTCCCCGGCCCCCGCCCTGCCCCAGCCTGGACCCCTCCAGTACCCCGAGGCTCCCTGCCTCACACTCACTGCCAGCCAGACTGACACACGCGTAGCACTTCCTGGTCCTCTCTGCCCATCAGCCCTGGCAACCAATGGGAGCAGCTCTGGTGTGTGTGATCCAATGCTGAAGAGGACACGACGAAAAAGGTGGCCTATTGGAGGCTAAGTTCCGCCCATGGACCCCTAACCACCAATCGTGTGGCAGGAAACCAATGGGAGCAGCTCTGGTGTGCGTGATCCAATGCTGAAGAGGACACGACGAAGAAGGTGGCCTATTGGACGCTAAGTTCCGCCCAAGGACCCCTAACCACCAATCGTGTTGCGGGACGACATGGCGAAAGCTTGGACTGAAGGGGAAGGCGAGGTGAGGAGTGGGAGGTGTTCATGGCGAGCGGCGGAGAAAGGGTGGTCGAAATAAATGATGGACAACTTTGCGACGGAGAGCAGCACACTGTAAAATGAGAGGAATAAAGCACAAGAATTTAGAATGGCGGTAAGTGGGGCAGGGGGGGGCGCTTGTATGGAGGCGGCGGCAGCGGCGGGGGGGGGGGCGCCTGTATGTATGCGGCGGGAGGTGGGGGGGTGTCTCTGTATGTGTGCGTGTGTGTGTGTAGGTGCGCTATTGCGGGGGGGGGTGGTGCTCGCGTGTCTGTGTGTGCGTGCCTTCCTGCCTGCGTGTGCATGTGTGTGTTTAGGGAATCTGTGGCAGGGGACGTGCACGGCGCCGGGCTGGGCGTGCGCGCTCACGAGGTCAAATCTCGGCCTGAAAAAGCGCGTGCCACTTTGCTGTCCACATTCCCCCAAAAGTAACAACATAAGTTGTCTCGCCCTAGACAGCAAAAAGCTTCGCTTTTTGCTTTCGTCTAGGCGAGACCTAAAAAGGAAAAAGGGGCCAGCTGGCCATCGAGATCCAGATCACCAATATCTTTCAAGCCCAAAGACTGCCATTTAAATGTGACACCATCCTGAAATATCGATGGTAGCACACCCACTGCACTAAAAGGAGTATAAAAATTAATCTTCGAGATAGCTAGACGAAAACGAATCTTCTGCCAGATAGAAAACAAAGCCCAGCTAACCTTAAATTTCGTTTTTTTAGAATAACTCTGCTCTAACACACGTGTTAGAACACCCTCAGCAGCATCACCCAGGGCAATATCATATGTAGATGGGCTAATACATAAAGGGAGGTCTACCCTGTCGCCCACCAATGGTGTGCCAAAATGTTGTAGCATGGCAGCCCAATAATAATATTGAAGAATGGGAACTGCCCAGCCCCCCCGTTCCCTGGGGAGACGGTTCTTCTTACCTGGCGGTAGCCCCATATAAACCACCGACAGATACTTTCCGCTCTAACAAATGTTACCTGCAAAATCAAAAGAGGAATTGTCCTAAAAAAATATAAAAACCTTGGAAGGATTAACATTTTCAAAACATTACAGCGTCTGAAAAGTGACAGGTGGAGACGGTCTAACCTCTCTAGCTTGGTATGGAGAGAATCAATGGCAGGAAGATAATTTAAATCAGGAATCTGAGCAACTGCAGGAGAGATTTGAACCCCGAGTTAAGGAGCTTCTGTTACAACGGATACATCTGAGGGAGGCATACCTTCTGACTGAATGACTTTGAGTTTTTGTAATGTTCAGCTTATATCCAGACATGGCCCCGAATTGAGCAGCCAAAGTTTCTAGGGCCGAGAAGGTAGAACCAACATCATCGGTTAAAAAGACAATATCATTGGCATAAGCCAATGTCTTATATTCTACCCCCTGAACCCTGACTGGAGAAATATCCTGTCTGGCTTCAATTATGTTGAGAAAAGGCTCGATAAACAATGCGAATAGCAGGGGCAACCTTGTCTGGTTCCCCTGCTGATGTTAAAGTACCTTGACTCTTGCCCTGAAATACGAATAGTTGCGAGTGGGGGAAAATATAATGCCTGGAGAGCCTGAATAAACTTAGCACAAAACTCTTTCCAGCGCAGCACGGACCACAGGAACCCCCAGGAGACCCTGTCGAACGCCTTCTCTGCGTCCAACAGGATCACCCCGAGGGGGGAACCCGTGGCCTGCACCCAATCCAGGAGCGCGATGATGCGCCGGACATGGTCGGTTGTATCCCTACCGGGGATAAACCCATGTTGACGTAACGAGACCAGAGGAACTATAAAGCGCGCAAGTCTAATAGACCGGATCCTAGAGTAAGTTTTACTGTCCGTATTAATGAGTAATTTTTGCCTTTCTTTTTAAATAAAATCACTGTGGTCTGTCGCCAAGAATCAGGAATAACACCAGCCTGTGCGGCCCTAAATACGGCAAGCAAATCCTGGCTGACCAGAGCCGAGAAGGTCTTATAAAATTCTAAGTGAATGAGATCGGGGCCAGCCACCGTGCCATTAGCCAGAGATTTAATTGCCACTTCCGCCTAGTGCTTAGCTCTAATTCTGCCAGACGTAACTCCTCTAACCGACTTTTACTCTGCGTCTGTGCAGTCTTCCACAGATGAGCGGCAAAGCTTTTCGTTTCTCTGCGCAGAACAGCTTTAAATGCATCCCTGCCTACACAGAGGCTGTCCCCCTGTTGATATCCCTAAACTCTGAGATTCATCGTCCCATATGATCCTGGTATAATTGATCTAACAGGAGCTTCCTCTCGAATGTCCAGGACCTGAGATGTTTAATAGGACGCTCCCAAGGAAACTCTACCACTAAAGCATTGTGATCTGATAAGATCTTTGGCACCACCTCCATAGTGGCCATCTTTACATACTGGTCAGAAAGATAAGCATAATCAAGATGAACCATTTTATTATGCGGAGCAGTGTAATATGTATACCCATCCTTGTCTTGATGATGGTAGTGCCAGAGGTCTATCAAACCATGTTAAACAATTAGAGTTTGCAGGGCCTTAAACACACAGGGTTTCCTACCTGCATAATTTCGGTCATTCACTAGATTAAATTGACTTGATAAATTAGTATTGAAATCCCCACAGAACATCATTGGATGTGGCCATACTGCTAGTTCAATATTAATAGATCTAAGAACCTCGGGGTCATCCAAGTTAGGCCCGTAGATTGAGCAGACAGACAGGAGACCATTATTTATCACCATTTCAGCAATCACCCACCTGCCCGCATTGTCCTCTTTAACTTTCTTACAACAGCCTACACCTTTCTTCAACAAAATAGCCACACCTCTAATCATAGAGGTCTGACGAGAACAGGCCACTAGCTCATAGCCAGGCAAATTTAGAAGTCCCCAGTTGCTCCATGGAATATGGGTTCCTGAAGACCTAATATGTCCACCTGGACGTTTGGAAAATTTTGTAAAACAACCCACGCTTTTTCCCATCATTTAATCCACATATATTCCATGAACAAAAGAACAGTCTTTTCCGCCCCATTCATAGGCAGGTGTATGTCCCACTCTCCAAAATCCGAAAGCAAATTTTCAATAATCACAGTAATCGCAGTAATCATCATAGTTAGGCAAAGATGGCGGCCGTGAGTTCGGCTGAGTAGGCTGGTGCCGGGACTCCCCTGGTTAACTAACCCCCTTGGTCTTTTGCCCCGTCCCCGCTCCTATACCTTTGTTATGCTCCGGTCCTCTAACCTATTCTTATTATCTCGCCACTCTTCGATTGAAACTTTGGCTATACATTTCTCCAGATTATTTGTGAAGGCGTATGGCACTAATATGCAGACTTAACCAGGTGCAAGCGGGACTTACCGCTAAGCTCTTCTGGGTTTGGGCGCGCTCCGCCCCCGGTTCCTGCTCTCACTCACCTGGTTGAACTGAGTGGATCGACTCTGAGTTCTGTTCTGGAATTCCTGCTAGAACTGTTGCTAGTATGGCCCCAAAATAGGAGTCAAGACGGCTCCGGCAGTGACGAAAAACCGCGGTGCTGCACACATCGTCGGCTCTGGCGACTCTGAGGGAAAGGAGCGCCCGGCTGCCAGCAGAGGAGCCGAGGAGGCGGTAGTCTAGGTTAGCCTTCAAAACCAGCTCCTGCTCCAGCGACTGTGGCAAAAAGGCAAGCGGGCGCTCACGGAGTTGTTTCGCCAAAGGAACCTGAAAGGCAAAGCTCCCCTGGAGGTTAGTGACGGCAGATTGGGAGAGTAGCTGGGTGATCTCCTAAAAGTGCTAAAACATAGAGGTGTGGGGGAGGAAGTACTACCATCCTCACTATCACCATCAGCCCCCGGTTCAATCTCCAGTCATGACAATGGCGGCAGTAAGCCAACTATTTTACTCGATTCCTCAATGACTGATGTAACTAGTTTACCAATAGATCCTAGCCTGAATGACACTGTAGGGATGGATGGCAATGTACCGGCGGGGGAGCACGGGATACTACTGCCATTAACAATGAGCAACGGGAGCCCTGCTGATTCTGTTGCCTCTGGCCAATGCATTCTGGGAACAGTAGTCCAGCCAAACACCCAAGCTTCACCTCACTGCGAACCATATGATAAATCATCATTGCTTCACCTCTCTGCGAAAGTCATTGCTGATTCAAAGGAGTCTGTGTGTACAGAAGCCACTGACAAGTTTTATTCTATGTCAGATCACTCTGTTTCCTCAGTGGATGAGGGGGGAGAGCTAGGTTGTTCGACTATGACAGTGAGTCGGGCGACTGGCGTCTGGGGGTCTCAGTACAGTCCGCAATGCCATTAAACCTAAAGTCACCCCCACCCCCCAGCCAACACGGAGTAGTGACCCGGGCTCTATATTATTAATGCCGGACCAGTTTACTCCAAAGAACCCAGTTCATTCTGTCCCCCCTATAGGCCTCCTATCGGATCCTCCGGAGGAAGTGACTCTATCCATAATTTACCAAACGATCATTGCACATCGAGAGGAGGCTCGGCAGGAGAATGTGCGTACGCAGGAGGCCTGCCGCAGAATGCAAAATTCAATTCGTAGGGTTGCCAAAACCTGTTTGGACATTGTTGCTAGGATTGGAGAGGCCGAGGAGCGAATCTCACTTCTGGAAGATGCCGTGGCGGCCCAGAAGGGACTGGCGAGTGTGATTAAAGATCAGCGGGAGGACATGTTATGGAAGCTGACTGATGTGGAAAACGGGGCCAGAAGAAATAACCTGAGGATTTTAGGAATTGAGGAAGGCAAGGAAGGTGAAGATGTTAGGCAGTTTGTAGCAGAACTATTTACAGAAGCCTTTCCAGAGGTCACGCAGTGGGACTGGCACGTGGAAGTACTGCGGGTGCATCGCTTTCCGTTCAAGGCAGTTTTCTGGTCCTTCCGGTGCTACTGAAGCCAAGCCACGAGCAATTTAGATCTGCTTAAACAACTTTCCGGCCCGAGAGAAAATCTATGATCTTGCTAGACCAGATAAGAGAAGTGTTGGGAAGGGCTGCGAATTCTTTGTCCGGCCCGATTTTTGTCCGGCAACAGTTGATCGAAGGTGGCAGCTTCACCAGCTAATTCATTTGTTCCAGGCTAAGGGTGCGCAGGCTTTCCCCCCCCTCATGACCGTGCTAGTTGCACTGTTGCTGTACATACTGTTGTATTTGTCGTTGCACATAGCCTGGTGCATTGAGGGGTCAATAGCCACTGCATAAATATTGCACAGTCACCTACAAGAAATGCAGAAATTATTATCATATTTCTTTCAGTGTTGCTGCACATTTCTATTGCAGTGTGTGATTGTTAATGCGGGAGATAGAGATGTGATTCATGGGCACTTGAGTGATTGTTAAAAGATCTCCCTCTCGAAGACCAGTGCACTTTATCCGAATATCTTGCATGTTGTATTTAGATTGGTTCATTGAATTTTTTCAATCCTTTTGGTAGCCATTTACGTTTAGGTATGCATCCCAAGATTGACAGGCGAAAGGCAAATAAAAAAAATATTGAGCCATATGTAGTAATATATGGTCGCAAAATTCTTTCTGCATTGTGCAACCAATATTTTTGCGGCTAGTGAAGATTAAGAACCAACCTATGTACTAATAGGGCGTGTCTTGAAAATCCGAATCATTATGGGTCAGAATCAAAACTACTACGTGCATATTAATGAGGTAAGTTGCAAATTCAGACTCACTACGATTCTCGACATAACAGGGATGGTGGCCTCTTATGGTCAGCAGACCACTCACTGTCAGATTGCTTTTAAATAAAGCAATCATGTTGTTGACTTCGTAAACACGACCATTCCAAATATCAATTCAGTGTGGTTTCCTAAACCCATGTAACAATTCGGGAAACCTTTTTCGAATCGTTAAATGGGCTTAGTACATTTGAAAAAGGGTTTTAGCTTTCGTAGACCCTCTGATTTACTGAAACAGTTGGTTTGCAAACACTAAAACCTTTTGTACATTGCGTCCATAGTTTGGAAAGAACACATAGTCTTCCACCGTCTGCTGCAGTTTTCTTGGTACTGCTAAGAAAAATGTCCTAAGGCTAAAACTTCTCCAATGAGGATATCTATTCTAGATTAATTACCTAGCCACCTAGCTTTCCTCTTTCGAAATTGCATACTGAGACGCTTAACAAATGACAGAGGCAAAATCGCTACATTGGGGCGTCGCCGAATTAGATCGACTCGCCCTAGAAATAAAAATCGAAGGAAAAGGCACCCCCCTATTCTGCTTGTATGAATATTTGGAGAATATCCTCATTGGAGAATTATTGCAACAGGTAACGTTTCATTCTTTTGTGAGGTCACGTGTAGTAGTCGGTTTGCACGTTTTAGCTTTGCTTTTGTTTTGTAGATAATAGACTGTTAATTCTATTTGCAACTTTTTTTTATTTCTAAGGAAAATCTAATGTGATGGATGCACTTAGTTTTGTGATGGGCGAAAAGACAACCAATTTAAGAGTTAAAAGTGTTAGAGAACTTATTCATGGCGCAAATATTGGAAAACCTGTTTCCAAAACTGCAAGTGTAAACATGGTATACAGTGAAGAAAATGGAGAGGAAAAGTCCTTTTCACGAATTATTGTAGGTATGTAGAACAGTTTTTACCTTGAATTTAAACTCCATTTTTTTAACATTAATAAATAAAAAACGTTTTTTCAGAACTTAGAGTGACGATGATCTTAGTTGCAACTAGTAATTAGCATTTTAACAAAATGTAATTCATTTTAATTTTGTGGAGTGGTTATCTTGGGTGTTTTAAATAATAAAAGGCAGACCTAAATCTTTTTGGATTTTGTTTTTGCTCCTTCTCAAAGCACAAGATCTTTAAAAGCCTAGCTTCATGTATCCATTATTTCTTCATGAAGTTTTTTCGTATAGAATGACTCATTTTTGGTTTGTTTTCCTGCTGCCAACTAATAACCAACTTCAGGAAATTCTGCTTATGTTTGTGAAGGAACATTACCCTGCCCGTTTGTTTTATTTATTCTGAACTGACAGTGTTTTTTCCCAACGGGCTCTCCAATCTCTGAGACCTAAGGAGGTGCTTTGAATTTAATTGTTGTCATTCTTCAACCGAGGATAGTACTGTAGAAAGAAGGTACACTCAATGTGTACCTCAACCTGAATGTCAGTGGCCTATTCTCACTCAATCTAGACTATCAGGTACCTCACGTAGATGGCAGGGAATTTGTAACAAAGGATTATCAGCATTTTCAAATGCACCCATGTGAAGAGACTGCCAGTGGCTCCATTTTTTCAGGTCCATGCACTTACTCATAATAAGTCTCCATCTTCTTACAAGATGATGTTTTGCCTTTTCTCATTGGGCACAATCCTTTGAGGTCTTGGCACGAGCGGAGGGTACCACCCTACACAGAGAAGAAACTGCAGGGTTGCGAAAGTATCCCATTGCACAGACCTGGGACGGAATGCTAAGACATTTCACACGCTCTAATGCCACACTGCAGACACCCCCGGTACAACAAGCAGGATCTGACACCTGAAGAGCCACCTAGTTGCAGACACCGCGCTATTTTTACATGCCACCTTCACTACCATCATTGGGTCAGGATGAAACCTCACATTTCCCCAAACACACCATTCGAAAGAAGCTCCTGTAACGCATCATCTTTACAACCATGCTATCATACAGGCAATTACAGTAGCGGCCCACACATCATACTTGCGCGCCAGTCTGGTCGCGGCTCAACTCGGAAGACACGCCGAACATTTGAAATGTACACCCCAAGTTAACTGATCTCTTTTTGTTTTGAATTATTATTACTGTAGTTGAATGAGGTTGAACTGTTATATAAAATATCTAATGCACAGACCTGATATTGAAATGTACATTGATCTACTTACCTGTGACACGTACTATGATGCAAATCTAGAATTGGATCTCATTGTGAAATATATTTATCTGTAAGCATTGATGTTCTTACAAATAACTCTCACTGCCAAGGAGAGACGTACTTAGCACCTCTGTCCCGGCAACTTCACTGGAGATGACAGGATGTGCGGGCTGTAGGAGCCCAGAGGGATTTGTATACGTGTACACAACCCCTACACCCCACACATGGCTGACACTGAAGTAAAATGAAGGAAATGTTTTGATCTTTATGCATAGTGTTATGGGACAAATTATATCGTTGATATATTGATACATACAGATACTTGTGGATTAATGTAGCGGAAAAGATAAAATGCAATAAAGATATATTTAAAAAAATGGTGTTTTGCCTGCATGCTGTCAATTGCCCATGCTAGCATGAGAACCTGCACACCCCTGTTGACTAAGGCCTCTACCCTAAAACTGGAGTTACTTAGAGGCATATTTATGAAAATGGTGGTGCAGTGGAGCAAGCTGTGCTGCCCTGTGTCAGAGGGAAAGGGCAGAAATGTGCTGTATTTATCCTAAACAGTGCATTCCTGTCCTCTTCTTCTGCGTTGGCGCTGTTTTGGCAGCCAGCGCCAACGCGGGAACTCTTGCACCATGGTCAAGGGTTGCCTGTGTTGTTGGCAGGATTGTTTTTGGCCAGCAAGGGGCACCTTCCTGCCCAAAACAATCCTGAGAGGATTTTTCCTCGTTCTTCTTAAAGAGGAAAAAACTAGGAGAAATGGATATTTCTCCTTGCTACGCCAACCCAGGCAAGGTGTAAGATTTTGGTGCATTCCCAGGTTTACAACTAATTGCAAATCTAGGAATGGATCAAAATCCGTAGGCATTGCTTGGTCTCTGAGATTAGAGAACCTGCAACGCCTATGGAGTGCCTACCCAGGGCATGGTAAAGCAGTGCATTGATTTGTACTGCGTTGCCTTACTCCAGATTTACAGAGCCACTCAGCCCCACAAAGTGGCTTTGCGTGGCTTCATAAAACAGTTTTGAAGGTTTGCTTCATGCATGTACCGCAATGCGTGGTGCTAGCCTGACACAAAGCTCTCATAAATGTGCCCCTTAGTAGCCGTGGTAGGTTTTCACATCCCCTCCATTGTGTGATGTAGGCTTAGAATGCTCATCTCCTTCATTTTTAGGTTGAGCCTAGAGTCAGCGTGCATGCGTTGCTCTGCAAGAGTTGCTGTATTCTTTCTGTGGAGATTGAACAATGCCAACGCCACTTTTTATTGGTTGCTTTGTCTACCTTTACAAATTGCATTGCTCTCATTGGTAAATATTGTACCTTTGTTCTACCTTGTGGTTGTTTTGGCCCGGCTACTGGCCATGCTACATGGATCTTTTCATTAGTAGCTATGTTTTGCTCTACTTTTTCTTTAGCCCTCTTCTCGCACGCTCCTTCTTTCTATCTTTTTTAATTTACTTTTAAGGTGAGCGCGGCGCCCGCTTCACGGACGGCACTCTTTCTTTTTAACAGACTTTTTTTTAATTAACTTTCAACTTAAGCGCTACATAAAATACTCCAAATCAAGGAATAAAATTACTACTGTCGTTCATGGGAAGAGACAGCAATATTAATATAGAATAGCTGACGTAGTATCAGATTTTTCACATTTTAAGTAACCAGCTCAATCTCATTCAAAAATGGTTAAAATTTCAACTTCATAATTAAAACATAAAGGTGCCGTCTAGTGTTTACAATTATTAACATTTAATGCTGGTTGCGCCACTAAAATATTACTTGGCAAGAAAGTAACAAATGAGCCAGGCAGTGTCCTCTTCCCGTTGGTTCCTCTATTCACTTTCCGTTCGAAGCTGCAAACATGGAGTACTGTTTGCTGAGAGTGAGACTGGACTCTTGACTGTGACAGCAGGAGGCCTATTTGGAAAAAAAATGGCCTATCGCAGATTGTTAAAGACTTTGCTTCTCAGTGCCACTCCAGCCTGCAGTAAATAATATCATTGCGCTGTTCGGTGAACCCTTCGGAGGTGTCGGTGTGTGTGTGTGCAATCTCCGTGTAAAACTCCTACACAGCTGGAATTTGCTTTGAGTAAACTCATTTCTTCGAGTTAAGGGGTAAACAAAAGATGCAGTACATAGTATGTAGCCCTGGGCAGCATTCCTATATGCCACAGTTGCATGTCGATCTCTCGCCAATGAGCTGAGCTCGTAAAAAACACTTCTGCACCGTCTCTTTGCACACCGGTCATAAAAACAAAGCCCTTTCCACTGCCCTTCCACCATCAACAGGGCTCGGAGAGACACACAGTCCAGTCTAACAGAGCAGAAAACAGCACTGGAGGTGCCCTCACTAGGACACCATGGGTACCGGCTGACAGCAGCCTCTCGCAGGCTGTTAATGGCCAGTTCCAAGCAGCTTCCACTCTCTCTCTATAAAAGCTTGCAGAAGTCCCATACCCTGCCCAGGGAGCTGACAGAGGGCGTAGTAAAAAATTGTGCACCAGTTGCAGGGTACAGGAGTAACTGGAGTTACTGTCATTCCCTTCCTCGGGCACTCAACCTCTAGGGCTCCAACAACATCATGGCCCCTGTGCAACTGGAGACCAGCGGCATCTTCCACTCCTCTGTCACCTCCTTCGGGTTCCGTCATGGCTGCTGGAAGCACTGGCTACAGGATGAGCACCCTAATAGATTTTCTCCTGCAAACAACTTACCAAGATATTACGGTGCTTTCTGATCTGTAAGTATTTCAGAACCCAAGTTCTATATCTTCAGATGCCACTGCACCATTTTATTTTATTTCTTTGTTACACATTTTCCCATTCTGTACCATACTTGTGTTATGCCACAGTGTTTGATAGCCTATGGACCCTTCTGCATCCATTCTTCCATTAACCATTTTCTCCCTCTCTTAGGTCACTACTTACCATCTGCAAATTAGACACTTTCACCGTTCATAATGGTTTTCGCACGTCTTTTCACTTTATTTTATGTGTCATAATTTTAATCCCAGTTGTCGTGTTCTCAGCCCCAGGAAACACGCCAGAGTTCGGTCAGTTTCTTCATATGCTTTAATCTTATATTTGCTATAGCTGCTGCTGCTGTTGCCCACATGTGCCCTCATCGTCATGCCCTCCTTTTTAGGTCTCGACTATTCTATCCTGCAGGGATAAATAGACGAGAGTACAGTAGGCAAAACAAGCTCTGAAACCATTGCGGATTTAGTACAGTTCATGTGGTGCACTCGTGTGGAACGCATGTTCACATCAAACCCATCAGCCTCGCTCCCACAGGCATCTGAAGCTTCCCCAGCGTGCGCTCGGCCTCAGGTATTCACCCCAGCGCGCGCTCGGCCTCACTTCTCCTCCCCCCTAATTCACCCCTGCTGTTTCACTTTCACGGCCGCGAGGCCGTGCTCTAGCTCATTATGCCAAGAGCTTCACTGCAAAGGGATCCGCTCCCCCGCCCCCTGCTTCACACTTCAAAGGAATGCGCTGATTTACTGGACGGCTTTATTCATTTCCTGTGAAGAGAGATTCCCATTTCTCCATCTCGTACCTTTGAACCTATGGCTTATTGTAACTTCCGTTTGGTGCTATGGAAGGCCACCTCCCTAGTCACTATGTCAACCAGGAGAATGCATGAACTCCATATGTATATTGCTCTGACCGCTATATGGATTTCCATCGAAACAAGGAGATGCTCTGGACTGCACATCATGTACTTCGAGCCCCAGATACCTCACATGTGCAAAGAAAACTGTTTATTTTGTTCGGTCCTCATTCTTTCAGAGCTGAAGGGACTCCTTGCGACTTGGGTATCATAAAGGCTTTGAAGTGTTACTCTGGCGGGAATTGTGCCCATCATCATGTCCCTTGTGCATGTTCTGCAATTACCAGTCCGCATCTGTGCTTTGCGATATTATGCATCCGTAATGGATGTTTGAAAAGGCAGCAGTGTGAGCTTCTGTGCACGCGCTCTACAGTCACTGTCCTTACAACTATCCCCACACCTGGAACCCTATTTATCCGGCCAAAGAGCATTTGTAGGGAAATGTCGAGTATGTTGCTGCACTGGTATACGGCATCTGACCTGTACGGATTCACTGCGTATGAAACTTTATTACGTATTTATTGTATGTAGTGTATGTAAAAACCGCGCATTGAAGAGCAATTTCTGGCCTAGCCACACGGTGGCACTAAGTTTCCACGAAGCGTATTAGAGCCGACATAGAAAGATAATTATCTTGCTGAAACGCGTTCTTTAATATTTACTGTACAGCATGCTTAACGTCGCTATAAATGCTACAGGTTTAATTCTTCTGTGGATACTAAGTTTTCGCCCTCTTTTTGCACATTTCTTTATCCATCTCACTGCTAAGAGCTGTATCCCATAATAAGATAACCGAACCTTGGTGCAGTGGCGGCTAGTAAGTTTTGGGGGGAGAGGGGCATGCGGGACACTCACACATACACAACACTCACAACAATGAATTCACACCCACTCATATTAACACATCCATTCACAACACTCTTTATTAAACATTCATACATGCACGAACCAAACATTAATTGATAATTTTTTTTAAAAAACACAGACACTTACGTCTCGAGCACAGCACCGCCACAGCATCACTCAGCACCACCACAGCACCACTCAGCACAACCACAGCACCACTCAGCACCACCACAGCATCACTCAGCACCACCACAGCATCACTCAGCACCACCACAGCATCACTCAGCACCACCACAGCATCATTCAGCACCACCCCAGCATCACTCAGCGCCACCCCAGCATCACTCAGCGCCACCCCAGCATCACTCAGCGCCACCCCAGCATCACTCAGCGCCACCCCAGTATCACTCAGCGCCACCCCAGTATCACTCGGCGCCACCCCAGTATCACTCGGCGCCACCCCAGTATCACTCGGCGCCACCCCAGCATCACTCAGCGCCACCCCAGTATCACTCGGCGCCACCCCAGCATCACTCGGCGCCACCCCAGCATCACTCTGCACCACCACATTATCACTCTGCACCACCACATTATCACTCTGCACCACCCCAGCATCACTCGGCACCACCCCAACATCACTCGGCACCACCCCAACATCACTCAGCACCACCACATTATCACTCAGCACCACCACATTATCACTCAGCACCACCACATTATCACTCTGCACCACCACATTATCACTCTGCACCACCACATTATCACTCTGCACCACCACATTATCACTCTGCACCACCACAGCATCACTCTGCACCACCACAGCATCACTCTGCACCACCACAGCATCACTCTGCACCACCACAGCATCACTCTGCACCACCACATTATCACTCTGCACCACCACATTATCACTCTGCACCACCACATTATCACTCTGCACCACCACAGCATCACTCTGCACCACCACAGCATCACTCAGCACCACCACCACCACATTATCACTCTGCACCACCACATTATCACTCTGCACCACCACAGCATCACTCTGCACCACCACATTATCACTCTGCACCACCACATTATCACTCTGCACCACCACATTATCACTCTGCACCACCACAGCATCACTCAGCACCACCACCACATTATCACTCTGCACCACCACATTATCACTCTGCACCACCACATTATCACTCTGCACCACCACAGCATCACTCTGCACCACCACATTATCACTCTGCACCACCACATTATCACTCTGCACCACCACATTATCACTCTGCACCACCACAGCATCACTCTGCACCACCACAGCATCACTCAGCGCCACCACAGCATCACTCAGCGCCATCACAGCACCACTCAGCACCACCCCAGCATCACTCGGCACCACCCCAGCATCACTCGGCACCACTCCAGCATCACTCGGCACCACCCCAACATCACTCGGCACCACCACAGCATCACCACCCCAGCATCAATCTGTGCAACCATTCAACAACTGGTTCAAATATGTTCTCTCAATGTTTAAAGCTTTATTACAAATGTCACAATAAGATGTTAATATTTCACTTCTGTTCTTGGATTTTCGTCACAATAAAGTACACTGAACATAATCTTCACAAAGGTTATTTACAAAAGTTTAAGCTATTGCCATTATAAATTACAATCACTTTTATTTAAGTATTAGTTATTTAAAAAAATTCAAAGCCATTGTTATTTGTAATATCAATACATCTAAGTCACGTAAATACAAAACATGTTGCATTACAAATGCTATAGGTGTCACATTTGCGAAAGTTATAACTATTAGCATTGTAAATCATAAAGCTATTAATTTAGCTATTTTCAAAACCAACACATAAATAAAGAAATTGTCATTTACAAGACCAATAGCTCAAACTTTCCTAATGCGAGACCTATTGCATTGCAAATGCTTGTTCTGAATCACTCTACTGACCGGAAGTGGTGCCCGGTTCCTGTCTCCTCCCCACCAGTCGGGTACAGAGCCGAATGCCCCTTTACCCAGGTCACGACATCTCCCCTTTTGTTGCAAGAAAATGACAAGCGTAAGAGAGGGAGAGAGGTTTTCTTGTCCCCATCATTACATTTCTTCAATCAGTCTTTTTGGTCTTTTGCTCTCTCTTCTTGGACAAGATCCTTCCCTGTTTTCTGCATTTCTTCTTCTTGTCTCATCTGTGTCTGTGTTTACTGCTGCTGTGTCCTCTCCGTCTTCATTCATGATCTTTAGTCCTTTGAAGTGAGAGCTGTTCCTTGATTTCGGTAGGGGCCTGCTGCCGCCGTTATCATAGGCCCCTTGACATGTGTCACTGTTAACGGTTCCTTTGAGAACGGACTGTCTGATTTTCTCAGTTGCTGCTGACGCACCACCACTGAGTGCCCTTGCTTGAGGTGCAACGGAGTGACATGTCTCCTGGCGTCGGCACACGCTTTCATTTTCTCTTTGGCCTCGTGGTCTCTGCCTACAATGCTGTTGTGCTCTGGTGGCGCTTTGCTTCTAGTTGTGGTAGCCTTGTCCTGCTTGTTCTGCCCAGCACTAGTTCAACGGGGCATCGTCCTGTGGAGCTGTGAGGGGTGTTTCGATAATCTCTTAGTACTCAACAGGTTGCCTGTCCTATTGATATCTAATCCAGCTTTGCTCTTTGGACAGCCTTCTTTATGTTCCCCATGAACCTCTACACCATGCCATTTGCTTATGGCCACCGAGGTGTTTTCTTCTTGTGATGAATGCCTTGGTAGTCCATGAATTTTCGAAACTCCTTCCCTGAATGGCGGACCATTGTCTGTTTTTAGTGTTTGGGGGGAGCCCCTGGCTACGTATATGTCGTCCAGTATTGGCAGTGTTGCGCTTGCTGATGTCGATGAGACTTTTCGCACGACAGGAAAGCTTGAATATTCGTTAATGATCACAAGCAAGTAGTTGCCCGTGTCTAGAGGTCCTGAAAAGTCTGCTGCCTATACTTTCTCCTCTGCCCTTGGGGGTTCCGACATTTGTTGTGGTTCAGGCTTTGCTGGCTGCCCTGTCGTTTGGCAGATGTGGCATTTTATGATGGTGTCCTCCACCATATTGTCTAGGCCAGGGAACCATACTTTCTCCCGTAGCAGTTTCTTTGTCGCTACCATGCCTCTGCGTGATTCGTGTGCCAAGTTTACTGTTTGTCTGCATAGTGCACTTGGCATGACTATTCTTGTACCTCTTATTACTATTCCGTTCACAGTCTCTGATAGTTCTTCATGAATCTAGTATCTCCTCCTTGTTGACTCCTCCTTCCATGATGCTGTTGTTGACGTGACTCCGTCTCTGCTGTCTTGTCACCACTTTCTCCGCTTGCATCGTGGCATCCCTCCCTGTTTCTTGCTCAAGTTCTGCTATCGTTATTGATGCCGGAGTGTTCTGTTTTAGCACAACATTTAGATATTCCTCTGCTATTGATGTGTTCTCTCGTGTCTGCGGTAAAGGATGCCTGCCGTAACATGTAGTCAGCGGGTTGTGTTCTTTTCCCGGTTTGTGTACTATCTTGAAGTCATAGTCCATCAGTCTTACGCCCCATCGCTCGATGTGAGGCGGTATCTTTGCATTTGGATTGCCATATATTGTCACTAGGGCCTGATGGTCAGTTACGATGGTGATTGGTGTCCCGTAGATGAACTTGTGGTAGTGTTCACATGCCCATACTACTGGTAGGCTTTCTTTTTCTGGCTGCGAGTATGCCCTCTCGATGTCAGACAGACGTTTGCTTGCATATGCCACAATCTTTTGTGGAGAGTCCCTGCCCGGCATGTGTTGTGCTAAAATTGCTCCTAATCCTACCGGGCTGGCGTCCACCGTCCGCTCCGTGCATAGGAGTAGATCGAAATAGGCAAGATGGTCCACCGCTATTACAGCTTGTCTGATGGCCTGAAACGCCCTATTGCAGACTTGTGTCCAGATGAATTTCTGACCCTGCTTCGTTAGCTCTCGAAGCTGTGTGCTGACCGTGGCAAAGTCTTATATGTATCGAGCACAGTAGCTGGCAAGGCCAAGAAATGACCTCACTTCTGCGTAGTCTGTTGGAGGATTCTCTTTTTCCAGCGACTCTACCTTGTTGGAGTCTGGTCTCATTCCTTTCTTGGAGAAGATATGTCCGAAGTACACCAGTTAATTTCTCCCTAGTTCGTACTTATCTTCATTCAGCGCTAGGCCTGCTTTTTCCAGATGCAGGCATACTTCCTGCAACACTCTGTCATATTCTCATCTGATCGACCAAATACCAAAATGTTGTCACTGTAGTTTAAGCTGTTCTTTACTGGCCTTATTACCTGCCTTATGGTCTCCTGAAATATTTCTGCTGCCGATGAGAGGCCAAAACTCAGTAGTTTGTAGCGAAACAGGCCCATGTGTGTGGAGAATGTGGTAATGTACCTTGAATGTGGGTCACGCTCCAGTCGATATGCTTTGCACAGGTCCAGCTTTGAAAACAGGCACGCACCAGTGAGGCAGCTGATTATGTCATTGAGGTGTTGTCCAGGGTGTCTTTCCCTTTCAATCGTTGTATTTGGTATCCTCATGTCTACACATATGTGAATCTCGGAATTGTTCTTCTTTGGAACTGCCAATATTGGCGACACCCATGGGGTCGGCCCGTCCGCAGGCTCTATTATGTCTTGGCTCAGCAGGCTTTGTATTTCCTCTTGTACCTGTGGCTGCAGGTGTATCGGCACTCGTCGGTGATGCTGAGCCACAGGTTTTATGTCCTCATTGATGTGCAGTGTTATTTGCTGTCCTTTTAGTTTGCCTAGGCCTTGTAGTATTGCCGGATAGTCTCCCTGAATGTTCAGTTTCTCTGACGAGGTACGTCATTGCAAGGAGACCCATCACCTACGCCGTGACGTTGCTTAGCAGACATGTTGCTGGAATGCCTCCCTGTAGCACATGTATTTCTTATTTGCTTGACCTGTCTTTGTACATCAGTGTCTCTGTAAACTTCCCCATGTTGACCACTAATTTCTTTGAGCCCCAGGAGAATACATCAACAGTGGACGGTGATAGTGGTGGTTTTATTTTCATCTTTTCATATTCTGATATACACATTAAGTTGCCTGTGACCCGCTATCTAGCATGAATCATGTGCTGTCTCTTACTACATCAATGTCCACGGTCGCTTTTTTCTTTACCTGATGTTTCTCTATTAGATTAATGAGCTCTCGCTCTCTGTCTTCCACAGGGGCATCGGACATCAGATATAGTCGTTTCACGTTCTCATGTACTGCTACTCCGTCTGATTCAGCTGAGGAACTGAGATTTGCCGTTTCCATGTGCCTGGCATATCTGTTCGTTGCTGTCCGTGGTTTTCCTAGTCTTCCTCGCTCAATTTTAAATTGTGCACCCATGCAGGCGCTTGCAAAATGATTCTCTGTTGCATTTCCTGCATTTCTGACCCATTGCTGGGCATGCACCGACGTATGGAAACTCGAGTCCGCTACTATAACATTTTCTATCATGCGGTATTCTTGGCAGTAGCGCAGTGTTTTCTTTCTTCCTGTTGTTTCCAGTCATGCAGTTAGTTTGTTCTATTCTTCTTTCTTTTCCCAGTTCCATCTGCCTTGCATATCTTGTTGATCTCTCTTCCCCCCCGAGCCGTGGTCAGAATTTTCTCTAGCGAGGTCGGTTCCTTCAGAATTTGTGTGTGGAATTCCACAGACTGACAGCCTTCAATGATGCGCAGTCGAATTGTTTGTGCGTTGTCAAACTTATCGAATTCGTAGTATGTGACCAATTTACGCAGAGTTGTTGGAGGACTCCTCTGCTCGTTGGCACGCGGTGTTGAAGGTGTACCTTTCGAAATCAATGTTTCTTTGCTGGTCAAACTTGTCTGTGAGGCACTTTATCAGTCCCTTATATGTTGCTGTTTGATCTTGGGGAAATGTTATTAGCAGGTCTTCCACTTCATCCCCTACTAGGTTTAAAAATAGATCTGTGTGTTTGGTTTCTACGATTTCTGTGGCGCGCATGTATCGTTCGAATTGGCGAATCCTTCTTTCCCATCTGATACCGATCTATGGTTCAGATAGGCTGAATGGAAGTGGACTGCGAAAAATTGCTTGTGTACTGTTCTTGTTACTTGCTGGTTCAACCACTGTCTTGACGTGCACCTCTGGTTTGAGCGTACTTCTTTTTCCTGTTAACACTGTACTTTCCTCCTTTATTTGTCTTTTATTTTCTGCTCTTTATTCTTTCCTTTCGTTATATCTTCCTTTTCCTGTTGTTTTTCTTTTAATTCCCTTTTTTGTATGCTTTTAAAGTTTGCCTGAGTTTAAAATGGACGCCGGGCCTTCCTCGCTGCTTATTGGCTGAGTCTGCCTGACCTATAAATGTCCGTGGGTCTTCTGGTGTCTTCGCCTGACCCCCAAATGGCCGTCGTATTCGCGTGAGATTTCTTTGAATTTGCGCGTGATGCTGCAGTCTTTCTTGATTCGGTGGGTGGCTGGGGCACAAGCACAGTCGGGTGCACCTCTTTAAATTATACGCACAATGCTGACGCTAACAGATGGTTGCACGGCTTGATGTCAGGCAGTCAGGGGCCTCTTACCGCTTTTCACTGCGGCCGGGGTGGGCTCCTGCGCTGTTTCGTTTTTCTTTTCCTCAGCACTCGGACCAGGGTGGGCCCCTGGCTCCACTTTTTCTTGTAATCGGGTGGCTTCGGATGCGGCCATTCTTCTCCTGTTCATCGCGGGCTCCTGGCTCCAACACTCTGTCACGAAGGACTTGGGCTCACGCTTCTGCGGCATATGTTCTAATCTTATATTTGCTATAGCTGCTGCTGTTGCCCACTTGTGCCCTCGTCGTCATGCCCTCCCCACTCCCCTGACCGGAAGTGGTGTCCGGTTCTTGTCCCCTCCCCACCAGTCGGGTACAGGGTCCTAATGCCCCTTCACCCAGGTCACGACACCATTGACCTGATTACTCAAAAGTCATATCCACATTCGGAAAAATGATCGAATCTTAACCAATCAAATTCTGTTCTTGGCTTCTCACATCAGAGCTTTATTTCATCACATCTCCAACTGGCTGCCTAAATCCCTTTCAGAAGTGCATTCCCACATCTATCACGTTTGTATTCACTCTCATAGTGAGCCATATCACACCAATCAACAGATGTATAAATGGGATGTGCAACTCTATTTGCACAGTTGTAGTTCTAGTTTTGTTGCTTTGGTTTATGCACCTAATCATCAGATTGTGCTCATGCCTTCTGTTGTGATTAGCAATGGGGCTTGTATTACATTTTTCATCAGTTACAGCATATTTTACTACGTTCTTTCTACTTGAGAATATAGAAAGAAAATCATCATGCATTGCTATTTTACAATCTTGTCAATTAGGAACAACTAATAGAATGGGCAATCATTGTTTAAAAATATAATCTGTGCATCTTTGTTATGCTCATTGTTATTATTTTTCACCATCAAACTAAGGCACTTGTGTCTGTGTGTGAGTGAAGTTTGTACTTCCGGTGCCTGTGTTGTTCATATCATGTTTGATAGGAAAATGGATGCAGCTGCTGCCCAGGCTATGTCTGTTTTGCATAAGTGTGACTTGCTGTACCTGATTTGTATGTATGAAGAAAGAGTTAACTGTTGTATCCCCTCTTTGTGTGCCAGGGAAGCTTTCACTGGTGTGCTTTTGATGTAAGTGCATATATGTGTGTGTGATGGAAGCTTGGACTGATGTCTATGTTGTTTCTCTTCTTTGCTGTGAATGTTTTTTTTAAAAAATGGGTGTATTGTGGTGTAATTTTCAGCACAATTTATGTGATAAAGAACCAAAAATACAGTTTTTATAAGCATTGATAAGGAATTGTTTACAAGGCTTTGTCTGTGTTTTTCTTCCTCATCCTACTAGTTTAAAAGAAGCGAGCAATCACTGACCATATTTAAAATATGGAGAATGGTATTTTCACCATCTTTTTCCTACCAACTAAAGACCGAAGTATGGTGCTATTTAATGATGCTGCGTCATACCGCTTGTTTTCTATTATTCAAAGAAAATATCCAGCACTTTGTTTTTGTTTAGTGTCTGCCGTCCTGCAGGGATTTAAATGGGCCAGGTCCCTCTGGGTCTCAGGCCTAAGCGTAATTAAAAACAGAGAGTGAAGTGGGTCCCTGTTGGACCCTATATTCATATGCTTAACTTTACAGGGGAAAAAATCCTAATGGTTTTCTGAACAATTAATAAAAAAAAAGTTAAGGCAATCCATTTAAGTGATTTAGTTCCTGTTTCTAAATTGCGTTTCATTTAATCTACATGCCCTAAGCGTGCTAGCTGTTTCCCAGATGCTGCACACCCAAAAGCTTATAAGGCCCCAAAGGCGAGACCTATTGGCTATGCCAATACTTGTTTAATGGGCCATGATAGAGAGCTCTGGAGTTCAGGCCACAGGTAGTGCACGTTTCTCACAGTGCCTGTCAAGCCCACATTGCACGGAGTAGCGGTCACGCTAGCAGGCAGCATTCTAAATTATGGGGAACTAAAGAAATAGTCACTAGCACACCGGTTTTAATGGTTCTCAAACTAATCATTTGGTGAAACAGATACTACTCTGCCTTTTGCGTGCTACTCAGTATCATAGGGTCCCTGTCCCTAGGTTGTCTAAATTGAAGAATGTATGTGCAAGACTTGCCTTCTAGACCTGACTGAGAGCACATCTGTGATGAATCTTATTCCAATTACAAATTCAAATTCTATGGCAGGACCGGAGGCTTCGGATTATGCCTTCTTCCTTCGCTTTATTCCTTACAGCAGCAGCAACAGTGGCAAAAAACTACACTTCCCATGAACACTTGGGAAACAAAAAGTCTTATCGCGAGTCCTTCGTCTGTGACCGCACTCTGACCAGCTCCCATAATGCACTCCTGCTGTCTCCTCTTCCTCTTTCTTCGTTGCTCAGCTCAAGATAAGTGTTTTTTCTCTTCTCTCCTGGGTTTTGGGGGTTTTAGACATTGCGTTCATTAGTTGTGTGTTAAGCGCTTGCATGACATTCATTTTCAGATTCCCCCTTCTAATCGCCGGACGCTTTGGAATGCTTAACGTGATTTTTGGCCTAGTTGCAAGTGCGGTGTGGTCCTTCCACCGCCAGGTGGCAGTAGCTCCTCTCTGTGGTCAGCGCGAGTGTGAGGCATTTCCCACAGCGTTTTTTCGTGCGCTGCCCACAGAGAGCCTGTCCTGCCTCCTGCCACCCGGCCAGACACCCTGGGAGGTCGGATTTTCCTGTTTTTTTGAGTGAAAGAACGCCCTGGTGGGTCTGTATTTGATGGCTTTGACACCCTGCGGGGTCGCATTGTGCACCAGTCTGTTGTGGTGTGGTGGGGCGCTTTCCCGGGTGGTGCCCTGTGATTGAAAGGGCTGAAGCGTCCCCAGGGCTTGTCCCTTCCATTGTATGCCTGCGCGCCACCAACATTTGTCTGGGCCCCCTCCCAGCTTTAAGTTGCTGCCCGAGAGGGTTCCCTTGACTTCTGCTGTCTGCAGCTCCTGTGTGCCTGTGGAGCATTATTTAACTCTTGATGCAGGTGGAGCAGGGCCAGTACCCACAGGAGGACCCTCTTAACTACTTCCCCTGGGATGATGATTTTTATTAAGCGGTGGACGACTCTATTTACAAGGCCATAGACCAGGCCTTGATTCCCCTAGAGCAGCACCTTTCTGCACGGTTGGATGAGGCCTATGCGAAGCTGACAGTCCTTATTCCCACTCAGGCCCCAGCGTCCTCCCCGCCCCCCTCCCCATCTAGCAAGAAGCCATGCACTGAGGGGGTAGACGTAGAGGCATTGGTGCGTGTTAAAAGAGCCTTTTTGGGGCAGGAGGTTCCCCAACTGGTCCCATTGCCCCAGGTAGATAATTTTCCACCGACCCCTTGGACCGCGTTCCCTGAACCACGGGATGATGGGGACTACCCGGACACGGATGAGGAAGCTTGCTCCTCTAGGTCATGGCTTCCTACCAAGACTTCTGTCTCGGCTTCCTACCAAGACTTCTGTATCGGCGGGGCCATCTGACATGTTGGACCCTGACGATATCACCCACCCTCTGTCTTCAGACTGGCTGCCCGGGGACTAAGTGGCCCAGTATGTTGAGAGCAGTCTGCGCAAGCCAGTAGATAAGGACGCTCGCAGCCGCCTCAGGGCGCCGTGCCCACACCCCACCTTAGAAGGGAAGGTGGCGTTGACTCCTGATATTGACTAGAAAATTGTGAACTTTGTGAGGGACCCTAGAAAGGGTTTAGACCGCTCATGGCGTAACTGCCAAGACAAGCTGCTGGATGCGGTAGGGCCTATGACCCAAATTTTGTATAAGGCCAAGGAGGCCAATGTGTTGGGGGATCTTATCTCCCTGGAGGTTCTCTCCAATTGGACGCAGTGGGCCATTGTGTTCCTCGGGAACGCCAAATGCGCTCTCTCGACAGAGAGATGGAGGTCCTTCCTTATTAAAATCGACCCTAAGCTGGGTAACCTTGACTCTTCTGAGGCCGGTGCGGTGGCTCAGGGGGGCCTGTTAGGGGACCCTTTCGTCAAAGAATTGGGCAAGTTTGTGGCAACCGTCACTTTCTGGACAGGACACAGTCAAACATCAAGAAGGTCTTTGCCCCATGGGTTTTTAAAAGGGCCGGACGCGGCAGGGGCCGCTCGTTCAGCCGTGGCAACAGCTCCGATTGGGGGCAAGGCTCCGGTTGCGGGCAATTCCAGGACAACGTCCGCTTCAATAACTTCTACCCGACAGGAGGGCAAAGGTTTCGTGGTCTAGGAGACCACAGAGGACAGCAGCAGGGTGCGGGATGAGGTGAGTGTGCTGCCCTCGGCAAGCTTGTGGGTAGAGGGGCGCTTGGCGCAGTTCTTCAAGGCTTGGGTTTCCCTTACAAGCGATGCTTGTGTGTTGCAGACGTTCTAGGGCTTCCAGGTGGGGTTTCATGGCCGTCCGTGTCAGCTGTATCGCCCCCACTCCATTACTTTCTCGCAGCAAGATGCAGATTTGGTGCGCAAAGAGGTATTCGCCCTCCTCTAAAAAGGGGCGGTTTGATAAGCGCGTGAGCACCCAGGGGGTTTTCTCAGCAATCTCTTTTTGGTTGACGGTGGCCGGCGGCCAGTCATCAACTTGAAAGAATTCAGCGAGTGGC
Source organism: Lissotriton vulgaris (assembly GCF_964263255.1). Lineage (NCBI taxonomy): Eukaryota > Metazoa > Chordata > Amphibia > Caudata > Salamandridae > Lissotriton > Lissotriton vulgaris. The sequence continues at coordinate 18,455,695 of NC_141686.1, read as the reverse complement.
TGGTGTACCGCCATTTCAAAAAGGAGGGTATTCACCTCCTGCGAGATGTGTTCCGTCCGTCCGATTGGTTGATCAGACTCGACCTAAGGGACGCATACCTGACGGTGCCGATTTTTCCACCTCATCGGCGTTTCCTTCAATTCAGGTGGGACTTTCAAGTTTACAAATTCACCACACTCCCTTTCGGACTCTCTTCTGCTTCAGAAAGGTGCTTTGGCCAATAGCGGAGTTCTTGCGGGGGTGGGGTATGAGGATGATCGTTTACCTGGACGATATGCTGTTCATGGACCAGAGCCCCAAGCGGCTGTCGTCCCAGTTGCAAACTGCAGTCAACCTCTTTCAGGGGTTGGGTTTCGTTATCAATGAAAAGAAGTCCCTTTTGGTTCCCGTCCAACGTGCAACCTTTTTGGGGTTCAGCATAGACTCCGTGTCTTCCACCCTGAGTCTTCAGCCAAGAAGATGGCAAAGATCAGGCACGAGCTATGCCAGACTTTAGCAAAAACTCAGATATCTGTCAGTTGGTGCGATTGGTCGGTCTCCTTTCATCTTCCATTCAAGCCATATTCCCGGGTCCCCTTCATTATCGAGCCATGCAACGTTTGAAGGCATATCACCTCAGGAAGGGCCTAACATACTCTCAACTGATTCCGTTGTCAAAGGAGGTGAGATACGAAATGCAGTGGTGGCTCACGAACATGGAGGCCTGGAATGGCCATGCGATATTCAGTTCAGCCCCGACATAGTTATAGAGACGGACGCCAGTCGCTCCGGATGGGGGGGTGCCAGGTGCGGGGATTTTTCCACAGGTGGCGCCTGGTCCACTCACGAGCAGTCGTTACACATCAACAGCTTGGAGTTGCTAGCAGCGTCCTTTGCTGTTCAGTGCTGGACGAAGGACAGGGTGCAGTCGTGTATCCTCCTCAGGATGGACAATGTCTTGGCGGTCCGGTATATCAACCATCTGGGGGTACCAGAGATGCTAGCGCACCTGGCCAGGGACTATTGGCACTTTTGCCTGGACCATCAGGTATCGGTCACAGCGGAGTATCTGCCGTGTCGGCAGAACGAGGTGGCCGATTGGCACTCCTGACACCTTCTGAATGCCAGTGTGTGGAATCTGTACCCTCAAATATTCTCCTTACTGTCGGAGATGTCGGGTCCCTTCACAGCGGCTCTGTTTGCGTCGCGTCTAGACCATCAACTCCCGAGAGTCTTCAGTTGGCGCCAGGACCCACTGGCGGAAGCTACAGATGCTTTCCTCTAGAATTTTTCAAACGAGCAGGGGTATGCGTTTCCCCAGTTTTCCATGAGAACGTGAGTGTCGGCGTTGCTGCGGCGTCAATTGGCAGAGGTAGTGTTGATCACGCCATGGTGGAGGTCTCAAGTTTCGTTTCCGGTTCTACTGGAACTTTCCTGGGATTTTCCAATCCTACTCCCCCACTCTCCTCGCATTCTGCTCAATCCCTACCTGATTCCCCACCGGTTAGTTCAGGAGGGATCACTGAGGCTGATGGCCTGGAGGATCTCCGGCGTCCCTGGTCGCTCCCAGGCCTTTCGGGAAAAGCTGAAGACCTGCTCTCCAAGGCGTGGGCAGATAGCTCGACGAAGAGATACAGGTCAGCCTGGCATAGATGGCGTCGTTGGTGTGTGTAACGGGATTTTGATCCCGTGGGGGTAGATGTAGTTCACGTACTTAATTTCTTGCCGAGTTTGGCTGAGGAGGGTCTGGCCTATCGGTCAATCAACACCTTTCGTTCGGCAATCTCGGCTGGTCATGTGGTAGTGCAGGGTTCCCCGGTAGGTGAACATCCCTTGGTGTGCCGGCTCCTGAGAGGGATCCGCCTCTCGCTGCACCCGGAGCCACGCTACTTGGTCCTCTGGAACGTGAACAGAGTTTTGAACCGCTTTCTTTCTTGGCAACCGAATAGGTTTCTTTCTCGTAAAGAGGTGACAGCCAAATTGGCAATGCTGCTGTGCCTGGTTTCCTGCAGGCTGGTTTCGGATGTACGAGCCTAGACATTTCTGCCAGAGTTTTTTCCCCGAAGGAGTGTCCTTCACGGTGAGTAGACAAACTAAGTCCAACAGAAGGGTTATTTCATATCCAACTTTTCCAGATTCCCCTAAATTGTGTGTAGTGCAGTCCCTCCGTGCTTATGAAGACATGACTGATGATACCCGAGCTCCATGCGAAAGACAGCTTCTCATTGCCTTACGTAAACCGTACAGGGCTGGTTCATCCCCAACAATTGCCAGGTGGGTGCGTTGGGTAATGCAGGAGGCGGAGATTGATACTAAACAATTTGGTGCTCATTCAGCAAGAGGTGCGATGGCCCCTAAAGCTTTCGCCCTAGGGGCAAGATTTTAGGATCTGATGCGAGCGACCGATTGATCCTCAGATTCCACCTTTAAGAGGTTTTATTTTAAACCTGTGTTGGAGGTGGCAAGGCTAGTTGTGGTCAAGCTTTGAACTGGCATAATCCGAAGCCTCCGGTCCTGCCATACAATGAAAATTTGCCTAGCCTTCATGCTGTAAGTTTCAATTCTATTAAGGACTCGGAGGCAAGGATTATCCCCCCATGACTTACAAGAAGTGGACCCTCCCCGTAAGAAATGTAAGTAAATCATTCATGTGCTTTTTCAGCTTAATTATGAGTGATGTTGTTTTGTACTGCTTTCTCTCCATGCAACATGTTCTCCTGATTAAGCTTCTGCCTCTGACGCTGCCTCTTTTGCAGGAATGACGGTCGGTCCAAAACAGGATGCGTGAAAATGAAACATGAGCTTCGCACGAAGGAAGAGGAAGAGGAAACATCAGGAGTGCATTATGGGAGCTGGTCAGAGCGCGGACACAGACGAAGGACTCCCGCTAAGACTTTTTGTTTCCCAAGTGTTCATGGGAAATATAGTTTATTGTTACTATTGTTGATGCTGTAAGGAATAAAGCGAAGGAAGAAGGCATAATCCTCGCCTCCGAGTTCTTAATAGAATTGAAACTTACCAGCACGAAGGCTAGGCAAGTTTTCATTGTTACACACGACTTAAACTTAAATATAAAGAAACACAAATGTAAGTATTCATTTGTGTCTCAATAGGGTTATTATTCTGGTTTTCATTGATAATTGTTCTTCCATATATTACACATTAAGGTTGTGTTAAATCAAGTCATTACTTCATGACTTTCACAATGCATCAATTAATTGTTTCTGTCAGTACATGCGATGTAACATAAATTTTGTTAACATAGAAACATAATTGCCGGCGATTGGTGATGGTTGGCCCGATGCATTTCGGGACGTCCTGTCCCTACTTCAGGGGACACTTTAATTTAAGCAATAATGAGAATATTTCAATGCAAATACATTCATTGTAATACCAATATTCAGCATATGCATAATTTAATGGGTGTATTCTACATAGCCGTCTAAAGTGATCTAACCACTCAAGTAAACAAACTCCTGAGTGTTCATGCAAACCAAGTATGACTTCCTGTACTGCCTAATGCAGTAGGGCAACATGTGCCTTTAAGAAATCAGCCAGGTTGTATGTCTGTTTAGGGTAGTCAGCTCTGCACAGTATGCATTGTTTATAGTAGAAAATAGATGGTAATTGACTTTTGCAATTACTGTTCATAATGCTGTGAAATTAGAAGGGCGCAGCCCCTCAGGCCACCAATAGAAACCACCCCTGGGTTTAGGCAAATAGTTTATTTTGACAGGTTGATATTGCAGTTTAAAAAAGCACTACATGCTGCAGTGGCAGGGCTGGGACATGTTTAGGTCGAGCCTATAGTGGCAGTGCTCTGCGAGTCATGCATTAATGGAGTATGGAGTGGAAGCTCTGGAAGTTCCGCCTACTCTCCGCCCATGTTTTTAATTGTCTTGTCTAATTGTCTTTCGTAAATGCTGCCATCTAATTGATTGAGGCTTGTTAGTCCCTCCTTATTATGGCCAAGCCATCATTTGTACCCTCCCGTGGCTACTGGCCCCTTTTCTTCGAGTGTTGCACAGTACGGTATGTGTAACGTTATTCAGACTGTGAGCACTACTTTATCAATGCCTTCTCGCTCCCTTCTCACCCCTCTGCCTGCCTTCACTCCCATTTCCGTTCTCCCCCCCCCCCCAGTTGTCCTTGATGCAATGCAATAGGTCTTACGTAAATGCGATTCCTATTGCATTGTAAATGGTTGCTTAAGCTGATTTGCGCACAACGACACACCAAGCCGTACCCAGAAAAAATGGCAGAGTAACAGGCATGCATCTGGGATTGATTTCTGTTCCTCACCCATTTCCAGGCCATGAACATCATCTCTGCCTCCCCAGGGTTTCACTTGGCAGCAATGTGTGTGAATTCTCCCAGCATCAGGCTGTGCTCTGCAGTTGAGTTGAAACTCAGAACGGATAAATATCATGTTCTGTCTGCCGTCTCAGGGTAATTTGTGAGACTTCATTATCAAAGGCTGGAAAGAGAGAAACAAACGAAGATGGCCTTGTGGCTTGATCTGTATCTGGAGTACCACTTATGAATCTGGCGATTGCACATCATTTTCCGAGGGGCATCGCGTAGCTGGCTTGCCGCCTGAGAGCGTCTTGAGCAACAACAAACAGCAATAATGAATTTATGTTCCTTGGCAGGAGAAAATGAGAGGACAAAAAAGAATGGTTTAGGAGACTGTATGTATAGTTGTTAACTTTTAAAAAGCTGCGCAAGCTAAAAAATTAGTGGGCTGTGCTTATAAGAGTAGCTCGACCTCTACAATTCAAACAGTTCCCCTACAACACTTCTATTCCCCCAGGCAGCTGCCAGGCTTTGCCCAATGGCAGCTACCTCTTAACTTAGTTAGGCCTGAACACATAGTTGATACAGACACAATTCTACCAATGAGAATGCTTTCAACCCCTAGCTAGTCTCCAGGGTCTGGATGGAAATAACTGACTAAAGCGAGAGAATAAAATAATCCAGGATATAAATTCAGTCAACACGGTTCAAAATATTCCGATTTTCCCAGCCCCTGAACCTGTTGAAATAGGTGATCAATCTCCTGGTACTTCTCCCATCTCAACCTTTTCTACTGTTCCTTACGAGAAGGCCCTCTCGTGGACCATAGTGGGACTTAGGTCAAAGGATGGCTACTAATTTTGGGAAAATTCTCTTTCTAGGTACCATGTCAATGCCCTACAACAAACATGGGAGGCTAATGACTGTTTCTATTTAGATGGTATTGCTTAATTTTGTAAACATGCAATTCCTTCGAATATGGGATCAGTTAGTGGGGGGCCTGGGTTTAATGTTTTCACTCAAACTTACTTGTAAGACCCGAATGATTGAATGCCAATCACACCATGTTTTAGTAGTAGAATTGTCCTTTAAGAATCGTCATGCTCTGCTAGGTCTTTATTGCATTCACTTCCATATCTTGAGGAAAGACTCCGGGCACTGACGGGATCCCAGCAGACTTATATAAGGCTGACCCAAAGGTTTGGGCCAAGAGTTTAGCACACGTTTTTAATGCAGCATGTATACATGGTTTTCCACCATCCTGAGCTAGGGCAGTCATTGTTCCCATTTAAAAAAAGGGCGCACAGGATGACTCCGCATGTTATAGGCCGATCTCACTTTTAGACTCTGCTGCTAAAATTATGAGCAAAGTGATATTAGATCGCTTTATGACATGACTGGATCTCTTAAATGTCCTCTCTGATTTGCAATATGGCTTTAGGCCGGGCAAAGGGACCTTGGACCAATGTCTACAATTACATCTATTGGTAGGAAAATACACCATCGCCCTAAAGGGAATTTTGCATTTGGCTTTTTTGTATCTGACACAAGCCTTTGACAGAGTAAATGGATCCAAATTCTAGCCGATTTTAAGTGACTTGGTCTTGGACGCAGAGCTGGTGGCTTTGTTACATACTACTAATGAAAACAACACTGCTGCGGTCAGATACAATAGAAACGACAGTCTGCCAAAATCTTGGGCAGTGAAGAGAGGGGTACGTCAGGGTTGTATCATGGTCCCCCTGCTGTTCACGCTTTACATAAACAAGTAAGGGAATTCTCTAATAGCTAGCTGTAAAGATATCCCTAAGGTTGGTGTCAAGATGATCCCTGCACTCCTATATGCAGACGACACGGTCCTGCTTGCTATTACCGCCGTGGGTCTCCAATCACTTTTAGAGGGTGTTATAGTTTTTTTGGACTCTCTAGACATCTTGACAAATTTAAAAGTATCACACCATGTATATAGGCCCTTGAAAGCCCTTAAAGGCCAACTTTATTGTAAAGGGACCGAACTAACTGAAGTCCCAACCTTCCCCTATCTGGGGGTACTTTTTGATGAGTGCAGGTCTTGGCGTGCACATATTACACTAAAAAAGAACACCTTAATTTGGAGCGATGGGGGCTACACAAACTTTTGCTAAAAGATTAGGGTCAAAACCCTTCCCCCGCCCTAATGAAGATCTATAAGGAAAAGTGCATCCCTAGGGCAACTTATAGCTGTGATCTTTGGTGTTACAAGGAAGGAAAGGATATTCAGGGAGCTGAGGACAAGTTTATGCGTAAACCTTTGGCAGTCCTGCCCAATACTCCGGCATTTATATTACATGAAGGACTGTGTTGGTTTATATTTCGGATTTGATAGCGGTAGCTCCCCTGTTGAGTTGGTTGAGAGGCTGAGCCAGTCCCATTACTAATTTAAACCAATTGATAATTACTGATTGTGTAGTGCTGGAGATGCACATCCCTTGGTTAAGATATGTAATGGATCTGACAAAATAGCTCGGTTGTCTAGACCTGTAGCGCTAAATTCCTGGGCAAATGAACAATCAGAACCATTAAACAACAGTTGCCCCAGTATTGGAACTTTCATAGATTCCCATGCTTTTGTATCATTCCCCGTCGTCGGAATGGGAGTCTCAGTAACAAAAATACCATAGCAGTAGGTACAAAAGAGAAAGAAAAAGGCCTAGACCTCATTCCCTTTTGTAGCATATCACCCTCTTTTTGCAAAAGAGACCAAACTTAGGCATCAGCCAATCAGAAGTGCCTACCCCATAGAACCCTCCTGAAGGAACCTCAGAGCCTCAGATTTTCTACCGCACGTTGTGCTTAGGGAGTCTCCTTTGAGCTCTGCTCATTTCATCTCTTTTCAAAGGTTTTTTCTTCAAGTTTTCTCTTCAGAATTGTAAAAGGATGGCTGACAAGGAAAAGAAGAAGGCCCTTTTCAAGCCATGTTCCACCTGTGGCAAGAAAAGGTTGTTTATGGAGGATAAACATAAGGATTGTATCTATTGCCTCTATCCGGATCATAAGGCAGAGGACTGCAAGATCTGCCTCACTTTTTCTACCAAGACCCACCAGGATCGTGCTGGTAGACTTCTGACCTGGCTTCAGAAACAGAAGGAAAGGAAACACAGAGTTTCCAGTGACAGTGAGGATTCATCGTCAGCTGTGTCATCTAGAAGGTCAGTCAAAAGGGGTAGGGGTTCCCCCTCTCCTTCTGTGGAACATCCTTCCAAGGCCTCAAAAAAGCCCCCCAGAGAGTCTGAGAGCCTAGATCCAGGCGAATCTCCTCACCATATTGAAAAGGAGAGGGTAGGACCTTCTACACCTTCTAAGGGTTTGAAGACTGATCCAGCCTTCAAGAAACCATCTTCCCAATCTTCTGACAGGAGTTCTAAGTCTTCGTCGATGAAGGCGTCGTCGACGGAGGTTCCGTCTACGAAGAAATTGAAGCCAAAGTTAAAATTGGTTCCGTCGACGGGCTAGTGGACAGGACATAAGACAACGAAGGGATCGTCGTCGAGAAAGGAAGCGTCGACGACAGTTCCAACAGCGTCGACGGGAGGGTCACCGACGACGGCATCGTCGGCGAAGGCGCCGACGGCGAAGTAGACGACGAGAGTGACAGCGTCGACGATGACAACTTTAACGACGACGGCTGGAATGTCGACAATTTCATCGTCTATGACATCGACAACACCTATCTCGTCGTCAAGTGTACAAGCGTCCTGCACAGTACCATCGTCGACGGAACCGTCGACGATTTTGGCATCGGCGAAAAGGATTACTATTTCTGTCACAAGAATTACGCCGGAGATGACATCTCCGAGGAGAGTAACCCCCTTGCCACCAGTTCTGCTATTTGATGAAGAGGAGTCGGATGAGGATGATCAGGATTCATATAGCTACGCTAATAGTCCCTCTCAACTTCTGGTCAAGTGTCAGGAGACGGACTCTGAAGGAGGGTATGACCAGGAACATGGTTATCATCATCAGGCGGCCCAATCAACGCATTATTCAGGTCAAGATATGGTTACAGTACCATCTTCTTTCCTGCAGGACCTGCATAAGATGCTGCAGGACTACAAATCTAAGGCTACAAGGCCGGTTCCGGCTCCAGTAGCGCCTGCAGCACCTGTCTCGGCTCCTGCCTCAGCGGCTGCTCCTGAATTACCTGCTTAGGCGTCCCCTCAGCCACAGGCATCAATTCCGCAAGAGCCTTCCAGGCCTGCAGACAGCCATGATGATTCCTCAGATGAGGATCGTGATTCGGATCATGGAACTGATTAAACTACTGAATGGGATGAATACATCATTCCGGACCCTCCATCCCCATGTCCGGATCCGGTGGATTCCCCGCCAGCGGAAGTCGGGGGGTTTTCACCACCTGATGGAAAGAGCAGCTGGCAGGTTCAAGTTGGCTAGGCCTGCGGTGGCCACGGAATGTTTCTTGTATGACTTCAAGGAACCTTATCGGAAGCGGACAAGGTCCATACCTATAGTGCAACATCTGTGGGAAGAAGGCATTAAGGCTATGAAAAACCCAGCGACGGTGGTCCCTGTACTACCGCGTTTAGATAAAAAGTACAAAGCACCTGACGATGGACCAGCTGCCTTAACTGGCCACCCAAAACTGGACTCAGTTATTTCGCAAGCGGCGCAGAGGAAATCCCGCAACCACTCTGCTCCCTTAACAACTCCTCCGGACAAAGAAGGACGGAGATTGGACAATGCTGGAAAGAGATTCTCGTCGATGGTGAGTCTTCTGGTGCGAGCTGCCAATGCCCTGGCAATATTGTGCAGATACGACCGCCAGCTTTGGTGTGATGTCTCTCTGTTACTGGATCAGCTTCCTCCAGAATCGAAATCAGAGTCAAAAAAGATCTTACAAGAGGGGGAGGAGACTTCAATGGAGATCATTGACTGTGCCATGGACATTGCCACAACGGTGTTTCGTTCGTTGGCTGGGGCTGCAGTCCTTCGTCGCCAGGGGTGGCCGAAGGCAACCTGGTTTCGACCTGAGATCCAAAATAAGGTCCTAGATCTTTCCTTTGATGGGGAAGGACTATTCGGAAAGCTAATTGATGACACTCTCCAAGACATCAAAATAGACACTGAAACCGCCAGAACTTTGGGTACTCTTCAGTACCGCAAGACTCTGTTTAAAGGGTCCAGATGCAGAGGTACGAACCACAGAGGAGCCTATCAGTAACAGCGATATTCATCCTACGGCTCAGGTTCCCAGCAATACCGCCAGCCTTATCAACCGAGGCAGGGCCAATCCTCTAATTACTCAAGGCCTTACAACAAGGGGAAACAGGTTAGCCAGGGACGGGATACGTCCAAGCGACAATAGCGGCCTCCGGGCTCTTCCTACTGTTCCCTCCTCCAAGAAGTCATCAGTTGGAAGCAGGGTAACCAAATACCTTCGGAATTGGTCCAAGATAACATCGGACCGTTGGAAGCTCAACATCATTCGAAAAGGCCATACCTTGGAATTTACGCAAATCCCACCACCCAAGCCCCCTGCAGCCATTCCATCGAAACACCTGAGTCTTCTGCGGCTCGAAGTTCATCAGATGCTCCAGAAGGGGGCTATAGAGCCGGTTCCCTCCGACCAAAGAGGGCTAGGATTATATTCCAGGTTCTTCCTGGTAAAGAAGACGCTGGAGAAATGGCGCCCCATACACCTATCTCATCTCCCTGTCTTTCCAGATGGTCTCTCTTCAAGACATTTTGCGGCTGATCAGTCCGGGAGATTTCATGGCCACGCTTTATCTCGAGGATGCATACTTTCATGTACCGATTCACCCAGCACACAGAAGGTTTCTACGATTCACAGTAGCCAAGAGCCACTTTCGATTCAGGGTCTTACCCTTTGGTCTTTGCTCAGCCCCGAGGATCTTCACAAAGGTGCTGGCGCCAGTAGCAGCATTCCTGCGAAGGAACCATTTTCAAATCTTCCCCTACCTGGACGACTGGTTGCTGAAGGCCCCGTCCAGGGAAGCAGCGCGGGACGCTGTTCAGGCTTGCACAAACCTGTTTTGAAATCTGGGACTCACTTTAAACAAAGACATATCATCCCTGGTTCCGTCCAGAAAGGCACGTTTCCTGGGAGCCATCCTGGACTCAAAACTCTCAAAGGCTTTCCCAACCCTGGAAAGGCGGGAAAAACTGCAGACCTTGGCTCGGGACTTACAAAAAAGGTGTCTTTCAGTACGCCGCTACAAATCTCTGCTGGGGGTAATTTCATCATGCATACCTCTCATTCCTCACTGCAGACGGAGAATGCGTCCTCTGGAGGAACAACTAGACATCCAATAGAAACCGGTTAACGGATCATTCGACGACAGAGTGACTGTCACTCTAATGATGAGAAGAGCGGTCTTATGGTGGACAGATCATAGAAACTTGTCCCAAGGTCTATCCATCGTAAGCGATCCGTCTCCTCAAGTAGTAACAACGGACGCTTCATTGGAGGTTTGGGGAGCAGTGATGCAAGACCTACATGTCAGTGGCCATTGGTCTCCTCACAATCGACGGCTCCACGCCAATCTTTTGGAACTAAGAGCAATAAAACTGGCTCCACAAGCCTTTCTTCCTTGCCTAGGAGGTTCACAAGTGCTCCTCAGAACGGACAACACCACGGCCATGCATTATGTGAACAAGGAGGAAGGAACCAGGTCTCTCCCATTGTCGCAGGAAGCTCAGGAGATCTGGGAATGGGCGATCCTTCATGGAATGTCGCTGCCGGCAGAACACTTGCCAGGAGTTCTAAACGAAAATGCCGACAGATTGAGCAGGTTATCCTCGGTCAGTCACGAGTGGGAGCTGAACCAGCGGGTTCTGGAAGAGGTCTTTTACCAGTGGGGCAGACCAACAATAGATCTCTTTGCCACACCGACCAACAAGAAATGCCGGTCTTATGCAAGCAGGTTTCACCACCAAGGATCATTGGGGAATGCGCTTTCGATAGCCTGGTCAAGGACATTTGTCTACGTCTTTCCCCCCCATTCCACTGATCCCGAGATTGATCAGGAAGATCTAAGTGGAACCATGCAGGATGATCCTAATAGCCCCTGCTTGGCCGAGACAGTTCTGGTATACGGAGCTCCATCTGCTATCGCTAGCGCCTCCTCTTCCCCTTGAGGCCTATTCCAGATCTCCTCACAATGTCCGAAGGACAGGTTTGGCACCCAGATCCACAGTCATTACACCTGACAGCATGGCTCCTGAGCAGCGTGAATTTATGAATCTCCCCATCTCAAACTAAATTAACGAGGTCCTCTCCCAGGCGAGGGCTCCTTCCACGAACAGGACTTACCGCTTTAAATGGAAGAGATTTTGTATTTGGTGCAGGAGAGAAGGATTTGACCCCTTTACTTCAAAGCCTCATCAGCTTCTACCTTATCTTTTGTCCCTGGCTAAGTCAGGGCTGGCCCATTTTTCCATAAAGGTTCATTTGGCAACCATTTCGAGACACAGACGGTCTGGGTCTGGACCTTTGTTGTGGTCTTCCAGGATTGCTAAACAATTTCTTAAGGGCTTGTTCCAGGTATATCCACCAGTGAGGCCTCCGCCTCCTACTTGGCACCTAAATCTAATCCTCACTCAACTCATGAAAAGCCCATTTGAACCAATTAATCGTTCTGACATGAAGTTCCTTTCATGGAAATTGGCTCTCCTTCTTGCCCTCACATCGGCAAGACGTATTGGAGAATTGCAGGCTCTTACAATCCAGGAGCCTTTCCTACAATTTAAAAGGAATACTGTTATCTTGAGAACTAACCATAGGTTCATACCCAAGGTAGCCTCAGACTTCCACTTAAACGAGCCGGTTATTCTGAAAGCGTTCTTTCCTCAACCGGCTTCACCAGCGGAAAAGTCGCTGCATTCTCTGGATGTACAACGATGTTTAAAATTCTATTTGGATCGTACCAAAGGATTTCGGAAATCCTCTCAAATGTTTGTTGCTTTTGGTGGTCCAAGCAAAGGTCTCCCGCTGTCAAAACAGGGGATAGCAAGATGGATTACAAGTGCCATTCTACATTGCCATACTGCAGCAGGGAAACCACTGATTGGCAGGGTTCGGGCACATTCCACAAGATCAGTGGCTTCTTCAACAGTCCTCTTTGCGGGGGTGCAGATTAAGGACATTTGCAGAGCTGCTACCTGGAGCAGCGTTCACACCTTTACTAAGCATTACTGCTTGGAATCCTTACAGCAAGACGATGCGGCAGTGGGCCAGGCTGTCCTGAGGAACCCCTTTCAATAATTGGTGAGCTTTCCCTTCTATCCCACCTTCCGTTATTTTACACATTTTGTATCTTTGTCATGTTGGCTGTTACATTATATTTATTACACAACATGTGTTTTTTATTGCTAACTGCTTGCTACTCTGATACAAAAGCATGGGAATCTATGAAAGTTCCAATACTGGGGCAAGAAAACAAGTTACTTACCTGTAACTTTGGTTCCCCAGTATTGGTAACTTTCATAGATTCCCGTGCGCAAACCCACCTCCCCGAAGAAAGCTCAGCCTACAGCAAATATGGTGACTGTTACACAACGGCTACGAAAATCTGATTCTCTGAGGTTCCTTCAGGAGGGTTCAATGGGGTGAGGCACTTCTGATTGGCTGATGCCTAAGTTTGGTCTCTTTTGCAAAAAGAGGGTGATATGCTACAAAAGGTAATGAGGCCTAGGCCTTTTTCTTTCTCTTTTGTACCTGCTGCTATGGTATGTTTGTTACCGAGACTCCCATTCCGACGACGGGGAATGACACAAAAGCATGGGAATCTATGAAAGTTACCAATACTGGGGAACCAAAGTTACAGGTAAGTAACTTGTTTTCTTCCTGGACAAGCGCCATGGCCTTGGGGAGGAAAAGGAGCTAGCAAGAGAAAATTATACTTTATCCCTGTGCAACCAAATCCAACCGTATTTACTCGTCGTCGGTAATGCCTTTCATCGCTTTGTGCTTACTAGATTCCGACTGGATTTGGTTCCCTGGCTTTTGGCTGTCCCCCAAGCTTTTAAAAAACCTGGTACCCTAAAACTTTGTTCTTGCTACAACTTCTCTGAGAAAGATACCTTACATTTGACTTGTTTCTGTGATTATTATTTCTCACTGCGTAAAAGGTTTATATTTCCATTAGTGAGAGATTGTCATATTAAGTTAGGCCCACTTTGTTGTACCTCCAAATGTTATCTTCCCCTATGGTCTGTTTCGGGGTTGCAAGTTTCTTAACAGGAGCCATTAGGTGTAGGAAAAGTTTGTTCTATAGCAGCCACCTATCTTTTCCTGTTTTGATAATAGGGCCCATCTCATGCTAATATTGGTATTTTCATGATACACTGTCCTTTGTACTTAGCCTTAGCACTTTGCACTTTACATGATGCTTTTCGTCTCATTTAACAACTTGAATGTTGCTCTTTTATTGATATCAAGAATATTTCTATTTTAAATCTTTTTAAAGGTTTTAACACTTGTTGATGAAATGTATCCTTTTAACATGTTCACTATTATGGCATTGAGTTGCCGGATAAAGTACCTTTTGATTGATTGATTGAGAGGAATCATTTCCAGGCTTGGTTGTTACTCAGTTTTACAAGCTCCTTCCTGTAGTTAAAGTTCCCATGATTACACAGTTCCCTGAACAATTCATTTTGTAGCTCAGTTCACTTTAGGAGTGCCGATAAATGTCTAAAATATAAATAAAAGTATATCATTGCTCAGTAGGCAAGCCTCCGCTATGGATGCCTGTCATTATGTTACATATGTGCCAAAGACCAAATGTTTGTGCAAGCACTGGGGGAAGAGGTGTTGCACAGCGGCCAGGGCGATTGACACTGGACGCTGGAGATCAATTTTCAATCCCTAGCTCTGGCGGCAGGGGTCTGCCCAGCACCATGTGACTCTGGGCAATAGCTTGTTTTATCTTCCCAACGGCCCTCAGCGCCGAGATACCCCTTTGGAGGCGATTCATATGCTATAAAGGTAAAAGGAAATGTATTTGAGCTTGTAAAGCGCACTGCGACCTGTAGGTTTCCTGGCGCTGTATAATGCTGGGGAACCCGTCCTGGCTTTCCCTGTGCGATGGCCCCTATTGGGCACCCCCAAGGTGAAGCCAGGCATCCCCGGCGTTGATGGGGCCGTTTGTGGAGATTAAGCAAGCTATTGCCCAGAGTTGCTGAGTGGAACCCATTCTTAGAGTGACACCGAGAAGAGATTTATTGAGCCCGCTGACATTGGCCCAAACACTCTGCCGCGTCGGGAATTGAACCCTGGTCCCGGGCCGTCCTCTGCTGTACAGTGAGTGCCGAAGCCTTCAGGGTTATTTCAACACAGCACTGGCTAGACATAATACATATTCAGCTGTGGCCAACTTTGGGTTTTAGGCGCGATTAATAATGCACTACACAGAGCACGAGTTACACACTTGATGAATATTCGCATACAGAGGGTTGGTGCAGGAGATGATGTGATCCATTTCTGCTGAACTCAAAGGTATGGGCCCGCCCTTCTAAACCCAAGTCACTCCCCCAGGTCACTCCCCACGCCGCTCGACCCCTCCGAGACCTGAGGACTGACAAAGGTTCGCCGCTGGTGTGCTCCGGGTTGTATTCCTGTTGTAATCTATTGTCGCTCTTGTTTTACTCTACCCACTGCTTATTTCTTTGGTCTCTTGGCGCTCCCTGTGCGCCCCTGCCCCTCTGTGCCCCACCCACTCCCCGCTTCCCACCGCTGCTCCCCCGCGGCCCGCCAGCTTTTTCCTTCTGTCCGCCCATTGGCCGCCCTGCTCCTGCCTCCCAGCTGCCCCTCCCTCCCACTTGGCCTCTTATGGAGGTCGCGCGGCGCAGGTGAATGGGACCTGACCCCATGTCACTCCCCACGCTGCTCGACCCCTCTGAGACCTGAGGGCTGACGAAGGCTTGCCGCTGGTGTGACCCGGGTTGCATTCCTTTTGTAATCTGTTGTCGCTCTTGTTTTTCTCTATCCACTGCTTATTTCTTTGGTCTCTTGGCGCTCCCTGTGCGCCCCTGCCCCTCTGTGCCCCACCGCTCCCCGCCGCTGCTCCTCCCCTGCGGCCCGCCCCCTTTTTCCTTCTGCCCGCCCACTGGCCGCCCCGCTTTCGCCTCCCAGCTGCCCCTCCCTCCCACTTTGCCTCTTATGTAGAACCCCTGGCCCCAGCCGAAGCCAGGGCACCCGACTGAGATACGACACCGCCACCCTCATCGCACTCAACACCTGCCGCCTGCCACCAAGCCACCCCGAGGCGCACCCACGGACCCTTCACCTGCTAAGCCTGCAAATTCACATGCCTCCGAAACGGCACCCCGCCCACCGAACACAGCAACGACAACAACAACCACCTCAAGTGCATCTTCCTCAACACCCGCTCCGTCCACAAACACGCCGTCGAACTCTGGGAACTCCTTGATACAACAGCACCAGATATCGCCTTCCTCACGGAAACCTGGATGAACGCCTCCTCGCCCCCCGACATCGCCATAGCCATCCCGGACGGCTACAAAATCACCCGGAAGGACCGCGTCAATAAAACTGGAGGAGGAATCGCCATCATCTACAGGAACACCATCAGCGTCACGACCGACGCCGAAGACACACTCCCTGCTGCCGAACACCTACACTTCCAGGTCCACACCGACCCCCAGACCACCCTCAGAAGAACACTCATCTTCAGACCCTCAGGCCCACGGACACAATTCAGCGAAAGCATTGCCGACTTCATCAGCCCACACGCCCTAGCCTCACCAGAGTACATCCTCCTAGGGGGACCTGAACTTCCACCTGGAGAAAAACAGCGACAACACCATCACCCTGCTCAACAACCTGGCCAACCTCGGACTCAAGCAACTGGTGGACACGCCCAACCACCTCGTTGGCCACACGCTCGACCCCATCTTCTCCGCCAGCAACCACGTCTCCTTCAGCCACTCCACCGGACTACACTGGACCGACCACAGCTGCATCCACTTCACCTTCAAGAAGACCACATCCCACGCGCTACAGATCCCCCGTAGATGCTGGACCAAAGTCACCACAGACCAGCTGACCACATCGCTAAGCCAGAACCCACCTGGCGACACCCCTGACTCCAACGACGCAGCACACAATCTCGCATAGTGCATTACCAACTGCGCCGACGACCTCGCTCCACTGAAGAAACCCCCAGGCAAAACCAGCAACAGAAAAACCTCATGGTTCACAGATGCCCTCCAAAGCGCAAAGAAACCATGCCGAACCCTCGAAAAAGCTTGGCGCCACAAAGGGACATCAGAAAACGCCACCCGCAAATACCACCAGATGAACCGGCACCACCAAAAGGATATTGTTCAAAGAGCGGCTGGACAACAACACCCACAACAGCAAGGAACTCTTCAGCATCGTCAAAGAGCTCTCCAACCCCAGCGCCAGCAACTTCGACGTCACACCATCACAAGACCTTTGTAACTCCCTCACCACGTTCTTCCACCGCAAAATCACGGATATACACGACAGCTGCGGACCCCAGACTCCGCCCCCAGCCACCAAACCAACGACCCCCACCACCAGCCTCTGCGCATGGACCCCCATCAGCACTGAAGACACCAACCATGTCATGAACACCATCCACTCTGGCTCCCCCTCTGACCCATGCCCTCATCATATCTTCAACAAAGCCGACACCATCATCGCACCCCACGTCTGGAACGTCATCACCTCAGCCACCTTCCCTGAAAGCTGGAAACACGCAGAGATCAACGCCCTTCAGAAGAAACCAACAGCGGACCCTAAAGACCTCAAGAACTTCTGTCCTATCTCTCTTCTCCCCTTCCCGGCTAAAGTCATTGAGAAGACCGTCAATAAACAACTGACTGCATTCCTCGAAGCAAACCACTCGCTCGACCCATCCCAGTCAGGATTTTCGAGCCAACCACAGCACCAAGACCGCCCTCATCGCAGCCACCGATGACATCAGGACCCTGATGGACAAGGGAGAGACAGCCGCTCTCATCCTCCTGGACCTCTTGGCAGCCTTTGACACCGTCTGCCACCGCACCCTAATAACCCGCCTCTACATCACTGGGATCCAAGGAAAGGCCCTGGACTGAATCACATCGTTTTTCTCCGACAGAACCCAGAGAGTCCGCCTCCCTCCCTTCCAGCCGGGGCCACCAGGATCATCTGCGGCGTACCCCAAGTCTCCTCACTCAGCCCAACACTCTTCAATATCTACATGAGCCCCTCGCCACCATTGCACGCAAACACAACATCAATATCATCTCCTACGCCGACAACACCCAACTGGTACTCTCCCTCACCAAAGACCCTCTCACCGCCAAAACCAACTTCCAGGACGGAATGAAAGATATCGCAGAATGGATGAAGCACAGCCGTCTGAAGCTCAACTCGGACAAGACGGAGGTCCTCATTCTCGGACAATCCCCATCCGCCTGGGATGACTCCTGGTGGCCCACGACGCTGGGCACCGCACCGACACCCACGCACGCAACCTGGGATTCATCCTGGACTCCTCCCTCACGATGACCAAGCAAGTCAACGCAGTCTCATCTTCATGCTTCAACATCCTGCGCATGCTCCGAAAGATCTTCCAATGGATCCCCACCGAAACCAGAAAGACGGTCACCCAGGCCCTAGTCACCAGCTGACTGGATTACGGGAACATCCTATACGCAGGAATCACAGCCAAACTTCAGAAACGCCTTCAGTGCATACAGAACGCCTCAGCACGACTCATCCTCAACATCCCTCGCCACAGCCACATATCCGCCCACCTGAGAGACATGCACTGGCTCCCCGTCAGCAAGAGGATCACGTTCAGGCTGCTCACCCACGCACACAAAGCGCTCCACAACATGGGCCCTGAATACCTCCACAACCGCCTCTCGTTCTACACTCCCACCCGCCAGCTCCGCTCCACCAGCCTCGCCCTCGCCACCGTCCCACGGACTCGTAGAACCACCACCGGAGGAAGATCTTTCTCCTACCTGGCATCCAAGACATGGAACTCCCTCCCCACACACCTACAACTGACCCAGGACCATCTCAACTTCAGGAAACACCTCAAGACCTTGTTATTCGTGCAATAGCGCCACCCCCATACCCTCCCCCCTTCAGCGCCTTGAGACCCCCACGGGTGAGTAGCGTGCTCTACAAATGTATTGATTGATTGATTGATTGATTGATTGAAAGAGACGTTCTGTAGATATAATATAATATTCTAGCTAGGGACGGTAAACTGAGACCCTTTTTCTTTAGCATTTTAACATGCTTTCTCCCTTTGTATTTTATGGAATAGTAACCATGCTGCTAACTTTGTTCCTTATAATATGTTTGCTTGTATTAGCTAAGATACTGCGCTTGAGATCACTGCATTAGAAATAAACATTTCAAACTTGCACTTGTTATCATTTACTCCTCGTTCTGGATTGATATGTTAGTATAACGAAAGAGTGTTCATGTGTTCCACGTTACCGGAGGTGTTCTAAGTCCGTGTTCTGGGTTGTCTAAATCATTGGGGGTTACTAAGAACCAATGAGACACTGATTGTTAGTCTGGTAGGGGATTTTGGATACTAAGGTGAGTTTTGGCACATCCTAATTCACTGAGGTTCCAAGTCTCTATGCACAGTTCTGTATAGGAGCAGAAATCCCTGCTACAATATGTGTATGTACTTTGTGGGCTCTGAATATTAGCCCTAGGACCCCTCTGCATTTGCTTAGGGACTTTTCTGTACAACTGCCTCTATTCAACTGTCTCAATAGAAAACGACCAGAGGAGGTCAGTAAAATAACAGAACTGCTTTCTTCTTGTTCAACTGCCTCTATTTAACTGTCTTGATAGAACAAGCATTGGCTTAGCCAATAGGTCTCGCCTTTGGGAACTTATAAGTGTTTAGCCACGCAAAAGTTGATGTTGTAGCACCAAGGATATTGTGCTGGATAACTAAACACTTATTAGGTCCCACTGGTGAGACCCATTGGCTATGCCAATGCTTGTTAATATATGTGCCATATTCTCCAAGCACACATAAAGGTCATCTCTGAACCATCAATTCTCCTACTGTCAAAAGAGACTTTACAAACAAATAATGCAGCCCATGGGGATTGGGTCTGACCGGTTGCTTGTCAAGCCACTGGGCTAGGGCAGGAGCAGTGACATGGCAGGCCAGTGGAGCTGGGGCAGGAGCAGTGACTGGGCATGCCAACGGAGCTGGGGCATGCCAGCGGAGCTGGGGCATAGCTGATGTACAGCAGATTTGTAGAGCTGGACCAGAGCCATGCCGTAAATCGGGTCAGTGGTTCTGGGGAACATTCAGTCACGTGGCATGCCACTACAGCTGGGGCAGAGCCACTTACTTGTTCAAATAGCAAGGCTGGCACAGAGCCAGTCATATGCCAGGCTGGGGCAATGCCAGTCATGTTGGGAGGTCATCAGAGTGGAGCACAGTCAGTCAAATGCCTGTCCAGTAAGGCTGGAGCAGAATCAGTCACAAGGCAGGCTAGTAGGGCAAGGAAGAATAGATTGCATCTCATGTTGGTTGGGTTAGGGAAGAGACAGATATATACCAGGCCTCCTGGGCTGGGGCGCAATGAGCAGCATATCATGCCAGTGGGACATGGGGCTGGAGAAGAGTCAGTACCATGTCAGGTAGTCTGGGCTGGGGCACTGTGAACTGTATGGAACTGCCGAACCGAGCGACTTTCTCTGCCCCAACCCAACGGGTTTGCTGTAGCTCTTGTCTCACATAGCTCTGCACCCCAGTGTTAGTGGTTGCTTTGTGACTGACTCTGCTCCTGTACGACTAACTTAGTAAAGCTCTGTACCCCAGCCTCAATAGCAAGCTACTGGCTTTGCCATACCCCACCAACCTGGTACGCAAGTGGTCCTGACCCAGCTCTGCTGACCTGCCAACATTTATTTCGCTCTGCAGTCTAAGGTGGGACACACAAAGTAAACATTTTTGTTTGGGTTTGGGTTTGGTTTGTGGCTTGGGAATTCTCTTCTAGTACTGGGAAACCAAATACAATTTCAGGTAACATCAGATGGCACACAGTCGGCCTCTGTGTTTAGTTGTTTTGCCATGCATGCTCGACATAAAGTAACAAAGTGACACATGCCTGTCTTGCGGCACAGTATGGGCGACTGCACATCCACTTGACATGTAAGAGAAGAGCATGAGGGGAAAAGATGGAATCTAACAAGAATTAATTTCAACTGATAACGATGGACTTGAGTTACATAATCAAAGCAATAAAATGACTGGATGATTCTGTGATTTTGTTTTTGCAGCACATGTAACAGCCAAAAAAATTACAGTTGACAAAGTCAGCAGATCTCAAGGTAGTACGACCGGGAACTCTGGGCTGGGGGGGGAACAAGGCAGCAGGGAAAGAGCAGAAGAAAACATGCAACTGTGACGTATTTAGCCAAAAACTCAATCAAAAGAATGGTAGAGTGGCTACACTGCAGGGAGGGACAAACACAAATAGCAAGCATAAGAAGCAAGGAAATGAGAGTAACAATAAAGCCAACCAATGTCAAGAAATGGATGAGCTGTAAGCCCACTGTGAAGTGGCAAATTAGTACTTTGCAGTGGCTGGAACTTTAAAGGTGACTGCATTACTCAATTTTACCATAAGATGGGAACAATGCTCCACGACAGAAATTATGACTTGCAAATATTATTTACGCTTTTGTAAACCATTGGGATGGTATAGGATTCTGTCATCGATGGGAGAGACGCAGCCTGAAACTTGTCATGTCTTTTCCCTCTATTACGGAATGGCAGCTGCAGCCACTCACAGTGGCGAGCACTCCCCATCTGCAGCTGTCATTCAGGAACTGCAACAGCCAGGACTCGGAGGAGATGCATTGGGTACACTCACTCTCCAGTGTACACTCCTCCTGGGAGTGTCATCTCTTTCCGTCCAGCCCCTCTTGGCTACCATTGAGTGAGACTGAGCAGGAGATGAGGTTATTAATTTTGAGGGTGTATAGTTAGTAGATTTTAAAACCCAGATTTTAAAGGTGTTCTAGAAAACCCTATGAATTCTACAAAGACTCGAGCCATATACATTTTTTAATAAGAAGCAAATGTGGGTCTTTATACAAACCTTTAGTTGCGTCACTAAACGTGATTTTTAGGGGGGCACACAGGGTATCATAGATAAAACTGGCATGATTACCTACAACAGCAGAACGGCTCAACTTGAACAACAAGCATTGGCCGCACGGCCGGGCTGCAAAGAACACATTTTTTTTTTAAAACGAGAAAAAAAAACCGCGAGTGGTGACGCGAGTGGTGTGCACACGCATCTCCGCAAGTGCTACTTTGCCGACGATCAGCTTGCTATAACGCGCATGCATGCGCGCTCTTGTGCGTGTTTTAGCAAAGTATCATTTCTGAAAGCTACTAAATGTCTCGGCCGACACAGCGCATGCGCTGGATCAGGCCGAGACCTAAAACTACCAGTAAAGGTCAGTAAACTACTAGAATGACTTTTTGCTTGTCACGCAATTTTATTTTTCTGCCAATTGCCTCTATTTAACTTTCTTGATAGAAAACGACCAGCAGAGGTCAGTAAAATTCCAGAATCACTTTAGCATTCCCTATATTCCAGTTCATAGAAATTGTCTTACACGAGCACCTGTAGACAATAATATATTTTTTAAATCATCTGTTTTCAGTGATATGACCACCGAAGGCCCTGATTTTATATTAAACACAGAGCTTTGGACTACACCATTTTCCGCTGAAAGGCAATATTTATCATCCTGTGTTCCCATACCTGGCTTGTCACGCAGTTTGATGCTTCCTTTCCCTCCATGTTAAACAAAAGTAGATGTTTCCGCACCCAGGCTAATGTGCTGCATAGCCAAATACATACAAGGTCCCAAAGGCGAGACCGATTGCATTGCAAATGCTTGTTTTAAGTGATCCTTTATTGGGTGGCACAATGAGTGCTGCAGGTCCACTAGTAGCATTTAATTTACAGCCCTTGAGTACATGTAGTAGCATATACTAGGAACTTTCAAGTAAATGTAATGTCCCAATTAAGTGTAGGCTAGTTTTGCCATGTTTTAGGGAGAGGGGACAAGCACTTGCTAGCAGTGGCAAAGTTCACAGAGTCCTGATATCAAGACAAATTAATTTAGAAAACCAAAAGGTGAAACACCATGCCATGGATGTCAGGTCCAGCACTGATCTTTTTTAATTTGATACAGAGGGTACTTGGGTAATAACCTACACACATACTGTATTCAGGAGCTAATAAGTACAAACGCGCTTGAATACCTGCTTCCTCATCAGAAAAAAGATTACTGTCTCTAAAAATCAAATTAACTTTTTGTTCATCTTTTCAGGACCTGATCTATGGTAACCAATTTCCTGCCAGTTGAGGAAGACTCTATTTTATCTAAACTCAGTTTTTTCTCATACTGATTACTACTGTACATCCTAAAACTTTTTCCAATTCCCTTTCTGTTCTAGCCCTGCCTCTCCCAATAAACACGTTGTGCGTGTAAAATTAATTTTACTTGACCGTTGCTATATAAGTACAAAAAATGTACTCAAGAAGTTTTATGTCTGTTAAAGACTTCTAGCCACAGATTGCTTCCCGTAGAATATTCCCCAGGAGGCAGACTAAATCTGTTAAATCTTTAGTACCACTGTGTGCTAGTAGGTGTTGTCTATCAAGTCCACATCGTCCACACCGCAATTGACATGCCCAGTGCCTATTTAGATACCACTCCAGCATGCTGACATCAGTTCCATTCTTTTCGCTTCATCAGTGCAGATTTGTAGAGAGCTACTGTAGTCCATTTTTTGGACAATTTTCTCAACATTTTATTGAACGTTTTGAACTTTTGCTCCCAGTGTGCTACCAGGAATGCCCCTAAAAAACTTGAGGGGTGCGGGCGGATTTAAATCTTGTGATTTCGGTTACTGACAGATGTCTGTGACAGATCGCCTTGCCATGAATCCAAAAGTGGTTCGGGAGCATTCCCTGAAGATCTTGTTTGCCTGATGCTAGTCGACTGCGCAACACTCCAGGTCCCACCAAAGGTCCTCGGCCCGCTCCCAGAGACATTCCCAATGCTCGTCATTGTGCTCGTAGTAGTCATCTGATAAGACGCATAGGAAGTCGAAGTGCTCTTCGACTTTGCTGTGCAACTCCAAGTCTTCGGACGTGGTGCCTTGACGACCCCACAGATCTAGGCCCCTATCCTACGCATCCGCTGCAGAGCATGGGACTGGGTCCACTCCGTGCATTCCCGAATTTCCCAGAACCGCAGTGACACCGCCTGATTAAAATAGTTTTATGTGGCTATGCATGTCATATTTTGGTGAGCCAACCCCTCTAAAGCGCCTTCGGGCTCCCCGGGTTAAGCAGATACCCCTAGTGGATTATCTCCAGCAGGTCTGCTCTTGGCATGAGTCGGCCCCTTGGTTCCGTTCCTGAAATTGGATTTGGGCACAAGATCACTCCCTTCTCCAGAGCCTATTCCTGTGACGTTGTTCCTGGCATTTCCAATCCCTCCCTGCAGCGCCAACCACATCATAATACATGACTCTGAAATGGAGACGGACAAGCGTCACTTGAAGTCTACTCTAGTGCTGTCTGGAACTCTACCTTCCAAGTCGGATCCAAGACTTTCTTTTTTTGATAGGCCCTAGGGGAAGTGCAATTGAGGTGGATTTGAGAATCCTTATGGTTATTCTAACCCCATGGAGGAGCCTAAAGATAATTGGTATGTGAAACTGACGGCTGCCAGTAGTTCAGGCACTTTCACAGCCACTGGTTTAGTCTCTCCTTCCAGGGTGGTTATGGAGGAAGGAGCTTCATTTGCCATGGTGGTGAAGATAGCTGGATGTTACACTATCCGTGGGTCAGTCAGTCAAAAACAATATGCTGTGCCTGGCAGTGTCCCTCACAGAACCTCTCCTCCTTTATAACGAATCCCTCATGCCACTGCATTAATCAGATAAGTACTGAGAAGGCATATCGTGCCTTCGTGCCCCTGCATTTGTAGTAGTCCTTGAGCCTGCATATTGAGCCTGTATCGATTTTAACCGTGACTCCGTGCCCCTGTGTTGATTATCCTGCTTTTTAGCCCGTATTTGTGCCGCCCTGCCCTGTGCTGATTGTGCAGATTATTTAGATTGTCTCCCTGCCTCCGTGCCCCTTTATTTATTTACTGTGCCTCCATTTGTTTGTGTTTGGATTCTTCCTCGATCCCTGTTGCTCCGGCCCCACCCCCGCTCCCTCCAGCTTCACCGCTCCCCTCACCACCCCGCTCCCGCCTCCCAGCTGCTCCTCCCTCCCTCCGCCCCCCTCCACTTATGACAGATGCACTTACGCGCAGCGGACGCGCCCTAAGCGTGCCGAAGGCGCGCCAAAGGTAAGCCCGTCTACGCCCGTCCACGCCTGGCCCGCGCCCAGCGCCAGAACCCCTGAATCCCGCAAAGACCATCCCTCCCACCGTACCTACGACGCCGCAACCATCATTGTACTCAACCCCGGCCGCCTCCACGACTGCCACCAAGCCACCCCAGGACATACCCATGGACCCTTCACTTGCCAATTCTGCAAGTTTTCCTGCATCAAGACCCACACTACACCCACAAACGCCAAACAGAGCTCCGACAATAACCACCTAAAGTGCATCCTGCTCAACACCCGCTCAGTCCACAGACACGCCATTGAACTATGGAACTTACTCGACACCACATCGCCGACGTCGCCTTCCTTACGGAAACCTGGATGAACGCCTCATCAGCGCCCGACATCGCCATAGCCATCCCGGATGGTTACAAGATCATCCGAAGAGACCGTATCAACCAAACAGGAGGAGGCATCGCCATCGTCCACAAGAACACCATTCGCATCTCGACCAGCTCCGAAGACACCCTCTTAGCCACCGAACACCTCCACTTCCAGATACACACCGACCCCAAGACCACACTCAGAGGCACCCTCATTTACAGACCCCTGGACCCCGCACAAAATTCAGTGAAGACATTGATGACTTTATCAGCCCACACACCCTCCCCTCCAAAGACTACATTCTCCTAGGAGACCTCAACTTCCACCTAGAGAATAAAAACGACAACAACACCACCACCCTGCTGGACAATCTCACCAATCTCGGACTCAAACAACAGGTGAGTACACCCACCTAGCCGGACACACGCTTGACCCAATCTTCTCCTCCAGCAAGCACATCTCCTTTAATCACGCCACAGGACTCCACTGGACAGATCACAGCTGCGTCTACTTCAGCTTCAAAAAGACCACGACCCACCACCAACCACAACAAGCTCCCCGCAGAAACTGAAACAAAGTTACCACCGACCAGCTCACCACATCTCTGAAACAAAACCTTCCCACCATATCAGCGGACCCAAATCAAGCAGCCATCAATCTCGCACAGTGGATCACCCACTGCGCCGACGAATTAGCACCCTTGAAAA
Organism: Lissotriton vulgaris; assembly: GCF_964263255.1. Classification (NCBI taxonomy): domain Eukaryota; kingdom Metazoa; phylum Chordata; class Amphibia; order Caudata; family Salamandridae; genus Lissotriton; species Lissotriton vulgaris. The sequence continues at coordinate 18,429,908 of NC_141686.1, read as the reverse complement.
ACCATCACAACAAACCAGGGAACAGAAAAGCCTCCTGGTTCAACGACGACCTCAAGAACTCCAATAAGAACTGCCGCACCCTCAAGAAAGCCTGGTGAAAAACCCCAACCACAGACAACATGACCGCCCTCAAGGACGCAACCCACAAACACCAGCAACTGATCCGCTCCACCAAGAAATCTGCATTCAAGGATCGACTAGACAACAACGCCCACAACAGCAAGGAACTCTTTAGCATTGTCAAAGAGCTCACCAACCCCAACGCCGGCACCAATGACATCACTCCTTCTCAAGACCTCTGCGACTCTCTAGCCTCGTTCTTCCATAGCAAGATCGCTGACATACATAACAGCTTCGGCGACCAGACCACTCCCGTCACCAACGAACTGAAGCCCCCCTCCACCACCCTTTGCGCCTGGAACCAGATTAGCACCGAAGACACCATCCACTTGATGAACTCAATCCACTCCGGATCTCCAACAGACCCATGCCCCCACCACATCTTCAAAAAAGCCGACTCCATCATCGCACCCCAACTCCGGGATATCATCAACTGCTCCCTCATCAACGCTACCTTCCCGGAAAGCTGGAAACACGCCGAACTCAGTGCCCTCCTGAAGAAACCTACTGCAGACCCCACCGAACTTAAAAACTACCGCCCTATCTCACTCCTCCCATTCCCCGCCAAAGTCATAGAGAAGACCGTCAACAGTCAGCTCACCGCCTTCCTCGAGTCTAACGGCTCCCTCGACCCCTCACAGTCCGGCTTCCGAGCCAACCACAGCACCGAGACCGCCCTCATCGCAGCCACAGACGACATCCGGTCACTACTCGACAACGGGGAACCAGTTGCCCTCATTCTCCTGGACCTCTCCGCAGCATTTGACACGGTCTGCCACCGCACACTTGTACAACGCCTCAGCAACGTCGGGATACAAGATAAGGCTTTGGATTGGATCATCTAGTTCCTCGCCAGAAGAACCCAAAGAGTCCGCCTCCCCTCTTTCAGATAAGAGGCCACCTAAGTCATCTGCGGCGTACCACAAGGATCATCGCTCAGCCCCACCCTCTTCAACGTCTACATGAGCCCCCTCGCAACCATCGCTCGCCAGCACAACCACAATATCATCTCATACGCTGACGACACACAGCTGATCCTCTCCCTCACTAAAGACCCAAACACCGTCAAAACCAACCTACACGAAGGAATGAAGGACGTAGCCGAGTGGATGAAGAACAGCCGCCTAAAACTGAATTCAGACAAGACGGAAGTCCTTATCCTAGGATCATCCCCCTCTGCATGAGACGACTCATGGTGGCCACTGGCCCTAGGAAGCGCACCCAAACCAACAGACCATGCTCGCAACCTGAGATTCATCCTAGATTCCGCCCTCTCTATGACCAGACAGATCAACGTCGTCTCATCGTCATACTTTAACATCCTACGTATGCTCCGAAAAATCTTCCGATGGATCCCAACCGAAACAAGGAAGATGGTCACAAGCCGACTGGACTACGGAAACACCCTCTACGCCGAAACCACAACCAAATTGCAGAAGAGACTTCAACGCATTCAAAACTCCTCCGCTCGACTCATCCTAGACATACCCCGCCACAATCACATATCCGGCCACCTGAGACCTTCACTGGCTCCCCGTCAACAAGAGAATAACGTTCCGTATTCTCACTCACGCACACAAGGCCCTCCACGACCTAGGACCCAAATACCTCAACACTCGCCTGACCTTTTACACCCCCACCCGCCAACTACGATTGTCCAACCAAGCCCTCGCCGGTATTCCACGCTTCCGAAGAACCACCATGGGAGGAAGATCATTCTCGTACTTAGCGGCCAAAACCTGGAACTTCCTCCCCACTCACCTCCGTCTCACACAGAACCACCTCTCCTTCAGAAAACAACTCAAAACTTGGCTCTTTGATAAGTAGCGAACCCCTCTCCCCCAAGCGCCTTGAGACCCTCTGAGTAGTGCGCTATACAAATTTTTACTTGACTTGACTTGACTTGACAGGACAACTGCACGTTCTCTACCACACCACGGGATAGCAAATCCAACAGCCTGTACACCTTTGGCAAAACGGTGTTCTATTCTGCCAGCCTTTCACTGTGGTCCCTGAACATCATGGGCCTCTTGGGCTGGTATCCCGGCACAGTTTGAAGCTCTGTTGCGCAACTGCTGCCCATGGTCTCCTAGTAGGCCAAAGCCATCCTGACCCAGGCTATTGTTGATGGCAGGGACACAGCAAAGTTCACCTTATGATGTGTTTTGGATTTGACTGACTCGCTTGGCAGAATGATTACCTCGTCAGTGGCACCAATGCCATGCCATGCTGAGATCTATTCTTTATAACATAATGGGGTAACCCAAGAAAATGTTCACGGACCTGCGTATCGATTGGTATAGAAGACAGCTGCTCCTAGACTAATTTATCATACAGTCAAATTGTAGTACATTCCTAGTTTTAAAAACACATTAGAGATGCATATGATTCGCATAAAGTCATAAGTACTTGCAGAGTTCTTTAAATATTCAAACTATGCGCACGCTCAAAAAACAATGGCGCCCATTATATTTCTGCAAAGAAGACTTTTCTTTCTAAGGTGGTGCAAACATTACAGCAGTTCTTCTGCTCCTTTTATGGAAGCTGCACAATTGCAAAATGACTTTCATTCTTCCTTCCCTCATTCATCACCTTCCAGTATGGGGTGGAGTTTCTTCTCTTCTCGACTAAATGACGGCCATCACACGGGTAAGTGGGTGGTTCTACTGATTTGCAAAGGAAATGCTTCTATTTTCTGTAGTCCTGGGTTGTCCCCTCCGTCTATTCATTCCTGCTGCTTAGAGCTCGCCTCTGTATTGAGGTGGAGTTCTAAATCTTTTCCTCAGACATGGCTTAAGTTGGATTATTTGGGCTCACAAAAGGGCCACTGAATGATGTCCTGGGGCGTGCCCAGTAGATTGTTTCAGATTTTAGCCCTTCTGGCTTACAGGCGCTATATCCGCTTCACTGAAGGTTCCTATCAATATCAGTTTGTTGGGATGCCCTTCTTCCTCGAGTACACCTGTTATTTTTACGAACGTTTTTGGCAGTAGTGGCCACGTTGCTCATGGGTTTGGGCATGTTTCCATGCATCAATGACTGGCTGAGGTGAGTTATAGCCAGTTGTTCTCCCTCTTCATCCACTAGGAATCCTATAGGATTCTAGACCATCTGGAATCCACTAGGATTTCATGTCAATCACCAAAAGTCCAAATTCTCTACAGCTCAATGCCTGCTCTTCGTGGAGGTCATCCTGGATACAGTCTGCATGAGGCCTTTCCACCCTCTCAGATTATCCCTGATCTTCTGGTTGCGATTCAGATATTTTAGACTCTTGTTTTGAGAATACTGTAAACTTTGAAACTAAAGGCAACATGAATTCTTCTTGTTCCCCCTGCTCTATGAATGGTGTGGTCTCCACAGTGGTGCTTCATTGTCATATGGCTATAACACCAGGGGTGTTTTTCTGCCACATTAATAATATTTCACATTGAACTTCCAGATCTGTAATTAGGATGAACCCCAATAATGTAGAATGGGTTGGCAGGTTTTCCATCCCCTTAAGCAGACAATTGTGGTGATTTCAGTCCAAGACTGTTGGTTAGCTGCAGAAGTGTGCATGCATAAATGTGACTGAATTGTGTGACTAAGGGCCTCTCTGTTATGAATTGGTTGATAAACCTTTGTTGAACAACAAGATTGTGACCAACTACCTAAGCGAGCAAGAGTCTGGTAGGCTCCCGGAACATTTTTGGAGGGCCTCCTGCTAATGCAGTGTTACCTGGCTCATGGAGTCTTTCTGGCTCCATGTAAATGAGGAAACACTAACTCTACGCTGTATTACAGACGTGGGTGAAGGGCAGAGAAATAGGAGGCACAGAGACTGTGCACCACATAGATGTGACACAAAATCAGGGCACTTATTCTCACTCCCAGAGTGGACCCCATGAAAGGGAGGAAAAGGGGTCCCAGCGCCGACTCCTACTCTATTCTTATCCAACCCCAACACCACACACACCTGCAGCCCCTGCAGGCTTTCTTCTTTTCAAACAAAGGCCATCAGTCCTCCATTTGTTCGAGTGTCATTCTGGTTGGTAGCCATCTGAAGCCTTACACCTAGACACCAATGCAATGGAAGGAAACAAAAGCCCACTGCTTAACTGTTCAAAAGTACTTTAGAGAAGCTATGATTAGGAGGCAGTTTTTTGACTTTGTTCAACCCATCTATAAAAGAGATGTGCATGCATTGTAAGAAAACCAGTTACATATGTGTGCTGAAGTAATTACACAAATAACAATTTAAATGACTCATTTATTTGAATTTTTATTTTTTTAGTGCTGCTCCACCCAGTGCTTCACATCACACAAAAAGAGACACACCATCATACAAGGTGTGTTAATCAATGTACAGTAAACGTTACGAAAGATAACAAGGGTTATAAGGTATCGTCCAGACTTGGTGATTGGGTTTGTCTGTACTAACCATACTTTAAAACTACCCAATGAACCCTCCTTTGCAAACTTAAAATAACAACAGATTGAGAACAAAAAAACAATATGGATCTAAACCTATGATTGCAGTTTGCATGCAGTTCCTTGATGACGCTTCATTGCGCACTGTTCTATATTAAGAATCTAGTTTATGAATTAGAATTAACAAAAGGATCTCTATGTCAAAATCAGTAGCCCACTTAACTATATAAACGTAAAATAAAAATCTGTGATCTGCAGGAGGTACCTGGCACCTCTGCTACTCCAAGTCAAAACTGTGACTGGACAAAACAATGAACTCTCGTGGAACTGCATTAACCATCAGTTATCTTACAGTTCTAATTCTCTGAAAATTGTTGGCCTCCCAAAGATCTCGGCAGCAGGTGTCTTAACCTTGTAATATATTTTATATGCGGGAGCTTTGTGACAAATGAAGCTATCTAGAACACATGCACTGCCACATCTTTGTTGCCAGTTTCTTTGCAGCAGAATTTGACTGTCAGACTTAGCTTTTCATGACTCTGCTTTTGTGACACCAACCCCTTTCCTCTGCTAAACCTTGACCTCCGTTTTATGAGTTCCCAGACAATTTTTTTCTAATTCGAGCACTGGGAAGATGTGAAACGTACCCTCAGTTGCTAAGCATAGGCTGATATTGTCATGTAACATGTCGGTTGGAGTCATGGTGCCCCCTTGCAAAGTAGGGGAGCCATCGCTTTTAGAATCCTTCGGGATTCATGTAAGTAACTTGTTCTTTAATCTGTGTATCGCTTCCTGACTCAACGCAGTAAAGATTGATTTATGCCCTATTTGCTACATGCAGTCTGAAATAAAGGCACCCTAATACTGTACCGGAACAGTAACAAAAATCTGCCATCAGTCATTTTGACCTGGTCTCTGAAGATGTCGGACTACTCCCAGGTAGTGTTTTAGCCCTCAAGTATGGGTCTTGTTGCATGCCTCTGAGCTACAGCCGAATGTCTTACCAGCAAGTGCCGGTTCACATCAGGTGTGTTTTAAATTTTTTTTATATATATAATTTTTAAGTCGAGCCTAGACAGCGCTTGCACTGTCTGGAAGATCTTTTGTATGTTCTTTATGTGGTCTGTGGAGCATGGCCGCCTGTAGTTAGGGACTACTTTTTATATAGTAACTGCCTCTATTTAAGTGTCGTGATAGAAAACTACCAGCAGAGGTCAGTAAAATACCAGAATCGTTTTACCTGGGATAATGTGCTTCATAGCTAAAAACGTATACGATCCCAAAGGCGAGACTGATTGTATTGCAAATGCTTGTTATTGTTGTGAATAGAACTCAAAGAACAAACAATACTGTCAGACTTCCATGGATCCCACAGCCAAAATCCTCATTAGTGCATACATGATCCCATGCAATTGAAGGCGGTAGCTTACAATCGTCCATCCGTCTGAATATCCACAAAGCCATTGACCCTATAATTTCTAGTGCTTCCCAACACAACCTTTCCGTTTATACGCCATTTATTTTCTGCCACCGCAAAACAGTCCATTGCTCAATAGTAGCCACCTTCAGGGATGGACTATCGTTTTGCCAGCAGTAGGTTGTGATGTCCCTCCTCACAACCATGAATCTCACTCTCACGAGGTGTAGCTGTGCCTTCCCATAAGCAAGGCCTAGGCCTGCCATCAATAATCCCGAGCAACGCCACTTTACGATCTAGGTCCGATGGAGTTCCTAGCATTCACTTCGCACCTTTTTTTAATGGCAGAACTGAGAAATACTGATCTGAGATATTGATCTATAATTTGCTGTAAGAAAATGCTGATGCTCGACTCAGAGGCAAGATGGCGGCCGCCTGAGACCGCAGTGCAGGTCACTCAGTGCTCTCGGTCAACTCGAAGGAAATTTGACCCTAATGAGCGTAGAAAACTGAAGCAAATGAAGCGATCCTGAGCGAAAAATACCAAATACCGAATAGACCACAACCTAAAGACATTAAGGGAAGCTGAAGGTCTGTATTTGGTTTACGCTAAATCACAGTCGGGGAACACAAGATGCCCCACGCATAATGACTGCAGACACCCTCTACAAAGAACAGAGCACGCACGTAAAGAGCCAAGTAAGGAACCAGCTCCCCATATTGGCTAAGGCACTTGGACTCGCTGTCATACAGTACTACTTCCAGCATATCAGTAACCACAGAAGCCTCTGCCTGACCCACCTGTGTTCCGCCGTGGGATCAGATGCAGATCCGCAGCCTGGTTTGACGCCGGAGCCTACGGAGCCGAGTGTGCCGGGTGACCGCGATTGCGGTGTTGGTATGGCGCCGAAGAGTGCAGCAGCGGCTGCTGCAAAGGCGAGAGCAGCGCGACTCGCTCAGCGCGAAAATATGGAGGCCTCGGTTAGGGGAGGTGGAGGCGGAGTGAGGAGTCCGGCAGCCGGGGGGGCCCTTGAGAAGACGCCTGGCAAGTCGGCTACTGGCGCCGCTCGGAAAGGCGGGCAGAATACTCCCTCTGTCGCCGACTTCCTCCGCAAACCCCCAGGGAAGCTCCTTCCGGGGCAAGCTGTGCAGAGTCAGTCAAGCGTAGAGCTCAGACCTCAGACGCCGGTAACAGAGACTGCTCTGTGTGAACCAGCTGGTGCCATGACAAACGAAAGGGCTCCACACAGACGAGCAGCGACAGAAGGAGGAATCACGCAGGACAAAACGGTGAGCGAGGACAATGTCAATATCAGTGTCAATGCTAATATGGGATGCAAGGTTAAAACGAGCAGCATGAATAAAAAAGCATTGGTAACTGCAAATGTCTTAAATAATACAGTTTCAAATGAACTGCCTGATTCTTTAATACAAACTAATTTGCTGACACCTGGATCTATAATTACTGAGAGTGTGAATGACATCTCTAGGGGGGCAAATGCTGTATCAACTCAATCAGACTCACGCGTGATACCAGTGGATATGGATGTTGGGTTGGTTATACTTCCCGGGACTAATGTACAAACAGATAGTCAGCACAACGGAATAAGTATTGTCACTGAAACTCCTGCTGAACCTAGAACTTGCAATTTGGAGCCTATAAACCCAGTTCCAGCTATAGTTGAGCCTACGGACACCCAAACAAACTGGCAGACAAAATCTCAGGCTGCTCTACATCTGGATCGTTTGGGGCATGAGGAACATGAGGAACATGAGGAACAAGGGGTGGCTCTCCCAGCAGAATCACACAGTCAGAGCGACATTGAAGCTGATGGTGAAGATGATACAGATAAGGACAGAGACTGGGAAATGGATAAGGAAAGAGATAAGGATAAGGATCCGAGTGATTTCTATTCCTTCTCAGATGAGCTTGGTTGGACATCAGGTTCAAATCTAGGTGACTCTAGTGATGATGAAACTAGCATTAAGGCTGTGAAAACTGCTCAAAAAATCTTACATAGACACAGAAGGAGCCAACAAGACACAGACGAATTAACATGGGACTACGCAACTACAAGTAGTATACCACCGCCAGCTGCGTTAGCGACCCAACAACCAGATTTTGGGACTCCAACTGCGACTGATAAATCCGCCCCTACAATTGAGACGGTGCTGCTAGCTATTGCGGCACATCGAGAAGAGACTTCTCAAGATGGGCGGAAGGCACAAGCGGAGCTACGAAAAGTTCAGGGAGTGGTCCGCAAACTATCAAGGAAAATTACTTCATTTAATGATCGTATGACTGAGGTAGAAGCAAGGGTGGTCGCTAATGAATCCGAGATCGCTGTAAATCGCGAACAGATTGACAACCATGAGAAGGGGCTTACTGATGTGATGTGGAAGCTCGAAGATATGGAAAACCGCTTACGCAGAAATAATCTGAGAGTCCTAGGTGTTCCAGAAGGAGCGGAGGGAACGGACGCCCGCCCCTTTTTGGTCAAACTATTTCAGGACTCCCTACCAGAACTGTCAGCCTGGAATTGGGACCTAGAGATCCAGCGTGCACATCGCGTACCTCTCACCATGAGAAATGCCCCGAAACCCGGTGCATATCCGAGAGCTATACTCGTATACTTCGGAAATTTCATGCTGAGACAGGCAATATGGGAAAAAGCACGTCCAGAGTCAAAAAAAACTAGCGGGCAGATAACCTATTTTGTACGCCCTGACTTCTGTCACACCACAGTTGAGCGAAGGTGGCGCTTGCGCCAGCTCATAAAACCTTTTCAAGACAAGAAGCTCCAGGCATACCTAAATAATCCTGCTAGGCTGAAAGTGATTAATGGTACCCAGATTAAGTTTTTTACCTCAGAGGTTCAGGCAAAAGAGTATTTAGATAGCCTTCCATGAGGTGGAAAAGACGAGACTAAAACCTTTTATATTTGATTGCTCACGCTGCATTTTTGCTTCTTCATTTACAAATTCTTTCTGGTCACTTTTCACTTATGGGATTAGGACCTTATGAATAAGTATTAACTGTTGGACTGGGAGCACCAGAGTGACAACGCACGCACATCACCACAGACTCTAATGGAGTCTAATTGCCTTTGTTTTTGGAGGGTGGGGGGGAGGGAAGGGCCAGAGGGTGGGAATGGGCGGGGGAGCAGCTGGGGGAAAAAATCTAAAAAAAGCAATCATGAATGTAGAAGCAGAAGCAGAATCAGAAAAAAAATTTGTATTTCTAACTTGGAAAATAAAGCTTTGTTTGACAATATAGTGGATCAGGAATGGGGGAAAAAACAAAACATAATATGGCTAGGATAAAACTTTGCTCCTGGAATGTGGCTGGCCTCAATGATAGGACAAAAAGAGAGCAAATGTGTGGGATAATTACACAGAATGCGTTCGATATTGTATGTCTTCAAGAGACTCATATTCCTTGGGATGAAAGGGGAGTATTAAGGGTCCCTGGATTCAAATTGTTGGGATGTACCTCTCATACCTCAAGGACTAGAGGGGTTGCTATATTGGCTAAACCTTTTTTGGGTGAACCAAAACGCGTAGCTGCTGACTCACTGGGCAGATGGGTTATAGTTGAGCTTAAGCAGGGGATTACAATATGCTCTATTTATGCCCCAAATGAGGACGATCCTTCTGTATTTTTTGATCTCGAGACAGAGTTGTCATCGTGGCCCCAAGCACTTATTTTTTGTGGTGATTTCAATATCTCCCTGCCGAAAATGGAATGCGCTTATAATCAATCCCGTGACAAATATACTGGCCGTAAGCCTAAAGTTTATAGCGCTCTTTTTCAATTAAAGGAAAGTTTAGGTCTATCCGACATATGGGATCTGAAACAGCCACAAGATCCAGGATACACATATTTCTCGTGTCCTCATAAAAAATATGTCCGAATAGATTACATCTGGTTGTCTAGTAACAGGGCTAGCCAGGCAAGAATTTGTAAATTACCGAAACTCATAGCGGATCATAATCCGTTAGTACTATATATAAATATAGATAATATGGCTAGACCTCGGACAAGCTGGACATTCGATCGAAAACTCCTTGTTAATAGGGGATATACTGATCATATTAAAGTATGGGCTCAAGGATTTTTCGATTGTAATAGATATAGCTCATCCAGAAATACGGTATGGGATTGTTTTAAGGCATCGATACGGGGGGAGACAATTAGCTACGTCGCCAGGCACAGAAGAGAAATTGCTATGTTAAATGATATACAACTACAAAACTTAGCTAGGAAAGAAGAGAGGCATACTGCTATAATTGCTCAGGGTGGCAAGGATGGAGAGGGGGATTCAATTTTGAGAGAAATGACGATCCTCAAGGCAGCGATAAATAGCAAACTAACTCAAAAGGCAGCTGAGACGTATCAATCCCACCGCAATGAGATTTATGAAACTGGAGAGAGGGTAGGGAAGCAACTAGCACCCAGTACGCGACAAAAACAATCTCTTAATTCAATTGTGTGCATTGAGTCCGAGGGACAAGAACATACAACACCAGAAGCAATATTAGAAGTTTTTAAGAATTTCTATAAGAAACTGTATAATAATGAGGACTCTCTCGACCTCAAAGCAATTCAAAACGAAGTGGCCGGATGGGCTGCTGAATCAGGAAGTATCTCAGGGTTAGATATGGCTACTAAACAAGACCTAGAAAGGGATATAACCCTGAGTGAAGTAAGACTAGCCTTAGCAGAACTGGCCTCGGGCAAGGCAGCAGGTCCCGACAAAATTCCCCTTGAGCTCTATAAAATTTTGGATAGTATTATAACTCCTATTCTTCTCGATCTATTTATTGGAGTTCAAGTTAGTGGTAAACCTCCTAGATCATGGTTGGAAACGAACATTGTGGTATTTCCAAAAAAAGATAAATCTCCCAAATTGCCATCATCCTATCGACCGATCTCTCTGATCAATTCAGACTCGAAGCTATACTCTAAGATCCTGGCTAATCGGCTCAGGGGGACGATCGAGTCTCTGGTCTCCCCGTGGCAGCATGGTTTCATTCCGGGTAAGGACACTACGGACCATACTAGACGGGTCATCGCCCTGTTTGATGCCATGGCTGTCACGGGGGGCCGGATGTCGGTGGTCCTCCTGGATGCCGAGAAGGCCTTTGACCGGGTTTCATGGGCTTTTTTGTGGGCAGTGCTAGAATATAATAACATGGGACCATGTCTAATTAAATCTTTAAAAGCAATGTACTTCTCACCTAGGGCCAGAGTTTTGGCGATGGGTCAGGAATCGAGTCTTTTTGATATATCCCGTGGGACTAGGCAGGGGTGCCCATGCTCCCCTATCCTCTTCGCACTGTATATAAATCCCCTCATTATAAAATTGTTAAACACCGAGGCAATTCGACCAATAACTCTTGGTCCATTCGACACTAAAGTATTGGCCTATGCCGATGACGTGGCGGTAGTAACATCACACCCCAAGGAGGCAATAACGGAAATTGAACGAATTACTCATGCTTTTGGTCAGGTTTCGGGATATTCCTTAAATACGGATAAAACGATGGTTATATGTACACAAAATACCCAATTTATAGACCCTAGGAAAGTAGATAGCGCGGTATATCTGGGAGTCCGTATATCCTCTAAAATTGATGAGATTATTAAAATAAACTATGATCCACTAGTACAGAAAATAACAACAGATTTAAAGCGGATAGATGGTATACATCTCTCAATCATTGGAAGAAGTAACTTCCTTAAAATGAACACTCTACCTAGGGTTCTCTATTTGTTCCGTGCGATCCCGCTATTGGTGGATGACAAAACCATTAAGATCCTCGAATCTCAGATGAGTAAGTTTATATGGGGATACGGGAAGATAAGGAGATCTATCCGTTTTCTTTCTCTCCCCGTCATAAGAGGCGGTCTCGCAATACCTAACTTAGGGTACTATATGCTTGCAGCTCTACTATATCAGATGAAGCCACTGTTTTATATAAGATCGCTGAGAAACGAAGTAGGTGAGAGTTATATTCCCTCAATATTCGAACTAGTTATCGGGGATAAGGCAAGAGGCCTTTTAGTAAAACAGCTTGAGCCCTCATACTACAAAAAAGTTAAATTTAAGACTATACTGAGCGTTTGGGGTATTTGGAAAAAAATTAGGAAACAACTGAATATTACGAAATACAATAAGTATACATCACTTTGGCACTCTACCATACTGCCACCAGCTATATATGATACAATTGCCAGGAAATGGGAAATATGTGGAGTCACGACTCTCGGTGACTTCCTGTCCCCTCCTGTTGGACAAAGATTCCAACAGTTACAATCTAAATTTTCTATTCATAGCAATAGTGTATTTAAGTACATTCAGATTAACACGATATTGGGCTTAAGGTGTGCAGATATTACACTGGAGAATGTTCCTCTACTTGACTGTCTATTAAGATCATCAACTAGGATTGGTACGATTTATGATGTACTAATAGACAGCCAATCTGATGACGTCGATGTGGTGGAGCAGGGTTGGTCAAGGAAATTAAATAATCCCAATGTCGATATTGATAAGATATTGGTTTTGTCAACAAAACTGTTTATGTCTTCTAATTTAAAAGCACAGTTGTATAAGACCATATATGATCTATATTTCACCCCCGCTAAACTTTTCGCTTGGGGGAAAAGAGCTAATTCAGAATGTCCTAGATGTGGAAATTGCCCGGCACATTTGATTCATATGTTATACGAGTGTGGAAAATTAGTATTATTGAAAAAAATGATAATGGATTTCTGGCAAGAAGTGTTTAGTCATCCAATCGCCGAATCCCCCTCCTTGTTTATCTTGGGATATGATAATACACTATCACATACCAATGAAGAAGAAGCACTGCTTTTTTTGGGGTCAGCAGTCTTTCGTATTATATTAACAGCACGGTGGAAAGACACAGATCCCCCCAACTTTCAGATATGGTTATCAAGACTGTTGGGTATGTATAACCAAGAGAAAGCGATATTTGCCTGTAAAGGGTTGAGGGCTCAAGCACGTGGTATTAAGATTTGGAAACCAATTGAGAATTGGAGCAAATACTAGAAATGCTAGCCAGAATGAAATCACCTATGTAAATAATATCTTGCTCTCTTTCTCGTTTTTTTTTATTTTCTTCTTTCTCTCTTTTCTCCATTTTGTGTTTCGTAGTTTTTGTTCTCTTTTTGTAAATTTGTTTTCGGTGACTAAAAAGTATTGTTTTTTGTCTGCATTTGTGAATTGCCAAATAAAATCTTTAAAAAAAAAAAAAAAAGAAAATGCTGATGCTCTTGCAGTTAAGTAGATTAATGAAAATATATGGCTTCAGACAATTCTTTTGTTAAGCGAGTGACCTTTTCAGTGCTGGTTTAAGAAGGCACTATTTAAATAGTGTTTTCCTTACATGCTTTTTGTCATGTAAGAATTAGTGACCAGCTGCAACAATCACGTGCTGGATTTAGCAACTGATAGTAAAAAGGCAAACAATGCACAAAAAAGGGGACAACTGGTATGTTTTCCAGTATTGGATCGACAGAAGTACTTTTTTGTTATTATTAATAAGGTAATCACTTTCTATGTTTATTTAAAAAAAGAAAGGTATGAGCGGTAGTACCGAACCACATCTAACAATATCTGTACTGCTTTTTTGTTTTATCTTTTGAACTCTGCTCTGTCCTAACTATTTTTTGTTAAACTTATTTCTGTAGGTGGATCGTCTGAGTTCAGGTTCAATGACAAAGTTGTTAGCCGATCTGTTTATATTGCGGAGCTGCAAAAAATAGGAATAATTGTCAAAGCAAGGAACTGCTTAGTATTTCAGGTAAATAATCTTGGTGCTTCATAGATTTCAATATAAACATTTCTTTAACTTTTTGATGCACCACTTGCTTGCATCTTCAAAGCGTTTGGTATAGTAATCTGTGCTTTTAATGGACAAGTCCTTGCCCTGAATAAAAGAGCCGTTATTACAAATAGAATGCACTGACCCGGTCTGCGCTGTGGCACTTTTTTAACAGAGTGCACGAGACGCAGACTGAGACAGTGCGCCCTGTTTGACTGAATGCACTGTTTCCCAATGCAGATGCCACCCTTCACCTCAATGGAAACAGCGCATTAGTGAAAGGCGAACCAGCAATTTTAAGCCTCTAGTCTGCTTTTAATTGTGCAGTGGTCCCCCAGACCTGCAGGTCAGATCGGGATAGAGATTGGCTACCTGCAAGGGCTGCCGCCATGGGTGGTGGTGGGGGTAAGAGAGAGATGGTAGGAGTTGGCCCTGGGACCCTATTTCCACCCTTGCAAGGGGTGCACTGTAGGAGTGAGAGGCGCACTGATTGTGTGCTACCTCTATGTGGTGCACAGTCTCTGTTCCTGCTGACTATTTCTTTGCCTCTGCACCCACATTTGTAATACAGCACAGAGTTGTAATCGTTTCTTCATTTGCATGGGGCCATGTTCCCATGCAAATGAGGTTACGCCTTCTCATAATTACGGTGGTGCAATCTTCATAATAGAAGGGGCTGCACAAGATGTGCGATGCCTTCTATAATTATTAGTGTTGCGGTGGCACTAGATGCAGGCTTAATCACTCGTTGTGCCCCCGCTGCACCTAATTGAATATGGCCCTAAATGTTAATTGTTACTTAACCAAATGGTACTTATTAATTTGACCTCAGGAGTATGAAGGTTGTGCGTTGTGTGACCAGTGTAGTTACCATCTTTGAGCATTATTTTAGCACAATGGGTATGAGCAGCTGCATGGAGGCGACCACCTGAAACTGCGTGATCTGGTTAACATGAGTGATCATCTGATGTTACACAAAGGATCACCTAAGTGCTGACAACCCTTTGGCAACCTGTGAAATGGGAATGGCAGCTATTTTGCTGGCACAAGTTGTCACTCTCGGAGACGTATGGTGCCAATTGTCATTTGGCTTTTTAGATAAAGGTCATAGGTAATTGTTCTGTTTTTGGACATTACTAGTACTGCACAAATGTAATAGTTTATCATCAAAAGCCTCTCTTTGGTGCAAATTCCAGCTGTCTAAAGACGCTGGTTCACTTGTGTGAGCAGTGACCATCCTGCCTATCACTTCACCCCACTTTACCACCCAGTCCATTTGACCACATTTCTACCTTACAGATTATAGGAAAGTGCCCCTTTTTGACATGGTCACTGTAGGAGAGTGGGGTCTGCAATCCTATGGTCACCCCCGATTTTTGCTTTTTGCTTCACTGGTTTACGACTTTCCCTGGCTGTGGGCCTGCTAATCAGACCCACAGCCTAGCTGTTCTCTCTCTAAATTGACACACATGTACCTTAGGTGCATTTACCAATTGGTACTGGGCCACCTTATCAGTCCCTGTACAGCATACCTTAGGTATCCAGGGCATAGGTGTACCCAGGGCCTACCAGGGGCTGCAGCATGTATTATGCCACCCCTGGCTGGCCACCCGAATCTGACACAACTGGCTGCACGACAGCTGGGGCAAGGTGGTGTAATCACCCTTTGCTTTAGATATAGTATTCCTATATCTAACCCTAAAATGGACACATATATTCCTATCAGTCACTCCTATGGCAGGCCTTATCAATCCTGAAGGCAGAGTGCTTGGAATTGTGTGTGATGGTGTTCTGGCATGAGCTGAGCCCATTTGTAGCTTGCGGAACCAAGTCCTAATAGCTGTTCCATGATAACTCGTACCATATACTCTTAAGTGCATTATAATCCTCGCGGTTATTTGCTAACTTTGATATCGCATTATCAAAATATGTCGAGTAAGGTGTCATACGAATTGGAATACTAATCCCTCGCCAATTCTGGCGACTGGGTTAGCATTCCACCCTTCTAGAGGGACACGACATGTATGTAACTGTGAACCCCGGTTAAAGTTAACTCGAGCCTCAGCATCACAAAATTGATGCTGCCACCACAGACACAAGTCTGATCTCCTGCTGCTGGGAGTCCTTCCAGCGAGGAGGGCTCGGACAAAGGGTTTCCTGTCAGGGGCGGTGCTAGCACCATCCCAGACAGGATTTTGTGTATCCCAGGTAGGCAGGGCTGAGAGGAAGGTGACTGCAAGTGGCACCCCGGTGCTCACTGTGCATATGCCGGCTCAAACCAGTTTCAGGGGCACCCCAGCCCCTGAGCTGGGGAGAGACCGGACAAAGGAGAGGGGTGAAACCACCCCCCTCCTGGTCCCACCAGTGGGCAGGACCTAGTCGCGTGCCAGTCCCTTTTCTTAGGATAAAGGTAGGAGCGGGCCTCTTCCCAAATTAGATAATCTTGAACCTTGAACTACTTTCCACGAAAGGAACTCTTGACATTCTCTGTAGACTCTCCCTTGTGGCTAAGGAGTAGCCACCCTGTACCAGCAGGCACCACCTAAGCGGCTGCGGTTTGCTGCACGTCCATCCTCCGGATCAAGACTGACCAGCTCGACCAGACCCGGACTCCCTGCCCTCTCTGACCTCTACCTGCATCATCAGCCCAGCTGAGATTCGTGGGTGTGACGAGACCTGAGGGACCGGCCATCTTCAAAACCTGCACGACGCTTAACCAGCACGACCGCCGAGGGATCCTCGAGTAAGTGCACTGGGGTTTGAGAAGCCCCAACCCAGAGCAGCTCCAGCACCGAAGTCCAGCCCCCCAGCATCCACGAGATCTGCGTGGGGCCCTTCTGCTTCTTTGCTGCTTGCCACGTTGTCCGGTCACTTGCCTGTTGGCTAGTGGCCCTCCTGACGACGTACCACAACGTTTTCACTGCTGATCTAGGTCCCCTAGACTGGCCCTTGCTCCTTGTCCAACAAGAAGTGCCCTGGACCCTCCTGGTCCACTCCAGACGCCATTTCGACTCCACCGCGTGGGCTTGCCTTTGCCAAGGTTTGTTGCTCCAATCTTGGATCCAGCATCGTCGACAGCAGACACCCTCGTGGGACAGCTCGCACCTCCAGCCTGGTCGCGACAACTCCTCCTGGTCCGTGTGGCTGCAGAGTCCAGCGTCGCCCACTCACCTGATCGCGGTGACCTCATCCGGTGCCATCCTGGTGCCCACACAATCACTGGCTAGTGATTAAGAACTGAGTCCCCTCTGCTTTCAGGTCGTCTCCATCACCAGCCTTGGATCACACCGAACATCTTCACTGGTCGCCTGCCAGCAACATCTTCTTTCAGGCTCCATAGACTACAACGAGGATTCCCGACGTCATTTGAACCCTATGCAGCCGCAGCCCCTGGGCTAGGTAACCTGAGCATTTCGGTGCTCCAACGCAGGTTCACTATCCAAGTGTCCAGATCCTTTTTCGTTTTTAGTCTACCTAGTCGGATTCGTCCGGAAACAGTAACTTTAGAATTACTAGCATCCATAGACTTTGTCCCGCATCCCGTGTAAGAGTTCACACTCTGCACTCGATCTCCCTAGGCCTCCTGCTCCTAACCTTAGGGTCCAGTAAGGTAGTCCTAGAGGTCCTGAAGCCTCTGGATCGTGTTACTCACCTGCTAGTATTTCGCATTCCACTTTCAGAGTATATGGTTTTTCGTGCCCCTCGGGCCTTTGTGTAAATTGTGCAACTTGTAGTATTTTCTTAAGAGTTTTTTATTGTGCTTAGCTCCCTGACTCTTAAAGAGTTCAGGGTAGACTTGTTATTAATAAATATACTTTATTTTTATAACAACTTGTGTGGTGTCCTTTCACTTGGTGTTCAAGGGGTATATGTGATGGTAAAACAGCTGGCTTAACACGCCCTCTAGAGTTTAGCCTAAAGACTGCTCTTGTCCATGCTACTAGGATAGCTGGTCTATAAGGTTGACTTACAACCAATCATCAATAAGGGTCGTTTGGAATGATACACAGTGATCACTAGAATAGTGAGCACTATATATCAGGCCAACTTCTCACAGTCACCCTCCACGTTTTGCCTGGTACTTGATGCAACTTGGACTGAAAGTATACTGGGTCCTGGCTAACCAGGTCCCCAATTTTATTTTCTCAATCTGTACCATTGTTCCACAATTGGCACCCCTTTACACTCCATGTAAGTTCCTAATAAATGGTACCCCTGGTACCTAGGGCCTTGGGGATAAAGAGGGTTCCTAAGGGTTGCAGCACAAATTGTGCCACCCTAAGGGACCCCTCACCAAGCTCATACAAAACTGCCACTGCAGCCTGCGTGTCAAGGTGCGGATAAAAACCAAGAGCCGACATAGCCCACATCCCTCTGTCATTTTTAGGAAACACTAAATGTGATATAGGTTAGTCACCCCTACAGAAGGCCTTAAAGCCGTAAGGCAGGGTGCACTATACTCCACGTGTGGGCATATCTGTGTGAGTCTATGTGTGCCTGTGGTATCTAAGTCAATTCTTAAATACCACAAGTGCCCAGGGAAGTCCTAACGAGTACATGGGCTGGACACTCGGGAATACGAGATCCCCAGCTACATTATGTCTTCACTGTAACCCCAGATGTTAGTACCAAACCTATTACCTTAATAAACCCACACTGATGCCAGTGTTGGATTTGTTAATAAATACACCTAGAGGGTACCTTGGTGGCGCCTTTGTTATGCAATCCGGATATCTGCAGATAGTGGAGATGCCACCTGTCCAGACTCCTCTTTTGGTGGCACTAGCTGATGTGGACACCACCAGTTCAGGGTCCTCCAGCATTTGTTTTGGACAGAATTAGCTATCTAGGGTCAGGGTTATGCCGATTTTCCACAGGAAATGGTCATATAGAGGATGTAGACACACATACGATAGGTAGCCTGGTGGCTAATGCCAGTCGCCCCCCTTAACACCCCTAAATTTAGTATTTAGGTGACACCTTTAAACCCAATATCTCCGATTCGACGGATCAAGAAAAGTAGGGTGTGGAAGAGACGCTGCCTGGCGAGAACTGCAGAAGCACTGCAAACTTGTGGCACGTAACCCTTCCTGCCTGCCTGCAACTCTCTCGACAACCGCAACAGAGTAACTCATCTAGCAAGCTGGAGATCTACCACAGCGCTGAGTGGCGTGGCAGAATTAAAAAAATTACCTACAGTCTTCCTTGGAGTAGTGGAGCTACTCCCCTGCTGTCCTCAGGCACCAGCAAGCAGAGTCCGGTCCACCTCCTTGCAGCTCCCCGACCCGACCTCCGCTGCAGATGACCAAGAAGAGGTACCCGTGCTCTGGAGGATCAGATATGCCTTCCCACCCAGTGTGAAGATACAGCATCAACAGGAGCCATGCAGCACCAATACCCGGGATACTGGAGGCCTTGCACCAAACACGAACAGTGAGCGGCCAGTCTGGATTCTCGCGTCACCGTAACAAAGTATCCATCGAGAGGCATCAGCATCACTGAGACCCAGTTTGTGCGTGGTCCAGCTGTCCTGATTTTGCTCCTGCCAGCTCTTTGTCCCTGATCGTGCTGGCCCAGCCAACCTAACCACTATGCACCAGAGCTGGCTGACCCAGGTACCGAAGAACCGGCTGTTCCCCCTTGCTCTTAGAACCCTTGCAAGCCAAGTCTCCGTTTGGGAGATCTCTGAATTGTCCCCAAATCCCCCTTCTCAAAAACGGCTGAAGAGATTTACACCAAATAACAAAAAGCACACTTTTTGAGTAAAGTTCTAACATTCGCCAAATTTGGTGTAATCTATGCAGCTGATTGGTTGTGTTCGCAGGTCACGTTCCTCATAAATAAATTAAAGTAAGTCATAACTCTATAATTAAAAAGCACATAATTTTTTTTTTAATTATTGATTTTTCATAACCGCCAATGTATACACATCAGTGTGCAAAACGCAAACATTACAACTAATTTCCCAAGATATACCCTCCGTAGCCTTGAAGAATAATCTACTGTCAGCTAGCTAGGTTAGGCCCGGGAAAAATACTGCAATTGTTAAATGTACTAGTTCCTTAAGTTGCCGTCTCTTCAACACAATGACTTTAGATGCACATTTGCTTGCGTGACAGTACAGGAATAGTTTCTCTAAAACCACTTTTTTTTTAACCTTATTTTTATTATAATACTGCATTGTAAATCACAGGAATTGGCACATTCTACATTTTCTCGTAATCTGCCCATGGTCCATTAACAAGAATGACTTTGCGATATGCATAGTGCACCAGGGTTTACTCACCCAATCATCATTTGTGCTTGAAGTCCACATGCAGTAATTACAGTGATAAGAATCATATAGTAGGAAGAAAGAAAGAAACTATAACATTGCGCAGCAGTGACTGGTGATGGAATTTGCTCTAAATATTGAGGTTACCAAACCATTAATCATTAATTTAGTGGGACCGGGCATCTGCCCATCATTCAGGGGGTTTTTGATCGGTGTAGGAGGGGGCCCCACTGTTCAGCGTATGTGGCAGCCCATACCAGCGAGACCCGCAATGTATTCAGGGTAGCAAACATAGTATCCGGGATATGGCAAAGCATATTCTGTAAGGCATACAGGCACCCATGCAAACTGACCAATCTAGCCAATGCAGCATGCCCCATAATGGAGAGGGGAGCCTGTTCCAGAACTGAACTGACTCAGTCAGATTCGCGATTTCTGTCCCTATATTTAGGGCATATTGTTCCTCAGGCCTATGTGTCCCCGGTATACCAAGATACCTAAAATGATCAATTTCCCAGCTGAACTTTACCGGCGGGGGGTCTTGTATAGCCATTTGTGTCAGTGCGACTAACAGGAAGATGACGGTCTTACGATGATCCTCATAGACCAGATGGGGTACCACATGGCTGAGGTGAGTGGCTAGAATCTTAACCCCTATTTTTACATCAACTACCAGCATTGACAGGGGCCTGCCTATACGATCCCGGATCTCTCGCATCCCTACCTTGTTTTGGAAGCATAATTATGTGGGCATCTCTCATTGATTGTGGGAGAATTCCATTTATCTTAGCTTCTTGCATGGTCTCAAATAATCTAGGGAGTTAGAAGTCGCTGTACGCCTGGTAGAGTGCTATTGGTAGGCCATCTGGGCGTGGGGCTTTGCACCGGGCAATCGTCCACACAGCCTCACATAATTCATCTAACTAAATCGCTGCCCTCACCAAGGCCTGTGCTTGTTCTCCCGCAATTTGAGGGAGTGGTATACTCCTGCGGAAATCAATCTTGGTGGGCTCTGTAGTTTCTGGGGGTTTAAGGTAAACTGCGGCTAAGTGTTTGTACATGCAGCCATTAATTCCTGTCTGTATTTATAATGCTCCCATCCAGGTGTATTAACGTAAGGATTAGCGGAGCGGGCGTTCCCTCTTCAATAACCATGCGAGGAGTCTTCCCGATTTGTCTCCTTCTTTGTGTAAAAGCTGGGGATATTCCTGCCTGGTGAGACATTCAAGCTTGTCCTATATTTCACTCACCTGGCGGTGGGCCTTTAGCAAAGAGTCATTATGTGGCGTCGTTGGTTGTCGTCCATGTTGCAACCGGGAAAGATCGTCTTCCGCTTCCTTTAGTTCTTTCTAGCTTGCGTCTCTCGTCCCTCCAACTTTAGAGAGACACTCCCCTCGGATCACCACTTTAAGTGTGTCTCATTCTATTCCTCTAGTGCTAGCGGTGTACCAGTTCGAGGTAAAGAATCCAACAATTGATTATCTAAGTTATGTACGTAACATAGGGTCTTTAAGCGAATGTCTGACAAAATATCGAATAAACAAATATCGATATACAAAATTATCGCAACAAAAATATCGATGACAAAAATATCGGAATCACATCCCTAACAAGGTAAGTACAAATATATCGGAAAAAAAATATCGAATGACAAAAATATAGTTTTTTGTAAAATATCGTTTTATTTTTATAAAATAAAAGTCTAATATTAACAAAATAATGTAATAAACATATTTACAAATATACTATAATATTTTAAATTAATACATAATGTAATACAAATTAATATTAATAAATATATAATACATAATATATTTTTCATTAATAATTTTCATGACTAATAAACAAATAAAAATATAATAAATTACTAATACATTTATATACATAAAATAATAATATAAATAACAATTAATAACATCATAAAACTAATAAAAAAGCTAAATACATTTTAGGTAGCGAATGAGTAAAAATTACTATTCCCACTCCAGAGAGTGCAACAGTAGGGAAAGTGTTGGATAGAGTAGGGGTAAAATTACTATTCCAATTACTATTCCAACTCCATAGAGTGCAACAGTAGGGAAAGTGTTGGATAGCGTAGGGGTAACAATTACTATTCCCACTCCAAAGAGTGCAACGGTAGGGAAAGTGTTGGATAGCGTAGGGGTAACAATTACTATTTCAACTCCAGAGAGTGCAACAGTAGGGAAAGTGTTGGATAGCGTAGGGGTAACAATTACTATTCCAACTCCAGAGAGTGCAACAGTACGGTACGGAAAGTGTTGGATAGTGTAGGGTTAAAAATTACTATTCCCACTCCAGAGAGTGCAACAGTAAGGAAAGTGTTGGATAGCGTAGGGGTAACAATTACTATTCCAACTCCAGAGAGTGCAACAGTAGGGAAAGTGTTGGATAGCGTAAGGGTACAAATTACTATTCCAACTCCAGAGAGTGCAACAGTAGGGAAAGTGTAGGATAGCGCAGAGGTTAAAATGACATACTTATAAAAAATGCTTTTTTAAAAAAAAAATACAAATATAAACTAATAAATAAATATAAACCATTTACAATACATGTACATAATTATTAAAAACATGATTAGCAAAATATATGTAACTAAAAATAATCATTAAAAAATACAATTTTATAATATTTAATTACCAATTATTAAATAATTAACAATTATAAAATTAAATTAACAATGATTTTTAAATCATTATTACTTAATTACCTTTAAATTAGTTCCCACCATATTCCCCTATAAACACACAACCCGCAACAGAACACATTTATCAATTAATGAATTATTTACTATTAATTACCAATTAATTAAAATTAATTACCAATTATTTAAAATTAATGTATGCTTCCTACTAATTAATAAAGAATTCAACATTATTAAATTACTTCCCACCCTATTCCCCTATAAACCCACAACCCGCTACAGTACTAAAATACAACATTTAATTTAATTACATTAAAAATAAATTATAAAACATAATAAATACAATATAATATACACAAAATTTATTAAATAATCGATATTAGTAACATCGAAATTATTTACTTCGATATTACTTACATCGGTATTTAAAACTTCGATATTACTAATATTGATATTAAGAGTGTCGATATTACTTACCTTCTATATTATGTCCCTTCGATATTTAAACTTCGATATAATTGTATATCGAAATTTAAAACTCGATATTTTGTCTGTGTACCCTTTAAGCACATCGGGTTTTAGCTGCCAAATGGGCAGCTTCGGTCTGGCGTGGATTGGACCCCACTTGAGCAGGACTGGGCGTGGTCTGAAGGGAATCGTGTCAGGATACAGGTCTGTATGGTAGCTGGTACATTTACTTGCTGGCGAGGAGGAATCTATCTATCTAGTATACCGTGAACATCTCGTGCCGGCATATAGCAGGTATATCCCTGCACCTCCGGGTGAGTCTCTTGCGATATATATTCACACACAGCAGGCAACGCATCACGTCCTGCAATACAGCAATCATGCTAGGCTTGGTGTGTATTTTTGGGGGGTGTCTCTATCCTTTCTGCCATTGATTATACAGTTGAAGTCTCCGGCCCAAATAATGGGTATTTCTGTATATGTAAAGAGGAGTTTTTCGAGTTCCAGGAAGAAGCCGCCATCATCTACATTGTGGGCATATATGTTGGTGAGGCATACCTCCATTCCATCTAATGTGCCATGTATTATTCAGACCCTCCAGAATTTCGTGATTTCGCGATTTGCTGCGAAATCAGCAGTTTTGTAAAAATGTAGCGATTTTTTACAAAAGTGCCCACGAAATTGAAGAAATGCGTCTGGAAGAGAATATCTGAAAGAGACACGTTAGTGATAGATTCCTTACCTTAGAATATCCCCAGGCGTCCGACTGGAGCCGGAAAGTTTTGCGTAGCAGTACCCTTGCGCGTCGGTAGGCGTCGTCTGCGGCTCCGCGTCCGTCGTCGGCGTCGTGGGCGCCGTGATGACGTTGTCGGAGTACTTAGACGCCGCCTCCGCGTGCTGACGTCAGTTCTTCTTTTTTCCGCGCCAGCCAGCGCAGATCTGGAAAGAGCAGTTCCCTAGTCACTTTTTGACTAAACTTTTGTGATCTCTTTTGATCCATTTCGAAGTCTTTACGACTCAGACGGTGCCGTTAGGGATGCCCGGATCCAAGCATTGCGACGAGTGCGACCGTACCATGTCGGTCACGGATCCCCACCGCCTGTGCCTGATGTGTTTGGGCGTCGACCATGACGACGAGGCCTGCTCCGACTGTCGGGCCCTTTCGAGGAAGGCCAGGCGGGAGCGGTCCCGCAGGTGACTCGAAATCCGCCAGTCTGCCCCGCGCCGTGTGAGGTCCCGGTCCCGGTCCCACGGGAGGTCGAGGGACAGGTCGCGGGGACGGAGCCGTCACAGCTCCGGGAGTCGGCGCCACTCCTTCGGGTCCATGTCGTCAGGTAAGAAGCACAAGAAGTCGAAGAGACATCATCGCTCTTCCGACTCCCCCCGACGCTCGCGCGATGCGGCCGGGGGTTCGGGTGACACCGCCCACGCGGCTCCTCGGGAGTCGCGGGCGCCGCGTCAGGCCCCATACCCCCCGGTCCCTGGGCTGAACGCGACGCCGGAGGAGATCGAGCGTTTCCTCATGGCCATGAGGTCCCTTTCTCCTCAAACGGATTCCACGGCGCCTTTGGGCCCAGTGAACCCGTCTGGGGGCTCTAGTGGGTCGGGGGCTATGACCCCGACGCCGTCGGGTGCTTCGGCCTCGACGGCGCCTTCGGGCCCGGCGCCGCAGGGCTCCACGATCCCGACACCGGCGGTGCCCTCGGGCCCGGCGCCGCAGGATGCAGCGGCCCCGGCGTCGTCGGTGCCTTCGGGCCCGGCGCTGCGGGGTGCCGCTGGACCCTCATCGGGCGATGGACCGTCCCCGGTGGACCTTACGACCCCCCCGGGGTCGGTCCGTATGGTGTCCCCTCTGGCGTCGTCCTCGGGCGGCGCCGGCCCCGATGCCTCCTCTCACTGGGTTCCGACGTCAGGTCGACGTCTACCGACGCCGCTCTCGACGCCGTGCGGAGAATTTCAATTCTATGAACCCACCTCATTTACTTACGACCCTGAATCTCAGGAGATGGGGGACGAGGAGAATTGGGAGGGGTCTGAGGACCCTCTGACAAGGGAATGTCAGTCTAACATGGACTGGACAGGAGACCTGTGGAAAAAGGTACGGCTATGACCTTTTTCAAGATTTGCCCGGCGCTAACCGCCTTTGTACCATTCAAATTACCAAGCAATGAGGCAGGCGCCGGAGACCAGAAGGCAGGAAACAGAAGTTTTATTCCGACGGAGCAGAACACATCAGATCAGACAACAAGGTATCGTCTCGAGGTGCTCTAACAGCCTCTCTGAGGCCTGGCCTCTTATACACCGGTTTATGGCATGTGACCTTTCTTTATTACAATCATAACATTGTGAAGTAAGGAAAAAGGTGTCCCCATAATCCTCGTGTCAATCCCACCCCCATATACCTTCACAATAGAGGTCCTCAACCTGCTGATAAGAGGAGGGGTCATCACGCAGCTGAGTGTTTCGCCAAGTCTTAGGATGTGTGCGCCTGATCATATCCCAGGGGGTGGGGAGGCCCTGATCAATAGTGTGTCCTTTGAAGAGGGGCGATTGCATACAATGAGGGGCAGTAAATGGTATCTCCCGGCTTAGGCAATGGACTCGGACCTGTGTGGACAGTCGGACATGGGGTAAGGGGTCATCAAAGGAGTGGTATTCATGCCGCGTGGACAATTGAGTGCGGAGGGGAGGTTTATCAACAGAGGGGCATTCATGGGAGGAGAGGAGGTGCTGGTCAGGCGCTGGCGTGACTCCCAAGGACAGGGTCATGCAGAAGGGTTATACTCATGAGGGGGAGGGAGGGGGAGCCAGGGTGCGCGGAGGATGCTTGCTGGGTCAGAGGGGCGCGCTGGCGATCGATCGTGGACAGGGAGACCATGATATCTAAAATGGCTGCCGTGCACGTCGTACGTGGGTGACAAGCTGGCGCAGATAATGTTTAGATCGCAAACTAAAATTCCACAGTCCTCCCTTTTAACATGTCTCGCCAACTTGTCAGTTTGGATTTATCCCCATAAGGCCACGTATCTCTACTTCATAGAGGGGACTCATGTGCTCATTTCGGAAGTCCAAAGTCTTTGGGCACATACAGTTAGAAACAAGGCCGCACAAGGATGGCAGACATTGGATACCTAAGCAACACCCACATAATATTACAACAGGTATCAGTATGAAGGAAAACAACCTCCAACCCCAGTTCCTCAAAGTGTCCCAAAACCAGCTTCCAAGCGACCATCCTTCCTGTTCTTGGTGAACCTCTGAGGAAAGTCTGTGGAGGTGTTCAATTGCCTTGTAGACGGAAGGCGAGTTGTCAGGCACGTAGGTGCAGCAGCTAGATCCGATGATGCGGCATGCTCCTCCTCGGTCGGCTAGGACCACGTCTAGGACAAGGCGGTTTTGAAGGGTCACAAGACGGACCGCCTGAAGCTCCGCCGTGTTGTTAGCGAGGATGCCAGCCGTGATGTTGATTGTCGTTTCTACTGCCTGGGTCAGGTGTCGGATAGCGCGGCTGTTTGCCATTGGGCCCCACAGGGGAACAAGTCCCTTTGCCGCATCCAAGAACTGAGCTCCAGTGGAGTCGGCTTGTTCCATGTCATCTGCACGCCTCTGCCGGTGATGGTTAGCAAGGGCTACATACGTGGGGGGAAGAATGAAGGCAATGTAGCAGATACCCTTCCAACCTTTCGGGAGCCAGGTGTAAGCTTTGGTGCCACACACAAAGTACATATTTGGAGAAGCAACAAAGGAAGGGGGGTCGGCTGAGTCCAATGTTCTAATGATTCGGCAGGAACTGCGACCCACCGGCTGTGATCCCTGGCCTTCGAGACACACGAGACCTGTGACATTGATGACTGAAAGAGCCACGGTCAGAGTGGCAGTAGTTTGTTTCTGCAGATGAGAGAACGTGGATCTAGCTGGATTGTGGAGTACCTGTACTTCAACACGTTCTTTGGCTGGAATGTCTTTAAGGAAGGTGGCGCCTGTGAGCGCAGGACACAGGGCAGCAGAGGTTTTTTCGGTTTTGTTCAGCCAGAAACCAGAGTAGAAGTGTGACACTGTCTGGCTGGAGGTGGCGTTGTCCTTGTGGCTCTCTTGCATGAGGATCAACCAGGCGAGGCAGGAGCCGTGAACTGAGAAAGGAGAAGGGATGAAGGGGATGGAGTGTCCAGTGGCATGCGGGAGCAACCCGCAGATCCAGCAGTTCGTGGCATTTGCAGCAAGGTTGTGTTGGTGCAGCAGTTGCACGAAGGAATTGTTCCAGAATTCCCTGCGCCTTTCTCGCAGCTGGGGCGACAGAGGGATTAGGTGATGCTCTTTCAGGGGTGTTGGTTGTGCAGTAGGTAGCAATGTCTCATGAGCCGGTGTGCTTTCCTCCAGAATCCAGAAGGAGGTCATGAGGAGGAGGCAGAAGAGGAAGGCAATAAGAAGGGCGATTGTTTTTGATTTGTGCAAATTGTCAGTCTTTGGGTTTCTATAGTGGGTATTTCCTGTTGCTTCCATCATCTTCTTATCTGGCGCTTCCATCATCTTCTTATCTGGCGCTTCCATCACCTTCAAGGGGGCTCGGTAGTGGGCAGAACCACGGACTTTGTTTAGCTTCTCTCCCGGCAACCCTTGGTTGTGCTTAGGTCACCGTTCTGAGATTCAACTTAGTCCGAGGTCTACTTAGCCGAAGCTCCCTCCTTTCGACGCAGGAAATACCCTTCTCTGGATGGCACAGTGGGATCAGAGAATTTTGCAAGTTCAAGTGCCCCAGTATCGGGATAACAGTTCAATGTCGGTCGGTCCTTGTTCAGGAGCTCTTCTTGGGTGTTGACGTTTTCTGTCGTGGCCAAGTTCGCAGACACCTTCCGGCAATGATGTGCGTGCAGCCAGTGCCTCTTCCCCTCCACTCGAAGCGCCGTCCGTGTGGTAATCAGCACTTGCCAGGGGCCCGTCCACCGGGGTTCCAGACTCTTGGTTCGCTGGTAATTTCGTATTAACACGAAATCTCCCGGTTGGATGTCGTGGCCGGGGCCCCTGGAAACATCGGGGATGGCCTGCTGCACCTGTTGATGAATGACAGACAACGTTTTAGTTAATTTGCACAAATAATCAGACAGTAGGACGTCCGGGACGTCATGGATGGAGGTTGGTTTGGGAGCAGTCCAGAGGTTCATCGGTCGCCCGAATACAACCTCGTAGGGGGTCAAATGATGCTTGGTGGGAGTGGAGCGCATCGATAACAACGCCAGTGGGAGGGCATCCGGCCATTTAAGTCCAGTGGTGGCCACTATTTTTGACAATTTCAGCTTCAGTGTGGCATTATGGCGTTCCACCAGGCCGGCGGATTGGGGGTGGAAGACCGCATGAAACCTTTGCTTCACCCCCAACCCTTTTAAGATTAATTGGATAACCTCAGCTATGAAGTGGGGGCCATTGTCGCTCCATAAAATTCGGCAAAGGCCATAGCGAGGGAAGAATTCTTTCAGTAGTACTTTGGCAGTAGTCATGGCAGTGTTGTCACGGGTTGGATAGGCCTCTACCCATTTGCTGAAGGCCCATACGATGACTAGTACATACTTCAAGCTTTGGCATCTTTCTAGTTGGATGTAGTCCATCTGAAGGACCTCAAAGGGGTGATTGGGGATCCCAAACCCTCCCCGGGGTACCACAGTTCCTTTCCCGGGGTTGTGTTGCAGACAGATAAGGCACTGCTGGACTAGGCGTCTGGCTGAGCCGGGGATTTTGTCGTTGTGCCAGACTGTGGAAATGAGTTCGATCATGGGTGCAGATCCTATGTGTGCGGGGGAATGAGCCATCGTCAGTATGGGGATCAGGTATGAGTCAGGCAGCAACCATTTGTTTGCATCTTTTGTTCGCCAGCAGCCCTCATCGTCCTTCAAACCCACCCCTGCCCACTTAGTCAGTTCGTGAGGGGTGCTGGCCGACTGGATGTCTCTGATCATTTCCCTTGCGTCAGTCCATTTCTCTGCTTGTGACCTGGTCACATACATGCGTGTCACCGTCCTATTCTCAGCTGTTGTTCGTGCAGTGATGTCGGCTAGTGCATTCCCTTGTCCGACTAATTCTGTCACCCTCTTGTGTGCCTGGCATTTGATCACTGCTAGTCGTTTGGGGAGGAGAACAGCTTCAATCAGGGCAGAAACCAAATCTCCGTGAAGGATGGGGGTGCCGCGGGACGTCAGGAATCCCCTCTCCCTCCACAGGAGTCCAAAATGGTGGACCACCCCGAAGGCATACTGGCTGTCGGTATATACGTTCGCAGTGGTCCCTGTGGCTATGATACATGCTCGTGTGAGGGCTATCAATTCTGCTGCCTGGGCAGATCATTGTGTGATGCAGGCTGTCTCAACTACTGTTCTGGCTGTTGTAACTGCATAGGCAGCTGAAGTGGTGCCATCTGGGAGTTTGATGCATGAGCCGTCTACCCATAGCTCTCCATCGGGGTCAGAGAAAGCGGTGTCTCGGAGGTCAACCCTACTCCTGGTTTGTTCGTCCGTGAGGGTCACACAGTCGTGTATGGGAGGGACGTCGGGGTCATTTTCAGGCAAGGGCAACAATGTGGCAGGATTCAAAGTCGTGCATCTCTTTAGTGTGATGTGGGGTGCAAGTAGCGTCAGTTCGTACCCTGTCAGTCGTGCGCTAGTCAGGTGTTGAGTCTTGGTTTGGTTCAGAAGGGTGTCGACTGCATGGGGTACTAGCACAGTGAGGGAATTGGAAAGTACTATTCCCTCGCTCTGACGGATAGAGACAGCAGCGGCAGCTACTGCTCGAAGGCAGGCAGGTAAAGCTCTGGCTACAGGATCAAAGGTGGCGGAGAAGTAGGCACAAGGGCGTTGCTTAGGACCAATTGATTGAGTTAGGACAGACAATGCACACCCCTCCCTTTCGTGGGTGAAGAGGGAGAAGGGTTTGGAGTAATCCGGGGTTCCTAGGACGGGTGCTGAACAGAGTGCATTTCGTAATTCACAAAAGGATGCTTGACACTCAGGGGTCCAAAGGAGCGGAAAGGAGGCATCTTTGGTTAATAGGGCAAGTAGGGGTTTTATAATGAGGCTGAAATTAGGTAACCACTGTCTGCAAAAAGAGGTTAGGCCAACCAAAGAGCGGACTTGCTTTTGTGTTTTTGGGGTGGGGGTGTCTAGGATGGTTTGGATTCGGTCGGGCGTGAGTTTCCTCCCTTCTTGGGACAGGAGATGGCCAAGGTATGTCACTTGTGGCTGGCAGAACTGTAATTTCTTTTTGGAAACTTTATGGCCATTCTCTGCAAGAAAGTGTAGGAGTTGGATAGTGGCTGTGATTGCAAGTGGGGTGGTGTCGGCCGCCAAAAGGATATCATCGACATATTGGATCAACACCACTCCATCTGGTGGCTGGAAGGCATCCAGCTGTCTTTTGAGGGCCTGGCTGTAAATGCTGGGGCTTTCAGTGTACCCCTGGGGAGCTCTACAGAATCGGTACGAGCGGGATTTTAAGGTGAAGCCGAAGAGATAACGGCTGTCTGGGTGGATCGGGATAGAGAAAAACGCATTTTTAAGGTCGATGACAGTGAAGGTGGTGGCAGTGGACGGGATGAGGGTCAGAATGGTGGTAATGTCTGAGACCACGGGGTATTGGGGTACAACCACTTTGTTAATCTCTCGCAGGTCGATGATGAAGCGGTACGCTTTCTCATCTCCTTCACCTTGTTTCTTAACAATAGGTAGGATTGGGCTGTTGCAGACGTTGCTAACCACCTCTTCAACCACTCCTGCATCTACCAGAGACTGAATGATCGCTACCAGTGCCTTCTCGCCCTCTGGGGATATCCGATATTGCGGGAGTTTCGGGAGCATAGCGTCCTGTCTTACAGTTATATGAATAGGGTCAATCATCATTCGTCCCACATCAGAGTCATTTTTGGCCCACAGGTACGGAGGCAGGGTGTCAAGCAAGGACAGGTCAGCGTCAGTTATGGGGCACATGTGTCGTAAGGGGCAGGGTCTGGGCATGCCTGGGTTGTCGTACAGGATGACTCGGATTCCATCCGGGGAACATCTAATGGTAGCTCGAAAATGTTTCAGTAAGTCAATGCCCATAATGGCGTCTGGGGAGTTGGAGGAGAGCAGAAATGTCGTGTCAGTGGTGTTGCTTTCTAGGTCAAAGGTGATAGGTACGGACAGGGGGTTAGTGGAGGGCGTCCCATCGAAACCTATCGATGTAATGTGTGAGCCAGACAAGGGTGCCCTTGGAATCAGTCGTTTCGATAACACACTACGTGTCGCCCCAGTGTCTACCAAAAATGGAGACTCTGTACCTAGGACCTTAGCGGTGACGTAAGGTCCTTGCTGGTCAACACAGAGCTCGACTGGATCCCTCCCTTGCCCCTGGCAGTCCTATGCAAAGTCGGGGGCATTCTCTCCATCAGATAGTTGATATTGGTTCTGTCGGGGGCGGTCAAATGTGTTCAATCTCCCTGATCTGTCATTGTTGGTGTCGTTTGTGTGCCCTCGTCCTTGTCCTCTATTTCTTTGTCCACCCGCCACATCCCTGGGGTCCCTATTTCTATTCATCTCCAGCAGAACCGGACACTCGGATTTCCAGTGGCCGAACCCTTTGCAGAAGGCGCATTGGTCATTGCTAATGTCTCTACGTCCAGTGTGGGGTGTTGGGGTGTGATTTTTAGGAGATAGATCTCTGGGGGGGGCTGACTGGTAGTTCCCCCTTTTGCGTTCCCGTCCCACCGCTATACCTTGTATCTGGGCTATCATTACCCTTTCTTTTAAATCCTTCTTCTTTTTCTCGGACGCCCTATCATTCTCATTCTTTTGGTGCTCGTAATACTGAGCCATCTGAAGGATAGCTGCGGGTTTGGAGGCCCCCCAACTACTCTCACTTGTCTGCAATTTTTGGGAGACCTCTTGTGATAGGCCCTTTACATAATTTTGCACAAACAGGTGTTGTCCGGTTGCGGTGGTCATGTCTTGGCCACTGTAGTCGGAGAACACTGTCTCGAATCGGGAGAAGTATTCTGACACATCTTCCTGGGGTTTCTGTCGACAGGCCGTGACTATCGACCAGTCTACCTTTCTTTCTGGGATCAGCGTCTTTAACTTCTGAACTAGTTTGTCTGGAAGTTCTAGTATGTCCTTTACTGGTTTCCTTCCTGGCTCTCGCTGTCTATCTAGTTTACCGAGTTGGTCCCAGGTATGTCCAAACAGATCCGTGTGGTCAGCCTTCCGGATTTGCTTCCACACGTCAGCTGGCAGGCATAACCCGAAGAACAAGTCAATGTCCGCTAACGTCATTATCGTCGAACCCAAAGCTGTGCCTAATTCGGTATAGAATGCTGTCGGGTTCTTTCTCAAATCGGGCAGAGTTTGTTTAAAGGTTAGGATATCTTGTCGGTCCCATGGTTGGTAAACCCAATTATACACAACTCTCCCTTTTGCATCTGCATGATTAATATCATCGCTTGTTCCCAGGCCACGTGGCGGGATCCAATAAGGGGCCGCCTCTCTGATGGGCATCATAGTATTGGCTACTTCTACTGAGGTCGCTTCAGGGACTGTAACCTTTGTTTCTTGTTTTTGTTCCGTGAGGTGGCGGAGGACCTCAAGCATTTGCATGAAGAGCTCCATCGCCTCACATTCAGTCCCATCTCCAACGTCAATCTTCCTATACAGCGTTGTTAGTTTAGCGGGGCCCTTACTTTGATACCTGTCTTCATATGCGTTCAGGGTGTGGTAGCTGAATCGCAAAATGAAATGCCGTCTATGGCTGTCGGCATGTGAATTATATATGCTCATTGTGTACTCTTCGCTTTCCCTTCGTTCTACTAATGTCTTTGCTATTTTGTCGATCCCATCCCGCTCATCTTTGCTCAACCTATTTGGTCTGGCTGGTGGTTGTTTGCTAGCCTCAGGGTCGTCTGACGATGTTGTTAGTGTGGCTGGTGCAGAGGCCGTGACGGCTGGTGCACTAGCACTAAGGTCACTTTCGCTCGCACTCGGGGCTTGCAAGCTTTGTTGGCAGGGGGCATATGGAGGGGGCATGTAGATGATTGGGGGACCTAGCAGTAACTCATCGTTCGCCCGTTGTTTGGAGGGCACTTCAGGGTAGAGCGCAGAGGGGGTCCTAACAGGACATTGACCTGTTGACCCTGATTCTTGGTTTTGTGTAGCTTCCTTTCTTTCTTTTATTTCTTCTTCTAGTTGCTTAGCGGCTAGGTGGGCTGCCTTTCGTAATTCTTTCCCTATTTTTGCTTCTTCTCTTTTCTTTCGTTGTTCCGTTTCTTTGCGCCACATGCCTATACTATCGAGCATAGTGGGCGTGGTCTTATTCTTCTGGAGCGCTATTTCCAATGTTTTTATTTTGTTTTCATCGAAGGAACCTATCAGTGGCCACTGACTTTCAGGGTTCTTCTTTGTATATTTATGCCATAACTTAGTATAAGCTATAGCGACTAGTCCATGCTTAGTGAACATGTCCTTATTAGGGGTGCCTTCCAGTGGAGCCGGATGGTTCATCTCTAATAAGCGGTCCGGGCTGTACAGGCTACCAATCAGTGGGGAGAAGATAGGCATGACGGGTTACAACGGGGACAAAGGTCTGCACTACCTATCTTATCACGGCGGGCAAAGACTAGACAGAATATTTCTATTCTCCGTTGTTTGCCGGCGGTGAATACCTCAAAAGAACCAATACCGAACAATCAGTGTTCGGTCAATCAAACAATCAGTGGGGAGAATAAGTGGGTACGAAAAGTTTGCGTTGCCCACCCTTTCTCTACCTGCAAAGAGAGACCTTGTTCTTCCCTGTTTGCACTAAAGAATCTCCAGACAATAATCCCCGAACGATAGTTCGGGAAAACAGTGGGGGAGGAAGATAGGCACGACGGATTACAACGGGGACAAAAGTCTGCGTTACCTATCCTTCACTGCTTGCAAAGAGAGAGCCTGTTATTTTCTCCGTTTGCAGACGGTGAATCTCCAGAGGGTTCAACAAAGCGTAATACTAGTATTATCCAAACCAAACAATTTTTCTCAGTTCGTCGTGTCTACACGACCTTACCCGAACCGCATGGACGGTTTCCTGTCTTCTGAATCCAGCGCCCGATCGTCCTCTCTTCTCCGTGATGTTCGTGGCACTCCTGATGGTTCCCAGTCAGGACCGTAGATCACTCGAGAGAGGTCTGTTCGGAACTAGTGAAGGTCGGATGATCGGCTGTCAGACGAGGGTCTATCGGACACGAGCTCTCCCGATCGTTGCAGTCGTTCACTCTGTCGTCGGGACCTCTCCCACTGGATCCACGTGTCGCTGATGGGCCCCACGCTTTGGGACGCCAATTGTGGAAAAAGGTACGGCTATGACCTTTTTCAAGATTTGCCCGGCGCTAACCGCCTTTGTACCATTCAAATTACCAAGCAATGAGGCAGGCGCCGGAGACCAGAAGGCAGGAAACAGAAGTTTTATTCCGACGGAGCAGAACACATCAGATCAGACAACAAGGTATCGTCTCGAGGTGCTCTAACAGCCTCTCTGAGGCCTGTCCTCTTATACACCGGTTTATGGCATGTGACCTTTCTTTATTACAATCATAACATTGTGAAGTAAGGAAAAAGGCGTCCCCATAATCCTCGTGTCAATCCCACCCCCATATACCTTCACAATAGAGGTCCTCAACCTGCTGATAAGAGGAGGGGTCATCACGCAGCTGAGTGTTTCGCCAAGTCTTAGGATGTGTGCGCCTGATCATATCCCAGGGGGTGGGGAGGCCCTGATCAATAGTGTGTCCTTTGAAGAGGGGCGATTGCATACAATGAGGGGCAGTAAATGGTATCTCCCGGCTTAGGCAATGGACTCGGACCTGTGTGGACAGTCGGACATGGGGTAAGGGGTCATCAAAGGAGTGGTATTCATGCCGCGTGGACAATTGAGTGCGGAGGGGAGGTTTATCAACAGAGGGGCATTCATGGGAGGAGAGGAGGTGCTGGTCAGGCGCTGGCGTGACTCCCAAGGACAGGGTCATGCAGAAGGGTTATACTCATGAGGGGGAGGGAGGGGGAGCCAGGGTGCGCAGAGGATGCTTGCTGGGTCAGAGGGGCGCGCTGGCGATCGATCGTGGACAGGGAGACCATGATATCTAAAATGGCTGCCTTGCACGTCGTACGTGGGTGACAAGCTGGCGCAGATAATGTTTAGATCGCAAACTAAAATTCCACAGACCTTGGGGAGGCCAGTGGCCTGGACACCTCTCCAGACACTGGATTCGTCTCCCCTCCTACCGTGGCTTCGGAGGAGGGCGCTACTTATAGTGTGGTGTTGATGAGGGCTGCTAGGGCCTTGGGCCTTGAGCTCCCCGTCGCGGCCGTGAGGACTAACCTCCTCACTGAGGTCCTTAAGCCGCAGTCATGCTCCATGGAGCCTCTGCTGCCGTTTAATGAGGCCTTGACGGACGTTCTTTTGGGCACTTGGTATAGGCCCGCTACAGGTTCACCTTTAGATAGGAACGTGGCCAGACGCCACCGCCCGGCCCCGGGCGACCCATGTTTCCTGTCCACCCACCCCACCCCGAAAGCCTGGTTATCCAGGCCTCTAACTCCCAGACCGCCTTCCCGACGGCTCATACCGATCGGGAATCCAAGAGGTACGAGGCCTATGGCAAAAAGGTGTTCTCGTCCCTTAGCTTGGGACTGCGGTCTTCCAACACCGCATGCCTCTTGGGCCGTTACACCCACTCTCTGTGGGAAACGGTGGCGGAAGTGCTGCCAGAGTGTCCGTTGGAGGTACGGGCCAAACTCGGCCAAGCCCTTCTGGAGGGCCGGGACGCAGCGAAGTATAATATCAGGTGCGGACTGGATACTACTGACTCGCTGGGCAGAGCGATGGCTACGACGGTGGCGATACGACGCCACGCCTGGCTGAGATCCGCCAACTTCTCGGCAGACGTCCAAAATACACTCATGGACATGCCGTTCGATGGCCGTCGCCTCTTTGGCGACAAGGCAGATCACGCGCTTGAGCGCTTTAAGGACTCCAGGGCTACGGCCAAGTCCTTGGGCCCCTCGGCCCCGCGTCAGCAAATGAGTGCCTTTCGCCCCTTTCGTGGCCAGGGAAGGGGCGCCCCCACACGTGCCGCCAGCCAATCGCCGCAAACTGTCGTCCAGCGCGGCGGCGGCCGTGGAAACCGCCGTGGAGGTGGTCGGGGAAACAGGCGGAGCCAGTCCACACCTGCCCCCACATCATCCGCCTCTAAACCCTCCTAGTCCGTGCTTTTCGGCCCATGTGACGCCAGTGGGAGGCAGGGTTCGCCATCACCACTCTCACTGGCGCACGGTCACTTCAGACAGGTGGGTGCTGCAGATCGTCCGAAGGGGCTACTCCCTCCCCTTCGAGACGACCCCTCAAGCCATGCCACCGCAACACCACCGCGTATCGGGGGATCACTTGCGGCTCCTGCAGGAGGAAGTTTCGTCCCTCTTGGCCAAGGGGGCCATCGAGCGCGTTCCTGGGCCAGAAGTAGGATGTGGTTGCTACTCCCACTACTTTCTGGTACCCAAGAAGGGCAAAGGGGGCCTACGCCCTATCTTGGATCTGAGGAACGTCAACTTCTTCCTCCGGAAGGAGAAGTTCAAAATGCTGACATTGGCTTAGGTCTTGGCTGCTCTAGACCCAGGAGACTGGATGGTAGCGTTGGACTTGCAGGATGCGTATTTCCACATCCCCATCCTGCCGGCCCATCGGCGTTACCTGCGGTTCACGGTAGGCCTCGAGCACTTTCAGTTTACCGTGCTCCCCTTCGGCCTTACCAGCGCCCCACGGGTGTTCACGAAAGTGATGGCGGTGGTCGCAGCTCATCTGCGCAGGTTAGGGGTTTCAGTCTTCCCCTACCTCGACGACTGGTTGTTGAAGGCGGGCTCGCCCCAGGCAGTCGTCAACCACCTCCAGACTACGGCGGATCTCCTGCACCTGCTGGGATTTTCCATCAATGTGCCGAAGTCACACCTGTGCCCCTCTCAGAAGCTCCTTTTCATCGGAGCGGTTCTCGACTCGGCGCAGTTTCGGGTTTACCCGCCCGAACAGCGGGTCCGGGATATACAGGCCCTGGTTCCGATCTTCAGGCCGTTATCCCGGGTTTCGGTTAGGTTGACGCTGCGGCTTCTGGGGCTGATGGCCTCCTGCATCCTTCTGGTGCATCACGCACGGTGGCGGATGCGGGCTCTGCAGTGGGACCTGAAGTTTCAGTGGGCCCAGCACCGGGGCAACCTGTCCGACCATGTCCTTATCTCGGAGGGCACTGCGAGACAGCTGCAGTGGTGGCTCACGGACAGCGATTGGGTCAACGGCAGATCCCTCTCCCTTCCCCAACCGGAGCACGTAGTTGTGACGGACGCGTCCCTCCAGGGCTGGGGAGGCCACTTGGGAGAGGCGGAGATCAAAGGACTCTAGTCTCCGGCGGAGTCCCGGCTCCATATCAATCTGTTGGAGCTGCGGGCGATTCGTCTGGCACTGAAAGCATTCCTCCCGTCTGTCCGAGGGAGTGCAGTGCAGGTGTTCACGGACAACACCACCGCCATGTGGTACTGCAACAAACTGGGCGGAGTGGGGTCGTGGACCCTATGCCAGGAGGCTCTGCGCCTCTGGCAATGGCTGGAACATCAGGGCGTGACTCTGGTGGTTCAACACCTGGCAGGTTCTCTGAACGCCAGGGCGGACGAACTCAGCCGGCGGTGCTCGATGGATCACGAATGGCGTCTGAACTCGGACGTGGCGCAAGGCCTCTTTCTGCGATGGGGAGAGCCTTGGTTAGATCTATTCGCCACCGAAGAGAACGCGCAATGTCATCAGTTCTGCGCGTTGGAATTTCCAAGGCGGCACTCGCTCGGAGACGCTTTTCGTCACGAGTGGAGCTGCGGTCTGTTGTACGCCTTTCCGCCTATACCTCTTCTGCCCAGAGTGCTGAAGAAGATCAAGCGCGACCGGGCACAAGTCATCCTTGTGGCTCCGGACTGGGCACGAAGGTACTGGTATCCCGAGCTACTCAGTATGTCAGTCGATCCCCTGGTTCGTCTGCCTCTTCAGGAGGACCTTCTGTCGCAGCAGCAGGGGACGGTCCTCCACCCGAACCTGTCCAGTCTCCACCTCCATGCGTGGCGATTGAGCGGCGACAGTTGAGGCCATTTGACTTGCCTCCTGAAGTTTGCAACATCATTCTGGCAGCCAGGCGTCCCTCCACAAAGACGGTATACGCCTGCAGGTGGAACAGATTTGTGGCATGGTGCACAGCAAAGGCTGTGGATCCCCTCAATGCCCCTCTCTCTGAGTTTCTTCTCTTCCTTCTTTCTCTTGCCCAGCAGGGCTCTGCTCTGGGCACTATCAAGGGCTATCTTTCGTCGTTTTCAGCCTTTCTGAGGCTGCCTGACCAACCTTCTTTGTTCAAGTCCCCTATCGTAAATCGATTCCTGAAGGGCATCACTCATACTTTTCCTCCTGTTCCCTTCGTGATGCCTCAGTGGGACTTGAACCTGGTTCTCACATTTCTGATGTGCGCTCCCTTTGAGCCACTTCACAACTGTCCACTTCGCCTTCTTTCTTTGAAGACTGCCTTCCTGGTAGCCATCACCTCTGCCAGGAGAGTGAGTGAGCTCCAGGCTCTCTCTTGTAAGCCTCCTTTCCTTTCAGTCCATCCGGACAAGGTTGTTTTGAGGACTAGGCCCTCCTTCTTGCCTAAGGGGGTCACGGCCTTCCACATTGGGCAGTCCATCACATTGCCCACCTTCTTTCCGCCTCCGCACCCCTCGAGAGAGGAGGAGAGGCTCCACCGTCTGGACCCAAAACGTGCGCTCTCGTTCTATCTGGATCGCACACGCCAGTTCCGGGTGGATGATCAACTCTGTGTTGGGTACGCGGGCGCTAAGAAAGGGAAAGCGGTGCACAAGAGGACCATTTCTCGATGGATTATCATGTGCATCCAGGCGTGTTACTCCTTTGCTAGGAAGGAACCCCCTGTTGGGCTGAGGGCTCATTCCACTCGAGCCACGGCCACTACAACTGCCTTGGGCCGAGGTGTGCCCTTGCAGGACATTTGCCAGGCAGCTACGTGGGCCTCGTTGCACACGTTTGCAAGGCACTACTGCCTGGACAGTCAAGTCCGGAGGGACGGCTACTTCGGCCGTTCCGTTCTCCGGGACTTTCTGGTGTAAATATTGGTTCGCAGACCCACCACCACGGGGATGGTATTGCTGGGGTATCTATTCTAAGGTAAGGAATCTATCACTAACGTGTCTCTTTCAGATGCACAAGTTACTACTTGTGTAACGATATATCTGTAAGAGACATTAGTTAGTGATAGATTCCTTACCGACCCACCCATCCTCCCCGTTCTGCGAACCGATATCTAGGGTTAAGGTCATCCCCTTTCAGGGCCCTAGTTTCTTGGCACCAGTGTCGGTTTTTGTCATGCCTCTGCGCTTCTGGCGCGGAAAAGCTGTGGCTAAGAACTGACATCAGCACGCTTAGGCGGCGTCTAAGTACTCCGACGACGTCATCACGGCGCCCACGACGCCGACGACGGACGCGGAGCCGCAGACGACGCCTACCGACGCGCAAGGGTACTGCTACGCAAAACTTTCCGGATCCAGTCTGATGCCTGGGGATATTCTAAGGTAAGGAATCTATCACTAACTAATGTCTCTTACAGATATATCGTTACACAAGTAGTAACTTGTGCATTATCGTATGAAATACAGCTTTGTGGTATTTCATACAATAATAATCTATGGTTAAGCAAATAGGCTTAGCCAGCCTCCCCGTGGTAAAGTGAATAACGGTGGGAAGTAATTTATTTGTAAAAACATTTTTATTTGGTGGGTATTAAAAGAGGTTGACATTTCTTGCAAGGAGATAGTCATGTAAGGTCAATGGTTTGCAAGTCTATATTTTTTAGTGTTTTTGTAATCTATGTTGTCACATGAGACCCAAGTTGCTCCACACATAAAATAAAAAGTGTAGAGTTAGTTAGGGCTCCTGGATTAGATAAAAATCCTCTGTGCGGAAGTCTGCTTCTTAAGCAAGAAAAACTAATGCCAAGACACAAAAAGCTGTACTGTGTCTATTTGTTTGTGGATGCTCCTCCCCCCCCCCCCCCCCCAAACCTCCATTGGTTTATCTGTTTAATTGGTTTATGTATTTAAACAGCGCAGGCTCAGACGCTCATTGATTGGCATTTGCACTTTACTACCCTGAGGCGGAAAGACGGGGAAGCGTGGCAGCATTTCCTATCTATGAACTTAAACCATTTTTATATGTGATCTTAAATTCTTTTTATCCTTAACTTGTTTGGCGCTTACTTGTTATTTGCACACGGCCACCTCTCTATACATCATTCGGACCGCACAGCCGATTGAGCGCTGTCGCGGCCTGATCTGGGGGTGAGCCGCCATCATGGAAGGTGGTGCAGGGGTCGCGGTCTAGTTTTCCGACCCTCCCGCCCTCTTCCTATATAAATGTGCATCATCTCGCGTCCGCGCAGTGGGCGGGCGTGCCAAAGGCGTGCCCGTCTGCGCTCGTCCGGGCCCAGGGGCCATACCCCCTGGACAAAATTTGCGCCCTTGAATATGCTATGACGCCGATCAGATCCTCTCTCTTAGGCCTACGAGGGATCATCCGACGGCCTCGCTCAACATGTTAGATCAGTTCCCACAATGCTGCCCTCATTGCTCCTTCCATCTGGATATTCCACAACGATGTTGTAGTTTAGCATCTCGAGTAGTAACTCGTTCCCCTCCGAATTGCATCTTCCTCAGCCTGAATTGTCGTTCCTTGCCCAAACACAAACGTGAGATTTTTGATCTCCTTACGGATGAATCTCCTGACGCACTTTTTATCACGGAAACGTGGCTTCACGATAGTTCCGGACCTGATATTGCAGAAGCCCTTCCTATTGAATATGCGATTGTAAGGAACATCGTCCCAGGAAAATAGGTGGTGGTGTGGCAATAATATTCAAAAATATTTATCAATGCCATTTTGACCCAGCTCTGTTAAGCGGCTGCGAGACAGCGTATTTCAAGCTGGCTCTCCAACCTAAAACCATCCTTTCGGGCTTATTAGTGTATCGCCCTCCATGTCTCGCTAACGCATGGCAGTTACAACTCTGAACTCATAGCCTCGGCTCTGTCTGCGTCTAGTAACTTTTTCGTTGTTGGTGACCTGAATGTACATTTGGATGATCCTAAGGATAGTTTGGCCTGCAACCTCATTGCGGACCTTGCTTCCATGAATCTTATTTTACATAATAAGGGTCCCACCCATGGGGATGGACACCTTTTAGATCCAATCTTTTCTAATAGTATCCATGTTAAGTGTTCCTCGGCGGTGCCAGTTATCTGGTCCGACCATTCTTTAATTAAGTTTACCGTCATTAATAATGAGATTATATCTAATCATAAACCTGACACGAACATACAGAAAAGGGACTGAAAAAAATGTGACTGTTACTTTTAATAACATCTTAACTGATCTTAAGCCTGAAAATATATTTGTCTCCGATGATATGGATGTGATGGCCAGTGCTGCAAATGGTTGGCTCCTTAAAGCCATAAATACCTGTCTTCCCACTACCCATAAGAAAGGGATTATCCATAAAGCCCCCGCTCCATGGTATAATGAGACACTCCGCATGCACAAATCTAAATGTAAGAAATTAGAACGTTTATGGAGAAAAGATTATTCTCTCATATCTGGTACTGCTTATAAAGCAGAGCTGAAATGTTATCATAAGGCGTGTGCCACAACAAGGGCTATTCACGTTAATAAAACTATTAATGAAGCAATGAATAAATCAAAAACTCTGTTTAATGTGGCGAGGGAGCTTGCTGGTTCACAGACTACGGCAACACCTCGTCCGTTATCTAGCACTAAATGCGATGACCTTGCCCAGTTTTTTATTTCCAAAATCGTCAATATACATCAGGACATTTTTGCTCAAAGCAAAATCAATAATTCTACGATTTCTCCTCAGGCTAGGGAAGAGGATGCCAACTCATTGGTGACATCCTCGCCTCAATTGTTGTCTTGGCCGGATCTTTGCCCTGTAACTCTCTCGGAAACATTGAGCAAAGTCAAGTCAGGCTCAACGCTGGACCCTTTGCCCGCCCCGATACTACGTTCCTTGAATTCTTCACATCTTTCCACAATTTGTAAAATGTAAAACCATTCGTTGGATACTGCAACTGTTCCCAGTTGTTGGAA
Organism: Lissotriton vulgaris; assembly: GCF_964263255.1. NCBI lineage: Eukaryota > Metazoa > Chordata > Amphibia > Caudata > Salamandridae > Lissotriton > Lissotriton vulgaris. The sequence goes on along the minus strand of NC_141686.1, from coordinate 18,387,464 downwards.
GCATGCTATGGTCACCCCGCTCTTGAAGAAGCCGTTGGCGGATCCTAAGGTGACCGCTAATTACCGCCCCATTTTTCTGTTACCGGCATTCTCGAAAATTTTGGAACGACATATCCAAGTACATTTTTCAAAATTTGTAACAGACAACAGCCTTTTACATCCATCCCAGTCCGGATTTCGCCCTGGATTTTTTACGGAGACGACCCTTTTGGGCGTCACAGACAATCTGCGCTTACTCTTGGATCGAGGAGAAACAGTTGCGTTGATTTTACTTGATCTCAGCGCCGCTTTTGATACTGTGTTACACAGTATCCTTCTCAAATCCCTTGCTGCCATTGGCATTGGTAATAAAGCCTTGGACTGGCTTGCATCCTTTTTGTCTGATCGCACCTTCCAAATCTTTTCTAAGTCATCCTCTTCTAAAAGTTATTCCTTCCCTCATGGTGTACCCCAGGGGTCAATCCTTAGTCCTCTTCTTTTTAATTTATATGTTACACCTTTGGCTTATGTTGCACAATGTTCTGGATTAAACCTTTATACTTATGCTGATGATTCACAAATTGTTTTTTCACTATCTCAAATAGATCCCACTGTTCCTTCCCCCCTGCAAGCCGGCCTTAGCGAAATATCTGGATGGATGAATCGCAACCTTCTCAAGTTAAATGGCGGAAAGACTGAGGTTTTGGTCCTTGGAAATAAACCCGACCTCTGGAACCCAAGACATTGGCCTACTGCCATGGGTCCCTTACCAACTCCGTCTGAACAAGTGCGAAATCTGGGAGTAATTATCGATAAGGGACTATCCATGAAAGATCAGGTCAACAAAGTCGCAGCCACCTGTTTTACCATCTTACGATGGCTACGTAAAATCTTTTGGATACTCCCCGATAACACCCAGAGATCCTTTGTGAATGCCTTGGTAACCTCTAGGTTGGATTACGGCAACGTGCTCTACCTGGGGTCTGCCAAGGCCGTCACACGGCACCTTCAGCTGGTACAAAATGCTGCGGCTCTGCTTCTCTGTGGCTGTTGGAATCGTGACCATATTACAGAACGCCTGAGGGAGCTGCATTGGCTCCGTGTTGAAAACCGGATAAAGTTTAAAGCATTGAGCTTTATGCATAAGATTAAAATCGGATCAGCTCCCCTTTACCTTCAGGCCCTTGTTAGCCCTTATCTTCCTGCTCACTCACTTCGTTCCTCATCCCATCATCTCTTCAATGTACCGAAGTTTAGACTTACCAGAATGGGCGGTGGTTTCTTTGCGAACTTAGGGCCCAGACTGTGGAACTCACTTCCCTTGGCCATTCGGATGGAAAACTGTCATATGCGATTTCGCAGAGCGGTGAAAACCTAGCTTTTTGATCTTTAAATCTTCTTCCTGGTCTCTTGTGTCTCTGTCTTTCAGCGCCGGGAAACCCTTATGGGTAGCTGTCGCGCTCAATAAATTCAAGTAATAAATAAATAATAAATAAATAAGCAAAATACATTGTAAAATTGGATTCACTTGTGCCATTGGCCAAACTAAAAAACAATGCTGTCCTCAAGGACCCCATATAAAGTACTTGGTAATCTTTGATCTATTTTTGGAAGCATGTACATTTCAGGATCAAACCCAGGATTTTTTAAAAATGTGGTTTTAATATCATAGGATTGATGTTGAGAGGCAATTCTTTTTATAGGAGTGGTGTTGGGGGACCTTCACTCCCTAGAAATATTTCAAATAATTTGTGAATTAAGGTGCCTTTTTAAGCTATTACATCAGTGAGAGGCAGCCACTGTCTCCCTAATGCACATTCTATTCCATTAATGAACATACTGCAGGTTCAGTTTTTTTGCTTGTTTAACACGATCATCGTCTCAGCTAGACCAAAACAGTACACTTACCTTTCCAGTTTCTAATTAAACCGTCTAAACCAGTGGTTCCCAAACTTTTGATTCCTGAGGACCCCCATTGAGTCACCACTGTATGAGTTAAATTTCAAATATTAAAACAGTAATTAAAAAAAAAACCTACACATGTGCACACAAAACAAATAATCAAAGTACTAAGGATTTTGGGGCCAGATCATTCATTCAGGGCCTCGCAATTGGAGACACATTGCGAGTGGCAAATTGCGAGTCACTAAATGAAATGTACAACAGTGTGTTTAACACTGTTTGGGATTCCCAATGGGGTCGCAAATTGCGAGGCTCATTAATATTAATGAGCCTCTTGCAATTTGCGAGCCCATTGGGAATGCCAGCCCTCCCAGGGATGATGCCCTGCAGGGCTCAGCAGACCATCATGTCTCGGACTGCTTTTAAATGAAGCAGTTTAAAAAAAAATGCAGCCTGTTTTCCATGCATTTAAAAAAAGAAAGAAAATGAAACTTCTTCGTTTCATTTTTTAAGGGCAGGCGTTGGTCCCTGGTCCCTGGTCCCTGGTGTGAGAAGGTGGCCTGATATGCAGTGCTCACTATTCTAGTGAACACTATGTATCAGTCCAGCAACCCTTATTGATGATTGGTTGTAAGTCAACCTTATAGACCAGCTATCCTAGTAGCGTGGATACGAGCAGTCTAAGGCTAAAGACTCGAGAGGGCGTGTTAAGCCAGCTGTTTACCACACATATACCCCTTGAATACCAAGTGCAAGGACACCACACAAGTGTTATGAAAATAAACAAGATATTTATTAAGAATCACAACAGCCCTGTACTCTTTATGAGGACAGGGTACTAAGCACAAAACAAAACTCTTACGAAAATACTTAAGTTAGCACAGTATATACAAATGCCCGAGGGGCACGGAAAACCATATACTCTGAAAGTGGAATGCGAAATTACTAGCAGGTAAGTACAGTACTAATAGGCTTAGGAATCGCTAGGACTTGACTATAGAATCTTCAGATTACTTCTAGGAGGCCTAGGGGACTCGGGTGCAGAGTGTGCACTCTCACGCGTGATGCGGGACAAAGTCTATGGTAGCTAGTAATGACAAAGTTAGTGTTCTCTGGCGAACCCGACCTGGTAGGAGGAAAACGAAAGTGGATTCTGACCCTTGGATAGTGAGGCTATGCTGGGGCACCGAAATGCCGAAGTTACCTAGCCCAGGGGCTGCAGCTGCATAGGTCTCAAAAGACGTCGGGAATCCTCGTAGACGGACCAGGAGCCTGGAAGAAAGAAGTTGCTGGCAGGCGACCAGTGAAGAAAGTTCGATGGATCCAAGCCTGGATCGAAGGAAGATGACACCTGAAAGCAGAGGGGACCAAGTTCGAGACTACTAGCCAGTAGTCAGGTGGCACCAGGAGGGCACCGGATGGTAGTCACCTCGACTAGGTGAGTGGGTGACGCTGTGCTCGCAGATCTCTCGGACCAGGAGGCGTTGTCGGCGACCAGGATTAAGGAGCGAGCTGTCCCACGATGGATGAAGCTGTCGGCGTCGCTGGACCCAGGATTGGGCAACAAAGCCTTGGCAAATTCAAGCCCACGCGGTGGACTCAAAATGGCGTCTGGAGTGGACCAGGAGGGTCCGGGGTGCCTCTCTTGAAGAAGGAAGCAAGGGCCAGTCTGGAGCAACCAGACCAGCAGCAGTGATGTCGTCGGGCGTCGTGAAGAAGGCCACAAGCCAGCCGGCTAGTAGCCACACAGAGCGGTGAGCACGCAAAAGCAGAAGGGCCCCACGCAGATCGTGGAGATGCTGGAGGGCTGATCTTCGGTGCTGGAGCTGCTCAGGGTTGGGGCTTCTCGGACCCCAAAGCACTCACCAGTGGAGCACACGGTGGGCTTGTTGCAAAGAAGTCGTGCAGTCTTGGCGATCGTCGGTCCCTCGAGGTCTCGTCGCACACACAGTTCTCAGCTTTGCTGTAGAGGTGAGTAGAGGTCAGAGGTGCCAGGGAAGCCGGGTCTCGTCGAGCTGGGTCGTCGGATTCGTGAAGAAGGACTTACAGCAGACCGCAGTGTTCTTAGGATGGTGCCCGCTTGATGCAGGGTGACTACTCCTTAGCCACAAGGGAGAATCTTGAAGAAGGAAATCTTGAAGTCCTTTCGCAGAAAGTCGTGTCTTGATTCCAAAGATGATCTAATTTGAACAGGGGGCCCGCTCCCATCTTTATACAAAAAAAGGGGGCTGACCCGGTGACTAGGTCCTGCCTATGGGTGGGACTAGGAGGGGGGTGGTTACACCCCTCTGCCATGCCGGCCTTCCCCAGGCCAGGGGCTGGTGTGCCCCTGGAACTGGTTCAGACTGGCCTATGCGTAGTGAGCACCGGGGTGCCACTCAGCAGTCACCTTCCTGTAAAGCCCTGCCTACCCAGGATACACAAAACCATGTCTGGGACGGTGCTAGCACCGCCCCTGACAGGAAATCCTTTATCCAGGCTCCCCTCGCTGGAAGGACTCCCAGCTGTAGGGGGTCAGACTCGTGTCTGTGGTGGCAGCATCCATTTTGTGGAGCTGAGGCTTCGTTTAACTTTAACCGGGGTTCACAGTTACAAAAATGTCGTGTCCCTCTAGAAGGGTGGAATGCTAACCCCGTCGCCAGAATTGGCGAGGGGTTAGTATTCCAATTCGTATGACACCTTACTCGACATGTTTTGATAAAGCAATACCAAAGATAGCATTTAACCGCGAGGATTATAATGCACTTAAGAGTATATGGTATGCGATATCATGGAACAGCTATTAGGACTTTGTTCCGCAAGCTGCAGACAGGCTCAGCTCATGCCAGAGCACCATCTCACATGATTCCACGCACTCTGCCTTCAGGATTGTCAAGGCCTGCCATAGGAGTGGCTGATAGGAATCTGTGTGTCCATTTTTAGGGTTAGATATAGGTATACTATATCTACAGCAAAGGGTGATTACACGACTTTGCCCCAGCTGTCATGCAGCCAGTTGTGTCAAATTTAGGAGGCCAGCCAGGGGTGGCATAATACATGCTTCAGCCCCAGGCAGCCCTGGGTACACCCATGCCCTGAGTTACAGGGTCTGATAGGGTGGCCCAGTACCAATTGGAAATGCACCTAAGGTACATGGAATCCATTTTACAGAGAGAGCAGGGTCCCAGGTCGACTATGTCAAAAACCAGCTAAAACACAGGGCAAAAAGTTGGGTGCAACCATAGTCAGGAGGTACCTTCCTACACCTGGTCCCTGTCATAAAAAAAAATGTGCATGCATTTGCAAAGGGGAAGGGGTCCCCTGGGGACCCCTTCCCATTTGCGAATGCATTACCATCTACTTGAAATAGGTGGTAATTGTGAGTGTTTTGCGATCCCAATTGCAGTTGCAAAACATTTGTACATGGTTTTGAGACTCGCTATTTTGGAAGGGAATGCCCCTTCCAAATAGCAAGTTGCAAAACCTATTTAGCACATCGTAAAAAAATTGGCCCAATAGGTTTTTGCATTCGCAAATGGGTTCGCGAACCCGCTTGCGCATATAAAAACGGGTCATACTTCTGTAGTAGGGGATCTCTGTGTATAGTCCTAATCTAGTGAATAGTCCCGCCCATGTGCGTGGACCCCGGAGCAATCAAAAATAATCTCTTAAAGTGTTGAAAAAATGCAGAACTGCACAGACACTTAAGAGAGAATTTAAAGACATAGAATGCAGCCTATAACAGGCTACACTGTCCAGTACTTCAACTAGAAATTCCACCAAAAATCCACAAAACAGCAAAGCCTGTCCAGATTTCCCTTGCCTTCAGCAAAAACCCCTCTGGAATGATAGAGAGGAAGACATGGACAGACAAGCCCCATAGGCTGCCATTATGTGGCTCAGAATAGGATACTGTGCCTTTAAGAGAACTTTCCAGAACTTCACAGTATCCCAGAATGCCCTGCAGGTCCCTCTTACTTTCAGTTCTTTTTTCCGGTTCCTGCTAGCAGGACCCTGGAGCATTGAGCTCTCCCTTTTTGGGACTTATTTGGTGTTTTTTCATTATTTTTCACAGCTTTAGTACTTTATTGTACTGTGGGGCTTTTCTTCTTGGTTTTCTCACTCTGTTTTTTTGTCGAATATGCCTGCCTTATTCGACAAATGCCCGGAGTGCTCCAGGAAAAAGGCCAGGTCGGACCTGTGAGAAGTTGGCCTGATATGCAGTGCTCACTAGTCTAGTGATCACTATGTATCAGTCCAAACGACCCTTATATATGATTGGTTGTAAGTCAACCTTATAGACCAGCTATCCTAGTAGCATGGACAAGAGCAGTCTTCAGGCTAAACTCTAGAGGGCGTGTTAAGCCAGCTGTTATACCATCACATATACCCCTTGAACACCAAGTGAAAGAACACCACACAAGTTGTTATGAAAATAAAAGGATATTTATTTATAACAAGTCTACCCTGATCTCTTTACGAGTCAGGGAGCTAAGCACATAACAAAACTCTTAAGAAAATACTTTAAGTTGCACAATTTACACAAATGCCCGAGGGGCACGAAAAACCATATACTACAAAAGTGGAATGCGAAATACTAGCAGGTAAGTAACAAGATCCAGAGGCTTCAGGATCGCTAGGACTACACTACTGAACCCTAAGGTTAGGAGCAGGAGGCCTAGGGAGATCGGGTGCAGAGTGTGCACTCTCACGCGGGATGCGGGACAAAGTCTATGGATGCTAGATTTCGTAAAGTTAGTGTTATCGGACGAATCCGACTAGTTAGGCTGAAAACGAAAAAGGATTGGGACACTTAGATAGTGACCCTATGTTGGAGCACCGAAATGCTCAGGTTACCTAGCCCAGGGGCTGCGGCTGCATAGGGTTCAAAAGACGTCAGGAATCCTCGTTACAGTCTATGGAGCCTGAAAGAAGAAGTTGCTGGCAGGCGACCAGTGATGAGATTCGATGTGATCCAAGCCTGGATCGAAGATGGAGACGACCTGAAAGCAGAGGGGACTCAGTTCTTAATCACTAGCCAGTGATCAGATGGGCACCAGGATGGCACCGGATGAAGTCACCTCGACCAGGTGAGTGGGCGACGCTGGGCTCTGCAGTCTCTCGGACCAGGAGGCGTTGTCGGCGACCAGGATGGAGGTGCGAGCTGTCCCACGAAGGTGTCTGCTGTCGGCGATGCTGGACCCAGGATTGGGGCAACAAACCTTGGCAAAGTCAAGCCCACGCGGTGGACTCAAAATGGCGTCTGTAGTGGACCAGGAGGGTCCGGGGTGCTCCTCTGTTGGAGGGGAGCTTGGGCCAGTCTGGAGCACCAGACCAGCGACGGAAGTGTCGTGGTTCGTCATCAGGAGGGCCACAAGCCAGCAGGCAAGTGACCGGACAACGCGGTGAGCAGCAAAGAGCAGAAGGGCCCCACGCAGATCTCGTGGATGCTGGGGGGCTGGACTTCGGTGCTGGAGCTGCTCAGGGTTAGGGCTTCTCAAACCCCAAAGCACTCACTCGAGGATCCCTCAGCGGTCGTGCTGGATAAGCGTCGTGCAGTCTTGAAGATGGCCGGTCCCTCGAGCTCTCGTCACACCCACGAATCTCAGCTGGGCTGATGATGCAGGTAGAGGTCAGAGATGGCAGGAAATCCGGGTCTCGTCGAGCTGGGCAGTCTTGATCTGGAGGATGGACTTGCAGCAAACCGCATGCGCTTAGATGGTGCCCGCTGGTGCAGGGTGGCTACTCCTTAGCCACAAGGGAGAGTCTTCAGAAAGGTTCAAGAGTTCTTCGTGGAAAGTCATCAAGATTCAGAATTATTCAATTTGGGAAGGGGGCCCGCTCCTACCTTTATACTAAGGAAAGGGGCTGGCACGCGACTAGTTCCTGCCCATGGGTGGGACCAGGAAGGGGGGTGGTTACACCCCTCTCCCCTGTCCGGACTTTCCCCAGCTCAGGGGCTGGTGTGCCCCTGGAACTGGTTCAAGCCGGCATATGCACAGTGAGCACCGGGGTGCCACTTGCAGTCACCTTCCTCTCAGCCCTGCCTACCTGGGATACACAAAACCCTGTCTGGGATGGTGCTAGCACCGCCCCTGACAGGAAACCCTTTGTCCAAGCTCTCCTCGCTGGAAGGACTCCCAGCAGCAGGAGGTCAGACTTGTGTCTGTGGTTTCAGCATCCATTTTGTGATGCTGAGGCTCGAGTTAACTTTAACCAGGGTTCACAGTTACATACATGTCGTGTCCCTCGAGAAGGGTGGAATGCTAACCCCGTTGCCAGAATTGGCGAGGGGTTAGTATTCCAATTCGTATGACACCTTACTCGACCTGTTTTGATAAAGCGATACCAAAGTTGGCAAATAACCGCGAGGATTATAATGCACTTAAGAGTATATGGTACGCGTTATCATGGAACAGCTATTAGGACTCGGTTCCGCAAGCTGCAAACGGGCTCAGCTCATGCCAGAGCACCATCTCACATAATTCCAAGCACTCTGCCTTCAGGATTGATAAGGCCTGATAGGAATACATGTGTCCATTTTAGGGTTAGATATAGGAATACTATATCTAAAGCAAAGGGTGTTTACACCACCTTGCCCCAGCTGTCGTGCAGCCAGTTGTGTCAGATTTGGATGGCCAGCCAGGGGTGGCATAATACATGCTGCAGCCGCTGGTAGGCCCTGGGTGCACCTATGCCCTGGGTACCTAAGGTACACTGTACAGGGACTGATAAGGTGACTCCGTATCCAATTAGATATGTACCTAAGGTACATGGAATCAATTTTACAGAGACAGCAGTAGGCCGGGGGCCCTGAATAGCAGGGTCCCAGGTCAACTAAGTTAGAAAACCAGCAAAACACCAGGCAAAAATTTGGGGGCAACCATAGTCAGGTATCCACCCTCCTACAGGACCACCATGAGGTGTGTATCCTCTGCCTTCCAGCTTCTCATGTTCCAGAGGAGTGTGTTATCTGCCAAGGCTTCTCTGGAAGGACCCTGAGGGAAAGGAAGAAGATCAGACTTCAGGGTCTCGAGGAAAGAAGACTGAAGGCACAAGGTGGGTCTGGAGGGGCTTCTTCTGCCCATGCTGAGGCCCCTGGGGGGCTCCCCAGGGGCATGAAGACCAGCAAACGTCACCATTCTCCGCCTGGGTCCATTGCGCCCACTACGGCGTCGAGAGGAATGACTGCGGTCTGTTGCCCATCGTCGTAGACTAAACGACGTTGAGGCTCGGCGTCGAGGGATGTTACTTGACCTTCGAAGTCTCCGGTGACTGTTTCATCGTCATCCTCGTCGGCGTCGAGCGATCGGCATCGACGAGCCAGGCGTCGGCGCTCGCCGTCGAGGCGATACCGCCGTTCGCCGTCAAGGTCGCCGTCGAGGCCCAGGTCGCCCTCGAGGCACAGGAGGTCGCCGTCGAGGCACAGGAGGTCGCCGTCGAGGCGCATGAGGTCGCCGTCGAGGCACCGAGGATCGCCGTTGAGGCGCAAAAGGTCTGCGTCGAGGCACAGAAGGTCGCCGTCGAGGCGCCGAAGGCGTTCGACGCCGAGGAAGAGACGCTCGACGTCCAGGGGCCGACGCTCGCCGTATGGTCGCCGTTCTTCGACGCCGAAAAGAGGTACTAGTAGACCTGTCGCCGTGGGAGGTTTGCCTACGTCCCAGGCTGGAAGAGAAGGTGGTTCGCCGCACTCGGTGTATTCCGAGGTGTATACCCCGTCGGGGAAGGTGACTCCCCCTCCTCCGTTACCGAGGGGTCCCCCTCCGAGGACACCTACTCCGCCTTCGTTGCCTCCACCGCAGCCTAGATCAGGGTTGCCTGAGAAGCCACCTCCGGTTCCGCCGAGGTTGACTTCGTTGCCTAAGCTTCCGACGCCTCCGAAGGGTACGCCTAGACCAAAGGCTCCCTCCAAACCCAAGTCACCCGTTCCGGTGGACCCGGTTGATCGTCTTCGGCCAAGGAGGTCCCGTTTACGCTCCGGACGGAGAGGAAGATCAAGGAGTCGTCATAGATCCTCCACAAGATCAAGGCGTCGCCATTGGATGAGGGGGTCTAGGTCCCGCACGGACTCTTACAGGACCTATTCCTACTCTCCGACCTTATCGGACTCTCCTCAGACCAGGATCTCTCCAGTGGACGGCATTGCCACATACCAGGAAGTTCTCCTGAGGGGGGCTGCGAAGTTAGGTATCACGGTGACGGCTCCAACACCTACGACGTCCGTGATATTCGAGACGCTTCACAAGAAGCACTTGTCTCGCCCTCTTCTGCCTCTGGTGCCTGGATTGAAGGAACCTGCGGAGGAGCTGTTCCTCACGCCAGCGGTGGTGAAGGCCGCTCCGTCCCGGCTTCTGAAGAAGTACAGGGCCCCGGATTCGGACCCTGCCTTTCTGAGAATGGATCCGGTACCGGATTCGGTGATTGTGACGACGGCCAGGAAATTGCATTCTACCTCCCCGTCATACACCGTGCCACCAGATAAGGAGAGTCGATGGATCGACTCAGCGGGAAGGAAAGCGTGTGGGACCGCTTCCGCAGCCATGATAGCTGCCGGCGATACAGCTCTGCTAGGCCGTTACGACCGGGCGCTGTGGGACTCCCTTCAACAGTACGTGGAACTGCTACCGAGAGACAAGAGGGAGGACTTCCAGGAGATCCTCAAGGAAGGGATGCTGGTATCAAACCAGGTGATCAGTGCAGCGGCGGACACCTCCCTGTTGGCCGCACATGGTTACTGCCATGGAATCAATCAGCGGCGGCATGCCTGGCTACGGCTCACGTCACTCAAGCCGGAGGCCCAGCAGCGGGTGGCCAATCTGCCCTTTTCCGGAGAGAGCCTATTCGGTAAACACGCAGATGATGAGATGGCCCGCATGAAGGCGGAGGCAGAGACCCTGACGGCTGTAGGCTTGCAGAAGCCCAAAGAGAAGAAATCTTTCAGGCCTTTCCAGAGGCGCTACGGCGCACAGGGAAGAGGACGGGGGCAGTCTTCGGGACAGCAGCAGCAACAACAGCAGCAGTTCCGGAGACCCTTCCAGAAACGTCAGAAACGTCAGAAGGGTAACAACAGTCCTCTACCGCGAACAAGGGCCCCTTCATCCGTTACCCGCTCCGGTGGGGGGAAGCGTTCAATTTTTTCTGGCAGAGTAGAGAAAAATTACTCAGGACAAGTGGGTGCTGAATATTGTTTGCAATGGATACAGTCTTCGGTTAATCAGCCCTCCTCCAGCGATCCCTCCGGTCAGCTCGCAGTATCAACTGCGCGAGCTTCAGGCGGAGGCCGATATCCTGTTAAAGAAAAGGGCGATAGAAGACGTACCTCTGTCTCAAAGAGGAAGAGGTCTGTACTCCCGGTTCTTTCTGGTTCACAAGAAGGACAAGAACGAGTTCAGGCCGATTCTGGACTTGCGGCAGGCAAACAAGTGGATTCGCAGAGAAAAGTTTTGCATGCTGTCGTTGCATCAGATTTATCCTCCGTTGCAACAAGGGGACTGGCTTTGCGCCATAGACCTACAGGATGCGTACTTCCACGTGCCCATCACGTACAAACACAGGAAGTTTCTGCGATTTCAAGTCGGCACCAACCACTATCAATACACAGTGCTGCCATTCGGGCTGAAATCTGCGCCCAGGACATTCTCGAAGTGCATGGCAGTGGTAGCGGCACACCTCAGGAAAAACAAGGTGTTTTTCTACCCGTACCTAGACGATTGGTTGATCAAGGCCTCCTTCTCGGAAGCTCAAGCAGACTTCCAGAAGACGTGCGTTCTCTTGAACAAGTTGGGGTTGCACATCAACATGTCCAAGTCTGTTCCGATCCCGGTCCAGTGCATTCAATACTTGGGAGCCACCATCAATATGCTGTCAGCAAGCGTGTCTCCTTCGGAGGAGCGACGGCGATCGATCCTTGGGAAGGCTCAGGCTCTTATGACCGCTCCATCTACGACAGTGAGGACGGTGTCTTCTCTACTGCGGTCGATGGCCTCTTGTATCTTCCTCATGCACGACTACACATGAGACCTCTGCAGGAGTGCTTGGAGGACCAATGGGACCAGAGGAAAGGATCTTGGGACGACAAGATACGACTGTCTCTGCATGCTCTTCAGTCTCTGAAGTGGTGGTGTTCAGCGGAGAATCTCCTCAGGGGGGTTCTCTTCCACAAGGACATTTCTACTCAGACTATCGTGACGGATGCTTCTCTCCAAGGCTGGGGAGCGCATTCGGGAGACTTACAGATTCAAGGAACGTGGTCTCAGATGGAGTCCACGTATCACATCAATTTCCTGGAACTTAGAGCTGTTCACTTGGCACTGAAGGCCTTTCATCCGTCCTTCCAGACCAACTCTCTGCTTGTACAGATGGACAATACGACCACGATGTATTACCTCAACAAGCAGGGGGGTCGAGATCGCGCACCCTGTCTCGGGAGGCGCAGACGATCTGGCGCTGGCTTCTGGCCAGAGGATTGACGATAACTGCTACCCATCTACCAGGTGTGCAGAATGTTCAGGCAGACGCACTGAGCAGACTGATTCAGGAAAACCGCGAATGGGTCATAAACGACGACGTACTAGGAGAAGTCTTCGAAAGGTGGGGGACTCCAGACGTAGATCTGTTCACCACCGCCGAAAACAGCAAATGCCGAGACTTCGCCTCCAGGTACTACCAGCAAGGGACGCTGGGGAATGCACTCTGGATCAACTGGTCGAATAGCTTTGTTTAAGCTTTTCCGCCCATTCCCCTGATTCCAGCGGTGCTCATCAAGCTGTCCCGGTCCAGGGCACGGATGATCCTGATTGCCCCGGAATGGCCCAGACAGTAGTGGTTCATGGACCTTCTACACCGGTCTCTCCTTCCACACATACGGTTGCCGTGCAGGCCGGACCTTCTCACGAAGTTCGGGGGGCAGATGTTGCACCCCAACCTCTCGTCCTTGAGTTTGGCGGCATGGCTCCTGAGATAGTGCAATATGGCCATTTGAATCTGCCCGAAGATTGCATGGACATACTGAAAGAGTCTAAGAGACCCTCTACTCGGACTTCCTATGCTTACAAGTGGAAGAGGTTTTGTATCTGGTGTGTGTCCAGGAACTTTGATCCAACGACGTGCAAGGAAGATGTCATCCTTCCTTACCTTCTGCATTTGGCGCGGTCTGGCCTTAATGTTCATTCCATTAAGGTTCATCTCGCTGCATTTACTGCCTACAGGAAAAGCCCTTCACAGATCAAAGACTTTTTGGAAGGCTTGAAGAAAGTGTTCCCTCCTGTCAGGCTTCCTTCGCCTTCATGGGAATTGAATGTGGTGCTGTCCAGTTTGATGAAGGAGCCTTTCGAACCCATTCATAAGGCTTCGTTGCAGCCCCTGTCCTGGAAGGCGGCGTTCCTCATGGCCATTACAACGGCCCGCAGGGTGAGTGAAATTCAGGCGTTGTGTTGTAATGAACCTTATACTGTATTTCATGCTGCTAAGGTTGTTATGCGTACTCACCCTAAATTTCTTCCCAAGGTTATTTCTGACTTTCATGTCAACCAAACTATAACTTTGCCTACGTTTTTTCAGAACCCTTCATCTCCAGCGGAAATGTCTCTACATTCCCTGGATGTTAGGAGGGTGTTGAAATTTTATCTGGATAAGACCAAAGGTATTCGTAGGTCAGACCAATTGTTTATCAATTATGGATCGGTCAGGACGGGTCTTGCGACCTCTAAGCAGTCCATCTCTAGGTGGATTGTGTCCTGCATACAACTATTTTACCAGAAAGCTAATAAGACCTTAGGAGGTAAGCCTAAGGCTCATTCCACCAGGGGAAAAGCTGCCACGACAGCCTTGCTCCGTAATGTGCCGATTGCAGAAATTTGCAAGGCCACCACTTGGAAGTCGGTTCATACCTTTGCTAAGCATTACTGTCTGGACACTGATGCCAGGGCGGATGCTCAGGTTGGACAGGCTTCGCTGCGGAATTTGTTCGCACAATAGTGGTGTTGGTTTCTTTTCTCCACCGCCGCTTTGGTGTGGGGACGGGCTTGCCATTCTATTCACTAGATAATGACTATACACAGAGATCCCCTACTACAGAAGGAATAGTTTCTTTTCTGTAACTCCAGTTCTGTAGTAGGGGTATCTCTGTTATAGTCATAAGCGCCCGCCCTCCTCCCCGGTGGGGACAGATATTCATGTAAGGAATGCTACAGGTCTGGCGTGTTACGCCTTCAAAAAGAATTGAAAGTAAGAGGGACCTGCAGGGCATTCTGGGATACTGTGAAGTTCTGGAAAGTTCTCTTAAAGGCACAGTATCCTATTCTGAGCCACATAATGGCAGCCTATGGGGCTTGTCTGTCCATGTCTTCCTCTCTATCATTCCAGAGGGGTTTTTGCTGAAGGCAAGGGAAATCTGGACAGGCTTTGCTGTTTTGTGGATTTTTGGTGGAATTTCTAGTTGAAGAACTGGACAGTGTAGCCTGTTATAGGCTGCATTATATGTCTTTAAATTCTATCTTAAGTGTCTGTGCAGTTCTGCATTTTTTCGACACTTTAAGAGATTATTTTTGATTGCTTCGGGGTTCACGCACATGGGCGGGACTATTCACTAGATTATGACTATAACAGAGATACCCCTACTACAGAACTGGAGTTACAGAAAAGAAACTACTCCATCTGGCCCTTAGTATTTTATATTGGAGGAATAGCCCCTCTGTCACATGTATTTAATTTGTTTTATAGCATCTCTTATACCATTGTAGGATGTCAGAGCACTTTACATCACACACATATAGATACACTGATTTACATGTATGATTCATTGTATGGAAAATGTTACATAAGGTAAAGGGGACTACAAGGTGTAGTATTCACATGTCATTCATACTGGCAGGCATTTTTAAAGAGTGCTTGGTCTAGAAAAGCACAAACTCAGGATTCAGAACATAACACAGTGGCTAGCACTGACTTTAATATAAAAAATGTATTTCCACCCACATAAATCCTTTTAGCAGCATCAGGATAATGAATGACTGGGAAAAAACATAAGTTACTAACTGGTATCTGTCATGCCCCGAGAATCGCGACCTGAAGAATACACGTACTGCCCCTTTAACAGACAAGCCCCTATAAATCAGACATGAACCCTGGGAGCGACGCTTTACGTTCTTGCGTCTAGCTCCGTGTTCCTGTTCCGTCCTGTTTCCTGTGCCTGACTTCCGGTTTATTGGTCACTTTCGTTTGGAGTGCTGCCGAAGGATTTCTGTCCTTCGTGTTGTCCTAGAGTTTTCGAGGCTTCCGCTTTCATTCTCTGCTGGAGCTCGCTTACTCTATCAGCCTTCCCTTTGCTCCGCCCGACGGCCGGGCTTAGTCTCCGTCGTCCGGCCGGGCAATTTGTGCTCTGTTCCCACTCCCGGTTGTTGCTCCGCCCGACGGCCGGGCTTGGTCTCCGCCGTCCGGCCGGGCACTTTGTGCTCTGCTTCCACTCCCGGTTGCTGCCCCGCCCGACGGCCGGGCTTGGTGTCCGCCGTCAAGCCGGGCACTTTGTGCTCTGCTTCCACTCCCGTTTACTGCTCCGCCCGACGGCCGGGCTTGTTCTCCGCCGTCCGGCCGGGCTCCACTCCTCCACCCTCAAAGACCCATTTGTAGGCTATGCCACCTGGCGGCCGGGCTTGTTCTCCGTCATCCGGCTGGGTGGTCTGAGGGTCTCCTTATTTAGGTATTTAGGTTATTTGTACACCTCGTACGCCTTTTGGCTGGGGTTTTTCCTTGGCCATTCGGTGAGTCCATTTTCATTGCCCCTTTCATTCCTTTACTTGACTGCATTACTGCTGGCCCCTCATCCGCCATCATCTGGGTCAGCTATTTTCTGTACTTGGGGACACTTGCGTGGATTCAATTGGAGGTGCAAGACATAACAGACTCGTCTAAGAATCACGGTAACGGCGCTGTGCGCTGCCTACTTGTTTATTCCAGACATTGGATGTGCTTTGGTTTTCATTCATGTGTTTTGTTCTTTAGATATTCACTGCCCAGTGCTGGTGTCGGCATTGCACGCTTGTCAAGTGTACTATTGAATACCACTTACGTTGGACAGCCTTGTGCTTCAGAACCAGTGAGAGAGCTTTGTGTTTTAAGAGTTTCTCTTCCAGGGGATACTCATTCATAGTCATAAGCACTGAATTATCTCCGCCCATGAGCGGGGACCCGGAACACATAAACAATATACATATATATGTGTAATTATAACCAAAAGTACATAGTACTAAGTAATTATACACATATACATGTATAATAACCATAATATGCAGCCTCACATTAACACATAGGCTAATCAATCAAACCTTACACGTTCTGAAGCATGAAAATATGCTGTATATAAATGCAATAAACAGGCATGAGCCCAAAATGCATTTCATAGCCATGAAAAACCTTTTATTTTCATCAAAGAACCTGTTGTAAACAGTTATTAGCCTAAAAAAGGCTGTGTGAGAAGTTGGCCCGATATGCAGCGTTCGCTTATTCTAGCGACCGCTATGTATCGTTCCAAACGACCCCTATGGTGATTGATTGTAAGTCAACCTACAGACCAGCTATCCTAGTAGCGTGGATACGAGCAGTCTAAGGCTAAAGACTCGAGAGGGCGTGTTAAGCCAGCTGTTATACCATCACATACCCCTTGAACACCAAGTGAAAGGACACCACACAAGTGTTATGAAAATAAACAGTATATTTATTAAGAATCACAACAGCCCTGTACTCTTTATGAGGACAGGGTACTAAGCACAAACCAAATCTCTTAGGAAAATACTTCAAGTGCACAATTAACAAGTGTCCGAGGACACGGAAAGTTTAGTGGTCTCGGGCGGACCCGATAAGGCAAGTCGGAAGCGAGGGACTCGGGACCCTAGAGTAAAGAGGCTATGCAGGCACCGAAATGCCGAAGTTACCTAGCCACGAGGGCTGCGGCTGCACAAGTCTTACAGGCGTCGGGGGTCTTCGCTGACGAGCCAGGAGCCGGAAGAAAAAGGAGTTGCTGGCCGGCGACCAGTGATGAATAGTTCGTAGAGATCCAAGCCTGGATCAGAGATCGATGATACCTGAAAGCAGAGGGGACCAAGTTCGTACTACTAGCCAGTAGTCAGAGGGTGCCAGGAGGACACCGGTTGGCCGTCACCTCGACCAGGTGAGTGGGCGACGCTAGGCTCTGCAGTCTCACGGACCAGGAGGCGTTGTCGGCGACCAGGGTGGAGGTTCGAGCTGTCCCACGAAGAATGATGCTGTCGGCGTCGCTGGGCCCAGGATTGGGGCAACAAGCCTTGGCAGATCTCGGGCCACGTGGTGGGCCTAAGATGGCGTCTTGGATGGACCAGGTGGGTCCGGGGTGCTCCTCTCGAAAAAGGGAGCAAGGGCCGGTCTGGAGCAACCAGACCAGCAGTGTTGGTTGTCGGGTGTAGTCAAGGAAGGGCACAAGCCAGCGGCTAGTGACCAGACAACGTGCTGAGCAGCGAGCAGAAGGGCCCCACGCAGATCGTGGAGATGCTGGGAGACTGCACTTCGGTGCTGGAGCTGCTCAGGGTCGGGGCTTCTCGGACCCCAGAGCACTCACCAGAGAATTGCTTCGATGGTCGTGCTGGTTTAAGAAAGCGTGCAGGTTTTGATGATGGCCGGTCCCTCGAGGTCTCGTCGCACCCACAGATCACAGCTGAGCTGATGACGTGGGTAGAGGTCGGAGGTGCCAGGGAAGCCGGTTCTCGTCGAGCTGGGCCGTCGGATCCTTGAGGAAGGACTTGCAGCAAACCGCAGAGTTCTTAGATGGTGCCCGCTGATGCAGGGTGACTACTCCTTAGTCACAAGGGAGAAATCTTGAGAAGAGTCTCCAATGTCCTTTCGTAGAAAGTAGTTCTTGATTCAAAGATGATCTAATTTGGAAGGGTCCCCGCTCCGGCCTTTATTCTAAAGAAAGGGGTGGGTACATGACTAGGTCCTGCCCTAAGGGTGGGACCAGGAAGGGGGGTAGTTACACCCCTCTCCCCTGCCGGACTTTCCCCAGGCCAGGGCTGGCGCCCCTGGAACTGGTTCTGACCGGCAGATGCGTAGTGAGCACCGGGGTGCCACTCCGCAGTCACCTTCTCGCAAAAGCCCTACCTACCCAGAATACACAAACCCTGTCTGGGACGGTGCGAACACCGCCCTCGACAGGAAACCCTTTGTCCAAGCGCTCCTTGCTGGAAGGACTCCCAGCAGCAGGAGGTCAGACTCGTGTCTGTGGTGGCAGCATCCATTTTGTGGAGCTGGGGCTTTAGTTAACTTTAACCGGGGTTCACAGTTACGTACATGTCGTGTCCCTCTAGAAGGGCGGAATGCTAACCTCGTCGCCAGAATTGGTGAGAGGGCAGCATCCCGATTCGTATGACACCTTACTCGACATGCCTTGATAACGCGACACCGAAGTTACCGATGTGGTACGCGTTATCATGGAACAGCCATTGGGTCTTGATTCCGCAAGCTGCAACCGGGCTCGGCTCGGGCCAGAACCTAGTTCACACGAGCCCACGCACTCTGCCTTCAGGATTGTCAAGGCCTGCCATAGGAGTGACTGATAGGAACTCGGGTGTCCATTGTAGGGTTAGATATAGAGCTACTATACCTAAAGCAAAGGGTGATTACACGACTTCGCCCCAGCTGTCATGCAGCCAGTTGTGTCAAATTTAGGAGGCCAGCCAGGGGTGGCATAATACATGCTGCAGCCCCTGGCGGCCCTGGGTACACCTATGCCCTGAGTTACAGGGTCTGATAAGGTGGCCCAGTACCAGTTGGTAAATGCACCTAGGGTACATATCGTAATTTAGAAAGAGAACAGCCAGGCTGTGGGTCTGATTGGCAGGCCCACAGCCAGAGAAAGTCGTAAACCAGTGAAACAAAAGTAAAAAATCTGGGTGATCATAGGATTGCAGACCCTACTCTCCTACATGACCCCCCCCAAACGTCGGAACAATAAGCTAACCTTGACCAGGTGAGTCTTCTTGTTCTAAGTGCAAATATCTGGAGAGCCCATCGGCATTGCCATGATCAGTACCAGGTCTATGTTCCACTGTAAAGTCCATCCCCTGTAGGGAAATGGACCACCTAAGCAGTTTGGGGTTTTCACCCTTCATCTGATTTAGCCATAAGAGGGGCTTATGGTCGGTCTGAATCTTGAAGTGAGTGCCAAACAAGTATGGCCTCAGCTTCTTCAGGGCCCAAACCACAGCAAAGGCCTCCCTCTCAATAGCTGACCAATTCTTCTCTCTAGGGGTCAGCCTTCTGCTTATAAAAGCAATGGGCTGGTCTTGACCATCAAAATTCAGTTGAGAAAGAACAGCTCCCACACCCAACTCAGAAGCATCTGTTTGGACAATGAATGGTTTGGAGTAGTCCGGACTCTTAAGGATAGGCGCCGTGCACATGGCCTGCTTTAGGTCATCGAATGCTTTTTGACAGCTCGCTGTCCACTGAACCTTTTTTGGCATTTTCTTGCTTGTCAGTTCGTTTAATGGTGTCACGATGGAACCATAGTTCCTGACAAACTTCCGGTAGTATCCAGTCAGGCCCAAGAAAGCTCGAACCTGAGTCTGGGTGGTTGGAGGAGCCCAGTCCCTGATTGACTGTATTTTGCTCTCCAGTGGCTGAACCTGGCCTCCACCTACAAGGTGGCCCAGGTATACAACCTGTGTCTGCCCTATCTGGCACTTGGTGGCCTTGATAGTGAGGCCTGCCGCTTGCAGAGCCTCTAACGCTTTCCGCAGGTGGACCAGGTGATCCTCCCAGGTGGAGCTAAAGACAGCAATATCGTCTAGATACGCCGCACAGAAGTCATCCAGCCCAGTAAGGACTTGATTCACCAACTTTTGGAAGGTGGCAGGTGCATTTTTCAGACCAAAGGGCATCACCACGAACTGATAATGCCCACCAGGGGTAGAAAATGCGGTCTTAGGCTTGGCGTCCTCAGCTAACCTGATTTGCCAATACCCAGCTGTCAGGTCAAACGTACTTGGCCGAAGCCAATCTATCGATAAGCTCGTCTGCCCTTGGTATTGGGTGGGCATCAGTCTTAGTGACTGCATTGAGACCCCTGTAGTCTACGCAGAACCTCATCTCTTTCTTACCGCCCTGGGTGTGAGGTTTCGGCACTAGAACTACGGGACTAGCCCAAGGGCTATCCGAGGGTTCAATGACTCCCAGCTCCAACATTTTCTGCACTTCACTCTTGATGCAGTCTCTAACGTGATCAGGCTGCCGGTAGATTTTACTCTTGACGGGCAAGCTGTCACCAGTGTCAACCTCATGGGTGCACCAATCGGTCTGACTGGGTGTTAGAGAGAACATATGTCTGAAAGACTGAAGAACCTGTTTACAGTCTTTCTGTTGATGTTCGGAGAGGCTGCCACAAAAGACAACACCATCGACCGATCCATCGTCAGGATTCTGAGTGAGCAGGTCGGGGAGAGGGTCACTCTCCTCTTCCTGTCCCTCATCTAGGGCCATGAGCAAACTCATGTCCTTCCTGTCGACATATGCCTTGAGCCTGTTGACATGAAGCACCCTGTGGGGGCTCCGGGGAGTTCCCAGGTCGACCAGGTAGGTGACCTCTCCCTTTTTCTCCAGGATGGTGTAGGGCCCGGACCATTTGTCCTTGAGTGATGCTGGGGCCACTGGCTCCAACACCCACACCTTCTGTCCGGGCTGGTAAACAGTAAAGACAGCCTTTTGGTCATGCCAAGCTTTTTGGAGTTCTTGGCTGGCCTTAAGGTTTTCAGATGCCTTCTCCATGTATTCAGCCATCCGCGAGCGGAGGCCAAGCACATAGTCCACTATGTTGGCTGCAGGCTTTTTAAGAGGTCTCTCCCATCCTTCCTTCACCAAACACAGGGGTCCTCTCACAGGATGCCCGTACAAAAGTTCAAAAGGGCTGTAGCCAACCCCCTTCTGTGGGACTTCTCTGTAAGCGAATAAAAGGCAGGGGATCAGGACGTCCCATCTACGCCGAAGCTTTTCAGGTAGTCCATGAATCATCCCTTTTAGGGTCCTGTTGAATCTCTCAACAAGCCCATTGCATTGTGGATGATAGGGTGTAGTGAACTTGTAGTTGACACCACATTCCTTCCACATAGCAGTTAAGTAGCTCGACATAAAGTTTGCACCTCTGTCGGAGACGACCTCCTTAGGGAAGCCCACTCTGGAGAATACTCCAACTGGGGCTCTTGCCACAACAGGCGCTGTAGTGGTCCTAAGGGGAATAGCTTCAGGATACCTAGTGGCATGATCCACTACCACCAGTATAAATTTGTGCCCTGATGCTGTTGGTGGTTCCATGGGACCGACGATGTCGATCCCCACCCGTTCAAAGGGCACCCCCACCACTGGCATTGGTATAAGGGGGGCCTTTGTCGTGCCACCTGACTTACCACTGGCTTGGCAAGTGACACAGGAGCGGCAAAACTCCTTGGTATCTTCGTTCATATGAGGCCAGTGAAAGTGTGAGACAAGCCTGTCCCACGTCTTTGTCTGGCCTAAGTGACCTGCTAAGGGAATCTCGTGTGCCAAGGTAAGTAGGAAACCTCGCTGAGACAAGGGTACAACCAGCCTCCTGGTCATGCCAGGCTTGGGGTCTCTTGACTCAGTGTACAGGAGTCCATCCTCCCAGTATACCTTGTGGGTACCTGTGGCGTTCCCAGCAGCCTCAGCAGCAGCCTGCTGTCTGAGGGGTTCAAGAGAAGGGCAGTCTAACTGGTCCTTCCCCAGGTCTTCCCTTGAGGGTCCCCCTGAACCCAAGAATTCAACTTGATCAAGTTCGAACTCTCTAGGCTCAGTTTCCCTCAATTCCTGTAGGTCAGCCTCCTCTGAGACTTGATCCACGACCTGGGGCAAGGGGGAAGGCGCAGCCTTAACCCTACCGCTCTTTTTCTTGGGAGGTGTCTGGTCCGTTGTTCCAGGATCCAGCACCTGTTCAGTGGGGCATTTCCTGACCTGTGACCTGGTCACAGCGAACACATGTGCTGGCAAGCCTAACATTTCCATGTGAGTCCGGTGCTCCACTTCTGACCATTGTGATGACTCCAAATCATTGCCCAACAAACAATCCACTGGGAGGTCTGAACTAACTACAACCTTCTTTTGGCCAGTTACCCCTCCCCAGGAGAAAGCTACAATTGCCATACTGTGATTGGTAGTGACATTGCTTGCATTGGTCACCAGGAATTCTGTACCTGGCATGATCTGTCCAGGGTCCACAAAGTTAGGTGTCACCATGGTGACACTGGCACAAGTGTCCCTATAGGCCTGAGCCATTTTTCCGTTTATGAAAGGTGTCTGTCTGTATTTGCCCAAAGTATTGGGGCTTACGTCAGGGGACATATCCACATCCCCTGTACTGACAAGGACAGCCTGAGTGAGTGTACCAACTAAGTTGTCACGCCCCTCAGAACCCAGGGTTAACCCTACTAAACCCTTGGGAGGTGCACTACCACTGCTGGCTGTACTAGGGGGCACAGGTGCCTTAGGGGCTGCAGTGGCAGGAGTCTGCCCTCCTTTCTTGGTGCACTCACTAAACCAGTGAGATTTACTTTTGCAGTATTGGCACCATCTTTTAGATTGGCCTTCTTTCTTCTTTTGGGGAGCCTGACCCCCACCCTCTTTGGGTTGTTGGGGACCTGTCGAAGACTTCTGGTCATTTTGTTCCCCCTTAGAATCTTTACCCTTCTGGTCTGCTTTCTTCTGACCACCTTGATTCTGGCCCTGGTTCTGTTTAACTCTTGTTCGAACCCATCTGTCTGCCTTCTTTCCCAATTCTTGGGGAGAGGTCAGATCCGAGTCGACAAGATGCTGATGCAACAACTGGTTCTGACAATTGTTTAAAATTTGTTCTCTCATCATCAAATTATACAATCCTTCGTAATCAGTAACCTTACTGCCCAGCAACCAGCCCTCAAAAGCCTTAGGGGCACAATCGACAAAGTCAGACCAATCTTGAGACTGCGTTTTCTGGGTATCCCGGAACAGCACCCTGTACTGCTCCGTGGTTAGGCCAAACCCTTCAACCAGTGTACTCTTCAAGACGTGGTAATTATTAGCATCCTCTACCCTTGTGGTGAGGAGCTTGTCTCTACCTTTACCTTCAAAGGAGAGCCACAAGATAGCTGCCCACTGACTCTGGGGAACACCTCGCACAGTGCAGGCTCTCTCCAAAGCAGTAATCCATTTGTGGATGTCGTCCCCTTGTTTAAAGGGGGGCACTATCTTACCAAGGTGTTTCGTATCAAAACTCCTTTCCCTATTGCTAGGTACAATGCTGCCACCAGTGGGGACTGCCCCACTTAACTGTTGCTCTCTAGCAAAGGCAAGCCTCTCTTTGGCCAGGGCAAGTTCTTCCCTTTCAATCCTCAGATTAGCTGCCCTTTCTTTAGCTTCGTACACTCTCCTCTGAGGGGACGTCATCCCTCTTTGAGAAGAGTTGTGAGAGCCATTGGTTTGAAGGGATCTGCCAGAGTCTCTTGACAGAGATCTGGCTCGTCCATTCCCAATGTTAAGCTGATCTGATAGTGGCCCCGGGGGTCCCCTAGTACCACTGTCATGTTTGCTTAAGTTGGACCTGCTTAGTCTGACGACTTCTACCTGTCCCTTATCTGCCTCATCCCCAGAGGGATCCTCATTCTCATCATCCTCTACATCTTCAGTCTCAGTTGAGAGGTGGATGAGGTCAGGATCGTCTCTGGTTCCCTCGAGGGGAGGCATGTCTCCTTCTGGATTAGAAGAGCTAAGACGGGTCTCAGCTTTTCTGGCATCATAAGTCTCCAAGAGACCAATCAGAAAGGACGTTGTGGGGTTAGACCCCTGCTTGATCTTCCTGGAGTGACACACCTGTCTTAACTCCTTGAAGCTCAGCACAGTATATCTTGAAGGGATGACCTGTGGAGGGTCAACTGACACAAGGGGAGACTCAGAGTTTCCTCCTTTGTCCGACATACTGTTTCTAGTGTGGTGTAAGTGATGCACCTACCTACACTATGTGTTTACCTACTGATCCCTTGCTAAGAGTTGCAGCCAAGGTGTGCTAAGCCTTGAGGAGCTACAACAGCTGGTTCAGTAGAACTCAGAGTATTCTAAGCTTCAGTTATATGTATTAACAGTACTTATGTGATCTTTCAACAAGATATTCTTAGGATACGTGTGGTAAAACAACAGCAAGCTCAAATCCCAACCGCTGCTCACCAATGTGAGAAGTTGGCCCGATATGCAGCGTTCGCTTATTCTAGCGACCGCTATGTATCGTTCCAAACGACCCCTATGGTGATTGGTTGTAAGTCAACCTACAGACCAGCTATCCTAGTAGCGTGGATACGAGCAGTCTAAGGCTAAAGACTCGAGAGGGCGTGTTAAGCCAGCTGTTATACCATCACATACCCCTTGAACACCAAGTGAAAGGACACCACACAAGTGTTATGAAAATAAACAGTATATTTATTAAGAATCACAACAGCCCTGTACTCTTTATGAGGACAGGGTACTAAG
Source organism: Lissotriton vulgaris (assembly GCF_964263255.1). Taxonomy (NCBI): domain Eukaryota; kingdom Metazoa; phylum Chordata; class Amphibia; order Caudata; family Salamandridae; genus Lissotriton; species Lissotriton vulgaris. The sequence goes on along the minus strand of NC_141686.1, from coordinate 18,363,077 downwards.
CACAAACCAAATCTCTTAGGAAAATACTTCAAGTGCACAATTAACAAGTGTCCGAGGACACGGAAAGTTTAGTGGTCTCGGGCGGACCCGATAAGGCAAGTCGGAAGCGAGGGACTCGGGACCCTAGAGTAAAGAGGCTATGCAGGCACCGAAATGCCGAAGTTACCTAGCCACGAGGGCTGCGGCTGCACAAGTCTTACAGGCGTCGGGGGGTCTTCGCTGACGAGCCAGGAGCCGGAAGAAAAAGGAGTTGCTGGCCGGCGACCAGTAATGAATAGTTCGTAGAGATCCAAGCCTGGATCAGAGATCGATGATACCTGAAAGCAGAGGGGACCAAGTTCGTACTACTAGCCAGTAGTCAGAGGGTGCCCGGAGGACACCGGTTGGCCGTCACCTCGACCAGGTGAGTGGGCGACGCTAGGCTCTGCAGTCTCACGGACCAGGAGGCGTTGTCGGCGACCAGGGTGGAGGTGCGAGCTGTCCCACGAAGAATGATGCTGTCGGCGTCGCTGGGCCCAGGATTGGGGCAACAAGTCTTGGCAGATCTCGGGCCACGTGGTGGGCCTAAGATGGCGTCTTGGATGGACCAGGTGGGTCCGGGGTGCTCCTCTCGAAAAAGGGAGCAAGGGCCGGTCTGGAGCAACCAGACCAGCAGTGTTGGTTGTCGGGTGTCGTCAAGGAAGGGCACAAGCCAGCGGCTAGTGACCAGACAACGTGCTGAGCAGCGAGCAGAAGGGCCCCACGCAGATCGTGGAGATGCTGGGAGACTGCACTTCGGTGCTGGAGCTGCTCAGGGTCGGGGCTTCTCGGACCCCAGAGCACTCACCAGAGAATTGCTTCGATGGTCGTGCTGGTTTAAGAAAGCGTGCAGGTTTTGATGATGGCCGGTCCCTCGAGGTCTCGTCGCACCCACAGATCACAGCTGAGCTGATGACGTGGGTAGAGGTCGGAGGTGCCAGGGAAGCCGGTTCTTGTCGAGCTGGGCCGTCGGATCCTTGAGGAAGGACTTGCAGCAAACCGCAGAGTTCTTAGATGGTGCCCGCTGATGCAGGGTGACTACTCCTTAGTCACAAGGGAGAAATCTTGAGAAGAGTCTCGAATGTCCTTTCGTAGAAAGTAGTTCTTGATTCAAAGATGATCTAATTTGGAAGGGTCCCCGCTCCGGCCTTTATTCTAAAGAAAGGGGTGGGCACATGACTAGGTCCTGCCCTAAGGGTGGGACCAGGAAGGGGGGTAGTTACACCCCTCTCCCCTGCCGGACTTTCCCCAGGCCAGGGCTGGCGCCCCTGGAACTGGTTCTGACCGGCAGATGCGTAGTGAGCACCGGGGTGCCACTCCGCAGTCACCTTCTCGCAAAAGCCCTACCTACCCAGAATACACAAACCCTGTCTGGGACGGTGCGAACACCGCCCTCCACAGGAAACCCTTTGTCCAAGCGCTCCTTGCTGGAAGGACTCCCAGCAGCAGGAGGTCAGACTCGTGTCTGTGGTGGCAGCATCTATTTTGTGGAGCTGGGGCTTTAGTTAACTTTAACCGGGGTTCACAGTTACGTACATGTCGTGTCCCTCTAGAAGGGCGGAATGCTAACCTCGTCGCCAGAATTGGTGAGAGGGCAGCATCCCGATTCGTATGACACCTTACTCGACATGCCTTGATAACGCGACACCGAAGTTACCGATGTGGTACGCGTTATCATGGAACAGCCATTGGGTCTTGATTCCGCAAGCTGCAACCGGGCTCGGCTCGGGCCAGAACGTAGTTCACACGAGCCCACGCACTCTGCCTTCAGGATTGTCAAGGCCTGCCATAGGAGTGACTGATAGGAACTCGGGTGTCCATTGTAGGGTTAGATATAGAGCTACTATACCTAAAGCAAAGGGTGATTACACGACTTCGCCCCAGCCGTCATGCAGCCAGTTGTGTCAAATTTAGGAGGCCAGCCAGGGGTGGCATAATACATGCTGCAGCCCCTGGCGGCCCTGGGTACACCTATGCCCTGAGTTACAGGGTCTGATAAGGTGGCCCAGTACCAATTGGTAAATGCACCTAGGGTACATATCGTAATTTAGAAAGAGAACAGCCAGGCTGTGGGTCTGATTGGCAGGCCCACAGCCAGAGAAAGTCGTAAACCAGTGAAACAAAAGCAAAAAATCTGGGTGATCATAGGATTGCAGACCCTACTCTCCTACAGGCTGCATATGAAAAAATGTCTGTGTACAGAAAATCAGACTGGCACCCTGCCTTTAAGGCCCCAGAGAATCTGCACACTTTGCCTTTAAGGCCTCCAGGAGAACTCTGTGCCCATCATGCACCACAGGTGACAGTTAGGTCAGTTCTTTTTTCCGGCTTGTTCTGTGAGGAACCTGGAACTTGAGCTCTGCTCATTCGAAGTATTTTCTGTCAGAAATTGGTTTTTCTTGCCTTTTTTTGACAAAATATAGCTTTTGTGGTGGTTTGTTATCCTTTTCTGACTAAGCTGTTGGTGTTTTTTTAGTCAGAATGCCACCTTTATTTTACAAATGTCCTTCCTGTGGGAAGAAGATGTCGAAAACTGACCCACACTCTGTGTGGTGTGTCTTCCAGCTTCTTATAATGTGGAAGAATGTTATCACTGCCTCAACCTTTCAAATAGAACTTTAAAAGAAAGAGAGAACATGAGGTTGCTGGGCCTTCTGGAGAGAGAAAACCGTGGCGAGAAGAGTTCTAAAGGCCTATTATCATCTGCTAAGCCATCTTCTCAGCCTAAACATCGAAGATCAGCGTCTCCAGAAGGTAGATCTAAGAAACATCGACTCCAGGGAGCGTCGGCGTCAAAAAAGGTGCGCTCGACGTCGAAGACAAGATCGCCGTCGACGTCGAAGAGAGCTCCATCGACGTCGAGGACTTCGCCGGTGAGGCAATCGCCGTCGAAATCCCTTTCGACGTCGAGGCAACTGGTGTCGATTGCAGTGAGGACGACGTCGGGAGTGCAACGCTCGACGTCGAAGGATCGTATGAGGCCCAATGTCCTCCTGAATTCCACACAGCAGGGTGTCCAATCATCACAGAAGATTACAGTCAAGTCTTCTTTTGTTCTTCCCCGCCTTTCCTTGTTTTGTCTCCGTTTTTCCCCTGGCGAGCCTATCGATACTCTAGTGTTTGATGGAGTCGGAAGGCCGTAGGGGAAGGCTGTGGAATTATCATCGGATTCCTGACGCTCCTGCGGAACCTGCCTGGATACCATTACAGAACGTAAAGCCCACGTGGTTTGTTCTGCCCGAGCGTCATGGATCTGGATGCTGTTTCCCTATCTGATGTAGCTAATATGTTAGGGAACTTACAGGTTGAGACCCAGGCGTTGATCACTAGAGTAGACACGTTACAAAGACAACAAACAGCTGGGGCCACGGGGGGAGGTTCTTCAGTAGTTCAGGTTACCACACCTCCTTCCATACCACTAGCACCCCCTGAAAGATATGCAGGAGATGCAGCACGATGTGCCGCGTTTCTTAGTCAGTGTCAGCTTCATTTTACCTGTAAAGCTAGTTGTTTTCCATCCGAGCAGGCAAAGGTGGCCTTTGTGATTTCTTATCTCAGTGGGGCGGCTGCAGATTGGGCCATACCGTTGGTAGACCGGGATGATCCACTGTTACATAGCTACGCAGCTTTCAGGAGGGAATTCCGTAAATTATTCGACAGACCTGTCTACACCCATTCGTCAGATACGGAATTATTGAGTCTGAAACAAGGTAACCAAGACCTTGTAGCCTACATTACCTCCTTTCGTAGGTTAGTAGTAGAATCCAACTGGCCTGAAGAAAAACGCAGTACCATGTTTTATAAAGGTTTAAGAGATGATTTAAAGGATGCTCTTTCCCAAATAGTGGATTTACCTACGTCCTGTACTGATTTGATTGACCTGGTGGTTAAGATAGATCAATGCATCCAGGAAAGAAAGAAAGAGAGGGGTAAACATGAAGCAAGATACTTGCCTCTTAGAGAGAGGAAGAGTGTAGCAGAAAAACCCAGTGAAGAGAGTGAGCCCATGCAGATAGGCATAGTGAGGGGACCCCTTACACCAGAGGAAAGGCAGAGAAGACGAACACTCAGACTCTGTTTGTATTGTGGGAAAGCAGGTCACTTTTTGAGAGATTGTCCAATAAAACCCGCAAATCCTAAGTATTCGGGAAACTAGGAAGCCTGAAATCCTGTGAGACAAGGATTCCGTGTAGATCTGGATTAACAGTCTCTTCCTCTGATTACAAATGTTCTCCTACAAATCATCTCTATGTGTCAGCATTTTTGTCCCATGGTGAACTTGGATTACATGTGTTAGTTATGGTGGATTCCGGTGCATCAGGGAATTATATGGACGAGAAGTGGGCTAAGGAGAACATGATACCCTATACTAAGAAAGAGATAGCCAGTCATGTTACCACTATAGATGGCAGCTCACTTGTATCGGGTCCGGTAACACATCATACATCCTTCCTACACATGAGTATCTAATCAGAACATCATGAAGACATACGGTTTGATCTCATCTGTTCCCCGCAATTCCCGGTGCTCCTGGGTATTCCTTGGTTGAGATCCCAAAACCCTGATATAAACTGGGAGACATCTATGATAACCTTTCCCTACGATAAAGGGACACAAGCGGTAGGGGCCTCAGTGGACAAGTCATCCGCCAAACTCGCTAATAATGAGGGTGATCCAGACCTACCACCTTGCTATCGCGACTTACAGGCAGTGTTTGATGTCAGAGAAGCCGACAGTCTCCCTCCGCATAGGGTTTATGACTGTAGAATTGACCTAGAAACAGGGGCCAGAATTCCATGTAGTAGGGTGTACGCTCTCACAGAAAAAGAAAACGAGTATTTACGAGTATATTTAGATACCATGCTTGAGAAGGGCTTCATAAGACCGTCCCGTTCCCCAGCCTCGTCATCTCTTTTTTTTATCCCCAAGAGAGAAGGGGGTCTCCGTTGCTGTATTGACTACAGGAAGCTGAACGACGTCACGATAAAGAATAGATATCCACTACCCCTGATCGCCTCTCTCCTTGACCGAATCCGCAATGCCCAATTCTTCACCAAGCTAGATTTACGTGGTGCGTACCATCTAGTGAAGGCCAAGGAGGGAGATGAATGGAAGACCGCTTTTTGTACCAAATTCGGTCTTTTTGAGTATCTTGTGATGCCCTTTGGGCTTTGCAATGCTCCTGCAGCATTTCAGTTTTTCATAAATGAAGTGTTGAAGGATATGCTGGAAATATATGTCATTGCTTACATAGATGATCTTTTGATTTTTTCTCCATCTATGGAGGAACATGTGCAGCATGTACGCAATGTGCTTGAAAGATTACTTGAAAATTGCTTGTACTGCAAGTTAGAGAAATGCACTTTCCACACACAGGAAGTTCCTTTTTTGGGGTATGTCATTTCTCCTTGGGGTCTTCGTATGGATTCCACTAAAGTAGACGCAGTATTGGCATGGCCAGCTCCTAGTACGGTGAAAGAAATTCAAAGTTTCTTGGGTCTGGCTAATGTCTACAGACGGTTTATTCAAGACTTTTCTACTCTTGTGGCGCCTATCACAGCCTTGTTGAAGAAAGGAGTCTCTTTTGTGTGGTCCCCGGAGGCTGAGACTTCTTTCCGGCTTCTGAAGAAGGCCTTCACTTGTGCCCCTGTACTGCGACATCCTGATCCATCCTGTCCCTTTGTGGTGGAGGTGGATGCTTCGCAGGTGGCTGTAGGAGGAGTGCTGTCTCAAGTGGATACAACAACGGGCGAGTGTCATCCTGTGGCCTACTATTCACATAAGTTCACCCCAGCAGAATACAACTATGCAGTGGGAGATAAGGAACTTCTCGCCATTAAAAAAGCATTTGAAGAATGGAGACAGTATTTGTTAGGAGCCAGATATCCGGCGGTGGTATATACAGATCACCGCAACTTGCAATACATTAAATCCGCCAAGGCCCTTTCTATGAGACAATTACGATGGTCACAATTTTTTAGTGAGTATGATTTCACCGTTCATTACAGACCGGGAAAAAAGAATGGCAAGGCAGATGCTCTCTCACGCTTAGGGTTTGACTCCCCCACAGAGGTTGTAGAGCCACCTTACATCATTCCCAGACCTAGTATCATTGGAGGTACGTCAACTGAAGAGAATTTTCTAGCTCAAGTACGGAGCAGTCAGGCCGCAGTGGATGTTACATCCTTGGTGGGATCCCGAGAAGTGTCTGTTAAAGGAGGATTGGTTTGTGTCCAGGGGGGAGTGGTTCTACCCTCTAAGGAGTTGCAGGAACAGGCTATGCAATGGTATCACTCCCATCCTGTAGCGGGCCATCCAGGGATAAAGAAAACTACCAAGGCTTTGAGAGATCAGTTTTGGTGGCCTGACATGCTCAGAGACATAGAGTCCTATGTAAAGACTTGTCATGTTTGCGCTCAGACTAAGGTATCACGTCTTAATCCCGTGGGTCTACTCATGCCGTTAGCATCTCCTCCTGGTCCGTGGCATACTGTGTCTCTCGATTTCATAGTAGAGTTGCCTCTCACTAAGATGAAAAACAACACTTTGTTAGTAGTGGTTGATCTGTTCACAAAGATGGCTCATTTTGTACCGCTACCAAGGTTGCCAACAGCAAGTAAATTGGCTTCTGTATTTATGCAACACATAATCCGACTCCATGGGTTCCCTTCCGTCCTGGTTTCCGACAGGGGTGCCCAGTTTGTGTCACGTTTCTGGAAATGTTTGTGTTCTTTGCTCCAGATAGAGGTTAGGTTATCCTCAAGTCATCACCCCCAGACAGACGGACAAACAGAAAGGGTTAATCAGTGTTTTGAGCAATACATACGTAATCAGTTTTTGCACTCCTTGAAGGATTGGGATGAGTTTGTATGGCTGGCTGAGATCTCGTACAATAACAGTCCACAATCATCCACCAACACCACCCCCTTCTTTTGTACCTATGGGTCTCACCCAAAACTGTTGCCTACAGGATCCCCTATTGACTGTTCCACCCCTGCTGCCTCTGACAGATTAGAAAGACTACATAAGGTACAGAAGGATGCATTAGAGAGTCTCGAGATGGGAAAGGTTAGGTATACAGAAGGGGCAAACTTACACAGGAGATTAGAACCCATTTACACGCCAGGAGATGCAGTGTGGCTTTCCACTAAATACATAGCTCTAGGAGGTCCACGCAAGTTCAACCCCAAGTACATTGGCCCGTATAAGGTGGTGAAGATGATCAATCCTGTGGCCATGAAACTGGAAATTCCCCCTTCATTCAAGATCCACCCTGTGTTCCATGTTTCGCTGTTGAAGCCGGTTGAACCAGGTACACGATTACCCCAAAGACCAGCTCCTGTGATCCTTCAGGACTCGGAATAGTATGAGGTAGAGGCGATTCTAGATTCCCGTATTGTAGGAAGGAACCTTCAATATTTGATCCATTGGAAGGGTTATGGGATAGAAGAGCGGTCATGGGAACCGGTATCAAATGTACAGCGGCGTTTGACACCCTGTCTCCCTCAACGCTTACATCTCGGTTGAGGGAGGCAGGGATCTCCGGCATGGCTCTGAATCTTCTGCACTCCTTTTTACAGCACAGGGAGCAAAGAGTCGAGCTTGGTGAATTCCTTTCCCCTGCTATGTCCTTGCAATGTGGGGTGCCACAAGGGTCGGCTCTTAGCCTGACCCTATTTAACATTTATGTTGCCCCCCTTGCAAGGCTAGTAAAATCTCAGGGGATGGAATTGGTATCATACGCCGATGACACTCAAATTATGGTATGACTGGCCCACTCAGTTTCAACATCTGCCACCAACTTCAGGATCTGTATGCAGACAGTCTCTGACTGGATGCTTCAGAATTCCCTGAACTTGAATGGCGACAAAACGGAGATCCTGGTCTTTGGCAAAGACCAGGATATCTGGTCGGATGAGTGGTGGCCGGCCTCACTGGGAACCTGTCCATCTCCCTCCCAGTCTGCAAGAAATCTTGGGGTAATCTTTGACACCTCCTTATCCATGACTCTGCAGGTCAACCGTACGGTGGCCACCTGCTGGGGGGTGTTAAAGATTCTCAGGAGGATCCTTCACTATCTCTCTCCCTCAGCACGTAAGCAGGTGGCAGTGGCAGTGGCATTGGTAAGTTCAAGGTTGGACTACTGTAATGCGCTTTATGTAGACTCCAACAAGGGGCTCATTCAGCGATTACAGGTCGTTCAAAATGCGGCTGCTCGTTTTGTCTTAGCACTTCCAAACGCCTCATCTGCTACGATGGCTAGAAAGAGCCTTCATTGGCCCCCTATTCATCTCAGGATCTCGTTTAAGATCCTATGCCTTGTCTATCGAGCTTTGGCAGAGGGCTTTTCTGATCCCCTTGGTGCCTTGCTGACCCGTTACCAGCCTTGTAGATCTTTGAGATCTTCAGAGATGAATTTGTTGGTTGTCCCACGTGCCAAAAGGGTACGCTGGGGAAACAGAGCTTTTTCCATTGCTGCCCCCAAACTATGGAATGTGTTACCTCTTGAGATTAAGATGCAACCCTCTCTGTCTTCTTTTAAAAAAGCGCTCAAGACCTGGTGTTTTGTCAGGGCATACCCATAATTAGGATTATTCTCTGATAGCTGGTATTATTTGGTTATGCGCCTTGACGCCCACCGGGCTTAGTTGCGCGATAAAAATTGTTTTTCATTTTTATTTCATTTCACATGCACCTCGATTGATACGTTTATTCCATCTGAAACACCCAGACAAACCCAAATCAGGGGAGGGGAATTGTGGGGGGAGTGTGCTGTCATGCCCCGAGAATCGCGACCTGAAGAATACACGTACTGCCCCTTTAACAGACAAGCCCCTATATATCAGACATGAGCCCTGGGAGCGACGCTTTAGGTTCTTGCGTCTAGCTCCGTGTTCCTGTTCCGTCCTGTTTCCTGTGCCTGACTTCCGGTTTGTTGGTCACTTTCGTTTGGAGTGCTGCCGAAGGATTTCTGTCCTTCGTGTTGTCCTAGAGTTTTCAAGGCTTCCGCTTTCATTCTCTGCTGGAGCTCGCTTACTCTATCAGCCTTCCCTTTGCTCCGCCCGACGGCCGGGCTTATTCTCCGTCGTCCGGCTGGGCAATTTGTGCTCTGTTCCCACTCCCGGTTGTTGCTCCGCCCGACGGCCGGGCTTGGTCTCCGCCGTCCGGCCGGGCACTTTGTGCTCTGCTTCCACTCCCGTTTGCTGCCCCGCCCGACGGCCGGGCTTGGTCTCCGCCGTCCGGCCGGGCACTTTGTGCTCTGCTTCCACTCCTGTTTGCTGCTCCGCCCGACGGCCGGGCTTGTTCTCCGCCGTCCGGCCGGGCTCCACTCCTCCACCCTCAAAGACCCATTTGTTGGCTACTCCGCCTGGCGGCCGGGCTTGTTCTCCGTCATCTGGCTGGGTGGTCTGAGGGTCTCCTTATTTAGGTATTTAGGTTATTTGTACACCTCGTACGCCTTTTGGCTGGGGTTTTTCCTTGGCCATTCGGTGAGTCCATTTTCATTGCCCCTTTCATTCCTTTACTTGACTGCATTACTGCTGGCCCCTCATCCGCCATCATCTGGGTCAGCTATTTTCTGTACTTGGGGACACTTGCGTGGATTCAATTGGAGGTGCAAGACATAACAGACTCGTCTAAGAATCACGGTAACGGCGCTGTGCGCTGCCTACTTGTTTATCCCAGACATTGGATGTGCTTTGGTTTTCATTCATGTGTTTTGTTCTTTAGATATTCACTGCCCAGTGCTGGTGTTGGCATTGCACGCTTGTCAAGTGTACTATTGAATACCACTTACGTTGGACAGCCTTGTGCTTCAGAACCAGTGAGAGAGCTTTGTGTTTTAAGAGTTTCTCTTCCAGGGGATACTCATTAATAGTCATAAGCACTGAATTATCTCCGCCCATGAGCGGGGACCCGGAACACATAAACAATATACATATATATGTGTAATTATAACCAAAAGTACATAGTACTAAGTAATTATACACATATACATGTATAATAACCATAATATGCAACCTCACATTAACACATAGGCTAATCAATCAAACCTTACACTTTCTGAAGCATGAAAATATGCTGTATATAAATGCAATAAACAGGCATGAGCCCAAAATGCATTTCATAGCCATGAAAAACCTTTTATTTTCATCAAAGAACCTGTTGTAAACAGTTATTAGCCTAAAAAAGGCTGCATATGAAAAAATGTCTGTGTACAGAAAATCAGACTGGCACCCTGCCTTTAAGGCCCCAGAGAATCTGCACACTTTGCCTTTAAGGCCTCCAGGAGAACTCTGTTCCCTTCATGCCCCACAGGTGACAGTTAGGTCAGTTCTTTTTTCCGGCTTGTTCTGTGAGGAACCTGGAACTTGAGCTCTGCTCATTCGAAGTATTTTCTGTCAGAAATTGGTTTTTCTTGCCTTTTTTTGACAAAATATAGCTTTTGTGGTGGTTTGTTATCCTTTTCTGACTAAGCTGTTGGTGTTTTTTAGTCAGAATGCCACCTTTATTTTACAAATGTCCTTCCTGTGGGAAGAAGATGTCGAAAACTGACCCACACTCTGTTTGTGTGGTGTGTCTTCCAGCTTCTCATAATGTGGAAGAATGTTATCACTGCCTCAACCTTTCAAATAGAACTTTAAAAGAAAGAGAGAAAATGAGGTTGCTGGGCCTTCTGAAGAGAGAAAACCGTGGCGAGAAGAGTTCTAAAGGCCTATTATCATCTGCTAAGCCATCTTCTCAGCCTAAACGTCGAAGATCAGCGTCTCCAGAAGGTAGATCTAAGAAACATCGACTCCAGGGAGCGTCGGCGTCAAAAAAGGTGCGCTCGACGTCGAAGACAAGATCGCCGTCGACGTCGAAGAGAGCTCCATCGACGTCGAGGACTTCGCCGGTGAGGCAATCGCCGTCGAAATCCCTTTCGACGTCAAGGCAACTGGTGTCGATTGCAGTGAGGACGACGTCGGGAGTGCAACGCTCGACGTCGAAGGATCGTATGAGGTCGACGTCGAGAGACGAGAGATGTCCGACGTCGAAGGATTGTGTGTCGACGTCGAAGGATGTGTCGACGTCGAAGGATGTGTGGACGTCGAAGGAAAAAGGGTCGACGTCAATGGATAAAGGGTCGACGTCGAGGAAGAGTCATCGGTCGACGTCGAGAGGGAGACATACGTCGTCGAGGAAAAGATCGACGTCGAGAGAAAGGATGACGTCGAAGGATTCGACGTCGAGACCTAAAAAGAGAAGGTCATGGTCTCCATCGCGACGTAAGTCGACGTCGAAGCATGCTTCGGGCTCGAAGCATGGAGTGTCTAGGTCTCCCCCACCTGATCATAGGTCGGAGTCGAGACTATCAAGACCAGCCTCCCGGACCTCAATTAGGTCTTTGTCGAGGTCAGAAATAAGTCCCGAACCTAGAGTGGAGGATTCCCCGCATGATCAGCAAGACAACAGATCTGCAGTGGGGCAAAGGATAGTGCACCAGGACTCTTCTGTGGTGGCTCATTCGGGCTCAGCCTCGGGGCAGGTGTCAGATGACAGACAGTTGGTGCCCAGACAGCGGACCCCGTCTGGTTCATTGGTCTCTGAACACAGTGCAGTGTCGAGAGCTTCTAAGTCTTCCGCAGAGCTGAATATTGTGCAGGTGTCACCTGAAGCTTCACCGGAACATACAGAGCGGCCTATTAACTTGTCACCGAGGTGGTTGGAAAGTTTAAGGCATTGGAAGCTGCGTCCGATAATGGGGGAGAGAGCTCCGGTCCCTCGGACGGAACTGCATAGAAGATCACGCTCAAGATCCTTAGTGAGAGATGTGAGAAGGTGGCCTGATATGCAGTGCTCACTATTCTAGTGAACACTATGTATCAGTTCAGCAACCCTTATTGATGATTGGTTGTAAGTCAACCTTATAGACCAGCTATCCTAGTAGCGTGGATACGAGCAGTCTAAGGCTAAAGACTCGAGAGGGCGTGTTAAGCCAGCTGTTATACCACACATATACCCCTTGAACACCAAGTGAAAGGACACCACACAAGTGTTATGAAAATAAACAGTGTATTTATTAAAATCACAACAGCCCTGTACTCTTTATGAGGACAGGGTACTAAGCACAAAACAAAACTCTTACGAAAATACTTAAGTTAGCACAGTATATACAAATGCCCTAGGGGCACGGAAAACCATATACTCTGGAAGTGGAATGCGAAATTACTAGCAGGTAAGTACAGTACTAATAGGCTTTGGAATCGCTAGGTCTTGACTATAGAATCTTCAGATTACTTCTAGGAGGCCTAGGGGACTCGGGTGCAGAGTGTGCACTCTCACGCGGGATGCGGGACAAAGTCTATGGTAGCTAGATTTCACAGAGTTAGTGTTCTCGGGCGAACCCGACCTGGTAGGAGGAAACGAAAGTGGATTCTGACCCTTGGATAGTGAGGCTATGCTGGGGCACCGAAATGCCGAAGTTACCTAGCCCAGAGGCTGCAGCTGCATAGGTCTCAAAAGACGTCGGGAATCCTCGTAGACGGACCAGGAGCCTGGAAGAAAGATGCTGGCAGGCGACCAGTGAAGAGAGTTCGAAGTGATCCAAGCCTGGATCTTGAAGAGAGATGACACCTGAAAGCAGAGGGTACCAAGTTCGAGACTACTAGCCAGTAGTCAGGGGGCACCAGGAGGGCACCGGATGGTAGTCACCTCGACTAGGTGAGTGGGTGACGCTGTGCTCTGCAGATCTCACGGACCAGGAGGCGTTGTCGGCGACCAGGATGGAGGAGCGAGCTGTCCCACGATGGATGAAGCTGTCGGCGTCGCTGGACCCAGGATTGGGCAACAAAGCCTTGGCAAATTCAAGCCCACGCGGTGGACTCAAAATGGCGTCTGGGTGGACCAGGAAAGTCCGGGGTGCTTCTCTGTTACAAGGAAGCAAGGGCCAGTCTGGAGCAACCAGACCAGCAGCAGTGATGTCGTCGGGCGTCGTGAAGAAGGCCACCAGCCAGCCGGCTAGTAACCACACAGCGCGGTGAGCAGGCAAAAGCAGAAGGGCCCCACGCAGATCGTGGAGATGCTGGAGGGCTGATCTTTGGTGCTGGAGCTGCTCAGGGTTGGGGCTTCTCGGACCCCAAAGCACTCACCAGTGGAGCACACGGTGGGCTTGTTGCAAAGAAGTCGTGCAGTCTTGGCGATCGTCGGTCCCTCGAGGTCTCGTCGCACTCACGGTTCTCAGCTTGGCTGTAGAGGTGAGTAGAGGTCAGAGGTGCCAGGGAAGCCGGGTCTCGTCGAGCTGGGCAGTCGGATTCCGGAGGAAGGACTTGCAGCAGACCGCAGTGTTCTTAGGATGGTGCCTGCGGATGCAGGGTGACTACTCCTTAGCCACAAGGGAGAATCTTGAAGAAGAAATCTTGATGTCCTTTCGCAGAAAGTCGTGTCTTGATTCCAAAGATGATCTAATTTGAACAGGGGGCCCGCTCCTATCTTTATACTAAGAAAAGGGGCCGACCCGGTGACTAGGTCCTGCCTATGGGTGGGACTAGGAGGGGGTTGGTTACACCCCTCTCCCATGCCGGACTTTCCCCAGGCCAGGGGCTGGTGTGCCCCTGGAACTGGTTCTGACCGGCCTATGCGTAGTGAGCACCGGGGTGCCACTCAGCAGTCACCTTCCTGTAAGCCCTGCCTACCCAGGATACACAAAACCCTGTCTGGGACGGTGCTAGCACCGCCCTCGACAGGAAACCCTTTGTCCAGGCTCACCTCGCTGGAAGGACTCCCAGCTGCAGGGGGTCAGACTCGTGTCTGTGGTGGCAGCATCCATTTTGTGGAGCTGAGGCTTCGTTTAACTTTAACCGGGGTTCACAGTTACATACATGTCGTGTCCCTCTAGAAGGGTGGAATGCTAACCCCGTCGCCAGAATTGGCGAGGGGTTAGTATTCCAATTCGTATGACACCTTACTCGACATGTTTTGATAGAGCAATACCAAAGATAGCATTTAATCACGAGGATTATAATGCACTTAAGAGTATATGGTATGCGTTATCATGGAACAGCTATTAGACTTGGTTCCGCAAGCTGCAGTCAGGCTCAGCTCATGCCAGAGCACCATCTCACATGATTCCAAGCACTCTGCCTTCAGGATTGTCAAGGCCTGCCGTAGGAGTGACTGATAGGAATCTGTGTGTCCATTTTTAGGGTTAGATATAGGTATACTATATCTACAGCAAAGGGTGATTACACGACTTTGCCCCAGCTGTCACGCAGCCAGTTGTGTCAAATTTAGGAGGCCAGCCAGGGGTGGCATAATACATGCTTCAGCCCCTGGTAGGCCCTGGGTACACCTATGCCCTGAGTTACAGGGTCTGATAAGGTGGCCCAGTACCAATTGGAAATGTACCTAAGGTACATGGAATCCATTTTAGAGAGAGAGCAGTAGGCCTGGGGTCCTGATTGGCAGGGCCCCAGGTCGACTATGTCAAAAACCAGCTGAAACACAGGGCAAAAAGTTGGGGGCAACCATAGTCAGGAGGTACCTTCCTACAAGAGAGAAATCTCGTTCAAGGGAGCGTAGGAGGCAGCGATCGGCAACTCCTAAAAGAAGACGTAGAACTCCTACTCCGTCTTCTACATCGTCTTCGTCTTCTTCAAGATCTTCATATAGAGACTATTCTCCGACTATATCTTCTACTCCTCCTTCCAGAGTGTCTCCAGTAGACGATTTAAGCACATTTAATGATGTATTATGTCGTGGAGCTAGTAAATTCAGCATCAAAATAGCAGTTCCCCAGGTAGCAACGTCAGTCATCTTCGAAACCTTGCATCACAAGACGACTGGCAGGCCTCTCCTACCGTTAGTGCCCGGATTGATTGAACCAGCAATGAGGACATTCCTAACTCCGGCCACGGTGGGTTCAGGTCCTTCTAGGATTGAGAAGAAGTACAAGGCTCCCGAGGAAGACCCAATGTTTTTGCGGTCTGACCCACCACCAGACTCCCTGATTGTAGCAGCGGTCAGAAAGGCGCATTCGGCAGCATCTACCTCTTCTGCTCCACCTGAAAAGGACAGTAAGAGTATGGATTCCTTGGGGCGAAGGATGTGCAATACCTCAGGATCGGTCATGCGAGTGGCCAGTGCGGCTGCTCTATTGGGCCGCTATGACCGTCTGCTCTGGGACTCAGTGGCTCGTTTTGCAGATAAACTCCCTAAAGAGGATCAGAAAGACTTCCTGGAAATAGTGGAGGAAGGAGGTTTGGTGGCTCAATCAATCAATCAGTGACACTTATAAAGCGCGCTACATACCCGTGGGTCTCAAGGCGCTGGGGGGGGGGGGGTGCCGCTACTGCTCGAACAGCCAGGTCTTCAGCTTCTTCCTGAAGGAGAGGTGGTCTTGGGTCAGGCGCAGGTCGGTCGGGAGGGAGTTCCAGGTCTTGGCGGCCAGGTAGGAGAAGGACCTTCCTCCTGTAGTCGCTCTTCGGATGCGGGAGACGTCGGCGAGGGCGTGGTTGGCTGATCGGAGGTGGCGTTTGGGAGCGTAGAAGTTGACTCGGCTGTTGAGGTAGCTCGGGCCTTGGTCGTGCAGGGCTTTGTGTGCGTGGGTGAGGAGGCGGAAGGTGATTCTTTTGTTGACGGGGAGCCAGTGAAGGTCTCTCAGATGTCCGGAGATGTGGCTGGTTCGTGGGATGTCGAGGATGAGTCTGGCTGAGGCGTTCTGGATCCGCTGGAGTCTCTTCTGGAGCTTGGCGGTGGTACCGGCGTAGAGGGCGTTGCCGTAGTCCAGTCGGCTGGTGACGAGGGCCTGGGTGACGGTCTTCCTGGTCTTGGCTAACCAGAGCATTAGCGCGGCTGCTGATACGGCAGACTTGTCGGCTCATGGCTATGCACACGGTGTTTGCGCAAGACGTACAGCCTGGCTTCGCCTTACGGGGCTAAAGCCGGAGGCACAGAGGAAAATGGTCAATTTACCTTTTAATGGATCAACTCTGTTTGGATCTCATTCAGACGACGAGATGTCTAAGATGAAGGTCGAGTTGGACACTCTTAAGGCCGTAGGCCTTGAGAAGAAAAAAGAATTTAAACCTTCGGGGTACTTTTCGTCCCTATGACAAGAGATCTTTTCAACAAAGGAGTCAACAAACGAATTGGTCTTCGCAAATCAAGGCCAGAATCAACAAAGATCGCAATTCCAGCAGCGGCGGCCTGGACGAGGCAGAGGCAATGG
Organism: Lissotriton vulgaris; assembly: GCF_964263255.1. Classification (NCBI taxonomy): domain Eukaryota; kingdom Metazoa; phylum Chordata; class Amphibia; order Caudata; family Salamandridae; genus Lissotriton; species Lissotriton vulgaris. The sequence goes on along the minus strand of NC_141686.1, from coordinate 18,346,852 downwards.
AAATAGGCAGCAGTCATCAGCTGCCAAACAGCCTCAGAAACAATGAACGGATGCTTCCTCTACAACCGTGTCCCACTCCGGTTGGAGGAAGTATTGTGCGTTATCTGGACGAGTGGAAACAGATCACGAAGGACAGATGGGTGCTGGATGTCATTCAGAACAGGTACCTTTTGAGATTCAAGAAGGCACCCCCTGGCATGCGCCCTCTAAAGATGGTACAGTGGAATATGAAGCGCTTACAACAGGAGGCGAACGTCCTCCTGAAGAAGAAGGCCATAGAACCAGCTCCTTTCCAGCAGAGAGGTCAAGGCCTGTACTCTCGATTTTTTCTTGTGCAGAAAAAAGGTCCAGTCACAGAGTTCAGACCCATTCTGGATTTGAGGCGACTGAACAAATTCATTCCGAAGGAGAGATTTCGAATGCTGGCTCTTCACCAGATCTTTCCTCAATTACACCAAGGGGATTGGATGTGCTCCATCGATCTAAAGGACGCTTATTTTCATATTCCGGTATCCAGAAGCCATCGCAAATTTCTCAGGTTTCAAGTGGCGGCTCGTCATTATCAGTACGCAGTGCTCCCTTTTGGCCTGAGATCAGCTCCCAGGACATTTTCAAAATGTATGGCTGTAGTGGCGGCTTGTCTTCGAAAGAGTCGGATTTTCATATACCCGTACTTAGACGACTGGCTTCTGAAGAGTTCATCCCCATCGCTTCTAGAGGAACATCTGTCGATTTGTCTTCAGCTCATGTACAAGTTGGGTCTACAAGTCAACTACAAGAAGTCAATAATGAACCCCACCCAGAAGATCCACTACCTGGGTGCTCAGTTGGATACAGAAGTAGAAAACGTGTGTCCTTCGGAGGAGAGGTGGTCATCCATCAGAGCGAAGTGTCTACTTCTCCTTCAAACTGCACGTCCGACAGTTCGGCAAGTGTCCTCTCTCCTGGGGTCAATGGCGTCGTGCATTTTCATCGTGCCAAACGCACATTTGCAGATGCGTCCTCTACAACAGTGTCTGGAAGATCAGTGGCAACAGAGGACGGGATGCTGGGAGGACCGGATTTATCTCCAACAGTCTGCAAAAGATTCCATCCGGTGGTGGATGAAGAAGGTGCATGTGATGAAGGGAGTCCCTTTTCCTCAGGACCCACCAACGCAGACTCTGATAACAGATGCGTCTCTCCAAGGCTGGGGGGCGCATATGGGCTCTCTGCAGGTACAAGGGCTATGGTCAGACTTCGAGAAAGGATATCACATCAATCTACTCGAACTCAGAGCGGTCCATCTTGCTCTCAAGTCCCTGGCTCCATCTCTACAGACTCGGTCCCTCCTGGTACAAACAGACAATACAACTACAATGTATTACTTAAACAAGCCGGGGGGTACCAGATCCAGGACTCTGTTCATAGAAGCCCAGACCATCTGGCATTGGTTGCTTGCACGAGACCTGTCCATAACAGCAATTCACCTGCCGGGGAGTCTCAACTCACAGGCAGACTACCTCAGCAGAGACTTCGTCGAAGCGCACGACTGGGTTCTCAACGAAGACGTCGCGCACAGCATTTTCCAGGATTGGGGAACACCAGACACAGATCTGTTCGCAGACGCGGGAAACGCAAAATGCCCCGTCTTCGCGTCCAGGTTCTACCAGAAAGGGTCTCAAGGGAATGCCCTTTTGATAGATTGGTGTCAAAATTTGCTGTACGCCTTTCCACCGACACCGTTGATACCAGCAGTGATCAATCGGCTGTACAAGACTCACTCCAGAATGATTTGTCCAGAGTGGCCACGCCAGTGGTGGTTCCCAGATATCCTCCAGTTGTCAATAACACGGCACAGGAGATTGCCGTGTCGTCTGGATCTTCTGTCCAAGCAGAAGGGGCAGGTGTTTCATCCCAATCTGCCCTCCCTGCGCTTGGCAGCATGGCTCCTGAAGTCATCCAGTACGGGCACTTACAGCTGAATCCGGAGTGTATGAACATCCTTAAGGAGGCAAAGCGGCCTTCTACAAGACAATCCTACGGATTTAAGTGGAATCGCTTTTACCTTTGGTGTCAAAGTAAGGGTTTTGACCCTATTCATGGTCAAGAAAAGGTGATCTTGCCCTATCTTCTTTTTTCCTTGCTGAATCTGGTCTGCAGTTTAGTTCCATCAAAGTCCATCTTGCTGCAATAACTGCTTATAGAAAATCGCCAACACAGATATCTTTCTTTCGAATGCCTGTGGTGAAGGATTTTCTGGAAGGATTAAGAAAGGTTTATCCTCCAGTCAGGTCTCCTTCTCCACCTTGGGAGCTTAACGTGGTATTGACTAAATTAATGGGTCCCCCATTTGAGCCGATACATAAAGCGTCCTTGCAACACCTGTCTTGGAAAGTAGCGTTCCTGGTGGCCATCACTTCTGCTCGTAGGGTGAGCGAAATCCAGGCTTTGTGTTGCAATGAACCGTACACAGTTTTTCATGGAAACAGAGTGGTTCTCAGGACTCATCCTCCTTTCCTACCTAAGGTGGTGTCGGATTTTCATATTAACCAATCTATAACATTGCCTACTTTCTTCCCGAACCCTTCAAGTCCGGCAGAACGGACTTTACATTCATTAGATCTAAAAAGGGTTTTGAAGTTTTACTTAGATAAAACAAAGTCTTTAAGACAGACGGACCGTCTGTTTGTGAACTATGGTCCTACAAATACTGGTTTGGCAGCATCCAAGAGATCCATTTCTAGGTGGATAGTGTCGTGTATCTTACTGTCCTATCAGCTAGCCCACAAGTCTTTATCAGGTAGACCTAGGGCTCATTCTTCGAGGGGAAAAGCTTCTACCACAGCTCTCCTTAGGAATGTAGCTATGTCAGAGATATGTAAAGCAGCTACTTGGAGTTCAGTTCATACGTTTACACGCCATTACTGTTTGGATTCTGATGCGCAGACTGATGCGCAAGTGGGGCAAGCATCACTCAGAAATTTGTTTGCTACTACTAGTTAGACACTGTGATTTTAAAGTATGACTATGCTTTTATCTGTTCGCCCGCTTCTGGTGGGTATGAGCTTGCTACTCTATTCAGTGCTTATGACTATTAATGAGTATCCTCTGGAAGAGAAGGATTAGTTACTTACCTGTAATCCTAGTTCTCTTCCAGGGGTATACTCATTAAAGTCATAAGCACCCTCCCGCCTCCCCGGGCGAGCAGTAGCATTGAGTTTTAGAGTTTTTCAATATAGTTTTAAGTGCAGATTCCTGCTAAAGTTTACTGTACCGTACAAAAGAACTGACCTAACTGTCACCTGTGGGGCATGATGGGAACAGAGTTCTCCTGGAGGCCCTAAAGGCAAAGTGTGCAGATTTTCTGGGGCCTTAAAGGCAGGGTGCCAGTCTGATTTTCTGTACACAGACATTTTTTCATATGCAGCCTTTTTTAGGCTAATAACTGTTTACAACAGGTTCTTTGATGAAAATAAAAGGGTTTTCATGGCTATGAAATGCATTTTGGGCTCATGCCTGTTTATTGCATTTATATACAGCATATTTTCATGCTTCAGAACGTGTAAGGTTTGATTGATTAGCCTATGTGTTAATGTGAGGCTGCATATTATGGTTATTATACATGTATATGTGTATAATTACTTAGTACTGAACACACAAATTGCCCTTTAGCTTTCGGGAGGACACTCGCTTCAGAGTCTACCATCCGGTCTGCATTTCTGGCTCACCACACTCGCCTGCAAATGTTTTTGTGCCTGACGCGTTTCGATGCACACGGCATCTCATCAGAGGCTTGGCTTCACGTTGATGCGGCGGAATCAGCCCTCTTTTATTTCCATGGATGCATGTGTTGATTAGCACCCTAATGGGTGTGCACTCATTAGGCAGATTGTATTGCATGCTGGTAACTGTGGTCCCCTCCTTTAGGAACCGGAGTACTTTTAAGAGAGCCCACCGCACGTGTCCATTAAAAGCATTGTTCATTTCTATAGTAGAAAACAGGTCTGCGTGGAGAGTTTTTAAATCAGGACTTGAAGCGCTGATGCGCCGTGGAGTAGTTCCAGGCTCAGCTTCTCCTTTTCACTTTGTGGAGACGGTGCCACGTTGACGAAAGCTAAAGGGCAATTTGTGTGTTCATATTGCAGCGGCGGCCTCGTCGTGGGAGTGGCACCGTCTCCACAAAGTGAAAAGGAGAAGCTGAGCCTGGAACTACTCCACGGCGCATCAGCGCTTCAAGTCCTGATTTAAAAACTCTCCACGCAGACCTGTTTTCTACTATAGAAATGAACAATGCTTTTAATGGACACGTGCGGTGGGCTCTCTTAAAAGTACTCCGGTTCCTAAAGGAGGGGACCACAGTTACCAGCATGCAATACAATCTGCCTAATGAGTGCACACCCATTAGGGTGCTAATCAACACATGCATCCATGGAAATAAAAGAGGGCTGATTCCGCCGCATCAACGTGAAGCCAAGCCTCTGATGAGATGCCGTGTGCATCAAAACGCGTCAGGCACAAAAACATTTGCAGGCGAGTGTGGTGAGCCAGAAATGCAGACCGGATGGTAGACTCTGAAGCGAGTGTCCTCCCGAAAGCTAAAGGGCAATTTGTGTGTTCAATTACTTAGTACTATGTACTTTTGGTTATAATTACACATATATATGTATATTGTTTATGTGTTCCGGGTCCCCGCTCATGGGCGGAGATAATTCAGTGCTTATGACTTTAATGAGTATACCCCTGGAAGAGAACTAGGATTACAGGTAAGTAACTAATCCTTACAGTGTATGTTTTTGGTGGACAAAGTGTTATTACTCAATCCTGTTCCATTACTCTAGTTGTAGCTCAGGACGAAAACCCCTCCATCCTGTACATCAATCCTGAACATCAGACAAAACATTGGTGGTATGTGAGACTGCTATAGAGAATATAGAGGCTTATGTATAGTAGAAACTGTTGTTAGAAATATATATTTGTCTTTCAGCCCAATGTCCTCCTGAATTCCACACAGCAGGGTGTCCAATCATCACAGAAGATTACAGTCAAGTCTTCTTTTGTTCTTCCCCGCCTTTCCTTGTTTTGTCTCCCTGTTTTCCCCTGGCGAGCCTCTCGATACTCTAGTGTTTGATAGAGTCGGAAGGCCGTAGGGGAAGGCTGTGGAATTATCATCGGATTCCTGACGCTCCTGCGGAACCTGCCTGGATACCATTACAGTATCATGCAGTTTGAAAGCTGGTCTTTGATGACAGTTTATAGGTCCCTCTACTAGATTACGATTCTCACTTATGAAGTGCACAGTAACAAAAGCAGTAACCACAGACCTATGCACATAAAATACTGCTTTTTAAAATGCATGTTACACGTTCTTAAAGGTAGGCACATTAACCCTCTGTAACCCTCTGTACTATGTTAGTTAAGTCAAAGCTGCCACTGAACAAAACTCTCATCTCTCTCCAGCAGATGCATTAATCACTGGCATTATCTTGACACTTTTATTGATGCTCGAAAGCTGCTAATTATACAAGAAACTTTGCTGTGCTTTTGAAACTGCTGCCTACGGACCCCCTTGGAATGTGTCACGGACCCCTGGGGGTCCGAGGACCCCAGTTTGGGAAACACTGGTCTAAACCATTTCCTTTTCTGATACTGGTTACACCATTGCAAGGGAACTTGGTTTGTGACCCACACTACTACTCCCCTTGCTCATGTGGAATATGTGGAAGCATATAGTTGCCCTCTCCATTTCTTATACAGTTTGTGAATTTCGGGATCTAATAAATGGGTCTGTTGCAGCATTGCTATTTGTGCCCCTTGTCTGCATAGATAAGTCTGCACCCGGTATCGCTTTGTGTACAAGTTAAGCCCCCACACATTCCATGTTATTATCTTAAATTGTCCCATGTAACTGGCTAACTGCCCCCAGTCTTGTTTTTTTCCCTATTTGGTCCGATATCGTCACTGCTGGTAAAACCTAAAATTCCCCCTCTGTAACTTTTTAATTTTGTATTTTTTTTGTAAATCTTATAATTAAACAGTTGTCGACGTACGAGCAAGTACATAAAATGAGTTCAATATCAATCAAGGCATGACAAAGCGAGACAACTATCGTGCATGCTACATACAATAAGGACATATCTGGGAGGGAGCAGGTCATCAAGTTCAATACTCTGCGGGAGAGTGCAGATATCACCACAATATGAGTTCCAATGCACCCAAATTCGAGACCACTTTTTGGGACAGCCACAGGCGACATATACCGTCTTTTCTGATAGATACATCTGCCAGTGAATTCCTCACCTTGTGAATATCCCCCTTGCGTCAGCAACGTTCGGAAAATTCTTTGCAGCACGCCGGCGTGGACGACGTCATAGGAGCACGGCATCGCGCGCGACTCCGTCTGACGTCACCGACTCCATATTAGGCCTACGTCGGCGTGATGACATCAGTTCCCTTTTTTCCGCGTCGTCGACTCCAACGCTTTCTGGGATCTTCTGTGATTAAGATAGTAACTTTGTTACTATTTGTGTGTTACTGTGTTTCTGTTCTTCGTCGAAGATGTCGTCGAAGAAGACGTGGTTTAAGCAGTGTGGCTCGTGTGCCCAGATGATGTCTATGACTGTTCCTCACGACGATTGTTTGTGGTGTCTGGGTTCAGACCATGATGTCAAAGGCTGTCGATCCTGCTTTAAGATGAACCCTAAGGCTCTGCGAGAACGAGAGGCAAAACGTCTGCTGGCAAAGGTGAAAGGTAAAGAAGCCAAGAGATCTTCAAGGTCAAGGTCTAGGTGCTCGAGATGGAAGCAGAAGTCAAGATCGAAGTCGAGGTCGAGGGCCTGGTCGGAGTCGGCATCGAGGTCGGCTTCGGGACATGCTTCGGGTTCCTCGAAGAAGAAACACAAGAGGAAGAAGCATAGTTCAAGGCATCATTCTGGGTCATCGGACTCGAAGAGGAAGTCTTCTCGAAGACATAAAAAGGATTTTGTGTCTCCTGTTTGTGATCCTGAAGGTGCCTCGCCTGTACGATCTCGAGAGAAATCTCCGGATCCGGAGCTGGAATCTAATCCGGATTAGTGTCAGTCTTTGGAGCATGAAGAAGACGTGGAGATTCCTTGGGCACCGACTCCGGTGGATAACCCAGAGGGTCCAGAGGAGCCGAATCCGGAGCAGCCTCCTTCGGAGCAGCCATTGGATTGGGTTCGTACCCTCCCTTTCCTGTTCTGGTCAGGACCCTTCGCATTTTCTTAATGCCATGTTTGGCGTATATGCGAGGGTAATGTACCCCTCTGGAGCACCTGCAGGTCCCATGGCTCCATTGTTGTTTAACTTGGGTGTCCCTCAAGCTTATGCTCCGGCGCCTTTTCGGCTGTTTATGCCGACACGATTTCCACCTTGGCTCGGTACGGCGCCGCCGAGGGCATCGACTCCGCACACGGCTTCGCCTGCTCCGGAGCGACTTCGGGATATGGATCGGGGTTCGACGCCGGTTCCGGCTTCCCATCCTCCAATTGTTCCAGTTCCTTGTTCGACGCCGACTCCGACTCCGTCTGAGTCATTACCGGATCAGACAACTTCGGTTCGTATGGAGTGGTCGAGGCGTAGAGCCCAGCGTCTCCTGGAGGAGAAGGAATATGAGGACCCTGATGTGGAGGAAGGAGAACTTCAGGAGCAGGAGGATTTTTTTGTGGATCTCCAGAGTGCAAGTGAACTAGAACTTTCTCCAGAATGGGGGCTGCCTGCAATTTCGGATGCACCTTCTAAGGATGTGGCGCCATACCATGTGGTTATTAAAAAGGCTGCTGAGCTGCTAAATTTGACTTTACCTACAGTGGAGTTCAAATCTAATAACCTCACAGAGGTTTTACATTCGCCTTCTTCAGTTGTTGAGCCGACTCTGCCATTCACTGAGGCTCTGACAGAACCAATTTTGGAAGTCTGGAAAAAAACATGATCTGCTCCTGCGGTGTCCAGATCAGTGGCGAGGCGATATAGGGTGGCACCTGGTGACCCTGAGTTCTTGACTTCCCATCCTTCGCCGGAGAGTCTGGTGGTGCAAGCCGCTTGTTCGAACAGGTCAGCACGTTCTTTTCCCCAGGTACCTGGAGATAAAGACTCAAACAAATTGGATCAAACTGCTAAAAGAGTTTTCTCATCAGGTAGCATGGCTTTGAAGTCTACGAATGCTACTTGCCTGCTGGGCAGATATGTGCATGCCTTAATGGATTCAGTTCAGCAATTGTCATCTAAGCTTCCGGAAAAAGATAGAAAGATCTTTAATGAGGTTGTCTCTGACACTCAGGCGGCAGCCCGCCAGTTATTCAGAGTGGCATGGACACGGCAGACTCTGTGGCTAGGATAATGGGTTCTTCAGGGGCCACCAGAAGAGCCGCTTGGCTAAGATCTTCTGAGTTTTCAGCAGACGTTCAGGCTGCTCTTATGGATTTGCCTTTTGACGGCACTGGCCTCTTTGGAAAGAAAGCGGATGCGACATTGGAGAGGTTCAAAGATAGCCGGGCGACGGCTAGATTCTTTGGGCCTGCAAACTAGAGGCTCTTCCACCAGGAAGTACAGGGGCTTTGGGAGGCCCACTTTTCGTCCCCATAAACAAAGCCAGCAACAGCAAAAACAACAGAACCCTTTGTATAAGTCATGCAGAGGTAGACATAGGGGTCGTGCCCGTGGACGTCAGGCCTCCTCCTCCTCTACTTCCTCCTCTAATACCCATCCCCCACCTACAACAGCAAAGCAGCCCTAGATCCACCATTCCGGATCATGTGGGTCCGGTAGGGGGTCGGCTTACTCATTTTCTACGGGATTGGGAATCGGTTATATCAGATCTTTGGGTTCTCAATCTCGTAGAAAATGGGTATGCACTTCCTTTTCAGGAGTTCCCTCCCAATTACCCTCCTTGCCAAGGTTATTGTTTGGAGGTCCACCTGCTTCTTCTGCAGGAAGAAGTCCTGGCACTGTTCAGAAAGGGTGCGATAGAGGTGGTTCCGGAGCAGGAGATGGGTCAAGGGTGCTACTCCCGGTATTTCCTGATCCCCAAAAAGGATGGCAGACTTCGACCAATCCTGGATCTCAGTATCTTGAACTTGTATCTGAAACAGGAAAAGTTCAAGATGCTCACTCTTGCGCCGGTTCTTCCAGCGCTGTTGGAAGAAGACTGGAGGGTGTCAATCGACTTGCAGGATGCTTATTTCCACATCCCCAACCTGAAGTCGCACAGGAAGTATCACCATTTTACGGTGGGGTCGCAACACTACCAGTTTGCGGTCCTTCCGTTGGACTTACTACTGCGCCTCGAGTTTTCACCAAGGTGATGGCAGTGGTGGCAGCACATCTCAGGAGGTCGGGGATACCTGTTTTCCCGTATCTGGACGACTGGCTGATCAAAGCGGAGTCGCCAGAGAAGGTGCTCCATCATCTGCAAGAGACAACTCAGTTGTTGCACAGGTTGGGTTTTTTGATAAAAGTACCCAAGTCTCACCTGGTGCCCTCCCAGCGCAACCTGTTCATAGGTGCAGTACTGGACACTACTGTATGTCGTGCATTCCCTCCTCCTCAAAGGATTCACGACATTCAGGAAATGATTCCTTTATTCTACAATGGAGCGGTTGTTCCAGTCCTGAAGATCCTTAGTCTGCTCGGTCTGATGGCTTCTTGCATTCTGTTGGTCAACCATGCAGGCTGGCACATGAGGGCACTCCAGTAGTGCCTCCGCAGGCAGTGGTATCAGCACAACTGTGACCTCAGGGAGTCAGTGAGGATCTCCAGAGAAACTGCAGCGGATTTGTTTTGGTGGAGCGTGGAGGGCAATCTGTCTCAAGGAAAGCCTTTTCATCTACCCCCTTCGGTGGCCACAGGGATAACTGATGCATCCACTCTAGGGTCGGGTGCTCATCTGGGGGATCTGGAGGTCAAAGGTCTTTGGTCTCCAGAGGAAAGATTGCTTCACATCAACCTTCTAGAGTTGCGGGCGATACGTCTGTCGCTCAAGGTCTTTCTCCCTTGCCTTCGTGGTCAGTCGGTTCAAGTCTTGACGGACAACATGACCGCGATGTGGTATGTCAACAAGCAGGGAGGAGTAGGGTCACAGTGTCTCTACAGAGAGGCTCTGCGTCTCTGGTCCTGGGTTCAGGACCACCAGATTTGTCTGATGGCAAATCATCTGGCCGGAGTTCTGAACGTACGTGCAGACATTCTCAGTCGGCAGTTCTCTGCCGACCACGAGTGGAGACTCCATTCGGAGGTTGTTCACGACATCTTTCAGATGTGGGGGACTCCTCGGGTGGACCTGTTCGCCACTCGCGAGAATGCTCACTGCCTGTCATTCTGCAGTCTCCAGTATCCGATGCTAGGAGCTTTGGGGGACGCGTTTCAGTTGAGTTGAGGAAGTCAACTCCTTTACGTGTTTCCTCCCATACCCTTGATTCCTCGGGTTCTGAGGAAGATTCGCCAGGACCGGGCCCAAGTCATATTGGTCGCCCCGGATTGGCCAAGTAGGCTGTGGTACACGGATCTACTCCACCTCTCCTCTCACCCGCCGCTCCATCTCCCTTACAGGGCAGATCTCCTCTCTCAGATGGAGGGGCAGGTTCTACAACCCCTCCTCCAGATATTACACCTTCATGCCTGGAGATTAAACGGGGCAACCTGAATTCCTTTTCTCTCCCTCACGATGTGGTGGATGTCATTCTTTCGGCCAGGCGTGACTCCACCAAGTCCATCTATTCGTATAGGTGGTCTAAATTTGTTGTTTGGTGTAGGGAGGAGGCTATTGACCCTTTGAGGGCTCATTTGTCCGATATTTTGCAGTTTGCTCTTTCTTTGGCGCAGCAAGGATTTGCTGTTGCCACAGTCAAAGGTTACCTTTCAGCGTTGTCGGCATTTCTCTGTTTGCCGGATCAGCCGTCTCTTTTTAATCTCCAGTGGTTTTGAGGTTTCTGAAAGGCCTCACTAATAAGTTCCCTCCTTCTCCATTTATCGTGCCTCAATGGGACTTAAATCTTGTTTTAACATTCTTGATGGGTTCTCCCCTCGAACCCTTACACAAGTGTCCCATGAGGCTTTTGTCTTTTAAGACGGTCTTCCTAGTTGTGATCACCTCGGCAAGGAGGGTAAGTGAGCTTCAAGCCCTTAGTTCTAAGCCCCCATTCCTGACCATTCATGCTGATCGAATGGTTCTTAGGACCAGGGCTGCTTTTCTGCCTAAGGTGGTAACTCCCTCCCATCTAGGACAGTCCATTCCCCTTCCAACCTTCTATCCTCCCCCTCACTCTTCCAAGGAGGAAGAGAGACTGCACCGTCTGGATCCTAAGAGGGCGGTGTCCTTTTATCTTGATAGAACAAGAGACTTTCGAGTGGATATCCAATCTGTTTTTTGGTTTTGCTGGCTGCCGGAAGGGTAGAGCGGTGCACAAGCGCACACTTTCTAGGTGGATAATTCTGTGCATCAAGATCTGCTACTCTCTGGCGGGTAAGGACCCTCCTGAGGGTGTAAGAGCTCATTCTACCAGGGCAAGGTCTGCTACTTCTGCATTGTCTAGAGGTGTACCTATTGAGGACATTTGCAGAGCCGCGACTTGGGCTTCCCTCCACACTTTCGTGAAGCATTACTGCTTGGATACCGAAGTGAGGAGGGACGGCCAATTTGCGCGCTCTGTCCTCCAAGATTTCTTGGTATAGTCAAGTCAAGTCAAGTCAAAGAATTTATTTAGCGCGCTACATACCCAGAGGGTCTCAAGGCGCTTGAGAAGGGGTGGGGAGTTACTTGTCAAATATCCACGTTTTAAGTTGCTTTCTGAATGCTAGGTGGTTCTGGGTAAGGCGAAGGTAAGTGGGAAGTGAGTTCCAGGTTTTGGCTGCCAGATAGGAGAAGGATCTGCCTCCCATGGTGGTTTTGTTGATGCGAGGTATCGTGGCGAGGGCTTGGTTGGATGATCGTAGCTGGCGGGAGGGGGTATAGAAGGACAGTCGTGTGTTGAGGCATTCTGGTCCGATTTCGTAGAGTGCTTTGTGTGCGTGGGTTAGGAGCCGGAAAGTGATCCTCTTATTGACGGGAAGCCAGTGGAGGTTTTTCAGGTGACCAGAGATATGTTCTTTACGTGGGATGTCTAATATGAGCCTGGCTGAGGCGTTTTGGATTCGTTGGAGTTTTTTCTGGAGTTTAGCGGTAGTACCGGCGTAGAGGGTGTTTCCATAGTCCAGTCGGCTCGTGACCAGAGCGTGGGTGACCGTTTTCCTAGTTTCGGTGGGGATCCAGCTAAATGTTTTTTTGAGCATGCGAAGAATGTTGAAGCAGGATGAAGAGACGGCGTTGACTTGTCTGTTCATTGAAAGTGAGGAATCCAGGATGACGCCGAGGTTCCGTGCGTGGTCTGTCGGGATGGGTGCTTTTCCAAGGGCTTCTGGCCACCACGAGTCGTCCATGCCGAGGGGGAGGTGCCTAAGATGAGGACTTCTGTTTTATCTGAGTTCAGTTTCAGACGGCTGTATTTCATCCATTCGGCTACTTCTTTCATTCCTTCGTGTAGGTTAGTTTTGGCGGTGCTAGGGTCATTGGTGAGTGATAGGATCAGTTGAGTGTCGTCCGCGTAGGAGATGATGTTGAGGTTGTGTTGGCGTGCGATGGCCGCGAGGGGGCTCATGTATACGTTGAAAAGGGTGGGGCTGAGTGAAGATCCTTGTGGTACGCCGCAGATGACTTCAGTGGCCTCTGACTTGAATGGTGGAAGGCGGACTCTCTGGGTTCTTCCGGTGAGGAACGAGGTGATCCATTCTAGTGCTTTTCCTTGGATTCCGATGTTTCTGAGGCGCTGTAGAAGGGTGCTGTGGCAGACTGTGTCGAAGGCTGCGGAGAGGTCGAGGAGGATGAGGGCGACTGTGTCTCCTTTATCCAGTAGAGTTCGAATGTCGTCTGTTGCTGCGATGAGGGCGGTCTCCGTGCTGTGTTTTGCTCGGAAGCCAGACTGTGAGGAGTCGAGGGATTTGTTGGCTTCGAGGAAGGCGGCGAGTTGGTGGTTGACAGCTTTCTCGATGACTTTGGCCGGGAATGGAAGGAGCGAGATGGGACGGTAGTTTTTGAGTTCGGTGGGGTCCGCTGTGGGTTTTTTCAGAAGGGCGCTGAGTTCAGCGTGTTTCCAGCTTTCCGGGAAGGTGGCGGAGTTGAGGGACCAGTTGATGGCGTCTCGAGGTGCGGTGCTATGATGGAGTCTGCTTTGTTGAAGATGTGGTGAGGGCATGGGTCTGTGGGGGATCCTGAGTGGATGGAGTTCATCAGGCGGATGGTGTCCTCAGTGGAGATTGGGTTCCAGTCGTTAAGGATGTTCGAGGGGGGTGAAGGTCCAGCATGTGGATGGGTGGGTTGGTCTCCGGGTTGGTTGGCGAAGCTGTTGTGGATGTCTGCAATTTTGTTGTGGAAGAATGAGGCTAGGGAGTCGCAGAGGGCTTGAGAGGGGGTGATGTCGTTAGAGTTGGCCGAGGGATTGGTAAATTCCTTGACGATGTTGAAAAGTTCCTTGCTGTTGTGGGCGTTGCTATCTAGTCGGTCCTTGAAGGCGGTTTTCTTGGCGTTTCGGATCAGTTGGTGGTGTATGCGGGTGGCGTTTTTGAAGGCGTTCTTGGTGCTGGTGGATGGGTCTTTTTTCCAGGCCTTCTCTAGGGAGCGGCAGAGTTTTTTGGATTTCTTAAGATCATCGTTGAACCAGGAGGCCTTCTTGCTGCCAAGTTTGATTTGTCGTTTTTTCAGTGGTGCTAGGACGTCGGCGCTGTTGGATAGCCATAGTGTGAGGTTGGTGGCGGCTTGGTCGGCGTTTGAGGAGTGGGCTGGGGGGTTTAGAAGAAGCGTTGAGGAGATCTGGTCGATGGTGATTTTGTTCCAGTTTCTTTGCAGAGTTGGTTGGGGGTGGTTGTTGGGTTTGGGCTTGTTGTAGGTGAAGTGAACGCAGCTGTGGTAGGTCCAGAGGAGAGCCGTAGTGTGTCTGAAGGAGACATGATTGCTGGAGGTGAAGATTGGGTCGAGTGTGTGACCTGCGATGTGGGTGGGGGAAGTGACCAGTTGCTTAAGTCCGAGGTTGGCGAGGTTGTCCAGGAGGGTGGTGGAGTTGTGGTCGTTGTGCTTTTCAAGGTGGAAATTGAGGTCTCCCAGAAGGATGTAGTCTTTGGAGGGGAGCGCGTGTGGGGTGATGAAGTCCGTGATGTCCTCACTGAATTGTGCCCGGGGTCCTGGTGGCCTGTAGAGGAGGGTGCCTCTGAGTGTGGTCTTGGGGTTGATGTGGATCTGGAAGTGAAGGTGTTCAGAGTTGCCGAGATTGACGTCAGAGCTGGTTGAGATGTGGATGGATTTCTTGTGGACGATAGCGATTCCTCCTCCTGTGTGGCCGGTGCGGTCCTTGCGTATGATCTTATAATCTTCTGGGATGGCAATGGTGATGTCTGGGGCGGAGGAGGCGTTCATCCATGTTTCTGTTAGGAAGGCGACGTCCGGAGAGATGGTGTCTAGTAGATTCCAGAGGTCAATGGCGTGTCTGTGGACCGATCGGGTGTTGAGCAAGATGCATTGTAGCTGGTTGGGGTCGGGAATCTGTGGTGTGGTCGTAGCGGAGTTGGTGACGGTGCCGATAAATTTGCAGGAGTAGCATGAGAAAGGTCCATGGGTGTGTCCAGGAGCGGCTAGGACGCAGTTGGGGGAGCGGCCGGGGTTAAGAGCTAGGAGGGTGGTGGCATCGTAGGTAACGCGGGAGGGCTGGGTAAAGCGAGGACCAGGGGCTCTGGCGCTGGGCGCGGTCCAGGCGCGGACGGGCGTAGACGGGCTTACCTTTGGCGCACCTTCGGCGCGACTGGGGCGCGAACGCTGCGCGTCAACGCTGCGCGCGGGAGCAACTGTCATATATGGATGGTGGAGGGGGAGGGGCGAGGGCGGCTCAGCTGGGAGGCGGGGCGGGCTACCGAGGACAACAACAACAATCAAAATGGAGGCGGAGGGGGGAGAACAGACGAGCGCTTGGGGCAAATGCGCAAACAGAGTCAAAACAACAGTTTAAAATTAGCAAAGTACAAATAAGGCAAAGCGGCAACCAGGCAGACAGCAGGCAATAATGATTAGGCACTTTAGGATCGCAAAGCAGCACAACGATACCGAGTGTCTCAAGGGACACTGGGGAACGACCACTCAGCCCGTGAGAGAGGAGCGAGGCATAGCAGGGTGGACACCCTCCTCCGGGAGTGGGGACTGCTGTGGGACTCTATTCACAAGGTGAGGAATCCACTGGCAGATGTATCTATCAGAAGAACAAGTTACTTACCTTCGGTAACATTTTTTCTGGTAGATGCAGTATCTGCCTGTGGATTCCTCACTGACCCACCCGCCTCCCCGTTGTCCACTCTGCTTTACCTATGCTTATGTACATTTTTGTATAATTATGTATATGTTTGAAATTGGTTTTCTTACCTTTGCTACACACTCTGTGTATAATTTTGAAATGTATGTACTGTGTACAATGTATTTGTATATATCTACTGTCATTGGTCCGTCGGGGTGCCACGAAGGCACATATAAAAGGGTGGAGCTGATGTCCTCACGCCGACGTAGGCCTAATATGGAGTCGGTGACATCAGACGGAGTCGCGCGCGATGCCATGTTCCTATGACGTCGTCCACGCCGGCGTGCTACAAAGAATTTTCTGAACTTTGCTGACGCAAGGGGGATATTCACAAGGTGAGAATTCCACAGGCAGATACTGTATCTACCAAAAAAAGCGTTACCAAGGTTAAGTAACTTGTTCTTCTCGGAACGTACACCAATCCCCTAATGTGGGGGGGATCTGTCGCTCCCAAGATTTGGGTGATATTCCTTTTTGCCAACGTGAACCCCAGAGTCGCCCATTGTGTTTGTTGGATGTTTAAGTCGGTTGGCTCCCATATGTTCAATAAGTATCTACGTACTTCAGGGTGAATAGCGATGCCTAGGACTGTTACCATGGTTGTGTGCATCTCCCTCTAGTATATTTGAATGTATGTGCATTCCCATATAATGTGCATAAAGGTACCTATTTGTCCACATTTTCTGTGACAGTCTCCAGTTTCGGCAATTCCCATTAGCAGTAGCCTGGGGCCAGTCATATATATATCCTGTGTAGGATTTTGAGTTGAACCAGTCTTAGTCGTGCGGACATAGCTACTACTCGAGGAGATGACGCCGCTTCCCTCCAGTCCTCATCGTCCATCTCTACCCCATCTGCCTTCCATTTCTGTCGCAGCACTGAGAGCGGGTCATCCATGTTATGGATCAATTTATTATAAATTAAGGATATGGTCTTATCTGGAAGATGCCCATCTAGAATCCTGTCCTCTAACGGAGACGATTCGGGAAGGGAGGAACCCTTTGGGAGATGTGAATACAGTACAAGGCTAACCTGTGCATAGCGATAAAGCTCGGTGTTAGTCAGCTCATATTGAGTTTGGAGAGTCATGTCCCACTTATCAAACCCCTTCGATGTCCACAGGTTGCCAAGTTGTGCGGAGTCCCATAGGGGAGTGGCCACGTCAGTCGACGTTCCCACCCGCGGGATCTAGTCACGGTGTGCCAAATCTTGACCGAGTGGCCAGTGGGTCCCGTTAGTCGTATATGGCTGGGTGTAGGGGTTTGGGGAGGGTCGCACCCTTTGTCAGCCTATGTCTATTCTGGGCTCCAGATGGCCCCCATGTCCTCCAGCGGCTCCCCCGCACCACAGGCCGATTTCACCTACCTCTAGACAGGCCTCCGCACCGGAATCCGTTCCAACGCTCAGGGCGAGTAAGCAGCCTCAATCACCCGGCTTTCTCCCAGTGGCCCAATCTGGATCGTCCGCGCAGGCCTTGTTATCCAGTCCTGCCCACGGCCTCCCAGTTGCACCTGAGTAGCAGAGGTTGGTCATGGCAAGACTAACACCAGTCTCCGGCGACTCCTATAGGCGAGCCCCCCCGATGCTTTTGGGGAGTCGCGTCCGCCGCTCCCTCACATAATCTGGATGTCTGAAATGTGTTCAGCAACTGGCTTGAACTCCCATTCTGGGTGGCCTGCTCAGCCTCCCACACGCTCCCTGGACCTTTTGTCTCATGTGGGGGGAGTAGAGCTGTCACATACAACGGCTTGTAGTGTCTGCGGTCACAGCAGTCCCCAACTCCGTCCAGCAGTCCCGAAGCACTGGTGAGTACTCTCCGTATCTCCGTGTAGGGACACGATGCAGGCTACTGCTCCAACTGTAGGCTGCACCCAGTGGTTCAGTCAATCTGGTCTCCCAGGATCTGCTGACCTTTCTTCAGTGCCGCCGCTCACCTCCATCAGGCCACATACATGTTGTAGGGTCAGGGTAGCTGCTCTGGGATGTGTCAGCTGTGCTGGGAGGACATCATTAAAGGATTAGTTGAGGGGCGTGACATGGAGCTCCTTAGGTTGCTACTGCTCCAGTCGCAATCTTGGCGATGCCACTTATCTGAAACCATATTGCTTACAAAACCCCTTTGTGAGTACACTATCACGTTTTGCAAATGTTGTTTATTATTTTGTCCATGAGGCGACATTGTTACCACGGAGACAGTGGACAATGTAGATCAGCTGGAGCTTCGACACAGAAGCATGGATATTGTTGTTATAAATACAAACGTATTTCTGTGCTCAAATTAGAGCCTCACAATGACAGCAGAGTTCCAGCTTAGCGGAATCCTGTTTTCCCTCTGCGAGGAGGTATGTTCATCTTGTGACGAAGACTGGGACCTACCTACATACCTTGCCTTCAGGTAATGGGGGGTTAGAACATCCAACAGTGGGCAGGACTCTCACCCTAGGCAACTAGGTATATGGAACACGTAATAGGATCATTCATGAGCCCAACCCACCACTCGCGGACATCGTCATATCACACTACATAAGCATCATTTCCTATGGCGGCGACAGTTTGTCTTATTGCTCTCAGCAGACCCCTTCTCAACTAAAACCAACTTCCACAACTGTATGAAGAATGTACCAGAATGGATGAGAGACAACTTCCTTAAGCTCAACACAGACAAGACAGAAGTCCTCATTTAAAGTAAGCACACAACAACTCCTAGTGGCAGCTGGAAGTCGTTCTACCCCCCACTCCAAAAGACCACACCCAGAAACCTCTGTATCATCCTCGACATTCAATTTTCCATGAAATGCCACTTTCACATTGTCTCCTTAGTCTGCTTCCACACACATTGCATGCTGTTAAAGATTTTCAAGTGACTCCCCACCAACACCAGGAAAACGGTAACCCAGGCCCGCCTCCCCAGCCGCCTGGGCTACTGCAATGCGCTCTATGCTGGCACCACCACAAACTCATGCAAAGATTACTGCTGATACAAACGCAGCAGCCAGATTGATCTTCAACCTTCCCAAGAGATCCCACATTACCCAGCACCTGAAGGACCCTCCACTGGCTTCCAGTCCAGAAGAGATGGCTTTTCAAAACCCTGACCCACACCTCAAAGCCCTCCATAACAAAGGACCTGCTTCCATGAACCACCACTTGCACTTCCACGAGCCAAACAGTAACCTCAGCTCGGCACACCTCGACCTGACAGAGATACCACGCATAAGACTCAGCCGCACCGGAGGTCGCTCCTTCACAAAACTTGCAGTCAAAGCCTGGTACGACCGACCTCTCCACCTGTGAACTGCACTAATGCTGACTGCCTTCAGGACCTAAGACTTGGTTGTTTGAATGAGACCATCAGGATTTGCCTGGATATCCCACGGGGAGACAAGGCACACTCTACAAATACGACTTGATTGATTGAGTTTGTACACTATACCCAGTACTTATATGCCATCATATATACACACTGTTTTAGCACAATGGTGGAATTGTTCATTCTCTTCACTGTCCTTTAATTGCTAATCACTTTTATCTGCTTCAGTCTATTGATTACTGCAGAACATATATTTTATACAAGAATCATAAAGATTCAATATACATTGAAAAAACCATTTGTGTATTCCTTATATATCTCTCTGAGAGAGCACGAGCGACTGAGTGAAGAGGTTCTAGATCTGTTACGATTTTTCCTGGGGGGATCATTGTTGTCATGTTCAGAGGTTGCACAAAACCATTTGTTTCCTTACTAGGTTTACAGCTACTTATGGTGACACTGAGCTAGCTGGTCTATAGGCCAACATATCCTGAGGGGCAGTATAGAATCAGCCGGGCACCATCCCGATGTTAAATAAACCGCTCCTAGTGAAAAGTGAAAACCGTATGTCATGGTGCCGCCAATGTTGGTAGTTTGTGTTCTTATTTAATGGATCACCTGAGTAGTTCTCTCATGCATACCCAGAGACCCCAACTTACCTCCAAACCAGAGACGTCTGTATTGGTAGGGTTATCCTCAGTTGAATAGGTAACACCTATGTATTAGCTGTAGGTTTTGCAAGCTTGAACTTTTCAAAGAATGTATTCCCATTGTGATACCCTCTCTGAAATTCATACCCAATTATGTCTGGAGAAGAAAGGCACTCCAGCACTTAATATTGCTGAAAACTACAGACATGCGGTTAATCAGAAACTATTACAACATGGGCTCACAATTAGCGGTGGAGAGGTTACCTTTGTGGTTGAGGCTAAAGAAGCATATTGGCCGGAGTATTGTATTCCTGGGTAACATTTCCGGCTGCAGATAACACAAAAAGGCTATTTCAAAACTACACACTAGATGAAGTTCCAAATAACTATACACCATATGAAGAAATAGAAATACCTTTAACGTACCAAGAACCTAGAAATTGGTTTGATGGCGCCCTTCCACACACAACAGAAAATGTAAGACTAGGTCCCCTTAGCAGTGAGGGAGAAACATGACCAGTCTTAGCCGGATATACACCGAATGTTAATTTCAAGTTCTCAGGAGTACATTTGTGGAGACTGTAGGAGAGTAGGGTCTGCAATCCTATGATCACCCAGATTTTTTGCTTTTGTTTCACTGGTTTACGACTTTCTCTGGCTGTGGGCCTGCCAATCAGACCCACAGCCTAGCTGTTCTCTCACTAAATTGACATGTGTACCTTAGGTGCATTATCCAATTGGAACTGGGCCACCTTATCAGACCCTGTAACTCAGGGCATAGGTGTACCCAGGGCCTACCAGGGGCTGAAGCATGTATTATGCCACCCCTGGATGGCCATCTAAATCTGACACAACTGGCTGCACGACAGCTGGGGCAAGGTGGTGTAATCACCCTTTGCTTTAGATATAGTATACCTATATCTAACCCTAAAAATGGACACACAGATTCCTATCAGTCACTCCTATGGCAGGCCTTGACAATCCTGAAGGCAGAGTGCTTGGGATCGTGTGAGATGGTGCTCTGGCATGAGCTGAGCCCGTCTGCAGCTTGCGGAACCAAGTCCTAATAGCTGTTCCATGATAACGCATACCATATACTCTTAAGTGCATTATAATCCTCACGGTTAAATGCTATCTCTGGTATTGCTTTATCAAAACATGTCGAGTAAGGTGTCATACGAATTGGAATACTAACCCCTCGCCAATTCTGGCGACGGGGTTAGCATTCCACCCTTCTAGAGGGACACGACATGTATGTAACTGTGAACCCCGGTTAAAGTTAACTGAAGCCTCAGCTCCACAAAATGGATGCTGCCACCACAGACACAAGTCTGACCTCCTGCTGCTGGGAGTCCTTCCAGCGAGGAGAGCTTGGACAAAGGGTTTCCTGTCAGGGGCGGTGCTAGCACCATCCCAGACAGGGTTTTGTGTATCCTGGGTAGGCAGGGCTTTACAGAAAGGTGACTGTAGAGTGGCACCCCGGTGCTCACTACGCATCTGCCGGCTAGAACCAGTTCCAGGGGCACACCAGCCCCTGGCCTGGGGAAAGTCCGGCATGGGAGAGGGGTATAACCACCCCCCTTCCTGGTCCCACCCCTAGGGCAGGACCTAGTCGCGTACCCACCCCTTTCTTTAGGATAAAGGCAGGAGCGGGGACCCTTCCAAATTAGATCATCTTTGAATCAAGAAACTACTTTCTACGAAAGGAACTCTCGACTTCTTCTCAAGATTTCTCCCTTGTAGCTAAGGAGTAGTCACCCTGCATCCGCAGGCACCAGTGTGGCTCACTGGTTAGAGGCGGCAGACCCGAGAGCAGAGGACGGCCCGGGACCAGGGTTCGATTCCCGGCGCGTCAGGTTTCTGGACCAGGGTCAGCGGACTCGATAATTCTCTCGCCTCGGTGCCCACTCTGATCAGCGATCACACTCGGCAACTCTGGGCATTAGCTTGCCTCATCTTCACTAACGGCCCCACCAGACCGTCGGGGATGCCTGGTCTCACCCTGGAGATATCCATTAAGGGACCATCTCTCAGGGAAGCCAGGAAGGGTTTCGCAGCGGGCGAAGCGCCTTGGGACCCTCCGGGTAAGTAGTACGCTATATAAATGCCTATACATACATATACATACATACATCTAAGAACTCTACGGTTTGCTGCACGTCCTTCCTCAGGAATCCGACCGACCAGCACGACGAGACCCGGCTTCCCTGGCACCTCTGACCTCTACCTACCTCTACAGCTAAGCTGAGAACCGTGGGTGCGACGAGACCTCGAGGGACCGGCCATCATCAGAACTGCACGACTTCTATCCAGCACGACCGCCGAGGGATCCTCTGGTGAGTGCTTTGGGGTCCGAGAAGCCCGACCCTGAGCAGCTCCAGCACCGAAGTCCAGCCTCCCAGCATCTCCACGATCTGCGTGGGGCCCTTCTGCTTTTTGCTGCTCACCGCGTTGTTTGGCTACTAGCCCGCTGGCTTGTGGCCTTCTTAAGGACGCCCGACGACATCACTGCTGCTTGTCTGGTTGCTCCAGACTGGCCCTTGCTCCCTTCCAAAAGAGGAGCACCCCGGACCCTCCTGGTCCACTCCAGACGCCATTTTAGGTCCACCGCGTGGGCTTGAATTTGCCAAGACTTGTTGCCCAATCCTGGGTCCAGCGACGTCGACAGCATCATCCATCGTGGGACAGCTCGCACCTCCATCTTGGTCGCCGACAACGCCTCCTGGTCCGTTTGACTGCAGAGCCCAGCGTCGCCCACTCACCTAGTCGAGGTGACTACCATCCGGTGCCCTCCTGGTGCCACCTGACTACTGGCTAGTAGTCACAAACTTGGTCCCCTCTGCTTTCAGGTGTCATCCATATTCGATCCAGGCTTGGATCACTCGAACTATCTTCACTGGTCGCCTGCCAGCAACTTCTTTCTTCAGGCTCCTGGTTCGTCTACGAGGATTCCCGACGTCTTTTGAGACCTATGCAGCTGCAGCCCCTGGGCTAGGTAACTTCGGCATTTCGGTGCCCCAGCATAGCCTCACTATCCAAGGGTCAGGATCCACTGTCGTTTTCGATCTACCTTATCGGGTTCGCCCGGGAACACTAACTTTGTCTTTACTAGCTCCCATAGACTTTGTCCCGCATCCCGCGTGAGAGTGCACACTCTGCACCCGAGTCCCCTAGGCCTCCTATTAGTAATCTGAAGGTTCAGTAGTCAAGTCCTAGCGATTCCAAAGCCTATTAGTACAGTACTTACCTGCTAGTAATTTCGCATTCCACTTTCGGAGTATATGGTTTTTCGTGCCCCTCGGGCATTTGTGTAAATTGTGCAACTTAAAGTATTTTCGTAAGAGTTTTGTTGCGTGCTTAGTACCCTGTCCTCATAAAGAGTACAGGGCTGTTGTGATCTAAATAAATACACTGTTTATTTTCATAACACTTGTGTGGTGTCCTTTCACTTGGTGTTCAAGGGGTATATGTGATGGTATAACAGCTGGCTTAACACGCCCTCTAGAGTTTAGCCCGAAGACTGCTCGTATCCACGCTACTAGGATAGCTGGTCTATAAGGTTGACTTACAACCAATCATCAATAAGGGTTGTTTGGACTGATACAAAGTGCCTACTAGAATAGTGAACATTATATATCAGGCCAACTTCTCACAGAGACTATACACAAACTTAGTGACAATATTGAGATGTTTGACACAGTTTGTTATGCAAATTATAACACTTAACCCAGCGTTGACTGCTCATGCCTCACAACCACAATTGGCTACTCTGGGGAACTAACACTCAATGCAGTCATGGATTAGGTTGGCATCAGAGAAGAGCAGTTTCAGTGCTGGATTGCACAAAAAACAAGTCAGCTTGAAACAGTGTTTCCCCATATGGGACTTCAGGGAAAACACAAAATATTACGAATTTGCTTCCTTCCCCTCTAGAGGACTGCACCTCCTGGGGTACAGTTTTTGCTACAGTATATACCAGAACACATGGTACTCCTTCATTAGCTGTTTTGCTGGAAGTGGTTAAATTGATACAGAAAGAATACGAGGCAGCACTTGCCCTGGATTTGGGGGTAAAACTGATGTCCACCATTATGTTAAGTAGTATAATGGGAGAAGCAGCAGTGTTGGTTATACACCAGTGTATAAGGTATTTGGCTCCAGGACAACAGGTGCACAAATTACCTAAGATTATCAAAGAAACCTGTGCAACACTAGGTAGAGATCATTTGGAAGCCAGACCTGGTAAACCACAACTAGAAAAGTATAGCTCTAATCAAGCATCCGAGCCTTCTGCAAAGTAGTGGGAGTATAAAAAAAATCAATGATAAAAGTAAATCATGGAGTTGGTCTCCTCCACATGAAGCCACTGATAAGTGCTATAACCTACGTAACTGTGATATTAGTCCACCTGACAGGTATCAGGATACTGATACACGTTTGTCTTGTTCCTTTTAGGAGTCATCCAAAAAACGCTCGGAGAGAGGTGGATGGTGAGATCGCATATCGGAGGAGCATGTGAAATCAAAGGACTCACAATGCTCATCTGACTACATCATTAAACAGGAAGATAACCCTAAAACATTAAAATCTCAATTCAGAAAGAAGGTAGCTGGACCTAAGGTCAGGCATGCCACAGATATTGAGGACACTGCTTCTGAGTGGGGTATAGGCAGTGACCAGGCTGAACAGTGTGGCAGAGGTCACAATAGTTTGCTGGAACCTGATGTATTGTCAGGTGGGAGTAGTGCTGAGTGAATATATCTAGGTGGAAACACCGGTTACTAAGATAAGCGTCCCACGTCGTTTATACGAAATACAATACCAATTGGAGGAGGACGTACCTAGAAATATTAATGCTCTCTTTTGGTAGGACTTATCATACAGATACAATATTTTTTTTGGCTGTAAAAGATTGGTCACCTGATTTCTTTTTGGATTGCCCAAACGGAGAAATGGTAATTTTACCTGCCTTTTCTGAGCTTGTCTCAGAATAAGTGAAACATTCATACCTCAAGGAATGCGTGTTGGCACTAGTTCCTGCCTATTATCGTAACCATGTGGGGTGCGATGACAGTTCCCCATACCATTCACTATGAAATGCCCCTGAGGTTGACCCCACAACCTCCATGACAATACCCCATTGAGAATGAAGCAACTTGAATACCCGGTTGTAATAGAAAGTTGTACCACTTCAATAAATAATCCCTTGTTTCCCTTAATGAAACTAGACCCTTCATATTGTCTAGTATTGGACTACAAACACTTAAGCACAGCGACTCACATATTTGCTGTACAATCCCCGCACAGCACTAAGGAACAACATTGTGTGTGACAAATACAAAACAACACTAGATATCCTGGTTGGATTTTTCTGCCAAAATATAGCACCTAGAAGCAGGTATTTGACTGCATTCAGTGCGCTGGCTTCTCTAAAAGAGTTCTGTCGATTGCCACAGGGGTATTAGAACTGCCCCGGGCAGTTTTCAGTCAGGGTAACAGAACGTCTACAGAATTATGATGACCAATCATTGTCTTATGTTGATGATATATATTTGAGGGATGATGACCTTTAAGAGTACTTGACAAGAGTAGATCATGTAATTCTGGGATTTGCACACATGGGCTACAAATGTAACTGTAAAAATGCCCACCTGAGTGACCTGTTTTTGGGATACAAGTGAAGGCAAAAGCCTGGTGACACATTTCGTAGAGAAGTGTGCGCTCTTACTACCTCAAACTTGGTTCAAGAGGTTTCAATCCATATTGTGATTTCTAAATTTGGACAGAATTTACATTACAGATTATGCAGAACCGGTTAAACCATTCTGCGACCTGATCCATCCAGACTGCTCAAGCACACACAACTACTGAACATACAAAAATACTACATTCAGTACAAGCTATCATGCTAGCTTCAAAACACTTATACACATGTGTAAACACAATCAACCTGTTGATCATCATCATAGCGGGAGCATCAGGGTACACCTAAGTTACATTCAATGAAGGTGACACTGTACCAATTGCATATAAATCGCATTTATACACAAATGCTGAAATGCGTTTTTCAACCACAGAAAAATTACTGACTGTGGTACAGACTGCTGTGATGAGAGAAAGAGCTCTGGCTTAGTGAAAATACATCATTGTCGTGAACCCGGTGCCGACCCTAGAGGCTGTCACAAGAGCAAATTTCTAAACGGAAAAGCAGTACATCCACGTTTGGTACAATCAGTTTACTCACTCACCGCAACAATTGTAGATTACAGATTTGACTCTACACTAGAAACAGAGGCCTTTTTCCAATTTTAACAAAAATATCCTCTGCCTCATGAAATAATGTCTCTAGAAGAACAGTATGATTACATCATATGTACTGATGGTTCTGCCCAGCCTGCTCTAGGGGCAAAGCACCCATAGCAGTGTGTGCAGCCGTAAAAGGGCACATGCAGGCCAGAGAATTCAAGTTTGAGAAAGCCTACACACAGTCACTTTGTGAGTGCACTGCACATTTATTTGAACTTAGGGCTCTAATTCTGGTGTGTGATTCGAATTACTGTGTTCAGTCTTGTAGGGAATATCTACACAAGTGTAGCCATAATGGATTTAGAGACTCAAAAGAGTGTACAATAAAGCACAAGATGCTTTGCGAGTAAGTGGCAAAGCTAAAAGATTGCTAGCCACAGACTCAGTAATCCACACATTGAGTCATCACTGTGCTGGCGTTCACGTTAAGGGAATTCCATGGCTGAAAAAGCCTCAAAAACAGCATTGTGAATTGCTACAGTCGCTACAATAACTCGTTCAAGTACAAAGTTAGAGACAAGACATCATGGTGGCTGTCAACGCAGCACAACCCACTTCCCAAAAGTCTTTCCACTCAAGTACTTCTATAAGTTAGATGCAAATACTGTTTACTCACATGCCTGGATGAGAAATATCAAGTTCAGATAGCAGGTTAGGATTAATACTAGCGGCACATAAGTCTTGCATCAGCACACACAGGGGTGGCTGTTACAGTTTCATTATTAGAGCAACGTTACTGTTGGCCAGGTCTTTACAAACAGACCAAGGACTTTCTCCTCAAATGTGACATGTGGCAGCAGATTAAGAGTTCCACCGTGGCACCTCCACCACGAACGCCTCCTACTGATTTAGAATAAGCCTCTAGCTTGTGTTTATTTTGACCATTGCGGCCCTTTGTACTCAGATGGGGCTTTTAAGTATATCTTTGTAGCAGTGGATTCCTGCACTCGATTCTTATGGCCACAGGGATTGGCTAATGCCTAAACTGTTGTAAAGGATATGCGAGTCTTTATCAGGACATACAGAGTCGGCACACTACAGTCCGACTAGGGTCCCCCATTTGGCTTTAGGGCTTACAAAGAGGCCATGGGAAGTGTAGGTGTGACCCTTCGTTATTCCTCCCGATATCATCCCGAGAGAAACGCGGTTATGGAGAGGAAAAACTGGGACTTGAAGCAGTCTTTTTAACAGCTAGGGTACTAGGCTTGGTTGCAGTTTGGTCCATCATCTATATGGGGTCCAGAGGCCACTTAACAATCTGCCTAGAAAATTCCTGGATGGTTGGGCTCCCTATGAAATCCTGTTTGGGGTAACGATGTGGGTCCCAGACCTCAACAGTACCAGCACAGTGGCAACAGAAACACCATTTGATCTAAACAAACGTCTGGCTGTTTTACAGGAACTGAACTGTTTCCTGGACGAACAAAGCAACGTCCAACTAAACCACTCCACCACTGGTGAAGTGAAGGAAGTAGCAACAAATGCAAAAAGAACAATTGATGGAAAGAATGCAGAATTCACCCCAGTACAGAGAGCTGGGCCTAGATCCATCTATTTTTTTTGCTCCCCATGCTATTCCAATGTAGACTCCAGATGAAAATCTTGACCCTGTGCCCAGTGGGAACAGTCCAGCCCTAAATGCCAGGCTAGCTCCTTCCTGGACTCAAAACAAGCATCCTAGGACTGGTTTACGGGTTTTACCCCTCATCAGCAAGGCTAGCTTGACTCCATTAGCAATGAGAACACAGGACCCAAGTCTGGGCATACCTGTCCCACTCTGGGGGGACGAATGCTAAAAGAACAATTGATGAACAAAGCCTTGCTGGATCACAAAGATTGGGGATATGGTCAGGGAGAACATTGTGTACAAAAAAGAATTTGGGCCATCCTACAGAGCACCTGTACTTGTTCTGGCTGTGAATGGTACCAGAACTGTGCTTCTTCTGTCTCTTACCTCTGCAGAAACAATATTTATCTGATCAAACCACACTAGGTGACTGATTACGCCACATGGGCTCCGGGGTAGTTACCGGTCTCCTCTTGCTACCATACTAGAGGTTTGGATGAAAGCAATATTTACTGATGTAGCATCCCCTCTCCAATGAGAGATGATAACCAACAGTGAAATATTCCTTCTACCAGTTACTCAGCAACTACTGAACAGTCAACTAGTACAGAAACAGATTTCAATTTGGAATCCTGACACAAATCCATTTTACAACAATGTACCACAGATCAAGTCATCTCCCAGTTCTACGAAACCTGCATATCTGCCAAAAATAGATTGGACTGCCTCTGGCTACTTCATCGATTTTCATGAATTCTCTTCGTACATATCTGATCCAACACCACTGCCTCCTCTCCCATCTCGGCTGAGACTGCCTGATTTCTATCTTTGACAGAAAAGGACATACTTAGTTGCTTCATGGTTACACTTGTGGATAACAATTGTGTTACTTTTTCTGGTTCTTTGGATTGTTTTGGTGACATTCTTGTTCCTGCTTCTAAATGGACATTATCTGCCAGAATGTAAAATGTAATGTAAAAATTATTTATAAAGCGCTCGGACACCACTGGTTTCATGGCGCTATAGAACGGATAAGCATAGGTGGAAAACAGGGTGCAGGTATTCATTCATCGTACGCTTGCCGAAGCAGGTGAGTTTTTAATAGTTTCCTGAAGGATGTATAACAAGAGGTTAACCGGAGTTCGTAAGGAAGAGAATTCCAAATCTTGGGTGCTAAAAAAGAGAACCCAAGGCCGCCGTGTTTCTTCCGCTTGAGAGGGAACAGAAAGAAGATTGTGGTGCAAAGAGCACAGGTTACGAGAAGGGACATAGCAATGGATCCTAGATGTTACAAAGGCAGGGCCATGGCCAGTCAATGATTTAAAGACAGTACAACCAAGTTTAAAAATACCACGTTTCTCCACTGGCAGCCAATGAAGCTATCTCATCAGGGGGGAGACGTGTTGATATCTAGGTTGACGTAAAATAGGTCTCGCCGCTTGATTCTGCACCAGTTGTAATTGGCGAAGCTGGTAGGCTGGGATGCCAACGTAAAGAACGTTGGCATAGTCAAGGCGGGAGATGACCAATGCCATAATGACTAGTACAAGGGCCTCAGTGGTCAAAAACCTGGAAATTTTTCGAATTCGCTGTGGATGGAAAAATATGACAAAGTAACTGCCTTGATCTGAGGTGTAAGGGAAAGATCTTTGCTGATGGTAACCCCTAAACTCTTTACAGAGTCGGCAGGGGAGGGGGCGGAGCCCCTGGAAGATGGCCAAAAGTTGGGGTTCCAGGGATTAAGGGAGCCTCCTGTTAAGACCAGCTCTGTTTTGTTGGGGTTCAGTTTCAATTGGCTTTGGCACATCCATTCGCCAATGCAGGTCATAGTAGACTGAAATTCGGCGATGGATGTGGGTGAGGAATTAAGATTAAAGACCATTTGAATGTCGTCAGCGTAATTGAAGATGGTGGCCGAGTTATTATGTAGGGAATGAATCAGGGGTTGCATATACAGGTTAAATAAAAGTAGTGATAAAGCAGATCCTTGAGGAACCCCACAGGTTAATTTCTCGGGGGTGGCTGAAAAGGTGGATAGGTGAACATCCTGGGAGCAATGGAATAAAAAGGATCTGATCCACTCCAGCGCCATGCCCTGGATGCCGGCGCTGCCGACACGGTCGATCAAAAGAGTGTGATCAACCGTGTAGAAAGCAGCCGACAAATCCAGAAGCACATGGGCCTGGGGGATGTTGTTATCAGCTCCCCTCCTGAGCTCGTCCATCACAGCCACAATAACAGCCCCAGTAGAGTGTCCCGGCCGAAAACCCGCCTGCTGGGGATCCAGAAATTGGGAGTACTCAATAAAGGAACTGAGACAATTGGTCACATGGGCCTCTAGAATTTTACTGAGAAAAGGGAGTAGGGAAATGGGGCGGAAGTTACTCAGTACTAGGGGGTCAGCATTGGGCTTTTTAAGAATGGGCACCACTGTGGCACACTTAAAAAAAAAATCAGGAACAATACCTGTAGTCAATGAGCTGTTGAGTAATGAGAGTGGAGGATCGGGACAGGCTCGAAAGGCTTCTTTTAGAATCTCAGGGGGGCAGCAGTCGTTTGGGGAACCAGAGTTTACTCTATTTAAGAGGGTCAAAAACTCTGGCTTAGAAATCAGGGGGATATGGTCTAATACCAGTGGATTGCTACAAGTACTAGCGGGGACCAAAGATGGGACAGAGGGCGGAATATTGTTTTTGATGAGAGCAATTTTTTCAATGAAAAAAGCGTTTAATGAGTCACACAATGCCTGAGAGGGACCGGCTTGGCTAGTACCCGGTCTGGTTGAGTAAGCTCATTAACGATGGAGAAAACATCTTTGGATTTGGACAAGGAATTCATGTTTTTTTGAGAGAAATATGTACTTTTTGTTTGTAAGATAGAATTTTTATAGTGCTTTAATAAGTGGTATAGATGGTTTTCTCCTCAGCAGTGTAATGACGCCGCCAGCGGCGTTCAGCCTGCCGCAAGTCTAATTTCTCCTTTTTTAAATCTTCGGAAAACCAGCGCTGAGCGTCATGAGGACGCTTAGTTTTAAAAAGCTTTTCAGTACAGCTGGTGAACTTGGTTCTCAACCTACATTCGTCATCACATTGAGACCGAAGGGACCTTTCCCTGGTGAACAATTCGGCTATTCCAGCACCTGAAGGGATTATTTGGGATAGGCTTGGGATAAGCTTTTGTATGATGTATATGGCCCCACCGAAATCTCACAAATGCCATATTTGTTTAAATTCTCTCTAAATGACATTGTCACCCCTAGTACTATCTCTGATGATTGAGACGTAGACACAGTACATTAAATGCTAGAAAATCTAGGGCATGCAAATGTTTTCTCATCTGATGACCTATACAAAGGTACATCTAATCGTGATGAAATGTTCTTGTTTTCAACATTACAGTCATCATATTCTGAATAAAGCAAGTACTCCAAGTGCTGTTTTCAATTACACACAATGGGAGCATTGTCCTACACCACCACAGGGCAGTTCAAAGATGTTTTTGCAGAAGTTTGCTTATTATTCTAGTCATGATATGTTATACCCAATGTCTTTTTATTTTAAACTTGCTCCATCACTTGCTAGGAAAAATATGCTGACGAACACCAAGCTGATATATTTTACTTACTTTCTTTCTCAACTGACCACGCAAGGCTTCGACTTTTGGAAGGACACTATTGATGTCAAATCAATTTGAGAGACAAAGGATTGGCATGTTCAGGGGAACAAGACTTGGCTTAGAGCTTGCCTTATACCACAACAAATGATTTGTCTGAACAAAACTGCAACAAACGTCATTTCTTGCTTTAGCTAAGATAAAATATTTGAACACACCACCCATTCTCACATTTGCACGTTCTGAAAATTGCCAGCAGTTTACAAAATATAAGGAGGAAACATTAGACACTATATTACGCAATGGCATGTACAATCATCAGACACCATTTAGAGGGGATGGTTAATTTGGCCCTTAGATACTAACAGGTGTCAAGCACGGTTCCTGGGTAACACCGAGGGCTTCAAAATCAGCACCTGACTAGCGTTACATGCAGACAGAACACTCAGGAGTGGTAACAACATAGTGTTGCGAAATTGTGCCTTGATTGGATTAAAACCTCAGTATGGTCCCAGGTGAAACAACACTTGTCTCTTCTTTCTGATGATCTGGAACTTCTTGTTAGGTCCTCAAAACTCACGTCAAAAACCCTTCTTGGATACAATCTACAATGAAATATAAAAGGTTTCTCAACAGGAAACTGCTTAAAGACTGCATGAAATTGACAGGGATAATTTACAAAAGGCTCTAGCAGTAGCTGACCACCAGATGACAGCGTTGTCCTCTAAAATGTGGTGCCTGGGCAACCTAGTTTTGTCAGCAATAGATATAATTCAACATGACGTCTTCATTTCAACATGGTGAATCACAACCAAGATCCATCCTGTTATTGAGTTAGACGCTTCGGACACTTCGATATGGTTGCGTACCATGGCAACATATTAATGCCACAAGCCTGTTTTTGCTTACCAACTGACAAAACAGCGAATACTCATGGCACGCAAAGATGCGATATACACTGTTAGACATAAAGAAATTAGAGAGGCTGCTTTTGCCTGTTGCTGAAATTAGGTCGCAGATTGGATAATCCACAGGTTCATGACTGCCAATTTCAACATTTTATTTCCAATATTGTTGATAACAACATCAAACGAGCAGATATGAAGGGTTAGGGGAAGGGTATTTGCAGGAGTATTGGGAATTACCTTTCAAATTCCGGTGTTCTTAATAAAGACACTAAAGTTGTTCCCAGCGGCTCCAGCTGCAAGAATGCTCCGACTGGCTCCTTAGTGTGCAAGGAGGTTTTGCTCCATGGGGCTTGTAATAATTTTTTTTTTGTGTAAGACCTTTATTAATCACAAAGCAGTTGACACAGCATGAGCCTACAACCCTGGGGCCGGCTCGCTACGTTAATATCAGTAACCAACATTGTAAATGATTGTTTCATATAAACATCTCTGCAGTGCGAGGCAGAGCCCTTCCGCATGTCTTACGTATGGCTACTAGCTGGTAAAGGAAATGAGTCTTACATTTTCTCGTTTTATAACAAAGAACAATAGAACAATACTCCCCAACTTAGACCGTACAGTGCAACCCTCACATGCTACACTTCAGTTGTAATGGCAGTTACAGTTCCCCCCAAATTCCCGCCGCCACCCTGCTCATGCACCTGTGGTTACCTATCCATTTGCCCAATCGATTCAATCCAGGGGTCGGACCTCCTCATCATCCTGTAGTGAAGCAAGGTATTCCTCCAAATAACCCCAAATACTTTTTGGCCTGGACTTCGCCGGTAATAGCTCCTCATACGTTTGTAGCTTGTCCCGGCAGGTGGACATGTCATGCAACCATGTTTTCATCTTCGGCACCTTGCGACTGTGCCAGCATTGTGCCACCTGCCTCTTTGCTAACAATAATGCTATTGCACAGAACTTGCGCTTCAATGCCCTGAACTGTGGTACTATTCCCAGCAAGCAGACTTTGGGTGTACATTGCACCTCTTCCTCCAGAATGACAGACAATGTGGCAGTGACCTCCACCCAGTAACTCTCTATCTTGGCGCAGTCCCATGCCAAATGTGCAAAGTCCGCTCCCTCCCTGTTACACCTTTTGCATCTATCTTCCTCCTGTTACCCGAATCGAAGCAGTTTTGTCGGCGTGTAATAAATTTGGTGAAGGAATTTAAAATGAATAATTCTCAAATTGTCGTTGGGTGTCAGTATTTGTGTCAGGGCACAAGTGCTAGTCCATTCTTCATCTGTCAATGGTGTGTCTAGTAGTGCATCCCACCGCCCCTTTGCCTTCAACGCGTGTCCCGCTAGTTCTAATTGTGCAGCTGAATAAAGTCTAGACACCAGGTGTGATAAATCGTTAGTTGTGATCAATAATTGTAGTGGTGCAAGGCATTCTGGTTCCGAAGGGAACGTTGGGTAGTGTTCCCTCAAGGCTCTAGTGAGTCTGAAATATGTAAAGTGAAACATGGGTGTTTGGTTCTGAACATATCCCAGTTGGTCTAGGCCTACGAATGTGCCCCCTTGAAACACGTCCCCCATCCTGTCAATACCAGCTCTGCTCAGTAGGGACATTCCGACACTCTCCCTAGTGACTGACAGCTCCTGATGATGGTGTAATAACATGGCCGGTGCATACAGTGGGGTCTTATGAGCCAGCTGCCCTAGCCTGTGCCAAGCTTTGACCGTAGTATCCACCGTGTTAATATCCCTAGCATGTAGAGGGGGACGTGTGTGCGAAATTATCGCTGTGAGGGGAACAGGATGCGCATCACTCTCCTCTATAGCCGCATGCGTGAGGTATGGAACCGCATGGTACCAATACGCCGCGTATTGCGCCTGCGCACAAAGGTAGTATAGGAGGAAATCAGGCACACTGAAACCACCCTGCGCAAGTGGGAGTGTAAGAGTCCGCAGATCCACACGGGCCTGTTTGCCAGCCCAAATCAGGGTCCTCACCAGGGAGTTAATGCGACAGAATATAGCCTGCGGTGGCGTGATTGGGATGTTGTTAAACAGGTATAACAGTTTGGGCAATATGTTCATTTTAACAACCGCTACATCCTGTCGGCTAGTGAGAGGGGCAGATGTATCCAGCGCTGGATACTGTCCTCCAGCTTCGAAAGTACCACGCCGTAGTTCGCCCGCAGCACCTCTTCTGGATCTCTATGGTACATGACCCCTAGGTATCTGATCGGATCTTGTTGCCACTCTAGCGGGAAATCTACTTCAAAGGGGGAGGTGGTGTCAGTGAGGGGTATTATAGAGGATTTGGTCCAATTGATAGCTAGTCCCGAGTGTCCCCCGAATCTGATGTATTCCCTGAGTAGTGAGTTCAGGTGAGTCTCAGGGTCACGGACATACAGTAACATATCGTCCGCATACAATGATATGTGAAGCGGCCTGGCTATGAAGTGTAACGCCGAGTCTTTGTAGTTCTGCCGTATCAGACAGGCCAGAGGTTCCAGTGCTAATGCGAATAATAGAGGCGAGAGCGGGCAGCCCTGCCTCGTCCCCCGCTCAATTGCAAATTGATCCGAAACTTAGCCATTGATTCTGACCCTGGCACGTGGTTCCGTGTAAAGCAGGGAGACCCACTGCACAAATCGCTTGGGGAACCCCATTCTATTTAGGACGGTGATCATATATCGCCATTCAATGGAGTCAAACGCCTTTGCAGCGTCGAGCATGACCGCCACCGCTTTGACCGAGGGCTGTAGGTAGTGCGAGAGTGCAAATAGAGTTCTAGTGTTATGCGTGGTTGATCTGGAGGGTACGAAGCCAGACTGGTCCGGCAGGACCAGACTGGTCATCAGGGGTGACAGCCGCTTCACTATAAGTTTCGCAAGGATTTTCGAGTCAACATTTATTAGTGACAGTGGTCGGTACGAGTCGCACTCCTCCGGATCTTTAGACGGTTTGAGGAGAGCGATGATCATGGCTTCGCGTAGCGTGGGGGGGAGCAGCGCCTTTTCAAATGAGGTGCCATACATGTCCACCAAGTGCGGTGCGATAATGTCTGCATACTGTTTATAAAATGCCGAGGTATACCCATCCGGGCCAGGTGCTTTGCCATTCGGCAGTGAGCCTATTACCTCAGTTACCTCATCCGCCGTGATGGGCCTAGCTAAGTACTCCCTATGCGCATCCGACAGCCAACCAATTGCCACATCGTGTAAGTAGTCATATGTGTCAGCTGCCGGGGCTGTGGGTTGGGACTGGTAGAGTGACCCAAAGGAATTCACAAAGCATTTCAATATGTCCGCAGCATGAGTTTGCGGTTCTCCCTCCTTGGTCTTCACCCTAAGTATAGCTGTCGGACCTCGACCCTCACATATTTTCCGAGCCAAAAAAGCCCCCGGCCTACCCCCTTCTCCAAAGGCTCTAGCCACATGCGTACGATTCAGGTACTTCATTTCGGATACAAGAAAGTCTGCGTGCTCAGTGTGCACTTCCCGCAGTTTAGCCAGATGGGAGATATCCTGAGTGGTCTCATACAGGGATTCCAGGTCCCTCATCTGCTGCTCGCATCTGCGGATTTGGGCCCTAATATCCTTAAGAACCCCCGAAGTGGTGCTAATACAGACCCCTCTGATCGTGGCTT
The DNA here is from genome assembly GCF_964263255.1 of Lissotriton vulgaris. NCBI lineage: Eukaryota > Metazoa > Chordata > Amphibia > Caudata > Salamandridae > Lissotriton > Lissotriton vulgaris. Next base: position 18,311,491 of record NC_141686.1, on the reverse strand, counting down.
TGAACGCCTCCCAAAGGATGCAAGGGTCGTCAGTTGACGGAGCATTAATTTCAAAATAATCCTTTATTGCTTTTTTAATGGTGTCTGCATATACCGTGTCAGTTAGGGCACGCGAGTTAAAGCGCCATTGGAAGGGAGGGGGTGTGTATCGTGGAATTTCCAACTGCAACAGGACGGGATTGTGGTCCGAAAGTGTGCGGGGCAGCACCTGCAGGTGACGAACCCACAGTGCCAGGTCCTTAGTGCCTAGCCAGTAATCCAGCCTGGACCAGCTGTTATGTGAAGCTGTTATGTGCGTGGCCCCAGATGCGTCAGCGTGTCTCAACCGCCAGAGATCCGCCAAACCCAGGTCTCTCATCATGTGACCCACCAGTAGGCGTGACTACTTGTGTTGTTCCAAGGAATTAGATGATCGGTCCAAGCCGTCACGGAGGGTCATGTTCCAGTCACCTCCACACAATATGTGTGTGCTATTGTGTTTTTGCAAGTGGTCCCACACCTCCCGAAAGAAGTCCGGGGCGTCTGTGTTTGGACCGTACACATTCAACACTGTCACTCGCTGGCCTCTCAGTGTACCTGATACCAGCACAAATCTACCAGATGGATCTTGTGTTACAGTCTGAGTCTCAAATCCTACCCCACGCTTTACCAATATGATCACCCCTCTAGAGTAGGAAGAGTACGAGGCCCTGTAAACTCCCTCCGCCCACCTTGACCCCAAATGAGCGTGCGTGTGTGGTGCCAGGTGTGATTCCTGTAGGAACGCTATGTCCACATTCCACCTTGTCAGGCTGGCGAAGATCTGTCTGATTTTACGAGGCTGCGAGAACCCTCTAATGTTCCAAGTGAGAATGTTCAAGCTTCTTCTACCCGAATCCCTCGAACCCATCAAATTTGAGTAATACAATACATGACAGTGTCACCCATGTCAACTGTATAGGAACTGCCAGCTTCTCCCCAGCAGGAGGTCTAATTTGTACAGCGGCAGCCAGAACCAACGGGGAACCAGCATGAAGAGATATATCGTACTCTGTCGGTCTATATATACATTCAAACAACCCACCACCCCTTATCCCACCCACTCCAGCAACCCCAACCTGCCGAAGCCTTCCCCATTCAGTGCACCATTCCTTAAAATTCACAACCATAACTACAGTGCCCAGAACTAAACTCTTATTGGGTTATACCCTCACAGAGGTCCGCCAGGGGCACAACTCTCCACCCGGTGGATGGGTGTGGGCGATGCTAGATAAACTGTATAGCACGCAATTTAGGTGATCATCCGCCGCTCCCCCCACCGCCCCCCAATTACACACCAACAGTGCTGCAGAAATAACAACATGCCTGGAGCAGCACGACCTCATCGTAGTTCCATTATTCAAACAGCAAATAATATACCCCTCCGCCCTCCCCATGTGCTGATCGCCACATATAGTGTATCTGAAACCGCAAAGGTAGCATGTGATTGAAGCGTGTAAAATCGGGTGCATAGTAAGCAGATTACATTACACGAGGATCAGCGGCCCACTAGGTGTGAACCGGGCTTCACAGTACAAACCGCCAAATGGCGCCATTGTTGCTTGCCAGCGTTAGTCAGTACAGCACAAGGGAGGGGGCATGTATCGCGGGGCATTTACAATCCATAGTCAGTATTATCCCTACATAACCGAACAGCAGTCACTTTGCCCCAGTAGGCCCCCTCCATCCAACCATGCAGTCTTTGTTGCACCGACACCATGGCTGTTTACTCAGGAGATCAGCGCCATGTTGGCCCTACCAGTGTGGACAACAGCGGCCATGCTAGAACGCATGTAATCGGACAGAACAATAAACTCACCACTGGCCGACTAGGAATCAATCCGATGTCTTCAGTCCGAGTCACGATGCTGTTCATTTTGCGAGTTGTCTCTCATCTCGCGTTGCACCTTCTTAACTAAGTCTTGTGCTGCCTTCGGTGTCGCCAGTACAATCGCCTTCTCCTTCCATACCACCCTGAGGCGTGCCGGATACATCATTGAGTACACAATGTTCAAGTCTCGCAGTTTGGCCTTCACGGTGGTGTATTCCTTCCGGGCCTGTTGGACCGCAACCGTGTGGTCTGGATAAAACTCTAAGGAGTTTCCCTGATGCTGAATCTTCCCCTTTTCCCTCGCTAGTCGAAGGATCGTGTCCCTGTCGCGGTAGTTGAGGATTCGCGCCACAATCGGCCTCGGCGTGGCACCAGGAGGTGGTTTCGGGGCCAGCGACCTATGTGCTCGCTCCACGATAAAAAGGGGCGATAAGGCCTCAGCACCGAACAGGTCCTTACAGAGCGTTTCCACGTAGGTCTCCATCCGCCCTGTGTTGGTGGTCTCCGGCAGGCCCGCGATTCGTACGTTGTTGCGCCTCGAGCGCGCCTCCAAATCCTCCTCCTTCGCTCTGATCACCTCCAGGAGTCGTTCCATATCTGCGCACTTTGAGGTGGAGGCCCGCGCCTCATCTTCGACCGCGGAGATTCGTGTTTCGGCCTCATCCAGACGCTCGCCATGCTTTTCCTGCCGTGCTGCCATGCCGTCCATTCTGCAAGTCAGGTTATCCAGCTTGCCATTAATGTCCTGCAGATTGGACTGGATCGCCAATAGGATCTTTTCTATGTTATTGTTGGGCACAGGCCCTGAACCATCGCCATCATCCACCACTTCGTCGGTGGGCTTCTGCGCCTTTTTGGTCTCAAACGACAGTTTCTGTTGTTGCTTGTCCGGTTTACCCATGGCGGCGGTCGGGGACACTGTCTTCTTGCTTGTGGGCCCCGATGCCCTCATGACCCTAGCCGCCGTCGCCGTGGTGATCTCCACAAGTGGTACGTCAGCCGTGCGCTATACTGCCCCACAGAGTTGTGTAGGGGGCAGAATTGACACTTGCCTGGGCGTGTGGTTATGTGGTTGATCGCTGGTAGCCCCGCCGCACAGTAGCGCTCCTCAACGTGGCCAGCAAGTGGCCACTCGGCAGTACAGAATGTGCTATAGGTCGTGGCAGTGCACCGTACTAATGAGCTCCCGGGCCTCGCCGTCCCTCGAGGTGGCGTGTAGTTGCAGCGGGCCCCACGCCTGCTCACTGTGTACAAACGCCGTTATGCAGCCAGCGCAGCCTGTATGTCCTCCGCGCTAGCACAGTCGCGTTTCAGGCAGCAATCACCTCCGCATCTGCTCCGGTGGATCGGCATATGCGCGCTGTCCGGAGAGGGGTCAGTTATACCCGCGTTTTCTTGCCAGCCGCCGCCATATTGTCAGGCATGAACCTCGGCGCTATTTAAGAGGTTCCCGGTTCCCTGCAGTCTGAAGGGGCAGGATAGCGACATCGGAAGGTCCAGGGAGCAAGACCTTACCCCTGAAGTGCTGTAGTTGGCGCAGATGGACGAGTGTAGTCTGTCTGCTCCACTCTAGTCGCGCGTCTGTCTCCCAGCGCCGGCCATCTTGTCAGGCACTCGGACGTGCCATAACTTTTGCCGGTGATTAAGCCTGCAATCCTCGCTGGTCGGGGCGTTCGCTGCTCCGCATATGATGCAGCAGCATTTCCCCCATCTGTTGATGTGCTCGGGGAGCGGGTGGCCGGGGCGATAAAGGCGAAATCTCACAAAGTCGATGATCGCCTGGCGGAGCTGCTGCTCAGGCAGCCATCACGCTGTGCGCCCCCTAGCGCCTCTCCTGGGCTTGTAATAATTCGTAGCAACATTATCTTGCTACTTGAAAGGTTCCCTAGCCTCCATGATTCATCCGGCTTTCAGATTGCTCTCTAATGGTAGTTATTTGATGTTGAACGATCAAGGTTGCTGCTGAATGAGACCGGTTGTAGCATATCTCGTCAGGTTTTCTTCGGTTGTGCAGTTGTACAGAAGTTTTATTTCCACTTGACCGAACAGTTAGGGAGGTGACACTTTGACCTTCGATAAAACTTTTAAACATACTCTTCGACACCTTTCGCAGACTGAAAGCCTTACTGTTTCGGAAAGATGTGGCCTTAACATCTGCAAAAGAGATTTTGATCTTCATGTTGCAATGTTCTCTTCAGAGATACATTTGCTACTTCCCCAAAAGCATACTTTTTTAAAAGCCTAGGCTCTGGTTCGGTTAGCACCTTCCAGAAAGTCTTCAGAGTTATTTCATCATTTAGTCACTCTTTGCTTAGAAGCGTCTGTGGAGGTCTTCCGCTGGTGCGGTTTCTGATTGTCTACTCTATGATGAATGTCCCATTTCCTGCTCAAATAGAGCTGACACTCTCTCCTGTGCTCCTGTGTCCTGAACGCATGGTACAGTCCGTCGGCGCACCTTTGCTTCAGGTATTAAACAAGCATTGGTTATTATCATTCTGGCCTTTGTGGCTTCATTGCATACAGCATGTATTCCACTGTCTGATGTGCACTCTTGAGAGTGCCTTGGACTTGTGCCCAGGAATGCAATTGGTTCAGCCTTTGGACATGAATGTACGGGTGAACCCCTGAAAGGTCCATTTGTATTGATGTCCTTCGTGTATACCATTGCTTCTGAACACATTCTACAAGCTTTCCTGGGATGCTTCTGCTCCTGCTAAGTGGGATCTTGGGTCTAGTTCTACTGACCTTCCATTGGCTGTGGTCACTCTTCAGCTGCTACTGTGAGGGATGTATAGGAACACATTTGCTCCATAAACGTTATCTGAGGTGTGGATTTGGGATCATCATTTGTGGTGGCTGGGAACAGATATGTTTTGTCTACTTCTCGCAACACATAAACAATTCTCTATTTGGTGGTAACTTTTTTGATTCAGACGTTTTTTAATTATCCTAGATTCCTTTTAAAATTGGTTATCTGCTTTTCTATTTTTAAAAAAGTCTTCCTGTATGCTTTGGTTTTCAAACTGTATGATTACCTTTTTTAAATTATTTTAATAGATTTCTAGCATCTTTTTTTTATGAATACATGCATTGTACTCTTTTCCTTTTATTAGATAGCTTTAGTCGACTTATGCTCAAGGAGTGGGTGTTATGTGGCTAGGTTAAGCCATGGAAGAAACACTGCCATTGTTGCCTGTACACATTTCTTAAGTTGCTTTCTATCCAACACAATGACACACATGTTTGCTTGCATGACAGTACAAGATTAGTTTCTCTGAAACAGCATTGCTTTCAAAATCTATTCTTAAGCACACTATCAGGAAACTTTGAACATTTTATACAAGGCCTCAGCACACATTTTTCAAATGTTATTTATTATTTCGTCTATGAGGTGACATTGCTATCACAGAGACAATAAACAAAGTCAGCTCACCTGGAGCTTTGACACAGTAACATGGATACTGTTGTTATAAAAATACTCAGGTATTTCCATGCTCAAATTAGAGGAGCACTGTGCTGTTATTGCGAGGTTAGGCTGTGTCAGAGTTTCAGCTTAGCTGATTCCTGTTTTCCCTCTGTGAGGAGAGATGCACGACACATGAACATGACTGGGGCCTACATACCTTGCCTTCAGGTGAATGGGCGATTCAACCATCCAAAAGGGGATTCTTGGCAGAACACTCACCCTAGGCAACTAGGTTAGGGAACGTCTAGTAAAAGTACACTATATCCAGTACTTGTATGCCATCATATATCTACACACAGTTTTAGCACAATAGAAGAATTGTTCATTCTCTTCACTGTCCTTATATTGCTAATCACTCTTATCTGTTTCTGTCTATTGATTATTTCAGTGCATATATTCGGAAAAAGAATCCTAACGGTTGAATATAACACTCCGTTAGGTATTCCTTCTATATCTCTCTGAGAGAGCACAAGTGACTGAGCCAAAAGGTTTTTAGATCTGCTACCAAAATTCCTGGGGGTATCAGGATTGTTACGTTGTGAGGTTGCCCAAAACATTTGTTGCCTTACTAGATTTAAGATTGCTTATTGTGGCAGTGTGAGCTAGCTGATCTATAAGCCAACATATCCTGAGGGGGATCTGGCCCAATCCCAAGTTTATGTTGTCCAACAAACGAACAGTTCCTATTGAAAAGTGGATACCTTGCCTGTTTGCTGCTAGTGCACCGCTGGACTTGCACTCACCTTCAGTTTCCAGCGTTTGAAGCTCGCCGCACCCGCTCCGCGGGTGCCGCTTCGCCGAGGGTCCTTGTGCTGACTCTGCCTGCTTCCTGTGGGGGCACTTCAGGGCGAACTTTGGGACCAGAAAGGCTTCAGGGCTGCGAGCGTGCAGGGACTACCTGACCCAGGTGTCCCTGCGAGACCAAGGCCAGCTTCGGGTCCGCTCTCCCTGTAGCTCTGCCCCCCGCCCATCGGAGGGCCGATAAAATCACCTGGGCTTGCCTTTGACCCCTGGGACACCTTGCCTGTTTGCTGCTAGCGCACCGCTGGACTTGCGCTCACCTTCAGTTTCCAGCGTTTGAAGCTCGCCGCACCCGCTCCGCGGGTGCCGCTTCGCCGAGGGTCCTTGTGCTGACTCTGCCTGCTTCCTATGGGGGCACTTCAGGGCGAACTTTGGGACCAGAAAGGCTTCAGGGCTGCGAGCGTGCAGGGACTACCTGACCCAGGTGTCCCTGCAAGACCGAGGCCAGCTTCCGGTCCGCTCTCCCTGTAGCTCCGCCTCCCGCCCTTTTCAACCACTATAAACACTGTCTGCTCTCCCGCAGCGCGGGACGCAGCCCGGGGCAAAGACCGGGCTAAGAGCGGGCCGTTTGAGGCCGTTCGAGTACGTGAGAGTCCGGTCCGGGCCCCCCGTCTTTGCCTCCCACACAAAGGTCATTGAAACATCAGTAAAATGTGTACTAGGGAAACCAGGAGCAAAACATCCTCACTAGCTGCGGCCGGAGCCGTCAAAGGCCCTATTGACACTTACTTTGCTAAAGCTGGCTCCCTTTTGATTGAGGAAATCGAGGTTCTGGAGCGCAGAATTTCCCAAGAAATAGACTGGGTAAGGAGATCTTCAATGGGCCCTATGGCCCAAGCCAGAACCCCAGAAAACAGATCTGGTCTTCCAACTAGCCATAGCACAGACCAGGTAACATGTCCACTCCCAGTCTCTACATCTACTAATCCAGAGCTCACTATTGAGGTCCCGAGTGACTTCGAGGACATGAGCCTCATAGCCCTACCCAACACCCAAATTCCCCAGCTCACAACAACAGAGAACACCGAGACAGCCAAAGTTGTAGAAACCAACAAAGATAGCAATAGGGGTACCAGGGAAGGGGCTATTCCAAAAAAGCAGGGGCCACAAAACAAAGAAGACCATAGGACCAAAACCCCGAAATCCAAACAAGTTAGAGGTAAAGGTGCTTCCCTTGCCCCTAGGGTGGAAAGGCCAGGATCGCCATCCCCCCCTAGAATGACTAATTCAACCTCACTACCACAACTCACTAGCATTGCGCCACTAGACACTACCTCAGACGACATCACACTAGAGGACATAGGTACACTTTTTAGGTCCCTGCTGAGTCCCCTTGAGGCTAGATTAATCAAGATCGAAGCTAGACTAGTTAGCATCGAAAAGGCAACTGTGCAACTTGCCGACTCAAGGAAAATTGATAACAGCGGGACTAAAATAACAAGAGAGGGACCAGGACCAAAACCCACCAAAGGCAATGGACCTCCCACAGCAAGAACCAATAAGCCCCCACCCACTAACCCCAAACCCTCTCAATCCGTACCAAACAATGCTTCGCAACTACAAGATGCAAATAAGGTCCCTATCCCTACTCAGCAAATAGCAACTGCCACCCCAAAATCAACCCCCCCATTGAAAGATAATATTCTGCCCCCGGCTAACGCTAAGAGAGATCCTCCACTTATTGGAGAGAAATCCAACACTATTCGCAGACCAAAACCTATAAACCTCCCCCCAGAAGCAGCACCCTACACCTTAGTTCTGGCAGGGGTTCCGGACCTAAACTCCCTCACTTTTGAATCCACCACTTCACTCAAAAACAAAGTAATCAACTGGCTCTCTGTAAATAGGCCACTTCCGAGAGGAACAACTAGCGATATATCCATGGCTAGGAGGGCAACGTGGGTGGGCTACACCAGGAAATCCATCAGAGGAGACTGTATTCTGGTCACTTTCAGAGACCCGAACACAGCCGCATATATCTGTACCTGGGCTGCCGATGAGGATTTTGGCAGCACTATCCAACCACTCCCCCTTTCATTTTTCTACCCCTCAAATCTGTACAACTTAGAGGATCACAGGTGGGGGCATCACCAGGAGCTGCTGGAGGGTTGGGAAAATTGTCCCAGGGAGAGTAACAATCACCCGCTACACAGGGGAAGACCAACAGAGCAGTTCCCTGCATATGGGGATGAGGCTGGCTGGGAAACTGTCACAAGAAGGAGGGGGGAGGTGGTGGATATAGGAGGGGAATTCCTGGGCCACATAGAACACATTACCCTGCCTATCTATCTACCCACAACCGATACAGCAGTCTTGAAATGGTAGACTGACATGCGGCGGAAGAGGGGAGTGCTCCCCAAATATCTCCCACAAATGAGCCCAATATTGCCACAGCTACTGACACACATTCTGTGGCATCCGGCACAGTTGATCTCAGACAGGTCCCAAGCGATACGCTCTCCACTTCTTCCCCCGACAACAGACCCATGGGCACGAACCACGTCCCCACAAACCAACCGTTGCCCTCTGAGTGTACCCCTACTAACACTGTTTCTACGGGCCCGGCCTCCACCAAACCACTAGATATAACAGTGATTTCTTGGAACGTGGCAGGCCTTGCTAGCAAAATAGACTGCACAAAGTGGGGTACATACATCAGATCCAAAAACATAATTCTTTTACAAGAAACTTGGGCGCGTGAGGAAATAGTATTCCCGGGTTTCGCCTCGTTCTTCAAAGCAGCCAAATGGGGGGGAAGGGGTAGGCCATCAGGGGGATTAACAACATGGGTAGCTACGGACTTAGGTTGTCAAGCTACTTACTTAGAGACCGCTTCTGATGATTTATTGGCTGTCTCACTTGAGTGGCCAGACTCCTCGAAGTTGCTAGTTATCAACATCTACTCAAGGCCGGTTCCAATGCACAAAGAATCTGGCACAGTGGATGAGCTAGCTAGGCTCCTAGAAGGAATTCCATGCGAACTCGCCTGCCTGGTTGGAGGCGATTTCAACTCGCATTACGAACCACTGCCAGGACTACGTGATGGTCCTTCCCTGGAGGAAGATTCATGTTGGTTCATACCAGAGACGGTGGCACCACCTCCAAGGGCCTTTACTCCTTTAGCCCTACAGATAACTGCCCTCTCCCTCAACCTCGGTCTAAGGGCATGCAACGGCCGTACCAAATCAGATACACCAAGTATCCATACTTTTAACAAACCCGGCAGCGAATCCAGACTGGATTATATTATGGTCAAACTGTTTATGTGGCCAGCAATAGTTGACTTTAAAGTCACCCCAAGATTGGACAGTGACCATAATTCATTGGAACTGACTTATTCCCTGCCTGGGAAAGTGGCCTCAACTAACGGGTCGGACAAAGATAAGATGGGCCTCCTACTTGAAAACAATCGTAGGAAAGTTAAGTGGGAGAAATTGGCCAACAGTCCAGAAAGAATACCCCGGCTATACGATAGGATAATCCCATTACTGGAGAATGCCTTTCAGTTAGGAACTAAGGTCCTAGATGATGCTACCAGAGGAGAGCTTGCACAAATACATGCAGGCATCGTTACCACCCTAGAGCAGGATCTGTTCTCATCCCCAAGGAAAAGGAATGGCCCTAAGCCAAAGGCATCTTGGTACAATGCTGCTTGCAGAGAAGCCAAGGCCCACTTGTTAATCGCTATAAAGGAACACCTTAATAAAGAAGAAATCCGTGCCAGGAGAAGATCGTATAAAATCCTCCTGGAGAACGCAGGGGCAGAATGGGACCACGATTATTGGGAAAATCTCACTAAAGCACTAACAACTAGAGATTCCCGTAAATTCTGGCGCGTAGTCGCGAACGGCACGGAGGATTTATCCTCCGCAATAGAGCCCAACATAGCCCCCACGGTATGGCAGAGCCACTTTGAGGCCCTGTATGCAGAGGGAGGGGGGAGCAGAACAGAGACGGTCCCATAATTTCATCCAGTCCCACCAGGGTTGTTTTCACCGAAAAAGAAGTGAGGGATGCCATCAAAGGCCTAGCTGCCGAAAAGCCCCAGGACTTGATGGGGTGCCAGGGGACCTGTTTAAGCAGGAACCTGGGATATGGGCACCCTATCTTACACTAATATTCAATGCCATTTTGGGGGGAATGGAGGTGCCCGATACTTGGAGGGGAGCAGAGGTGGTCCCAATTTACAAAAAGGGATCCCCCCTGCTTCCTTCCAACTATCGTCCCATCAGTCTTATCGACATATCCCAAAAACTCTTCGGTAGACTGATCCTGAATCGATTGCAGGCCTGGACTGAAGAAATGGACATCCTGTCCCCTTATCAGGCAGGATTCAGGGAGGGTGTATCGACCATAGACCAAATCTTCAGGTTAAATCTCCTCTACTGGAGAACAGCTGTAATCGAGGGCGGCACTCTATATACCATCTTTGTAGACCTACGTGCCGCCTTCGATTTGGTTCCCAGAGCGAGGCTATGGAGAGTCATGGAAGAGCTGAATGTCCCTGCTGACATCTTGGCAATCCTGATGAGACTCCACCACAACAACTACGCCCGCGTAAGGTGTGGCAAATTAACCGAAAGGTTCCCCGTGCGCAGAGGTGTGAGACAGGGTTGTGTGCTCGCACCGACCCTGTTCTGCATCTTTGTGAACGGGGTTGTTGCCCACCTAAACAGGATTCCCAATTCCGATGCCCCAAAATTGACAGGCACCAGGGTGCCTGCAATTATGTTTGCAGATGACACCCTGCTGCTGTCCAAATCCCCTATGGGGATTCAACGCATCTTGGATGGCTTTTTAGACTTCTGCTCTGATCGGGGATTGGAAATCAACCCCCAAAAAACTTAATTTCATGATTCTGAACCCCAACCCCCAGAATAGAGCCCCACCCAGGCTAGGCACAGTCCAACTTGAACGCGTGCACAATATTGAATACTTGGGGATCACTTTAAATGAACATCTAACGTGGACGTCTCATCAGGCCAAAGTGACCATCAAACTGGCACAGTTGGCGGGTGGCACTATGCGCCTGGCGAATAAATCTTTCTATCGCCCACTAACCCCAATTATTCATATTTATAAAACTCAAGCACGGGCGGGTGTCATATATGGGGGTGAGCTCTGGGGTCACTCTCATCTCTCAAAGTTACAGTCTACCGAAAATAAATTCCTGAGACAGGTCACTGCCCTCCCTCAGAGCACTCCACTACTCCACCTTAGATTAGATCTGGGAGTAAGATCAATAACAGAGGAGTTAGGTCTTAAACCCCTAACCTTCTGGATGCGTTTGTGGTGTAGCCCTGATCTTTTAAACTACAGAGAGGAACTCCAGGAATTCTTGCAGCTACGGAATGCCAAGAGGATCCCGTGGCTGACTTATGTCAAGGGAAGGCTCGAGGAATTGGGCTACCCGGAATTATGGACGGATCCTTCCAACTCTTGTATAAAGATTCCAAAAAAGGTACTCATGAGAGCATACTACGAACTGATGCTCACAAGAGCTATCAACGACAGCCGTGAAGGATCCCTGACACATCTATTCCTGAAAGTGAAAGACTCTTACTGTCTCGAAAGGACTCTTGATGCGATCTCCCCTGCTTGAACGAGGAAACTATTTTTACAATGGAGATACGGATGCCTCCCCCTAGCATCATTTACAGCGTCTTGGTCTCCCTGCTCCACCGTAGCAACCTGCCCTGTATGTGCCCATCCGAAGGAGGATGATGTTCACGCTGTCTTCTTCTGCAAGGGCTATGAGAGGAGCAGGAAATACTGGCTAGTCCCGTTACTCAGGAACTTGGGCTTCAGATCCTTCCAACCTGCCTATAGAGTCCTAAAGACAGATCTTTCGCCTACTGTAGTCTTTGCCCTTTCAAAATTTTTAACCTCCCTGTGGTTTACCCGTAGCCGTGTGTTGAAAAGACTTGTATAAAAGACCCCTTGGAAGATTTTAGCACATTTATCGTACCCCCTGTTTTCTTTTCAATGTTTTCTAATGTTTTAACGATTGGATCACATCATGTTTAATAAGTTTTTAACTGTGTATATATTGTTATGCATCTTTTATGATCTGTGATCGAAATAAAGACTTTTGAAATGAAATAAAAAGTGGATACTGTACTACACTACAATTGAGACATGTTCTCCTGCCCCAACCCTCTCAGTGCCTCCCCAAACTTTCACTCCATTGAGCATGATTTGCAATTGTGCCATTTTGCACCATGGAATCCAGATATTTGTGTATTTTGTTGCACATCCCAGCCCAAGTAAACACTCTCTTCTACTGCCACAGATAAATCCGTGGCACTAGACTATTCGGCCATTGGCAGGGCAACTACTGATCACCATTTCTGGGCAATCTCTAATTTTGGCACCATCAAGCCAGTTGCAACCAATTTCTTACCCCCGCCCCCCCTTCTCCTCCCATCCCAGCCCAACGATATTCCCAACAGTGCCATCTGAGGTGTGTGTAGCTCTAGTGTGTGTGTTCTAGGCATGTGGGCTGCTGAATTCATATCTGTGCATAGATCGCCCCCTAGAGTTGGGTCCGGATGATTGCACATTGTTGTCCTGGAAGAGTCTTCGAAGTATCACGAGATAGGTTGCTCCTCCCCTGGACTACAGTGCGCATGGGCATCCTCTCTATCCTCAGATTGTTTTTTTCCGCCATTGGGTTTGGATGTTATTATCTTAGCTCAAGTTAGGAAAACTTTCTACAAAGCCAAAAGGCTTTCGATAGCGTCGGTATCGTTTCGTTCGGTATCGGTGCCTTTGCTTCTGAGGACATCGAGGACTCAACAGCTTTTTCTTTCCACACTCTCCCCGATCTTAGATCTAAAATGGAAAGAAGTCCATTCAAGCGGTGTGCCCTTTGCAATGCAAAATACCCGCACATCGATGTCCACCTGGTGTGCAACAAGTGCCTGTCCCCAGACCATAACGAAGACAACTGTATGGCCTGTGCCCGGTTCAGGTCGAAGAAAACCCTCAAGATTCGACACGCGGGTCGATTGGAGTCGAAGAAGTCAGCGCCTGTTCCCGTCAACATTTTCGGGACCGAAGACGAGGAGGTAGTTGATCTGGAGGATCAGGAACACTGCTCCGATCCGGCTTCGGGCCATGACTCCGAGTATGACGCCGAAGACGAGGAGGTACAAGACGAGGACGAGAACGTCGTCGATGAGGTAGGAGACGACGTAGAGGCCTTTGGGGCCGTAGAAGATAGCTCAGGCGAAGAGCTAGGCTAACCCGGCTACACGGGGGCCGAAGATAACGCACTCAATAAGGCTCAGGACGAGGGGTCGCCACTAGGCCTTACCCAAGATCTACAATCTTGTTCAACAGCCCCGCACAAAGGCCCGGCTTCGAACATTTCTAAAGAGCCTGCGGTTTCGAAACTGCCATCGGTCGAGACAAAGAAATCGAAACCGATAGCATCCTTGCAGAAACCGAAACCGAAAGTGCTTGTGCCTCTCGTCGGCTCCAAGGCCTCAAGACCCTCGGAGCCGAAGAAAAAGAAAATGGCAGTCGACGCCGGAAAACTCCAGAAGGTCGTCGAGCCAATGGTTGGGGCGCCGAAGACCAAGGTCAAGGCTGTCGACCCATCAAAGCTGACGCCGAAGCCTGTCGCTTCGCACAAACGGCTCGAACCGAAAGACGGGATCGATCTGCGATCGAAGCCTACGGACAAGTCGAAGACTGGCTCCAAGGACCCTGTTGAGTCGACGAGACCCAGTCCGTTCATTGCCAAACGCATCAAGGCTAAGGCTACATCGGTCGGACCGAAGAAGGCCCCGACGCCGAAGCAGGTCGGACAAGTTCAGACCGCGTCGACACCGATCAAGTTTGGGTTACCACCCTCAGTGCGTCTGAAGATGTTCGAGCCGAAACAATCTATCGGCGCCACTAAACGTGTGTCGACGGAAATGGAGGCTAGGGAAGAGCCTGAAGACCAAGAGCCGAGACAATTCATCGACTCGGAAACTGGTAGACTCTGTCCATATACAAAGGAAAGCTAATGCCAGAGACTCCCTTGGAATTATGTAGGATTCCCTTAAAGAAAAAAATACTTTCTACAACTTCTCCAGCTCTTGTGGAACCCCTCCATCACTATGGACAGGAACCTCAAAATTTTTCCCCAACATACTCAGATGTGGAGACAGGGGATAATGACAATGAGGATGACCTCTATCATGTGGACACTGATCCTGATGATCAAGACCAGCAATGGACGGACCCTGCAGACTCAAAGGATCCGCAAACTGGCCCGGACACTCATAAGTACAGTGTGAAAATGTCTCCTACTGAGGACACAACTGCTTTTAACGCCCTTATTGAGAGGGCAGCCAGTAATCTTGATGTCGAGCTCCATGCTGACCCTGTGGACTAAGACTTACTGGTAGACACTTTTTCAACTTCAGAAAGAGCAGTCAAAACCCTACCCATGCTCAAAGGGGTCCTCAAGCATGCTGCTGACATTTTTAACGATACCACTAGGGCCAGGGTGTTAAACCCAAGGATTGAGAAGAAATATAGGTCGGCCCCTGTGGACCCTCCTTATATGAAGGGACAGTTGCCATTGGATTCACTGGTTGTTTCTAATGCACGTAAGAGAGCATACTCCCAGACTACAGGTGATGCTCCTCTTCCTGACAAAGAATCAAAGGTTATGGAAACTTCAGGAAAAAGAGTAGCTGCGCAGGTGGCTAACATCTGGCGCATTGCCAACACTCAGGCGCTCTTGGCCAGATGTGACAGAGCACATTATGATACCCTTGAGACACTATTGCAACACCTACCTGATCAGTACAAAGAGGGGGCAGAGCTAATCATCCAGGAGGGGAACCTCATAACCAATGCTTCTATTAAGTGCGCTCGAGACGCAGCTGACACTGCAGTCAGGGCCATCAACACTAGTGTTATGCTGCGACGACACGCCTGGTTGAGGATTTCAGGATTCAAACCTGAAATTCAACCTTCTATCCTCAATCAGCCAGTTAACCCAGACTTCTTATTCGGACCTGAGGTTGACACCACCCTTGAGAAACTTAAAAAGGACATAGAGACTGCAAAGTCTATGGGGGCTCTGCAGTCACAGCAGTTTCGGGGTGGCTCCTTTCGTTGCTCCAGTACTAGAGGCCCCTCAAGAGGCCAGTCAACGTAACAGACACAATACAATAAGGGAGGTACACAATCCACCTACAATAAGAACAACCGGGGTGGATGTCGGGGAAACAACATCAAGGGCAGAGGCAGAGGAAACGACAGTTCCAGATCCTCAGCCAATACCAAACAGTGACGCCCTGTCACTGCCCCCTGACCATATAACACCTGTCGGGGGGAGACTACAACAGTTCCTGCCGGTCTGGAAGTCCATCACCACAGACAGGTGGGTGAGAGACATTGTACAGTACGGGTATTGTCTGGAATTAACGTCCACTCCACCCAACATCCCACCAAGACACCGTCCTATGCCCGCAGAGCACTTACACTTATTGCAGCAGGAGGTCGACAGCATGCTGCAAAAAGGGGCCATAGAGCTCGTGCCTGTAGAAGAGCAAGGGTCAGGGGTGTACTCTCTCTACTTTCTAATTCCCAAAAAGGACGGGTCTCTCAGACCTCTACTGGACCTCAGGCCACTAAACAGTTACATTCTGTCGGAGCATTTTCATATGCTCACCTTGCAACAGGTTCTGCTGTTACTCAGTCAGGGAGACTTCCTCGCAACGCCAGATCTAAAAGATGCGGATTTCCATATACCAATACACCCATCACACAGACAGTATCTCAGGTTCACTATTCACCATCAACATTATCAGTTCAAAGTCCTCCCTTTCGGAGTAACGACAGCACCCAGGGTGTTCACAAAGTGCCTGGCAACAGTAGCAGCACACCTCAGGAGACAGCACATAAATGTCTACCCTTATCTGGACGACTGGCTTATTCAAGCAAAGTCGGCCCAGCAGTGTGCCAGCCACATGTCCCACACCATTCATCTTCTTCACAGTCTGGGATTCTCACTGAATTATCCAAAGTCACACCTTCAGCCCGCCCACGTGCGACAGTACCTGGTGCGACAATAGACACTCTGGCAGCCAAAGCACAGCCAAATTCAGTGAGAATAAACAGCATGCAATTGCTGATACGAAAATTCAGACCTCAACGCTCGCTTCCAGCGAGGGTGTTCATGCAGTTGATAGGCATGATGGCCTCCTGCATTTTCATAGTCCCGCACGCGAGACTACATATGCGTCCGCTTCAGGAGTGCTTAGCACGTCAGTGGAATCAGGCTCAAGGACAGTTAAAAGACCTAGTGTTGGTGAGCGGTCGGGCATTCAACTCTCAATCAATCAATCAATCAATCAATCAATCAAAGCATTTATATAGCGCACTACTCACCCGGAGGGTCTCAAGGCGCTAGGGGAGGGGGGGTCCGCTACTGCTCGAACAGCCAGGTCTTGAGCAACTTCCTGAAGGCAAGGTGGTCCTGGGTCAGGCGGAGGTGGGTCGGGAGGGAGTTCCAGGTCTTGGCGGCCAGGTAGGAGAAGGACCTTCCTCCTGTGTTGGCTCTTCGGATGCGGGGGACGGCGCGAGGGCGTGGCCAGTCGATCGAAGCTGGCGTGTGGGAGCGTAGAAGTTGAGGCGACTGTTGAGGTATCCTGGGCCTTGGTTGTGTAGGGTTTTGTGTGGGTGGGTGAGGAGACAGAAGGTGATTCTCTTGTTGACCGGGAGCCAGTGCAGATCTCTCAGGTGTCCGGAGATGTGGCTGCGACGGGGGATGTCCAGGATGAGTCGTGCTGAGGCGTTCTGAATCCGCTGGAGTCTCTTCTGGAGTTTGGGGGTGGTTCCGGCGTAGAGGGAGTTGCCGTAGTCCAGACGGCTGGTGACGAGGGCCTGGGTGACCGTCTTCCTGGTCTCGGTAGGGATCCACCGGAAGATCTTGCGTAGCATGTGCAGGATGTCGAAGCACGACGAGGAGACGGCGTTGACTTGTCTAGTCATGGAGAGGGAGGAGTCCAGGATGAAGCCCAGGTTGCGTGCGTGGTCTGTTGGTTTGGGTGCGCTGCCCAGGGCGGGGGGCCACCAGGAGTCGTCCCAGGCGGAGGGTGAAGATCCCAGGATGAGGACTTCCGTCTTGTCCGAGTTCAGTTTCAGGCGGCTGTTCATCATCCACTTGGCTACGTCTGTCATCCCTTCGTGTAGGTTGGCTCTGGCGGTGGCGGGGTCGTTGGTGAGGGAGAGGATCAGCTGGGTTTCGTCGGCGTAGCAGATGATGTTGAGGTTGTGTTGGCGTGCGATGGCTGCGAGGGGGCTCATGTAGACGTTGAAGAGGGTTGGGCTGAGCGAGGAGCCTTGAGGAACGCCACAGATGACTTCGGTGGCTTCTGATCAGAATGGGGGGAGGCGGACTCTCTGTGTCCTTCCGGCGAGGAACGAGATGATCCATTCCAGTGCCTTCTCCTGGATTCCGACGTTGCTGAGGCGCCGCACTAGGGTACGGTGGCAGACAGTGTCGAAGGCCGCGGAGAGGTCTAGGAGGATGAGGGCCGCTGTTTCTCCGTTGTCGAGCAGGGCTCGGATGTCATCGGTGGCTGCGATCAGGGCGGTCTCGGTGCTGTGGTTGGCCCGGAAGCCAGACTGCGAGAGGTCGAGGGATCCGTTCGTCTCGAGGAAGGCGGCCAGCTGCTTGTTGACGGTCTTCTCAATGACTTTTGCAGGAAACGGGAGCAGCGAGATGGGGCGGTAGTTCTTGAGGTCGGTGGGGTCGGCTGATGGCTTCTTTAGTAGAGCGGTGAGTTCTGCGTGCTACCAGCTCTCCGGGAAGGTAGCGGTGTCAAAGAAGGTCTTGATGATGTCCCGCAGGTGGGGTGCGATGACAGCGTCGGCCTTGTTGAAGACGTGGTGAGGGCAGGGGTCGGCCGGAGATCCGGAGTGGATGGAGTTCATCGTGCGGATGGTGTCTTCGGTGCTGATCGGGGTACAGGTGCGGAGGGTGGTGGAGGGGGGCGGTGGTTCCGTTGTGGCGTGCGTCGGTTGAGTGCTGAAGCTGTTGTGTATGTCCGTGATCTTGTTGTGGAAGTAGGAGGCGAGGGAGTTGCAGAGGTCTTGCGAAGGGGTGATGTCGTTGTTTCCGGCGTTGGGGTTGGAGAGCTCTTTAACGATGTTGAAGAGTTCCTTGCTGTTGTGTGCGTTGTTGTCCAGTCGTTCCTTGAATGCAGTTTTCTTGGTGGCGTGGATCAGTTGGTGCGGTTTTCGGGTGGCGAGCTTGAGGGCAGTCATGTTGTTCGGTGTTGGGTCTCTGCGCCAGGCTTTCTCGAGTGCTCGGCAGTTCTTCTTGGAGCTCTTCGGTGAACCATGGGGCTTTCTTGCTGCCGGGTCTGCTGGGCGGGGTCTTCAGAGGGGCGAGGTCGTCTCTGCATTGGTGGAACCCACGAAACCTTTGCAAGGGCCGACCGTTCCAAGAGCCTGTTCCACAAATTGTACTGACTGCGGACGCGTCTCTCCAGGGATGGGGAGCTCATGTACTCCATTACACGGTGCAGGGACTATGGACAGCACAGCAAAAGAAGATGCACATCAACCTTCTGGAACTGATGGCAATCTTCATGGCGATGAAAGCTTTCAAGGTACACTTGTGCAACAAGGTCGTGTTGATCCGGACGGACAACATGACTGCCAAGTACTACATACAGAAGCAGGGAGGAACTCAATCTCCACAGTTGTCTCATCTGGCTCAGAGCATGTGGAAGTGGGCCATTCAGAGGAACACTTTCCTGATGGCGGAACACCTCCCGGGCAAGGACAACCAGATGGCGGATCTGCTCAGCAGACACTGTAGGAGGGTGGATACCTGACTATGGTTACCCCCAACATTTTGCCTGGTGTTTTGCTGGTTTTTCGACTTAGTTGACCTGGGACCCTGCTATACAGGGCCCCAGGCCCACTGCTCTCTCTATAAAATGGATTCCATGTACCTTAGGTACATATCTAATTGGATACTGAGTCACCTTATCAGTCCCTGTACAGTGTACCTTAGGTACCCAGGGCATAGGTGTACCCAGGGCCTACCAGGGGCTGCAGCATGTATTACCCCTGGCTGGCCATCCAAATCTGACACAACTGGCTGCACGACAGCTGGGGCAAGGTGGTGTAATCACCCTTTGCTTTAGATATAGTATTCCTATATCTAACCCTAAAATGGACACATGTATTCCTATCAGTCACTCCTATGGCAGGCCTTATCAATCCTGAAGGCAGAGTGCTTGGAATTATGTGAGATGATGCTCTGGCAGGAGCTGAGCCCGTTTGCAGCTTGCGGAACCAAGTCCTAATAGCTGTTCCATGATAACGCGTACCATATACTCTTAAGTGCCTTATAATCCTTGCGGTTAATTGGCAACTTTGGTATCGCTTTATCAAAACATGTCGAGTAAGGTGTCATACGAATTGGAATACTAACCCCTCGGAAATTCTGGCGACGGGGTTAGCATTCCACCCTTCTAGAGGGACACGACATGTATGTAACTGTGAACCCCGGTTAAAGTTAACTCGAGCCTCAGCATCACAAAATGGATGCTGCCACCACAGACACAAGTCTGACCTCCTGCTGCTGGGAGTCCTTCCAGCGAGGAGAGCTTGGACAAAGGGTTTCCTGTCAGGGGCGGTGCTAGCACCATCCCAGACAGGGTTTTGTGTTTCCCAGGTAGGCAGGGCTGAGAGGAAGGTGACTGCAAGTGGCACCCCGGTGCTCACTGTGCATATGCCGGCTTGAACCAGTTCCAGGGGCACACCAGCCCCTGAGCTGGGGAAAGTCCGGAGAGGGGTGTAACCACCCTCCTTCCTGGTCCCACCCATGGGCAGGACCTATTTGCGTGCCAGCCCCTTTCTTTAGTATAAAGGTAGGAGCGGGCCCCTTCCCAAATTAGATAATTCTGAATCTTGACTACTTTCCACGAAAGAACTCTTGAACCTTTCTGAAGGCTCTCCCTTGTGGCTAAGGAGTAGCCACCCTGCACCAGCGGGCACCATCTAAGCGCATTCGGTTTGCTGCAAGTCCATCCTCCGGATCAAGACTGCCCAGCTCGACGAGACCCGGATTTCCTGCCATCTCTGACCTCTACCTGCATCATCAGCCCAGCTGAGATTCGTGGGTGTGACGAGACCCGAGGGACCGGCCATCTTCAGAACCTGCACGACGCTTATCCAGCACGACCGCCCAGGGATCCTCGAGTGAGTGCTTTGGGGTTTGAGAAGCCCTAACCCTGAGCAGCTCCAGCACCGAAGTCCAGCCCCCCAGCATCCACGAGATCTGCGTGGGGCCCTTCTGCTCTTTGCTGCTCACCGCGTTGTCCGGCTACTTGCCTGTTGGCTTGTGGCCCTCCTGACGACGAACCACGACACTTCCATCGCTGGTCTGGTTGCTCCAGACTGGCCCTTGCTCCCTTCCAAGAGAGGAGCACCCCGGACCCTCCTGGTCCACTCCAGACGCCATTTTGAGTCCACCGCGTGGGCTTGCATTTGCCAAGAGTTGTTGCCCCAATCCTGGGTCCAGCATCGCCGACAGCAGATACCTTCGTGGGACAGCTTGCACCTCCATCCTGGTCGCCGACAACGCCTCCTGGTCCGAGAGACTGCAGAGCCCAGCGTCGCCCACTCACCTGGTCGAGGTGACTTCATCCGGTGCCATCCTGGTGCCCATCTGATCACTGGCTAGTGATTAAGAACTGAGTCCCCTCTGTTTTCAGGTCGTCTCCATCTTCGATCCAGGCTTGGATCACCTGGAACTTCATTACTGGTCGCCTGCCAGCAACTTCTTCTTTCAGGCTCCATAGACTGTAACGAGGATTCCCAACGTCTTTTGAACCCTATGCAGCTGCAGCCCCCGGGCTAGGTAACCTGAGCATTTCGGTGCTCCAACATAGGTTCACTATCTAAGTGTCCAGATCCTTTTTCGTTTTCAGCCTCACTAGTCGGATTCGTCCGATAACACTAACTTCACGAAATCTAGCATCCATAGACTTTGTCCCGCATCCCGCGTGGGAGTGCACACTCTGCACCCGATCTCCCTAGGCCTCCTGCTCCTAACCTTAGGGTTCAGTAGTGTAGTCCTAGTGATCCTGAATCCTCTGGATCTTGTTACTTACCTGCTAGTATTTCGCATTCCACTTTTGTAGTATATGGTTTTTCGTGCCCCTCGGGCATTTGTGTAAATTGTGCGACTTAAAGTATTTTCTTAAGAGTTTTGTATTGTGCTTAGATCCCTGACTCATAAAGAGTCCAGAGTTGTTGTGTTCTAAATAAATATCCTTTTATTTTCATAACAACTTGTGTGGTGTCCTTTCACTTGGTGTTCAAGGGGTATATGTGATGGTATAACAGCTGGCTTAACACGCCCTCTAGAGTTTAGCCTAAAGACTGCTCTTGTCCATGCTACTAGGATAGCTGGTCTATAAGGTTGACTTACAACCAATCATCAATAAGGGTCGTTTGGACTGATACATAGTGATCACTAGTATAGTGAGCACTGCATATCAGGCCAACTTCTCACAGACACAGCCACCAAATGCACGAGTGGGAGATACATCCATCAGTACTCCAACCGTACTTCCAGCAGTGGGGTCATCCACAGATAGACCTGTTCGCCACAAGGGAAAACGCAAAATTCCAAAGCTTCGCAAGCATGTTCCCACACCCACAGTCGCAGGGCAATGCGATATGGATGAACTGGTCAGGCAAATTTGCTTACGCTTTTCCCCCAGCACCTTTGATACTGCTGGTGGCACGCAAACTACGGAAACACTCAATGACCCTCATCCTGGTTGCTCTAATGTGGGCACGCCAACCATGGTACACCTCGTTTCTAGAACTATCCGTGGTACCGCATCTAAGGCTACGCCTCACACCCAGGCTTTTGACGCAGAGCCATGGAGACATTCAGCATCCAGATCCGCAACAGCTCAACCTGGCGATCTGGCTCCTGAAGACCTAGAATTTGGCTACCTCAGCTTGCCCCCAGAATGTATGAATATCATCAAGGAGGCAAGACGACCCACAACCAGAGCATGGTATGCGGCTAAATGGAAACGGTTTGTCATCTATTGTACCAACAATGACATTAACCCACTGGATGCATCTATTCAAAACAATATCTGTTATTTGTTGCATTTATACAGATGTAATCTAGCGTACAGTTCCATTCGTATACATTTATCCGCCATAGCAGCCTATCTTCAGAACAGGCAGCACCTCTCCTTATTCAGAGTGCCTGCCATTAAAGCTTTTCTGGAAGGTCTTAAAAGAGTAATCCCTCCCAGACACCCACCGTCACCAGTCTAGAACCTGAATGTGGTCCTCACCAGATTGATGGGACCGCCTTTTGAACCTCTACACTCTTGTGAGATTCAATTTCTGACATGGAAAGATGCTTTCCTAGTGGCCATTACCTCGTTAAGGAGAGTTAGTGAACTCCAGGCACTAACCATTCAGGAGCCATTCATCCAGGTCCACGCAAATAGGATGGTATTGCGCACCAACCCATCATTTATGCCTAAGGTGATTTCGGAGTTCCATATGAACTAAACCATAGAATTGATAGTTTTCTTTCCTAATCCGGAAAATGTTGCGGAGAGATCCCTACGCACGTTAGATGTCAAAAGGGCTCTAATGTACTATATAGACAGAACAAAGGATTACAGAAAAACAAAACAGCATTTTGTTGCCTTTTCTCCACAACACAAAGGCAACCCCATTTCCAAAGCAGGGAAAGCCCGGCGGATCGTTAAATGTATACAGATTTGCTATGCTAAGGCTAAACGCACACTAACCATTCCACCACGAGCACACTCCACACGTAAGTTAGGAGCGTCCATGGCTTTCCTGGGGAATATTCCTTTGAAGACATATGTAAGGCAGCCACTTGGTCCACTACACATACATTTACGAAACACTACTGCGTAGATGTGCATTCTAAACAGCAGGCAGCTGTAGGACAGGGTGTTCTCAGAACTCTTTTTCAGACTGCTGCAGCTGGCACGGGCAGCCGCCGCTAACAGGAGGGACTGCTATGTAATCTATGCACGGATATGAATTTAGCAGCCCACATGCCTCGAACCGATTATGCTACTTACCAGTATGCATCTGTTCTTGGCATGTAGGGCTGCCGACATTCATATCGCCCACCCTCCTCCCCGGCGCCTGTAGCAGCTGTAGCATTCAGAATTACTATCTAGCATGGACATCACTCACTGTATTACACTCCATCTGGGCATTAGCTTGCCTCATCTTCACTAACGGCCCCACCAGACCGCTGGGAATGCCTGGTCTCACCCTGGAGATACCCATTAAGGGACCATCTCTCAGGGAAGCCAGGAAGGGTTTCGCAGCGGTCGAAGCGCCTTGGGACCCTGCGGGTAAGTAGTGCGCTATATAAATGCCTATACATACATACATACATACATACATCTCTGCCACAATGGCGAAAAACAATCTAAGGATGGAGAGGATGCCCATGCGCACTGTAGTCCAGGGGAGGAGCCACCTATCTCGTGATACTTCGAAGACTCTTCCAGGACAACAATGTGCAATCATCCGGACCCAACACTAGGCGGCGATCTATGCACAGAAATGAATGTCAGCAGCCCTACATGCCAAGAACAGATGCATACTGGTAAGTAGCATATTCGATTTCTACAACCCAGGCCACTTTATTATGTACCTTTATCTAGTATCTGTCTATAAGAGGGCACTTCAAAACCATGTGTATTAAGGTGCCCTCTTCGCTCCTACATTTTGTGCAAGTTGGCTTGATGATCCTTCCATTTTATAGAGACGTGCTTGTGTAAACAAAATCTCGTGGAAATAATTAAACTGAATGAGGCTTAGCCTTGATGATATCACTAGATCCCTGCCGCCATCTTCACCTCCACCCAATCTTCCTCTTCCATCACAACTACGGCCCTTTTCCACCCACCTCTAAGCGTTTGCATTGGGCCTGTCAGGTTCACTATTAGGGTCCTGTACTTGTAGGAAATAGCCTTCTTTACTTGCCATTCCAGTACAATCATCATATTCTGCATAAAGCAAGTACTCCATGTGCTGTTTTCAATTACACACAATGAGAACATTGCCCTCCACCACCACAGGTTAGTCAGTTTAGATTCTAACGGGTTAAAATCTGGGACCTTGCATAGGTGTTAGGATCCTTTCACCATTGCATGTCTGTCTTTTGTTTTTTCTTGAGCGCAAATTCCTTCTGTAGCCTATTGAAGGACTTGATTTGGGCTTTCTCTCACTAGAGTCAGCTATTTTTATAACCCAGTGGCTTTCCAATTAGAAAAGCCATGCAGTTGGGGCACCTTCGGAAATCATGTTCCATACCAAAGAGCCGTTTCCTTTGTAAGTTGCCTGTGGCATTTGCTGTCTCTAAGCGCACAATGTCTGCATTCTAGTGTGTTCCGGGTGACCTTGGTGATGATCCCTGGACACTTTATAGCTATATAAGCATCGGTATTCAAGCAGAAGTCACTTCCAACTTTACGGTAAACTACTACCTATCTGCGTAGAACCAGTCCTTTATGGGCAGCAACTACTTTGCCTGGTAGCACAATCCAATGTCTGCCAGGCCTTGCCCACCATTGATTAGAGACTGAATGCATTTGTGAAAGGCTTCCTAAAATGGCTTCTCAGCCCATATGTAGTTGGTTTTAGTGGCTTGCAGTAAAGGGAAAGAATTCCTCTGGAAAGCATATGGGTAATTTTGAAGGAGATATAGCCATTGGGGTAAGGAATTCATTTTACATATGGCACTGCGACCCATCGTCGAGATTGATTTTGCCCCAGACTTCAAGCTGGGTGTGAAGCATTGGGGTGAAATTCAGTTCCCAGCACTGGTCAGGATCAGACATAACGTATAGTCCAAAATATTTAAAACTGGCAACACTCCTCGGTGGCTGTGTCCCTCAACACAACACACAATTTTTTGGAAAGAGGGTCCAAGGGCAAGTTTAATGACCCAAAACTAGATACATGCCCCCACTACTATCACCAACAACAAGTATCTAGTGGTCAAAGAAAAAGAAACAAACTCAACTCACAATTTATCCTCGAACAGAACCCAATATTTTTTATATTTATAAGAAATGTGTGAAACCCCAGTGCTCAATTGTGCAAAATTCAATACATGTGGGCAATAAAACCTTCAAGGGCAGATGAAGTTTACCCATCAGTTGCCGATCTGTACCGCCCTTTTTACATCATCTGGGAACTTCTTACCCAGGAGTAAATATGTCCACAGTCTAAAGGCGTAATAGTGGCCGTGACAACCCAGTTATCAGTTGGATTAACACATGGGTGGTGCAGATATAAAATTAGTGTGAATTAGGCAGCTGAAAAAGCAGTGCAAATAATGTGAGTAATGATATGATAAAATTGGGTAGAGTTGGGTAGAGGTCTGATTTTTAATGTTTTCTCTCAACTCCTCCAAGTTTAAAATTAAGTGAAAAAAGGAAACAAACAACAGATTTAACAAAATATCTGTTCAGTAATGGAGGTCAACATGTTTCTGCATAAAAGGCTTTTGTGCTGCATGCTTTCGTCAGGACCTAGGTTGCTACTGCTATGTAGTGAAATAGTAACAAGAAAAATGAAACTTATATCACCTCAAATTACAGGCTAAATAATCCACCACAATCCTGTTGTAGCTTGATGTCCGAGGTAGAGAAGTGAGGAGAAAATAAAGCACAGTAGAAACATATCACAATACATTGCAATGTGACAGATATGCCATTTACAAATTAGTCAAATGGTCATTACCACTAGTCTTAGTCAACACTCACCAAATCATTGTGAGGATAGCGCTTCACCTCACCTGGCTGTAGCTCAGGTATACAGGAGCACCGCTCTAAGTAAAAAACAACATGAAGACATTTAATAATTTGGTTAGTTTGCATTTAGAAATTACCCAAACAATGCCCATAACTGAGCTTGATATATTTTTAAAAAAACAGGGTTTGATGAAACACAATATAGCCAGATTCTTTTGAAAACAAATCTGTTCCAAGGAGATTCCACGAAGCGAGTCTCAAAACTTCACTCAAGCCAATCGTAAGACTCCTCACTATTAGAAACCACTTAGTGCCTCTTTACTCATAAAAACGCTGCCCGGTATACAGAGCTGATCCGGAGGCAGTTGTTTGTACTCCGCACTGTATAGGTAAAGTGCCCAAAACGCGCATTTCTTTAAAATTACCATGTCAGCGCTCTAGCTGTAACCAGCGCATAACATGTCAAAAACCCGGTACAAAGCACGTATATCAAACGGCTGGGCATCAAAGCTACATAGAATGCCAGTAAATACTGGGGGTCACGTAACTAACAAAGAGCAGCTGCAGCTCATACCTGTCCGTCGGTGTCTCCCAGCGTCCCTCTGCGCTGACTGGGGAGGCACCGAACGGCTTGTGAGCGGCGTATTTGTGTAACACTTCCGGACACGTGAACCAATCATGTGGTAGAAGGGAGTTGTAGTCCGAATGAGGTGAAAATAGTGGCTCACTCACATTTTAAGAAGCAACCTTTGATTCTGTCATGAATGCGGGCATTTAGTCATACACTTTCATCATTGTTGTATTATTAAGCACCAATAAAACTCGATAGTTCTGCACGTGATCTGACTCATTGCGATCTTTTTTCACGTGTCTAAAGGTGCATATGAGATGTAGTTCACATCGAAAAGTGTGAAAGGGAGTTGGCGTCCGAATGAGGTAAAAAGTAATGACGCGCTCACATTTTTAAGAAACAACCTTTAATTCTGTCATGAATGCGGGCATTTAAGTCATACATTTTCATAATTGTTGTATTAGTATGCACCGATAGATCTCAATAATTCTACACGTGATCTGACTCATTGCGATCTTTATCACGTGTCAAGAGGTGCATGGGAGATGTAGTCCACACTGAAAGGTGTGATCTGAGAGGTAAAGGTATCAATACCAGTATCGGTATCTCTTAAATGATAAATGTTAAAAAAGTAAAAAAGGACCGATTGAACTAGTAGACGCAGATTGTCAAAATACAATTAATTTTATGTAGAAAAGACAACCCCAAAGTATGTGAAACCACATACGAAACCAGTAAGGCGAGAGTATGTCTACACAGGACTGTTTATTTGAAAGTCATAAACTTAGTCGTCCTTGTCTAGTATTCCTGAGAATAAAGAATCGATCTGATAAAAGGTTGGAGAAGTACCACCAGACTAGTATTAGGTAAGAGCGACACATTCATTACCAAAAAACTAGGAAATACATCCATTACAGACATCGGCTATTATATGTCATGACCCCTCTCAAACTTTGTCAGAGTGCTCTGTTCATAACGCTCTTCGAAAGAAACACCTACCAACCCCTTCTATGTATCGCTTCGAGTGTGGAAGCGATACATAGACAACATTTTTGTTGTCTGGCGAGGCACAGTAGAGAATCTGATTGAGTTCCACCAGTGGCTAAACTCACACAACATCTATCTCAACTTTACGGTGGAATATAGTAGGACACATCTGGCCTTTTTCGACCTTACAATTCGAGCCACGACAGAAGAACTGGGTTCTGAGTTGTACAGGAAGCCCATGGCCCGCAATGCACTACTGAGTTATGAAAGCTGCCACCCGCGGGCCCTCAGGAACAATTTACCGTTTGACAGTTCCTGAGGGTCCAGAGAAATTGCTCCAGTAGAGAGAGGCTTTTGAGGTACACTCTGCTAAACTGGCAAAACAACTTCGGGAAAAGAAGTATCCTGAGAAAATCATACGTCAATCCAATAAGCGAGCATCTAATAACAACCGCAATGCCCTTCTTGAATTGACAGTACCGAAAGAGAAAAACAGAGGGGATCACATTTGTAAACACATTCCATTCCAAGTCAAACCAGGTTCAGAAAATTGTAAAAATACATTGGTCAATTCTACAAACAGGGGATGATAACATACCCATGCCACTTTTTGCATTCAAGAGAGGAACAAATATAAAGGACCAACTTGTACATACAAGACCTAAAAACAAAACACCGAGACAAGTTGGTACCTTGTGGGGCCTCCCACCGGTAGAAGGCCACCATCCTTGTGGCATGTGTTCTGCCTGTCCTCAAACCTGTAAATCAACAATGGTAGACATTGGCACGAATAGACCGTGGCAACAGCTGAAATTTACGAATTGCAATAGTGAGAACATGCCCATGCCGTAAACGATAAGTTGGCATGACCACGAGAAAAATAAAAATTCAAATTTCCGAACATAAGAGCACTGTACGATGCCGCAAACAAGCGACACGCTTGACATCACACTTTTTGGAGGTCGGCCATGGTCCTGATTATTTTATGTGGACAGTCCTTGAACAGCCCACTATTCCTGAGTTGTGTTCTGATGTCAGTAAATTCCTATTTAAACTCGAACAGAAGTGGGTTTATAATTTAAACAGCGATAAAGATGGTTTGAATGAACCTGTACCTTGGATGGTGTTATAGTCTTGATGACCGACTTTCAAAAAATATCTGTACATTACCATTTCTTTCGAAGAGTGTTATGAACAGATCACTCTGACAAAGTTCGAGAGGGGTCATGACATATAATAGCCGATGTCTGTAATGGATGTATTTCCTAGTTTTTTGGTAATGAATGTGTCGCTCTTACCTAATACTAGTCTGGTGGTACTTCGCCAACCTTTTATGAGATCAGTTCTTTATTCTCAGGAATACTAGACAAGGACGACTAAGTTTATGACTTTCAAATAAACAGTCCTGTGTAGACATACTCTTGGCTATACTGGTTTCGTATGAAGTTTCACATACTTTGGGGTTGTCTTTTCTACATAAAATTAATTGTATTTTGACAATCTGCGTCTATTAGTTCAATTGGTCCTTTTTAACTTTTTAACATTTATCATTTGAGAGATACCAATACTGATACCTTTACCTCTCAGATCACACTTTTCGGTGTGGACTACATCTCCCATGCACCTCTTGACACTTGATAAAGATTGCAATGAGTCAGATCACGTGTAGAAATATTGAGATCTATTGGTGCATACTAATACAACAATTATGAAAATGTTTGACTTAATGCCCGCATTCATGACAGAATTAAAGGTTGTTTCTTAATAATGTGCGTGCGCCATTACTTTTTACCTCATTTGGACTACAACTCCCTTTCACACTTTTCGATGGGAACTACATCTCCCATGCACCTTTAGACACATGAAAAAAGATCGCAATGAGTCAAATCACGTGCAGAACTATCGAGTTTTCTTGGTGCTTAATAATACAACAATGATGAAAATGTATGACTAAATGCCCGCATTCATGACAGAATCAAAGGTTGTTTCTTAAAATGTGAGCACGCCACTATTTTCACCTCATTCGGACTACAACTCCCTTCTACCACATGATTGGTTCATGTGTCCGCCGGAAGTTTTACACAAATACGCCGCTCACAAGCCGTTCGGTGCCTCCCCAGTCAGCGCAGAGGGACGCTGGGAGACACCGACGGACATGTATGAGCTGCAGCTGCTCTTTGTTAGTTACGTGGCCCCCAGTATTTACTGGCATTCTATGTAGCTTTGATGCCCAGTCGTTTGATATAGTGCTTTGTACGGGGTTTTTGACATGTTGCGCTGGTTACAGCTGGAGCGCTGACATGGTAATTTTATGGTTTAAATCTTTTATTATTTTCATCAGAACAGAAAAAGCAAAGAGACCACATTCGTCAATCGGTACATCAATTCTGAGCCACATACAGGGAGCCCCCATCATTCGTAATGCAATAGAAATACGAGCAGTGTCCACAGGATAGGGTCCCCGCAGTGGGAAGCACGGGTCTCGGATTCCGCCCCCTCCCTCCTTTGTCCCCTCCTTGTCCAGTTAAGCAAAGCCAGAAAAGGGAAAAAGAAAAAACCAAGTATAAGAAGATAGTCCTCTGCCCCGGGTATAGGAATGTGTGTTAAACCCTGGGTGTGGTCTTCCGCTTCCACGGCTGAGCTTTGGTCTTCAATTGGGGTATCTGCTAGGCGCAGTAAGCGCATGTATCGGGAGCAACTTAACTCTCTGAATTCGCCTGTAAGCAGGGTCAGGAACGGTCGCCAAAGAGCAGCGAACTCTTCGCCCCGTCCCGCCTTTGCCAGTGATAACTTTTCCATCACTAATATCATCCACAGTCTATGTAACCAGCCAGAGTGTGGGGGCGATTGAGTGGACCTCCAGTGTGCTACAATGTTCTGTACGGCTGCCCCCAGTGCTATTGCTATGAGTCGTCCTCTTCTGGACTTCAAGGGGTACATTAGCACGTTAGGGAGCCCGAGTAAAACATATCCCGGGAATCTGGGAAGTTGAGTATCTAAGTGGGAGTCCATCTCGTCCAGAATGGAATTCCAATATGGTTGCAGGCGATCACAACTCCATAACAAGTGTTCTAAGGTGCCCTTTTCTCCACAGCCCCTCCAGCAACGGTCACTAATTCGGGGATCCTATTGGTGTAAGCATTTCGGTGTATGGTACCAGTAGGTGGCCACCTTAGTCAGTGTCTGTTTGAGGCCTGTGTGATAAGCCGAGTGCCTGGCCCTGTGCTATATGCCCCCCCATTCCTTGTCTGTAAGTTGCCTTCCCAGGTCTCTCTCCCACCGAACCCTCCCTGCGTTGTACATGTATTTGTTGGTGAGGAGGAGTTGTTGGTATAGGTCTGAGATCAGTTTCTTGTCTGAGGAACGAGTCAGGAGCCATTTCTCATATGCGGTGAGAAAGCGTTGTGCGCCGGGTCTGATCGATGGTTGTAAGGCCCAGTGCTGCACCTGTAGGTAGGGCAGACGACCCGTTTCCGGAATGCCATAATCCTCCTTCATTTTCTGAAAGGGTAGAATCCCGTTTAAATCGAACAGGTGCCCTAGCTCTCTACAGGGTGTGCGTCTCCAATCCGTGAATGCCTTGGGGTCCAGGCCTGGAGTAAAATCGGGGTTATCAAAGAGCGGGGTCATCGGGGAGGGGAACGAAGTCAGATCATGCCGGACCGCCACCTTTGTCCCACACCTCCAAGACTGTGCTTGTGATTTGGGACGCATAGAGGTTGGGGGGCCTTTGTCTCTTTTGCAGGAATGGAATGCCCTGAAGAGGTCTGGCCGCCACCTCTTGGTCTTGAAAGAGACAATTTTTGCCTGACTCTAGTTGGTGCCATTCTACCAGGGTGCGGAGCTGTGTCGTTTGAAAATACAAAGTAAGACCGGGAATCCCTACCCCGCCGTGCTCCGGGGGAGGTACTGCGATCGCGTGTTTGAAGCGTGGACGGCGGCCGTTCCATACAAAACGTGTCAGATCAACCTGTGCCCATTGAAGCCAGACCAGTGGGGGTCGTAGCGGGAGAGTCTGGAACAGATACAGGAATTGTGGCAACAAGGTCATTTTGACGGCAGCAATCCGACCCAGCCAGGAGAGCGAATGCCGCTTCCATCTCCTGAGTTCGTCGGTAAGGCGGGAGCGGAGCCTGGTGTAGTTCGCGTCTGCGGTAGCTTGCAGGGTCGGGCCCAGTAGGACTCCCAGGTATGGGATCGTGGAATCTGACCATTTCAGGTCAAACTCTGCTTTGGCGTCGGCGAGTACCTCTGCAGATAGGGATATGTTCAAGGCCTCTGACTTCTCTATGTTAACTTTAAAACGGGATGCTGCCCGAACATATGGAGCTCCATAAAAAGTGCCCTAAGGGATTGCATCGGTTCAGTCAGAGAAAGCAGGATGTCGTCTGCATATAGGCTAATTTTGTGTACGTCCCCACCGAATTTGATCCCTTTGATGAGGTCATGTTGCCTGATCAACCGCGCCAGCGGCTCCATATAAAGCGCAAATGGGATTGGAGAAAGAGGACACCCTTGTCTAGTGCCGCAGTCGATCGGAAATCGCAGGGAGGTGTGGCCGTTGAAACGGACCGTAGCGTTAGGCTGGCTAGAGCAGTTTAATATGCGGTACAGAGTCTCCCCGAAACCGAATCGTTGCAGCACAAGTTCTAAATAGGGCCAGTGTACCCTATCGAAGGTCTTTTCTGCATCTATGGTGAGTAGCATGCAGTCTGGCCGCGCCTGAGACCCTGCCTCTATGAGGTGAAGGACTCTTTTGGTGTTGTCACTGGTTTGCCTCTGGGGAATGAAGCCCGCCTGGTCAGGTTCCACCAGCTGCTGCATGTACGCTGCCAACCTATTCGCAAGAATACCCGTGTAGAGCTTGAGATCAATATTCAGAAGGGAGATCGGTCTATAAGAGCTACATCGGGTATGATCACGGCCTGGTTTGGTTATAACTGATATCTCCGCTTCCAACAGGTCTGCAGGGATTGTCCCTGTTTGGCCAAAGGTGTTGAAGAGGTCCCGTAAAATCGGGGCCACCTGATGGCAGAGGGTCCTGTAGAAGGTCGCTGAGTAACCGTCAGGGCCAGGTGACTTCCCTAATTTGAGGCGGGATATCGCTGATATCACCTCTTCCAACCCGATAGGCCGATCCAAGACTTCCGCCTGTGCCCCGTTCAGCGATTGGAGAGGCGCACTGTCCAGGTACCCCTGTTTTGCCAACATATCGGGTGTGTCTGCTGCATATAGGTTGGCATAGAAGTCACCGAATGTCGCGGCAATGGCCGCATCATCCGCCACCTGCTCATCCCGACAGGACCTAACAGCGCGGATGCCCTGCCTTTGGCGCTGCTCGCGTAGCTTGCTCGCCAAGAGTTTCCCGCATCTGTCCCCTCCAGTGTAGTAGGCGTGCAGAAGACGTATGGCGGCGTATTCTGTCACATCCTGGTCTAGGGCCACCCGCAGTTTCCTCTCCGTGCAGATTTGGCGCCAAGCTCGCGCCGCCCCCGTGCGCTGATGCATCTGCTCCAACTCCTTGACCCATTGGGCTATTTCAGCCCTTTTCTGAGCACGTTCCTTGTGACATGGTAATTTTAAAGAAATGCACGTTTTGGGCACTTTATGTATACAGGACCGAGTACAAACAACTGCCTCGTGATCAGCTCTGTATACTGGGCAGCGTTTTTACGAGTAAAGAGGCACTAAGTGGTTTCTAATAGAGAGGAGTCTTACGATTGGCTTGAGTGAAGTTTTGAGACTCGCTTCGTGGAATCTCCTTGGAACAGATTTGTTTTCAAAAGAATCTGGCTATATTGTGTTTCATCAAACCCTGTTTTTAAAAAAATATATCGAGCTCAGTTATGGGCATTGTTTGGGTAATTTCTAAATGCGAACTCAAATTATTGAATGTCTTCATGTTGTTTTTTAATTAGAGCGGTGCTCCTCTATACCTGAGCTACAGTCAGGTGGGGTGAAGCGCTATCCTCACAAAGATTTGGTGAGTGTTGACTAAGACTAGTGGTAATGACCATTTGACTAATTTGTAAATGGCATATCTGTCACATTGCAATGTATTGTTATATGTTTCTAATGTGCTTTATTTTCTCCTCACTTCTCTACCTCGGACATCACGCTACAACAGGATTGTGGTGGATTATTTAGCCTGTAATTTCAGGTGATTTAAGTTTAATTTTTCTTGTTACTATTTCACTACATAGCAGTAGCAACAACCTAGGTCCTGACGAAAGCATAGGCACATAAGCCTTTTATGCAGAAACATGTTGACCTCCATTACTGAACAGATATTTTGTTAAATCTGTTGTTTGTTTCCTTTTTTCACTTAACTTTTAAACTTGGAGGAGCTGAGAGAAAACATTAAAAATCAGACCTCTACCCAGCTCTATCCAATTTTATCATATCACTACTCACATTATTTGCACTGCTTTTTCAGCTGCCTAATTCACACTAATTTTATATCTGCACCACCCATGTGTTAATCCAACTGATAACTGGGTTGTCACGGCCACTATTACGCCTTTAGACTGTGGACATATTTACTCCTGGGTAAGGAGTTCCCAGATGATGTAAAAAGGGCGGTACAGATCGGCAACTGATGGGTAAACTTCAACTGCCCTTGAAGGTTTTATTGCCCACGTGTATTGAATTTTGCACAATTGAGCACTGGGGTTTCATACATTTTTTATAAATCTAAAAAATATTGGGTTCTGTACGAGGATAAATTGTGAGTTGAGTTTGTTTCTTTTTCTTTGACCACTAGATACTTGTTGTTGTTGATGTGTCCCTCAACACCCTTAATGCCTGGTGGGACATTGATTTGGAATGCTACTGACTTTTCTCAGTTTACTGTAAGTCCAGAATCTTCCCCATAAACCTTTAGTATCTGTATCAGTCAGAGGATAGCGTATTCTGAACATAGAGCACAGCATCTCCCTCATAGAAAGCAATTTGTTCTTCATGATCTTGCTGTACATGCATTTCCCATATTTGGGCGTCCGGGATTTCACAGCCAATGCAACCATGAAGGCAGAGAGGGGTCATCCCTGTCTCGTACCTCGTATTGGTAAAAGGGAAGCCAACACACCATTCACCCCACTGTAGCCCATAGAAGTCTGTAAAGGTGTTTACCACATGCAAGGAATCTAGAGTCAACCTCAATTCCCTCGTGGACTCCTTGTAGGAAGGACCTTCTCAAAATCAATCAAAAGTACTGCTTAAGGTTCCTTTGACCATTGTGCCAGGCCCAATGCTAACTGCAGGCGATATAAAAAGTCTTGCACCCCGACCAGGCATGAAGCCTTTCTGCCCTCAGTGTACCAATGTTTGAATCACCCTCACCAGGCGGTTAGCCAGCACCATAGGTAGAATTTTAGATTCCACATTGATCAATGAAATCGGCCTGTATGAGGCACAGTCCGTCATTGGTTTACCATGCTTATGAGTTACCCCTACATTTTCTCCCTTGAGATCATATCGTTGCTCCCATACATGAGATTATGGCTGCTGTCTCTCCTGAAGGCATTGTACATTATCATGTCACAATGCAATGCTATGCTGCTTGAAAGGAGAATCCACTCCGCTATCAGCACACTTCTTGATAATTCTCAGGATTGCGACCCGAATGCTACAAGCAGCAGAGGAATAGGCCCATGACACCCCACTAGGCAGAAGCAGGCGATAATAGCCATGCAGTTAATTTTTTTAAAGCTTTATTTTATTTCCAGTTTTGCAATAAAGACTGACGTTTAAAGATACGATGCAGTGGAATGACTCGACATTTGTGAAAGCTCGATAAAACAAATCAATAAAACAGTAAAATGCATCAAATGCTGACAAAGAATAATGTGATACAGAAAACACTGACAAAGAATAATGTGATACATAACATATGGACAAAGAATAAGGTGACGAGACCTCGGACAATATACACATCCAAGGACAAATTCAAAATACAATGCACATAATTTGTAAACAATTTCCCAGCAACTCAATACCGGCATCCGCAGAGGTCTAGCCCACACCCTCAGGGGTAATGCCGGCTTGTGGCTGAGAGTCCTGCATTGTCTGGCGCCTGGAGATGTGGTCCCTGTATGGGCCTCAAATGTTAGTTGGCCTGGATGAGCTGGGGAGTAGAGTACTAAATTCTTCTCAATTCACGTTGCAGAACGCAAGGCTATTCAACCGGGAGCGAAGCTTGGGGCCGCGCTTACTGCCCCATAATAGCGCAATCTCTTGTTTGGCCAGAAAGAAACCAAGTGCGGCTTGTTTGTGAACCCTCCCGGGGAAATTTACCACATATCCTAAAAGTGCAATCTCGGGGGTAGGAAGGAGCTGCATGGACAATATGTCTCTCAATGTGGAGTGGACATCCAACCAATACTGGGGGATTTTAGGACAGGTCCAGGTAAGTGCGCAAAGTCAGCAAAGGGTGCCAAACATTTCTGACAGTGGTGTGGCCTGGACTTGTCGATTCTGTGAGCTTGGGCGGGAGTGAAATACATCCGGTGAAGGCATTTAAACTGGAGTCATTTATGTTGACTGTTCAAGGAAACGTCAGTTGTGGCCCTACATCAATGCTCCCACTGGTCGTCTAGGATCGGCCCCCCAAGTCCGCCTCCCAAGCAGCCCGAATCCTGGAGTCATCTAAGGGTTTAAGTGATCCACACTGCCTATAAAGTTTAGATATCAGATGTGCACCATCCGGGTTGTGGATCAATGAAGTGAGGGGAGGGGCTTCAACCGGGGCCACGGGAAAGGATGGAAACTACACTCTCAGAGCAGAGCGCACTCGAGTCAGGATAAATGTGCCATAAAGGAACGTTCACTAAATCGAGCCTCTTCCGTCAGTGAAAATACATGCCAGTCAGGGAACAAGTCCCCGAGCATGTGTATATGGAATTTCTTCAAAGTGCGCTTGACCAAGGTTACCCCGGTGATCGGAAGAAGGGAAGAATTATGCAAGGGTAAGGCAGGGGAATATAAAAAGTCTAGCCCCAAAATCTAGCGTAGTCTGATCCATGCCCAGCACGTGGTGGAGACCGTCCGGATATCACGGGGGTCACGAGGGAAGCCAGAGGGAAGGAGTGTAAGAAGCTGTCGCAGGAGTACCAGATCCACCTCTGGCTTTAAATACGGAATGCGTGCATCCGGGTGGAACCAAGCGTGTGCGTAACAACACTGCACGACTAAATTATAAAAATAAAAATCAGGGACACCAAGCCCACCCCTGTCCGGTGGCGAAGTCACGATCTTCCAGCTGACACGGGGTGTCTTATCCCCCCAAACCAGGCGTAATAGGATCGAGCGGAGCTGCGTAAAAAAGGCCTTGGTGAGGGGAACAGGAATATTATTAAAATAATGCAAAAAGCGGGGCAGGACTACCATTTTAATAATGGCGACTCTACCTGCCATGGACAAGGGCAGTCGGAGCCACCTCGCGACCTGCGAGTCGCGAGGTGCAATGATCCAATAGCGCTGCCATAATTAAGACGAATCATCGAGGCGGTGTCAAGGTGCATGTGGACCCCGAGATACTTAACTGAATCATCACACCACTCTAACGGGAACTCGCACTGCCAGGGTGTGGTGCTAGCGGTAAGTGGGAAAATAACTGACTTGTGCCAGTTAATATGAAGCCCGGAAAATTCACCGAATCGAGTGATTTCCCGAATTAAGGGGGACAGATTGTCTTGGGGCATGCGGACATATAGCACCGTATCATCTACATACATTGAGAGCAACAGAGAACCCGTACGGAATTGCAGGCCATGTTGCAGGTGTTTTTCCTGGAATTGTCGAGCTAAAGGATCAATGGCCAAAATGAAAAGAAGAGGGGATAAAGGACAGCCCTGTCTAGTGCCGCGTGACAAAGGGAAAGGATCGGATAGCGTGCCGTTGAGGCGCAGCCGGGCCGTGGGCTTAGTGTATAATCGGGCAACTGTGGCGATGAAATACTCCGGAATGCCCATATGACGCATGATTGAAAGGAAAAAGGGCCATTCGAGAGAGTCGAATGCCTTTTCAGCGTCGAGTAAAATCGGGGCAGCTGGGGTGGAGGGCTCAATTCGGTTCAACACTGTAAACAACGTCCGAAGATTAAGGGAGGTGGACTTATGAGGAACAAAGCCCGACTGTACCGGGGAGATAATAAATTCCATCAATAATGATAATCTAATGGCTATGACTTTGGCCAGGATTTTATAATCTAAATTCAACAGAGATAGCGGTCTGTAAGAGCCGCAGAGCATAGGATCTTTCCCGGGTTTGGGCAATAGGATAATCGCCGCTTCTCGGAATGTCGGGGGGAGGATACCCACTTCAAGAGCCTCGGCATAAACTTCCACTAAGCGTGGCACTAATACGTCCTTATATGCTTTATAAAAGTCGGCAGAGAAGCCGTCGCGACCAGGAGCAGAGGATGTGTGCAAGGCATCAATAGCCTCAACAATACTATCAGGGTGATGGGAGTCAAAAGAAAGTCCTGCATGTGACGTTCCAAATAAACCTAAGCCACCTCAGATAAATAGGACTCTTCATTGCTGGGATCCCCGGATAAACAAGAGGTGTCCTCAACAAATGAATCATAAAGGTTGGTTCAGTGCGGTCACCGTAAGTGACATGGCTTCCATTATGGTGCCTGGCGCACCCCTCCTCCCGTAAAATACTGATTCCTACCCATATAGCAAGGAGTCTGACTAATTAAGACATGTTCATTGTTTAGGTGATCGCGGCTGCGGCACTTCAAACCCGAATTCTTTTACGAAGGTATGTGTTCCGATGAACCGAGTGTTCACCCCTTCCCCCCCTTTTTTAAATAACACGCAGAGCTGGTACTAAATGTTATTAATAATCTACAGATACCACGCTTCAATACAGGAGAGAATAATCATCCCACGAAGGTCACGAGTAAGACACCTCAGTCTCTTTCCTTAAGGTGAGCGAGTCCCGCCGTGCTTCTCCATTTTTGGATCAGTCATGCACACACCCATCACTAAAACAGGCACCTTTTATCTAATTTTAGGTTGTCCCCTCTTTTGTCCTGATGAAGACCCGAAACGGTTGCTAATAAACCGGCACCATACCGCTGGGTCGAAACGTCGACGCTAATCCACCAATTGGTCCTCACTGCATCTCAACAGAAAAATATGAATAACTATACTGATTGAGGAAATTGAAGTTATTGCTGGACCTTTGTTTCTAATTGCATTTCTACGAAACTGTATCACTATAACAGTCACCATTAGTCACAGATCACGTTTATTGACTGCAGCACTTATTTATTGTCATTACATTTTCAATTTGTATGGACAACCGATCTTTTAATGTTGAAAAAAGAGAAAAAAAGCTTTGCAAAGTGATTGAATAATTACAACTTAGCTTACAGAAAAGAACGTTTGGTGTGTGCATTGTTCTTTAAAGTATTTCCATGTTTTTTAAGAAAAAGTATATATGAAAAAATACTGAGCCAAGTAGCTATTGAGCAAAGAGATTGAGTATAATCCGACAGAACCACTATTTGCATACCATGGCTACCTCTTTGGCTCTCGTCGCCATGCCTGGCTACGTGATGCCCTTTTTCCCGAAAATATTAGAGAGCGTCTGGTTGATCTTCTGTTTAATACTCATGCAGACTCCGCCATTCAGCGTCTTCTTGCAGGCCTCCGTACTCCTCCTCCTCCTCCGTAGGCTGGTTTCTTGATCCTCTGAGACTTGGTGGGAGGTGTTATCCCACTTGCTCCTGGACTCTGGTGTTTGGAGTGACCGTTACACTTTCTGTGAGGGTTGCTGTGCCCTCGGGGTCCCTTGGATGGCCCGCTTCTTTAGTTGGCTGCTGGTTCAGCCCCCCCCTTTTTTGGCAAGAGTATACTTTTTGGGCTGCCTACTAAGCCTTCTGTGGTTTCTGCCGCAGGTTTATAGTTTGTTCTCTGATGCGGGATTTCATCCCTAAGGTGGTTCCCATAATTTTCTTGGGACATGTCATACCCTATGTGGGGTACTTGTAGCTATTGCATAGCCCTGTCTTTCACTGGGAGGGTGTGGACTCTCCTTTGCGGGCTCTTGCCTTTCCCGATGTCGCTGTATTCCGCTGATGCAGTTTCTTTATCATTACCTGGGCGTAGCTGGCGCTGCTTAAGTTCTGTCTTCTAGGTATCTGAAGTATAGATTGATTGGCTTTGTATGCCATCTTCGGCGTTGTGCTGCGGTCTTTCACCCTCCTGTCCGCCGTTTTGGCCTGGTCCTCTGTCTGATGTTCCAGAGGGGGTGATTTCCTGTGTTGATGGCTGGGTCCGTCCTACTTGTTCTGTGAGAAGTTGGCCTGATATGCAGTGCTCACTATTCTAGTGATCACTATGCATCAGTCCAAACGACCCTTATGGTGATTGGTTGTAAGTCAACCTTAGACCAGCTATCCTAGTAGCGTGGATACGAGCAGTCTTCGGGCTAAACTCTAGAGGGCGTGTTAAGCCAGCTGTTATACCATCACATACCTCTTGAACACCAAGTGAAAGGACACCACACAAGTGTTATGAAAATAAACAGTGTATTTATTAGAATCACAACAGCCCTGTACCCTTTATGAGGACAGGGTACTAAGCACACAACGAAACTCTTAAGAAAATACTTCAAGTGCACAATCAATACAAGTGCCCGAGGGCACGGAAAGTTTAGTGGTCTCGGGCGGACCCGTTAAGGCAAGTCGGAAGCGGTAGGGACTCGGGACCCTTAAATAAGGATGCTATGCGGGCACCGAAATGCCGAAGTTATCTAGCCCAAGGGCTGCGGCTGCACAAGTCTTTACAGACGTCGGGAGTCCTCGCTGACGAGCCAGGAGCCGGAAGGAAGGAGTTGCTGGCCGGCGACCAGTGGATGATAGTTCGTAGAGATACAAGCCTGGATCAGAGATGGATGACACCTGAAAGCAGAGGGGACCAAGTTCGTACTACTAGCCAGTAGTCTGAGGGTACCAGGAGGGCACCGGATGATCGTCACCTCGACTAGGTGAGTGGGCGACGCTAGGCTCTGCAGTCTCACGGACCAGGAGGCGTTGTCGGCGACCAGGATGGAGGTGCGAGCTGTCCCACGGTTGATGCTGTCGGCGTCGCTGGGCCCAGGATTGGGGCAACAAGCCTTGGCAAATTCAGGGCCACTTGGTGGACCTAAATGGCGTCTTGAGTGGACCAGGAGGGTCCGGGGTGCTCCTCTCTCAGAAGGGAGCAAGGGCCAGTCTGGAGCAACCAGACCAGCAGCGTTGGTTGTCGGGTGTCGTCAAGAAGGCCACAAGCCAGCAGCTAATAACCAGACAACGTGTAGAGCGGCAAAAGCAGAAGGTCCCCACGCAGATCGTGGAGATGCTGGGAGGCTGCACTTCGGTGCTGGAGCTGCTCAGGGTCGGGGCTTCTCGGACCCCAAAGCACTCACCAGAGGATCCCTCGGCGGTCGTGCTGGTTAAGAAATCGTGCAGGTTTTGATGATGGCCGGTCCCTCAAGGTCTCGTCGCACCCACGGATCTCAGCTGAGCTGACGATGTGGGTAGAGGTCAGAGGTGCCAGGGAAGCCGGTTCTCGTCGAGCTGGGCAGTCGGATTCCTGAGGAAGGACTTGCAGCAAACCGCAGAGTTCTTAGATGGTGCCTGTGGATGCAGGGTGACTACTCCTTAGCCACAAGGGAGAAATCTTGAGAAGAGTCTTGAATGTCCTTTCGTAGAAAGTAGTTCTTGATTCAAAGATGATCTCTTTTGGAAAGGTCCCCGCTCCTGCCTTTATCCTAAAGAAAGGGGTGGGTACGTGACCAGGTCCTGCCCTAGGGGTGGGACCAGGAAGGGGGGTGGTTACACCCCTCTCCCATGTCGGACTTTCCCCAGGCCAGGGGCTGGAGTGCCCCTGGAACTGGTTCTAGCCGGCAGATGCGTAGTGAGCACCCGGGTGCCACTCCGCAGTCACCTTCCTGTAAAGCCCTGCCTACCCAGGATACACAAAACCCTGGCTGGGATGGTGCGAGCACCGCCCCGGACAGGAAACCCTTTGTCCAAGCTCTCCTCGCTGGAAGGACTCCCAGCAGCAGGAGGTCAGACTTGTGTCTGTGGTGGCAGCATCCATTTTGTGGAGCCGAGGCTTCAGTTAACTTTAACCGGGGTTCACAGTTACGTACATGTCGTGTCCCTCTAGAAGTGTGGAATGCTAACCCCGTCGCCAGAATTGGTGAGGGGTCAGTATCCCGATTCGTATGACACCTTACTCGACATGTCTTGATAACGCGATACCGAAATTAGCGATATGGGATGCGTTATCATGGAACAGCCATTGGGTCTTGGGTCCGCAAGCTGCAACCGGGCTCGGCTCGTGCCAGAGCCCAATTCACACGATTCCACGCACTCTGCCTTCAGGATTGTCAAGGCCTGCCATAGGAGTGACTGATAGGAACTCAGGTGTCCATTTTAGGGTTAGATATAGGTATACTATATCTAAAGCAAAGGGCGAGTACACCACCTTGCCCCAGCTTTCGTGCAGCCAGTTGTGTCAGATTTAGATGGCCATCCAGGGGTGGCATAATACATGCTTCAGCCCCTGGTAGGCCCTGGGTACACCGATGCCCTGAGTGACAGGGTCTGACAAGGTGGCCCAGTTCCAATTGGGTAATGCACCTAAGGTACACATATCAATTTAGTGAGAGAACAGCTAGGCTGTGGGTCTGATTGGCAGGCCCACAGCCAGAGAAAGTTGTAAACCAGTGAAACAAAAGCAAAAAATCTGGGTGATCATAGGATTGCAGACCCTACTCTCCTACATGTTCCTCCTCTTATCTTCCAGACAGAAACCAACCCATGAAAAAAGTGGGACCAGCTGGAACGGTCCCATTCTTGGGGACGTTTGAGACTTCCCTGGCCGTTGCCCTTGTTTGGGGCTCGATGTGGTCTGGCACTCGGCTTGGACGCTTGTCTGCGGTCAGCTGCACCGCTTGCTCTGCTGTTCTTCGACCAGGTTCCTTGACGTGGGTCCTTGTGCTCCTACCTTTGTTTTCGCTGGGGCTTTCTAAGACTACGCCTTTATTCCCACGTCTGACTTGATGCCTGAGGCGGCATTCCTGCCTTGCCCGTTCTCTTCAGGCTGTCAAGTTCAACTATCCCTTTCACTGCGTGTGTGTTCCAGTGGAGGGCTTTGCCTCCGTTCTGCCTCTTCTCCTTGGAGTTTTGGGGTGATTCTTCTTCTGTATCCCTCTGCCGTTGTCTATTCCTCTGGACTTCTGGTAGGGGTACCTGGTGCCTTGACAGGGCAAGGGGTGTAATGTCCTTCCTTGTCTTGCTTTCCTTACTTGGTGGGCCGCCCCTCTCCTCTCCTCTCCTCTCCTTTCGGGCTCTGTGTTCTTCTAAGCTGGTGAGGTCCTCTTCTGCCTGGAAGAGAACTGGAGTTTTCCCTGTCCCTATGACTCATTCCCTGTGGGGCCCTGTGTTCTTCCAGGCTGAGGGGGTTCTCTCGCAGACCCTCCTCCCTTTTGGGTATGGCTAGGGTATCTATTCTACGTTAAGGAATCTGCAGCTAGTAGTCTCTATCAGATGTAGGAGGTACTTAC
This sequence comes from Lissotriton vulgaris, assembly GCF_964263255.1. NCBI lineage: Eukaryota > Metazoa > Chordata > Amphibia > Caudata > Salamandridae > Lissotriton > Lissotriton vulgaris. Next base: position 18,268,427 of record NC_141686.1, on the reverse strand, counting down.
CTTCGGTAACGATGTATCGATGTAGACGATTCTAGCTGCAGATTCCTTCACGACCCACCCTTTCTCCCCATTTCTGCGAGGACCCTTCTCGGGTTTTTGCACTCCCCTGCCTCAGGGCGGCTGTCCTCTGCGAGTGCCCTTTTATTACTCTCTCCCTAGGGGGATGCTCGCCTTGTTGTTGCTCCATTTCTTCCTTCTGGTGATTAGGTGATGACTTCCTGGGTTCTTTTGCGCTACTGCACCTTGGTCTCCAATGAGGGGTTCGCTCGTGCTCTGCTTCCTTGTGTGGTTTGCACTTCTGACTCTTAAAGTCTTTGGGGGTGAGGTCCCTTGGCTGGGTCTTGACCCTCAGTTCTTTTAGGAGATCCTTACTGCTGGTGTTGCCTGGGGGCAAATTTTCGTTGCTCTTCCGTTCTGGCCCTGGAACCCTTCTTTGTTCTGGGCGGTGGTTACAGACTTCTTCGTCTGTTGCACATTCTTTCATATGCTTCCTACCCCCGTGGGAAGCTGTTGCATTTGTCTACAGGCTGGCTTTCAGTAGCTGCTCTCGGTTCTTCAATTCTGTGACTTGGTGTCTTAGTACCTGGCACTATTCTGGGTGGTGCTGTTCCTCACCATTGTTTCTTTCCCTTTTGTTTAGCTGGGTTTTCGCACACTATCCCAGTATCCTCACAGTTTTGTTTGTGATGGCTCCGCTTTGTGGTGCGGAAAAGTTCTCCGAAGAAAACTGACGTAGGCGCGCCGGGGTGGGACTTATGTATTCTCGCTGACGTCATGGACGCGGACGACGTCAGAGCGGAGTCACGTGGTAACGCCCCCCCCCCCCCCCCCCCCCCCCCTCGGCGCGCAGGGATGCTGTAAAACACACACGGTGATGGATGGAATGTTGCACATTCGCAAAACATTCACCCCCAGTCACAGATCTGGGTTTAATCCATTGTTATTTTGCTCACCACGCCACCCCAGGTCAGACATGGCCATATGCAAATCAGTCTTGCTCCTGTGCCTCATGGGAACAGTCCAGCCTGAATTGCCAAGCCATGTCTTCCCTGGACCGGAATCAAGCATCCTATGACCGGTTTCTGGCTATCAGCGGTCATCAGCCCGGGTAGCTTGACTCCAGTGGTGTAGTGAGCACGGGACCCATGTCTGGGCATACCCTTCCCACATAGGGCGAACAGCAAAGCACACAAGGTGATGGAAGGAATGTTGCACTTTGGCAAGACATTCACCCTCAGTCACAGATCTGGGTTTAGTCCATCGTTATTTTGCTCACCACATCACCCCAGTTCAGACATGGCCATATGCAAATCAGTTTGACCCTGTGCCTCATGGGAACAGTCCAGCCCGAACTGCAAAGCCATGTCTTCCCTGGACCGGAATCAAGATCCTAGGACAGTTTCTGGCTATCAGCCGTCATCAGCAGGGATTCTGTGGCAGAAAGGTTTTCCGGATCCATTCTCACTCCTGGGGATAATTCTACGTCAATGAATCTGTGGCTAGAATCGTCTCTACCAGATACATCAATACCGAAGGTAAGTAAATCGTACAACAAGAAGTACACACATTACTCGGAGTAGATGGATATATCCACTTGAAAGCACCCATATGATACAATGCAGAGATTCAAATAGGGCAGGAGGAAGTGCATTGTTAACATGGATAGATAGAGGGATAAATTGTATCGAAGTCTTGGCAGAAGAGGAAGCAATTCAATCCTTTCAACCACTAAGGCAAGTAGACAACCTTCCACTGTCTCAGTATTGGCTGCAAATGCAATTGACCCATTGACTTTGGCACTCACTTAGAACTAATCAATTACCATTTTGAAAATCCACAATCATACACTACATATATATGGCAGGAATTTAAGGGTGTAGCTATAACTGATGCCCTCTTTACATTGCAGATGGTCCTAGCTTAACAACAATGGCATGGAATTGACTAGGATTCCAATTTTAGGATAGAGACTGGAATTGCCTGATGAAAAGTCATGACAAATCTTAAGGGAAGCGTCCTTGGATTTCAGTATATTCAAACTACTACATAAATGGGACTGCACATCTCATAAGCTGTATGGAGCAAACTTGATCCGCGGGACGGTGGCGAGTGAGAGGTCGGCGGAGCATAGCTGGCGGTTGGGGATGTAGAAGGAGAGCCGTCTGTTGTGGTAGGCTGGGCCGGTCTTGTGGAGTACTTTGTCTGCATGGATGAGGAGCTTGAAGGATATCCTCTTGTTGACTGGGAGCCAGTGCAGGTTTCTCAAGTGGGGGGTTTTGTGGCCGTGTCTTGGTACGTCGAGGATCAATCATGTCGAGGCGTTTTTGATGCGTTGTAGCTGTTTGATGAGCTTGGTCGGGGCTCCCGCGTAGAGGACATTTCCGTAGTCTCGCATGCTGCTGATGAGGGCCTGGGTGACTGTCTTTCTTGTATCTGACGGGATCCATCTGTAGATCTTGTGGAGCATGCGGAGGGTGTTTAAGCAGGAGGAGGAGACAGCGTTGACTTGCTTGGTCATTGAGAGCGTTGAGTCGTGGATGATTCCCAGGTTGCATGCGTGGTTGGTGGGTGTCGGGTCTGCCCCCAGTGCTGTCTGCTACCAGGAGTCGTCCCAGGCTGAAGGGTTGGAGCCGAGGATGAGGACCTCCGTCTTGTGCGAGTTCCGCTTCAGACGGCTGATATTCATCCAGTCGGCGACGGCCTTCATTCCTTCGTGGAGGTTTGCTTTGGCGGTGATGGGGTCCTTGGTGAGGGAGAGGATCAGTTAAGTGTCGTCAGCGTAGGAGATTATGTTGAGGTCGTGCTGTCGGGCGAAGTGTGCGAGCGGGGCCATGTAAATGTTGAACAGTGTTGGGCTGAGGGAGGATCTCTGGGGTTCGGCGCAGATGATCTTGGAGGCTTTGGAACGGAATGGGGGGGAGTCGGACGCTCTGGGTTCTGCCGGAGAGGAAGGGGGTGGTCCATTCCAGAGACTTGTCTCGGATCCCTGTGGAAAATTAGCAATATTAATGTACATAAGCGGCGTTCATTTGCATTCTCCCATTCCCCTACCTGTAGGCACCACGAATACCGTGAAACGTTGACCGCATCATTCCGCCAGTAAAAGCCCGTGCCCATATGTACATGACAGCCATTTTAGGCACCATGGCCTCTTTGCCTGCTCATTGAAATCCCCGGCTTCTCTCCTGCACGCATTGAGCACCCCCACTCTCACATGTATAGACCATAAAACCCTCTCCCTCTGCGCGACCCTGCCCTGAAAAGTAACCCTCCTGCTTGACCCACGCACCCCCCCCCATTTCCTCTTGAAGAAGCATCCTTCGCCTCAGCTGACATAACCCCCCCCCCCCCCAGCTGTACCTGACTGCCCCCGCTCTCTCATGTACGGGTCATAAGACCTCTCTCTCTGTGCGACTCTGTCCCTGGGAATCACACCCCGCGCCTGACTATCACCTCCCTTCTTCTCATGAATACCCCTCCCTTGATGACCCCTCCGCTGAGCCCGATTGTCTGCACGGACCACTGGTCATCTCCTTCGCCTGAGGATACAGTTTGTTGCCCACCATTGTATGCGCTCGCCCCTCTTCAAAAGAGCTACTATTGATCATGACCTCCCCACCCCTCTGAGAATCGGTCAAGCGCACACATTCAAAGGAATCAGCGGAACACTCAGCTGAGTGATAGCCCCCTCCCATTGTATGGGGTGAGGACCTCTACTGTAGCCACGTGTTGGATTGCGCCAGAGCGGGGAGGGGTCGGGGATGTCTTTTCCTTGCTTCACAATGTCATTATTGTAATAAGGAATGTTTGTGATGTATAAAAGGCGATGTCTCAGAGAACTTGTTAGAGCACCTCCCGAAAGACACTGTGTTTCGTGTCCGAAATGACAGGCTCTCCTCATGAGAAATAAAACTCTGTTCTTATGATCCTGCTTCCAGCGCCCGTCTCTTTATTTGGTAACTATTCAGGATGGGAACTAAGAGGCGTCTTGCGCCAGCAGCCTGGGCATCGGTCGTAATTTGGGCTGACTTTCCACATCCCTGCAGCGTGGAGGTGTGTGCGTATAGTGCACTGGAAGACTGTGTCAAAGGCGGCGGCGAAGTCTAGGAGGATGAGTGCTGCAGTCTCACCGTTGTCCAGCAGGGTCCTGATGTCGTCGGTGGCGGTGATGAGGGCAGTCTTTTTTTTTTTTTTTTTTTTTTTTAATTTTTATTGACATTTTACAACAGTTCCCCCCCCCCACCCCGCGCCGTAACAAATTTTTCATTTCTCATTACTTATTTACAGATGATACATATTGCAGTAATAACATTTCTTACAGAATACGATATAAAATAACAGAATCAGCAAAGAAATCCTAATTTAAGACTACCAACTAAGACTTTAAGTATTTAAAGTAAGAGGGAAAGAAGAAAAAAACTTGACATTCGCTTCTTCAGGGCCTACTACCTTGTGTCACCCCCTTATGCATTTAACATCCTGTCTTTCCAATCGGATATCGGCTTCCACAGCTGTAGCCCCAGTGCCCTCCCTTTTTTCCCCTTTCTAGCATAAATAGCCCTCTCAAGGTTGTGCATATACAATAGCTTAGCCAACCACTGCTGGAAGGAGGGAGCCAGTTTATCTTTCCATACAGACGCTATGCAAAGACGTAGTACGGCCATTGCCACAAATATGAAACCACCTGCACTATGTTGTTCTATATTGGGTGCCTCGAGGCCTAACATTATTACATCAGGTGTCAATTTCACTTTGAAAGCCAATGATTTATCACAGAACATTTCAATACTGTTTATGAGTGATGAGAGGATTGGGCACCCTGCGAACATGTGGATTATGTCTGCCTCTGAACTATCGCATCGCGGGCACCTCACCCCCTGTATTCCTCCCCACTGAGCGATCCTAGCTGGGGTATAGTAAAGTCTAAACAAAGTTTTGTAATGTTGTGCTTTTAGTGATGCCAGACATAGTACCTCATGCCCCAAGGTTAGTGATTTTGTAAATGTCCCTTCAGAAATTCCTAGTGCCTCCATCCATTTGGTCTCATACTTCCCTAAGTCGTCCCCTCTATGATCTATTAATGCTGCATACAGCCGTTTAATTGTACATGGCCGCTCTGCTTCCATCATCTGTAGTATTGAGTTCTCCTTAAATCCCGCCTGACCGCCACGTTTATTACCTAAAAAACTTCTTATCTGTAAGTACTTGAAAAAAGACCTATTACTAACCCCGAATTCCTGTTGGAGCTCTGCAAATTGCCGTACCCCTAATTCCCCCATCAAGTCTCCCATGTTTCTAATTCCTTGTCTAACCCATTCTTTAAAGATTACATCCGAGAAAATATCCGAGGGTAGTGTTGTGTCCCCTACTAGTCTCGTATATCCATGGAGTCTACCCAGACCAAAACTCTTCTTAAATGCCTTCCAGATCTTATTGGCGGCTTCCAGTGTCTTAAACCTAGTTCGCTTGAAGTAGCTTGGCTCCGTATATCTCAGAAAAGCATTATTAGCTTCATCTCCCAAAATTAAGCCATACACTTCTAAAGACCCTGTATGTAAATCCTCCTCTCCTTCGATCCCTCCCAATAAACAGGTCATTTGTTGCAGAGCCGCTGCCCAATAATACATCCTGAGGTCTGGTAGAGACCATCCTCCCTTATCATAAGGTAGTGACATATATTTCAGTGCCCTCCTTGTCTTCCCTTGTGCCCATACGAAGCGATTTACCATATTCTCTAAGTTCTTAAACCATATCAAATTAAAAAACAGCGGAATTGTTCTAAACAAGTATAGCACTTTGGGGAGCAGGTTCATTTTCACATAGTTAACCCTCCCAACAATTGTCATATGCAGATTGTGTATCCTATCCAGGTCTTTTTTCGTTTTTATGAGAATAGGAGTGATATTGATTTACACCAACTTTCCTAAATCTGCTGTGATAATAATACCCAAGTATTTACCTTCATTAACCACCCGTGTATCTGTGCAATCTGTGTGTGCATTTTTAATAATTTGTGTCTTATTTTTGTTCAATGCATAACCCGCTATTCGCCCAAACAGCTCTGCCTCTGATTCTATTTCCCTTATCGCATCCATTGGGTTGGGTGTTATAACCGCTATGTCGTCTGCATATGCAAGAACCTTTATATCTCCCCTCTTAGAAAGTAGTGGTTCAATTCTTGCATTTTGTTCTAATTTGTATATTAGAGGGTCTATATACATTGCAAACAATACAGGTGAACAAGGGCACCCCTGTCTTGTGCCCCTGGTAATATTAAAGGGTTTCGTGCGACCTGTATTTATCCTGACACTTGCTGTTGGATTTGAGTAGAGTGATTGTATTACTTTGATAAATGTTTCGCCCACTCCCCCTCTTCTCAAAACAACCCATAAATACTCCCATGCTACCCTATCGAATGCTTTCTCAGCGTCGAGTAACAAAGTGGCCATTGGTTTCCCATCCCCTTCCTGAATATCAAACAGTGTTATCATTTTCCTAACATGTGTTGTGGTATCTCTGTGAGGTATGAACCCGTGTTGGTTGTCACTCACCAGTTGAGTAATTACCCTGGCGAGTCTAGCTGCCTGTATCTTTGAGAATATTTTGGTATCTGCATTGATTAATGTGATGGGTCGGTATGATCCAGGTTCTGTCGGATCCTTCCCTTTTTTTAGTAGAATTACAATGTCAGCTCCCGCCCAGCTGCCCGGGATTGCCTGCCCTTGCTGAATTCCTTTAAAAGTTCTCGCTAATTCTTTGAATATTGAGGGTAAGAATATTTTATAAAATTCTCCTGGAATCAGATCGGGTCCAGCTGCTTTCCCATTTGGTAAGCCCAGTATTGCATCGTTTATCTCCTCATCGCTTATGTCATTATCCAGATATTCTCTATCCTCTTCACTAAGTACTTTACCCGGGATGTTCTCTAGATACTGCTCTATTTCACTCCTATCCCGAACTAACTCCTCCTTATATAACCTGCTATAATATGCCCTAAATACCTCAGCGATTCCCTTATCATCAGTGATTATCTGACCTGTTTCGTCTTTAATTTCCTTGATTTCACTTTTAGCTACTCTTTGTCTTGTTCGTGCAGCTAGCGTGCGTCCTATTCTTTCACTGAATTCATAGCTCCTCTCTCTCTGCGTGTCATACAATCTAGCGGCCTTAATCGCCACTTCTTCCAGAGCTGCTGCCCTAGCTGCTGTTACTTCTAGAAGTCGTTCAGTGAGTCCCCGCTGTTCTATGGTAGCTAACACAAGACGTGCTTCTGCCAGAATCAAAGCGTTATACAACCGATCCCTTTCTATTTTTTCCCTCCTCTGTTTAGCAATGGAATAACTAAGCGTCTCCCCTCTAATACAGGCCTTGAATGTATCCCAAGCATTCCCAACGTTGGTGCTCCCTCTATTAATATCCCAGAATTGTTTAATCCATGCGTGCATATGTGTGACATAATCATCGTCTTTCAACAAACCCCTTTCGAACGTCCATGATCCCACCACCTTCTTAAAACCTACGCCATCAATTGTTAATTTTAGAGGGTTATGATCTGACAATATGCGTGGTAATCTCTCAATTGTTGCATTGTTTAACAGTTCCCGGGTTATAAAAAAATAATCTAACCTAACGCATTTGTGGTGAGGTGCTGAATAAAATGTATATCCAGGATCTGACTGTTTCTTGACGCCCCATACATCATACACTCCATTATTTCTTACTAGACTCTGTATTGCCCTGCAAACTCTTTTCTTTCTTCCCTTATATTGCCCTGTTGTATCTATATCTAGCCCCTTGGCCCCGTCAATATTAAAGTCTCCTGCCAGGATCACCCGTGGCGCCCAAGAAGGCAACTCAGTATCCAAAAAGTGGAACAGCTCTGGGTCATCCTCGGTTGATCCATAAACAGAGCCTATGGTAACCCACTCCTCCCCTATAAAACACTCAATCAGGGCACATCTCCCCCACTCATCCTCGAACCTCTTTCTTGTTTTAATGTCTGTATGTTTAGTTAGTACAGCCACTCCTCTAATTCTCGCCCCTTGTTTTGAATGTGCTAGTACCCTAAATCCCAGTTGTTCCAGTAAGAATACCCTATTCCCTTCTACGTGCGTCTCTTGTAAGCATATAAAATCAGCCCCGGTGTTCTTTAACAACAGTGCCAGACGCTGTCTTTTTAATCTGTCATTCAGCCCGCACACGTTCATAGTAATAATTTTAATACTCCCGCTCATGGAGGGTTATGTAAGCTTTCCTTACGACCTCGTAGTCCCATTGTATTTTCTTTACAAATGTTATAGTCGATATGCTCTTTTGTTTGTTTCGGCTCTTCCCACTTTTTTTGTTTTTTTGTTATGTGTTTACTTCTTCTACTCCTTCTACCTGTGCTACACCAACTTGCAGTGCTACTTGAGCTTGCTGTGCTAATTGTATCATCTGAGTTACATACTTTTTCTTTTTCTTTTTTCATCGCTATCTCCCCCTTATTGGCGCTCCCCTTCCCCCTCCCCTCCCCCCTCCCCTGCCCACAGGCAACTAGGTCAATCCTGACCTATGTATGACTGGTTCCCGATCCCCTTGAGTGGAGCCGCCCCTCCCCTCTCTTCCTATAGTAATAAATGTGATTGTAAAAAGAAAAGAAAAGGAGAAAGAAAAGAAGGAAAAAAAAAGAAAAAGGAAAGAGAGAAGGAGGAACAGAGCTAACCCCCTCTGCGCTCCACCTATTCACCTGTAAGAATTCATTGCTTAGTCCAAAACAATGTCCCAGATACAACCGATTCTTGCTGAGTCTTGCTGAGTCTATACAAAAAAAAAATACAGAATAATCTAACCCTTCACCTCTTGGATTCTAAACCTATTCAGTACGATACAGTTCTACTCAGGCCTAGTACAAGCCATGTAAATCCATATCATCTAGGGTCGTCAGCCCTGTCCCCCCCCTTCTCTCCTCCCCCTTCCCCCTCCCCTCCCCCCCCCCTTCCCCCTCTTCGCTTTTGGATATTGGTTATCTTCTTCTTTTCTCCTTTAACTCAGACAGGAAACTCTGTGCTTTAATCTCTGAGAAAAACATTCTCGTGTGGCCCTCTGTTATTACTTTCAGCCTTGCGGGGTACAGGAGGTATGCCTCGCACCCAGCTTTCTGGAATGGATCTATCAATTGTCGCAACCTCCACCTCCTCTCCACTGTGGCATGACAAAAATCCGGGCGAGCGAAGAATGTGTTCCCTTTGAAGGCCCGGCGATCTTGTGGTCTTGCACTATCCATAATGGCTTGTCTTGCCAGGAAGTTCCCTATGTATACCAACATAGCTCTTGGTCTCTCACTCTGATTGGCACCATAGGACTTCTTAATTGTCAGTGGAAATCTGTGCGCCCGTTGTACCTCAATGTCCCAATTCCAAGTGATGAGCTCTGGAAATGCTTCTTTTAACAGTGTGACTACGTAGGCCCTGGGATTCTGCTCCTCTACCCCCTCCGGAATCCCTAGAAATCTTATATTGTTCCTCCTCTGTCTATTTTCCGCATCCTCAGCCTTCCATTGTAAATCCTCATTAAATTTCTCCTGTGCCGTCTTGAACTCTTTCCACTGCGAGACTTCATCCTCCAATTGGCCAGTTCTCTCTTCCACTTCTGTCATTCTGCCTGCCATCTCCGCATATAACTTATTTACTTTACACAATGACCCCTCGATCTTCTTGCTTGTCCGTTTTGCTCTTTTAGCTTCAGCCCTCACCTCTTCCTGCATTTGCCTAAGAGTGGCGTAAAGCATCTCCATAGTGGGGCCCTGTCCTTGACCATGGGATTGAGAACCCGTACCCGAGGGTCTATTATGCCTAGACTTAGCTCCCCCTTCCTCCTGGTACATCCTTGAGGTAGCTGAGTAGTCCCATAACAGATTGTTCGGTCTCTCAGTAAGTCTGGTACTGCATCTTCTTTGCGTTTTCCTAATATTCTGTTGCTTCCTTCTTACAACTGTCTGCTTCTCGACACTATCATCAGTGGAAGACTGAGTATACCCTGTATGACTTGTATGACCTGCCTCTGACTCAGTGTCCGTCTCAGTTCCCTGATCTGAGGTAGATACCTCCGACTCTTCTATGCTTCCATCTAAATCAGTTATTTCAGAGCTGAGTACGTCCCCCTTCTTTTTATGTACTTCCGTTGTCTTGCCAATTTCAACAGTTTCCTCATTCAGAGAGAAGAAGATGTCGTCTCCTGGGGTCCCTGGTAGCAAACTCGGTAATGTGTCTGCTGCCCCTTCTGTCAATGCTGGAGCCTTACCCCTCCCTTCAAGCCTCCTCTGCTCATGTACCTTATCTGCTTCATCTTCTTGAGGAGTGACGCTGTTGGGGGTGATGGGGGTGTCTTCTGAATCAGCTGCAGCTGTAGTTTCTGTAATTTGATTGAGCCCTGAGGTAGTGGCAGAATTGACTGACAGTGGTGCACCATTAACATGCATGTTAATAGAAACGTTTTCTCCTGGAGTGCCAGATCCTGCTCCACTGTTATTCTGGTTATTATGTTCAGTCATGTTACCCTCAGACTCCTTAGCCCCATTTAAATAACCTGTATTCTTGAGGGCAGTCTTGGTGCTGTGGTTGCTGAGGAAACCTGACTGGGAAGGGTCCAGGATTCAATCACTTCAGGGGATGTGGACGAGGGGTAGGTGAATCAGCCGTCATCCTGCCTTCAGAAAATATCCTGAGAACAGTTTGTCCACATACTCCAAGGGGCCCATTTCTTAATATAGGAGACTCACTAGTAATTGAACTACAATCTACATAAGTTGGTAATATAACCTCATTTTCAAGTGTTCTCTACAGATCACTATCTTCAAACTATTAGATTAAGATCTCTATCCTTAGAGAAAGTTATGTGTAGTTCTATAGGTCCTGATGACATGCCATTGATCCTTAGGGACAGAATAGGCATGAAACATGTCGGCGATGAATCCTATTTGATTTACCCCCACATGAATCTTGTACCAAAGAATGGCTACTTAATACAAGAGACTAAGTACATTATTTCCTGAGGTTTCCCCCTTAATGCTTTTTAACCTTGACATAGATCTTCTATTTCTTAACATCCAATCTTCTAGTTTAGTTGCTGGTGCTCACCAATACACCCAGACCTCTTCTGGCGAGTAAGATCCCTGGAAAAGTGCCCCCTCGAGAGGCCTGTTGGGCATTGTAGATCCAGCCCAACGAGGAGCAAGGCCTAATGATGTAGCATTCCATCTTCGGGTGGGTGAGAGCTTGTGCTCCTATGAGCAGACGCTCCTTGTAACTGATTGGGTTCTTGGTATTTAATATATTACCTTGAACCAAAATCTGAACCTTATACTCTATTGAGTTTATTCTACAAGATAGGAGAACAAGTACTGGACCGCAAATCCTTCTGTGTCCTCCAAAGATTAAGACAAGGTAAGGCAGGGCTTACAAACACTGTTTGAAGTGCACGTATTTGTGATCTGACATGACAGAGCTACCACCCATGCCAGTTTACACTGGTAGGTGGCTGGCAAAGGCCCTAGCTAGTCAAGATTGGAATCCTACAACTGTAAAAAAGAGCACTTAGCCCAACATATGACATGCCTAAAATAGGCACATATGTGCGTATCATATATAAGTCGAATTTGAGGAAACGTAGGACAGGTTTTTAAAAGAATAAGAACATTAAGTTGGAGAATTTTATTTTTGTCATGGAAATAATAAAAAAGAAACTGAGATAGCGGGAATTTGGATTTGAAAACATTAAGACTGCACGTTTGATATCCATACGTATATATTAAAGATTGGCAAACAGTTTGTCAACGGTTGAAATTAACATGATGGAAACTGATTATAGATATTAAGGTGGTACACTTTGTTGTATACTTATGCCTATATATTGAAGTAATCCAGTAAGCATGTTACTGGCAGGTCCCAAGAGGTTTATTGAAACGCTTTAGATAAATAATTTAAATACAAAAAATGCAATAATGTAGTAATGCAGAGTGTGTCCAAATCTGGCACATTCATTCAGCTAAAGCCTTTTAATCTTTTGATATGGAGAACAAAGTCTTGATTTATAGACTGAAGAATGTGACTGTGCTTAACAAAATAAAATGATGTTTCTCAGGGATGAATCAAGATTATTTATAGGAGCTAGGGGTGCTAGTAACAGTATTAGTGAGGATATTATGACACGTCTAACGCACAGTTGGAACATGGTTTTGATTAAAGGGTTTGTGTCTGTTCTATATGTAAATTCTAAAATGGAGGCCTTTCATTAGCTGTCTTGCTGCCTGCAGAGTTGTTTGGCAATATCCTATTTTGGCCTGGGTTAGAATTCTGCTCCGCTCGTGGAGTTTGCAAAGTTTTTCCCACTTTGTGTATCATGCGGTGTTCCGAAACTCTGCTCTGTATAGCGGAGCAGAGTTTTTTTCCTCAATTGCGCTCGCCAGCGCTAAGTTGGTGAGCTCGACCAAGGAAAATATCTCAGTGAGGGAGGTTGCAGATACCTGCTACCGCTCGCGCTGGGAAACCTTCTGTTCGCGTTAAGGAAGCTGCTGCTCAAGTAGAACATCTGCTCAAGCGGCAGAAAGAAGCAGCATCCTCTTGCCCTGGTAATTGTGCAGTTAGCGTCCAAACACCCTGTGCTAAAAATCTGTGCAGACGTGCTACCTAAAGCACTGTGTTGCTTGCAGAACTCCGCATAGGGCGGCAGAGTTTTTGGGTCATTTCTCACTTCCCATGCCTAATCCTATCTATGTATTTATTGTTGCATCCCCCCCTTATTTCACCATCAGTTTAGTCGTTTAGTCTAGCAGCGATTGACTGTGACCAGTGAGCATTTAAACATCCATATTGTTTTCACACCATTGAAGCAGTGTATGGATTTGTTTTGCTGTGGGCCCTATTGTCTTTGACAGAGATGCAGGCGATAGAAATGTTCAACCAGTTGTGGGCAGTTGTCTCACAGCATGTGAATAGAGTGCTACGTAAAGGCCAGGTTTATGCCAGACAGAGGTAATCTACAAATACCAGGGTTGTTGCTGCTGAACAAAAGGTGCCTTCACGTCCTGGGCTACAGTGAAACTCAAGTGGTCCTTTTATTTGCTGAATCGTCAACATATGCATTTTTTCAACAAAACCGCCTCTATTACTTTCAGGGCATTTAAGTGCATTTAATCTGCTATATGATCTGTCTGTTTGAATGGGAGTGTCTTTAGACTTGTAGTCATTTATTGTAATAGGTTCATTGTTCTTAGCTGGTCAGCATGGTGCTGATAATCAACTTGAGTTGAAGATTGTTGAACTGAGGTATAGATAACTTAAGCACATTTTCTAGACCTTTCAACGTAGCAGGCTTCCTTTAAGCTGTTTTTCTCTCTATACAATTTATCCTAGGGAGAATGGAAGTCTTTATGAGAATGCAGCGTTTAGAAAATCACCGAAGATGTCATTATCTTACAGCACAGTGAGAAGTGCTAGCTCCCAGGACACTGATTTAGTACACCATGTTGGCTCCCTGCAGTTACTTAAGAATGAAAATACATGCAGTAAATTAGTGATCCACTTCTTTGCAGTAGTTGGGCATAGTGCAAGCTTATTTTGGGGATAGAGGTTAGGTGCAAAGGTGGAAGAAATCACACAGCTGTGGGAGCTGCATCTATTCTTTTTTTAAATTTTATTTTAGGTTCCTACAGGACAATATTTCAATATTACACTAAATATGTATCTGACAGTTCATGTATGTACATGTATGTAGATGTGTATGTATGTGGTATTTCTAGACCGCATACCTAGCCAAAAGGAAGTGTAGGGTTGTATATGGTCAAAGGGAAGCCTAAAGTCAACAAAAAATTGGAAGCGGAGTTGCGGAAGGTTAATGCATTATGATATAGTGATTGGCGTTGGGGCTGTCCTGATGGATTTGGTGATGTTGTTCAAATCATGTGCTCATACATGGAAGAGGCCTGTTGCCTTTTTTCCTGTAGGTTTTGCCTACACAGATCTTGCGCTGTACTTGTGAAATCTATAGCATTCAATATAAATCTTAATAGGGGCTTACATCCCACCCTATTGATTGCTTGCGTTTCATTGGTTCCTGTACTTGCCACTTAAACATTTTCCTCTGTTTCTGTTGGCTGTAGCATGCTCTTTTCTGTTCTTCCTTGTGTGTTTGCTCTTATTAGTTGCCCAAGGACCATGTTCTGTTTCCATTCACTTTGCTGGAACTCTTTTTTTTTTAAGCGTGTTAGCACCTCTGCTGGGAAGCCAACGCTCTAGCTCGCAAAGCGCAGACACCAGTGCCGCCGGAGGATGGTGCTTAGGTTTAACCTTCAGATGCTGTCATTGCTGCCCTATTGTCACAATTTGCAAATTTAACGGCTCCTTCAAATAATAAAGATTTTGAACTCTAGTCAGGCAGACAATTTGATGCTAGCAACGTTGTGTTAAACAAGTACCTTTCGACTCTCGTTCTTTACGCCGACCTTGTAGGAGAGTAGGGTCTGCAATCCTATGATCACCCAGATTTTTTGCTTTTGTTTCACTGGTTTACGACTTTCTCTGGCTGTGGGCCTGCTAATCAGACCCACAGCCTGGCTGTTCTCTTTCTAAATTACGATATGTACCCTAGGTGCATTCACCAATTGGTACTGGGCCACCTTATCAGACCCTGTAACTCAGGGCATAGGTGTACCCAGGGCCGCCAGGGGCTGCAGCATGTATTATGCCACCCCTGGCTGGCCTCCTAAATTTGACACAACTGGCTGCATGACAGCTGGGGCGAAGTCGTGTAATCACACTTTGCTTTAGATATAGTAGCCCTATATCTAACCATACAATGGACACTCGAGTTCCTATCAGTCACTCCTATGGCAGGCCTTGACAATCCTGAAGGCAGAGTGCATGGGCTCGTGTGAACTAGGCTCTGGCCCGAGCCGAGCCCGGTTGCAGCTTGCGGAGTCAAGACCCAATGGCTGTTCCATGATAACGCGTACCACATCGGTAACTTCGGTGTCGCGTTATCAAGACATGTCGAGTAAGGTGTCATACGAATCGGGATGCTGCCCTCTCACCAACTCTGGCGACAAGGTTAGCATTCCGCCCTTCTAGAGGGACACGACATCTACGTAACTGTGAACCCCGGTTAAAGTTAACTAAAGCCTCAGCTCCACAAAATGGATGCTGCCACCACAAACACGAGTCTGACCTCCTGCTGCTGGGAGTCCTTCCAGCGAGGAGAGCTTGGACAAAGGGTTTCCTGTCGAGGGCGGTGTTCGCACCGTCCCAGACAGGGTTTGTGTATTCTGGGTAGGTAGGGCTTTTGCGAGAAGGTGACTGCGGAGTGGCACCCCGGTGCTCACTACGCATCTGCCGGTCAGAACCAGTTCCAGGGGCACCAACCCTGGCCTGGGGAAAGTCCGGCAGGGGAGAGGGGTGTAACTACCTCCCTTCCTGGTCCCACCCTTAGGGCAGGACCTAGTCATGTACCCACCCCTTTCTTTAGAATAAAGGCCGGAGCGGGGACCCTTCCAAATCAGATCATCTTTGAATCAAGAACTACTTTCTACGAAAGGACACTCAAGACTCTTCTCAAGATTTCTCCCTTGTGACTAAGGAGTAGTCACCCTGCATCAGCGGGCACCATCTAAGAACTCTGCGGGTTGCTGTAAGTCCTTCCTCAAGGAATCCGACGGCCCAGCTCGACGAGAACCGGCTTCCCTGGCACCTCTGACCTCTACCCACGTCATCCGCTCAGCTGTGATCTGTGGGTGCGACGAGACCTCGAGGGACCGGCCATCATCAGAACCTGCACGCTCTTAACCAGCACGACCATTGAAGCGATTCCCTGGTGAGTGCTCTGGGGTCCGAGAAGCCCCGACCCTGAGCCGCTCCAGCACCGAAGTGCAGTCTCCCAGCATCTCCACGATCTGCGTGGGGCCTTTCTGCTCGCTGCTCAGCACGTTGTCTGGTCACTAGCCGCTGGCTTGTGCCCTTCTGTGACGACATCCGACAATCAACACTGCTGGTCTGGTTGCTCCAGACTGGCCCTTGCTTCCATCTTTGCGAGAAGCACCCCGGACCCTCCTGGTCCACTCAAGACGCCAATTTAGGCCCACCACGTGGTCCTGAGATCTGCCAAGGCTTGTTGCCCCATCCTGGGCCCAGCGACGCCGACAGCATCATCCTTCGTGGGACAGCTCGCACCTCCACCGTGGTCGCCGACAACGCCTCCTGGTCCGTGAGACTGCAGAGCCTAGCGTCGCCCACTCACCTGGTCGAGGTGACGGCCAACCGGTGCCATCTTGGTACCCTCTGACTACTGGCTAGTAGTACGAACTTGGTCCCCTCTGCTTTCAGGTATCAACAATCTCTGATCCAGGCTTGGATCTCTACGAACTATTCATCACTGGTCGCCGGCCAGCAACTCCTTTTCTTCCGGCTCCTGGCTCGTCAGCGAAGACCCCGACGCCTGTAAGACTTGTGCAGCCGCAGCCCTCGTGGCTAGGTAACTCGGCATTTCGGTGCCTGCATAGCCTCTTTACTCTAGGGTCCCGAGTCCCTCGCTTCCGACTTGCCTTATCGGGTCCGCCCGAGACCTTAAACTTTCCGTGTCCTCGGACACTTGTTTTAATTGTGCACTTGAAGTATTTTCCTAAAGAGATTTGGTTTGTGCTTAGTACCCTGTCCTCATAAAGAGTCCAGGGCTGTTGTGAATCTTAATAAATATCCTGTTTATTTTCATAACACTTGTGTGGTGTCCTTTCACTGGGTGTTCAAGGGGTACATGTGTGGTAAACAGCTGGCTTAACGCGCCCTCTCGAGTCTTTAGCCTTAGACTGCTCGTATCCACGCTACTAGGATAGCTGGTCTATAGGTTGACTTACAACCAAACACCATAAGGGTCGTTGGAACGATACATAGCGGTCGCTAGAATAGCGAACGTTGCATATCGGGCCAACTTCTCACATTGGTGAGCAGCGGTTGGGATTTGAGCTTGCTGTTGTTTTACCACACGTATCCTAAGAATATCTTGTTGAAAGATCGCATAAGTACTGTTAGTACATATAACTAAAGCTTAGAATACTCTGAGTTCTACTGAACCAGCTGTTGCAGCTCCTCAAGGCTTAGCACACCTTGGCTGCAACTCTTAGCAAGGGAACAGTAGGTAAACACGTAGTGTAGGTAGGTGCATCACTTACACCACACTAGAAACAGTATGTCGGACAAAGGAGGAAACTCTGAGTCTCCCCTTGTGTCAGTTGACCCTCCACAGGTCATCCCTTCAAGATATACTGTGCTGAGCTTCAAGGAGTTAAGACAGGTGTGTCACTCCCGGAAGATCAAGCAGGGGTCTAACCCCACCACGTCCTTTCTGATTGGTCTCTTGGAGACTTATGATGCCAGAAAAGCTGAGACCCGTCTTAGCTCTTCTAATCCAGAAGGAGACATGCCTCCCCTCGAGGGAACCAGAGACGATCCTGACCTCATCCACCTCGCAACTGAGAACGAAGATGTGGAGGATGATGAGGATGAGGATCCCTCTGGGGATGAGGCAGATAAGGGACAGGTAGAAGTCGTTAGACTAAGCAGGTCCAACTTAAGCAAACATGATAGTGGTACTGGGGGACCCCCAGCGCTACTGTCAGGTCCGCTTAACATTGGGAATGGACGAGCCCGATCTCTGTCGAGAGACTCTGGCAGATCCCTTCAAACCAATGGCTCTCGCAACTCTTCGCAAAGAGGGATGACGTCCCCTCAGCGGAGAGTGTACGAAGCTAAGGAAAGGGCAGCTAATCTGAGGATCGAAAGGGAATAACTTGCCCTGGCCAAAGAAAGGCTTGCCTTTGCGAGAGAGCAACAGTTAAGTGGGGTAGTCCCCACTGGTGGCAGCAAGGTACCTAGCAATAGGGAAAAGAGTTTCGATACGAAACACCTTGGTAAGATAGTGCCCCCCTTTAAACAAGGGGACGACATCCACAAATGGATTACTGCTTTGGAGAGGGCCTGCACGGTGCAAGGTGTTCCCCAGAGTCAGTGGGCAGCTATCTTGTGGCTCTCCTTTGAAGGTAAAGGAAGAGACAAGCTCCTCACCACAAGGGTGGAGGATGCGAACGATTACCAAGTCTTGAAAAATACACTCGTCGAAGGGTTCGGCCTAACCACTGAGCAGTACAGGGTGCTGTTCAGGGATACCCAGAAAACGCAGTCTCAAGATTGGTCTGACTTTGTCGATTGTGCCACTAAGGCTTTTGAGGGCTGGTTGCTGGGCAGTAAGGTTACTGATTACAAAGGATTGTATAATTTGATGATGAGAGAACAAATTTTAAACAATTGTCAGAACCAGTTGTTGCATCAGCATCTTGTCGACTCGGATCTGACCTCTCCCCAAGAATTGGGAAAGAAGGCAGACAGATGGGTTCGTACGAGAGTTAAACAGAACCAGGGCCAGAATCAAGGTGGTCAGAAGAAAGCAGACCAGAAGGGTAAAGATTCTAAGGGGGAACAAAATGACCAGAAGTCTTCGACAGGTCCCCAACAACCCAAAGAGGGAGGGGGTCAGGCTCCCCAAAAGAAGAAAGAAGGCCAATCCAAAAGATGGTGCCAGTACTGTAAAAGTAAATCTCACTGGTTTAGTGAGTGCACCAAGAAAGGAGGAGGGCAGACTCCTGCCACTGCAGCCCCTAAGGCACCTGTGCCCCCTAGTACAGTCAGCAGTGGTAGTGCGCCTCCCAAGGGTTTAGTAGGGTTAACCCTGGGTTCTGAGGGGCGTGACAACTTAGTTGGCACACTCACTCAGGCTGTCCTTGTCAGTACAAGGGACGCGGACGTGTCCCCTGACATAAGTCCCAATACCTTGGGCAAATACAGACAGACGCCTTTCATAAACGGAAAGATGGCTCAGGCCTATAGGGACACTTGTGCCAGCGTCACCATGGTGACGCCTAACTTTGTGGACCCTGGACAGATCATGCCAGGTACAGAATTCCTGGTGACCAATGCAAGCAATGTCACTACCAATCACAGTATGGCAATTGTAGCTTTCTCCTGGGGAGGGGTAACTGGCCAAAAGAAGGTTGTAGTTAGTCCAGACCTCCCAGTGGATTGTTTGTTGGGCAATGATTTGGAGTCATCACAATGGTCAGAAGTGGAGCACCGGACTCACATGGAAATGTTAGGTTTGCCAGCACATGTGTTCGCTGTGACCAGGTCACAGGTCAGGAAATGCCCCACTGAACAGGTGCTGGATCCTGGAACAACGGACCAGACACCTCCCAAGAAAAAGAGCGGTAGGGTTAAGGCTGCGCCTTCCCCCTTGCCCCAGGTCGTGGATCAAGTCTCAGAGGAGGCTGACCTACAGGAATTGAGGGAAACTGAGCCTAGGGAGTTCGAACTTGATCAAGTTGAATTCTTGGGTTCAGGGGGACCCTCAAGGGAAGACCTGGGGAAGGACCAGTTAGACTGCCCTTCTCTTGAACCCCTCAGACAGCAGGCTGCTGCTGAGGCTGCTGGGAACGCCACAGGTACCCACAAGGTATACTGGGAAGATGGACTCCTGTACACTGAGTCAAGAGACCCCAAGCCTGGCATGACCAGGAGGCTGGTTGTACCCTTGTCTCAGCGTGGTTTCCTACTTACCTTGGCCCACGAGATTCCCTTAGCAGGTCACTTAGGCCAGACGAAAACGTGGGACAGGCTTGTCTCACACTTTCACTGGCCTCATATGAACGAAGATACCAAGGAGTTTTGCCGCTCCTGTGTCACTTGCCAAGCCAGTGGTAAGTCAGGTGGCACGACAAAGGCCCCCCTTATACCAATGCCTGTGGTGGGGGTGCCCTTTGAACGGGTGGGGATCGACATCGTCGGTCCCATGGAACCACCAACAGCATCAGGGCACAAGTTTATACTGGTGGTAGTGGATCATGCCACCAGGTATCCTGAAGCTATTCCCCTTAGGACCACTACAGCACCTGTTGTGGCAAGAGCCCTAGTTGGAGTATTCTCCAGAGTGGGCTTCCCTAAGGAGGTCGTCTCCGACAGAGGTGCAAACTTTATGTCAAGCTACTTAACTGCTATGTGGAAGGAATGTGGTGTCAACTACAAGTTCACTACACCCTATCATCCACAATGCAATGGGCTTGTTGAGAGATTCAACAGGACCCTTAAAGGGATGATTCATGGACTACCTGAAAAGCTTCGGCGTAGATGGGACGTCCTGATCCCCTGCCTCTTGTTCGCCTACAGAGAAGTCCCACAGAAGGGGGTTGGCTACAGCCCTTTTGAACTTTTGAACGGGCATCCTGTAAGAGGACCCCTGTGTTTGGTGAAGGAAGGATGGGAGAGACCTCTCAAAAAGCCTGCAGCCAACATAGTGGACTATGTGCTTGGCCTCCGCTCGCGGATGGCTGAATACATGGAGAAGGCATCTGAAAACCTTAAGGCCAGCCAAGAACTCCAGAAAGCTTGGCATGATCAAAAGGCTGTCTTGACTGTTTACCAGCCCGGACAGAAGGTGTGGGTGTTGGAGCCAGTGGCCCCAGCAGCACTCAAGGACAAATGGTCCGGGCCCTACACCATCCTGGAGAAAAAGGGAGAGGTCACCTACCTGGTCGACCTGGGAACTCCCCGGAGCCCCCACAGGGTGCTTCATGTCAACAGGCTCAAGGCATATGTCGACAGGAAGGACATGAGTTTGCTCATGGCCCTAGATGAGGGACAGGAAGAAGAGAGTGACCCTCTCCCCGACCTGCTCACTCAGAATCCTGACGATGGATCGGTAGATGGTGTTGTCTTTTGTGGCAGCCTCTCCGAACATCAACAGAGCGACTGTAAACAGGTTCTTCAGTCGTTCAGACATATGTTTTCTCTAACACCCAGCCAGACCGATTGGTGCACCCATGAGGTTGACACTGGTGACAGCTTGCCCGTTAAGAGTAAAATCTACCGGCAGCCTGATCACGTTAGAGACTGCATCAAGAGTGAAGTGCAGAAAATGTTGGAGCTGGGAGTCATTGAACCCTCGGATAGCCCTTGGGCTAGTCCCGTAGTTCTAGTGCCGAAACCTCACACCCAGGGTGGTAAGAGAGAGATGAGGTTTTGCGTAGACTACAGGGGTCTCAATGCAGTCACTAAGACTGACGCCCACCCAATACCGAGGGCAGACGAGCTTATCGATAGATTGGCCTCGGCCAACTACTTAAGTACGTTTGACCTGACAGCTGGGTATTGGCAAATCAGGTTAGCTGAGGACGCCAAGCCTAAAACCGCATTTTCAACCCCTGGTGGGCATTATCAGTTCGTGGTGTTGCCCTTTGGTCTGAAAAATGCACCTGCCACCTTCCAAAGGTTGGTGAATCAAGTCCTTACTGGGCTGGATGACTTCTGTGCGGCGTATCTTGACGATATTGCTGTCTTTAGCTCCACCTGGGAGGATCACCTGGTCCACCTGCGGAAAGCGTTAGAGGCTCTGCAAGCAGCAGGCCTCACTATCAAGGCCACCAAGTGCCAGATAGGGCAGACACAGGTTGTATACCTGGGCCACCTTGTAGGTGGAGGCCAGGTTCAGCCACTGGAGAGCAAGATACAGTCAATCAGGGACTGGGCTCCTCCAACCACCCAGACTCAGGTTCGAGCTTTCTTGGGCCTGACTGGATACTACCGGAAGTTTGTCAGGAACTATGGTTCCATCGTGACACCATTAAACGAACTGACAAGCAAGAAAATGCCAAAAAAGGTTCAGTGGACAGCGAGCTGTCAAAAAGCATTCGATGACCTAAAGCAGGCCATGTGCACGGCGCCTATCCTCAAGAGTCCGGACTACTCCAAACCATTCATTGTCCAAACAGATGCTTCTGAGTTGGGTGTGGGAGCTGTTCTTTCTCAACTGAATTTTGATGGTCAAGACCAGCCCATTGCTTTTATAAGCAGAAGGCTGACCCCTAGAGAGAAGAATTGGTCAGCTATTGAGAGGGAGGCCTTTGCTGTGGTTTGGGCCCTGAAGAAGCTGAGGCCATACTTGTTTGGCACTCACTTCAAGATTCAGACCGACCATAAGCCCCTCTTGTGGCTAAATCAGATGAAGGGTGAAAACCCCAAACTGCTAAGGTGGTCCATTTCCCTACAGGGGATGGACTTTACAGTGGAACATAGACCTGGTACTGATCATGGCAATGCCGATGGGCTCTCCAGATATTTCCACTTAGAACAAGAAGACTCACCTGGTCAAGGTTAGCTTATTGTTCCGACGTTTGGGGGGGGGGGTCATGTAGGAGAGTAGGGTCTGCAATCCTATGATCACCCAGATTTTTCGCTTTTGTTTCACTGGTTTACGACTTTCTCTGGCTGTGGGCCTGCTAATCAGACCCACAGCCTGGCTGTTCTCTTTCTAAATTACGATATGTACCCTAGGTGCATTCACCAATTGGTACTGGGCCACCTTATCAGACCCTGTAACTCAGGGCATAGGTGTACCCAGGGCCGCCAGGGGCTGCAGCATGTATTATGCCACCCCTGGCTGGCCTCCTAAATTTGACACAACTGGCTGCATGACAGCTGGGGCGAAGTCGTGTAATCACACTTTGCTTTAGATATAGTAGCCCTATATCTAACCATACAATGGACACTCGAGTTCCTATCAGTCACTCCTATGGCAGGCCTTGACAATCCTGAAGGCAGAGTGCATGGGCTCGTGTGAACTAGGCTCTGGCCCGAGCCGAGCCCGGTTGCAGCTTGCGGAGTCAAGACCCAATGGCTGTTCCATGATAACGCGTACCACATCGGTAACTTCGGTGTCGCGTTATCAAGACATGTCGAGTAAGGTGTCATACGAATCGGGATGCTGCCCTCTCACCAACTCTGGCGACGAGGTTAGCATTCCGCCCTTCTAGAGGGACACGACATGTACGTAACTGTGAACCCCGGTTAAAGTTAACTAAAGCCTCAGCTCCACAAAATGGATGCTGCCACCACAGACACGAGTCTGACCTCCTGCTGCTGGGAGTCCTTCCAGCGAGGAGAGCTTGGACAAAGGGTTTCCTGTCGAGGGCGGTGTTCGCACCGTCCCAGACAGGGTTTGTGTATTCTGGGTAGGTAGGGCTTTTGCGAGAAGGTGACTGCGGAGTGGCACCCCGGTGCTCACTACGCATCTGCCGGTCAGAACCAGTTCCAGGGGCACCAACCCTGGCCTGGGGAAAGTCCGGCAGGGGAGAGGGGTGTAACTACCTCCCTTCCTGGTCCCACCCTTAGGGCAGGACCTAGTCATGTACCCACCCCTTTCTTTAGAATAAAGGCCGGAGCGGGGACCCTTCCAAATCAGATCATCTTTGAATCAAGAACTACTTTCTACGAAAGGACACTCAAGACTCTTCTCAAGATTTCTCCCTTGTGACTAAGGAGTAGTCACCCTGCATCAGCGGGCACCATCTAAGAACTCTGCGGGTTGCTGTAAGTCCTTCCTCAAGGAATCCGACGGCCCAGCTCGACGAGAACCGGCTTCCCTGGCACCTCTGACCTCTACCCACATCATCCGCTCAGCTGTGATCTGTGGGTGCGACGAGACCTCGAGGGACCGGCCATCATCAGAACCTGCACGCTCTTAACCAGCACGACCATTGAAGCGATTCCCTGGTGAGTGCTCTGGGGTCCGAGAAGCCCCGACCCTGAGCCGCTCCAGCACCGAAGTGCAGTCTCCCAGCATCTCCACGATCTGCGTGGGGCCCTTCTGTTCGCTGCTCAGCACGTTGTCTGGTCACTAGCCGCTGGCTTGTGCCCTTCTGTGACGACATCCGACAATCAACACTGCTGGTCTGGTTGCTCCAGACTGGCCCTTGCTTCCATCTTTGCGAGAAGCACCCCGGACCCTCCTGGTCCACTCAAGACGCCATCTTAGGCCCACCACGTGGTCCTGAGATCTGCCAAGGCTTGTTGCCCCATCCTGGGCCCAGCGACGCCGACAGCATCATCCTTCGTGGGACAGCTCGCACCTCCACCGTGGTCGCCGACAACGCCTCCTGGTCCGTGAGACTGCAGAGCCTAGCGTCGCCCACTCACCTGGTCGAGGTGACAGCCAACCGGTGCCATCTTGGTACCCTCTGACTACTGGCTAGTAGTACGAACTTGGTCCCCTCTGCTTTCAGGTATCAACAATCTCTGATCCAGGCTTGGATCTCTACGAACTATTCATCACTGGTCGCCGGCCAGCAACTCCTTTTCTTCCGGCTCCTGGCTCGTCAGCGAAGACCCCGACGCCTGTAAGACTTGTGCAGCCGCAGCCCTCGTGGCTAGGTAACTCGGCATTTCGGTGCCTGCATAGCCTCTTTACTCTAGGGTCCCGAGTCCCTCGCTTCCGACTTGCCTTATCGGGTCCGCCCGAGACCTTAAACTTTCCGTGTCCTCGGACACTTGTTTTAATTGTGCACTTGAAGTATTTTCCTAAAGAGATTTGGTTTGTGCTTAGTACCCTGTCCTCATAAAGAGTCCAGGGCTGTTGTGAATCTTAATAAATATCCTGTTTATTTTCATAACACTTGTGTGGTGTCCTTTCACTGGGTGTTCAAGTGGTACATGTGTGGTAAACAGCTGGCTTAACGCGCCCTCTCGAGTCTTTAGCCTTAGACTGCTCGTATCCACGCTACTAGGATAGCTGGTCTATAGGTTGACTTACAACCAAACACCATAAGGGTCGTTGGAACGATACATAGCGGTCGCTAGAATAGCGAACGTTGCATATCGGGCCAACTTCTCACAGACCTGTAAAAGAAACTGCACGTGGGCAGGGTAGTGTTAAGGTCGTCTAAACTGCCTGTCATCGTCACCTTCTTTAAGAGGTATTGATCACCCGAATGTTTTGCTGCTGATTATTACCTCTTGCAGGCGTGCTGTCTGCTGTTTGTGTCTTGTGGATTGTCCTTGTTTCTTTTAGTTGTAGTTTACTCCTTTCCGATGTACAGTTAGTCATAAGAATGGACTATGAACATGACCCCAGCAGCCTGGAGACCCACCCTTTTGACCCTTTCCAGGAATCTCGTACGATTGAACATGGGGACATGATATGTAGCAGCCATATTAGAACATGCTTGTTGTCTATGAGATAGGAAATTAACTGGGCACCACTGGTAAAACAATTTTAGTTAAGATTCCCTGAGCATATTGTATATCTCTACATTGTACAATAACATTTTCAATCATAAATTCAAAGAGGAGTTGAATACCAGTCGATAGGTTCTGTTTTTTTATTGATTTCTTATTTCTGTTTCTTTTCTGTGATTTTCCACGAAGACTTGTTAAACATTCCTTCCACTTCCAGATAATGCAATCAATACAGCCTTCCAGATAGTGTAATCAATCCAGCCAACACGCGTGTTTCGTCAAAGGAAAATTGTCCAAAAGACTTCATCAGAGCTACAATACATAAGTATATACAATCAATTACCATCTACCCACTCTCTCAGTTGGGAGCTAAGCCTAACCTAAGATGAGTGAAAATGGAACAGAAACCGAGAAAATAAGATAGAAGAAAAAGCACCCAATTTATGTGCAATATAGTAAGCCAATCACCAATATGTGCCTTTAAAACCACAATAGCACAAATCTCATGCCACTTAGGGCTCCCAAATACTGAGCCACCTTCATGCAGTGCAGCGTGAATCTACAAAAAGAGTTCTTAAGTTCTGTATGTATAACTAACCTACTCACCTAAAGCAACTAATTTCTCATGACCTTCTCACTACCTTCTCACTAGTATTCACCATTTATCTGAAAAACTACATGAGTACAAAATCAAAAGCACCACTATCAGTACCAGTAAATGTAGGATACTGGCATTTCTAATATCTCTAGGTCATTGTTTATTTCCATTTACTTACCCAAGGTAATTCACTTCAATTCCCATTGATCCATATAATCCAAAACTCAATTTTTGCCACATTGGCCGAGCATCCACATCCTATTTCAATTATCAAGGCTGTCAATCCCTATTATAAATATAATTCCAACTATCAGGACAACTAGCATCTTATTCAGAGATATTTTTAAATCAGCAAAATGACTTCGTTCATAAATCTAATCATTTGTATATTGTATTACTTAAACTCCGCAGCACTAACTTCCTTGTTTTGGTCATGTGCTTTTAAAACTTCCCCAAGAGAACCATTGCATATCGCAATGCTAACAAACAACTTGAAATAACAAAACAACATCATGCCCGAATCAGGCATTCACCTCTTAATTACATTTGTATCTTTGTTTAAAAACAAACCCATTTCGGGTCGTAATGCTAAATACAACAAAAGGGGGGGGGGGGGGGGGGGGGAGAGGAGTGGATTCGGTCTCCCCAGACACAATTTATTGAACAAAAAGAGTCCACACTAGCATGGTATAGTGTGGTCCCTACAATGCAGTGTTCTTTACATACCCCTCACACACCAAAAGGGTCCTTGGTGTGATGCTTCATCATTGGGATCTTCGCATCCCTCTACCGAACGCGGCGTGCTGCTGACCAACGATTACGTGGGAGCACTGAGTTTTAAACTATGTGTGGTGTGTGGAGGTATTAGATGGTAAGTGAGTGAGTGGTGGGGTCAAAAGTGAATAAATGTGTGAATGTTAAAAAATACCTGGCATGTGAGGTCTAATACATTTTTTATGGGCCTCCGTGCTGGTATTGTTAAAAGGGGTGTGGTGGAGGTATTTTGTATTTTAATGTACAGTACCTCACGTGTGCGTCAACTTGTTTCAAAGCAGAGGCTTCTTCTTCAGGACTGGGTGCACAGATCCCCACCTTACTCTCGTCAGGGTGTCAATTGGCATAACTATTAAACCAAATATGTTTAATCAAGGTAAGAAAGAGACTAAAATGTGCCTACTTAGTTTTTCTTACTCACAAGTACCTGCAATGAGGACCTGAACAAAATTGGAAAAAAAGAACACAGGAAGAAAACACGTGGTATTTAGTTGAAAATATCCAACATGATGGCACAGTGACCTAGAAAAAAAGGGATGTTGGCACTGTGAAATCTGACGAAATTGATGTACATAGACAGCATTCATTTCCCTTCTTCTCCCACTCCTCTCCCTGTGGGCACCATGGATACTGTAAATTATTGACCGTATCACCCTGCCAGTAAGAACCCGTACCCCTATGCATATGTACAGCCATTCTAGGCACCATGGCCTTTTTACCCATTGGAATCCCCAGCTTCCCTCCTGCGCGTATCTTGCACCCCCTCTCTCATGTATAGACCATGAAACCCTTTCCCTTTGCGCGACCCTGATGTGAAAGGTAACCCTCCTGCTTGACCCAGGCCTTCCCCATTTCCCTCTCGAAGAAGCATCCTTCGCCTCAGCTGACATAGCCCCCCCCCCCCCCAGTTGTATCTGACTGCCCCTGTTCTCTCATGTACAGGTCATAAGATCTCTCTCTCTCTCTCTCTCTCTCTCTCTCTCTCTCTCTCTCTCTCTCTGCGCGACTCTGGCCCTGCACGCACCCTGACCCCCCTCCTTCTCCTCATATGAGCAAGTCATAAACCCTCTTCTTCCGCAAGGCCCTGTCCTTGAGAGTCACGGCCGCGCCTGACCAGCACCTCCTTCCCTTCCATGAATGCCCCTCTATTGACAAGCCCTCCCTCCACGCTCGATTGTCCACGCAGGCATGAATACCACTCCTTTGATGACCCCTTCCCCCGAGTCCGGCTGACCACACTTGTCCGAGGCCATCGCCTAAGCCAGGAGATACCATTTACTGCCCTTATTGTATGCCTAGCCACCCCACCCCCTGGGCCATGATCAGGCGTACACATCCTACGAAACACTCAGCTGCGTGATTGCCCTCCCCTCTTATCAGCAGGTCAAGGGTCCCCATTGTGAACGTATGTGGAGTAGGATCATCACGAGGATTATAGGGATGTCTTCCTTTTGCGTCATACTGTCCTGATTGTACCATCAAATGTTTTGCAAGGTATAAAAGCAAGAGTCTCAAGCTCACTTGTTAGAGCACCTCCCGAAAGACACTGTGTTTCGTGTCCGAAATGACTGGCTCTCCTCATGAGAAATAAACTCTGTTCTTGATTCCTGCTTCCAGCGCCCGTCTCTTTATTTGGTAACTATTCAGAATGGGAACTAAGAGGCGGTTTGCGCCAGCAGCCTGGGCATCGATAGAATTATGGTCTCACTTTCCACAATTGGCGTCCCAACGCGGGGTCCATCAGTGACATAGGGTTCGGTAAGAGAGATCCAGACGAAGAAGTGAACGTCTAAAATGATCGGAGTATACCTGCCTTGAGAGGGCCCTAGCCCGGCTGCCGATCGACAGAACTTCACCAATTCTGAACGGACCTCTCTTGAGTGACCTATTGTCCTGACTGGAATCCCACAGGAATGCTACATGGAGTAAGAGAACGATCGGGCGCTGGAGGAGGGAGTCGAAGAACTGTCCGTATGGTCCGGTCCGGGTAAGATTAAGTAGGGTGTTTTTACGCCTGATTGGTAGGGTGGCTCTATCCACCTGATTGATTGATTGTTTGTATTGAAAGTCGGTATTTGTATACTGATATTGTTGGTATTGGTTCATTTAGCTTTGAAGGCTACTTGACATATTGGTTCTCTTTTGAGAACGAGACATTCTCTGTTTGCAAACAGCGGCGAATAGGAACGTCGTCCCTCTTTGCAGATAGAGAAGGGTAGGTAATGCAGACTTTTTGTCCCCCGTTGTAATTCGTCATGCCTACTTTTCTCCCCACTGAATTGTTTGAAGTCGATTAATAATCGATTGTTGTTCTTTGAGATCTTCCCTGTCCACAAACAGAGACGAATAGGAATATTCTGTTCCCTTTGTGGATAGCGAAGGGCAGGTAATGCAGACATTTGTCCCCGTTGTAATCCGTCATGCCTGTTTTTCTCCCCATTGGTTGGTTGGTTGCCTGGACATTGTTGTCCCAGGAATTGTTTCGTTTGAGGTATTTTCTATTTGCAAACAACGTGAAATAGAAATATTCTGTCTTTGCAAGTAGAAAAGGGTAGGTTATGCCCCTTTGTGAATTCGTCAGTCCTACCCACTCCCCACTGGTTGGTTATTGTGGGGTAGCTCGCATGGTCCGCCCAGGAGACTACCCTTATGGAGGACATATGCTCTCTACTCATGGGCCATTTAGTAGAAAATAGACCGACTGGTCCGTCCAGGAGGCTACCCTAGTAAGTGGAAGTACATCGCTCGGTCTGTCCAGGATGATACCCTAATGAAGGAATATATGTTCCCCTTTTGATCGATAATCTCGTTCCACCCCGGACCATTTATTGGAGGGGACTCGTCTGGTCCGTCCAGATGTACCCCCCTAGTGAAAAGGACACATAAAAATATGAAGTGATCACCGTTCCCTACTAACAGAAAGCTTTAGCTCGAAACACGCTAAGGAAGAGAAAGAAAAATAAAAAGAAATCAGGCTAAGTCAGTAACCCCCTGATGAGCTTTTGACTTCACCAAAAATAAGAAACATTAGAAATAGTTCGTAATAAGAAATGTAAGATGGCGAAAAGATTTGATAGCAGAACATAGCCACGAGGTAGCTAGGCTTCACTGCCTGTTCCTGCTCCCAACATGTCTGCCTCATTGCCCGCCCCGCCCAAATAACGGTCACATGAAATAGAAACAACTCAATAGGTACCTACCCCCATTCCGGAAGCTCCCGAAGTGCAACAAGTCCGCGGTTACGCCCATCCGGAAGGCGAGGCCTCGAGGCACGAGGGACTCGCCTGGCCACGGTCAGGAGGAGATGATGTTGGGCAGGCGGTCCGAAGGATGACAAGGACCTCTCCATCTTTTCTCTTCTGCCGCCCTGCAGGCCGCGGGGAGAGAGGGGGCTGTCTTGCCTCGGCCACCGACCACCCCTCTCTCTCACCCTATCCGGCTTTTGTCGAAGGCCGAAGCCAAGGCGAGGACGGCGGCAAATCAAGTAGTCCCGCCACATGCCAAATTCGCCGCATGCCATCGCCTGCATAGGTACAGGCAGTCCCGCCACATTTCAAGCTCCCTGGAGAGTTGGAGGAAGTCCCGCCACATGTCAAAAAGGGAGGGGGGGGGGGCTGTCTTGCCTCAGCCGCCGACCACCCCCCCCCCCATCATCAATGGCTGGCACGGCCGATATCGAGACGACGGAGCCGAGGAACGGCGTGGGGTCGCTGGAAGGGGGAGGCGGCGCGAACGACCCTCCCCCACCTCCCTCCAGGTGGAGGCTTCCAGCGACACCCCAACACTCTTTGCTTAAAGAGGGTCAACATCAAAAAGCGGTCTTCTGCCCAGGACGGGCACTCGCTCCATATCGCCTCTCCTCGACCTTGAAGATTCTATAAGAGCCGGGGGGCCCCCGACCCCCTGCATGGGTGCCCCCGCCCCCTTCGCTGGGAACCACGACATCGGTGCTACTCCTGCCGGCACCAGACTCGGATCGGAAATGGCTAAAATGCCGTCACGGCACAGGCTTGTTCAGTTCCGGAGGAACACCAGAATGACCCGGTAGGAAAATTGTTGCCGCCCTTCCCATTCTTTGACTCGTGGTCCATATTGTTAGACTGTTAACCACATTGCACGAGACTTTCTGAACTGCCAATGGAAAGTTCTGGACCAACCATGCGAGACTAGAGACACCCTGACTGTGCTGGAACTTGCCTGACCCCACCCAAAATGGCGCCGACACAAAATGAGACGTTTTTAATGAACTTTGTTGCACCCTGATTGCGCAAGCTTTTTACCCCGAGATATATATAACGTTTGGATAATGAAAGTAGATATGAAGGATATTGAGTATGTGCTTGGACAATGAATTGACTTAGGGTGGGTACCGATTATGAGTTGGAAAATGAATTGGTGTAATTTAAGGTAATGAATGAACATTGGATAATGTATTTATGAATTTATTAAAGATGAATTACCGACATACATCATGCTTGCTCTGTAGGGGAGTTTAATACGATTTTTTTGCCCTGCCACACTTTATGCAACGAACTGCCACCAGCCTTGTTCTCCTTATGTACAGCTCCAATCTGCTCCGTGGCTAGTCCACTGGGTTGTAGGCCTGTATTTATACGTCAACACTTTTTATTAAAAGTATTTTGAAAACGAAAGCATAGTTGTAGCGGTTGCATTAATGAGTTTTGAATGTATTACTACTGTGAGCAACGAGAAAGTATGATGAAGGTTAAAGGTTAAAAAGGACCCGATATTCAGCAGCCACACTATGTGTCGCAGGCAGCCGGAAAAGTGCTTTAGAAGACCTAAAAACGACACCACAGAAATGCCACCTGACCGCCACCCTTGTACCCGATCGAAAGGGGTTACGACCAAGTAACTCACGTAGATACGCAGATCGTCAATGATTATCTGTCTGACCTGTCTGGTCCATCTGGGCTTAAACGCCGTGATGGTAGGGTAATGCACTACGTGGAGATAGGTCGAGTATGTGGTAGGTAAAAACATTTCCGGATTACTGCATGCTGATGAGGTTTGAATGTTGCCCCCCCCCCACCCCTTCTTTCTCCTCCCTTCTGCAGGTCACGTCGGAACACTGGCTGATGTATGGATGGACGACGACCGAACCGCCGATGAGAAGGGGAAGAAGGGAATATGAGCATGGTCCTTATGACAAGTAAAAGTTTTTAAAAGACGTAGACTTAAACATGACTGTTCCTCCTTAGAACATAGCAACTGGGAGGATGGACTGACATAGAAACTGGACAGGTACTGAATGACGGAAAAAAAAATTGACTAGAAACGACGCGTTAAATAATGTAACTGGACGTTTTGACTAGGTAGGGAGAGGACAAAGAAAAATATACGGGTAAGGGTTGCCACGGCACCACCCGCCTAGGGAGTTAGAAATGTTGCCGATGTTCAAAATGCACTGCCCCCTTTCTCACACTCTTACAGATATAGCCAAGCTGTCCGACTGTTTTCCCGATCAATATTTGCCGTTGCCTCAGCCTGGAGAACTTCCCACCACAGGAGGGAACAGAAAAAAATGGTTTAAAGATCCAACCATGGGTAACTAGCGCAACCAGGCTAATTTCTGATCAACCAACCGAGGTGTGAGTATTGATAATTGGGAACGCTCGCAGGCATGACAAGCGAGAAGGGAATGGGGGGAAGGGCAGAAAGAGCTAAGCACGTAGATAAATAGGATAGTAAAGATACGTAGGATACATATAAACACAGATCTTGTAGACTAACAATTGTTTCCTGTCTTGTCGTGAATGTCTTATATATGCGTAATATATGTGCCGTCTTCCCTGTCTGAGTTTGTGTGTATGTAACGTACGAATTTATGTCTCCCCTCTGTCTGTATCTACAGGTCACCTGACCTTTGCCGTTCTGTGTTGTGAGCGCACTAAATGACCTATTTTCGTACACGTCTCTCTCTCTCTCCACTCCTTTTTATCTCTCTCTCTCTCTCTCTCTCTCCTTACATGTCATACGTGTACCGAATGGCTCGTTTAGATTGCGGACGACTCTCACTCTCTATGAGAGTCTCCCTATTTTTCCTCCCTCTTTTTGGTAAAATTGTGCCCCACCGGCACCAGTCTGATTTGATACATATTTGAACGCGAAGGTGTTCAGCGAAATTGACCGAAACTAAAATGACTGTATCTCGCCATGTTACTGCCTCTCCTTTCTGCAAAATGAATGAACTTGAATTGGCTGAGAAGGAAAGGACAGGTAAGACGACTAAAGTCCCCCAAATCAGGCCATTTATAGGGGAACTGTATGTCAATGGCATCCTATGTCTGTTCTTCAGAGACGAACGCCAACGTCTAGATTGACACCCAATACCCAGATTGCCCCACCCCTTTGCACCCAAGCGCAAGCGCCCGAAGCATCCCCGCCCCATTTTTGATAGAACCACTTCTGCTGTCCCGGGTATAAACATAATGACCACGGGTAGCTGTTGACCCTTGAGGAAATCTTGTTTTGCCCGACTCTCGACGATAGCACCCCCGCCCTGTCTGAAAATATGATTGTTCCTGAAGGGAAATGCTCTGTAATGTTGAATATAATGTAACGCACAGTTGATGGAAATGTCATTTATCCTCACGTGAGTTATAAATAGGACAATGAATAAACCTGCCATAAACTCAGTAGGAATGCTGACACATGCACTGCTTGGTAATAGACCTCTGACTGTGACCGATGAGCATAAAATCTCAAATGCGGAAAATTGAGGGAGGAATTCATATGCGTAGATGTCTTCTTCTGCCATTTCTCTAAAACGTTGTCTTGTACCTATTCAAAGATTCACGATCACCGGAGGAGATGGGTCAGATGTGACGTTCAGCCTGACTGCAGACCTTGGGACACGTATGACATCGACCAGAGGTGAGGCTGCAGAGCAACAAGGCACGGGACGAGACCGCAATTTCAACGTGGAAAATGAAAAAATGACGGGCCGCCTCGAAGCCCTCCGACTGCTAACCCACGTGTGCCTGGAGTCTCCGTCTGCCTTCTTTGGGCCCGATTGATGGGCCTGCCTGCTTGTTATCCTTTGCTCCCTTGGTCCCTTTTTGTGTGTCCCAGGAACTCTGACCCAACTCCGCTCACTCTTTCTCCTATCGACTATTTGAACAACATCCACCCACCTTCCCACGTGACTTTTTGCCAAAGGAAAGAGCTGCAATTATATGGGAAGAGGGTGTTGCCACAGAACTATAGGTGCCGAGCATAAGGCGCCGCCAAACGGACTGTTTAGGGAACAGGACTGTGGTCTAACAGCAGAGGACTGACCGCACCCTGCAACGCGTAAGAATAGAACCGAGCTGGACCTATAGCTCCACCGCCGGTGCTCAACAGCGCCAACGAAAGTACCCGGATTAGAGCCTACCAGTGATGGCTCGCTGATAAAAGACACTGTGACGAAGAGATCTTGTGTATTGAACTGAATTCCGCTCTCAACTACCTGGTCAAAACTGTTCATTGGTCACATTTTTTTAAGTCAGAAAGATTTATGCTATGTAGTGCGTTTAATTGCCAGGAACACAACGAAAAAGTAATTTCCTATGTACTGCATTCTTCCCATCACCTTAACTGTCTATGATTGTACACCACATGTTAGTATCGACAAAGTGCTAATTCGTTAACGATGCTTGTCTACCTGTAATGCCATCAGCTGCAAAAATGATTGCTGCTATGTAAAAAGGGGCGACTGTGAAATCTGACGAAATTGATGTACATAGACAGCATTCATTTCCCTTCTTCTCCCACTCCTCTCCCTGTGGGCACCATGGATACTGTAAATTATTGACCGTATCACCCTGCCAGTAAGAACCCGTACCCCTATGCATATGTACAGCCATTCTAGGCACCATGGCCTTTTTACCCATTGGAATCCCCAGCTTCCCTCCTGCGCGTATCTTGCACCCCCTCTCTCATGTATAGACCATGAAACCCTTTCCCTTTGCGCGACCCTGATGTGAAAGGTAACCCTCCTGCTTGACCCAGGCCTTCCCCATTTCCCTCTCGAAGAAGCATCCTTCGCCTCAGCTGACATAGCCCCCCCCCCCAGTTGTATCTGACTGCCCCTGTTCTCTCATGTACAGGTCATAAGATCTCTCTCTCTCTCTCTCTCTCTCTCTCTCTCTCTCTCTCTCTCTCTGCGCGACTCTGGCCCTGCACGCACCCTGACCCCCCTCCTTCTCCTCATATGAGCAAGTCATAAACCCTCTTCTTCCGCAAGGCCCTGTCCTTGAGAGTCACGGCCGCGCCTGACCAGCACCTCCTTCCCTTCCATGAATGCCCCTCTATTGACAAGCCCTCCCTCCACGCTCGATTGTCCACGCAGGCATGAATACCACTCCTTTGATGACCCCTTCCCCCGAGTCCGGCTGACCACACTTGTCCGAGGCCATCGCCTAAGCCAGGAGATACCATTTACTGCCCTTATTGTATGCCTAGCCACCCCACCCCCTGGGCCATGATCAGGCGTACACATCCTACGAAACACTCAGCTGCGTGATTGCCCTCCCCTCTTATCAGCAGGTCAAGGGTCCCCATTGTGAACGTATGTGGAGTAGGATCATCACGAGGATTATAGGGATGTCTTCCTTTTGCGTCATACTGTCCTGATTGTACCATCAAATGTTTTGCAAGGTATAAAAGCAAGAGTCTCAAGCTCACTTGTTAGAGCACCTCCCGAAAGACACTGTGTTTCGTGTCCGAAATGACTGGCTCTCCTCATGAGAAATAAACTCTGTTCTTGATTCCTGCTTCCAGCGCCCGTCTCTTTATTTGGTAACTATTCAGAATGGGAACTAAGAGGCGGTTTGCGCCAGCAGCCTGGGCATCGATAGAATTATGGTCTCACTTTCCACAGCACTCTCTAGACATAATGTCATCCTATTTCAGGGAATTGCCCTGTAAAGGCAAAATGGACAAGTACAAGACATACATACACATAACATAAAACACACGCTCTATTTAGATTTTCACTAAATGTTGTTGTAGTCTGGGATTTAATAAAGGAGGTAAAAATAGTCAAATAATTCGTACATGTTGCCATTCATGTGGTTGGCATCATGAGCCTTCAAAACAGTGGGATTGTTGTGCTTAATAGCAACCTACAACACGTGGAGTAGACCAAAATACAGTCATGGATTTGCTGATCAATGGATTACCTGTACTGTATTCCTGTTATCTATCTCGGCTGTGCCGTACTTACAAAAGCAGTATCCCAACCGCGGCTCCATAGATGGTGTGTGAAGCGCGGCTGCTCAGGGTTAAATACCCCATCTGATTGACCTAACTGGTAACCACCCGGAGTGAACCGGGAAAAAGCCACAAGCTTTATATGGTATTTCCAGCTCATAAAGACCAACACGATTGCTCCATAAGGAGACAGTGTCTGTTTACACATGCGTCTCTGTCTGCGCCCGAGCCTGAAAAACACCTGCGTGTTGATCTTTTTCCGATGCGGAGTGAGAAACTGGTCTCGAACGCACATGTGCAAGGAGCAGTGGCTCGCGCATGAGGGTTGTATTATAGCGAGAACCCTGCCCCACGGTGTCTTTAATCTCTTTAAAGTGTAGCGTGAAATCGATATTCAAATCATAGAAAGGTGGCTGTAAAAAAATAAAAAAAATAATCTCATGGCAATTAGTCACTATGTTTGGCACGTGTGTGTTGGTAGGTAACGCCTGGCAATAGATCCTTATAAGCCACTGTATATATGGAGTTTGGCGACCAGAGTTTAGAAAAAATGGTGGCAGTACCCACTTCATGGTATATAGTCACCATGACTGCGTAGTATAACTAACAATGCCAGGTAGGTAACGCCTAGCAATAGATCCTTATAAGCCACTGTAGATATGCAGTTTGGCGACAAGAGTTTAGAAAGAAAGGGTGGGGTATATGGTCACCAAGACTTTGTAGGATAACTAACAATGACAGGTAGATAAACAAACGTTGTGTGACCTCACATATAAGAGCACAACTTCATATTCAACTTTTTTTTGGGGGGGAGGGGGTTCAGCGTACATATGCCATCCCATTCTAAATCCTCATAGTGTAAAGAAAAACTACTAGGGTGGCGGTGTAGATGTACACCCAAGCTCCATTAGTTCAACTTGATGGAGACACATCCCAAAGAAAGGTTCAAGTACCATATCAAAGTAGTGTGTGAATATAACAGTTCGGGGACAAACCCCTTCCAAAAAACTAATTCAGCTGATTCCACGGGATGTCATCGTTAAGCCCATCAGTATCGGTCCCTAGACGGAACACCCAGCATTGTTCCTTCTCAAAAAGGCCTTTTTCTGAGGGGAGCTGTTCAATTATGGTCCAATTGCGGTCATTCACAGTGTGTGTCTCAGTTAGAAAGTGGGAAGCCATTTTGGTCGTACTCTTTTTGCACCTGACATTACTCTTGTGTTTGCCAATTCTGATCTTTGCCGGTCTCGACGTCACACCAATATACTCAAGGCTGCACGGGCAAGTGATCATATATATGAAATTTTTACTGGTGCAATTGGTGAATTTCCTTTGTTCCCATTCGCGTCCATTCCTGAATTTTAGGTGTTTGCTCTTTTTTGTTAGGTGGCAGCTGCTTCAATTGCCACAAGGATGATGGCCCTGTACCCATTGAACAGTAGGTTGTTCTGGTTGATTGGTGCGTGGCCGGGTATGGACCAGAATGTCCTTGAGGTTCCTGTCTTTTTTGTGGGCTAACAGGGGTTTCTTTAGGTTCAGGTCGCCGCACACAAGAGTCCTCCAGTGTCCTAAAAGTAAGGAATGGAAGCGAATGGAATGAACATAGGAAATTCACCAATTGCAACAGTAACAATGTCATATATCTGTGAGTAACCCTTGTACCTCAAATACATGTATAGATGAAACGAGTTTGACATCATGGATTGCTGTATTTGTTGTAATTTCCATTTGCAAAATGAGAAACATTTCTGCATTGTCCGTTTTGTAATGTGCAGACAAAGAGTGATTTACTGCTGAATGCTGTCCCCGAATCTGTATTAATCTATGTGAAATACTGCTTTAGAAACTTCAAATTGTTGGTTAAGAAGTAATGTACCTACAGGTTTGAAAAATGTACTGTATATAGGGACTGATTAGCCCTTGCGACTTAAATTGTTGTGTTATCCTCCAAGTGGAGGATATTGCTGTTTTATATCACTATTTGGGTGTTATTACCTTTCCTCAATAGGTGCCTTCTTGTTAACTTTTTACTTTATCTTTACTCAAGTGCCTTTTATTAAAAATACAGTTAATCGGTAGCACGCAGTGTGGAATTAAAAGTTTTTAACCTAGATACATGAGATGCAGCATGCTGGTGGGTTGTTGTGTTTCTTGGTAGTTTGAGGCTTTTTTTGGAGAAATTATCAGCCAAAATGTATATAGTTAAATAGTATGTTTATACATAAAGAGTGAATATGGCAAAGAACACTGCTATTTATAAAAAATATGCAGTATTCAAATCATTTACCACTTTAATATGGCGCCCGTATACTCTTCGCTGTCATGGAAGTCCGATTTTAATGTTTAGGAAGGTTGCTAAAGAGACGCGTAGATCGGCGGCCATCCAGTACGCCACTACTGCTCCGGTACACACACACCGTGAGCCTTCGTTTCGAAGATACAGGTAGGAATTTAAATACTAAGATTTTAAATAAGAGGTGAATGCCTGTTTGGATATTATACCAGGCTTTTAGGTAGCATTGCGATATGCAAAGGTTTTTCGGGGAAGTTTTAAATATTTACGCGACTGCGTGCTGTACATGACTTTAATAAGCTAGCAAACGTGGCGCAGTTAAAGTAAGTAGTTTAACCGATGACAAGAGTTGCGAACAAAGTTACTCTTATGAATATAAAAATATTTTTGATATACAGAAGAGTATGCCGGCATGTTGCTAGTATTACGACCCGCAATGGGTTTTATTTTAAACAAGGATACGAATGTAATTAAGAGGTGAATGCCTGATTCAGGCATGATGTTGTTTTGTATATACTAACAGAGACAATGGTCCCTAGACAAGGAAGGGTGAGAGCAGAATAAATATAGACCAGATAGTGCTATATTCCATGTGTCCAGCCGGACAGTTTAATTTCTCATAGTAGAAATAGAAAGGTAATACACAGTGTGATACAAGTGGGACACCAGCCGATGTCCGACTTACACACTAGGGGGACAAGAAAACAAGGGAATTGTAGGCAAGGTAGGGTCATCTGAGTATTCTAAATCATAAACAGACGATCCACGACAAACACATATGCATGCACAAATTCATTATTCAACTATGCATTTAGTGCGCTAGGTCGACGACGTTTCGAACCATATGTAATCTAAGGTTCATCCTCAGGACAGTAATGTATGCCTAAAGAACAATAAAATAGCTGTGGTCCACACTGTGGGAATAATTTGCCAGTACAAATATTACAAAAATGGGAAAGAAACTGGGGAGGTAGTGGCAAAAGGGAGACATAAAAAAGATAGGACATGTCAGTTTTTTGGCCCGTATATAGGCTGCAGCAGTTATTTACATCACGTACCCTTCCAATGTGCAGTTTAAAAGGGTGATGGGTAGCGGTTTAGCCAAAACGTGCAAAGAAAGCTCGGGTTTGCCATATTCAAGAACGGACAGTTCATATGCCAAGCATGCAAAAGACCACATGAGCTAACAATTGTACCAAAATGTGCACCTACTGGTGACAAAATCGTAAGTGGAATCACATGTTGTGCAGGCGCGGTACAATCGTGTAGTTACAGGAGAGACTGTGCAACTGCAAGTGGTCAATTGCAGCGTACATACTAGGCGGGTGAAAAAAACGTAATGTGCAGTTAAACAACGGGTGATTAAAAACGGCGCAATGAGGGTGTTATTGACGGGTGGTTTGCCGTCAGGAGCGGATCGAGTGGCCGGAGAAGATAGTGCTTACCAGGGAAGCGGGCAGGCTTGGTGTGGCTCACAATGATGTATAAGCCGGGAATATCAAATATCTATAAGGAAAGACATGAGAATAAAGGGGATGTGATGGTGTGGGAAGTGATATAGGCCAAATTTGTAGGCACGCTTACCGGGGGGCCGGTGTCCCGTCCAACAGGGTCTGGAACGGAAAAGATTAGCGCAATGAGTCAAGCGTCACCACTATGGTACATGGACATAGGTATTGGTGCGGAAAGAATAAAACACACGCTTACCGCAGAAAGATGAAAGCACAGGTCCTCAATGGGGGTCCTTGTGCGTCGTGGCTGGTGCTACACGATACGAGGTGACCGATAGGAACCCGGATGTAGTAGTGCCCGGACTGATCACGTGGTTCAGGGTCAGCCAATGGGGAGTGGCTGCGGAAGATGGCGGCCATCATGGTATGGGCGCCCTAGGTGAACCAAGCCAGGGGTCGAGAAACGGCCAATAGGGGCACACCGGAGGAGCGTGGCGGCCATATTGATAGTGGCGAGGGGAGTGGGAACAGGGATATTGGCATGCTGGTGTGATCAATGGGTGAGAGAACGGACTAAGAAAGTGTTAGGTGTTGATAAAGTGAAAGTGACATATATGTAAACATCAATAAACATTGCACTTAATGGTTCAAGTTGAAGATTACATATATGCATACAACATAATAAAGATGTAAATAAGGGTCAAGATCAGGATGTCATGGTTGGGGTAAAGTTAACCAGTCGTGGATGCACATTAGCACAGAGAAGTCCAACAGGTGACATCACGGGGGGTCAGACTGTTAGAATAATGAAGTCCAATCCAACAGAGAGTGTCTGAAAGTCATATCAAAGAGGTCCAGTCCTCCATCCGGTTAAGGCCATTGTGGAGGCTCTGGATCTCAAGAATCCAATGTAGTTCTTCCTTGTTCAGGAGATGTTGCAGGTCACCACCACGTGGTGGTAGTTTGATCAAGGAAATGATTGTCCACTGAAAGTCCAATTCAGTGTGAGAGAGTTCAGTAAAATGGTCCACCAACGGGGCAGTTCTGCATCGAATAGGACTCCTGTGTTGACACATTCTGATTCGCACTTTCTGGGTTGTTTGCCCTATATAGATTTTGGAACATGGACAAACAATAGCATATATAGCATTTGTACTATTACAGTTAGAAACTTGCTTGCGTACATGCTTTACGTCATTGAAAGTGAATTCTTTGCCCTCGATGGTAGTGTCACACATAGAGCAATTGCCACATTTTACATGCCCGGTTAGACGTGGGAGACCCCACAAATTGTCCAGTGTCTCCATTTGGTCCGGGGCAGGCAATGCCGCACGCACCAAGTGGTCTCTCAGATTTTTAGACTTCTTAAATGCGAACATGGGTTTTTCTAGTTGGAGGGGACATGCATTCACTACTTGCCAGTGCTTCTTAATACTTTTAGTCACTGAGTTGGAGGCAGGGGAAAAGGTGGTCACACAGACCAGCCGGTTCTGTGTTTTTTGTTGTTGTTTTAGGTTCCAGCAATACCTCCCTGGGACAATACCATGCCCTTTTAAGTAACGATCGTATCAGTCTGCGTGGGTAACCTCTAGCACTGAGTTTGGCGCTGAGTGTGTGTGCCTCCCTGAAATAATCTTCCTTGAGGTAACAATTTCTTCTTAGACTCAAGAACTGTGAATATGGGAGTGAGTCACGAAGAGCCCTGGGGTGGTGGCTCCTGTAACTCAGCAGGGTATTCCGTTCCATGGGTTTCCTGTATAAGCTCGTAATAAGTAGGCCATCTTTATCCTGTATATTAAGATCTAGGAATGGAATGCTAGAGTGGCTGGTGGTAAGGGTGTATGTTAAACCACTACAAATGCTGTTGAGCCAGTGGAGGAATTGGGATAGCAATTCCTCGGAGTCTTTCCAAATCAGGAAAATATAATCGATGTACCGCTTCCATAGTGCGATGCCACTATGGAAGGGATTACACAGGGCCAGAATGCGGCCGCATTCCAGACTGTCCATGTACAGTATGGCCAGGTTGGGGGCAAAAACAGCCCCCATAGATGTACCCTTAATCTGGCCATAGTACTGACTATCGAACAGAAAGTAATTCTTGGTCAAACATATTTTGAGTAGTTGCAGGATGAACACGGTTGGTATTTGGTGTGGCCTGGGACGTCTGTTAAGAACATCCTGGATGACCAAAATGGAGTCATTCTGAGGTATGTTAGTGTACAATGACTCCACATCCAGGGTACACAGTACACTGGATGTGGGGTCATAGGGATATTCCTCTATCAAGTTGATCATGTGCATACTATCCCTTATGTAGCACTCAGTAGTTGGCACAAACTCCTTGATGAAATAATCAACAAATAAACCAAGGGGCTCTAGAACTGATCCGCATCCGGACACAATGGGCCGACCAGGAGGATGTTCTGCGTTCTTATGAACTTTGGGGAGCGTGTAAATCACCGGTGCACTGTGATTTAGCATTCAGGAGCATATGTTCTTTTTTTACTAAGGAAACCCAACTCCAGCCCTTCATTAGTGACCCCACATATCAATTTCTGTATATCTGAGATGGGATTTTTAGGGAGTTTAACATAATGTTCAGGGTTGTTTAATTGACGGTGGATTTCGGTCTTGTAGGTCTCTAGGATTTGCATGACGATGCCACCACCCTTGTCGGCAGGCTTAATGATAAGATCAGGGTTGGACTTAAGGCTAGATATTGCCTTCTTCTCATCCAAAGAGATGTTATATGGAATAAAAGAGTGACGTTTTTCGAGGTTCGTAAGGTCATTTAGGACAAGTTTCTCGAATGTCAGGATTTCTAAAGGAACCATACTCCCCGATGGTGAAAAGGTAGAGGCTGGTCGGAAAGGTGTGTTGGCAACTAACGGTGGTTGAGGGTTAAGTAGAAAAAAGGTATGCAATCTCAGTTTCCTGAAGAACCTTAATAGTTCCGTTTGGACGGACAGTGGGGACAAATGATAGTCCTTTGCTGAGCAATGATAACTCACTAGTGGTGAATGAATGCTGTGTTAAATTGAAAATGGGAAGGCAGTTATCACTAAGTT
This sequence comes from Lissotriton vulgaris, assembly GCF_964263255.1. NCBI lineage: Eukaryota > Metazoa > Chordata > Amphibia > Caudata > Salamandridae > Lissotriton > Lissotriton vulgaris. The sequence goes on along the minus strand of NC_141686.1, from coordinate 18,225,942 downwards.
GGTGCTAGGGTGCCGACATGCTACAGGCATCTATAGGGACCTGCGGGTCTACCATTGGTAGTGTTGTCGTCTGGTGTTGCGTTCGCCCGGTGGGTAGGGCAAACGTGTGGTTGCTTGGGTTCCCTCTCTTCGGGGGGTCTGGTTGGCCTGTGGGTAATAAAAGGACCTCTATTGGAAGGACCTGGTGCTTCGCCTTGGCCTGAGCTGTCAGATGACTCAGCAGAAGTATCTGAGAAGCCGACCAAAGTTTGTCATTTGTTGTATCTGCCCCAAGGTCTTTGGGTGTGATTTTGTGGGCCACTGTATATTCTATTTGTATAGTACTCTTTTGCTAGATAGGGATAGGCCCTCTCTTGTGAGAAATTTTTAATATCTTTCTTTACTTTAGTTGTTTTTTTGTTTAGCTCGATTCTATAGAAATCTCCTACAGTTTTCTCAATCTCATCCAACAGTTTTTTGCACTCAGGCACAGTGCAGTTATCATTAATCTGTTTTTCTATGTCTGTGATCTCAGTGTCTAGTTTCTTTAATTCCTCTGAAGCTATGTCGATGCCCAAGGCCATCCAATGCCTAGAGCAAGTGGTGCTAATATAGCTGAAACCTGTCGTATATTTGGGGTTGTCGGGGAAGACGCCGGTATGTTGCGGACCTGTAGCCCCAGTGGAATAATGTTGGCTTTAAGGTACTCAGTGAGCAAGAGTATCATCAGCTGTAATCTGACGACCTTCTTTTTAATTTTCTCCAGTTGGTCACCAAGAGGGGACGTTAAGTGTGCTAGGGTTATCTGGGGTGTCCGTGAGCAAGGATGGGCCTTCTAGAAGTTTTTTGATGTAATCCTCATTATATAGGGGCGTATGGTCTGACATGCCCACAACAACGAAAAAATAATAATTAAGAGGGGTGAAAGTCATTTTATTTCAAGTTTTTTGTTAGCATTGCGATATGCAATGGATCTCCTGCGAAAGTTTTAAAAGCACATGACCACAACATGGAAGTTAGTGCTGTTGAGTTTAAGTAATACAATATACAAATGATGAGATTTATGAACCAAGTAATTTTGCTGATTTAAAAATATCTCTGAATAATATGCTAGTTTTCCTGATAGTTGGAATTCTATTTATAGCAGGGATTGAGAGCCTGGATAATTGAAATAGGATGTGGATGCTCGGCCAATGTGGCAAAAATTTAGTTTTGGATTATATGGCTCAATGGAAATTGAAGTGAATTACTTTGGGTACGTAGATGGAAATAAACAATGACCCACAGATGTTAGAAATTCCAGTATATTACATTTACTGGTACTGATGGTAGTGCTTTTGATTTTGTACCCATGTAGTTTTTCAGATAAATGGTGAATACTAGTTAGAAGGTCATGAGAAATTACTTGCTCTAGGTGAGTAGGTTGGTTATACATACGGAGCTTAAGAACTCTTTTTGTAGATTCACGCTGCACTGCATGAAGGTGGCTCAGTATTTGTGAGCCCTTAGTGGCATGAGATTTGTGCTATTGTGGTTTTAAAGGCACACATTGGTGATTGGCTTACTATATTGCACATACATTGGGTGCTTTTTCTTCTTTCTTATTTTCTCGGTTTCTGTTCCATTTTCACTCATCTTATTCGGTGGAGGTTAGGCTTAGCTCCCAACTGAGAGTGGGTAGATGGTAATCGATTGTATATACTTATCTATTGCAGCCATGATGAAGTCTTTTTGGACAATTTGGCCATTGACGAAACACGCTGTTGGCTGGTCTCAAATCCATTTTATGGTTTGGTATATATCATTTTCCACTTGGTACTCGTATAGTGCACATGACACAAGCATCAATTGGATTAAGAAGTGTAATTTGGAAGTTTTGGGATATGCTGTGCACTCCAGGAGAGCCTAGAATTACGCCACCCCAAACGAGGGCCCAAAAAATTCACAGTACAAGATTTTATAAAACCTTTGTGACCTCATTACTGAAATCTTGTGCACAAAAGGACAAATCCATGTGTTTAACTTTTCAGGCAATGGAGTAAAATCGTATTTGCACACATGCAGGATATGTGCACATTTGCTAGTGTGCCGTGCACTAAGCTGTGCAGTTGTTCAATTCTAAAAGCATGACGCAGCGGCTTTCTTTGAGGGAGATGTTGATTTCTTGGCCACGCATGACTCACCTGAGCACATCCGATAAAAGGACCTTTGTGATGAATGTGATCATTTTAAACTTTGGGTAACTTCGGATTACCAAAGTCTGAACTTGCTGTCATCTCTAGGTCAAGGCATTATGGGTGTCTTAAGTTAAAGGATTAGTAGCAAAAGGCATTTCTTGTGCACGACCACCAATAAAAAAAATCTCATAATGAAGTTGACACAATGTGTGATCTTGTGCATGCAGAGCCCAGTGGAGAGTTTGAGGCTTGCATTGAGAACAGTACAATATATTGCCTTTCTCAATAAAAAAAAGTCCTAACACTTTAACTGAGTTCAAGTAACTTATATTGCATAACTACTCACATAATTACAAAAACAAAAAATAATTATTATCACATATGCGGAACCTAATGCATTTACCAATGCTATTCTTTTTAGCACTTCTTAGTCAGCAAGATAAATGCGGGTGCTGATTGGGATGACATTCTAAATGTTGCAGCTGTTTTTTTTTAAAGTTTAAGAGCTTTATTAAAGAATTTAACGACATAGGTACAATATAAGTCAATGCATCTAGAACAGGAAGCATTAATAGGCAACTGAATATATCATTTGGCTGAATAACTAATACTATAGAAATTAAGATAAAGGAAAAGAATTCCAAAAGAGAGGGAAAGCAGGAAGAAAAATATGTACCTTTAAACCAAACCGCATTTTAAATTTTATGGTTTTAAGGAAAGCAAAGGGGTAAAAAAAAGAAATGAAAGAGAAATAAAAAGAAGTAAATAGAAAGAAAAGAAGGAACAAAAAAGTGAAAGAAAGAAAAGAGGTTGAAGGTATAATTATAATGATATCTCACAATACACTAAAATATAAATCCTCAAATAAACATGAGTTTGCAATGTGGAATAATGACTGTACAAGTGTTAAAATTAGAATCATCATGGTGAAAAACAAAGAAATTGTCTTGGTTACGCTGAGGCCGATAAATGATTTGTAAGTGGAGACCTGAAAGTTTCTTTACGAATAAGCTGTTGAGAGGTTTTGGCAGAAGCACGATCCGGTCTGTGATGGTAACATAGAAGATTCCACCAGACAGAATAGGAAACCTTGGAGGCATCCTTCCAATTAGAAGTAATTTCCTAAAAAGCAATTGCTATCAACAAGTCCACAAATATGCCTAGTTTGCGTGATCCAAACCAAACTACTGAGTTGGTTTTGACGATGGTGAAGGCCATCATGGGAGTGGTTTGGTGCAGTGGCCAGAGCAGCTGACTCCCGAGCTCAGGGCTCTCGGGTCAATTCCCGGTGCCGGCAGCAGTTCTTCTCAGCATCATGTGATTCTGGGCAATAGCTCACTTAATCTCACCGATGGCCCCCAGCGTGCTAAAACCCTTAAGGGTGGTTATATATTCGTGCTTTACAAATAGGAACAATTAAACCAGTTCCATCAGGATGGGGATGATATTGCTTCAAGCCCTAGGTGAGAGGTGCCGCAGAGGGGCCATATTTCAGTTTTTCCTTCATGCTTTATCATCTTTTATTTTAATTTTACTCACCCTTTGTGTTTTCAGACTATGTTTTAAGGTTATAGAAAGTGAAATCCAGTAGTACCTTTTCTCTGTGCCAGTAAGAGGCCAACTCGACAAACCTATTCTGACACACAGTTATCCAATCTTTTTTTGACTAACCTTTCCGTTGCAATAGCAGCCACCAGGTGGATGAAACCAACATAGTGAATGTCCTTCTAGGGGAAAAATAATTTTGTCTAGGTTGGCCTCACCCGTTTCTGCTCTGTCTCCTCTTTTTCAGGCTCCTACTTTACAAGGGGAAGGCTCCCCTCATGTCCTACCCCTTCATGGACAGTGCGGGGCTCTCCTCCTTCACTCCTTTCTCTAATTTTACTGTACTTTCCTTTCTAGCTCTGGTCCTTTTATTTCCTCAACTGGGCAGTATGACAATTCCCTGAAATTAAAATTTCATATGGCCTTTTTCTTAATTTTGTCGTTTCACCATAAAGAAGGAATACCTTTGCAAATATAGACAATGGGTATTTCTTTCATTAACATGTTTATTACAAGCTTATGGCCAAGACATTAAGGCAGCAGAAATTTCGTTTTATATTTGTGACAAATGCTTGCAATTTGAACTACTAAATGAAAATACCCATGACACTAGCTGCCAAAGATCACACCTGTTGGTTTTGAATGTGGTTTTTCTATCGTTAACTGGAATTCCGAGTGGTTTTCAGCCTACATTGTATGCTAGAAAAATTACATTCTATTTGTCTCCAAAAACCCACATTGCCTCCTAACAGAATATTATCTCTAAATGATTTTCTTTCCTGAAAATAGAAATAGGCAACTTCCCCACCTTTTTAATCAGAAAGTCTATTAAATAAAAAATAACGTAGTTTCCATAATTGTCTTATTAACATGTACATTCGGTTACTCTTGTAGGGAGAAGTGGAATCAATTGCAATGACAAAACCCAAAGAAAGAACACGCCTTTTTGAGCAGATTAGCAATTCTTGGGAGCTTGCGGAAGATTATGAGAAAAAGAAAAAGTTGATGCAACAAGCGGAGGAAGATGCACAGTTTAGTTACAAGAAGAAGAAAAATGCAGCTGCTGAACGTAAACATGCAAAACAAGAGAAAGAAGAGGTGAGGTGCAACACACTGTTGTGTCATACTTTTTATGAACTTTAGTTGCTCTTACATCTGAGGAGTGGGAAGCGTGCCACCTACTAGATGGTAGCCAAAACTTCCTCCAAATCTGAAAGTGTTGTAATGTCAGATATATGCAATGTTCTTAGGGTCAGATGCACTAAGCAGTTTAACTGGGCAAAGATCTGCAGTTCTGTGTTTGTGCCCTTTGAAGTGCAGTTACTTATGTACTAGTTTTTCTGATTCCTAAAATGGGATTGGGAATGGATATTGATTCAGTATCTGGAAGGGTCTTGTAGTAATCATGCCTTCCAAATATCGAATCGGTATCTAATGTATCAATGTTATGCGAACAAAATCCTGTGTTAAAGCATTTATATTACACTGACACCTCGAAGGAGGTAGTAATGCTTTTGAAAAAACGAAAGGGTCTCTTTGGAGTAGGAAGTGGTTCACTTGCCCAGTGCCAACTCTTGTTAAATAAACAAAAATGGAAAGTAAACCTTTCGTTTTATATGCCGTACCGTTTTCTTTAAAGAAAACAAGGTGCATTATAAAAAAGTTTACGGCCAACCGCCAGCGGGAATATTGCAGCAGAGTAATCGTGCTCCGATGCGCCACTCCCGCAGACGTCCGTAATACATATCCGCCCTGGCCGAAAATTGTCCATGAGGGGATGCAGCAGGGGCATAACACAGGCCCCTACAGCCCCCGCGTTGCGGGGGTCCCTCACCCTCCAGGGGGCCCTGTCAGCACCGCACTTCTGCTGGGGAGCTCTAGATTGCGTCTGGAGGGGGCCCCTTCACGTACCCTGTAGGGGGGCCCCCTCAAGGTTTGTTACAGTCCAGCTAGCAAAGTGAGAAAAGTCCAGCTAGCAAAGTGAGAAATCTAGGCGTCATCTTCGATGCTGGCCTCAATTTTATGGCACATGCGAATAAAACTGCGGCTTCAGCTCATATGAAATTGAGAATGATTAGGAAAATACTACCTTTCCTACCGAACACGGCCGGGAAAACACTGGTCAGCTCACTAGTCCTGTCCTCCTTGGACTATTGTAACGCTCTATTCTTAAATGCCCAAGTCCGAGTGACAAATAAGATGCAGTCAATCCAAAATGCAGCCGCACGAATGCTGGCTGGGATCCCCAAGTTCGCACCAGTTACAAACATCATTAGGGATCTCCATTGGCTCCCGATACGCAGCCGTATCAAATTCAAATCGCTGTGTATTGTTTACAAGTCACTCAGTAATCAAGGTCCCCACTTTCTCAAACAGAATCTTCTCCATCATGTCCCAACCCGATCTCTTCGTTCCTCTATTCAGAACCTCTTGGCTGTGCTTCGCACTAGAACAGTCACCTGGGGCGTCAGGCGTTTCCTGGTTGCCGCCCCTAGACTCTGGAACACCCTTCCTGCACATATCCGAGCAAGTCCCTCCCTGTTCACACTCCGCAAACAGCTAAAGACGTGGTTATTTGACCAATAGCCTTGTATATCTTCTTTACCCCAGTTGCTGATCCATCCCTTAATTAGCGCCGAGACGCCCACGGGTATTCGCCGCGCTCTACAAATGTCAATAAATAAATAAATAAATAAATTACGGCACTGGGATGCAGACACCCCCCGGGGGTGAACTATCAGCTAACGGAGTTTGAGAGATCTTCGTGGGGGTTGGACGTCACGGGCCAAGCGCCGGCCCTCAGTGCTGTGGCAGAGCTGCAGGGAAGTGACCCGGCCCGGCGAAGAGACAATACGTGAGGCCGCGGCTGCGGCCTTGACTACGTCCCCTCTGCGAAAACGAGTGAGAGGAGCCATAGAGATCTCCAGTTTGCCGTCCGGGGGCCCCATGTGTATCCGTTTTAGGTGATAGCGGCGGGGGGAGAACGGGACCAGAGCGCAGGCCGGATCGGCTCCTGGCCCTCCGTCGGCCGGGGCCGGGTTGTCGGAGCTTTTTTCGCCAGGGGCCCTCCCCCTCCTTGACCTGAAGAGATTGGCAGTACTTGGTGGACTCGCTGAGAGCCATATAGCCACCAGGACATCGGTACAATCCCAGAACACCTGTGGGACAATTGCAGTGCCGCCTGTATAATGAAGTGAACTTCCAGGGGATAGCCTCCTGCCTCGAGGGACGGAGGCCTAGAAGGGCTGGATGAGCGTGACTGGGGGCCCAGAGTGTGGTGGACCCCCCTTGACGAGGTCACCTGAGAATAACTGGACCCTCAGTGCAGATTAGCGTGTTAGCAAGCGGGCCGAGTTGCACGTCCCATAGAGTGGGTCGTGGCCCAAGCAACTGCTCTGGACTATCCCTGTTTCACATTGCCTAGCAGTTGTTGCCACCACTGTTAGGGGGGGGCACATCCTATCCTGACATCCTACCTGGACCTGTGGCCCCCCGCATCTTCCAGACACCTATGATCATCACATCTCCCTTGGGCAGCGCTGACAGTGACATTAGATCACCAGTTGGGGCTGCACCCGCCAGGACGGTGGAGGTCTTCACCACAGGTGGTGGTGAGTAGCGGAGTGGCTAGTTTTCCCCTTGGGCCTTCTATGGGAGACGTCATGGCAGCGGGTCGCGGTAGCCGAACAGTGACTCAGTCCAAACTGGACAAGTTTGCGTGGCAAAAACTGCTGAGTGATGACCATGGGACGACAGGGGCCCACAACGACACGACCGAGCCCACGAACAAAGACATTCTGGCAGCAATTACCGCAGTAAGCATCTCTCTAGAAACTCGGATCGATACAGTGGCCACTGAGGTGACGCTGATACGGGAAGATATGCGACGGATGGCGGAGCGGGTGAGCAAGGTTGAAGCTACAAGTGCGGACCTTAAGAATGACACTACCCGTCTTAAAAAGCAGGTTTCGGAACTGCGCTGCTCACATAACGCCATGGCCCTCCAGCTTGATGTCTACGAAGGTAGGATGAGGCGCAACAACATCCGAATTCTTGGTGTGCCGGATCGGGCAAACAGTGGACCTCTTTGTAGAAGAACTCATCCTGAAGCAACTTCAACCGCGGGGTCTATCCATCTGCTTCTCCATTGAGCGGGCCCATTGAGTGCCCGGTGGAAGGCCGAAGCCTGGGGCTCCCCCCGACCACTATTGGCTTGAGTATTTAACTTCCGTGACCGGGATGTGATCCTTCAGACTGCCCGAGCGGCCCCCCCTGTGACATTCGACAACAGCCGGATCACATTCTTTCCAGATTTTACTTTGAGGGTCCAGAAGCAAAGGCGTAATTTCCTGGAGGTGAAGCGAGCCCTTAGAGATCAAGGGATCAAGTTTGCCATGATGTTTCCAGCTAAACTCCGGGTGGAATTTGAAGGTAAACTGTGGTTCTTCACAAGGCCTAAGGACGCTTGGGACTGGTCGGGGGGCTGGCCAACCATTGGTAAGAAACAACTTAAGTCTCCACTGGCACCAACCGGACAGGGCGATTGGCAGCAAACAACAACCCTCCCCTCCACGCTCCGGTTCAGACTCTCAGGGTCGTGAAGATGTATGCTGTTTTTGTGATGATTGGTTGATTGAAGCTTCACTTGTTCCCCCTACCTAAAAGAACACTATTATGGCTTTGATGGTATTGAGTTATTTGCTAGGGCCTCTGTGGAGTCCCCGAATGTTACATGCCCTAATCTTCATTAGTATGGTTTCTATATGTTTTTATTTATATGAAGTGATCCGTATCCCCAGAACGATATAATGCATGCTATGTCCCAAAATGATCTGGAGGCCGGGGCGGATCTTGGGTGTTGAATTGCAGGGTATGATGGGAGTAGGGTTGCTCATGTTCCCGAGATTGATGAGGGGGGCAACAGGCACTCTGCAGGTTGGGGGAAGGCGGGCGGTTTCAGGCTTGCTAGGCAGGGAGTGGGGAGGTTCCAGGTTAGGTGGGAAGGGCAGGTTTGTTTTTCATGGTTATTTTGTTTTTGCATTGGTTCATTATATCTTTTGGCATACAGACAACAAGCGAGTCCCATTAGTTAGAAATATAGGCATGCACAGTGGATGCGACCCTCTACGTATTGTAGTCCTGGCCTGCTCCTGGTGCTGGGTTCTCAGCTATCCTTCTGGGGTAGGGTCCTCCGACCGCACGATTTGTTCACCACAAGTGTTTGATGGCACCTGATGCAAGAATTAAAATCGGCACTTGGAATGTGAACGGCCTATGTGACAAAATCAAATTGTTCTAAGATATGTTATAATGCAGGAACTTGACTTAATACTGCTGCAAGAGACACACCTGGTCGGAAATACATGCATGGTCTTGAACAGGATGGGATACACAATGGTGGTGCATTCAGGGTTTTCATCGGGTTCCAGGGGAGTTGGGATCCTGCTCTGACAGGGCTGTCCATTCATCACAAACAATACATGGACTGACACCCTTGGTAGGTTTTCAGCCGTTACAGGCACATGGGAAGGGTGTACCCTACATAGCAGCTGTATATGCCCCTCCGGGATTACAACAATTGACGCTTCGAGAAGTAGGGAAGCTATTGATGGAACTACCAATAGGGACACTAATCCTGGGAAGGGATTTCAATTTGGCTATGGACGGCACAAGGGACCGTCTCCAACCCAGACATGACCCGACACGGGGCCCACAGCTGCAAGAATTCGCTGGGTTTGGTGGACCTCTGGAGATGACTGAACCCGACACACACTCGCTACACCTCTCAATCGGGTGCACACGGTAGCCAGTCTCGCATTGATTATATGTTTACCCACGCCCAAGACATCCACAATTTCACTGAAGCCCGCTGTTTAGCAAGCGGGATCTCTGATCACTCAACCCTTGTAACGACAATTGGTCAACCACACTCCAACCAACCAGGCCTCATCAAGATACAGCCATGGGCACTCAAAATACCTCACATTAGGGAGACTCTCCTGCAGGATACGGACTACTATTTTGAGGAGAACGTGGGTCGGTCAGCTCAGCAGTGACTCTCTGGGGAATGTATGGGCCGGTAATTAAAGGCAGAGCATTATCTTTGATAGTGGGACATCGACGCGAGCGATCACGTAGAGTGACAGAACATGAAACAGATACTAGACCTAAAGGCGACTCTCTCCAGTTCCCCTGATCCCAACAAACGGCACACTATTACACTCAAGTGACAGGACTACAGACAGCTACTATTGGAGGAAGCCACAATGCGCTCCTTGTCTACCATGTATCTAATCTATGAACAGGACGAGCGTACAGGTAAACTCCTTGCATGGTTAGAGCTGCGAGAGCAAACATCACAACGGGTCCAATCAATAGCTGGCTCGACAAGGAGCTCATTACTGATTCTCAACAGATCGCAAATATGTTCGCTTCCTACTTTGAAGCTGTCTATAAGGTCCCCGATGCTTCTCAGGCCTCAATGTTGGATGATCTGCTCGAAACAATCAATATGGCTTGCCTTTTACAACAGGATACGGAATCCCTGGAAGAAGACATTACCTTTACGGAGATTACAAAAGCTAGAATGGGGGTGCGTTCAGGTAAGGCAATGGGTCCAAATGGACTTCCCATTGAACTGTTCAAACCTATGTCTGGAAAATTGGCGCCACATCTTTTGGCCTTATATAATGAAGGTTACCAGTCTGGGCTCCTCCTCGGTGAGATTCGTACAGCAGTAATAGTAGTAGTCCATAAGCCCAACAAGCTGGCGGAAGAATGCAAATCGTACCACCCAATTTCCCTACTAACGGTAGAAGCCAAAATCCTCGCCAAACTCCTGGCAAATTGGCTCCTCCCCTACATCACAGAGTTGATTCACCCTGACCAGTCCGGCCTTATGCCGGGTATAAATACAGCTAGAAACCTACGGTGAGTACACTGGCCCTGGGGAGAATTACCACCATAGAAGAGGAAGCAATATTATTAGCCCTTGATGCCACCATGGCTTTTGATACCATGGAATGGGACTTCCTCTTTGCAGTGTTGAGTCGAGTGGGATTTGACCCCAGGCTGATTAGCTGGATCAAACTATTATATGCACAAGACTCTGCATACGTCACCATCAACAACCATCAATCTGGCACTTTTCCCCTTCATCGGGGCACGAGGCAGGTTTGCCCACTGTCCCCACCCCATTTTGCCCTAGTATTGGAGCCACTCGCTGATTGGATCAGGGGAGATCCGGGGATACGTGGCTTCAAATGGACACAAGACCACTAGGATCGCATTTCCCTGCATGCAGACAATATCCTTCTCTATTTAACATCTCCAGCGCATTCGCTGAGGAGAGTTCTCACTATTTTTCATATTTTTGGGGTGCAGTCGGGATATCAGATAAATTGGTCTAAATCCCAGATGTATGAGGCGAACCCCCACCCAACCTGAGGGGATACGAGATACCAGTGGCCACTCATGGCTTCCGATATTTGGGTGTCTTTGTAACCGCAGATGCTCAAATATTTTTCTAGCATAATCTGGCGACGCCCCTTCAACGCCTAAAGTTGGATTCCCTACTCTGGCTTTCTTTTCCTCTCACACTTTTGGGACGTGCAGCCTTATTTAAGATGCTAACACTCTCTTGCTTTCTTTATGCACTCCGGAATGCGCTATAGCCAATTCCAGACTCTTATTTTGCCCAAATCAACAGGGTATTGCGTGAGTTACTTTGGAAGGACCGTCCGCCTTAAATTGCTATGAATAAACTTACCATGGGATGGTACGACGGGGGGATAGGATTGCCTGATATGCAGCTGTACTATCAGGCGACCCAATTGACGGCTATTAACCGCACCGACCACGGTGGAAATATGGCACAGAACCACAAGGAAACTGAGGTGGTTTAATTGGGTAACGAAAGTGACGCCTCTGTGAGAACCGGATATCTTGGGCCGCCTCAGAAGATGTCCTGGGTTTGATAAGTGGGACTTGTTAGGAATCTCAGCTGTTGGGGACATGTGGGTGAAGGGTAAACTGGCCACATTCTCCGACCTTCAGAACAAAGACAAATTAGAGCCCACAGAGATGTTTAGGTATCTCCAAATCAGACACGCCATCTCCACGGCCTTGCCTGTGGGGACCTCTCTCCTTGATTCCTAACCATTGGAGGATCGTTTAATATTAGATACAATGAAGCGCAAGGCTATCTCCCTAACGTACAAAGAATTGGTTAACAATCGCCCGACCCAATGTGTAAGCTCAGTACTACCTGGGAGTCCGACCTGGGGGAAATTGAAGAGGAAGACTGGAAGGACGCTCTCGCCTCTCTCAAAGAGGTCGCAATACCTATGCGTCTCCGCCTCATACAACTAAAGATACTCCACCGGGTATACTTCAATGCCAAGGTATTGTTCCAACTTAAGAGACGGCCAGATCCGCTCTGTCTACGACGTTGCAATCAAGTTGGCACTTTCATACACATATTATGGGGCAATGAGAGCCGAAACAACTGTTTTCAAGGGACGAGGATGCCCCAGGAAATGGAACCATAAGTGGGGAAAGTGGAACAAATACAGAGGGGACATATGTATCTCCCCAATTGTGGAATTGAGGCATGAAAGGCCAGAACTAATAGCCCGTCTTATGCTAGATGTTGGGCCCCCTCCATAGGTGATGGGAATGTGGTTTGAAACTAGACCCCACCTGTCCTTCAGGATGACGGTATGGGACAATTACTCAATCGAGAGTCGCGGGTACAACCGAAGACCACCCGAAGTAGGGAGAAGGTAAACATTTGTTGTATACTGTATGTATTGATTTGATGCCAAATGACTGTTTTCTGCTATGGATATATTAGCACGACTGTACTGTAACTGAACTAATGCCCTTGTTTATAAATAAAAACAGTTTAAAAAAAAAAGTTTACTTTATTGAAAGACAGTCACAGACAAGACATGGTGGCCATCTGGCTCTAGAAGGCCACCATCTCTGTGATGGCCTCAAATGGTAGTGAGAAGCAATTTTCAACCTACCTCATTAAAATAATTTTTAGGTAGGTCAGATCGCGATGTCCTACGAATTGGATTAAGAACCAACCTGTTAGGAAATAGGTTGGTTCTTAAAAACGTTTACTAGTCACAAAATTTGCTCCCAGTATGTTACAGCTAGATCTTCATGCATCTGGCCCTTACTCTAATTCCGCTTTGACTGATCATCTGTTATAAAGGGCTACACTGATTTTCTTTTAAATTCTTACTAGCAGCCTACTCTGGTCTTGATGAGCAGGAAGCAGGTTTTCAGAATCTGTTAAGGTTGGGAAGCAAACACAAGATGATTACCATATGTATGTCTATCCAGTCAGCCAAATCTTGGCAACACACATATTATGGTTTAATGGTCAAGTATTATTCCTTAGCAAAAAAACAGTAACACTGTTTTAGTAGAACTAATTATGTAATCCGAATCAATGTTTCTACCTATTTATCGTCAAAAACCTGATCTCCACGTTTTTGTTTGCATTATGTTTCTTTTTTTTAGTTGGCTTTTTTAACCGAATGACCACAAAATATAACATAGTGCCCAATAGTCCTGCACACAGTGAAACAGATCACATTATCACATGACAGCAGATATGCAGTAAGGGTACCTCAAATGTCTTTTGGCCTCAGGGGCCTCAGTAACTCTTCTGGATATAGTTCCTATTGCTGCCTAGAGTAGGCCAAATCCAAGAGCCACTACTGTGTGGTGGTTACTGCACGTGTGCTCCAGTGCAGAGCACAGGGCCGCTGCCACAAATCTACGATTAGCCAGCTGTAATCTTTTGACCAGTCCCAGCAGACACATTCAAGGGTTACACTCCACTGGTTTCAGCACCATTCCTGCTAAAGCTTCTGTGATTTGAGCCGCAAATCACCAAATGGAAGTGCACAACCAGGCTAGATACAGAAAATCAGCGTCTGGTGCTTAGCCGTGTACACAGTTTGCATTCCCCCTCAGACAAAATCTGCATAAATTGACAAGTGTATAGTGAATTTAGTTTAGATACTTAGTGAATGATTCGCAAGATACATCCGGGTGTAAGCATACTCATCTGTGTGTACCAGAAGCCCCAATCTACCCATTCCAGTGGCCTGTCAAGAGCTGCATTAAATTTCGCTAGCACCAGACCTGGGGCCGATGGTCTGTCTGTTTTCGCCATAGCATATAATGTAGTGAACAAGCTCCTGCGCATAGTGTCAGTGAGTAAGGTTTGTAGTGCACAGAGTGTAGGGGATTCCCCAGAAAATTGGGGATAGAAGTCGAGGAGGGGAGCTCTGAGGCAATAGGATGTCAACTTCAACATCGATGTATGCCACTGTGTATGTGAGATGTCCGCAATATCTATTAAATTGCCACAAGGGTAGGCGTCACCCAGAGTTTTCAACCCATACATGCCAAGCAGTCCTAGCACTTCATCCTCCATTGTGACTGATATGGCTAGGTGGAACAGCAGCGGAGCATATTAAGGTTCCTTGCATGTTCTCACTCCGAGTGCCCTCCAGGCTCTCATAGTGAAGTGGATATTGTTACTTTCCATTTGTTGCTTTTGGTATGTGGTGCAGCCAGATCAGAGGTAAACCCAACACCTCTGAAACAGGAGAAAGAGCTGAAAAACTCTTAATACAGTATACATTAACACAGTACTGGGCACACATGTATGATCATAGGTTAATACATTTGTAAATAATGAAGTCGTCAACACCGGTGGTTTTCTGTATGGATAGTTTTTATGAGGATTTTTATGTGAAAAATTACAACAACGCCAGCCGACACGTGTGTCGTCAATAGGTCAGTGCCTGTGACTCTTCAGGGCTTGAAGCGCTTGTATGGATACTTTAAAGACCAGTGATAATTCCGAACCGGTACGTGGGTTCTCACACGCCGGTATGGCTGTAGGTAATAAGAAGGTACAGTAAGGGTGATATATCAACGGGCGGGTTCGTCCGTAGTAAAATGGAGCCTGGAGTAACAGGATCCACGAAGTTGCTCGTCTCTCGTCGGAGTTTCCAAAGAACCCACGTACCGGTTCAGAATTATCACTGGTCTTTAAAGTATCCATACAAGTGCTTCAAGCCCTGAAGAGTCACAGGCACTGACCCGTTGACAAAACTATCCATAAAGAAAACCACCGGTGTAACGACTTCATTATCTACAAATGTATTAAGTTATGATCATACATGTGTGCCCAGTATTGTGTTAACTTTCCATTTGTTACACCATCTCTCATTTATGCGGCAGTGTAGCTTTGAGTTGGATGGGGTAAGCATCATCGTGTCCCACCGCAAGATGTAGTACATATTTGTGGAGGGCATATCAGTAGTGGGTAAAGTGGGCCTGAGCACACAAATAGTATAACTTTAAGTCTGCCGCATTAAAGGCCCCATGACCATTCAGAACTGTGAGTATGTCCCATTGGATCCTAGGTTGTTTCCTCGCCCATGCTAGCGTAATCATGTGGTCCAGGAGTGTATTAAATGGGCTTCAGGCTTTATCTGGTAATTGTTCCACAAAGTCATGCAACTAGATATAGGTGATGCAGTACCAACCAGGAGCCTAGCGACATCTTTTTCAGATGTCACTAATTTGATCTGTTGGGGCACTACCAACACCACTGATCTCAGATACTGTTTTTCACATGCTGGAACTGCAAGTTCATCATTTGTTCTCACTGTTTCATCAGTTTTTTCCTAAACTGATATTGTTTTTTATAGTCTTCCTTTACCATGATTTCTCCAAAATACGTTGTTGATTGTTTTTTTATAGTGTTCTTTTATCATGAATTCTCCAAAATACGTTAGATCCAACCCATGTATTAATTACCATAGATAGAGGTCTATATCTTACCCTCTCCCCACTGTCACTGTCTTTGTTGCCTATGCCCCAGCTTGGGTGAGCTTATGCGCTATGAGTGTCATTATGTGGGGTATGGCCTTAGAGAGAGTCCAGGGTTCTCTTCCAGGGGATACTCATCAATAGCCCTAAGCACTGAATCGTCCTGAAGCATATATGAAGATAAAAGAAGAAAAAAATAATATATATATATATATATATATATATATATATATATTGCATACAACTTGTCCTGTCGCAGCGGGAGCACTCTTCAGTCGGTGCCAGCGAAGGGACCAGGGCAGTGTCCCGTTTCAGATAAAATACCAATAACTCGCTGCACACGCCTTGATGTAAGTTGCAGTTTCTTTATTTTCAAAACGTGACAAACACCTACGCGTTTCGAACCGTAGTTCGTGTTCACGTTAGCTTGCATGTGTGGTCCCTTCATTATTTCAATGCAAATCGGCCTTTGGCACGCCCCCATTTGTTTGAGGCATGCTGGGACATGTAGTTTTTAACAAAAATATGTGCCAGCGCAATTTTTTGTTGTAGTCATGGGTTTATGCAGCATTGGGGCGACATTAAGCGTTACTGCATTTTAAAGCGTGTCCCCAGTTAACTAGGACAATAGCGCTTTGTAACACACGTGATGACACGTGCGTGTGTAACCAGCTCTCTATTTACCCGAGAGTTGATTAAAATGCGTAACTATATGGATGCAATTCCATTTACCAATTAAGGGCTGAGTGCCCTACGTCCCCAGTACTGACAACTACCCACGACATATTTGCTTTAAATTAAATACTTTGGCACTGTCAGAAAAAATCCACAATACAGTTCAATTAAGGTAACTGTGAATAGCAAAAAATGGTTATGCAGATTATTGGTGTGGGTCATTTGTTAGAGTCTTTCATAGTCAAAAGAGGAATCTCATGTACTGGTTTACTGCTGGGTGTCCGTTCAGTCTGTGTCATAGTTCTCATAGGTGTACATAAAGTTCCTCATCGCCATTGAGGCCAGCAGGCTGTTTGGTTTTGAACCTCATGATTAATTTTGCATCCAAGCCTCGTTTTCACCTAGTTCTAGCGACCGCGCCCTCGGGATAGAACTCCCTGGCCTCGGTCTGGTAGAACCACGCCCACCCGGAAGAGCGCGAACAGCGTTTCACAGCCATTCATAAACAAACCCACCGGCCCCGTTCTTCATCGTCGGGGTCCGGTAGAGGCAGTACTAGGTGTACAAGTGGGCTGAGAGTGCTGAGGGCGTGAGTAAATCGACAGAGAGGATCGGACCAACTCCATACTATCGAGCTAAGTCAAACGCGATTCCGTATGTTTCTAGCCTATTTTCTTTTACCTTTAGGATGTGCCAGGGACACTCCAACCCCCCTCCTGAGACCCATGGTGCAGATAGCGCCAAGCTTTAAAGTGAGACTTGTTTTTACATTATACTTGCGTGCGGGGGTCACTGACTCTTTGTCTATTGATCCTCTGAAACACTGATACCATGTGATTTTAACCCCTTGAAGTCATTGATGGATTATTTTTAATCACTATTTTTTCACCACACTTCCCAGAACTAGTTATATCTTCCCTATAGGGTATGTGGAAGGTGCTTAACGCTAGTAGTTATTCTGGGAACACGTTTGCTGCCACTTATTTGGAACACCATGAACCGTAAAAGTACTTTGGCATAGTCCTACAAATAATTGTTTGTTTGTCTTATATGTCTGTCCGTACTTTTTATTCCACAGGTGCCGAGACACTCCAAATCAGGAGTGATTTTTGGAATGAGCATTAGCTCTTCCAATTTTTTTGCACTTTAAACACTTTTATTTTTTTCACTTTCACGTCCCCAGGTTAGGGTGGGTGATTAGAGAGCCCATACCGCCGGGGTTTATCATTGTCCTGACGAATGCCTAGGTAAAATCAAACCAACACTAAGGCTGAAACATGTTGACATATTAATTTAATGCTATATCTGAATTAAACCAACCATTACCTTGGCTTTTACAATTCAGACACATAGCACCTTTATATCTGTGTCCTAGGGATCACTAATAAAAATTTTTTAGATACCCTTTAGACACTTCTTAAGTTTAAGTTTATTCATCCTCACAACACTCCCGTTACACAATACCAGCTCCGCAGTCTTCTGGCGTCGCAGCACACCGAAGAGGCACTAGGTCTCTTCGGTGGGGCCCGATGATGAAGCATGACACTGACTAGGTCAGTGTGTGAGGGCTTTCCTTCAAACCCAAATAGGGTGTGAATATCTTGAATCTGGTGGCTCCATCCAAGTGGCTTTTTGAGAGACATGAACCTCTCTTTTTTTGTTTATTGATATATAACTGGGGATTAAGAGAGTGTTCCTACACTTCCCTACCTCTCCCATTGTTTTTGAGTATCATAGCAGCGCACAGCTGTGAGAGTTTGTTTTTACTTCAGGCAAGATTACTCCTTTCCGTATCATTGCCTGTTTTACTAATCTGTTCTAGTCTCATCATGGCGAACTTAGGCTTGACATATTCAGAATCTGAGATAGAGGAACTAATGTCCGACCCCACTCTATTTGCAGATCCCCACATCTCCCAAGCTATAGCTAATACTACAGAATGGGATAACCTTACTGAAAAAAAGCATGAGCATATCCGGACTATCCTACATGGTACTATCATGAAACAATACTTGATTGCCAATGCAGCACCGAGAGGTTTACTAGTCACGAATGCCCCCCGCATCTTCCTCAATGACGAAACATTTAGAAAAGATTGGGCCATGATAGCATGGCATTGTACGCGTGACTGGTTGGTCCTAATCGTAAAAACAGCATTCAGATTATCTGAGGCATTAATGATTGAAATCAGAGAGACTGAATCAACCTTCAAAGCCACAATAACTGGCTATAAGAAAAGGCTGGACGAAATAAACAGTGAAATGAAAGAGTATAAGGATAATCTCATGCAATCTAAAGCTACAAAATTCCAAAAGGATCTAAAAAAATTTTCTTTTGAGTCAGTATATCCTTACTCTGCAGCCACTTTTGTCCCACCAACCAAAAATGCAAATAAATCAGATCAATCAGATGACAACTCCTCCGATACCAGTGGATCAAGTAACGATTCTGCCCAAAAAACAAGAAGAAGAGGGAACCGGGGGAACAGGAACAACAGAGGAAGACCGGGCTACACGAATTACCATCAACAGTGGCAACCACCACAAATGGAGATGGGCCCGACTGCCTACCCCTATCAACAACCCCAATATCCCTTCATGGGTTGGAACCCAGCATTCATGCCTCCTATCCATTTTCAAAATCAATTCAGGCAGCCTTTTTTAGAGAGCGGCCGGAGAGGAAGAGGCAGGAGGAGAGGCAACAACAACAACAGAGTCTCCTGGACAGAGGACGACTCAGTGTCGAACCACACGCGCAGCAATGCCCAACAACCAGGAACGAGCGGACTGTAAGTCTAGTGACCAATCTGTCCAAACGTATCCTGTCACCAATGGAGAACCAAGTTCTAGAAAAAGGCCTAGGTTTCGTCCCCACAGCAAGACCCGATAAATTTAGACTCCATTGTGAACTCGCCGGGTTCTTTCGGAAATTGAAACTAAAGGCCTTCTTTGAAGGAAAAACAGATCTAAATGAAGCAATCAGGAAAGGAGATACAGGGCTTAGACCTAACTCAACATTCATCCCTCCTCCGCACACGGTACCAGCAGCCATCACGGCTTTTGAACAGGCAGTCTTCAAGGATTTGGAGGCTAGCCAGAACCCCAAAGTATTTGGAAATTTCACCACAGCGGAATTCAGGGCACTAGAAGCTCTACAAAATGACAATTCTATAACCATAAAACCAGCCGATAAAGGTGGTGGTATTGTCATATTAAACACCAATGATTATGAAAAAACCTGTGAGGATCTTCTAAATGACAACAGGAACTATACTCAATTAATGACTGATCCCTCTCCTGATCTAACGAAAAGGATCACTGCCTTAGTCAAAAAGGCTGCAGACAATGATCACATTTCCAAAAATGAAGCAGAGTTCCTTAATACCAATGACGACATTATTCCATATTTCTACACACTGCCCAAACTACACAAGAACCGGTTACCACCACCAGGTCGCCCAATTGTATCCGGGATCGGATCAATTTTGGAACCTCTCTCTAGGTTCTGTGATCAATTTCTAAAACCCCTGGTACAAGCAACCCCTTCGTACTTGAAAGACACAAAAAGTTTACTACATCTCTTGACAGACATTACATTCGAGGTCAACTCAGTCACATTAGTGACCTTGGATGTTGAAAGCTTGTACACAAGCATCCCCCAGGACGATACCATCAAAGTCCTGGGGAAGGCATTGGATTCAATCGAATGGGAATATCAAACTCCCAAAAAATTCATTATTGACTGTGCAACAATAGCACTTAAAGAAAACTTCTTCTCTTTCAAGGACAAGCTATTCCTTCAACGCTCGGGCACGTCTATGGGGAGTACCTTTGCTCCTAGTGTGGCCGGGCTGTACGTGGCGGATTTTGAAGCCCAGCACATTCTTCCTCCAACTGCAAAATTTCGGTCATCAATGCTTCTATGGAAGCGCTACATTGATGACATTTTGCTATTATGGACAGGCAATGAGAGTGATCTAAAAGCTTTCCTGTTGTGGATTAATACCTTAGACAACAACTTGAGATTCACGAATACTACAAGTAAAACTGATATTGTTTTTTTGGACGTAGTGATCACAATATCTGGCACAGGTTTAACGACAAAAACTCATCATAAACCGACAGCAAGAAATAATCTACTAGAATTTAGTAGTTTTCATCCACGCCCCCTAAAAGAAAACCTCCCCTACGGGCAATACCTGAGGTTAAGGCGGAACTGTAGTACACTCACTGATTTCAAGGAACAAGCCGCAAGCCTAACTGAAAAACTGAAAGACCGAGGATATCCCTCTGCCATCCTCAACAAAGGCTTGAAAAGAGCCAGGAATCAGCCGAGAGAAGCCTTACTAGAAGAAAAAGTCAACAATCAAGAAGCAATGCCACTTACTTGTGTGACAACATTCAATGGGCTCTCAAATTACATGAAAAAAACCATAAATAAACATTGGAGCATCGTAAAATCAGCAAAAAAAGACTGGGAAAAACCTTTGTTCTCTTTCAAAAAAGGCCGAAGCTTAAGAGATGCCCTAGTACACACCCGCCCTAAAAACAAGACTGACCCTCAAACATCTTCAGTCACTTCAGCATGGGGTCTTCCTCCCATCACAGGACATTATCCCTGTTCAGACTGTAGTATATGCCATCTCACAGAAGCCACAAAAACATTAACTTTGGAACCAGGTAAAATCTGGACACAAGTTGCCCATACAAATTGCAACTCAAATAATGTGATTTATTTGATAACCTGTCCATGTTCCTTACGCTACGTCGGCATGACTACAAGAAAGGTGAAACAGCGCATTGGTGAGCATCGGAGTAATATCCGATGCAAAAAACTAACAACAAAACTTAGCCGTCATTTTTTTGAACAAAACCATACTCCAAATGATATGAGATGGACAATAATTGAGAGAATTACAGGTACCACGAATATTCCTACTAGACTCTTTGAGAAAGAGCAACGGTGGGTGTATCGTCTAGGAACCAACATCATTGGGCTCAATGATGACATTCCATGGAATAATGTACTCAGCTAAAAGCCTCTGATTCAAATGTCCTTTAAACAACTCATGAACCATGTATGTCCGATCAACAGCGCTCCAGCTAATAACATTGCGCATAAGTAACTTTGCGCTCTCAGAATAACAGGTATATTTAAGTAGAGCTCATACAAACACACTATCCTATTTATACGATGTTACACTGGCATAATAGCAAGCCCCGTTGTAATGTTATCACCCTCAATAACTCGCAGGACAACAAACCCTAGGTTGTCTTGCAGCCGTACACTCCCTGTACTATATGGCCCGTTAGTTACGTGTCTCTCTGTAATAGAAGTTGCTATGACAACGAGTGCATCCAAGCCTCGTTTTCACCTAGTTCTAGCCGTACACTCCCTGTACTATATGGTTAATTCTGTTCCCTTCTGTAATAATATACACCAAAAACAAAAGCCTAATAATTAAGGATCGGCCCATAAAAAGAAAACCTCAACCAGTAAACATCACACGAGGCTGGCATCGAGGTTTCCATGACAACCAGGATAACCAAGCCTCGGTTTGAAGGACTGGCCCGTTAGTTGCGTGTCTCTCTGAAATAGAGGTTGCTATGACAACGAGTGCATCCATGCCTCGTTTTCACCTAGTTCTAGCGACCGCGAGTGCATCCAAGCCTCGTTTTCACCTAGTTCTAGCGACCGCGCCCTCGGGATAGAACTCCCTGGCCTCGGTCTGGTAGAACCACGCCCACCCGGAAGAGCGCGAACAGCGTTTCACAGCCATTCATAAACAAACCCACCGGCCCCGTTCTTCATCGTCGGGGTCCGGTAGAGGCAGTACTAGGTGTACAAGTGGGCTGAGAGTGCTGAGGGCGTGAGTAAATCGACAGAGAGGATCGGACCAACTCCATACTATCGAGCTAAGTCAAACGCGATTCCGTATGTTTCTAGCCTATTTTCTTTTACCTTTAGGATGTGCCAGGGACACTCCAACCCCCCTCCTGAGACCCATGGTGCAGATAGCGCCAAGCTTTAAAGTGAGACTTGTTTTTACATTATACTTGCGTGCGGGGGTCACTGACTCTTTGTCTATTGATCCTCTGAAACACTGATACCATGTGATTTTAACCCCTTGAAGTCATTGATGGATTATTTTTAATCACTATTTTTTCACCACACTTCCCAGAACTAGTTATATCTTCCCTATAGGGTATGTGGAAGGTGCTTAACGCTAGTAGTTATTCTGGGAACACGTTTGCTGCCACTTATTTGGAACACCATGAACCGTAAAAGTACTTTGGCATAGTCCTACAAATAATTGTTTGTTTGTCTTATATGTCTGTCCGTACTTTTTATTCCACAGGTGCCGAGACACTCCAAATCAGGAGTGATTTTTGGAATGAGCATTAGCTCTTCCAATTTTTTTGCACTTTAAACACTTTTATTTTTTTCACTTTCACGTCCCCAGGTTAGGGTGGGTGATTAGAGAGCCCATACCGCCGGGGTTTATCATTGTCCTGACGAATGCCTAGGTAAAATCAAACCAACACTAAGGCTGAAACATGTTGACATATTAATTTAATGCTATATCTGAATTAAACCAACCATTACCTTGGCTTTTACAATTCAGACACATAGCACCTTTATATCTGTGTCTTAGGGATCACTAATAAAAATTTTTTAGATACCCTTTAGACACTTCTTAAGTTTAAGTTTATTCATCCTCACAACACTCCCGTTACACAATACCAGCTCCGCAGTCTTCTGGCGTCGCAGCACACCGAAGAGGCACTAGGTCTCTTCGGTGGGGCCCGATGATGAAGCATGACACTGACTAGGTCAGTGTGTGAGGGCTTTCCTTCAAACCCAAATAGGGTGTGAATATCTTGAATCTGGTGGCTCCATCCAAGTGGCTTTTTGAGAGACATGAACCTCTCTTTTTTTGTTTATTGATATATAACTGGGGATTAAGAGAGTGTTCCTACACTTCCCTACCTCTCCCATTGTTTTTGAGTAATTTTGATTCGAGCCTTCTCAGTTTTTGAATGCGGTTGCCTCCTCTTTCATGTTGTGGTACCATTGCCAGTCCAAAATACCTAACATCTAGCCACGTTTTGTTCTCATGGTTGGCTAAATGTTTCGCGATGGCATAGGAGTGGTCATGATTCTGAATGGCTCGAATATGTTGGAGTATGCGAGTTTTGATGGAACAGGTTGTACTGCCAATGTAGGATTTGCCACAGTAACACTGGATCATGTACACCACAAAGGACGAGTCACAGTTGATGTTACTTGTGATTGCAAAGTTTTTTCCAGCTGCATCTTTAAGATTTTTCATGTTGCGTCCTATTTTACATGCCTTGCAGACTGCGCATTTGTTAAATCCTTGTTTTCTGATGTCAAGCCAGGACTCAGTTTTCTTGATTTCAAAATGACTTTGAGTCAGTTCATCTGCCAGATTACGTGCCCTTCTGTAGGAGACAAGGGGATAGTCTCCTATTGTTGTTCCAATATCTGGGTCTTTGCGTAGTACATGCCAGTACTTCATCATCGCTTTTTGTATTCTGTAGCTTTCTTTACTGAAAGTCATTATCATCCTGGGTTGATCTGTAGTTTTGTTGTCTTCAACTCCTTGCGTGGCATTAGAGCTTGTCTTCATGATTAGAGTTTGTTCTCTAGATTTGCATCTTGCTCTTGTTTCACATGCGAGTAGATCTGTTCGATTGTACCCTCTCTGTTTGAAGCGTGCTTTGGTCTCTTTAAATTTCAATTCCATTTCCTTTTCCTCAGAACAGTTCCTTTTCATCCGTAGGAGCTCACCATACGGAATGCTTTTTATCAGTTTCTGTGGGTGAAAACTCAGACCGTGAAGAATGCTGTTGGTTGCTGTTGCCTTTCTATGGACGGTTGTCTGGATCTTGCCGTCTGCTATGTACACCTTTGTGTCTAGAAACACAATTTCGTTAGGGCTGATGGTGTATGTGAATTTTAATCCCACTGAATTCTGATTGAGGACATTAAAGAATGTCAGGAATTCCGCCTCCGTGCCTTTCCACAGGAGGAACAGATCGTCTATGAAGCGTAGCCAAAGGGCTACCTTGGCCATATGATGGTCGTTTTCTTCTCCCCAAGCTACGGTTTTCTCCCACCATCCCATGGTGAGATTAGCGTAGCTTGGAGAGAAGGAAACTCCCATGGCTGTGCCACAACATTGTTTATAGATGGTTTTGTTGAAGACAAAGATGTTATTGTATAGACACATTGTCATCATTTCCATGATCATTTTTGAGTGTTCTCTCCGGGTGATAGGTTGTTGGTCCAAAAAGTATTTTATCGCTGTTAGTCCAATATCATGATTTATTGACGTGTACAGCGATACCACATCGATAGTCACTAACAGGTAATCTGGTTGCCACTCAGTTCCCATGAGGGTGCGTAGGAAGTCGCCCGTATCCTTTATGTAGGAGCTTAAGGTTGGTACAAGTGGAGCTATGAAGAAATCCACGTAGTTGGAAACGTTCTAATAGAGGCCCCCACAACTTGATATTATAGGTCTTCCGGGGGGCTTGTTGAGGGTCTTATGTACTTTTGGTAAAAAGTATATGGTTGGAAGAATAGGATTTTCAACCATTAAGAATTTCCTCTCTGTGTCTGTGATTAGACCATTTGCTTGCCAGACATTCAATTTTGTTTCCAGTTCCTGTTTCATTGCTTCAGTTGGGTTTCTATTTAGTACTGTATAGTTGTTGGTGTTGTTTAACTGTCGCATGGCTTCTTCTACATAAAGTTCTTTGTCCATGATTACAATATTCCCGCCTTTGTCCGCAGGTTTTATTACTATTTGGACGTTGTTTTTTAGGCTTGATATTGCTTGTCGTTCGCCAATGGTTAGATCTTCTTTTCTTTTTTTGTTATAGTTCTTGGGCATGTCTTCAATCTCATTTGTCACCAGTTCATAAAAGATGTCAATTTTATTGCCTGGGTATAAGATCGGACAAAATTTCGATTTTGGTTTGAAATCCGTCGGTTGTCGTTTATTAGATTGGATGTTCATTTCATCTAATACTTGGGTATCCGTGATTTCCGATTGGTCTATTTCATTAGCCAGTTCATAGGCTACTCTTAGCTGTGGAACCTCCGATGTCCGGTATTCTAGGTTTGTCTCAGTTGGAGTGTTCTCTTGTGGCACTTTAGTTTTGTTTGTTGGTTTCTTGGAAAAGAATTTCTTCAGTTTCAGTTTCCTTGTATATTTATACAAGTCTATTTTTGTTTCCGTTGCATCGTGATGGGTTTCAGGACAAAAGGTCAAGGCGTGTGCAGCGAGTTATTGGTATTTTATATATATATATATATATATATGTTCGAGGCATGTGGGCTGCTGAATTCATATCTGTGCATAGATCGCCGCCTAGTGTTGGGTCCGGATGATTGCACATTGTTGTCCTGAAAGAGTCTTCGAAGTATCACGAGATAGGTGGCTCCTCCCCTGGACTACAGTGCGCATGGGCATCCTCTCCATCCTCAGATTGTTTTTTTCGGCCATTGCGTTCGGATGTATATTTGTTAACTCAAGTTCGGAATCGATAAAAAACTTAATATTCGGCCAAACGGCCTCTAGTCTCTAGTTAACGTCGGTATTGTCTTTGCGATCGGTGCCCAGTACTCGTTCCAGCTCTATACTGGAGCCGGACGTCAAGAAGAGCCGCGTGGCTATTCACCACTAAAGGACCGGTCGACGCCAGAGGCCTTATCGACGATCCATTATGGAACAGAGCCAATTCAAGAGATGTCCCGTTTGCAACTCCAAGTATCCTCACATCGATGTCCACCCAGTGTGCAACTAGTGCCTATCTGAACAGCTGTATGGCTTGTTCTCGGTTCCGATCCAAAAAACAATTCGACGCGCGGCGCGGAAGGAAGCCCAGCAGACGGCACCTGACCCGGTGAACATCTTCGATGCCGAGGAAGATGAGGGAGTCGAGCAGGAGGTTCAAGGTAACCTGTCTAATGCTGCATCAGAGATTGACTCCAGTTACGACGCAGAGGGTGAGGAAATGGTCGAAAATGAAGACGTCGTCGACGAGGTAGGAGACGACGATGAGGCCCTTGGGGCCGTAGAAGATAGCTCGAGCGAGGAGCTAGGCCCAACCGTTGGTATGGGGGCTGAGACTAAAACACTCTATAAGGCTCAGGTCGAGGGATTGCCACAAGGCCTTACCCAAGATCAAACGCATAGTTCTGCAGCCTCGCTTCAAGGCCTGGCTACGGACAATTCCAAAGAGCCATCGGTTGATCGATCAAAATCGAAACAAAAATCATCGGTGACTACCAAACCGAAAGCACCGGAACAAAATCGAAACCGAAAGTGCAAATTACTTTGGTCGGATCGAAGGCTTCTGAACCATCGGCTCCGACGAAACAAAAGAGTGTTATCGACCCGGAGAGGTCGCTAAAGGGTGTCGAGCCGAAGGCCAGGGCACCGAAGAAGGTCAAGGACATCGACCCAAAGAAGTCGGCGCCGAAGACCGTAGACACAAACAAAGGACTCGAAACACAGAACTAAATGTCGACTCGACAAAGCAAAGGTTAGTAAAGACCTAGAGTCCAAAACAAGCAGTAGCTCTAAGGACCCCGTCGAGTCAACACAACCATCCGCCTCTTTTTCGAAGCAGGTGTCGGACTCGCCGCAGCGCATTAAGGAGAAAGCTATAGCTGTCGGACCGAAGGCCACTCCACCCCCAAAGACAGTCGGTAAACCTCCGAATGCGTCGGCACCGATTAAGTT
This sequence comes from Lissotriton vulgaris, assembly GCF_964263255.1. NCBI lineage: Eukaryota > Metazoa > Chordata > Amphibia > Caudata > Salamandridae > Lissotriton > Lissotriton vulgaris. Next base: position 18,198,918 of record NC_141686.1, on the reverse strand, counting down.
TACACTGCCGCCGCCAGTGGCACCTAAGGCGTTCGCCCTTAAGACGGGCATCGAAGCGGCCAAGAAGGTGTCCATGGGGCCAAAGCCTACAACTACTGAAGGGGCCACGAAGCATCGACAGCCTCTGCAGACAGATCAGTCGAGGCAATTCATCGACGCTGAGACTGGTAGACTTTCCATTTTCAAGCGAAAGATCGCCCCAGAACAGCCTATGGAGTCGTATAAAATTCCATTAAAGAAAAAAAGAGATTCTACAACATCACCTCTTCTTTTTGAACCTCTACAACAATATGGACAAGAACCTGCTCCTTTTTCACCCACACATTCAGATGTGGATGATGGGGATGGGGACAATGAGGATTACAGTTATCCTGTAGACACTGATCCAGAAGACCACACTGAACCCTGGACAGACACTGTTGACCCAGGGGAGCCACAAAATGCCCCGGACGGTCATATCTATGCTGTTAAAACCTCACCTACGGAAGACACGGCTGCGTTTAACGCACTTATTGAGAGGGCAGCAAAAAATCATGATATCCAGCTCCATGCTGACCCTATTGAAGAGGACTTTTTGTTTGACACCTTCTCAACCTCAGAGAGAACTGTCAAGACTCTACCCATGCTAAACGGTGTCCTAAAAACACGCTGGAGACATCTTTAAGGAGACCACAAGGGCAAGAGTGGTAAACCCCAGGATTGAAAAAAAATACAAACCAGCACCTGTGGACCCTACGTATGTCAGGGGACAGTTGCCATTGGACTCTCTGGTTGTTTCTTATGCTCGTAAAAGAGCGAACTCGCAGACCACGGGTGATGCTCCTCCCCCTGACAAGGAATCTAAAGTGCTAGAAGCCTCAGGGAAAAGGGTGGCAGCTCAAGCGGCCAATGTCTGGCGAATCTCCAACACACAGGCACTCTTAGCCAGATATGACAGGGCTCATTATGATACACTTGAGACCCTGTTACAAAACTTGCCAGATGAGTATAAGGAGGCAGCAGAAATGCTAATACAAGAAGGGAAACTTATATCCAATGCATCTATTAAGTGTGCGCTAGACGCAGCAGACACTGCAGCCAGGGCTATTAATACAAGCGTTATGTTACGAAGACATGCCTGGCTGAGAATCTCCGGCATCAAGCCTGAGATACAAACCACCATACTCAATCAGCCAGTTAACCCTGATTACTTATTTGGCCCAGAAGTGGACACCACCTTAGAAAAAAATAAAAAGGACACAGAGACTGCAAAGTCTATGGGGGCTCTACAGCTGCAGCAGTTCAGGGGTGGTTCCTTTCGTCGCTCCAACAATAGAGGAGCTTCCAGAGGCCAGGTGTCCCAACTGACACAGTACAGTAAAGGAGGCACGCAGACCACCTACAACAAGAACAATAGGGGTGGCTATCGTGGAAACAGCACCAAGGGCAGAGGTCGTGGAAACAACTCCCGATCCTCCGCCACTAACAAACAGTGACGTCTTGTCACTACCCCCCGACCATACAACACCGGTCGGGGGGAGACTACAACAGTTCCTGCCGGTCTGGAAATCCATCACTACAGACAGGTGGGGGAGGCAGCTTATCCAGTACGGTTATTGTCTGGAGTGAACATCCTCTCCACCCAACATACCTCCAAGACACCGTCCTATGTCCGCAGAGCATATACAGTTATTGCAGCAAGAGGTAGTCAGCATGCTGCAAAAAGGAGCCATAGAACTCGTGCCGGTGGAACAAAAAGGTACAGGGGTGTACTCGCTGTACTTCTTGATCCCAAAAAAGACGGGTCCCTCAGACCCATACTGGACCTCAGGCCCCTAAACCAGTACATCCTGTCAGAACATTTTCACATGCTCACATTACAGCAGGTTCTACCGAAACTCAGTCAGGGAGATTTCCTCGCAACACTAGATCTAAAGGATGTATATTTCCATATACCGGTACACCCGTCACACAGAAAATATCTCAGATTTACCATTCAAGATCAGCATTATCAGTTCAAGGTCCTCCCTTTCGGAGTAACTACAGCACCCAGGGTGTTTACCAAGTGCCTGGCGACAGTGGCTGCACACCTACGGAGACAGAACGTTCACGTCTACCCTTATCTGGACGACTGGCTTATCCAAGCGAAGTCGGCCCAGCAATGTGCCACCCACATGTCCCACACCATTCACCTTCTTCACAATCTGGGGTTTTCCCACCTTCAGCCCGCCCACGTACGGCAGTACTTGGGTGCGGCAATAGACACTCCGGCAGCCAAAGCACAGCCAAATTCAGTGAGGATCAACAGCATGCAATTGCTGATACGGAAATTCGAACCACAACACTCGCTTCCTGCACGAGTGTTCATGCAGTTGATAGGCATGATGGCCTCCTGCATCTTCATAGTCCCGCACGCGAGACTACACATGCGTCCGCTTCAGGAGTGCTTAGCACGTCAGTGGAATCAGGCTCACGGACAATTGAAAGACCTAGTGTTGGTGACCGGTCGCGCATACAACTCTCTGCATTGGTGGAACCCACAAAACCTTTGCAGGGGCCGACCGTTCCAAGAGCCTGTGCCACAGATTATACTGACGACGGACGCATCTCTCCAGGGATGGGGAGCTCATGTAATCCACTACACAGTGCAGGGACTATGGACAGCACAGCAGAAAAAGATGCACATCAACCTTCTGGAACTGATGGCTATCTTCATGGCAATGAAAGCAATTAAAGTACATTTGTGCAACAAGGTAGTGTTTATCCGGACGGACAACATGACGGCCATGTACTACATACAGAAGCAGGGAGGTACACACTCTCCACAGCTGTCTCGTCTGGCTCAGAGCATGTGGAAGTGGGCCATTCAGAGAAACCTCTTCCTCATGGCAGAACACCTCCCAGGCAAGGACAATCAGATGGCGGACCTGCTCAGCAGGCACAGCCACCAGATGCACGAGTGGGAGATACATCCATCAGTACTCCAACCGTACTTCCAGCAGAGATAGACCTATTCGCCACAAGGGAAAAAGCAAAATGCCAAAGTTTTGCAGCCAGGCTCCCACATCGACAGTCGCAGGGGAATGCGATATGGATGAACTGGTCAGGCATATTTGCGTACGCTTTTCCCCCCAGCACCGCTAATACCGCTAGTGGCACGCAAACTGAGGCAACACTCGATGACTGTCATCCTGGTTGCTCCAACGTGGGCACGCCAACCATAGTACACCACGTTTCTAGAACTCTCCGTGGTACCGCATCAAAGGCTGCGACTCACACCCAGGCTTTTAACGCACAGCCATGGCGACATTCAGCATCCAGATCCGCAACAGCTCAACCTGGCGATCTGGTTTCTGAGGTCTTAGAATTTGTATTGTATTGTGGTATATTTATATAGCGCAAACCTGTCACTACCAAGGGCATCCTGGCGCTTTGAACGATGAACCAGCAGATTCAGCAACTTAGCCTGTTCTGGGGAAAAGGTAGGTTTTTAACGCCTTTCTGAAGGCTAAGAGATCCTCAAGACTCCTTAGGGATATTGTCAGGGAGTTCCAGAGTTTGGCCGCCGCTACTCTGAACGATCGGCCGCCCATCCTCACTCTCTGGAAACGCGGTACTACAAGTAGCCTGGATGAGGAGGAGCGTAGAGCTCGGGATGGAAAGTACCAGGCGAACATTCTCCGCAATGGGACCGGGCCCAGGCCATGGATAGCCCTGAACACAATGCACGCTGCTTTGTAGCGAACGCGTAGATGGATCGGCAGCCAATGGAGTTCCTGTAATGCTGCCGTAGAAGAGCTATGGTAGGGGCGGGAAAGTTTGGCAGCCATATTTTGCGGCATCTGTGCCCAAGTCGGCACAGATGCCGCGCTGGAGTACCGACGGTTAGAGCGGTGCTTCACCAATATCCTGAGCCGCAGCCAGGTGGGGTGAGGTTTCTACTTCTCAAAAACCAGTCCAATGCAGACTGTGTGAGAAGACTTGGAACAAACACACCTAGGATGTCCAGGTGACATTTACATATTGTTACAGTTCTAGTACTCTTTTTCTCCTTACTTATGACACTTCTATCACGTTTTTTGGGGTTTTTTTCTGTTTGCAGTAGCGAAATACATAGGTCCTGAAGAAAGCAAGGCTATTGGCCCTATTTGCTGAAACATGTCGACCACGTTCCACCACTAGACAGTTTATAATAGTTTCCCTGTCTTGGCTATTTTTAACATTGGTGCTGGGAGTTTAACCCTATTAAAAAAAAAATTGTGCTCCCTAAACCAATTTTATTCACTTTTTTCCTTGGTTTTCCCTTGCACTGCACGGTTTTTTACCCCGTTGGCCACATCACCAACACTCTTATACCAACATACACTGACTAACAGGAAGGCCTATCTCTTTCTGTTAGAGAACAAGATCATGTACAGTGTTGGTCCTCGGAGCCCCAAATGATGAAGGGCGGTTCCGAGTGGTGACTGATGGGTGCCAGAGACCAGACACAAACTTGACCTGGCCTTTTCACTATCTCTCCAGTCATATGGCTATAGGTAGCATTTCACTTTCACCCTCTCTGTCCTGAACAAATTGCCTGTTGAACTCTTGACCCTCCGATACTCTTCTGTGATATTAGTTTCATTGAACTGCAACGAGTTCAGTCGGAGCCATTCCGCTGTAGCCTGCATGCACCAATGGAAGGTCTCCAATGGGACTGCATCCTGTCCCTCCAGTGAAAAGACCAGCTGGGTATCGTCAGCATAATTAAATGCGGAGATCCCAAATGATTTAATGAGCTGGACTAGAGGGCGGAGGTAAATATTAAAGAGTATGGGGCTGATGGCTGAGCCCTGAGGTACTCCTTGTCCTACTCTCCGCTCCTCTGAGCTGAAGGGAGGGAGCGAAACCCGTTGCTGACGGTTGTCCAGATAGGAAATTAGCCAGTCTCTGGCCTTATCTTTGACCCCGCACTCTTCCAGCCTCATTATCAAGGTAGGATGGCTGACCGTGTCGAACGCGGCCGACATGTCGAGCAGCACCAGAAAGGCTGCCCGACCACTGTCGACTTGCGCCCGCAGATTGTCTAACACGGTCACTAACGCGGATTCCGTTCCATGAGCTGGGCGAAAGTCGAATTGCGTCTCATCCAACCAGGTGTTCCCTTCTAAGAAGCCGGACAGAGTGCGGGTGACCAGTTTTTCCATGATTTTGACTGGAAAAGGAAGCAGGGAAATTGGCCGGTAGTTGGAGAGGCAAGCGGGGTCAAGCGTAGGTTTTTTTAAGAGCGGAGATACCACTGCCTTCTTCCAGCAGCATTTGTCTACCTCAATCTGCCTCCTGACTGTATGGATATCATAAGGGAGGCAAGAAGGCCCACGAGTAGAGCATGTTATGCAGCAAAATGGAAGCAATTTGTCAGTTGTGTGCCAACAATGACATTAATCCGCTAGATGCATCTACTCACAACATCATCTGTTATCTATTACATCTATACAAATGCAATCTGGCCTATGCTTCCATACGTATACATTTATCCGCAATAGCAGCTTATCTCCAAAACAGGCAGCATCTCTCACTTTTCAGAGTGCCTGCCATCAAAGCTTTTCTGGAGGGGCTCAAACGAATTATTCCTCCCAGACACCCACCGGCACCTGTATGGAACCTGAATGTGGTCCTTGCCAGGCTGATGGGCCCACCTTTTGAGCCTCTACACTCATGCGAGATACAATTCTTAACGTGGAAAGTGGCCTTCCTAATAGCAATCACATCGCTACGACGAGTTAGTGAACTTCAAGCACTAACTATCCAAGAGCCATTCATACAGATTCACTCCAACAGGGTGGTACTACGCACTAACCCTAAGTTGCTGCCTAAAGTAGTTTCACAGTTCCATATGAATCAAACTATAGAACTGCCAGTGTTCTTCCAGAATCCAGATTCAGTGGCAGAGAGAATGCTCCACACACTAGACGTCAAAAGAGCTCTAATGTACTACATAGATAGAACAAAAGATTTCAGGAAGACAAAACAACTGTTTGTTGCCTTTTCACCACAACACAAAGGCAACCCCATTTCAAAAGCAGGTATAGCCAGGTGGATCGTTAAGTGCTTACAGATTTGCTATCAAAAGGCTAAGCGCACATTAACGATTCCCCCAAGAGCCCACTCAACACGAAAGTTAGGGGCATCCATGGCTTTCCTTGGAAACCTTCCTTTAGAGGAAATCTGTAGAGCAGCCACATGGTCTACCATACACACATTAACCAAACACTACTGCGTAGATGTGCAATCCAAACAGCAGGCAGCTGTAGGACAGGCTGTTCTAAAAACACTTTTTCAGACTGCTGCAGCTGGCACGGGCAGCCGCTGCTAATAGAGGGACTGCTATATATTCTATGCCCAGATATGAATTCAACAGCCCACATGCCTCGAACCGAATATGCTACTTACCAGTATGCATCTGTTCTTGGCATGTAGGGCTGCTGACATTCATATCGCCCGCCCTCCTCCCCGGCGCCTGTAGCGGCTGCAGCACTCAGAATTACTCTTAGCATGGTCATCACTTACTGTACTACACTCCATCTCTGCCACAATGGCGAAAAACAATCTGAGGATGGAGAGGATGCCCATGCGCACTGTAGTCCAGGGGAGGAGCCACCTATCTCGTGATACTTCGAAGACTCTTCCAGGACAACAATTTGCAATCATCCGGACCCAACACTAGGCGGCGATCCTTGCACAGATATGAATGTCAGCAGCCCTACATGCCAAGAGCAGATGCATACTGGTAAGTAGCATATTCGATACCCACCCTGCGATGCTTCAAGATTGGGCTGACAACAGTGCAGAATCGTCATGAAACATGCTGCACATATTAATCAAATATATGCGACCACTGACAGGGAGAAACTACTCCTAAAAATTGACTGTATCATGGCAGAACTCTGCAAATTATCAAACCAAGAGGATGTGAATAAAGGCTTAACAGGCATCAAAGCGAGAGTGCAAAAACATGAGAACACCATTAAGGAACGGAAAGCGGAGAAATTCCAGCGCAACAGGAATTATTATGCGCAAGGAAGAATCTACACCTTTGCCCGCAAATTCGAGAACATGTGCCGCCAGCAGCTCTAAGCCACCGGCATTTCTCCACCATGCCCACAAGAATTGAGTGAGTCAGAAATCAACTCTGGGGCAGAATAAGACCCTGAGGCAGGTGCAACCCCAAATCAACATAAGAAAGTACCAACACCAGTGGATGAATTTATTTTTTTACGAGTGGAACGCTTGATGAGCCTCCGGCCAAGGACACCGAGACAAGACCAGACAACAAACAAAACAAACCCTCAAAAAGCAGAAGGAGGAAGAACAGACGGTGGGGCAGAAATGGCATAAAGAACAAAACCAACTTACAGAAGAAACCAGGAGGAGATAAATACAACCATGGAGACATGCTACACAGTCATTAATCTTATCCAACATGGCTCTAACAACTGAAGAACATGAGACATTGGCCTTGGGACTTTCATTTTTCAAGGAAACAAATTTTAATTACACAGAAACGAGGATTGACCTTTATCACTTCACTCGGAAACTAAAACTAAACAAATATTTTTCCAATTTGAGAGACAAATCCCTGGAAAAGACTACAGACCTGGAAACTAACTCAGAAACTACTCCGCTAACTATTGCAGACATGGACTTTCTAAGAGAAATGACGGAAATGGAACTGAACACAGATGAGGGAACTCTGAGTAACACCGAAACGAGTGCACTTTCTAACCTTTCAATCTTTGCCTCAGTAAAGACACCTTTCAAACCTAAATCGGTTTTTAACCCACCAATGCCAAGAGACAAAATCATTAGCACTTTCCAGCAGCGAAAGCTTTCACAAAACTTCAAATGATCACAAAGCCAAATACTGTAAGGTGATGGAAAAAAATAAACTACGTCCAGACATAGTAGTTCGCTGCGCGGATAAAGGTGGGAATGTAGTACTGTGGCCACTGGAGATGTACGACAGGGAGGCCATAATGCAATTGCAAGACAGACAATGTTACATCAGAACAAGCCATACAAACATAACAAACGTCAAAGAGAGATACCATGCAATTCTGTATGATTGGAGAGGGAAAGGGTTAATATCCAAAAAAGAGCTGGATTTCCTAAAGAAAGATTACCCAATCACCGCCCAATTTTATCTAATCCCCAAGGTACACAAAGACATTCAGTGCCCACCGGGCAGACCAACAATCTCGGTCATAGGAAGCCTATTTGAAAACACCAGCATGGGCTACTTCCTACAGCCATTCGTAAAGACACTGCCAGCTTATATACAAGACACTGGGGACTTTTTAACTCATGTTTCTGATTTTGTGTGGCATGATGATTATGTTTTTGTAACACTGGATGTACAGAGTCTGTACACGAGCATCAGGCATAGGGATAGGCTGAATGCATTGAGATACTATCTAGGCACCAGGGACAACTCACAACACCAACACACCATGATGCTCTTACAGATGACAGAGTGGTGACTGGACAACAACTCCTTCTCTTACAATAAACTGCTTTACAAACAAACACAGGGGACTGCCATGGGTACTTGTTTCGCCCCCAGCTATGCGAATTTGCATATGGGCTGGTGGGAGGAGCAAGTACTCATGGCAGAGCACCAGCACACCTTCACAAACAACATAGTGCTTTACAAACGCTATATTGATGACATTTTCATTGTGTGGTGAGGCTCTGAACAGAGCGCCACTGATTTTGCAATATTGAACAACAACAACACTCTGAACCTAAAGTTTACCTGCACCACCAACGCAGAGAAAATAGTATTCTTAGACTTAGAGGTCTATCACGAGAAAGGCAGAATGTAAACAACAAACACACAGGATGGAAACTGCAGGCAATGCTATACCTCACGCACAAAGCATCCATACCACTAGCCTGAAAGAGAGCATACCCTACGCAGAGTGCCTAAGAATGGAAAGGAACTGCAGCACAGACAAATACCTGCAAGTTAGCACTGACAACTTTTTCAAGAGACTAAGCGCTAGAGGATACCAACAGAAGACCCTAAACAAAGCCAGAAACAAATGTGACATGCTAAAGAGGGACGACTTGCTCCATAAGAGCAACAATCAAAACTCAGAACCCAAAACCACAAAAACCACTGCGACCCCGAGGTTGATAACAGGGTACAACAAATACCATGCCAATCTCTGCAAAATCCTATACAGACACTGGCCCCTCATTAGAAATGACCCCACCCTTCGTCCAAACTGTGCAAAATTACCTCACCTCACTTTTCGTATGGCCACATCCATGAGGCAGGAACTTGTCAAAAACGCAGAAACCATGGAAAAAGGCAACACCTGGCTCAAAGCCCAATCAGGATTCTTCAAATGCACAAAATGCAAGGCTTGCAAACACGGGTTGAACACTAGGGTCGTACACTTACCACTTAGGAAAACACCATATGAAATCAGAGGGCACTACACGTGCAAAACTGACTTTGCTGTCTACGTCCTCAGGTGTACCTGCAACAAACTATATTTGGGCAGCACAATACACCCAGTCCACCTCAGAATCCTACAACACCTCAGAGCCATTCCGAATGGCGACCAATCCTACCCTGTGGCACGGCACATAAACACACACCACAGTGGCAGAGCTGAGGACCTATCATACTTTGTGATGGACAGTGTCACTCCAAATCCTAGAGGGGGGAACAGACTACAGACCCTACGAAGACTGGAATTGAGATACATCACACTAGATTGCAAAATCCCCAATGGACACAACTCGGATGAAGCATTAAGCGTACACCTGTAACATGTGTGCAGCTCCCAAATTCGCATAATAAGCCTACCCGTGCCCAAACAGCAACCCATTCATCTGATAACATCATGTTTCACCATCCCCTTTGTAAATACACACACAAACACTCGGCACTGCACATAGTAACCACACCACTCACCACACCCCACCATCCACATGCCAACCAGTGCTTAACGATCATAACCACAACTGCTAGTATAGTGTTACACCAGGACCTCAACAAACTGTAAATACCCGTAACATAGATCCACTTCAATAGGACAGGCAGACATCACAATGCCAACAAGGGCCGCCAGTCATTTACGTTGTAGGGTCAACTGCAACACATCCGGACTCCTAAGGGTCACAAGTTATTATGCCCACTGGGGCTTCCAATCCGGCACCTATGACCTAGTTCCCGCACGTCAATGATCTTCTTAACGTTCAGAAATTAGCATATCGCACTGGCCTAATGCACACCCAAACGCAGGCGCCAAACAGCCACACATATCCAGGGCAAACACTGTTGGAATTCGGCAACTAGACATAACGCAGGGTCACCCCTTCCAAGGCCCTAGACACACGACAAACTCTTGTCCGATGGCCTGACACAAACCGTGCACAATATTCTTAATTACATCCTCAGTATACCCACACATGGGCTCAATCAGCGTCCCCTTACCCAGTAGACGGCCCGTCACTTATTCAGATACAACGCTTGGCCACACGATCTACCTAAACACAGGAACCAAACTAATAGGCGCGCAAAACACACGAAATACAGCCCCACACATAGGAATACCAAACATGCGGCTTACCTGACCCCGCCAGCTAGTTACAGAACGCACATGCACAAGATTTTTAAAGGCGCTCAACTCCCGTTTATTTTGTCTATGTCAGTTACAGCGCGTACTGACACATGCAGAAAATACACAGATGCGTAGGAGGAAAACACATAATTCATGATCACTAATGTTTTATAAAAAGCAGTAACAAGCATATGATCCAATGTAGCATGAGCAAGCATGGTTTAAACGGTTTAATACAATTATTCCTTTACATGTCTTCAAATGTATAAAGTGACACTAACTTTTCCATGTCTATCACTTTCCTTAACGTCACCTTGGCAACCCACCTGACTTTCTATTGGTTAATCTGCTCTACTATAAAAAAGCTCATTTCTTTGGTGTAGACAGATGCAGTGAACAAGGCGGACTTGTCCGCTGAAACGCGTCTGGTCGTTTTTGGAATAAAGTATCTTTGATCTTTCAACCCACGGAGTTGGTGCCTGTTTTCAAAATTTGCAGAACCAGGATTGGAACCATATTACCTACTGGCGGTCGCCAGTAGGTATATATAGTTAGGATTTTTTTCCTATGGGATTTCTGAAAATTCTATGTGGAATAACTTTGGCGTTTGTGGACGGATTTGGCTGAAATTTTCAGGAAAATGGCACATTTTGTTTCTGAGCAGCCCCTGAATATTTGGGGGGGGGGGGGTTTCGTCAAGAGGGGGCCGAGAAAAAAGGGGGGTCCCAAAACGTGTTTTTAACATAGAGTTTTCCATAGGGCAGTTGGACTCACTTTTAGCTCGAACGGCTGAATGGATTTACACAAAACTTGGCAAAATTGTAGATATGGTTTGCCCGACGTGCCTTTGCTATGTCTCAATATATGTGCTCCAGTGGATTTTGAGAAATTAACGTTTTAAAAAACAGATATTTATCCAGTATTGGGGTATCTTTCATAGATTCACATGCCTGAATCATTCCCCGTCGTCGAGGCGGGAGTCCCACGGTAAATTATATATATATAGCAGTGCCTAAAAACCATTAGTAGTAGGCTAGAAAAGGATATAGGCCCAACTAGGCCCAAAACTTAGCAGCCTATCTACCTCATTATGTAAAAAGAACTGAAAATGTAGCCTCAGCCAATCAGCTAACCTCACCCTCTAGAACCTTCCCAGCCCAGGCAGTTCTCCTCAGATTTTCACCGCACTTCGTGTGTAAGGGAGTCTCCCTGAGTGCCTACTCAGTTTTTCTTCAAAATTTCTTCTATTCTATCAAGATGTCTGAAAAGAAGGCTCTATTCAAGGCTTGTGGTTCCTGCTTCAAGAAGAGGGTACATGTGGACGACCAGCACTCTGATTGTATTTATTGTTTGCATCCTTCACATGTTGTGAAGGATTGCAGGATATGTCGAACCTTCCCTCCTAAGACCATCAGGGATAGAGAGGCAAGAGTTCTTTTGTGGCTGAAGTCGTCTGCCACAGATGACGAGGACAGAGCCTCTACCTCAAGTAAGAGAGCCAGTTCCAAAGAGAGGTGTTCTCCTGAGAGATTGAAAAAAACTAAATTCTCTCATAAACCCTCTGAGTCCACAAAGAGTGCTGCGTCAACAGAGTCTTCTACTGTGAGTACAGTCCGCACTAAAGCTGTCTCTTTGGTGTCCTCTCTCACCACCTATTCTACGTCCTCTACTTCTTCAAGTACTGTTACCACCTCAGCAATTACTTCTCCTGTGATGTCCGTCATGGTTTCTTCTTCTGAGAAAAAATCATCGAAGAAAAGCTCATCGTCGACGAGTCTTCCGTCGACGACCAAATCACCATCTACGAAGCGTTCGTCATCGCTTCCGTCGACGCTCTCGTCGACGGCTCCCCGTCGACGAAGGTTTCCACTATCCAGTCGACGAAGATCCCGTCGACGAAGATCCCGTCGACGAAGATCCCGTCGACGAAGACCCCGTCGACGAAGAGCCCGTCGACGAAGACCCTGTCGACGACAAGCCCGTCGACGACGAGCCCGTCGACGAAGGTTTCAGCTCCATCGATGACAAGCTCGACGACGAAGAGTCCGTTGACGGATCCGTCTACTAGTACGCCTTCAAAAAAGTCCTCGTCGACGATTACAACACCAATGACGATACCGTCGACGACAGTACCGGCAACTCACACATCTGTTTCACTTCTACCGTCGACAGCAGCGCTGGCATCTTTGAATGTGCCGTCTACGCATTTATTGCCCACATCTCTGGTAAGGGTACAGTATACCCATTTCCAGATGAAATCATTTCAGAGACAGTTACTCTCATTTGTCTCCCCTCTTTCCTTCGCATATTTTGGAAAACTACGTGGAGGCAGATTCTGATGATGAAGGGGGTGATGACGAGCCTTTTGGAGTGGCCCATCACCCTTCCCAGTTACACATAAAATATCAAGAGGATGAAGATGATGATGAGGTTCATTACTATCAGGAAAATTTAGCTACTCCTTATCATCAGGAGCAACAACACTCAGAAGACACGACTCATCTTCCGTCTTTTCTAATTCATGATTTACAGGCCATGCTGGCTGATTATCGTCAGAGGTTTCCACCAACTCTGCCTACTCCAAATCCTGTGCCAGTAGACATGCCGATAAATTCCCCGCCACATCCTTCGCACTCTCCAAGGCAGGATGTTGACCCCGGGACTGGAGGTCATGATGTTGACGTCTCCTCTCCAGATGAGGATGAAAGAGAAGATGGGGAACTTCCGGATTCCACGCCTACGGAACCATGGAATGATTACATCATTCCTATGCCCTCTCCTAATTTGCCACAACCTTCAGATTCTCCGCCAGAAGACATAGGAGGTTTTCATAACATCATGCACCGGGCAGCTGCTCGATTTGCAATTACAGTTTCGGTTGAGCAGACTGACTGTTTTCTTCATGATTTCAAAGAAGGGTATAGAAGGGTATCCAGATCTATCCCTATCATTGAATATATTTGGAAGGAAGGGATTAATATAATGAAGACGCCAGCTTCCATCCCGGCGGTTCTTCCAAGAGTCGACAAGAAGTACCGAGCACCACCGGATACTCCTTCATGTTTGATTGGTCATCCACGTCCTGACTCAGTGATTTTACAAGCGGCTCAACAACGATCCAAGAATCCGGCTGCACCAATTTCAACACCTCCAGACAAAGAGGGCAGGAGATTGGATGCGATTGGGAAGAAGTTCTCAGCTAATGCCGCTGCTACTGTTAAGATTGCTAATTCTTTGGCAATGTTAGCACGTTATGACAGACAAATGTGGTCAGATCTGTCGGAATTCATCAACCTGGTTCCCGATGACCGTGTTGAAGAGGTCAGGAAGGTTGTCATGGAAGGCGAGCGGGCAGCTTCTGAGATTATCGATTGCGCCCTCGATGTCTCTAATACAGCCTTTAGACAATTGGCCGGAGCGGCAGTTCTCAGACGGCAAGGATGGCTCAAGGCGACTTCTTTCAGACCTGAAGTCCAGACCAAAATACTTGACATGGCCTATGATGGCGAGTTATTGTTTGGCAAGCACATAGATGAAGCATTGCTTGCGATCAAAACGGATACTGATACGGCCAAATCGCTTGGTACACTACAGTATAAGCGAGGTTTTTTCAGAGGAGCAAGAGGCCGTGGTTTTTCTTCCAGAGGACATTATCAGAATCAGCAAAACCGCCAGTATCAACCTCAGAATAAGCCGTACTACCAACAGTCCTATCGGCAGTCATCGTCAGCGGGTTTCTCTCGTCAAGGAGGGAAACGACGTTCTAACTACCAGGGACGCGATTCAAATAAACGCCAGTGAGTTTTGCCGGACACCATCCTCCCTTCCTTCCCTCCCCGTGGGCGCCAAGATCTCCGCCTTTTATCAACAGTGGCGGAAGATAACTTCAGATCAGTGGGTTCTGGACATAGTCAAACACGGACACACTCTGGAGTTCTTGCAGAAACCTCCAACGTCACCGCCCAGGGGTCCCTCCCCTCCTCGTCTTCATTTGTTATACACGGAAGCCATGAAGATGCTACACAAAAATGCGATAGAAAAAGTTCCAACATCCCAGAAAAATCAGGGGTTTTACTCTCGCTTCTTCCTTGTGGAAAAGGTTTCAGGAGAGTGGCGTCCAATTTTGGATCTACGAAACTTAAACAAATATCTGAAGAAGCAGAGTTTCCGCATGGTGACGCTCACGGATGTCCTCAATTGCCTCATGGAAGGCGATTTCATGGCTTCCCTGGATATGGAAGACGCTTACTTCCACATTCCCATTCATCCAAACCACCGCAAGTATCTGAGATTCACAGTGGCTGGTGTCCATTTTCAAATTCAAGGTGCTCCCTTACGGCCTGAAATCTGCACCGAGAATCTTTACCAAGACTCTAGTTCCGGTTGCAGCTGCGTTGAGGTCACAGGGAATCCAAGTATTCCCGTACCTCGACGATTGGTTAATAAAGAGTCCAACAAAAACTTCAACAAGGCAATCGGTCAAAAGTGCTCTATCAATGTTCTCGAATCTGGGCCTGACCCTCAACGTCAAAAAATCTCAACTGCAACCCAAACAAATTCTGACGTTCCTAGGAGCAGTACTGGACACTTCTCAGTGCAAGGCCTTCTTGACCCAAATTCGTCAGGACAAGATCACAAAGCTGGCAAGTCAAATACGGTCAAAAAAGTCTCTTTCGGTCCGATAGTTTGTTTCCCTGCTAGGGATGTGTTCCTCTGCACTCCATCTAGTTCCACTGGCTCGACTCAGAATGAGGCCTCTCCAAGAGGAATTGCATCGACAGTGGCGGCAGATAGACGGATCTTTCGAGGACCGAATCAAGGTCACGCCCAAGATGAAACAAGCTCTTCTATGGTGGGCGGCAAAGAACAATTTGTCTCCGGGGCTCACTTTTCTTCAGACCCTACCGGAATTTACTCTGACGACAGATGCCTCCATGGAGGGTTGGGGAGGCCATCTCCAAGACCTTCAAGTGCAGGGACGGTGGTCCCATCAGTACAAGCACAAACACATCAACTGCCTCGAGTTGAGGGCCATTTTTCTGTCCTTGCGAGCCTTCCTGCCAAGAATTGCAGGCTCTGCAGTGCTGGTGCGCACGGACAACACCACCAGCATGTTTTACGTAAACAAGCAAGGGGGCACAAAATCTCTAGCCCTGTCTCTTCAAGCGCAGGAAATGTGGGAATGGTTACTCCATCACAAAATTTCCCTCAGAGCGGAGCATGTTCAGGGAATTCAGAATTCTCTGGCCGACGATCTCAGCAGATCGTTCACAGGATGTCACGAGTGGGAACTCGAACAACGCCAAGTGGAAACAATTTTCCAGCTCTGGGGCACACCAACACTGGACCTGTTTGCCACACAACAGAACAGCAAATGCATATACTTTGCCAGCAGGTTCCACCAGCAAGGATCGAGAGGAAATGCCCTGTTGATGAGGTGGACCGGAATCTTTGCGTATGCCTTCCCACCGATTCCTCTCATCCCAAAGGTTCTACAGAAAATGAAGAGAGAGCGTTGCTCTCTAATCCTAATTGCTCCTCGCTGGCCGAGACAGTATTGGTTCCAGGAGCTTCTGATACTCTCCCATCAACCTCCACTGCGCCTCAAGCCGACACTTTCAATGCTGACAAGGGAGGAAGGACAAATACTTCATCCAGATCCTCAGTCGCTGCACTTGCACGCCTGGCTCCTGACTTCCTAGAGTTTAAGGACCTGGAGATTTCTCCAGACTGTAGAGCTGTTCTATCTCAGGCTCGTGCACAGTCTACCATCAGAACCTATCGCTTCAAATGGAAGAGATTCTGTTTATGGTGCGGAGAGCGTGACGTCCATCCACTACAGGCTCCTCCGGAGAAGATTCTGCCTTATCTGCTGTCTCTAGCCAGATCAGGTCTCGCTTTTTCTTCTATCAAAGTTCACCTTGCTGCCATATCCAGATTCAGAAAGAGTTACAACAAACCATCTTTGTGCTCTTCCTCTTTAATTAAACAGTTCCTTAAAGGATTATTTCGAGTTTTCCCTCCAGTGCGGCCTCCTCCTCCTGAGTGGGATCTCAATATTGTGTTATCTCAATTGCTCAAAAGGCCTTTTGAACCAATTCATAAATCAGAACTTAAATTCTTGACTTGGAAAGTGGCTATTTTGTTGGCCCTCACTTCAGCCCGGAGAGTAAGTGAGATACAAGCGTTCACTATATCGGAACCTTTCCTACATTTTTCAAAAGATTGTGTGACACTTAGAACTCATCCTAAGTTTATTCCCAAAGTTCCGACCCAGTTTCACATCAATCAACCTGTGAAACTCAAAACTTTCTTTCCAGACCCCAAGACTCCAGCTGAAAGGATGCTGCATTCCTTGGATGTCCAAAGATGCCTCAAATTCTATTTACAAAAGACAAAAGATTTGCGCAAATCTACCCAACTGTTTGTAGCTTATGGCCAAGCTACACGTGGTCAGGCAGTGACGAAGGCAACTATAGCCAGATGGCTTTCCTCTGTCATTGTCTTCTGTCATGAGAAAGCGAACAAGCCCCTGACAAGAACGGTTAAGACGCATTCCACCAGGATGATGTCAGCGTCTACAGCCCTATTTGCAGGGGTGACCCTGGAAAACATCTGCCGTGCTGCTACATGGAAAAGTGTGCATACTTTTACCAAGCACTATTGCCAGCAGCCGGTGCTACATGAAGATACGTCAGTGGGAGAAGCAGTGTTGCAGCATCTTCTTCACTGAGGTCAGCCTTTTATGGTTTTCTTGTTTCTATTGCTACATTTGTGCTAAAATACTGTTTTAATGCTCTATATATAGATATATATTATATGAAGGTATTGTCATGATTATGCATATGTACTGAAATATGTTCTTGCTCTAGTACCTTCCAGGTTGTGTGGGGATATATGGTTTGGATTGTCTCCCACCTTCCTCTACCGACAGTTATGGTTATTACTGCTTGCTATTCTGATTCAGGCATGTGAATCTATGAAAGATACCCCAATACTGGATAAGAAAACAAGTTACTTACCTGTAACTACAGTTATCCAGTATTGGTATCTTTCATAGATTCACATGCACCCACCCTCCTCCCCGGCTGGGCAGTTCTTATTATGGATACTACTTCTCACTTGTGCTGGGAAAATCTGAGGAGAACTGCCTGGGCTGGGAAGGTTCTAGAGGGTGAGGTTAGCTGATTGGCTGAGGCTACATTTTCAGTTCTTTTTACATAATGAGGTAGATAGGCTGCTACGTTTTGGGCCTAGTTGGGCCTATATCCTTTTCTAGCCTACTACTAATGGTTTTTAGGCACTGCTATATATATATAATTTACCGTGGGACTCCCGCCTCGACGACGGGGAATGATTCAGGCATGTGAATCTAGGAAAGATACCAATACTGGATAACTATAGTTACAGGTAAGTAACTTGTTTTCATCTGTGACAGTGTCCAGGTTAGCGCCCCGGTTTGCGTACCTCACGCGTAACGGAACTTCGCTAGGAGAAGCGGATTGGCTCCCCGGTGACTGTGAACATTCTAAACAATCCGGAGCGGCCGCCATCTTGTGTCTCGGTAGGATCGAGACACAGATGTGGCAAAAACAAAGGGGGAAATAAGCATAAGGGGGCAGAGTACATCCTCCCTGACCCCTAGGTTTGATGAGGGGGCTTTAAAAGGGCCTCGCGGGGTTAAAAAATAATAATTTTTATATCTTTTTATTGCGGGGGGAGCGCTCGGTACGCGCACCGGGAAGCGGTCCGGTAAGCGTAATATTGGGAAAATAGGATGAAAGAATGTTCAAATATTGTATGTTTATTGATTGTTCTTTTTGTTTTTTTAAATTTTTTTTATTTAAGTACCAACATGTAGGTACTAATGAAGAGTCTAAAAATAAAAAGACATTGTTTCCTTTGTAGATATCTTGCATGTTGTTTCAGAAGTTATTGTGGTATATGGAATTCATAGCGTAGTCTGTCAGGAAAGCAGAAACACCATGGAGGTAGGAGATGATAAAGAGATGTTAAATACACATTGGAGATGATATAGTGGAAGAAAGGAAGTAACTATGAGCAAACTTAAAGTTGCACATTATTTTTAAAGTCTAATTTTACATTATAATCAATTTGCTAGTAGTTTAAAAAATACATATAAAAATGAATGTGTCAAACAATTTTTGAATTATTATATATAAATTTATTTTTCTGATTCGTTTTCAAAATTAAAAAGAACTTCTAATAATTCTTTGTCAGAATTTGTCTCATTTTCAATTAGGAAATCCACAGATTCAACACATTGTAGAAGTTCAAAGTCCCGTGATTCATCAAAGAATTCTGATTCATTTTCTGTATCTTTGTTGCATTCTGCAACAATTTCCAAGTTAGGTTTGTTCTCTCCTTCCATTTTTGAGCTGTAAAATTAATTTTAAAAAAATATATCAGTACAGATAGGGCACTGTTGATTTTAAGTACAGACAGGTAGTTTGGTTTTTTAAACATTGATTTTATCTTTGGCCAGTGTATGGTATCAGACTGGAAGTAGAAATATAAAAAAATGTATGTGATAAAGCCTAAGTCAATTCTTAATTATACAAGACAAGCCTAACTCCCTCCATAACTAAAACAGAGAAGTCTATCTTATTCTATAAGTATTACAGAGGGATAGTATATAACTATCAGAAAATGTTTTCCTAATCAAATGTCATAAAATAATAGAAGATTTTGAAAGTAGTATTTTGATTGGTTGTCAATTGTAACACTTCATAAGTGTTTTTGTAAGGTAAATTAACTCAGGCTATTTAGTCAGGCTTACAGCATAATTTTCTCAATGGAATTTCATCAAATTTGGGTAAATGGTAGGGACTGCTATGTAGTAGGGGCTATTCTATATTTGATGAAATTGTCTCTAGTAGTTTTTCTGTAAATTACTTTCCCACCTTTTTTTAGGGAGCGCTTACCGGTGCGCGCCCCGGTACGCGAACCGGCAGCGTAACGGGAGTCCTCCATTTTGAGTATCGGTAGAATTGAGACACAAGATGGAGGACAAACTATGTTTGGAATGGGTAGGGGGCACGGTAGACACTTTGTGACCCCCTAGGTTATCTGAGGTGGTTGAGGAGGCCCATATATGCGAAAAAAAAAAAAGTTTACATTTTCGCGTGGTTAGCGTCCGGTTCGCGTACCGGGAAGCGAACCGGGAAGCTCACCAAAGAGAAAAAAGAATGACAGAGTTTAAAAAACTTATGGAAATTTTTATAAATGGGAGGTAGTTCTGAAAAGAACTGTTTTTTTTTCATTTTTGTAGTTTCATGTGTTTTTTTTAAATTTTTTGAACGTTTTTTGATTTTTTTGTTTTTTGTGTTAAAAAAGGCAACAAACTTAAAACAGAGAATTATAAATGGCTCAACAAGAGCAAAAAAAAAAGAAATTAATTATTGTTTTTTCTTACTGCAATTATGTTTCTCCATTGTATTGTTGATTGTGGTGATATTTTTTTCACCAAAACAAAGTATTGTCCCACAAAAAATACAAATAAATTTCAAATCTCCAAAATGTTCTTGTATGTTGAGGACCATGTTGTCTCCTTCAGGTCTGGATTGAGTGGCTTGTCCAGTGGAGGTGCTGGGTAAAGGATTTGAAAGGTTTTGGGCAAGTTCGGTATTTTGAGCCTGTGCCAAGCAGGTCACTTCCTCCTCCTCCTCCTCTTCCTCATTCTCCTCTTCTTGACCACAAAAGTACTGTGGTGGTGGTCCTTGCTGTGGTGAAGGTGGTGGTGGTGGTGGTGCACTAGCTGAAGCAACAACACTAGCCATTGTTCAAGTCCAAAAGGGCTCTTCCTCTCTCTTCTCCAAAATAGGTCTTCCTCTTTCAAAGTAGAAAGTAAGAATGAGGAAAAAAGGTGGGGCTTTCATCATTTGGGGAAAAAAAAATGTTCTAAACCAATGAAGTGTTATTTTTAGGTCATATGACCAAGCCTTACATCATTAGGAAACCAGAAGTAAAATGAACCAATGAAAAGTTTTATAAACAAGTCACATGACCTGTTATGTTTACTTTACGCGCTCCGCTCCGCGCCCCGGATCGCTTCCGGGGCGCTGCGCTTCGCGCCTCGGTTTGCGTTCCGGAGCGCTTCCGGGTGCGCTAACGTCATAAGACGCATTACGCGGCAACGCGATACGTCGCGCTTGCGTGACGCGTCACGATGTTGTTTTCTAACGCGGTAATTGCGCTATCGGAACGTTTACCGGTTCGCGGACCGGGTCGCGGAACCAAATTGAGCTAACGGGAAGCTGCCCGGTTCGCGGACCGGCAGCGAAACAAAAAAAAATAATAAAAAAATATATATAAATAAAAAAATTATATTACAAACATATAAAATATATTTTTGCATTAAAAGAAGAATACATTTTACAGCTTTTGATATTTGCTATAAAAAACCATTGAATTCAATGAAAAAAACATAGGTTATAGACCATATATAGTTAGGAATTAGCATTTACAAAACCTTAAAAATTCACTGAAAAAACCATAGGTATAGACCATATATAGTTAGGGATTAGCATTTACAAAACCTTATTTTACTCGCACAAAACCATTGAAATTCGCATATATAGTTAGTTGCACTAACTATATATTGCGCACCCGCAATCCACTGCTGATGATGTCACATATTACATCATTCATGTCATGGTCAGTGACATCACTGATGACATCACTGATGACATCTCAAATGACATCACTGATGACATCTCAAATGGCATCACTGATGACATCACTGATGACATCTCAAATAACATCACTGATGACATCACTGATGACATCTCAAATACGATGAACCTCTTCAGACTCTAATATAACCTTAGATACACTCAGTGTAAAGAGACACTCACAGATTGTCACTCATCCATGGAGTTACTCACACACCTAGTCAGTCATGCAAAGAATCAATCACTCCTCCATTTCCTGAACTATACAGTTATACACACCTTACTAATTCAAACATATTCTAACACATATTTACTCTCTTATACAATCCCTGATACAAGTTCACAATGATCCATACAGCCACTCACACATTCACTGGCTCTTATGCACAGTTATTTATATATGTCAACTCTCACATGTACTGTGTTTTACATATGTACTTACTTTGACATGTAGCACTGAGATATCCATTCACTCACCAATACACTCATGCACACAGTCAACTGCCCATGCAGCTGTTTCCACATGCACTTTTGAACCCATACATCTAGTGAATCAACTGCTCACACATCTATGCACGAGTCATACACCTCCCAGCCACTCACACACATACTCAGTCTCCCATACAAATACTTGGGCAACCAATCAATAACCCATATAGTTACTCATATAGCTACTGATCAACACATGCAGCATTTTACAGAACAACAGATATAATGATGCACAAATGAAGACAGTTTAGTCACTAACCCATGCACTCAGTGAGACACATTTAATCACTCTCTCATACAGTCAGTCATGCACCTATTAAATCCTTCATCCAGACACTTATACATCCACTCATTCTTCAATATGTAAGACATATTTTAACTTTACAGAAACATACAGTCACTGGATGATGTCATCAGTGATGTCACTGACCATGTCATGAATGATGGAATATGTGACATCATCAGCAGTGGATTGCGGGTGCGCGATATATAGTTAGTGCAACTAACTATATATGCGAATTTCAATGGTTTTGTGCGAGTAAAATAAGGTTTTGTAAATGCTAATCCCTAACTATATATGGTCTATAACCTATGTTTTTTTCTGTGAATATATATCAGTGTTGATTCCAAAATCAAAGCTCACTATCAGTTGCAGTTTACAGCAGAAGTTTTATTTCCAATGTTAAACCTTTCAAAAGTATTCACTCCCTTGATCACACATTGGGCGTTCGTGACTTGGTGCTATACATACATGCCAGTACTTAGCATAGAAAGAGGACTTGCATTCATAAGTCTCTCGCGTACTGCATCTCAATGGCGGCCATACTTGAATATGTACAACTGTGCTATACAGCAATGTTCACTTCACGTCACTGTGCTTTACCACTGTCTATTAATATATGTAGACACTCTCAATAATATCTAAAGTGATAGTAACACAAAAGGAAAGAAAAGAAAAGGAAGACAAATACATTTTTTCAACTCATGTGTTAAAAATATCGACCTTCCCATACTTGAGCCGCTCTGATTACCATCTGATTGGGGTAATCACACAGAACTGACTATAGTAATGAGGAGTATTATCCAAAGTCGACTTACTAAATAAATCTGATGCACTGTGACTAACAAAACTTGTGCCAAGTGGCCATATGACAAACTTGACACTTTACATGTTATCTAGATCAGACTGTTACCCTGTCGCGCCCATTCTTTTAAAAAAAAAATATTTTTATTCGCATTTTCAAAACAGTGCAATACATTGTTCGATAAATATATAAAGCAAATTGTGCACAATATCCCTTCAGCAGAAACAAATATGACTATGTCACAATTACAAATATATCTGAATCCAACAGTTGTGACAGGGGTTCTTGGTATATTCAACGTCCCTAGTGCATCAATCGGAATCAGAGCTAGAATCGTCATCATCAGAGGGAGGTTCACAAATATTTCCTCTATATTCATTCCATGCCCCAAAGATTTTACTCCATTTTTTGGGACAGCCCCTATTGCAAAACACTGCCTGTTCTGAAATCATCGCTGCATCCATATCATGTTTCCAGGCCGCTAGCGTAGGCAACTCTGCCCCACCTCTGCGCTATGTTCCTCTTTGCCATCAACATACCCAGCGTCATCCAACCTTGTCCCGAACGGGTGAGGTCATTAAGGTCCCATATATTCAAAAGGCAACGTCTAGGATCTGGCAGTAGGGAAACCGCCTCTGATTGAGACATGGTTCGCATCACTTGTGTCCAGTAAGTTGCAATTCTCGGGCAATCCCATATGGTGTGATGGAAGGTCCCTTCCCCCCCACAGCCCCGCAGGCAGTATGGGTGTGTTATTCGCCTCATCTTATGCAGTGTATATCTAGTGTAATATGATCGATGTAGTATGCGCAGCTGTACCAAGCGGAGACGTGAGGGGATGCCCACTTCCTTCGGAGACGCCAGTGCCTCTTGCCACTCTGAATCATCAATGTCCCTACAGTCATGAGACCATTTCTCCTGCAAGGGCCCTGTCGGGTCAGGTAAATTATTTATCAACTTACGATACGTCAGGGGTGTCGCCTTCGATGGCATGTAGTCCGTGAGTAGTCTGTCCTCGAGAGGGGACGCTTCTGGGACTTCAGTTTCAGGCGTTATTGTTCTCGTCAAGGCGTGGCGTATCTGCATATACCGGAAGTGTTCTGATGGGGCTAAATCATATTGCTGTCTCAAGGTCTCAAAGGGTATCACCTGTCCTTTCTGCCACAGATCTCCAATTGTTGAAATGCCTATAGCATCCCAACGGTCAAAGCCCTTGGTGTGCCTGAGCTTCCCCAGCTTCTTTGTGTCCCACAATGGAGTCAACTGTGTCAATACTCCCCGCCATCCCAACCTGGTCAGTGCCTTATGTCATATGGTGAGTGAGTGTTTCAATGGCCCAAACTTCGTGAAGGACATTGATTTATCATAGAGGCGGACCAGCATACCAGATAGTCCCAACTGTGCCCTGTCTGCTTTTAGAGCTGGTTCAGACTGCGGGAGATGCAGCCACTGGTTAACAACCTTTAACTGTGCTGCCCAGTAATAAAGACAGATGTCTGGGAGAGCTATGCCCCCATCGTATAAACCTCTTACTAACTTGGCCTGCACTATACGTGCGGGTTTGCGACCCCACAATAGCAACGACACCTGCGCTGCAATCGTTTTAAAATAGGTGGCATGCACGGGGTACGGCGTGTTTTCTAAAATGTATAGGAATCGGGGTAGAGCCATCATTTTAAAAAGTGCTGCTTGCCCAGCAAAGTCAGCGGTAGCGATTCCCAGTGACGTATGTCACACTTGAGACGTTCAAGGGGGGGTTGTAAATTGTGTGCATAGAAATCGTCCGAGTTAGACGTGATGTAAATCCCTAAATATTGAAATGTACTATCTGCAGTCCGTAACGGGCATCCGCTCGGTAAGCGCGGCGGAGGGCCGTGTAGTATGTACATGGTGTATTTTGACCAGTTAATCGAATAACCAGACGCTCGTCCGTAGGCCGTGCAGACATCCAAAAGAGTGTTAATGGAACGCTCAGGGGAGGTAAAGTATAATAGGATATCGTCCGCATACAGGGATATCCTATCTTCTGTAGTAGGGGATCTCTGTGTATAGTCATAATCTAGTGAATAGTCCCGCCCATGTGCGTGGACCCCGGCAATCAAAAATAATCTCTTAAGTTGTCAAAATAATGCAGAAACTGCAAAGACACTTAAGAGAGAATTTAAAGACAAATAATGCAGCCTATATCCACAGGCTACACTGTCCAGTACTTCAACTAGAAATTCCACCAAATTCACCACACACAGTACAGCCTGCTAGTTTCTACCATAGAGAAACCTGCCTCCCCCAGTCAAAGACTCAGGAATGATAGAGAGGAAGGCAGGGACAGACAAGCCCCATAGGCTGCCATTATGTGGCTTAAATAGGATACTGTGCCTTTAAGAGAACTTTCCAGAACTTCTCCCAGTATCCCAGAATGCATAGCAGGTCCCTCTTACTTCAGTTCTTTTTTCCGGCTCCTGCTTACAGGACCCTGGCATTGAGCTCTCCCTTTCTCAAGGGTTTATTGGAATTGTTTTTGCACTTTTGAATTTTAAAAGTGTTACAGTTTATTTCTTGGTGCTCTCCTCTCCCTTTTGTGCTGTTTTTAGGTGTTTTGGGGCTCCAAGATGCCTGGCCTTTTTGTGAAGTGCCCAGCATGTGAGAGGAAGAAGGCCAAGAGTGATCCCCATGAGGTCTGCATCGTGTGCCTTCCGGAAGATCATGTCCCTGAGGAGTGTGTAATCTGCCAGCAGCTTTCTGCTCGGACCTTGAGGGACTGATTGAAGATCAGGCTGGCTGGCCTGGAGGATAGGCGTCTGCGGGCTGCAGGTGGGTCTGGGCAGCCTGGGAAGGTTCCCTCTGCCTCTGCTGAGGCCCCCGGGGGGCTCCCCGGGGGCAGGAAGTCCAGCAATCGGTCCCATTCTCCGTCGATGGCATCGACGACGGCGTCTAGAGGGATGACGACGGCGTGCTCCCCTTCTCCCCGGGGCTCCGGGTCGAGACGGCGTGATGGCTCGACGGCGAAGGAGAAGCCGACGTCTAAGCCGCCGTCGACGTCATCGTCGTCGTCGACGTCGAGATCTTCCTACCGTCGACGAAGGCACAGTGACTTGTATCGACGCTTGCCGTCGAAGCGGCGCCGACGCTCGCCGTCGAGGCGACACCGTCGGTCGTCGTCGAGGCGACACCGTCGATCGCCGTCGAGGCGACACCGCCGATCGACGTCAAGGGGCTCCTCGACGTCGGGAACATCAAGACGGCGGCGCTCGTCGTCGAGGGCGGGCCGCCCGACGTCGAGAGGACGCCGGGAGAGGTCGCGAAAGAGGAGGTCGACGTCGAGGAGTCGGCGTTCGACGCCGAGGAGAAGAGGGTCAACGCCGAGGAGACGGCGTTCGACGCCGGAGTCCAGGAGACGTCATTCGACGCCGGAGAAGCGTCGTTCTGCGTCCAGCAGACAGCGGTCAGCGTCGAGGAGTAGGTCACCCTCTCCAAAACGGCGGAAAAGGGACTCTAGTCCCAGGAGTCACGCTGCGTCCAGTGGAGGTCGCAAGAGGAAGAGGTCGCCTGCTGATGGGGATGGCTCTCCGCACCCCTCGCCTAAGGGATCACCGGGCTCGGTGTACGAGGAAGTGTACACTCCGTCTCGGCCCAGGACTCCTACTCCTCCCCCCGTGCCTAAGGAGGACCCTCCACCCTAACCACCGCTGCCTTCAGGAGATCCCTCTCCACCTCCGATCCCTCCGCATGGGCCCACACCGCAGCCGAAGGTTCCTCCGCCGAGGTCCACTTCCCTGCCGTCCCTGCCTGTTCCTCCTAAGGGGACTCCGAAACCAAAACCCCGGGAGGAACCGAAGAAACCCCGTGATGAACCAAGGAAGACCCCCCCACGTAAACCAAAGGAGCGCCCACGAGCTGGCAGGTCTCGCTCTCGCTCTGGGCGGAAGGAGAGATCGCGGCACAGATCATCCACGCGATCGAGGCACCGCCATAGGAGGCGCGAATCGCGCTCACACACGAGGTCCTCTGGGACCACGGGGTCACCGGACACCAGAGTGTCCCCGATAGATGACCTGGTTGCCTTTCAGGACGTCCTGTTGAGGGGCGCGGCGAAGCTAGGCATATCCCTGACAGTGCCTACGCCAAAGACGTCGGTCATTTTCGAGACTCTACATCAGAAGCATCTGTCTCGTCCTCTCCTGCCCCTGGTGCCGGGCCTGGAAGAACCGGCTATGGCTCTGTTTCTCAGCCCGGCGGTGACGAGGGCGGCTCCGTCGAGATTACTAAAGAAGTACCGGGCTCCCGACTCGGATCCGGCTTTTTTGAGAGCTGAGCCCCCGCCTGACTCCGTCATCGTCACGGCGGCCCGCAAGCAGCATGCCACCACCCTGACCTCCACGGTCCCCCCGGACAAGGAATCTCGGTGGCTGGATTCGGCGGGGAGAAAAGTCTGTGGAACTTCCGCTACCTCCATGAAGGCTTATTTTTACAAAATGGGGTAACCCTGTGTCCCTTAGAACCTGGGTATATGTGATTGACAAAAAAGTGGTTCTGTCGGGTAATGTACAATCTCTTTGGGTTAGGCTAAAGATAGCTCTAAAACACAAAACAAGCAAAACTCTCTGATATCCAAAGTTTTTATATATTAAAAAGACCAATGAAACAGTAAAATGGAATTACTTCATTCCACTATATTACTAACAACCATAAGTGCAGTGACTGTGGTGATTTCAGTGACAAATGTGAAACATGTAGTGACACTTATATACAAGTACGTTAGATCAATACACTTTGCAACAAAGGGAGAGGAAAGGGTACAACGATATGTTTTTTTATCGTTTAGTGGCCAGTTTCATCAAAGTAAAAGTTCCAAGGAAAGCAAGGAATTATTGTCCATATTCCTGGAATTATCTTGGCCAAAAGGAAGAGCGTCGACGTTTCGACCCAAGTTGCGCCCCAGTTGGTGGTCGCGGCGGGTCTTTATCAAGACAAATGGGGGCTAGAAAAGAAGGGAAACCTGTATCAGAGAGATGCATTGTACGGACCGTCATAAATGACGAGAGTGGCTTCAGGTTACTTACATGGGGAATATTCAAAAGTTAATGCGTTCCAGAGGGTAGCCCGTTGGTCAACCTGGAACAAAGTATTTAAATAGGAATTTTTAGGACCAAATGGTATGGGATTCAATCACACTCATAACTTTAAGTGCCTAAGTGACAGAAAGATTAGTCTGCCCTGGACAGTGCACGAGTGAATTAGCCTTTTAATTTAGCCTTTATAACAAGCCTTTATAAAGAATGCTTTTATAAAAAATGCTCCCCGGGTGGTGGCATGTGAGCCAGGCCTTATTATCCGTGGGCATCCGTGATTTGATGAGGGCAATTAAGTAAAACCGCCGGCAAAGGCATGCCGAGCGCATTGAATGCCAGGGTGACTCAGCCGAAGTGCCTGCGTGATATTTAAAAATAGTGCAATTCTACTTAGGCTAGAAGGGGCAGTCAGGGAGTGATGTCCGGACTTACCCTCGATATGCAAACATCTGCGTTGGTGCCTCCGCGATGGGGGAACAGCGATCCAAATGTGAACGCCTGAACCGAGCTCTCTGAATGAAAGCGCTCGTAGTAAGGGGCTTGTCTCAGCGCGGTAACTATACTCGTATCCAGGCAACGTTAACCCGGAACGAGACTGGCCAATCAGGTACAAGGCGTCAGCGAGGAAGGCGGAAGGCCTTTCTCCTCGAGGACGCAGTGGACGTCCGTTGCTAGGCAACAATTAGACGCATTGGTAGCGCTGCGCGTGGTCACAGAGGAGTTCCACAATTAGCAATGAAGAGAACGGCTAGTGAAGAAGCTCTCATATTCATGGGGAACAATGTCAAATGAACAGAGATTAAAACATATGCGTGATAGTTATCAAACATTCAATGTCTTTCGATGATTAAGAAGGTACAGTGCTGATAATCATAAGCGTCATACAAATTAGTGGGTCTTAACAAAGAGAGGCATTAATACGATGAATGGAAGCAGTTACAGGCAACATAGTGTGCACATTTACAATCCATGTTTATCCTGGGGTATAACATCGAGAATATTCTAGGTTATCTCATATGGATCAGTAATTGATGCCCAGTGTTTACAGTAGCGCCATCTGTTTACTAATTTCCTCATGTTCATTTAGTCCCTGGCTTACAGAGTTCAAGGTATGGATCCATTTGCATTCTTTTCTGTTCAGTGTGGTGGTCAATGAACCACCTCTTGGATTCATATTGATTTTTTCCAGGATGCGCCAGCGCATGCTTGTTGGATCATGGTTACTACTCAGAAAGTGTTCTACCATAGGTGCACCTTGTACTTTGCAACGAATCCGGCTCATATGTTGCAAAATGCGTGTTTTTACTTTTTGCGTCGTCTGTCCAACATATGGTTTATTACACGGACAAAAAATGATGTAGATGACGTTAGCAGTGTTGCAGTTGGTCAGGGTGGGCAGGCTGTGGGTCTTGTTATTGTAGATGAAGGATGGGCCATCCATGCACATGGAACACGCTTTGCAGGTACCACACCTGACATGTCCTTTTATAGGTGGTAAACCTAACTAGTCTCTGAGAGTCACTGGTTTGGGTGGTTCTAAAAAGGCTTTTACAACATTGTCCTTTATATTTCTCCCTCTCTTAAAAGCAAACAGTGGGGTTGTTTCACTATTCAGTTCCGAGGCAACCAGATTCCAGTATTTCTTTATTGTCTTTTTTACCACGTTACTTTTAGAATGGAAAGTGGTGACACAAACCAAACCAACAGAGTCTGAACCTTTATCTTTCGGAGTCAGGAGTTCCTCTCTCGGGCAGTACCAAGCTCTTTTTTTGGCACGTTTCAGGAGACCTACTGGGTAGCCACGTTCCAGTAGGCGTTTAGTTAGAGTCTCGCATTCCTTAAAGAAGTCCGTTTTCTTAGTGCAGTTGCGTCTAATGCGTAGATACTGACCAAAGGGCAGGTTATCTCGTAAATTGCGTGGGTGGTGTGAGTCATATTTCAATAGGGTGTTTTTCTCCATAGGTTTCCTGTATAGATCACAGATTACTACACCCTCTTCCGATTTGAAGACAAGATCCAAGAAGGCAATGTTCTTCTTGTCATAATTCATGGTGAATTGTATATCTTTACTTCTTGTATTGAGCCAGAGGAAGAAATCTTTAAGGTAAGCTTCGGATCCAGTCCAAATCATTATCACATCGTCGATATAACGTTTCCATATCGAGATAGAGTCAATGAATGGGTTATCTTCTGTGTACAGATGGCATTCCTCATATTGGTCCATATAGAGATTCGCCAGGCTCGGGGCATATGTAGCTCCCATCGCTACCCCTTTACATTGAAGGTAGAACTGCTGCTCGATGTCTCCTCTCTATATACATCGATACCGCAAGACAATGCAATCAAGGGCATCCAAGAGATATTAGAAAAACGGCCAGCTCCCCACTGGATACCCACCTCCTTCCTAATTGACCTGCTGGAAATCGCAATGAAGCGGAACTACTTTGTATTCCAGCAGCAGTTCTACCTTCAATGTAAAGGGGTAGCGATGGGAGCTACATATGCCCCGAGCCTGGCGAATCTCTATATAGACCAATATGAGGAATGCCATCTGTACACAGAAGATAACCCATTCATTGACTATCTCGATATGGAAACGTTATATCGACGATGTGATAATGATTTGGACTGGATCCGAAGCTTACCTTAAAGATTTCTTCCTCTGGCTCAATACAAGAAGTAAAGATATACAATTCACCATGAATTATGACAAGAAGAACATTGCCTTCTTGGATCTTGTCTTCAAATCGGAAGAGGGTGTAGTAATCTGTGATCCATACAGGAAACCTATGGAGAAAAACACCCTATTGAAATATGACTCACACCACCCACGCAATTTACGAGATAACCTGCCCTTTGGTCAGTATCTACGCATTAGACGCAACTGCACTAAGAAAACGGACTTCTTTAAGGATTGCGAGACTCTAACTAAACGCCTACGGGAACGTGGCTACCCAGTAGGTCTCCTGAAACGTGCCAAAAAAAGAGCTTGGTACTGCCCGAGAGAGGAACTCCTGACTCCGAAAGATAAAGGTTCAGACTCTGTTGGTTTGGTTTGTGTCACCACTTTCCATTCTAAAAGTAACGTGGTAAAAAAGACAATAAAGAAATACTGGAATCTGGTTGCCTCGGAACTGAATAGTGAAACAACCCCACTGTTTGCTTTTAAGAGAGGGAGAAATATAAAGGACAATGTTGTAAAAGCCTTTTTAGAACCACCCAAACCAGTGACTCTCAGAGACCAGTTAGGTTTACCACCTATAAAAGGACATGTCAGGTGTGGTACCTGCAAAGCGTGTTCCATGTGCATGGATGGCCCATCCTTCATCTACAATAACAAGACCCACAGCCTGCCCACCCTGACCAACTGCAACACTGCTAACGTCATCTACATCATTGTTTGTCCGTGTAATAAACCATATGTTGGACAGACGACGCAAAAAGTAAAAACACGCATTTTGCAACATATGAGCCGGATTCGTTGCAAAGTACAAGGTGCACCTATGGTAGAACACTTTCTGAGTAGTAACCATGATCCAACAAGCATGCGCTGGCGCATCCTGGAAAAAATCAATATGAATCCAAGAGGTGGTTCATTGACCACCACACTGAACAGAAAAGAATGCAAATGGATCCATACCTTGAACTCTGTAAGCCAGGGACTAAATGAACATGAGGAAATTAGTAAACAGATGGCGCTACTGTAAACACTGGGCATCAATTACTGATCCATATGAGATAACCTAGAATATTCTCGATGTTATACCCCAGGATAAACATGGATTGTAAATGTGCACACTATGTTGCCTGTAACTGCTTCCATTCATCGTATTAATGCCTCTCTTTGTTAAGACCCACTAATTTGTATGACGCTTATGATTATCAGCACTGTACCTTCTTAATCATCGAAAGACATTGAATGTTTGATAACTATCACGCATATGTTTTAATCTCTGTTCATTTGACATTGTTCCCCATGAATATGAGAGCTTCTTCACTAGCCGTTCTCTTCATTGCTAATTGTGGAACTCTGTGACCACGCGCAGCGCTACCAATGCGTCTAATTGTTGCCTAGCAACGGACGTCCACTGCGTCCTCGAGGAGTAAGGCCTTCCGCCTTCCTCGCTGACGCCTTGTACCTGATTGGCCAGTCTCGTTCCGGGTTAACGTTGCCTGGATACGAGTATAGTTACCGCGCTGAGACAAGCCCCTTACTACGAGCGCTTTCATTCAGAGAGCTCGGTTCAGGCGTTCACATTTGGATCGCTGTTCCCCCATCGCGGAGGCACCAACGCAGATGTTTGCATATCGAGGGTAAGTCCGGACATCACTCCCTGACTGCCCCTTCTAGCCTAAGTAGAATTGCACTATTTTTAAATATCACACAGGCACTTCGGCTGAGTCACCCTGGCATTCAATGCGCTCGGCATGCCTTTGCCGGCGGTTTTACTTAATTGCCCTCATCAAATCACGGATGCCCACGGATAATAAGGCCTGGCTCACATGCCACCACCCGAGGAGCATTTTTTATAAAAGCATTCTTTATAAAGGCTTGTTATAAAGGCTAAATTAAAAGGCTAATTCACTCGTGCACTGTCCAGGGCAGACTAATCTTTCTGTCACTTAGGCACTTAAAGTTATGAGTGTGATTGAATCCTATACCATTTGGTCCTAAAAATTCCTACTTTGTTCCAGGTTGACCAACGGGCTACCCTCTGGAACGCATTAACTTTTGAATATTCCCCATGTAAGTAACCTGAAGCCACTCTCGTCATTTATGACGTTCCGTACAATGCATCTCTCTGATACAGGTTTCCCTTCTTTTCTAGCCCCCATTTGTCTTGATAAAGACCCGCCGCGACCACCAACTGGGGCGCAACTTGGGTCGAAACGTCGACGCTCTTCCTTTTGGCCAAGATAATTCCAGGAATATGGACAATAATTCCTTGCTTTCCTTGGAACTTTTACTTTGATGAAACTGGCCACTAAACGATAAAAAAACATATCGTTGTACCCTTCCCTCTCCCTTTGTTGCAAAGTGTATTGATCTAACGTACTTGTATATAAGTGTCACTACATGTTTCACATTTGTCACTGAAATCACCACAGTCACTGCACTTATGTTTGTTAGTAATGTAGTGGAATGAAGTAATTCCATTTTACTGTTTCATTGGTCTTTTTAATATATAAAAACTTTGGATATCAGAGAGTTTTGCTTGTTTTGTGTTTTAGAGCTATCTTTAGCCTAACCCAAAGAGATTGTACATTACCCGACAGAACCACTTTTTTGTCAATCACCTCCATGAAGGCGGCAAGTGCCACGGCTTTGTTGGGACGCTACGACCGCGCCCTCAGGGACTCCCTTGAGCGCTTTGCGGAGCATTTGCCCTTGGAGCAGCGTGAAGACTTCATGGAAGTCCTGAGTGAGGGGATGCTGGTGGCCAACCAGATAATCAGCGCAGCTGCGGACTCTTCCCTGTTGGCGGCTCACGGATTTTGCCACGGGATCAACCAACGGCGCCACGCTTGGCTCCGGCTTACGTCCCTGAAACCGGACGCACAGCAGAGGGTGGCCAATCTACCGTTCTCCGGTGAGACTCTCTTCGGGAAGCATGCGGATGATGAAATGGCCCGCATGAAGGCGGAGGCAGAAACGCTGACGGCTGTGGGCCTGGAGAAGCCCAAAGAGACCAAGAAGCAGTACCGCCCCTTCCAACGGCGGTTCGGCGGACAAGGCCGTGGACGAGGACAGGCTGCGGGGCACTCACAACAGCAGCAGCCGTTCCGTAAGCCGTTCCAGAAGCGGCAGAAGGGCAGGGGAGGCCAGCAGTCGGCTCCGGCGCCCAAGGGCCAGGCGGGGTCTAGGCCCTAGGAACTTACTTCCCCCGGATCCGTTACCCACTCCGGTAGGGGGAAGCATACAACTTTTTCTGGCAGAGTGGAGAAAAATTACTCAGGACGAGTGGGTGCTGAATATTGTTTGCAATGGATACAGTCTTCGGTTCACCAGCCCTCCTCCGGCTATTCCCCCGGTCGGCTCGCAGTTTCAGCTGCGCGAGCTTCAGGCGGAAGCGGATGTCCTGTTAAGGAAAAGGGCGATAGAAGATGTACCTCTGTCTCAGAGAGGAAGAGGTCTGTACTCCCGGTTCTTTCTGGTTCGCAAGAAGGACAAGAACGAGTTCAGGCCCATTCTGGATTTGCGACAGGCGAACAAATGGATTCGCAGAGAAAAGTTCCGCATGCTGTTGTTGCATCAGATTTATCCTCAGTTGGAACAGGGAGACTGGCTTTGCGCTATAGACCTACAGGATGCTTACTTCCATGTGCCCATTGCACACAAACACAGGAAGTTCCTGCGGTTCCAAGTCGGCACCAATCATTATCAATACACAGTACTCCCATTCGGACTGAAGTCTGCGCCGAGAACGTTCTCGAAGTGCATGGCGGTGGTAGCAGCACACCTGAGGAAGAACAAGGTGTTCGTCTACCCTTACCTGGACGATTGGTTGATCAAGGCATCCTCCTTCTCGGAAGCACAAGCACACTTCCAGAAGACGTGCGTTCTCCTGAACAAGCTGGGGCTGCACATCAACATGGCCAAGTCTGTCCCGACTCCGGTCCAATGCATACAGTACTTGGGAGCCTCCATCAATACGCTGTCAGCAAGCGTGTCTCCTTCTGAAGAGCGACGATTATCACTCCTTCGGAAGGCTCAGGCTCTTATGACGACTCCATCTACAACAGTGAGGACGGTGTCTTCTCTACTGGGATCGATGGCCTCTTGTATCTTCCTGACGCCACACGCACAGCTGCACATGAGACCGTTGCAGGAGTGCTTGGAGGACCAGTTGGATCAGAGGAAAGGATCTTGGGACGACAAGATTCGACTGTCGCTGCATGCTCTTCAGTCTCTGAAGTGGTGGTGTTCGGCGGAGAATCTCCTCAGAGGGGTTCCCTTTCACAAGGACATTCCCACGCAGACGGATGCGTCTCTTCTGGGATGGGGAGCGCACTCCGGGACTTCTGGGATGGGGAGCGCACTCCGGGACTCTACAGATTCAGGGCACGTGGTCACCGATGGAGGCCACGTATCACATCAATTTCCTGGAACTCAGGGCTGTTCACTTGGCGCTGAAGGCCTTTCTTCCGTCCTTCCAGACCAACTCTCTGCTTGTACAGACGGACAATACCACCACAATGTATTACCTCAACAAGCAGGGGGGCTCGAGATCGCGCACCCTGTCGCAGGAGGCGCAGACGATCTGGCACTGGCTCCTGGCCAGAGGACTGACGATAACGGCCACCCATCTACCAGGTGTGCAGAATGTTCAGGCAGACGCACTGAGCAGACAGCTGCAGGAAAACCACGAATGGGTCATAAACGACGAAGTACTAGGAGAAGTCTTCGCAAGGTGGGGAACTCCAGACGTAGATTTGTTCGCCACCGCCGAAAACAGCAAGTGCAGAGACTTCGCCTCCAGATACTTCCAACAAGGGACTCTGGGGAATGCGTTATGGATCAACTGGACGAACAACTTTCTGTACGCCTTTCCTCCCATTCCCCTGATTCCGGCGGTGCTCATCAAGCTGGCCCGGTCCAGAGCTCGGATGATACTCATCGCCCCGGAGTGGCCCAGGCAGTGGTGGTTCACGGACCTACTTCACCGGTCTCTCCTTCCTCACATTCGGTTGCCGTGCAGGCCGGACCTTCTCACGAAGTTCGGGGGACGGTTGTTACACCCCAACCTCTCGTCTTTGAGTTTGGCGGCATGGCTCCTGAGATAGTGCAATATGGCCATCTGAATCAGCCCGATGATTGCATGGACATACTGAAGGAGTCTAAGAGACCTTCCACTCGGACTTCATATGCTTACAAGTGGAAGAGGTTTTGTATCTGGTGCCAGTCTAAGAACCATGATCCTACGACCTGCAAGGAAGATGTCATCCTTCCTTACTTTTTACATTTGGCGCAGTCTGGCCTTAATGTCCATTCCATTAAGGTTCATCTTGCTGCATTGACTGCCTACAGGAAATGCCCTTCACAGACTTCCTTTTTCCAGATCCCTGTGATCAAAGACTTTCTGGAAGGCTTGAAGAAAGTATTCCCTCCTGTAAGGCTTCCCTCGCCTTCATGGGAATTGTATGTGGTGCTGTCCAGATTGATGAAGGAGCCTTTTGAACCTATTCATAAGGCTTCGTTGCAGCACCTGTCCTGGAAGGCGGCGTTCCTCGTGGCCATTACATCGGCCCGCAGGGTGAGTGAAATTCAGGTGTTGTGTTGTAATGAACCTTATACTGTATTTCATGCTGCTAAGGTTGTTATGCGTACTCACCCTAAATTTCTTCCCAAGGTTATTTCTGATTTTCATGTCAACCAGACTATAACTTTGCCTACGTTTTTTCAGAACCCTTCATCCCCAGCGGAGAGGTCTCTCCATTCCCTGGATGTTAGGAGGGTGTTGAAATTTTATCTGGATAAAACCAAGGATATTCGTAGGTCTGACCAGTTGTTCATCAATTATGGGTCGGTCAGGACGGGTCTTGCGACCTCGAAGCAGTCCATCTCTAGGTGGATTGTGTCCTGCATACAATTGTGTTACCAAAAGGCTAATAAGACCTTAGGAGGTAAGCCTAAGGCTCATTCCACCAAGGGCAAAGCTGCCACGACGGCTCTGCTCCGTAACGTGCCGATTGCTGAAATCTGCAAGGCAGCCACTTGGAAGTCGGTTCATACCTTTGCTAAGCATTACTGCCTGGACACTGACGCCAGGGCAGACGCTCAGGTTGGCCCGGCTTCGCTGCGGAATTTGTTCGCACAGTGTGGCGTTATGTATTTATTCTCCACCGCCGCTTTGGTGTGGGGATGGGCTTGCCATTCTATTCACTAGATTATGACTATACACAGAGATCCCCTACTACAGAAGGAGTAGTTTCTGTCCTGTAACTCCAGTTCTGTAGTAGGGGTATCTCTGTTATAGTCATAAGCGCCCGCCCTCCTCCCCGGTGGAGATTTTTTCATCATACAAGAATGCGACAGGTCTGGCGTGCTTCGCCTTCAAAAAGAACTGAAGTAAGAGGGACCTGCTATGCATTCTGGGATACTGGGAGAAGTTCTGGAAAGTTCTCTTAAAGGCACAGTATCCTATTTAAGCCACATAATGGCAGCCTATGGGGCTTGTCTGTCCCTGCCTTCCTCTCTATCATTCCTGAGTCTTTGACTGGGGGAGGCAGGTTTCTCTATGGTAGAAACTAGCAGGCTGTACTGTGTGTGGTGAATTTGGTGGAATTTCTAGTTGAAGTACTGGACAGTGTAGCCTGTGGATATAGGCTGCATTATTTGTCTTTAAATTCTCTCTTAAGTTTCTTTGCAGTTTCTGCATTATTTTGACAACTTAAGAGATTATTTTTGATTGCCGGGGTCCACGCACATGGGCGGGACTATTCACTAGATTATGACTATAACAGAGATACCCCTTCTACAGAACTGGAGTTACAGGACAGAAACTACTCCTTCCCAATCATCGGTCCATTTAGGGCCCCTGATAGTAGGTTCCCACCTTATCCATTCCGCCAAAGGTTCCAAAACTAAGGCAAATAGCAACGGGGACAGTGGGCACCCCTGACGGATGCCTCTGGCCAGGGGGAAATCTGGTGATATATGGCCGTTAGCAATGACATGCCCCATGGGCTTCTCATACAATAGGCGGATCCAGGCGCAGAACCGCGGGCCAAACCCCAAATGGCGCAGCACCGCCAATAAAAATGGCCAATGGACCGTGTCAAACGCCATATGCGCGTCCAGTGAGAGTATTACCGCCGGTTCTTGGAGATATTCCGCACGTGCCAGTACGCCCTGCACTCTCCTTAAATTGAGCGCCATGTTCCTGCCAGGCATAAAGCCAGACTGGTCTTTAGGTATGAGTTTAGGTAAATGTGACGAGAGACATAACACCAGCAACTTAGCGAGTATCTTAGCCTCGGCGTTCATGAGGGAGATCGGTCGATAGGATGTACATTGGTCTGCCGGCTTCCCACGTTTTAATGTAGCAACAATAGTGGCCGTGCGTTGGTCAAGGTGAAATCCCCCAGCCTCTAGGCTTTCATCAAACATTTTTAGCAGATGTTGCGCAATCGTGTCCGCCAGTTGCTTATATAACTCAACTGGTATGCCATTGGGCCGTAGTGCCTTGCCCAACTGTAACGCTTTAATAGCTAGTTTCACCTCATCTGTCGTGATGTCCTCGTCTAAGGCTTGTGCTTCTTCTGGGGTTAATGTGGGCATTTTAAGGCCTTTAACGTAGGTGTATGACTCTTCCTCCGAGATAGTAGAAGCGGACGAGAATATTGTGGTGTAGTGCTGCGCTAGCATGTTAACTATCATGTGTGGGTCCGTAGTAGGCTGTCCTCCCATCATTGCAAGCTGTGCTATCCATCTGTCCCGCCTGTCCCGTTTGTCCAACCACGCGAGTAGCTTGCCTGCCTTGTCTCCATCCCCATAAATTTTATGGCGTGTATGGGCTAATTGTTGCTTGACCACCTCAGTCAGGTGTGCTCTGTGTTGGCGCTGCACTACTTGTAAACTGTGTGCCGCTGCAGGGGTCGGGTCAGCAGTGTGTTGCGTCTCCACATCAGTTACCGCTGTTTCAAAAGCTAAAAGTTCCGCTTGTCCTGCACGCTTATGCACCACAATGGAGGCTATTGCCTGTCCTCTAAGCACTGTCTTCTAGGCCTCCCATAGCGTAACAGAAGAGGTCACAGAATCACTGTTGTCCTGAAAATAATGTTTTGTCCCAGTTTTCAATTCCCTTCTGATCTTGTGATTGTGGAGGTAGCCAGGACGTATCAGATAGGTCCGAGGTCGTTTGAGCTGGTGATGTGCGTAAATAATCAGTAGAGGGTAGTGATCAGAGATGCCCCCTGGCTTGATTTCCACACTAGTAGCAGTACCGGGGCCACCCACCGACTCCATAAAATAATCAATCCTAGTGAGACTATTATGTACTCCAGAATGATAGGTGAACTGACGATCCAGAGGGTGATACTTTCTCCAAAGGTCCACAAGTCCCATAGCTGCCAAGAAGCTTTCCAACCGGGATGCTCCTGATGCGACTGATCTGGGAGGGAATCTATCCGCTAAGTCATCAACCACCAAATTAAAATCACCCCCCATAAGTAGTCCACCCTCCGGAAGCTCTAGCAGAAATGCACTAAGATCCGCGAGGGTCGGCGTCTGTAAGGCAGGCGGTATATAAACTGAGACAATATTAATAGGCTTCCCTTCCCACTGTGCGTGTATAGCAGCAAATCTACCGTCATTATCGGATTTAACTGACTGTATGATTAAAGGGAACTGCTTTTTCACCAGTATGCCAACTCCTCAAGAGCCGGAGGTGAATTCGGAGTGGGCCACCATCTTAAAACCCCACCTGTCCATTGGCTTAGTAGCCGTACCAGTGAGGTGTGTCTCCTGTAAGAGCACCACTGCCGCACCTCCCCTCTTAATGCACTGCAAGACCAGGCCCCGTTTAATTTTGTCACCCAGGCCACGAACATTCCAAGTGAGTATAAATAGGGACGGGGTTATGACATCAGGCCCTACCTGTGAATCAGTGTGCAGGTCATCCCCCATCATCAGACTGAAAATATCTAGGTCTACGGACGTCTTATCAGCAATACTATTGTCAATAGTTTGGAGTCCCAATCAACAATTACAAACAGTGTGAGATACATTAAACAGAGGAAAGAGGTAAATACTTCCCTTGTGCCTGGAGGAATCGGTCCCCAGAGTCTTTGGTCATGTCGGCCTCATCTCTTTCCTCCCGCTCGGGTTCTTCAGCTTCATCGGTCCTCCCCAGTTGTCGTCGCCTTCTGCTCTGCCGTCCGGACCCCTCCGCTTGACGCCATCCCTCGAGCCAGTCGTGTGCCTCCTCTGGCGTATCAAAAAAACAGGTTTTCCTATCGGCCACCACTCTGAGTTGTGCCGGGAAGAGCATGGAGTATTGCAGTTCGCGGGATCTCAGTGTCTTCTTCACCTCAAGGAAACTCCTGCGTCGCGCCGCCACCACCGTTGTGTAGTCAGGGAAAAACGATACTTCCGAATTTTGGATCCTTATGGGTTGTGCCACCCTTTGTGGCATCCATTCTTAACGCCATGTAGCATGTACTGTTCTAGTCCAGGGTAACATAATAATCACAGCTTCCCTCGGTTGTCTGTAAGTAAATCTTACCAGCATACCTTGAATTATGTAAAGTGACAATTCTTTTACCTTATCAGAGTTAACAATGCGCCCGGATATTAACACGCCGTTGCAAGAGATGCATACAGAATTATATGGGTGCTCGCCAAGTGGCCCTTACACTACATGTGCTAATAAAGTACCTCATGATTAAGTGATAAACATAGTGAACATAAGTGATGATAAGTGAAATATAGTAAAAATAGTGAAAAAGTTCATATCTGCTCTTCCTAGGGTGCTTGCCCTGTGGGGGTAAAGAAAAGGGTAGGCGGCCCGTGATGTGCCCGTGGAAATACATACAGTGGGACCCTTCCTTCCCTCCTGAAAAAAGAGAAGATAAGAAAATTTAATTAAAATAGAGCATATATATATTCCCTACTACAGATTAAAAACACAGGTGTATACAGTTACATTACATTCTTTAAGAATCATGGATGTCAATACAGGTAGTAAAAAGACCTCATGTATCTGATTATTCTTCTATCTAGTGTGTTGCCAACTCCTCAACCTGATTAGGGTCCCTTAGGGTGCTTAGTTTCAAGATCAAGAATCCATTTAGATTCTTTCTTTCTGAGGGTAAGTTCTCTGTTGCCTCCCTCTGACCCACGTGCATGTGTTCTATAACAAAATATCTTAATAGACTGCTATTAATAGGTGAAACTCAGCAAAATGTCGTGCTACCGGACATGAGGGGTCTTTGTTGGTGATAGCACTGAGATGTTCAAGAACTCTCTTTTTAGCCATCAAAGTTGTTCAGCCCACATACCTCTTGTTGCAGGGACACTCCAAGATGTAAATGACATATGTAGTGTTACAAGTGATGAACTGGGTTATTTTTCTTTTACACTTGTTGTAGGGTATGCTAATTTCTTGTACCATCCTACTGTACTTGCATGCCTTGCAATGGCCGGACACAGATAAAACCCTTTAAGGGTGTGTTGGCTGCGGTCAGTACGTTCAGTCACGTCAACCCCTTACTAGTATGTCCCTAAGACTTCTACTCTTACGGTATGTAATTCTCGGTCTGTCACTGATACAGTGGCCTATGATTGAGTCACTCTTAAGGATATTCCAATTATCGTTCAGGATCTTCTGTATTTTCTGGGAATCCCTATTGAAAGTAAGATTCACTCTAGTAGTCGAGGTCTCCATGGTGTTTTCTCTTGTTTTTACTTCTAGTGTTTTCTCTTTTGTCATTTCCTTCTTTTTGGACACTGACTTATTTAGAACCCACTCTGGGTACCCTCTTTCTCTGAATCTTGTTGTTATGTTTTTTTCTTCTTCATGGTACCCACTGTTGTCACTGCAGTTTCTTCTTGCTCTCAGCAGCTCCCCATATGGTATGCTTCATTTAAGCTTGTCAGGGTGGCTGCTGAGAGCGTGAAGAAGGCTGTTGCCTGCTGTGTCTTTTCTGAAGAGCTTCGTTTGTAAGGTATTGGCAGACGCTTTTACCTTAACATCAAGGAATTCTATTTCTTCCTTATTTTTATTGTGGGTCAGGACGATGTTGTAATTGTTCTCATTAAGAAGATTTATGAACTCGTGGGCTTCCTGTTTGCTACCTTTCCAGATTATAAAAAGGTTGTCAATATAACGTAACCATCTGACCACTTTATCGAAGTGGGCTGTATACTTGCCATCTTTCTGTATTTCTTCCCCGCACAGTCGCAGGAACAGATTAGCAAAACTAGGCGCAAAGCTTGTCCCCATAGATGTTCCAGTGGTTCGTTTATACAGGTCTCCAATAAACATAAAGATGTTATTCTGAAGGCACATATCCACCATGTCAGTTAACATTTTCGTGTGTTCTAGATACATTATGTGTTTTTCAACTAAATAGTGAGTGCAAGCTTTGATCCCTTGTTTGTGTTAAATGATAGTGTATAATGAACGTACATCCAACATTAAAAACATATAACTTTCTTCCCATACAATGTTTTCAATTTTGCATAGGAAGTCTTTAGTATCTTTAACGTGGGACGGAAGTCGTGATACGTAGTCCTGCAAAAAATGGTCCACATATTTTGATATGTTGTCAAAATCACTCTCTATGGATGATACAATTGGCCTTCCCGGGGGTGCAAGTGGGTTTTGTGTACTTTTGGGAGAAAGTAGATTATTGGGAGTTTGGTGTAATCCTTTTTGAGAAAAAGATATTCCTCCCATGAAATTATTCCTTGTTGTTGCCACTCTGACAGTTTCCCCCAAGTGGTCACAATACTGTTATTGTAGGTTTTCGTATTGCATTTGCAATAACATTTCTTTTTGTTCAATTGTCTGTTTGCTTCTTTAAGATACATTTCTTCTGATGATGTGCTTGTGGTCTTTATAGAGGTGTCTGTGTCCGAGTCACTGGCCACTGTGGATAGTATAGCAGCTGATTCTGTGTTCTCTGAATGTCGTGTTCCTGTTTCAGGGAATTGACCCTTGTACAAGTGATCGTATTTCTTGCTGTACGTCAGTATACGACCCGTTTGGTAGACTATACAGTCCTGGTGAAGCTTTTTTTGCTTTCTTAGTTTAATATCTTCGTCATGTTGAAGTAGTCTTGTCTTTAGCTCATCCTTAAATTTCTTTATTGTTGTTTGATCAATAAGAGCTTTTAATTCATCCTCCATTTCCGTTATATCCTTCAGTATTATCTCCCTGTCTTCCCAGGCATATTTCACTAGTATGCACAGCATGGTTCTTGAACTGTTAGTTGAATTTTCAGACCGTTCCTCCAACATCCGTGGAATCTGCGCTTCATAGGATGGTGTAGTGTATATACCCACACCGAACAGTACCTAGCAAAGAGACCCCCAAATCCGCACCCACTCCAACGCCTCCAATTAGGCTGAGTCACCAACCCACCCCACCCCAGGGACCCACAACTGGGAGAGGGAAGGACAGCTGAGGAGAAGGGAATCATCCCGCGGGGCATGGCAGGGCTAGGCGTACACACCTGCAAGAAAGCGGGGTGGCCAAGCTTAAGTGGTGTTAGGCTTCCCTTAAGGCAGAAGTGAAAGAAAAAAAGAGTCTGCACAGTCAATCATTGTCACTGAGACGAGGAGGGGAGGCGCGGGCGTCTTTGTCGAGCTTCTTAGCGAATGCCAAAGCCTCCCTCGGATCAGGGAAGACAAGTGTTTTAGCGCCCTGTCGGACTCTCAGTTTTGCTGGATAGGCCAAGGAGTACGAGACCTCGTGCTTCTGTAGAAGGCGCTTGGCAGGTAGAAATTCTCGCCGGGCCGCTTGGCGTGAGGGTGTAGTCCGGGTAGATGGAGAGTGTGTTACCCTGGTGATTGGTGGTGCCCTTATCTCGTGCAGCACGAAGTATGGCGTCACGATCCCGTTAATTCAGGATTTTAGCGATGATTGGCTGTGGAGGCAGCCCGGGACCAGGACGCGAACTAAGAGAACGATGAGCACGCTCCACAATAAACTCCAGAGAGAGGACATCTCCAAAGAGCTCCCTGATGAGCTGTTCCACAAAGTCCTCCATCCTTGAAATGTTGGTGGATTCCGGGAGGACCATGATGCGGAGATTGCTCCAACTGGAGCGGGCCTCCAAATCCTCGCTCTTCTCCCGGATGACCGCCAAGATTTTG
This sequence comes from Lissotriton vulgaris, assembly GCF_964263255.1. Taxonomy (NCBI): domain Eukaryota; kingdom Metazoa; phylum Chordata; class Amphibia; order Caudata; family Salamandridae; genus Lissotriton; species Lissotriton vulgaris. The sequence continues at coordinate 18,155,160 of NC_141686.1, read as the reverse complement.
TTCATTTTGAGTAGTTTCTGACGGTCCTGGGTGGCAGCATCCTCAGCGTACGACACCCTGGTCTCGACATAGAGTAAGCGGTTGTCGTGGGAGTCAACACCGGCCTTTACCAAGTCCAGACGATCTGAGAGTTGGTCCAGCTGGGTCGCGATTCCAGTCACTGTTGACTTGACGTCTAGCATGATCGCCTTGAGGTAGTCCTCCCGAGTAGAGGGGGCATCCATGGTGACAGCGGAGTCTGTGACTCAGAGCAAGCACCATCCTGTCTGGATGTCCTTCGAAGCTCAAAAACGAACCTGGGCTGTCTTGGGTCCGTTTTCCCCATGTTGAGAGACCCAGTCGTCAAGAGTGAGGCTTACGCAAGACAACAGGCGGCAAATGAGGATAGGGGGTCGCCGCCCGCCAAGAGCCGACAGTGTAAGGCAAATAAGTGCCAAACAGGACCCCCCCAATGAAGGCGCTCCTCAAACTTCGGGGGATAAGGCAAAGGCAAGCAAGGCACCTCCAGGCGTCGGCAGTGATTGCAAGGTGGTCCCGGGGGCCCGCGCCACCCTTGGGACTCGCAGGATCCAAGGTGCCTGTCTGTGAAGGAGGCAGGATGCTCCAAGTGGCAGCTCGTGTGTGCACGCAGCAATGGCGGCAGGAGGTAAGCAGCGCCGGCGTACAGGCGGGAGCACCAGGCTCCAGCAGTGTCTCCCCAGCGGGAAGCAAGCAGGAAGGAGGCACGATGTACAGGCCTCAATGACGGTAATGAAGGACCCGCTCTGATGAGGGGGGGGGGGGGACACCAAGCTCCAGCAGCGTCCCCCTAGGCAGGGATCGATCCAGTGGAGGGTGCAGCTGGGCCGTCGCAGGCCAAGGTCTGATCCCCGCGACACAGCACCCACGGGAGGGTCCAAAGGCCAGGGGAGGCAGGTACCGCAGATGAGGCAGGCGCTGGGCAGTTGGGCGCCGGCCGCAGGCAGCGTCCGCTCAACCGGGCAGTTGGGAGGCTGATTAGGGGGGGTGCCCGCCAGACAGAGGCAGAACCAGCAGGGAACCGCATGGAGCCAGCCGCTCACGTCGCCGAGCCCGGGTGACCGCGGCCGTAACAGGCGGCGAGCATGGAGGTGTCAGGACGCCAGCGCCCAGGCCGCAGCACCCCGGGCCGGACGAAACAGTTCGGGCCACCTACCCCGCCAATAAAGCCACAGAGGCGGCACCACTCACCCGGTGATGACGGTCTCTGTCCCTGGTACGCGCCGCAACTGCGAGCGGCAACAGGAGGTCTCCGCACTCCCGAGCAGGAAGGGCAGGCCCAGGAACGCAGGCCCAGCGTCAGCAGAGAATGGCGTATCTCCGCCTCAGGACCTCGCAGAAAGACAGCAGTGCAATGAACTGGCGCCTCGCAAGCAGGGGATGCAGGAATCAGTGTTGGTGTGCAGGTAAGGTGAGGATGCCTGCAGGATTATTGCGGATTGACAAGCTTGGCTGGCAGAGCCCACTCAGAGTGCGGCCATCTTGCAGCCGGCCAAGCCACGCCCCCCCACCCACATGCACGTTAAGTTCTTTCCCAGGCTCTTTCTTAATTATCGCCACACATTGTGTTTAATTCTCTTAGCCACCAGCAAAACCTCATCTAGAGTGGGCTAATCTATTAGCCACAGTTCGTCTCTCACCTTTTCCATATTACATCCAAACACGAACTGGTCACGTATTCGTTCTTCAACTTACACCCGCAAACTTGTACGAAGATGCGAGTTTCCTTAAATCCATGGAATAACCTTCAACAGACTCTTATTCCCTTTGTATTCTCTTGTCAAAATGGTATCTCTCTAAGATGGTGCTAATTTTTCGCAGGAAATGTTAGTCCATTTTTTTAATGCATACCTCCTATCCATTAAGATCTTTAGCTACCAGTTTCCGCAGATCTGGAAGATGATCCAAAATGTCCTGGCCCTCAAAGCCCAGACAGTGAAGAAGTAACGACGTCTTCCTCTCTGCACTTAGCGAGGACCCACACACTTTGGCATACTTATTAAATACTTTTTTCCATTTATGCCATTTAATAGTAGTTATGCCTGGACTAGATAGATCGAAAGGTGGGGCTGTTATATTCTACTCGCTTGTCCCAGTAAATTATGTTATGTTATGTTATTCAGAATTTGTTAAGCGCACGCGCACCTAGAGGTTTCTTGGCGCTAGTGGTGAGGAGAGATGACAAAACAATTAACCAAACCGGACGCTTGCTTGAATAACCAGGTCTTCAGTGCACCCCTGAATTCCATGAAGTTAGTGCATCTTCTGAGCGACACGGGGAAAGAGTTCCAAATCTTTGGAGCCAGGTGAGCGAATTGACACCCGCCAAGACGTTTCCGTTTGAAGGAGGGCAGAGTGAGGAGGGACAGATGGGCGAGCGGAGATTGCGGGTCGGCTCATGTTTGATTATAATGTTGTTAATGAACATAGGTCTTTTCCCGTGGAGAGCCTTAAAGGCCAAACAACCTACCTTGAATGTTACCCGTTGGGCTATGGGTAGCCAGGGAAGAGTGGCCAGCAGTGGTTTCGCCGAACTCATACCGTGGCTTTTGAAGATTAATCTGGCCGCCTGATTTTGCACAATTTGCAAGCGTTTAGACAAAAACAGGGGGAGGCCTAAATAGATAGAGTTAGAAAAATCTAATCGGGAGAGGACCAAGGTGAGAACCTCCTGAATGAGGGCAGGGTGCGTGAGTAGATGGGCAATTTTCTTAATCTTATGCAACTGAAGAAAGCTGGACGAGATCACCGCTCCCACCTGGCTTTTCAGAGAGAGATCGGAGTTGATGGTGATCCCGAGGCTTTTCACGGAGAGAGAGGGAGAGGGAGGAGATCCTATTGATGACGGCTAGAAATGAGGGCCCCAGCTGATCAAACTTTTACCCGGGAGTACCAGCTCGGTCTTCCCGGGGTTGAGTTTTAAGTGGTTCAACTTGATCCACCCTTGAATGTTAAGCATGGTAGCCTGAAATTCCGCGACGGAGTCTGTTGAGTCCAGTGGGAAAATTAGCTGCAGGTCGTCCGCATAGTTGTAAATCGTTTTTTAAAGAGTGTAATAAGGGTTTAAGGTACAAATTAAACAGGAGGGGGGACAATGACGAGCCTTGCGGGACGCCACAGGTGGTGGATAATTTGGGCGCTGTGAAGTTCCCGAGCTTAACTGCCTGCGACCGGTCGCTCAGGAATGACTTCACCCAGCCGCGAGCCGAGCCTCGCAGGCCGGCTTGTTCGACACAGTGTAATAAGATGGTGTGGTCCACCGTGTCGAATGCTGCCGACAGGTCCAGGAGCACCAAGGCCTGATGTATGCCCCTATCGGCATTAGACCTCATAGTGTCCAGGACAGCGAGGATCACAGCCTCGGTGGAGTGCGCCTGGCGGAAGCCGGCTTGGTTGGGTTCCAGGTAATCAGATGTTTCAATGAAGTTGGAAATGCAACTGGCCACATGGGCTTCCAGAAACTTTGCTCCAAAAAGGAGGAGGGATATGGGCCGGTAGTTCGACGGATTAGATGAATCGGTGCCCGGTTTTTTAATTAGTGGGACCAGCGTTGCATTTTTAAACGAGTTGGGGACTATTCCCTGCGCTAGGGACTCATTCCGGAGAGGAAGTATGCCGAGCGGAAGTACTGAATAAACTTCCTTCAGTACATGCGGGGGCAGGGGTCATTGGGAGAACCAGACTTCACACGGTTCATCAGTTCTGCTAACCTTAATTGGTCTATCGGAGGGAAAGCCTCGAATTCGGACGGGTTTCTGCATATGTCCTCTTTGTCCGCCGTGAAAGAATTGATCGGGATGCTTTCTTTTATGATGGCAATCTTGTCCTTGAAGAAATTATTAAGCTGATTGCACAGCTTTTGGGTGGGGGCTTGAGAGGGGGAAGTTCTGGCATCATTACATAGGTCATTCACAACCCTGAAGATTTCTCTAGATTTATTTTGGGCATTCGAGATTTTTTCGGAGAAGAAAGCTGCCTTAGTCGATAGGATGGAGTTCTTGTAATTCCTGCGGGCAGTTGTATATTATGTTCTGTCCTCGTCTGAGTACCCGTGTCTCCATTTTCTCTCCGATTGACGCAATTCTAAATTTTTTTAGCACCTCTATTTAAACTGTTATTAAAAGCGTTGCCTACAGCAAACAATGAAACACCTTAGAATAATGTACAAATGCAGATGTCAACTTGATACCCTGTGTGGGCGGAAAGTTGCACTCTGAAAATATGCACCGCTGCTCACAAGAATGTTGGAACATATATTTTCCTGCAAACAGCAGTTATGTCAACAGCTCACTGCAGAAGTGTGTGCGTAACAGCTTGGAATTGGTAACACGCTTCCAACCTGCATGGAGTCATCAAGTGTTAGCAGGCAGTAGCGCTCCAGTTGCCTGCACGGCCACTCATAGACCATTCCTTCTTCTGCCCAAACAAGGCTAACCAAAGCACAGCTGTGCTCAGCAGACACACAGAAGGCGGTGTCCTACAAGAACACAGAAAGAAGGAGGTAAGTCAGGCGAATGACTAAATGTGCTCTTAAGCACCTGAACGATCGTGTTCAGAAATCTGGACCTGTGATCTAAAGAATCAAAGCGATTGTGCTCAGAAACATGGGCCATAACAGAGCTTTTCTCACATAAGCACAAGAATGTGCTTCTTTAGTCCTCAAGGCAGCTCGTCCACGAGACAGGAGGAGAGAGGCATATTCCCCAGCAAGAGGCCGATTCATACGAGCCATTCAAACCCATTGTGATTGTGTCACTTACAAACACAGAAACAACGTGCAGTCGGATTTCCCAGTCACAATATACGATGCGAACAGAGTGAACAGGGGGCAAAAGTACCTGAGCAGCATCAGTCACTAGGCCATTGACTTGGCACCTCACATGCACCACATGGCCCCAAGCGCTGTAGTTAGCATCACAAGTCTTGCAGAACAAAGCCCTTGGTGAGAAACATAAGCTGTTCCCTTAACACTTGACAGATCTCACCGAAATGAGCAGATTGAGTCCAAAGGCCATGTGTTGAGATCTTTGTCTGATCATCCTGCAGACTATGTCAGTGTGGTATCCTAATAAAGAACTCCACCAGGATACATTAATATTGTTCAAACAGTTGTAGTTTATTCCACAGCCTTACCTGCTTGCCCATTCTCCGTTTGTGTGAGTTTCAGCTAGCATTTCTTGTCAGGGCCTGTTCAGGCATTCGTGTCCCAGACCAGACAGATACTCCACATCAGCCAGTTACTGGGGAGACTCCACTCAGCAGAGGTCTGGTTTTCCATGAGATTCTGGATCTCACCAGTGTTGGGTATGCAGGTACAAGCAGATGCCAAGTCTCAGCTCAAATGCGGCTCTGGTCTTACACAGTTTCTTCTCTCGACACAGCTGCTCAAGTCATTCCATGACTTCTTTGTTGGCACAGGCTACCCTGTAACATCTCTTCTGGTGCAGTGGCTCATGTCACGCTGCAGCTCATCTTCTGGCACAGTGGTTCAGGTCACTCTGCAGAGAATCGAAGCTTCAGTTGGAGTTTAGGGATTCTCAGTTGAGCTTCTCGCCAGAAAACGTGGGAGGATGAGATGGGGGGACTTTTGCCTGCTATCACTGGTATAGCCAGATCGCTGTCCACAGTCTTCCTCTTCTGTTCCGCAGGGTTACCTTCAGATGGTGCACCGACAACAGAGGCACAAAGAGGTGTGAGATTTCTGCATTGTCTGCTAAACGGAGGCAAACTGAAAAAGGGAAAGGCAAAAGGCTCACCTAACAGGTCCCAAAGGGGTCCCCTTTACCTCACCTATTGTTCAACCCCAGCATCTACTAAATGCTAATGCTTCAGGAAGACTAAGCAGCAACACCTTGCTCAGTAAAAGGCCAATCTCCGCTTCCCTCGCTTAAGTGTCTAGGTCTCTTCCATCCAGCTTCAGGAATGTCATTAATACACTTGTACTAGCTGGGAAAACGAGCGTGAGGCATACAGAATGGATCTAACAGGCCTGCAACACACACTGGATAAAACACACATCATGCACGTACCATGCAGACCACCTAGACAAAGTATACACAAATATGTTTGGGATGTTAGCGCTGGGATCTAGTTAACCCCTTCGATGCTTGTGACGGAACGGTTCCGTCACAAGCGCCGGTTGGGCTGTGCTTATGACGGAACCGTTCCGTCACGGCCATGCCCGTTTCTTAGAACCTTCAGCACAGCGCGAGAATTGGTGTTAAGCACATAGAAGCAGATCTTTATAAGAGTAGCCCAGTACGCTCCCATTTCCGTGACACAGATAAAAAAGGCGTAGGCACAACTATGAATTTACATAACCGGGTACACTGCCACCATCGCTCTCTGTGCTGCCCCCCAGGACAGGTCCTCGTGCTCACTCTTGTGAAGGCTTCTTAGCACACACCAGATTAATGTGAGGCTAGTGCCAAAATCAGCATACCAGATACTCACATTCAGGCACTTGGGGCAGGGGAACATAATTTTACACCATGCAGGGGACTTTTTTGTTCCATCAGTCCCATATTCTTTGCATAATATGGAGCCTTGGTCCTGCCTTTTTGCCACTTCATTGTTCAGTTGCTGCAATTGTTCTATTCTTATGCTGACCTGCTGGAACTAGTTTGGTCCTTTTGCAGTCCAAGTTTTTTTCCCTTTGTATTAACTCAATTGGTATCATTTTTTTAGGTTTAAGTATTTTATTAAGTAAGTACAGTGGTACAGCAGTGTAAAACAAGAAAGAAACAAGGCAATAATAGACAGTTCCTAGCATGAGAAATAATTTCTGATGCAGTCTCCAGAGCTCACCGCCACCTGCGAAGTTCTACGGTCCGAGCTAGGCGAGAGCCGCTTTGGGTGGCGTCCTCGAGCATTGCAGTCGAATGTCGATCAGAAAGCAAATAACAATCCCTCTGTACTTCACATTTAATGTAACAAACTACCCCAACAACCCCCCATGCCCATCCCCTTTCCCATCCCCTAACTCTCAGTCCGGTGTTGTGCAAGAAAGATCTCAGAAACTCACAAGTCCTCTCCCGTCATGTACCCAACATTTGTTCCCAACCCTCCCACTCCCTACTGGCCGTTCAGGTGATCGGCGGTGTAAGCCTAAGGAGTCTCAGGTATCTGGGGCACGTAAGCTCCTTGAATTCAGTAGCTAATAAAGTATGGAATGGTTGCCACAACTCTGTGAATTGGTCGACCTCCCCAGCCAGTGTAAGCGAAATTTTCTCCATGCCCAGTACGTGCCACAGCCTATGTAACCAACCCGTGATCGAGAATGTTCTGCACAGCTGAGCCCAGGGCGATGGCTATGTGTCTCCCTCTCCGGGATTTCAACTGGAACATTAAGGCATTAGGTAGGCCCAGTAGGGTGTAGGCTGGGAAACGAGGTAATTCTATGTCAAAACATTTATCAATTTCATCAATCACCTCCTTCCAGTAGTCCTGTAGCAGTGGGCCTTCCCATAAGATATGCGTCAGAGTCCCAGTGTGTCCACAAGCGCGCCAGCATGTAGTGTCTATGAGCCTGTTAATTTCGTGCAAGCGTTCGGGAGTGCGGTACCAGTACGTCGAAACCTTGGTGAAGGTTTCTGTGAGCCCCACATGATATGCAGAATGTCGCGCTCGGTATGAGATCTGCTCCTATTCCTTGTGGCTTAGCGTTCTCCCCAGTTCCCTGTTCCATCTCTCCCTACCAGGGTTATAGATATGTGTGGTTGGAGGCTGTAGCATTTTATATAGATCCGATATGAGTTTCGCATCCGAAGTGCGCGTCGCCAACCATCGCTCATAAGGGAGCAGGTTCCTGTCCGCTGCATCCCGCACCTGTGGTTGTAGTGCCCAATGTCTGACTTGCCAATATCTCATCCTATCCGCCTCGGCCAGCTGATAACTCTCTTTAAGGCCCTCAAAGGGGAGGATCCCATCCCCCCCGTACACATGAAAAAGCGCTCTGCAGCCTTTCTCTCGCCAGTGCGCAAAGGCACCCGGTTCCGTCCCTGGCGTGAAGTCTGGATTGTCCACAATAGGAGTGAACGGAGAGGGGAACGAGGTAAGCTCGAACCGTTCGCTAGTGGCGTCCCATACCCTCAGCGGGACCCTAGTGACATATGAGGCGTAAAGGTTCGGGGGCCTGTGTTGTCTACGCAGGAATGGTATTTCCTGCAATGGCCGGCCCGCCACTGCCTGATCTTGGAAGAGCCAGTGCTTGTCCGACTCCCATCTGCTCCACTCCACCAGGTACCTCAGCTGTGACGCCTGGAGTATTTGTGAAGGTCAGGGATTCCCAGTCCACCCGCCTCTGGCGCTAGGGTCGTCAATGTTCTCTTCATCCGGGGTTTACGGCCTTGCCAGACAAATTGGGATAGAGCCGTCTGGATCATCCGCATCCATCCTTTAGGGGGCTGCAGCGGAAGTGCCCGGAAGAGATATAGGATCTGTGGTAGCACAGTCATCTTCAGCGCCGCTATCCTGCCTAGCCACGATATCGTCCCCTTGTTCCACCTCCCCAGTTCCTCTTTCACCTTCTTGCCTAACGTCTCATAATTAACCGCTACCATCGCCGACAGCGTGGGAGTCAGCAGGATACCTAGATAAGGCACATGGTCCCGCGACCACCTCAGTGGGTAACGCCTCTGCAAATCTCGTCTCGTTCCAGGTGTCAGGGAGATATCCAATGCCGTGGATTTACCCATATTCATCTTGAACCCGGCCGTTCTCGCGAAAGCCCCGAGCTCTTCCATACACGCGGGCAAAGCCCTCTGCGGATCCTCTAGCGCGAAAATGACATCATCTGCATACAAGCTGACCGTGTGGGTATAACCCCCCATCCGCACTCCGGTAGCATCTGCATTGTGTCTCACTCTCTGGGCAAAGGGCTCCATGTAGAGAGCAAAGAGTAGAGGAGATAGCGGGCACCCCTGTCTTGTGCCGCGTTCAATATTAAAGCGCTTCGATCCACAGCCATTGACACGCACTGCCGCCGACGGGAACTTATAACAATTAAAGACCATGCACCTAAATTTCTCCCCTATGCCCATTCGAGCCATCACCCGCTCAAGATACGGCCAATGCACCCGGTCAAACGCTTTTTCGGCGTCGACCGTTAGGAGCATCCTTTCCCCAGGGATCCGCGAAGCCTTCTCCAGTACGTCCACTAACCGTTTGGTATTATCTACAGTTTGCCTGCCGGGTACAAAGCCGGACTGGTCCGATTCAATCAGTCCGGGGAGATATTGTGCCAACCTCGCAGCCAGGATCCCTGTGTAGATTTTTAGGTCAATGTAGGAGGGAGATCGGTCTGTACGAGCCACACTGAGCCCTGTCCTTCCCCGGTTTTGGTATGACTGATACCGTGGCGTGCAGGAGATCCGGTGGGATAGCACCAGGGCAGCCAAAAGAGTTAAACAGCTTGGTCAGTATTGGAGCTAAGGTGGTGCAAAACGTCCTATAGAAGAGGGTGGTGTACCCATCTGGTCCCGGAGCCTTCCTGAGTTTCAGCCTAGCGATCGCCGCGATAACCTCTTCTATCCTAATCTCTCGGTCCAGGTAGTCAGTCTGCATTTGAGCTAGGGACGGGAGAGTCACTGAGTCCAGATATTCATCAGGGTCCCCAGTCGTTGTGCCGTCCTCCGCATAGAGCTCAGAGTAGAACTGTCGAAAAGCCTCAGCTATTTCGGCTTCTTCTGTGACTGTGCGCCCACCTGGCACCGCAAGTTCCTTGACTCAACGGCATTGGTGTGCGATTCTGAGCTTAGCTGCTAATAACCGGCCGCAGCGATCTCCCCCGTGTAATAAGCGTGTTTCAGACGGAGAGCCGCATATTCATCCCTGTCCAGGTCCAGAGACGACCGGAGTTTCCTCGCCGCCTTTAGTTGTTTCCAAATTCTAGGAGCCCCCGTACGCCGATGCACCTGCTCTAATTCCCTGAACTTGTGCGTGAGTTCTTCCCGTTTAACTTTCCTCTCCTTATTTTCGGTTGCCGATATTGATATAAATTCTCCCCGTAGAACCGCCTTAAGCGCTCCCCATTGAGTCGCCAATGTGGTGTCGGAGTTAGAGTTGTGCAGTTGAAATTCAGTCACAGCCTCAGTGATACGCTGCACCACAAGTTTTTTGTGTAAAAGGGCGTCCCGTAGACGCCAGACTCCGCGCTGAACCGGGGTCGATGGGGGCAGGAAGGTACCCGAGACCGGTGCGTGATCTGATAGGGAGATGACCCCTACCTCAGAGGCAGTGGCCATGTCCCGAACCGGGCCAGAAACCAGCAGGTAATCCAACCGTACATATGTTTTGTGTGCGTGCGAGAAATAAGAGTAGTCCCTATCTGTGGGGTGAAACCCTCTCCAAAGATCGTGCAAGTCGAGTTCCGCTAAATGTGTTTTCATAGTGTTCGATAGTTCCCCGGTCTGTGGAAAGCGCTGCGCTGATCTGTCTAGTGAGGAATCAAACACCATGTTCAGGTCCCCTCCCAGGATGAGGTGCCTGTCAGGAGATGCTGTGACATCTATCAACGTGGTGCGGAGGAAGTGTTCCTGACGCTCGTTTGGGCAGTAAACCGACCCCACCGTGAATTGCAGAAGCCCCAACTTAAACCTATACGCCAGCAGTCTCCCTTTTTGTTCAGCTAATTTGTGTAGCACCTCACCCCTAAAGGATTTAGATACCAATATAGCAACTCCTGCCGTTTTAGTGGTGTTGGATGAAAAGAACTATGTGGGGAAGGAACGGGACCGTAACCTATGGCAGTCACCCACCAGCAAGTGCGTTTCTTGCAGTAGACAAATGTCTGCCTGCGAGGCCTCTAACAGGGAGAGAACCGCCCTTCGTTTCGTGGGGTTGTTTAGCCCTTTCACATTCAAAGTCACTACTTTCAAACCTGCCATACCAGATTAATGTAACCTTCCAGTGCCAGACGAGCAAAAGCAGCAAGTGCCAATCCCGCCTGCGGATCGGCCTGTGAGGTCTGGCTAAGCTGAGCGAACATAACAGAGTCACCAGACTGAGCTTCCCCGAACTCCCCCCTCCCGGATCCCAAGGCCCCCGAACCGCAACTCCCCGACCCCCGCATTCCCTTCCCCCTTACCCCAACTTGAACCTTCCAACCCATCCTTCTCAACCGTCTGTAGTCCCAATAGTCCCAGGCCTGCCCTTTACGGACAGGTCTGTGGTGATTTACCTTCGTAGGCGACTTGCCACCAGCACCCCGCCCTCGCATTCCCGCGCCCACCCCCTTCCCAAGCCAGCTCCATCAGAAATGCATTGTCAATCTCCCCCCGGAGTCCTGTTATGCGGTCAGCGCCACTTCTCCCTCGACCACCGAGGTCTCGGTTGCTGTCCGAATTGCGTCTGCCATTCCAGATCTGACTGTGAGCGAATCTGGTCTCTGCGAGGCCCTCTGTGTCCTGCGTCTCGAGACTCTCCGCCAGCCACCATCAGTTGAATTCCTCCTCCTTTGTGGTGTGGCCGACTCCTCTTCCTCTGCCGTGATCCCTAGGACTTCGCAAACATCTTGAAGAGACCGCAGCTGGTGCGACTCTCCATTCCATCAGAAAATGAGGCGAAAAGGGTGCCCCCAGGAGTAGGGCGTGTCGTGTTGTCTTAGGAAGTCTGTTGCAATCTTGAAAGCCCTGCGCTTCTGGAGCGTGGTCGCAGCTAGGTCCTGATACAGCGCCACCTGGTGACCCTTAAATGCTATTGATTGTTTCTTCCGTGCTTCGTACATAATCCGCTCTTTTAGCGGAAAGTCAGGAAGGAAAGCCAGTACATCCGGTGGAGGCCCAGTTGCCCGTCGCTGCGGGCCTACTCTGTGAGCTCTATCTATCCTGATGGGGAAATCCGCAGGTTCGCCAAGGACAGTGCGGAACAGTTCCTGCAGGTAGGCCACTATGCCGGAGGTCTCTTCTGTGGACGGCACTCCCCGGACTCTAATGTTGTTCCGTCTTGCTCTGTTTTCCAGATCTTCATTATGTAGTTGAAGGTCTATGTGTTGGTCCCTGAGGCGCAGTACCTCCTGCTGCAATTGCGTAATTTCATCGTCCTGCCTTTGCGTGGAGCTCTTAACTGCTTCCACCCTCTCCCCGAGTCCATCCACCTCTCTGCGTAGTTCCCGTACTTCACCTGCCACCTCCTTTTTCAACTCTTGAAAGTCGTCCCTCAATGTCCCGAACAGGGATTCTAAAAAAGATCTGGTGACCGGAGGCTCTCCGCTGCTCCCCCCTTGAGATCCGCATGCGCCTCCTGACTGTGTTGAGGCCTTGTCCCCCTTGCTTGGTGGTTTATTGAGCATTTCTGTGAGCGTGCGGTTGCTTCCTTTGCCGCCCTTCTGCCCGGCCATCTTCCTCACCGCTCCGCTGCTCGTGTGTAAGCTATAGCACCCCCCAGCCAATCCGATCCCCGATCAGGCTCGTATCACTCGCATGCACCTTCGAGAGCCTCTGCTACGTAGGCCGGTCCCCGATGGTTTCTGCGACACAAGTACAAGCCCCCGTTCACTCAGGGAGAGCCCAGCGCCACTCAGTTGCTGTTCCCAGGTTACTCCACCACCCTTGTTATGGGTATCAGGCGCTGTCGTGTTCCCCAGGCCACCCCGGTGTGAAATGTCTCAAACATCCGCTCTACTCAGGGCAATCTGGAGCTCCACTGGGAACTTCGCGTCTCAATGCACATACCCAGCCCACTCCTCACCTCTTCCGCCGAGTCCGTGGGGAGAGGGGAAAGCTCTGACCAGGGCCCTGCTCTCAGCCACCCGATTCCGATGCTCCGGCCTGCAACACTCCGGCCCTCAGGCGCGATCCGCAGGGCGCAGAGGAACCTCCACTACCGGCAGCTATCCCCGCGAGAGGGGCCTGCCTCAGCCCTGTCCCCGTTCTCCGGAGCCGCGTCCCCGTTCAGGCCTAGTCCCGTAGATCCGGTGTCGCTGCGGTGCCAGCCCTGTGCCGGCGTCGTGCCCCGCAAACTCTGGTTCTTCTTGCGGTCAATCCGCCGTGCCACTGGGAGCTCTGTACACTCCTCGTGCCTGTCCCAATAAGGGTGCCCCAACACTGCCCGGCTGTTGCGTCCTGGGTCCCTTCCGCCTCCTCAGCCGCGTTCTCGAAGGCAGGTGCCGTTGAATCCGTAGGATCACCCCGGCGCGGTGCTCCGCCAATCCTCGCTCCACCGGGCGTCCCACACCACCACTCGCTCTCCCAGTCCACTCCTCACCTCCTCCGGCCAGTTCTGGGGGGTTGGAGGCCAGGGCCCAGCTCCGTCTCCGTCCGGCTGCCACACCTCGGAATTCGCCGACCCAGCCTGGAAGCGCTGTCCACTGTGCGCCGGGGCCCCTGCCTTCCGGAAATCCGCCTCGGATCGTGCGCCGTTTTCGGACTTTCGCGGCCTCGGGCCACCGCTAGCTAGGCCGCAGCCGCGGCCTCAGGTAGATCGTGGGGCGGGTCCGGGACCAGAGCGCTCTTCGTCACCGGAGTGCGGGCCTATGCGCTCCGGGTCTGGGCCCACCGATTTTCTGGACTTTCTGCGTATCACCGCTCTTCTCCGGGTGTCCCGCCAGAGTCCGGCCCTCCGCTACACCGCCTCGGCGGCGTCCCGGGCCTCTGCTCTCCTCCAGCGAGGGCGCAGCCGCGGCCTCGCGCAGCTCCGGGGGCGGGGCCGGGACCCGCTGTATCGCCAGGCGTCAGGCCAGGTCACCTCGAGCCCCGGTGGCCAGTCCAGCAAAGCCACCGATGTGCGGCCGCTCTCCGCAAAGCCCGTCTCTCTGCTCACCGGGCCAGCGCTGCCTCAGCCGGATCCTCGATGCGGTCCGCACCGTCACCTCCGCTCGGAGCTCCAGCGGCCGAGGTCTCAGCTGTCAGTGCCGTGGCCCACTGGAGGACCGGAGTTCCACTCAGCTGTGCCTGGAGACCCTCTCGCCCACACCCGATCGCCGGGACCGGCTAGGGGGGAGAGAGGCGGTATTTAGGGCTCAGGACCTAGGCGGGCGCGGGAGCTCGGGTAGAACACGTCCGTTCACTCCGCCATCTTGGCCACGCCCCTCGGTATCATTTTTTTAAACTGTTTTTATTGCATTTTTTTCAAAAACAGCACAAAAGATCATGATATGCACAATGCCAGATATGCTGACGTAGAACAGCTAACGTAACAATAATAGTGATGATAAAAGTGACTTGAAAATGATAGAGGAAAGGCGAAAACTAAAACAGCGCACATTTAAACTCATAGTGCAGGTACATGCTATAATAGCACTAGTAACATTAGTACTGTGCAATTGGCTATCAGTCATAATAATCATTATTGCAAGAAGGGGACCCATCAATCCGTAAGCTCAGGATGGAGCAGCAAATCGGAGCAGAGTGTTTGCCAAATGTTTTTTTTTTTTTTTAAATTCTTTATTGTCAGGAATTTAGAAGAAATAGCAGTATGTCATTTGCAATTGTCGTAACATAACTGTAGCTAGTCCCCCAGGTGGGGATAGTATGCAACATAGAGTACAGTAACAGTTATCGAGTTCATGCAGGGCCTGATGGTCAAGAGTTAATAAACAGATATATGCCGCACCATGCCCAGCGTCTTCCTTTCCTCTAAATTCCTTCCCGCCCACACAGTTCCATGGCAGAAGGCTGATACGTCTCTTACAGCGCATGAGCGGGTACTCATAAGAATAATGAACATTACTCCTAAAACCCAACAACTGTCATCACTATATCAGAGTCTGCATACGTTCTGCTTTACCATCTCACAGGTTAACAAATCAGCAATTCGTGTAGAGTGTCAGTGCGTGCAACATTCCCCCTGGTCCCTCCCTCGTTCACAGTATCCTTCTACAGCCACTAGTCTTCCTCCTCCTCCGAGTCTGAGTCCTCACCCTCTGGCAAAGCTTCACATGGGTCACCTCTATAAGCGTTCCACTTCAGCCATACCCGGTTCCACTTACGAGGGCAGGCTCTCAACACATACACTGCCCTTTCCTTGATCATGAGAAGGTCCATATTTCTTACCCATCCCGTCACCGTAGGTAACTCCGGAGCACCCCACCTCTGTGCAATGTCTCGTTTGGCCACCGTCATTGCGAGGGTGACCCACAATTGTTCGTACCTGTTCAGGTCCGTAGGTTCCCAAATGTTCAGCAGGCACCTGCGAGGTTCCGGAAGGACAGACACTTTCATGGCTTGAGAGACCGTGCGCATAATTTGGCGCCATAGTTCCCTTATGCGTGGACATTCCCATAGCGTGTGAAGGAGAGTTCCCTCCTCCCCGCATCCCCTAAGGCAGTATGGGTGCTGCGCCCTTTGTATCCTGTGTAGCAGTGTGCGAGTGTAGTAGGTGCGGTGGAGCACCTTGAGCTGTATCAGGCGGAACCTAGCTGATATACCCACCTCCCTCGGGGAGGCCAATGCCTCATTCCACTCCGTTTCATCCATATCATTTAGCTCAGCTACCCATTTCTCCCTAAGCTTGAGTGTGGGATCAGGCGTGTTATTAATTAATTTCTTATACGTGAGTGAGGTCGCTTATTGTTCCATGTATTCGGTGAGCAGTCTATCCTCAAGGGGTGAGGACTCTGGGAGTGCCGTGTCTGGTGGGATTGCGCGCAATAGTGCATGTCGAATCTGTACATAGCGAAATGTTTCAGTGGGCCCTAGGCCGTATTGTTGCTGGAGGTGCTGGAGGGGAACAACCGTGCCCTTGTCCCAGAGGTCTCCGACTACTGAGATACCTATGTCATCCCATCTCTCAAAGCCTTTACAGGCCCTAAGTGTGCCCAGTGCCTTGGTGTCCCAGAGGGGTGTCAGCTTAGTGATTTTCCCTGTCCATCCCAGGCGGGACTGCGCCATGTGCCAGAGTGTCGCTGTGTGGAGTGTTGGGCCCAGCAGGGTCTTAACCTTCTGGCGATCGTACAGTACTGACAACATGCCAGCCGTCCCCAGTTGCGACCAGTCTGCTTTGTATGCGGGATCGTTTCTGGAAACGTGAATCCATTGATTAATTATTTTAAGCTGTGCTGCCCAGTAATATAGTTGGAGATCAGGTAGCGCAATACCCCCCTCGTACCAACTCTTCACTAGTTTCGCCTGAGCTATACGTGCCGGCCCGTTATTCCACAGCAGGCTGGAGACCAGCGCTGCCACTCGCCGGAAGTACTGCGGGCTAACCACATATGGAGAGTTCTCTAGTACATACAGAAACCTCGGGAGAGCCATCATTTTGTAGAGAGCCGCGCGCCCTAAGAGGGTCAGTGGCAGCGTAGCCCAATACTGGACATCTGTACGCAGCCTCTGCAGAGGCGGTTGCAAATTTTCGACATAGAACTGTTTAGCATCTCTCGTCACATAAATACCTAGATACTTGAAGGAAGAGGTGGTCACTGTAAGAGGGCAGGTCGCTGGCAACACCGGGGCCTGGCCGGTAAGCACATAGAGCACCGTCTTGGCCCAGTTCAGGGTGTATCCGGATGCTTTACCATGTTCGTCGCAGATCTCCAGTAGGGCGGGCACCCCTGTAGTCGGGTCAGTCATGTATACCAACATGTCATCAGCGTAGAGGGAGACCCTGTCCTCCCATCCATCGCCCCACTTGATCCCTCTAAACAACGGCGTCGCTCGTAGCAGGATTGCCAGTGGTTCTAGCACTATCGCAAACAACAGGGGCGATAGTGGGCATCCCTGCCTCGTTCCCCTTCCTAGTGGAAAGGTGGAGGATATATGCCCGTTCGCTACTACCTGCGCCATCGGTCGGGTGTATAGTAATCGCACCCATGCCATATATAGGGGCCCGAAGCCCATGCGGGTTAGTACAGCAAAGAGGTATTCCCACTCAACCAAATCAAACGCCATTTTAGCATCTAAGGAAAGTATCACTGTCTGTTCCTGAAGGAGATGCGCCCTTGCCAACACCCCATGCACCCTTCGCAGATTAAGTGCCGTGCTCCTATGCGGCATAAAGCCCGATTGGTCCGGGTGTATCAGCGTAGTGAGATGTTTGGTGAGGCGGCTGGCCAGAAGTTTCGCCAGGACCTTCGCTTCTGTATTGAGCAGTGAGATGGGTCGATATGAGGCACAATCGGTTGGTGGTTTGGATGGTTTCGGGATGGCCACAATGGTGGCCGTGCGCTGATCTAGTGGGAGTAGCGTCTTCTGTAGGCTGTCATTAAACATGTCAAGGAGGGGCTTGGCCAGGACCGAGTCCATCGCCTTGTACCACTCCACAGGAATCCCATTCGGGCCCAAGGCCTTGCCGGATTGTAGCGCCTGTATTGCCAATTGGACCTCCCCAACAGTTAGGTCTGCGTCTAGTTCCTGCTGCGCTTCTGGTGAGAGCACCGGGACATGGATGTTGCGAAGTGAATCTAAGGCCTCCCGTTCAGTGACCAGCCGCGTCGGTGTGTAAATGTTCTGGAAGTGGCAGGCTAGAGTCTGGACTATGTGCTCTGGGTGAGTTCGTAGCATGCCGCTCGTATCATAGAGTCCGTGAATCCCTTTGTTGCTGCCACCCCGCTTATCTAGCCACGCTAGCATCTTCCCTGCCTTATCGCCCACGTCATAGATCCTGTGCGCTGTACTCGCGAGGTGTCCCTTTGTGATCACTGTAAGGTGTGCCTGATGTTGCTGCTGGCGAAGCTGTCGTGCATGAAGTGTCTCCGGAGTGGGATCTGTCATATGTGCAGTGTTCGCCGTGTGTAAGGCCGCTTCCAAATTGGCCAGTGTAGCCCTGGATTCCCTCTTATGCCCAGTAATGGCAGATATGGATGCCCCTCTGAGGACCGTCTTATATGCCTCCCACAGAATTGAGGGTGAGGCGACCGACCCAGTGTTCTCCTTGAAGTAGTGTGTGGTTGTTGACTTAAGCTTCTTTTTGATACCAGGAACTTGCAGATAAGTGGGATAGATCGGGTATATCCTACCCCGCCTACTCTCCTTAGTGGAAATGTGAAGGGAGACCGGGGAGTGATCAGAAATGCCCCGCGGCATAATGTCAACACTATCCACCGAGCTCATTCCAACCCCCAGAGTGAAAAAGTAGTCGATTCGGGAGAGGGTGTTGTGTGGTGCGGAGAAATGTGTGTAACGCTGCTCTGTCGGGTTCAGGCGACGCCAGACATCTATGAGGCCCATAGCAGATAGAAAGCCCGGGAGCGTTGCGGCTCCTCTCTGGCGAGCTCGCTGAGGAAAAGTATCTAGTAGAGGGTCCGCTATGGCATTGAAATCCCCCCCCATGATCACATCTCCCTCGGGGAGATCAATAAGGAATCGGCTAAGCGCCGGGAGGGCCGTAGCGTGCAGCGCGGGGGGGATATAGACTGATACCACATTCAGGGCCCTTCCCTCCCACTGGCCTGAGAGTGCTGCAAACCTGCCCTGGTCATCCGTCTTGTGGCTAGTGACCAGGAAGGGGGAGCTGTTTCTGAGGAGGATCCCCGTGCCCCTGGAACCCGAGGTGAATTCGGAATGTACCGCCATGGTGTACCCACGCCTGTTCAGGGCTTTACAGGTGGTTCCCGCTAAATGTGATTCCTGTAGCAGCACCAGGTCTGACTGAGCACGCTTAACTGTTTGCAGCACCAAACCCCTTTTTATTTTGTCTCCCAACCCTCTGACATTCCAAGTAAGGAGCTTCAGTGGGGGCACTACAGTCGTCGCCTGGGTACCCATCGCTGGTGTAGCTTGATTATGCTGTGCCATGTGTATGAATGAACCGAGGTCTCCATTGTCAGGAGGAGAAGGGTGCCAGAGTGCGGAGGAGGTGCACGCCCCCCATAATGTGTGGTGTATTCATGCCCCGTGAGATCGCAATAGTGATGACCGTGTAACTTAACTGTAACTCGAACTTCAGAACTCCCAACCCATCCCCCCCCTCCCTGCTCCCCTGCACCACGGACGAATTCCCGCCCGCATCCCCAACTTGGCAGAGTGCTTGATTCCCCCCCCTATCTAGTCTTACTTGCTTGTGGGGTTGGTGAGTCCCCTACAGGCACCGGCCTGAACCCGCCCTACTCGGTTCCATCGGCCCAAGGTCCCAATTATAGTGATCAGTGCTTGATGCTTCCAGCGTAGTCATTCATCCCCTGTTAGGCTGTCCCGAGTCAAAGGGATCTCTCTCAAGATCGGAGTCCAGTCCCCCGGCGGCGCCCTGTTCAGTGGCCGGGCTGGGTGTGCGACGTTCCGGTGTTTTCGCCTTACGGTGATCTTGGCGGTCTTTGCGCGGGCGTTGAGGCTTGCCCGCCGGTCTCCAGCCGTCCAGCCATTCTCGCGCTACTTCAGGATTGTCGAAGAACCACGTCCTCCCCTCGGCCACAATCCGCAGTTTAGCGGGGAACAGCATCGAGTAGGGTAGTTCCCTGTCTCTCAGAGTCTTTTTGACTGCATTGAAGGATTTTCGACGCCTGGCCACCTCGGCCGTGTAGTCCGGGAAGAACGCCAGCGTGGAGTTTTGTATCTTCACCGGCGGCGCCACCCTGGCCGCCTGCAAAATGGCGTCCCTATCTCGATAGTTGAAGAGTCTGGCCAGCACTGGTCGCGGTGTGGCCCCTGGCTGGGGTGTACCTCCGGGGACTCGATGAGCCCTTTCAACGGAGAAGAAGGCTGATAGCCCTTTAGGCTGCAGTTTTGTCTTGATAAGGTCCTCTATATATAGGTCCATGGCCCCCTTCCCCTCTGATTCCGGAAGGCCTAGAATACGGACGTTGTTCCTTCTGGAGCGTCCTTCCTGGTCGTCCAGCTTTTCTTGAAGTTGTTTGGTGGTCTTTTCTAGCCGTTCCATTGCCACCTGCAGGTCCGAGGTGTCCTCAATAAGTGATTTCGTGACCACCTCTACTTGGGCCACCCTCTCTGATATTTTCTTGAAATCTGCACGCAGCAGGGTCACCTCCGTGGAGATTGTGCCGACCGTCGCTTGGACGTCTGTGAGGGTTCTCATGATGGCCTCCAGTGTGACTTTCACAGTCCCGTTGGTGTCAGAGGAAGCTCCGGCTGAGTGCCGACCAGGCCCCTGCGAATGACCGGTGTGGGCGTAGGCAAACTTGTCCAGCTTCGATTGCGTTGCTGACATGCTCCTCGTGTTCTTGCCCGCCATGATGTCCTGCTAGCGTTACCAGTGTCCATGCAGACCTTCCCCCCGCTGTGTATCGTTGATGCAGCCGGTTAAGAGTGCAGGATTTAGACTCGTTTCAGCCCGTGGTGTGGCCGGTCTGTGGCTGCCTTTGGAAGCAGTAGAGAGATTCCCACTGCGTTTATGGCGGCGCTCGTAGGTCTTTGACTCCGTATTCTGTCACTCCTTCATGTGGAGCGCGCCGCTGCGCGTTAAGGTCGCAATGCGCCTCCGAGGGCTGGTGCCACGACAGTGTGGGCAGCCCCTCTGTCTAATGGCAGTCCGGGGTGATTTTTAGTGATGTGGGGGGGGCCGCGCCGATGCAGGCGCCGTCCACCTACTCGCGCCGTTTTCGTTGGGGTGCTTCCTCGATGATGTGCGGGGCCCCCACTGACCTTGCTTCTACTTGAGTCTTGGGCGAAGTGCGCCCTCAGGTGCAACGCTGTACGAGCGCCGAGGCGGAGCTCAGTGCCATTCAAGGAGGACCGGTCGCCGGCTAGTTCCGTCCCTTCCCGGCCGGGTGAGGTGCACTTCCGGTCGGCTCGCCTCCGTACCCAGGGCCGGTGCTGTTGAGTCGCTGCAGGCCGCGCCTCCCCATCGACGGACGGGGCACTTCCCGGCGTCGGATTGTCGCTGGGAGCGAGTCGTTCTGTGTCGCTCGGTTCCCTGGGGCCGATTTCACCCCTTCAGGCAGGTTGATGCTCGGATGGGCATTCGGATTTGTGTTCGGGCCGGAGTGCCTAGCGGAGCTCCCGGGTTAAGCTGCCGCCATGCTCGGCAGTTGGCCACGCCCCCTGCCAAATGTTTTTGGGTCTGGAGACTGGAGGCAATAGAGACGCGTAGACATCACTGGTGGGATCACACTACATCTAGTCTTTCAACTAGTCTTTCACCCTTGGAGCTGTAATTCCGCCCCAATGTAAGGCAATTTGTCTTTTGGCTAACAATAATGCTATTGCAGTGAAGCGCCTAATCGCAGCGGGAGAACATACCCCAGCAGCGGTGAGGGTGTAAGTACAGTCTCAACCATTGGTCCCAAATGTTCCAAAACAGCTTCCCAGAATACCAGGACAGCAGGGCAATTCCATGGTACATGAATGAAGTCGGAAAGCTCAGCTGCACATCTTTGGCTAGCGTCTGGCTAAGAACGGTCCATCTTGGCTAGCCGTATGTGACATAAGCTCTATGGAGATATTTTAAATGTAAAAGCGTATTCCTATAATTATTAGAGACATAGCGCGTCTGCTCACAGCAGTAGCTCCATTCCTTGTCCACTAAGGGCTGCATTAAGCCCCGTTCCCAGGCCGCACGTGCCGACCCCACTCCCCGCCGGTCGAAGAGATTGTGCAAAGTGGTATAGTCTGAAGACTAGGTGTGTGCTGTCTGGTGATGTAATTATTATAGTGAGGGGTGTAAGTTCAGGGGATTCCGCTGCTAAGGGGCGCAGCGCCACGACCAGCGAGTTCCGCGTCTTGAGCACAAGGAAACGGTCCAGCGGGGACAAACCACAGTCCTCCTCCAGGTCCGCCACCGAGCGCACACGGCCGACTACATTGGCTACCGGTGGCCAGGCGGATTGAGTTTAAAGCTCTCTGCTTGGCCTTCAAGATTTTGAAGCGTGCCACTCCAGGAATCTTGGCCGACCTGCTGCTGCCATATGTACCTACTCTCCAACTCCGTCCCTTTGGGCAAAACTTGGTAGGGGTTCCTCGGGTAAGTGGGGTACACGCTGGGGGACGCTTGTTTCATACTATGGCGGCAAAAACTCTGGAACTTGCTTCCAGTACAGATCCGCAGTTAGAACAACTATCCAGCTTTCCGGAAGTCAGTCAAAACACACCTCTTTCCGCTGTTGTAGACCTTTCTGTCTAACTTCTGTTTGGTTCTTACTGCTGTTAGTGCCGGGACGCCTCTTTGCTGGTGCAGCTGTCGCGCTCTATAAAATGTTATAACATAACAGACCGTCCTTGAACATGTACACTACAAAGTGGAGTCGGCAGCGAGCGAGTGCGCGTTGTTAATTTCTCAACAGTCGGAGACAGCCATGGGGTGCACAATAGGGGTAGATGAGGAGAGTACAAACGTTCGGCCCCTAAATATCTGCAAAATCGTCCCCAAGCCCAGCTTGTGGTTTGTAACGTATGAATCTCAGCAGGGGTCTTGGTGAATCCAAGCGGTAGAATAGTAGACAACAGGATAGGGCGGGCCTGAGTATGTTCAGGTTTTAAAAATTGCTATTGTGCATCTGGATGATGCCAATAGTAAGCATAGTGTGTCTGTGCCACTAAATAATATAAGTAGAAGTCAGGAACTCCGAACCCGCCCCGTTCAAAAGGCTGAATAAGTGTTCGCCATTCAACCCGCCTTTTTTCCCGCCCAAAGTTTTCGCGTCAGCATGCTTTGGAGTGTATCGAAGAAGGCTACTGTTAGTGTGATTGGGATGTTCAAGTACAGATATAAAATATTTGGCAAAACCACCTTCTTAATAACTGCAATCCGGCAAGCTACAAACAACAGAAATGCTATCCAGCGATCTATTTGCCCTGCTAGATGGTCTATGGCTGGGCCATAATTTAGGCGAATGACCTCCGAAGCAGTACAATGTAGCACCACGCCAAGATATTTATGGGGGTCATCGCACCATTGCTTGGGAAAGTCCAATAAAAATGGGAGGGTGGCGTCAGTTAAAGGAAACACTTCCGATTTAGCCCAGTTGATGACCACGCCAGAGAAAGCTCCAAAGCGGATCACCTCATGTATTAGAGGAGAAAGATTAGTGGCGTGCTCTCGAACGAATAAAAGGATGTCGTCCCCATATAAAGAGGACAGAAGGGGACCCTGATGGAAACCTATTCACCGCTGGAGGTGACGCTATAATGAACAATAGAGGTGACAGTGGGCATCCTTTCCTGGTGCCTCAGGATAAGGAGAATTGGTCCGATAACCCACCGTTAATGCTGAGCCGCGCAACTGGGTTGGTGTATAATAGTCGTACTAGGGATTGAAAGTTCTGCGGAAAGCCGAGCTTTGTGAGTGCAGCCTGGAGAAAGTTCCATACAAGGGACTCAAATGATATTTCAGCATCAAGTAATATCACAGTGGCGGTAAAGAGAGGGGCTGTTTTGGTTAATAACGGCGTACAGTGTGCACAAGTTTACTGAGGTCAAGCGACCCGGTACAAAGGAGAAATGATCAGGCATATGATAAGGGATATTCTCGTTGCCAGGACTTTGGCCAGTATCTTGTAATCTTGGTTTAATAAAGACAGCGGTCGCTAAGACGCAAAGTTATCAGGCAGTTTACTCGGTTTCAGAAGTAGTGTTAAAATTGCCTTTCGCATGGTAAGAGGTAGTTTGCCCGACTCTAGTGCCTCTGCATAGAACTCCAGAAGATCCGGAATTAGTATTAATTTGTACGTTTTATAGAACATGCCAGTAAGGCCATCGTGCTGGGGGCACGGTACCCGTCCAGTTTTTTAATAGCTTCTTTGATCTCGTCCGCACCAATAGGCGAAGCTAGAAAGTCCTGCTGACCCTTTTCAATCCA
Organism: Lissotriton vulgaris; assembly: GCF_964263255.1. NCBI lineage: Eukaryota > Metazoa > Chordata > Amphibia > Caudata > Salamandridae > Lissotriton > Lissotriton vulgaris. The sequence goes on along the minus strand of NC_141686.1, from coordinate 18,131,520 downwards.
CACCATCACAATTTCATTCAAATATTCGGAGAGGGCTGTGCCGGTCGGTGGAGAGCATGGCACCGTGCTCAGTCTGGAGCTGAGTAACATACGTGGCATGCTGCTAGGGGGTGAGCAGGCGGGTTAGAGTGCGCCCCAGTCTCTCGCCTTCTTCATACACTTTTGCACACGCTTACTTTCCCAAATAATTGGTCTCACGAAGCACCAGATCCTGGAAATCACTTAAGAGGCCTGCGGGCCGATGTAGCAGAGGATGGAGAGTAGGAGAGTAGGGGGCAGCGCCAGCCAATATCTGGGCATCCAGGTCCCGCAGTTCGCGCTCAACTGCATCAAGGTCCAGACAAATCGTACGTAATACTCCTGCCTGTTTGGGTATGCAGACACCACTAAAGTAAACCTTAAAGGCCTCCCATAGGGTGGCATAGCGCTGCACATAACCCACGTTGTTGAGGAAATAGTCGACTATTGCATCTTGCACTTCGCTCTTGAAGACAGTGTATTATAATGCCTCGGATGGGAAACACCAGGATCTAAAGGTACGCGCAACTGCAGGGAGGGTAACTGAAAGTAGTACTGGCGAATGGTCAGATAGCGTTCAAGGTAAGTGAGTCACTTCTTTTAATGTGATTAAGAAGTCCGGGGTTGTGTACCACCTATCTAAACAGGACCAGGTGCCATGTGGTGCAGAGTATAACAAAAATCCCTTATCTACTGGGTGGATATTTCGCCAGGCATCAGACAACTAATGCGTGAGTAATAAAGTTTCCAGTTCCCCCTTAGAGTTTGGCTTTGTAATGTGGCCTGCACCAGTAGCGCCTACGTTAGGCTGTTACGTGAGATTAAAATCGCCCCATGTATGATAGTCAATTGTTGTTGCAGACATGTGCCTGGAGATACTAGAAAAGAAGTCACGGGTCTCAATATTAGGGGCGTAAACATTAATGAGGAATATTTGTTTTGCGCCCATATATCCAGCCACCAGTAGAAAGCGCCCTTCTGGGTCAGCAGTCACCGATTGGGTCACAAAGAGGATCGCTATATGAATAAGTATGCAAACTCCCTGGGAATAAGTGCTATAGTTAGAAAATAATCTATTGTCCCCCCAGGAAGTTGCGAAACGATTGACTGAGTTTGGAGCATAATGGGTCTCTTGTAGGAAAGCAATGTGTATTTTGTGCCTCGTCAGATTGGCCATTCCCTGCCGTCCCATACGGGGTTTGACAGCCCCCTCACATTCCATGTGACGTATTTAAATTCCAGCCCCTCAGCGCCACCACCAGTATCCCTCATGGTAGACAGAAAAATATATGGACTGACACCCCCCTGCAATTAGTTCTAAACATTTCGCCAATGAACAGAGGCACTGCCTGCACTGTGCAAACATGAGAAACCGCATAAACCCGCGAACCCCTCCTCACCGCCCCCCTCCCACATTGCATTAGCACCCAATCTGGATCCGGTGAATCCCAACACATCTTCAAAAAACCCAAAAGGAGAACACAACAAGAATTAGGAGATCTCCTGAGGGGATAGCAACGCCCCGAGCGGGCCACATAGCATGATAGTCATTATACGCAAATATACATGTTACTACATACGGCAAGAGTTAAAACAGTAGCTATAATGTCCCTAGGAATAGCGAACAATGAAGAAGGAAATCTTACCGCTGAGACTGTGAACTGTCAGTGGATCTGTATCCAGTAGGACCATTGAGGTGATGAGGGTAGTCTGTTCCAGTCGTCAGCTAGTGGTGAGGAAGCCAAGGATCACTTCCCCCGGCGATGGACCTCTGCTGGACTGGCGACACTTCCAAAACTCCACCGCATCTGTGGGGCTGTCGAAAACAGAGGTTTTGCCATCAATTTGCACACGAAGGGTCACTGAAAAGAGCATCGCATAGTGAATGTTTGCATTTCTCAGGGTTCGCTTAACGTCCTGGAACTTGTGCCTGACTTTCTGCACCATTGGTGTGAAATCAGTGTAAATAGATAACAACATTCCCTGAAATTGCAGGTCGCCCACCTGTCTGGCCCTTCTCAGAGTGGTGTTGTGGTCTCGAAAATTAAGCAATCTCGCTATGATGAGGCGCAGGGGCACCGGGGGCTGGTTTAAGATCCAGAGACCTATGAGCATGTTCCACTGCAAATGTGGACGAGAAACAGTCACAGCCACATAGCTCAGTCAGCAGGCGCTCCACATATGCCTCCATAGGGCCCGTGTTGGTCGTCTCTGTCACACCGGCAATCCGGAGGTTCTTGTGTCGCGTCCTCGCCTCCAAATCCTCTGCCTTGGTTGCTGTTGTCTTCACTGGGGCGCTCTGTGCGATCCAACCTCTTGGCCATTGCTGCTTGTGCGTCTTCGACATCCGAGATACACTTTTCTGCAATATCTATGCGGGCCTAGTGCTGCTCTACTCGCCCATGTATGGTGTCTATCCAAGCACCCAACGCATCAAAGCGCGCATCTAAGGCCTTGAAGCCGGACCGCAACTCCGCCATGATGGCTGCAGTGCCCTCCAGTGGAGATTGTTCGATTAGCTGTGAGTCCGCACGGTCCAGTGGATCGCCCCTGGCTGCGTCCTCGCCACTCTCCCACCTGGTGCTCTTGGCAGTCCAAATGAAAGTTGATGCTGTTTGTGGTCCACGCGACTCATGATCAGCAAGACTGGCACCAAAAATGTAAGTATGAGAGTGGGAGAGAGAGCCACCATTATAGTGTGGGGTGAAGCCGGGGAATTACTCCACAGTCAACACGGGGGCCTGAGAGGGACACCAGCCACACCAACCTCCTACAATGTAGCAGCGTTCTAGTTAGTCCAACAGGCCACGTACACCAGAACCAGCCTAACGGATTCTCATTTGGGCAGGAGAAATAAAGGGACTGAGGCGGGTGGGGCCTCAATCCGTCAATATTGACGCCGGTGTCCGCATTAAGCGACCACCCATCCAAGACTGTCCCCGGCGAGATGTCCCCACTGCCCCATTCGGGACCTCTGCACAGAACAATCGGTGACATTCAATCACAATGTCTACCACACCATTATTATCAGCTACCAACAGCTATTAGCTCTGTATCTTCCTGTTTATGAGGGCTGTTAACGGCATACTTTTTTATTTCATCCCTATTACCATGCCAACCCAAATAGAGCAACTTGCACAGGTCCCCTACCCAAGAAAACATACCAGAACTACCAGAGATAAGAAAATGAGAAACATGTTGTTGCAGTGCTATTGACTTTCGACCCTACAACATGTTCATTATTTTTTTAATATTTGTGGGTGCACAGTTCCTTCCTCGACTGTGTTGTTTTTATGATTAAAGGGTCTTTCTTTCCATCTGCCCTAGTGGTAGACGAAAGGACGCCACTCAAGTGCATTTGTGTAGCTAAAATGACATCAGATCACATGCAAAGTCAATGTTTCATTCCAGTTCTGAAATGCCTTAACAGATGCGAACATGAAATCAAGGAGAAGGCCTCTTGGAGCTCATAAGTCATTGGAGTGTTTCAGGAATCATCTGAACAGTGTTAACACCTCTTATTAGCTGAACTGCACACTCAGGGCATACTACTACAAATGAGGCCCTTTCTTTAGGGCCAACCTCCACTCCATTGTATTAAAATTCCCTTCAGATTCTTGTAGGAATTTGTCACTTTCTTTTAGTCACCTGCACATACAGTGGTGAAGATATCATCAGTTGGTGGATCAGTTGAGTGGGTAAGATGAGCAAGACCGATGAAAGAAGTGGCTGGTAAAGGTGGACAAGGGCAATGTAGGTGTAGGAATACTGGAACGCGACTAGAAGTGACTCTGGAAAGGGAAAGCTGGTTTGAGCCTAATGCAAGCAATGAAAGCGAGTGGGTTCGTGGGTGATCCTGCTCACGCCATCTATTTCGTGGACTCAGAATATGAGCCGGGAAAATAACTTGTCTTACACCCTGATCCTGGGGTGACCATCCTGATACTGCTACTACAACTCTTATCTACAAGCGTGATCATACTATTTGTTATTTGAAGCCCTGACGAAGTTCCTACTGTGAAAAGGACTGAAACGTGTTGGCTGATTGCTGATTTTTATGATTAATAATTTTCAATAAAATATGATGAACTGATACTGGAAATATTGAATATTGACTCTATTTCTGGTGCACCTTCCTCTTGGTGTATATGGGTTGCGGATGGTGAATGGGCGAAAGGAGGACTGTGGATGGGGCCATCAATGAATATGATTAGATAGCAATGGGAGGTGTAAAGGGTGTCTGAATAACTAATTCAATGATCAGGAGAAACTAAATGAGTTCAAGAGTCTCTTCCATCCTATTAATGTCTTAACACGTTTTAATGTACCTACATAGTTGTACGCAGGAAAGACACGCATTGTCTGCTTCTATTTTGTAAATCCCTAAGCAGGAAATTGCATACCCTCAAAAATTAGGGAGCCACACTTCTCTGAGGGGGAATCAGGGTTGGCAACTGGCCATGACAGTGTAATGCAGTGCTTTCCAAACATGCTATGCACTGGGGAGGTGGATGGTAACCTCGCATAACGTGTGCCCGTGGGAATTTCGCCGGAGATGCTTACAAGCTTTAAGGAAAACAGATGTGCTGTCATTTCTCAGTACGCCAGACATATGCTACTCCAGTAACATGTGCAGGAAGGTGATCTCAGCATGTACCCATTCCCGCCGTTAGCCTCTTCCCTCACAGACTTCACAGTCAGGAGATGTACAGATTAATGGAAAGGAAGGTATAGCCTTAGATCAAAGTAGGCCAGTCTCTAGATATATTTTGGAGCGATGTTGAAATGTAATCTTCTATTCTAAATATTCCATTTATGCTAGAAAGTCATTCATTTTTTTGTGGAACACTGTGCCATTCATGTCAATCAATAGAGAAAGATTTGCTGTAGGATTACATTCAACTATTACATTTTTCCTTATTGTGCAAGACAGAATTCTTCTTTATTGTACAAGACTTGTTCTTTGGAATTCACTCTGGTTTGTTGCTCTTTTTAGGCAGAACGTTATCAGATACTACTCAAAGAGCTGAAAGAAAGCAAGATAGTGTTGCAACTATTTCGTCTTTATTACAACGAAAAGAACATTGACTTGCTTAACAGTACTTTAGATGAAAAAAATCTGAGTCTGAATACCCATAGAAATCGCCTTTCTGTGGCTGAAGAAGCTTTTAAGTCAAAAAAGAAAGACCTTGGAAAACTAAGTAGAGAACAACAACAAATTGAGAAAGAAGTCAAGTAAGTTTTTTTGTCCTGATATATAGAAAACTCGTTTTTTTGCAAATTTAATCATCCCTAATGGAATGTGATCTCGGGTGTGAAGTGTATTGGTAGGTAGTTGTTTTAACAGAGCGTGAAATTCCGGAAGTGATATTTTTGCTACCAGTGATAATACGATATGTGATATCATCTAAATGAATGAAAGTTTTGTAGTGTATGGCTGCTACTCAACAAGGGCTTACAGGTATCAGGTTAGAAAGCTAAAAATAGGAGAATAACCAAGAAAAACAATGTGAAGTCATAAGTAGCAACTTTATAATTATGTTTATTTAGAAAGCTCACTATCATTCATGAGGGTATTTTGGTACTGATCAGGTGTGTGTGCCTAGCCTTGCTTATGGTAGGTTGGCTAATTGAAAAGCCAGGTATTCAGCTTTTTGCAAAATACAATAAGAGAGGAAGAGGCTGGTATGTGGAGTCGGAGGCCATTCCACGCTTTAGGAGTGATGTAACACTTGTTTCTGTGATTTGTTTCTGTGCGTGCATGAGGTGTGTGCGATTATGGTCCTGTGGAGCGGAGGTGTCTGGGTGGTTGGTGGAAGGAGATGAAACTCTTTAAGTCGGTCAGCCTAAGTAGTGTAGTGCCTTGTATGTGTGTTTGTGTAAGAAGCTTGAAGTGAACACTTTTGTGTTTGGGAGGACAGTGCGCTGAGGTGTGGTGTAGTGTGATTTCTGTGTGAGAGGTTGGGGTGAATCTGGCTGATGAGTTCTGGATTTTTTGTAGTCTTCTAGTGACTTACTTTGTGAACCTGGCGTAGAGGGTTTGCCTTAGATCAACTTGCTGGGGACTAGGACGTGAGTAACAGTTTTTTAGTGTTGCTAAGGAGCCATTTGAAGATCTTCCTGAGCTTCTTTAGGTATAGAAGCAGGTTGCAGTGACTGCGTTTTCTTGTGTCTTCATGTCTAATTTGCTGTTCAATCAATCAATCAGGAATTTATAGATTGCGCTACTCACCCGTGTGGGTCTCAAGGCGCTAGGGGGGGTGGGGGGTGCAGCTCCGGATCAGTCAAAGAGCCAGGTCTTGAGTCTTGAGGTGTGCAGAGTAGGGGAGCATCTGATGTTGACTGGGAGCTCTTTCCATGCCTTTGCTTTTGATGATTATTCCGAGGTAGCTGGAATGGGTTCTAGGTGTGGGTCCAAGTTTGACTGGCCACAAGTTGGAGTCCCATTGTGAGGTTTTCTTGCTGTAGATCACTACTTCTGTCTTGGTGTTGAGCTGGAGACAGCTGGTTTTCATCCAGTTAATGACTTTGGTCATTCAGGCAGTGAACTTGTTACTTGTGTTGGGGGCCTTGTCTGAGAGGGAGTTGCTTATTGTCTGCGTAGGAAAGGATATTGATGTCATGTGCATGAATGACAGTAGAGGGTTCATACATACGTTGAAGAGGGTGGGACTGAACATGAGCCTTGAGGCACTCTGCAGATGAGTTTACAGGCTTCTGAGGAGTAAGGTGCCACACTGAGAGTTCTGCTGTGCTCATTTAAGGACCAGATCCAACTGAGAGTGAGTCCTTAGGTGCCAATCTTGTGCAGGTGCCTGAGGAGGATAGGGTTTGAGACGGTGTCAAATGGTACACAGAGGTCCAGGAGAATGAGGGCTGCCTTGTTGCCTGTATCAAGGGTCATTCGGATGTCATCTGTGGCGGCCATGAGTGCTGTTTCTGTACTGTGGCCTAAATCCGGACAGCGTGACGTTGAGCACCTGGTTGTTGCACCTTTGCTGTATTTGGTAGGAGGGAGATGGGTCTGTAGTTGGAAGTGTGGCTGGGTCAGCGGATGGTTTCTTGAGCAGGGGCATGACGGTGCCATGTTTCCAGGTGTCCGGGAATGTGGTTGAGTGAATGTGGGGTTGAGGATGGGTGCTAGTGCTTTGCTGGTCGGTAGGAGTCCTTTGGTGAAGGCATGGTGGGCACAAGGATAGAGCCTCCGAGTGCATGGTCTTCATGGTAGCAGAGATTTTGACAGTAGTGATGGTATGCCACAAGGTCATGGTTTGTTCTTCGGCTGTTATTGGAAGTTATGTTGCAAAGAAACACCACACCAGGCATATTTGAGTGGATTGCGGCAGTGCCAGGGCCTACTACGTAACAGTGAGTAATAACCGATGGAACAGTGGGAATATGACCAGGCCGGGCAGGATGGCCGCTGAGCAGTCACAGGAGTAAGTCGCCAAGAGCTCTCTCTCTCCCTTTGGAAAAAGATGGCGAACAGAAAATGACAATAAACCAACGAGGCAATGAGGAATCTTAGTTGGTTAAGGATAAAAAACTTACTACTACAGACCTTGCGCCTCCTGCAGCTGAATACTTGGTATAAAGCCACTGAGACCCCGAAATATAGATCGGCTGGAAGGGAGCAAAGCAGGACACAGAGGAGACCGTGAAGATTACAGACTAACATACAGTTACAAGGCAGCAAGCAGCATCAAGGAGTGCAGACATTGCCATGGAATCAGCCTCGAAAAAAAAAGAGTTGAGGAAGAGAGAGAAAGAAAAAGACGTGGAGGCTAGAGCCGATGCAAGAGCAGAACGACAGGTAATAGCAGCTGCAGCAGCAGCCGCGGAGAAAAAAGCACAGAAAGAGGCTGCAGCGTGTGTCACGAAGAAGGCAACCCCTAAAGCTCGGGGGAATACTTTAAGACAACCTACATTACCAGAGGCGTTCACAGGCAGTCGTGCTGCTAACCAGGGCGGCGAAACAACCAGAGCGGATCAAACTACACTGTCGGCGGGCGCAGCAGCTTCAACATCCTCACCTTTGCAGGGAGCAGAACAGAACTAGAGGCAGTGTATACGTCAGGAGCACCGAGCAGGGAGATCCCGGATGGACCGAGTGCAGATGCTGCAGAACAACGTGAGGCAGCCGGAGCAGGACAGGAGAGCCCGGAAAGACTGGGGAGCCGCGATCAAGTTGAGACAGCGGATGAAACTGTGGTGCTCCCAGCGACGTCTCCGGCACTTACAGAGGTTGCCCAGACTGAAGAGGTAAGCCACATTACAGAGGGGTCTGGCAGTAACGAGGCTACATTACAACCTCATGACCCCGCTGACATACCCCATAAAATCACGAACTCCAGTGTCACGGAATTGGGGGGAGACAGGGATCCCGAAGGTACGCCACTCCCAGATGCAAGTGGTAAAGACACGGGGGTCCGACCAAAGAGGATTATGGAGGTGAACGGGACCCTATACAGAGCACCCAAGATGGTGGAGTCGCCCAGGGGGGCCCAAGTATTGCGGAAGGCATTAAAACTATGGAAGGGCAGCCCCGGTCAGAAGGAGAAATACTTGAGCCTGGTACACCAAATGAAGAGCGATTCTATTCGGTCAACGACGAGTCAGGCACATCCTCTGAGAGTGAAGGTACAGAATCCGTATTGACCGGGTCAGATGAGAACTCTGCCACAAGTGGGGGCTCAAACTCAGAGCAGGACCAGGCATATTTACAGTCTTCCTCTGGGGACAAAGCTCAGCGGCATGTTTTGACTCAGAAGAGGAAATCCCACAGGAGTCGTACGGGACGTGAGCTGTGGAGTCCGGTTAGTCCGTCACAGCTTGAGATGGCAAAATACCTGGTGTGGGACTATTCGCCACATCCAATGGGAGGATGAGGGGGCACAAGGTGGGCACTCCAGACAGCAAACTTTAGCTCAATCTCAAGCTCAGGCTCAGGCTCAAAACACTACAATGGATTTACTATATACAACGCTGAAACAAATGCAGGGTGAGGCAAGGTCAGAGTCCAAGAGATCGAAACAGATTAATAAAAAGATCGAGGGTTCTCTTAGTAAGATGAACAAACTCTACGCTGAAATGGCGAGCCGGGTGACGGAGGTGGAGGAGAGAACAGGGAAACTTGAGGATGAGGTGTCCCGTTGGCAAGAGTTCAGAGCCGCGCAGGAAAAAATTAATGAGGATAAACAGTGGAAACTCGAGGACTTTGAGAACAGGCAGAGGCGTAATAATATCAGACTGCTAGGTATTTCTCAGAGGGCCGAGGAGCAGGACCCCAGAGCATTTATCATTACCCTGCTGAAGGAGGCATTTCCCGAGATCATTGGTTGGGACTGGGAGGTCGAGGTCCAGAGGGCACACAGGTTTCCCTTGGTCCAAAAGAGGACATATGGTGCCTCCCAAAACGAGAAACCAAGAGCCTTGCTGATCTATGTGGAGAATTATCTGGCCAGGCAAGAAATTATGGACAAGGCCAGACCACAGGACAAACGCTCCTTCAAAGGAACAACCTTCTTCGCACAACCTGATTTCTGCCATGCGACGGTAGAAAGGAGATGGAGGCTAAGGCAGTTAATCGATCCCTTTCAGAAGATAGGTTGCGAAGCTTATCTTTTGTTTCTAGCCAGGCTGAAAGTTATACTGAACGAACAGACTAGAATGTTTTTCTCTGAAATTAAAGCACAGTGTTTTTTGACGGAGTTAAAGGAAAAGAGAAACTGTGGGGAGGCTGGGACATCTGCTATTAAATGATTAAATGATTAACTGGCAGATGCATCAAGCAAAATACCTCCCGTTAAAATACCGAACCGGTAAAACAGGCCGATACCGAACGCAAAACCAGAAAATGCAATGCATCAACCTCAAATCGTTAAAAAATAAAGAATCGCTAAAAATACCCCCCGGTAGATTACCGAATCGCAAATCAGACAATCGGAAATAACGAACACCAAAGCTGACCTCGGAAATACCGAATCGCTAATAAAGAATTGCAATGGAATGCATGAAAAATCGCTAATACCGAAAAACGCAAAAATCGCTATTTAGCATGAGCAAAATAAGGGGAATCTCAAACAGGAGGTAAAGTTATTTGAAGGATAGGGAAAAAAATTATACTTCGCAGCAGGTGTTGACAATCAGTAACCCTTTACAAATGCCCTGGGAAACCCCACAAGTCTTCCAAAATGGCTGCCCCCTACGTGCTTGCTAGGAGGAGGAGGATCAACGCCCAGGCTCAGCGCAGGAGTATGATCCAGGACAGGGTCTTCAGGGTACGCATCACTTTGCTGGGGCAGACCGAGGAACAGGTGTACGATAAGTACAGACTCAACCGTGCCATGATCATGCGCCTAATAGCAGATCTGGACCAATTACTGCAGCACAAGACCCGTAGGACCAACGCCATACCAGCTCATGTGCAGGTCCTATGCTGCCTGCACCTGCTGGCGTCTGGAAGCTTCCAGGGGGTAATAGCTGAGACTGGAGGCGTGTCGCAAAGCGCATTATCACGCTTCTTCCACCGGTTCCTAGAGGCCATGCTGACATACATAAATCGCCACATCACCTTCCCCACAACCCCCCAGCAGCTGACCCGCACCAAACGGGAATTCTACCAGGTGGCACAATTCCCCCATGTGATAGGGTGTGTTGACTGCACGCATGTCCCCATCTGTCCTCCATCAGCCACCGAATACATATACCGCAACCGGAAGTCATCTCATTCTATTAATGTGCAGGTCGTGTGCAATGCTAAGTACATCATTACGGACCTTGTAGCCCAATTCCCCGGGAGCACACACAACGCTTACATATTCCGTCACTGTGGCATCCACAGGCGCCTGATCAACGGTGAATTTGGAGAGGGACACCTACTAGGTACATATTGATGCATCATCGTTCACTCCATCCCCACATGTATCATTGCACTCTCCCCATCCTGCAGGTGACAGCGCTTACGCATTTCGTGAGTTTCTACTCACTCCCTACCTCAACCCAGCAACACCGCAAGAGCAGCGCTACAACAGAGCACACATCAGCACAAGGAATGTGGTGGAGCGTACATTCGGCATCCTCAAGAGTCGCTTCCGAATACTGCACAAGACTGGAGGTGCCTTGCAGTACGACCCAGTGATCTGCTGCCAGATCATAGCTGTCTGTGCCATCCTGCACAACATCGCCACCCGCAGGGGGATACCCTTAGAGGTGGACGGAGAGGATGAACTACGTGCATACCAACCCCCCCGCCTCCCCCCCCCGCCCCCCCCAACACCAACAGGCGCATGTGCCCAATACAGCAGAAGGGCAACGGAAGCGGACATACATCACACAGCATCATTTCTGAGACAGGTAAGAGAGTGTCTTGACAACATGAACTGGTTTTGAAGGGTTTAATGGTCATGAACACCTGACTGGTGCAGAAATATGTAACTCAAACATGATGCAGCTGCATTAGAAGTTAAACTTAAATTGTCCCTTGTCAACACGGGTGATGCTTGTGGCACTATAGTTGGCCCATGGTTACGTCACCATGGATAGTGAGACTTTGCCACATGTCTGCTTGCGTTTGCCACGTACCCCCAGTCTCCTGTCCCGTGACTCCTCCGCATCTCCACAATGGGTGTCAGTGGCTGTTGCGCTGCGCACGCTGCGCCTCCTCCCGCTGGTCTCCGGCAGGGAGACGCTGCTCACACTGGAGGCTGCCTCACTCCCCTCATCCACTCCCACACTGCTGGCACTGGCTGACCCAGACTGCACTTGCTCCACTGCAGTGGTCACTCTCTCAAGGGCCCTTGCCACATCCCCACAATAATGCCCTAGGTCCACTTGCAGGGACACGGACCTGCGGGACAGCACAGCTGTGCTGTTGCACAGCTTAGTGATGGCCTTATTGGTAGAATTTACAGTGAGCATGATCTGCCTGTGCCTCCGGCGCTCACTTTGTTGGCACGTGTCAGTTCCTGCAGGCAAAGCTTGATCTCATTGTTGCCCGCAGCTACGGCTGTGGTGTGCTCACGCACAGCGTCAGTCATGTTTCCTTTGGGGTCAGACATGCACTCATTCATGTATTGACTACAACTCCCATGGTGCAACACTGTGGTGAGGGTATGTGTTTTTGGCACGGCTACATGTGCACTGAGTCTGGCATGGGGGAGTGGGCAGGGATTGACTACACGCTGCGTTGCTACGCTGCCATGCATCTTACCTTGTCCTCCTTCCGCAGCACCAGAGGTGTCCAGGTGTGTGACCCCCACAACAGCTTCCGGTTCTATAGTAGACTCCACTAGGCCCTCCAGGGCTGTGTTCGGTGTTACATTGGATGGGCCCCCATCTGTGCCTGCAGCATCCTTGACCCTCTGAGCGATCCTCTCCTTGGCCCTTTTAAGCAGGTCATACCAGCTTTTTTTTAAATCGTCAATGCTGCGGTGGGTGACTCCGCAGGCATTGACCTTGTCCTTGATGCGCAGCCACATCTTTCTTTTTTCCGCCTCAGGCACCTTCAGCGACAACTTCCCAAAAAGTTTGTCATTATTGCTGGTTACACGCTCAATCAGGATTTCGAGTTCCTTATCAGAAAACTTGCGCTTTCTCTTCCTGTGTGTGTCCTTTCCCTGCTGGGGGGCCTCCTTCTCCATCTTGACCTGCTTGCCTAGTCCTGGTTGCTGCTGGTTCAGTCTGGCTCCTCAGCTCCTGTGCTCTGCCTCCTCCTCTGAGCTCCTTGGGCACTGAATGGCGCACGGGCTGTCCTACTTCCTGGTTGTGATGTCATCAGCCTGCCTCCGATGCGTTGCGTATTTTTCACGATTTCGCGATTACCGAATTCGCAAATACCAGAATCACTAATACCGATTCGATATTTGCTACTTCGGTATTTGCTAGTCTCGCTAACGTACTTTCGCTATCTAATACCGAATTTTACCGATTCAGTAATTAATACCGATTTCATTGATGCCTCGCGGTTTGCATGTCCTTAATAGCGATTCCTTATTTTTCGTTATTACCGACATGGAATACCGAATTTTGATGCATATGCCCCTAAATGTTTAAATGAGTAATTTTACCAGGCAGTATATTAACACTAGCTTTAGCATTAGGTTGTTTGCCAAGATAAATGGATGGGGTATTATTGATATGTAGTCGGAGATTAGACAGATTTAACTTACCGGCTAGACATGAGGCTAGATGTATTGGGGTACCTGGTACACGCATGGTGGTTTATGGGGTTTGATTGTTTAAGTTGGTTAATGGAATTTTGGCACTTAGGGAGAGAGGGGGGACCGACACTCTAGGGGCTAGGAGGCAGTCACACTTAGGTCAGAATTGACCTATTTGCCTGTACGGGGTGGGGGGCTGGGGGGAGGGAGGGGGAAGGGGCACAGGACAGAATATAGGGAAAAGAAATAGGACACATCAAAACGACGAAACTATTCAAAAGGAACTCAGGATACATGTAAGGGAAACAAGGGCTGCATTCACGTTGAAAGATGTAATTTTGGCAAAAAAATCAGTTGAAAACCTAAAGGCAAAGACAACGCCATTGGCAGTAAGAGTGGTACTGAGGGCGAAAAAAAGAAATATTTCTTTTTGGGTCAAGAGGTTCAGAAATAATAAAGACTTAGGATGAGCTCAAAAGTTAAGGTGTTAACAATGAACGTATGTGGGTTGAATGATTTTAAAAAAAAATGTTTTTATTGCAGATTCATAAACAAAACATTGAAATAGTTCAACCTTCACGCCCCTGATCATCATAAGGCACATTTCCATAATAAAATTGCACACAGCCATTCAGCCCACATCCCGAAGGCTGGGCGGCGTACATGTCCGATCCATTGTTAATGTCAAGGAAGCCACCTCACAGAGATAACTCCCAAACCCCTCCCCCATGCTCTCATCCGAATACAGCATTTCGCCGGCGGTGAATGGTGTCATTGTCAGCATAACCCGCACCATCCAGTCACACTTCAGAACCCCCCCGTAGTAGTTCTCCCAAATTTCTATCGGGAACCAATCTATGCATTAACCGGAGCTCCATTCCACGGGCGTTCTTTCCTTCGTCTATAACCAAGGCTCTCTTCTGCGGGCATCCCTCCTATTTCTGTATCGGAACTCTACTAACCCCCCCCCCCCCCCCCCCACTGCTACTGATGTGGGCAATAATCATATATTCTCACTCAAGACTTCGCTATCTGAGGGGTCTATACATACACTCCTTCATGTCCCATGGAACCCCCTACTCAGATCATCCCTTAGTCTTCATCCTCTGTCAATTAGTCCTTCAGAGCCTGTACTATTGCCTCCCAGGCCCTCGCCATCTCCAAGCCCTTCACATTTGCTGTCCGAGCGGCTTGCCGCAGCCTAACCACACCCTCACTCCGGGACCATTTCTGCAGCTCATTCATCCATCTCCTGACTGATGGGCCTTCCTTTGATTTCCTGGGCCAGGTGATCTCCCTCTGGGCCAGTATAAGTCTGAGGTCAATGAACTTACTTGTGATTTTTGTCTTGGCCGTGTGAGGGAACCAAAGCAGCAGACATGTCGCCGTGTCATACTCCACTTGACGATCAGTGACTGCATTAAGAAGCTCCCCTACCTCCGTCCAATACGACCCTAGTTTCGGGCATCCCCATAGTAAATGGTCCTGCTCCACCTCAGGTGCCAAACATCTCGGGCATGCTGCATCCTGTACCCGGAAGTACCTTCTTATCTTTCCCGGGGTCAAATAGGCCCTGTGTAGTACAAAGAAATGCACTTGCTGAAAGCGGGCATTTCTGCTTCCCTTCCATGTTCTCTTCAAAATATGTCCCCAAACCGTGTCTGGTATGGGTTTCCCTAAGCTCTCCTCCCATTTCTCTTTCAGGGCTGTAAGCGGTTCCAGCCCCTCATTCAGCATTCTTGAGTGGAGGCATGTAACCGCCTTAATTGTACCCGCAGCCATTACTACATATTGACAGGCCATAGTCATGCTGGGTTCTGCCAACCCCCCTCTCCAGTGTTTCTGCATCGCCACTACTACCGCCGCATGTAACAGGTAGCTCCCATCCGGAGGCCAAATTGATCTTGAAGTGCTCTCAAGGGGACCAACACCCCATCAATATACAAGTCTCCCACCACCTGAAGGCCCAGATCCTCCCATTCCAATAAAGGAGACCAGTCTCCCCCATGTGGCAGCGCTGTCAGCATCCCCAGAGGAATCTCCGGCGCATATGGGCGCGCCACCTTCGCTCTCTTCAAGCTCCTATGCCAACACATCCGCAAAGTCCTCTCCTCCATGGTCAAGCCTCTCAACTCAAATTTCTGTTGCATAATTATATATGATAGGATATGTCTTTGAATGCCTTTCCCTCTGTCTTGGTCTGGTCCTCTAAATTCTCTAGCAATGTTTTGGGTTAGTATCTGTAACTGTGCCACTAGGTAATATAGCTCAAAATCGGTGACCGCCATCCCTCCCTCAAGCTTGGGTCTCAGCAGTGCATTCAGTGCCACCCTACGCCTCCCATGACCCCAAAGAAAATCAATAATCATTGTTCTCAATTCTCTAAAGACCCGCTGGGGGACCCATACCGGCAATGTGCGAAAGTAGTAGAGCAACCTGGGCAAAGCCACCATCTTTAGCAGTGCTAAAGATGGTGCCTGCACCGATAGAGGGAGGGACGCCCAAAAAGTCATGCAACCCTCAGAGCCCTAATACAGCATCCTCTATTTCCTTCCAGCATATCTATAGCATCGTGATATATGCGGACCCCTAAATAGGTAAAGCAAGTTCCTTCCCAGACAACATCCACTGTTAGAGGAGGATAAGGCGTATCCGTCCGCAACGGAAAAACACATGTCTTGTTCCAGTTTACCTTAAGGCCGATAGTCTCCCAAAACTCGACAGCATTGCAACTGCACCCTCCAGCTCCCCTCCTGTATCTTCCAGGTACAGCAACAAATCGTCCGCATACAATGATATGTGATGAAATTCCCTACCATTGCCAATCCCATTGTACAGTGCCCCTACACGCGCCTGGGCCACCAGCGTCTCCATCGCTAACGCAAATAACAGAGGAGATAGCGAGCATCCCTGCCTCGTCCCCGTACGCACCGGGTAGTCGGAGGATATACCAGGACCCAGTCTCACCCTAGCCGTCACGGAAGAGTAGGGAACTCTCGTCCAGCGTCCAAATCTTTCACCTAAGCCAAACTTCTCCAGTACTTTATCAAGGTACCCCAATTCTAGGCTATCGAAAGCTTTCTCGATATCAACCGATAACACTGCTGGCTTTTGATCTGACTCCATGTGACTCTCCAATATTCGGATTAAACGGCGGATGTTTATTGAGGTGTTCCTAGTGGGAATGAACCCGGCTTGTTCTGTGCAAATTAGCGTGGTCTTGTGCGGCAATAATCTAGTGGCCAAAATGCGACTTAAAAGTTTGTAGTCCACCGCCAACATGGACAGCGGCCTATATGATGTAACGTCGGTAGCCTCCCTACCAGGTTTCCACAACGGGACCACCAGCGCTTTCCTCATCGATTGAGGTAGACACCCCAGTTCCAATGCTTCAGAGTATACCTCTAACAGCCTGGGTGCCAAAACATCTATATATTTTGCATAGAATTCGATCGGCAGGCCATCCACCCCCGGCGTCTTGTTCCTAGCCATCTGCTTGATGGCCACCCTAATCTCCGACACCGCGATGTCACCGCCCAATTCCTTCGCAGTATCCTCATCTAGCACCGGGAGTTGAACGCCCGCCAGGTAATTCTCAATGTCAGGGGCTTCAGCTTCCAGCTGACTTTCATACAGAGTCGAGTAGTATTTCAAGAAGCATGACAAGACTGCGGCTTGCGAATAGACCACCTCTCCCGTCTCCACCTTTATTCTCATAACTGGGCTCCCTCTAGGTTCTGGATTAGCAAGTTTCGCCAGCAGTGTACCTACTTTGTCCCTTTCTGCATGCACCTTGGTTATATACAACTTATAATCATAACACCGCAATCGCTCCGTTTCTGTCGCAACCAGTTCCCTTGCTTCCTGCAGCCGGGCATTTAATTCCGATCGCTCAGGCCTTTGCTGTTCTAGATCCCTAAATACACTTTCCGCAAATCAGCCAGGAATGTCGTTCTCTCATTCGAAAACCTACCAATGCTGAGGCCCCTTACCTCCACCTTCATAGCATTCCATTCCACTGACCTAGTAGTGGCTGTGCCCTCATTCTCGCCAAAATAAAGCTCAATACCCTGACGGACCGTATCGCTGAACACCTGGTCCTCCAAAGTATCAGGCCGCAACCTCCATGTGGGAACAGCTGATCTCACTCGCTGCCACTGAACAGATATCAACAAGGGATTATGATCTGAGATGGTTCTAGCTAAGTATTCTGTGTGTGTTATCATGGCGGCTAAAGGTCCACTACATAATACAGAATCTATCCGGACATGTAAGGCATGTATTGCTGAGAAGTAGGAATAGTCCCTAAAATCAGGATGTTGCTCTCGCCATACATCAATAAGGCCCCACCTCTCTTGCCAATCCTTCCTATGTTTAGCTAGTCTGCGCATTGGGGAGTCGGCCTGTGGTGGGTGTGATCTATCCAGCAATACATCTGTAATGGAGTTAAAGTCGCCTCCCAATATTATAGGACCCGCTAAAAAGGGAGCCAACGAACCAGCTAGTCTATTGAAAAAGTGGGCCTGATCCGTATTGGGAGCGTACACACTGCATAAAACCACGTCACGGCCGTACAGCCTTCCCTCCACTGCTACAGATCGACCTTCAGGGTCTACCAGATGGTTTGTGGCCTGAAAAGGAACTCCCGCTCTCACCCATACCAGCGCTCCCCTGGCAACCGCCGAGTAGGACGTGCCAAACACCTGGCCATGCCACCTCCTCTGCAGTGCAGTACATTCCTGCTTGGTTAAATGGGTCTCTTGCAACAGCGCTATCTGAATACCACGCCTCACCAGATATGCGTGCATCTTAAAGCACCTTGACATAGTTCGAAGTCCACGGACGTTCCATGTAAGACATTTCAAATTAGGTAACGTCTCCATTGCAGCCGTCCCTCAACCACCCCAACAGTATCTCTCGATCGCCCACATCATTGCAGCAAAACCCCCCATTCAAAACTCCCCTGAAAACTCCCACAACCCCCCTCCCCAGAACAGGACCTAATAACGCATCATCAGCCCCCATCCAAACTTGTAACATAACACACAGTCTTCTATTCTGTAGTCGTCACTACAGATGGCCTTAAGGGCAATAGGAGGGTGGCTCAGGGCCAACCGGGGGCAGGCCAGGCCCTCACCCCGAGCCCAAGATCCCATATGATGGCCTGCCACAGTACCTGCTGCTCTGCAGACCACCAGGGTCAACAATCCCATCAGAGCTAGTTATCGTGGTCCATGCCCGAAATTGTCACTCATTAAAGATCCCATCTGCTGTTTGGGGGGTGACCGATGGCCCTCCAGCACTGTCCACGTCCGAGAGGTCTCCCCCAGATTTTCCTCCTCCATCTTCAGACTCTGAGCCCACCGACGGCCCCTCTTGTTGTGAGCCCGTTATCACTGCAGTTACCGCCAGAGCCCCCTTTTTGTCCGCTGCCATTTGATCATCCTGCATCGCTCTCTTGAGTTTGTTTCGCTTGAGAATGCGTTGTGATTTTCGCACCTGGATAGGTTTCTGTCTCTCTCTATCCCCTCTACCTCTGCGGTCCGTACCAGCCCTGTATGACTCAAGCCATGTCCATGTTTCTTCGGGGGTTTGAAAGAAATGGGTCGATCCGTCCATGATCACTCGCAACTAGGCTGGGAAGAGTAAGGAATACTGTATACCCTCATCTCTCAGTTCTTTTTTTACAGCCAAATAAGAGGCCCTATGCTTTTGGACCTCCTGCGTATAGTCCGAAAAGATCGTGACCGAACTGTTGTTCACCTGGAAAGGCCCCGTCGAACGCGCTCTCTGTATCAGCAGATCTCTGTCCTTGAAATGCAGTACCTTGACCACCACTGGTCAGGGCGAGTGGCCCGGTAAAGGCGCCGGGCTGGAACCCTATGCGCCCGTTCCAAAGAAAAGAAGGGAGATAGGCCCTCCGGGGCCACAACCGTTTTAAACCAATTCTCCATATAAGCGACTGCGTCATTCCCTTCAGCTTTTTCCGGTAGGCCTACTACTCGTACGTTGTTCCTCCTATTGCGGCTTTCGGAATCTTCTGCCCTCTTTTCCAATGTCATCAAGCGATCCAGTATATCATTTAGCTTATGCTCCGCTGTCACCACCGCCGGCTTGAGTTCCTGAAGCAGTAGCTCATTTTCTTTCTCTCTATCTGCTAGCTTAGCTTGATCCGCCCTCAAGAGACCCAGTCCCGTGGCGACCTGCGCAATATCTTGATGTAGAGACTCCTTAGTCGCTGTTATGGCTTCCAGTATCCCATCCAACCTTTTGTTCAGTCTTTGCTCCTGTGCCGAACCTTCCAGATCGGTTTGAGCCTTGCACTCTGTCTCCAGCCCTTTCGCCTGGTCCTGCATCTGTTTCACTTTCAGTTCACGACTATTCGCGGCCATCTTGATCACCAAAATCACCGTTTCCGTTACACTTCCAAATAGTTCACCGGTCCTTATTTCAATTACCAGAGCGGTATTTCTCCAAGTATATTTCCACGTCGATCTTGTCCGCTTCCTGAACTCGCGGATACAACTTCAGGGGATTAAATCGTCCACAAGTCACATCCTCTCCCTCCGCTTCACCTTCGGAAGGGCTATCACCTTTCAGGTTTCCGGGGTAGCCGTGAGGCAGGCCTTATCCCTTTCTTAGCACTCAGCTCTTCGCTTCAGCTTTGGTCTGTCTGCTACAGCGCTATATCTACCGTTGAGATTCAGTAGTGGGTCTAGGCGCATTCAATTCGGGGGCTCCACATCCGCGTCCAAAATGGCTGCTCACCATCTGTGGCGTCCTCTTCCGGTGGGGCAACGAGCACCCCTAGAAAGTTCTCCACCTCACTCCAGCAGGGAGTCAGCGGCTCACGAGCCTTCTCCTTTTTTTTTTTTTGGTTAGCCCCTTCTGTGCGCCCTTTGCGCCCCCCAGATGCAATATTAAAGTAGGTCCCAGTATAGTAGCACCGTAGTAGCTATGCAATGGCGGGAATGCAGGTTATGTGTTTCAGTACCAGTAATTAATTGCTCGTTGTCGCCCAGGGAACTGCTCCGTGTGGTCCCGGGGTGCAGCCCCGCCTCTCCGACCGATCTATATGCAACTTCACTCGGTCTGATCACACCACAGTGCCGCTTCAGGTCGCTGATCTCGTTATCAGGCGTCGGCCCGTGCCACAACGTTCACCGGGGTGGGCCTGTCAGCGACTCATCTTCATACAGTTTAATAGTCAGTCCCGTGATCCGTTGCCCTGCACAGGGGTGGGAGGGTTTATCGGGGCCTCTGCGCGGTGCTACCGACCACCTATGAGTTCGGAGTGGCGGCTCCAGTTGATCCCACACCTGTGTACTCCCTAGGACGGTGCTCTTCCTCGCAACCCCTCTTCAGCCATCCGTAATCGGGCTCTCCTCAGCAGCAGCCGTCTCGGGCTGCACTGGGAGAACGAGGCCTTCCTCTCATGGTCGCCATCTTGGGTAGCAGACGTCGTATCAGCAGTCGTAGTCTTTTGAGGTGGGGGGGAGTCCACTCTTTCCTAGCCTCGTCTGTCGGCCTCTTCATGGTGTGGACCCCACTCCGCTCGCCCTTTCAGCTGCTTTCCTTTGCTATTCTCCCGTCGTGGCACTCCGCACCTCCCCTTTCATTCTCTTCGACTCGGGGCTGCCGCCATCTTGTATTCAGACCGCAACACCTCCAACTCCGAAATCGGCTCTCCTCACACCATTCGGCCTTCCGCTTCTTCGATAGTATGCTCCTTAGCTACCCCTGGTGTTCCGAGCAGAGTGCCTGCACCGCGAGCGGCTCTTAGGCAAGGTTTATCAGGAGAAATTGCGGGATCGGGTGCGGAGCTACAGGCAAAAGGTAGCCCTATTAATGAAAAACACTCAGGCAGAATTTATATGTCTACAAGAGACCCATATAGAAGGCAATAAGCCTGTTTTGTTAGAACAACTGGGGCTGCGTGTGGCGGCATATTCAAAACAAGGGGCAAAGGTCAGGGGGGGTGGCCATTCTAACTAAACTATTTAATATTAGTACCAGGAAAAAAACTAGAAGATCCTTGGGGTAGGTGGGCCCTGATTGAGTGCTTAATTGGAAAGGACTGGGTTACAATCGGGTCCGTTTATGGGTCAACAGAGGATGACCCTGAAATATTCGAGTTTCTGGATATAGAATTGGCTACCTGGGCACCAAGAGTGATCCTCGCAGGGGATTTTAACATCGATGGGGCATCAGGTTTGGGACTAAACACTAGGGGCGTATATCAAGGGAGGAAAAAGAGGGTGTGCAGAGCAATCCTAAGTATGGCTAGTAACAACGCCTTAATGGATGTCTGAGAAGAGCTTAAAGTGGGCGAGGACGGCTTTACCTACTAATTGGCCCCTCATAGGAAGTGTGTTCACCTGGATTACTTCTTCACCTCCGGGTTACCTTTAAATACCCTTACGATAGCAAGGCTACCCTGTATTTTGTCTGACCATAACCCCCTATTACTGACAATAATAGGTAGTGGGCTTAAAAGACAGGCTAAATCATGGACTTTTGAAAGAGAACTCTTGACTGATACAGACTTCTGGGATATTAACAGAGGGAGCACTAATCCAGGAAATGATTGGGATACATTTAAAGCCGGGGTGCGAGGTGAAACATTGAGCTTTAGCCTAGCTAAGCAGAAAAAGGAGAAAGCTAAGGTGGAACAGGCAAACAGCGCCCTGATGAACGCAGAGCAGAGACTTGAACAGGCTATTGCAGAGGGGCTGGAGCTGGAACAATACTTAATGGAGGTCATGGTGGCTAAAGCGGATGCAGAGGAGAACATAGCAGTAAAATCAGCAAAGATATATAATGCTAAGAGAGAACAATCCTACGAATATAGCGAAAGGGTAGGGCGGACATTGGCAGCACGCATGAGACAGAGGTTGGCAAAAGGCGAAATTAAGGAGATAAGAGATAGTGGGGGTAACATGGTTTCAGATAGGGAAGGTATCCTCGAGGTCTTTAGGGAGTTTTATAGCAAGCTTTATGAGGAGGAGCAGGATAGGGAGCCTGCCGATATTCAGAGGTATCTGCAAGAACTTCCAAGTAAGGTTCTACAGGATACAGATAGAGACTCTCTAGAGATGTGTTTAGAGGTAGAAGAAATAAAGGGAGCTATGTTCAGCCTGCCTTCTGACAAAGCTGCAGGACCGGACCTGATAGCCGGGGAATTTTATAAAGTATTTTATGCATCAATCATCACAGATCTAGTCAGGACACTTAGGGAGGCACAGGTAGGGCATTCTATACCAGCCAGCTGGGCAGGGGCAGATATTGTTATAATCCTTAAAAAAGGGAAACCTGCTGCAGAGCCCGGGTCATACCGCCCTATTACATTGATCAATTCTGATGTTAAAATCTTCTATAAAGCATTAGCGAACAGACTCGCTAGGGTAATAACACAACTAGTAAGCATTAACCAGCATGGATTTATCCCACAAAGAGGAACTACACTTCATGTTAGAAAGATGATCACGCTATTTGATGTACAAGGGCTGGAGGCGAAACCAATGGCGGCCATGTTATTAGACGCCGAAAAGGCCTTTGGGAATTTCTGTGGGCAGTCCTAAGGAAAGGGAGAATTAGAGCAGGATTTAGACCCGTTTATTAAGAAACTGGAGTTAAATGAACAAATTAGGCCACTAGATACTAAAATGGGACCGATAAAGGTACTAGCATATGCAGATGATATCGCGATTATCACGCCCTCAACGGCAGAAGCTATTAGTATATTAGAGCAGGAGGCGGAGCAATTTGGGATGGTTGCGGGGTACGCATTAAATAAATCTAAGACACAAATTATAAAGAATACATATGCAACATGCACAGATTCACGGGTGGTGGGCGAGGGGGTTTATTTAGGGATAACTATTACTGCTGACCTGGGCAATTTAGTGGACCTAAACACTTCTCCTATCATCGCGAAAGTGAAGAAAGATCTGGATAGGGTACACAATTTGCATATGTCCATAGTTGGCAGGGTTAATTTTATTAAAATGAACATCCTCCCGAAATTTTTATATTTATTTAGAACTATCCCCTTATTTTTTAATCCACTCCTGTTTAGTAGAGTAGAGCTTATAATAAATCTGTTTATTTGGTCACAGGGCAAAACAAGAAAGGCACTAAAATTTATGGCACTGCCAAGAGAGAGGGGGGCGTGGGCATTACCGGATCTGAGACTCTACTATTGGGCAGCAATGCTGTAGCAAATAACGGGCCTCATAGGCGGGGCTGAGATGGAAGTAGAACTTTACACCGACTCATCAGAGATTTTTGGTTGTATTCTAGGCGAGGAGGCACAAAATGTGTTTTTAAGATGTACTGAACCGAGCTACTTCAAGAGGACTAGATTCAAGTTACTGGGGGCAGCCAACAAGGTTTGGAAGGCGTTTAAAAAGAGTTTTGGACTAGGAAGATACCATGCGTATATTAGGTTAGGGAACGACCCCACACTACCCCCTGAGATCTTTGCTGATACTGTTTTTAAGGAATAGGGACGGTTAGGAGTGAAAAAAATGGGGGATCTGATAGGCCCACTAGGAATGCGCCAATCCTCAGAGATACAGAGAGAATTCGGGGTCAGTACAAGGACATTTTTTAAGTACTTGCAAACAAGAAGCTTACTGGCTGGAAAGAGAGGAGGACCTTCAGGATTTGGAAATAATACAATACTACAAGTAATAGAAGGGGGACATGGCTGTACATTTAAAAGGTTTTATGCCGAACTTATAGCACACAGGGGAGACGATTTAGGTAAATTTGAAGCAAAATGGATGGATACGTTAGGGACTACAGAGGGGATTTTTAAGAAATCATTGCAGATGGGACAGGAGGTGCTCCACTCTTCATCATTGCAAGCCCAACACTACAAGACCCTATATAAGCTATACTACACCCCGCACAGTGGGGGGGCACACAAGGGATAGCATGCCCAAGATGCGATAGCCAGGAGGGAGATATAGTGCTTATGTTTGCTGAATGTCCTAACCTGGTCCCCCTGAAAAAGGAAATTGAAGAGTTTCTAGATAGATCGCTGAATTATAAGTTAACGATGTCACACGAAGTAATATTGATGGGATTGGATGGGACTGGAGTACAATTACAGTTGGAGAACTTTGGGTTTGTAGCCATGACAGTATTCCGCTTATGCATAGCCTCGGCATGGCGAGACAAGCTCCCCCCTACTATGCAGCAATGGTTGGCTAGGCTTTTGTATATATACATCATGGAAAAAGCATTATATGCTAGGAAAGGGAAGAAGGGCAGAGCACTTGGTCTTCAAATATGGAAACCAATAACAGATTGGAAGAATAGGGTGGCGGGAAATATAGAACCGCCGTAGGGATGCTAGGCGGGTCTGTTATGTAAATTAGGAATATTACACACGCTGTATCTATGGGGATATGTTTATGTATATCTGTTCTTTCTTCACGGTTTTTCTTTCTTTTGCCTGCTGTTCTGTTCTGATTGTTTTGATTAATGCTCTCGATCACCCTTTTATATTCTATTATGTCAGGCCAAAGCATTGAAACCTGAGATACAGAAATGTCCTAGAAGGTTGAAACTGGACTGTATTCTTTGTTTTTTCGTATGTCCTGTGCAGGGGTGGGGGGACTAAGGGGAGGTTATGTTGCAACGGTAACAGGGTTTGATTAAAGACCCAAGTAGCTGTATATGGAGATGATTTTGTTACAGAAGAATTGCTGTTCTGATTGCAAAGCTCGCTATGATGGGCGAATTTCAGCATTTGTGGGGTTTAGCATTGTACCCATAAAGTCTTTGAATCTATTTTTTACTGTATCCGTGCATGTAAGTATTAGAGGATGCCCTGTTCCCCTAGATCAGGTTGGTACAGCCCCCCCAGAGGAAAACCTATCTTACATCGTAATAACGTAGCCCTGCTTATCCAGTATTGGGGTATCTTTCATAGATTCACATGCTTGAATCAATCCCCGACGGGATTCCAACAGTAACATAATCAAGCAGTATTTAAATAATGCCATAGCTATAATGGCCCTGTGCCATGTTTTAAACAGCCTCACTATGTCCCTTTTATAAAATGACCAAATGTTGAATGCAGCTGCTAGCACCCTTTAGAACTCTCCCAGCAGAGGAAGCTTCCCTCAGTTTTTCACTGCATGTCGTGTGTGAAGGGAGTCTCCCGGAGTTCTACTCAGTTTTCTTCATTCAGGCTTCTGGAATTTGTTCCTGAAAATCTGATCTTTACCAATATGTCAGATAAAAAAGGCCTTTTCCGACCATGGAAGACCTATGACAGGAAAAGAGTTCATGTGGACGATCCTCACAAAGACTATGTTTACTGCCTCCACCCCACTCATGAGGTAAGGAAATGCAAAATATGTCGTACTTTTTCATCAAAAACTCTGAGGGATAGAGAGGAGAGGATGCTTTTGTGGCTCCAATCTACTAAGCAAGAAAGGTCTTCTGATGGGAACAGTGGTGGCTCATCCAGGCCTCACCAGAGAGCCAAATCCCAGGACTACACCCCTGGAGAGGGCAGGAAACACCTCAAACCGTCTCTTCTAAAAAGAAGAAGCGCCATAAAGTTTCCTGAGAGCCTGTGTCACATTCCCACCACTTCGGTAAGATAGGAGCAAGAACATTATAGAGCCTCTTCTTCTGATTCTGTGAGGCACAAAGACAGAAAATCATCGTCGACGAAGACAGCTACTAGATTGTCGACGACGGCAAGTACTTCAGTCGCGTCTACAGCTCCTTCGACAGTAGGAACAACGACAACAGTGGCGATCTCGGGCCCCATACCATTGGTGAGAATCTTATCGTCAACATCTTTCCCATTGACGTCCATCTCGTCAATGAAGACTCTGCCGGTAAAGTCCATGAAGGCGCCGTCGATGAGCACCTTGTTGATGAGCAGCCCGTTGACAAGTTTCCCATTGATGACCACTCCACCGATGAATCAACCAAGGATGACACTGTCGACAATGACATCGTCCATGTTATCACCTGTGTTGACAACACTGCTGACGAGGGTTATTCCTTCTTTAGTGGGTATGGTATGGTCCACACCACTGTCGACGACAGTGAATATTAATAGGTTAACAAAGACCTTTCTCCACCGTAATGTATCACCCTTTACTAAGATTTCAGTGTTGCCTCGTTCCCACCTATTGGACTTGCAAGAGTCAGAGGATGAGGATGACAATGGAGTATATGGTGTGGCGCCTAGCCCGTCCGAATTGCATGTGAAATGCCAGGACAGAGATGTTGATTATGAGGTTGAACAACAATATTATCAGTCATATCTAGTTCAACCAAGCCTTTACCAACCTTATGGCTATCCTCCTAAGCCTCGACCTAGAGAAATTGCGCTTTTACCACAGTCTCTAATCCAAGGCCTTCAAGCTATGCTAGCGGACCATAGGCAAAATTCCCACCTCAAGATATATAGATTGGTTCATCATCACATCAGCCTCCAGGACTTCTGGCTTTACCTCATCCAGCGATGCCTGTAGTGCTGTGCCCTTCAATACAGGCACCTGACTAGGAGAACCCCTCTTCTTCAGTTGACGAGAGAGAGGAAGGAGAGAACACGCATCCTCACCCTGGGATGGCTAAGGATGCCTGGCCTCCGCCTTGGGGGTGCCCAAGAGTGGACGCCTCACAGGGAAAGCCAGGATGGGTTCCACAGCGGTACTCGTACAAGCGCCTTGAGACCCTTGCGGGTGAGTTGTGCGCTATACAAGTATCAATTTACATTTTTTTTGTCCTACTCCTTCTCCTCTGGCGCATCACCCAGCGAACTCGCCTCCAGAAGACATCGGGAGGGGGAAGCGTCCCCAAGATTCCATCTTCCCATGGCTGTAAAACATACAGATAGTTTTGTATGACTTCAAGGAGGAGGCCAGGAAATATATTTGTACAATCCCCATAATAGATTATTTGGGAGGAGGGAGTGAAAATAATGAAGACGCCGGCCACAATATCACCAGTGCTCCCTCAAATAGATAAAAAGTACAGGGCCCTTGAAGATTCCATTTCTTGCCTGATGGGTCACCCAAAGCCGGATTCTATCATTTCTCAGGTGGTGCAAAAAAAGGGTTGAAAAATATGGCCACCTGATCTTGACTCCCTCTGATAAAGAGGGGCATAGGCTGGATATCATGGGTGAGCGCTTATAATTGGCTGCAGTTACCATCAGGGGGGCCGTCGCTCTAGCTATCCATGGCTGTTACGATTGTTAGATGTGGTCAGATATGGCATCCTTATTAGACCTCACCCCTGATGACAGGAAACAAGAGGCGAGGAAGGTCCTTCTAGAGGGTGAACGAGCATCCTCTGAAACTATTAACTGTGCTATGGATATAGCGTACACAGGTTTCAGACAACTGGCAAGCGCAGCAGTTTTGATGCGCCAGGGGTGGTTGAAGGCCCTCACCTTCAAACCTGAAGTTCAAACAAAGATCTTGGACATGGCGTTCGACAGAGAGTCTTTATTTCTCTCCATAAAAACTGACACAGCAAAGTGACTGGGCGCCCTCCAGTATATAAAGATGCCTTTTAGAACAGCAAAGGGCACAGGTTTCCCCGCATACAGAGGCGGTTCTCAGAGGGCACAGAAGTACCAGCCCTATCAGGCGCAATACAGGCAGCCACCCGTCTCCCAACTACGGTCAGTCTTCTACGGCTGATTTCTCTTGTCAAGGGGGCCGCAAGAGAACACCATCCCAAGGACGAGACAGCGGAAGGAATCCATGATCAACACCAGCTACCAGCCCCCCCCACACCCTCCTTTAACCCTCCTGTGGGTGTGAAGATTTGCAATTTCTACCAGCAAGGGCAGATCATAACAGACCAATGGGTATTGGATCTATTAGCCTTTGGTCATACTCTGGAGTTCACGAACAAACCTCCAACTACTCCACCGAAGGGAGCTTCACCCCCTTTTCTTCACTTACTGCACAAGGAAGTTAAGATTATGCTTTCAAAAGCTGCGATCAAGGAATTCCATGTCTACAAAGAGGTCTGGGTTTCTTCTCCCTTTTTTTTTTCTTAATAATGAAGAAGTCCGGGAGTGAAGACCAGTACTGGATCTCAGAAATCTCAACAAGTTCCTGAGAAAGCAAACTTTCAGGATGGTAACTTTAGCCGAGATAGTGCGTTGCCTCAACAAAGGAGACTTTATGACCTCACTCGATCTGGATGATGCATATTTCAACATCCCCATCCATCAGAAACATTGAAAATCCCTCGGGCTTACAGTAGCTGGTACCCACTAAGGTTCTCCCTTTTGGGTTCAAGTAAGCACAGAATATTTACAAAATGCCTTGTGCCTCTCAAGATCACCAAGTATTCCCCTACTTGGACGACTGGCTGCTGAAGGCACCAACAGCAAGTCAAGCGACCAGAACCATGGATGTTTGTCTCCAGCTATTCAACAAGCTAGGGCTGACAGCGAGCATCAAAAAGTTGTAATTTCTTCCCAGTCAAATAACACCATTTCTGAGAGCAAGATTATATACAATCCAATGCAAAGCATTCCTATTGCACGAACAACAGACTCGTCTGTGGCAGTTGGCTATGGCCATCTCAAAAATAAAGTCAGTTTCAGTGAGAAGGTACAAGTCGCTCCTAGAAATGTGCTTATCAGCAATAGACCTAGTGCCCTTAGCCAAGCTCAAGATGAGACCTCTTCAGGAAGAGCTTCAGAGACAATGGGTGCATACCTCTGGATTGGAAGATAACATTCACGTTACCCCGACTATGAAAACAGCAATACGATAGTGGTGTCACAAACCAAATCCTCAAATTGCCTCACTTTTCTTCAAGAGATTCCAGACTACATCTTGACAACGGTGGCCTCAGTCGAAGGCCGGGGAGGTCACTTGCATGACCTCCAAATCCAAGGCAAATGGTCCATTTCTCAAATGCACATGAACAGCTGGGAGTTGAAAGATATATTCCGCTCTTTACAGTCCTTTCTGCCAAGGATAGCATTTGCCTCCGTACTGGTCCGTACAGACAATAGCACCTGTATGGTCTACATTTTGTTTTTCTACAGAGTTTTATATATCGCAAACTTGAAATGAAGGTATCAGAGCGCTTTACATGAGCACCAGTTATGTTAGGGACACATTCATTTTTTTTGTTAGGCAGGGGGTGATTAAGTGATTAGCCCAGAATCACAGCATGTTGAGCATCCCAGCCAAGGTTCGAACCCGGTTCTCCAACGTCGAGGTCGACTGCTCTAGCCGTAAGGCCACATCATTTTCTCAAACAAGGGGGAATCAAATCTGTAGTACTTTCGCAGGAAGTGGAAGAACTAGGGAACTGGACAACAGCGCATGAAATTTCTCTCAGGGCGGAGCACGATCCAGGCTTGCACAACACTCTTGTGGATGCTCTCAGCAGAGCTACAGACAATTGCCACAAATGGGAACTCAGCCAATCCCAACTGGATGGAGTATTTGCACTATGGGGGAACCAGCGCAGGAACTGTTTGCTACAGACATCAACCCCAAATGCCAATCCTATGCTAGCTGGTTCCCCCTCCTGGGGTATCAGTGCAATGCTCTTTCGATGCGATGGTCAGGAATAGATGCCTATGCCTTTCCCCCCATTCCATTGATCCCCAGAGTGTTCACCAAAATGAAGTGGAAGAGTTGCTGCCTGATACTCATTGCGCCCAGGGGCTCAAGCAACACTGGTTCTCAGGAACTCCTTCTTACTCCAGTATTGGAACTTTCATAGATTCACATGCCTGAATCATTCCCCGTCGTCAAGACGGGAGTCTACGATATATAAAAAAAGCAATGCTTAGCAGAATAGCAAACTGAAAAGAGGCCTAGGCCCATTTCCCTTTTGCAACCCATAGCCTTTATGTAAAAAAGGCCCAAACCTTTCCCTGAACCAATCAGAGCTCCTCACCCTCTAGAACACTCCTGAGAAAACCTTCTGCCCCTCAGATTTTTCTACCGCACGTTGTGCTAGGGAGTCTCCTTTGAGCTCTGCTCAAACTCTTCATTTCAACAGTATTTTGACTGGAATTTGAGGTCTCTCATCTTCTGGTTTCTTCTAATTGGAAGCCCTTATTCATCTACCATGTCTGGGAAAGAGATAAAGGGATTATTTAGAGTTTGTGCCACCTGCTCTAAGAAGAGGCTTTACACAGATGACCCTCATAAAGATTGTATATACTGCCCTTATCCAGACCATAATGCAGAGGATTTTAAGGTATGTCGAACCTTTTCAAATAAAACCTTGAGGGATCATGAGGGAAGACTGCTGATTTGGCTCCAAAAGGTTAAAGCCAGAAAAGAAATCCTCTCAAGTGAGAGTGAGTAGGAGTCTGGTTCGTCTAAGAGATCTCAAAAAAGAAGTAGATCTCCTCAGACGCATACCTCAGGGGAGAGACCTGAGAAGGCCCCAAAAAAGACCACCGCAGGGTCTTCAGGGGGAAGTCCCTCAAAATCTCTTTCAGGCAAACCTAAGGAGAAGAAGGGTTTTGCTTCTGAGGTAAAACAAGGAAAGTCCACCTCAGAACCTCCAAAATCGCCTCAGAGAGTTAAGATTACCATCAGGAAAGTTTCCTCTATGCCTTCTGAGGAGATAGGGAAGGTTTTAGCACTGTCGACGGGATAGTCGACAAAAAAGATGTCATCGTCGACGACAAAACCATCTACATCGTCGACGAGAAAGGAGGAGGTAAAGGCTATTAAGAAGACGCCGGCGACGCTTTCACCGTCGACGGCGGTATCGTCGACATAGCTGTATCTGCATCGTCGACGGGAGCTTTGACGACGGGAGCGTCGACGTCGGCAGGAGCATCGACGAGGGCAGGGTCGACGATAACTACAACGTCGACGGTAGCGTCGACGACGATAATATGGTCGTCGATGGGCTCGTCGACGAGAGAAAAAACACCAGAAAAAAGATTGGTACGTTGGAAAAAGCCTATAACGCCAGAGGTTAGTCTCCAAGCAAGGTATCTCCATTGGTCCCTTCTCACCTGCTGGAGGAGGAAGACTCTGAGGACGAGGATGAAGATGGTCCTTATGGTTTTGCGAGTAGTCCTTCGCAATTACAGGTCAAGTACCAGGATGACGAATCGGAAGAAGAATATGGGGGTTTTCAAGAGCATCCCCAATTGCGGCAGCAATATCGCCAACAGCAGTGTGAGGACATGACAAGTTAAAATCTCGGAGAATGAAGAAATCTGGTTAAGCTCAATTGACGTCACTGCACTATACACTTCGATCCCTCATGATGAGGGTCTTGAAGCTATGGAATGGTGCTTACTAAGGAATGAAATTGCAGGATCAGAAAAAAAATTCCTGATGGAAATTTTACATTTCGCATTGTTTCACAGCTACCTGGAATGGGATAAAGAATACTATGCACAATGTAGTGGAACAAGTATGGGATTTTCTGGGGCACCGTCCTATGCGAACGTTTTTATGTCCAAATTTGAGAACGATCACATCTTAGACAACCCAGAGTGGAAGAAAGGATTGTTAGTCAATAAACGTTTTATAGACGACATATTCATCATGTGGCAAGGTAACAGAGAAGAATTGGAAGGTAACATCAGAAGGTTAAATCTGATACACGAGAGAATCAAGTTCACACATGAAATTGACCAACATCAACTATCTTTTTTGGATGTGAAAGTATCGATTAAACAGGGTAAAATTGGCACCAATGTCCATGTGAAAGAAACGGACCGCAACAGCGGGTTACATTACCTAAGCTTCCACCATCAAGCTTTAAAACAACATTTACCAACATCTCAATTCATTCGTTATAAACGGATTACATCAGACCCTATGGATGTTTCTGACATTATTGACAAGCAGATCACAAAATATGAGTCAAGAGGATACCCAAAAAAACTATTACAGGAATCAAAAACCAAAGTCATGGCCATGACACGAGAGTCTCTACTAACTAAAAAAGACAAAACTGATCAGAAACTCACAGTGTGTGTTCTAAAATACTCAAAGCAAGCTTCACAAATAACCAACATCATGCGGAAACATTGGGCCATTATAACTCAAGAACCTGATCTAAAACCTCTCTTTGCAGATCGGATAACGTTTGCCTACAACAGACCTAAGAATTTAAAAGAATTGTTAAAACAAGAAGAAAAAGAACCCAACAAGACAATTCATAAAGGAATGCGTAAATGTGAGAATTGCACACATTGCAACAATGTAATAATAGGACCATCTTTCACACATCCTAGAACTGGACAAACAATTCAACTAAAACATTCCAGTACCTGTGATACAAAAGGAGTGATTTATGGTATCAAATGCCCTTGTGGTAAGTTGTACGTAGGACAAACTGAACGCAAAGTTAAGGTAAGAATAACAGAACACAAAAGCAATATAAGGCAAAAAAATATGAAATCCACAGTGGCAGCACATTGGACAGAAACAGGACATAACATCTCCCAACTAAGATTTACCATATTGGAAGTGGTGGAAACACGCCCAGGCCTGGACACACACAAAATGAGATTAAGATCGGAATATTTCTGGATAAGAAAAATGGGGAGCCTGCAGCCGGATGGGCTCAATGACAGATTGGAACTGACATGCTTTTTATGATTGAAGAGACATGAATTTGTGATGTTCTGCTATAACTTCAGTTTACTTTATTCGTTTATGTTCATATTATATGTTTAACATATAATTTGGTTCACACTGTAAATGTTACAAGTAGCTGGTTAGAACTATGCATCCACGTAGTTATGATTTTAAGAATGTGTAACAAACGCCTTGAACGTATCCCACCTTAAGATGGCCGACACATTATTATGGTCTACACGTAAATTAAGAACATCTAGACGTTCCTCCACCCAGTTTTCCATCACAGTATGATCCCTGGTTAGTGAACCTTTTGTAGACTACTTAGATAGAATTTACGTAGCATTTAGTGATTGCACCATTTTCACTCGTGGAGGTGGTAATCTGGTATAGTATAACATTGTCCATACAGCAAAAGCAATACATACACTCATTTTTAAGAATACCCGGTTATGAATGTCATTGACATCACGCCGCTTTAGTGTAATAAACCCGTTTTCTGAACTCGTTGCGATCACGTGACCATCTCACTAACCAACCAGAATACTTAAAACAGACCATAGCGCAGTACGCGATCGTAACTCGATTGCCATTGGAGGAGAGGACGCATGAGGCCGATACACTGCATTTCTGTGAGTAACTGACACGGAACGCTTGTCGCTCCGAATAACAAACTACGATGAGTAACATTAGAATTTATTTTCTTGTTGCGCTTAGGTTTGGATGGCATTTAAAACTTCGTGTGCAATATTTAGATAGCACTCTTGGTTAATAATGTTTATTGTAGTATGACAAGGTTAAAAACAAGAGTGAAGATGTTTACTTTTTGTATTCCATGACAGAATGTTAATGTGATATGTGAATGCAAACATAGCTCTGGGCTCAAAATTGCTCTTTGTTCTTTCCTTTAGAAACCCCCGACGAAGGGTTCATTTGCACCCGAAATGCATTGGGTTAAATGTGAAATGCGTTAAGAATGAAAATTGTCAATACTTGAAAATAATGAGAAACAATCATTAAGAAGTAAAGAATAAGAATGGCATAAAACATAAATGCATATGAATCGTTATTTTTGGAATATAATGGATCAAAATTATTAGGACCTTTGATGTCCACAGAAAAGAGTGCATTCCTTTAAACCGTGAGCAGTACCTCTGCTCTCATCTATGCTGAATTTTCACAGTGTTCCCAGACAAAACACTAAACAAAGGAGTCGCACAAACATGAGAGACTTGTTACTATTGTATACAATAAAGAGTGTGCAACTGGTGAACAATTAAGATTGACATGACAAGTGTGCCATCCTCTTTATTGAAGGACCTCCAGAGCATGTTGGAGGATTATAGAAGAAGGTATCCGACGACTGAACCCAC
Organism: Lissotriton vulgaris; assembly: GCF_964263255.1. Taxonomy (NCBI): domain Eukaryota; kingdom Metazoa; phylum Chordata; class Amphibia; order Caudata; family Salamandridae; genus Lissotriton; species Lissotriton vulgaris. The sequence goes on along the minus strand of NC_141686.1, from coordinate 18,097,383 downwards.
TTGGGACATACAGGAGGCAACTCCTCGTCCGCGGTCGGTACCAGGTACGCCAGTGCGTAGGAGGGAAATTTTACCAGAGCCCAATACTAGGTCTCCACCACCAGCGTCACATCACGATCCAGACACCTCGGACGATGACCACGAGGATGGAGAGATTGCGGAGCCTAGTGGAGAAAGGAATGACTATCTCACCCCCTCACCTTCAACTCCTACGCCGAAGCCAGTAGATTCTCCACCCGATGACATTGGTGGCTTTCCTAATTTGATGGAAAGAGCCACAAAGAGATTTGCACTTACCATGTCGGAAGAGAAATCAGAATGCTTTCTATATGATTTCAAGGAATCCTATCGCAAGTCTGGTTGGTCCTTGCCTATCTTAAGTCATATTTGGGAGGAAGGACTAAAAGTGATGGAAAAGCCAGCTACGGTGATGCCGGTTCTGGCCAGACTAGACAAAAATATAAGGCACCTACAGATGCTTAAGCATGTCTTTTGGCTCATCCTACACCGGATTCGGTGATTACTCAGGCGGCGTGGCAGAAGTCAAGGAATCCGTCTGCTCCAATCACGGCACCGGACATCCGGACAGTGAGGGCAGAAGACTGGATAATGCAGGAAAAACATTTTCCTTAATGTCGACGCTACAAGTTAAAGCCGCTAATGCGCTCGCTATTTTGGGAAGGTACAACAGGCAAATGTGGTGCGACCTGTCTCCATACATTGACCAGGTAACGGAATCGGAGAAGCAGGAAGCCAGAAAGATTCTCCTGGAGGGGGAAGGACTTCATTGGAAGTCATAGACTGCGCTATGGATATAGCGACAACGGCCTTTAGATCCTTGGGAGTGTAGGGGAGTAGGGTCTGCAATCCTATAATCACCCCAGATTTTTGCTTTTTGCTTCACTGGTTTACGACTTCCCTGGCTGTGGGCCTGCTAATCAGACCCACAGCCTAGCTGTTCTCTCACTAAATTGACACGTGTACCTTAGGTGCATTTACCAATTGGTACTGGGCCACCTTATCAGACCCTGTAACTCAGGGCATAGGTGTACCCAGGGCCTACCAGGGGCTGCAGCATGTATTATGCCACCCCTGGCTGGCCATCTAAATCTGACACAACTGGCTGCACGACAGCTGGGGCAAGGTGGTGTAATCACCCTTTGCTTTAGATATAGTATCCCTATATCTAACCCTGAAATGGACACATGTATTCCTATCAGTCACTCCTATGGCAGGCCTTAACAATCCTGAAGGCAGAGTGCTTGGAATCATGTGAGATGGTGCTCTGGCATGAGCTGAGCCCGTTTGCAGCTTGCGGAACCAAGTCCTAATAGCTGTTCCATGATAACGCATACCATATACTCTTAAGTGCATTATAATCCTCGCGGTTATATGCCAACTCTGGTATCGCTTTATCAAAACATGTCGAGTAAGGTGTCATACGAATTGGAATACTAACCCCTCGCCAATTCTGGCTACGGGGTTAGCATTCCACCCTTCTAGAGGGACACGACATGTGTGTAACTGTGAACCCCGGTTAAAGGTAACTCGAGCCTCAGCACCACAAAATGGATGCTGCCACCACAGACACAAGTCTGACCTCCTGCTGCTGGGAGTCCTTCCAGCGAGGAGAGCTTGGACAAAGGGTTTCCTGTCTGGGGCGGTGCTAGCACCATCCCAGACAGGGTTTTGTGTATCCTGAGTAGGCAGGGCTTTAGAGGAAGGTGACTGCGAGTGGCACCCCGGTGCTCACTATGCATAGGCCGGCTTGAACCAGTTCCAGGCGCACACCAGCCCCTGAGCTGGGGAAAGTCCGGCATGGGAGAGGGGTGTAACTACCCCCCGTCCTGGTCCCACCCATGGGCAGGACCTAGTCGCGTACCAGCCCCTTTCTTTAGAATAAAGGTAGGAGCAGGGACCCTTCCAAATTAGATCATCTTTGAATCCTGAAACTACTTTCTACGAAAGGAACTCAAGACTTCTTCTCAAGATTTCTCCCTTGTGACTAAGGAGTAGTCACCATGCATCTGCGGGCACCAACTAAGTAACCTGCGGTTTGCTGCACGTCCTTCCTCCGGAACCAGACCGACCAGCACGACGAGACCCGGCTTCCCTGGCACCTCTGACCTCTACCTGCATCATCAGCCCAGCTGAGATTCGTGGGTGTGACGAGACCTCGAGGGACCGGCCATCTTCAGAACTGCACTACACTTATCCAGCACGACCGCCGAGGGATCCTCGAGTGAGTGCTTTGGGGTTTGAGAAGCCCTAACCCTGAGCAGCTCCAGCACAGAAGTCCAGCCCCCCAGCATCCACCAGATCTGCGTGGGGCCCTTCTGCTCTTTGCTGCTCACCGCGTTGTCCGGCTACTTGCCTGCTGGCTTGTAGCCCTCTTGACGACGAACTACGACACTTCCATCGCTGGTCTGGTTGCTCCAGACTGGCCTTGCTTCCCTCCAACAGAGGAGCACCCCGGACCCTCCTGGTCCACTCCAGACGCCATTTTGAGTCCACCGCGTGGACTTGCATTTGCCAAGAGTTGGACAGCTCGCACCTCCATCCTGGTCGCCGACAACGCCTCCTGGTCCGAGAGCCTGCAGAGCCCAGCGTCGGCCACTCACCTGGTCGAGGTGACTTCATCCGGTGCCATCCTGGTGCCCATCTAATCACTGGCTAGTGATTCAGAACTTGGTCCCCTCTGCTTACAGGTACTCTTCTTCAGCTGACCCAGTCCTTGGATCAGCCCGGAACATCTTCACTGGTCGCCTGCCAGCAACTTCCACTTCAGGCTCCTGGTTCGTCAACGAGGGTTTCCGACGACACTTGAACCCTATGCAGCCGCAGCCCCTGGGCTAGGTAAACCGAGTACCACGGTGCTCCAGCGTAGAACAACTCTCTAAGTGTCTAGATCCACTTTCGTTTTTGACCTACCTAGTCGGGTTCGCCCGAGAACACTAACTTTGTAATTTCTAGCAACCATAGACTTTGTCCCGCATTACGCGTGAGAGTTCCCACTCTGCACACGACGTCCCTAGGCCTCCTGCTTCTAATCTAAGGGTTCAGCATTGTAGGTCCAGCGTTTCTAAAGTCCATGAGAGTAGTACTTACCTGCTAGTAATTTCGCATTCCACTTTTAGAGTATATGGTTTTTCGTGCCCCTCGGGCATTTGTGTAAATTGTGCGACTTTCAGTATTTCTTTAAGAGCTTTGTATTGTGCTTAGCGCCCTGTCCTCATAAAGAGTCCAAGGCTGTTGTGTTATAATAAATATCCTTTTATTTTCATAACAACTTGTGTGGTGTCCTTTCACTTGATGTTCAAGGGGTATATGTGATGGTATAACAGCTGGCTTAACACGCCCTCTAGAGTTTAGCCTAAAGACTCCTCTTGTCCATGCTACTAGGATAGCTGGTCCAAAAGGTTGACTTACAACCAATCATCAATAAGGGTCATTTGGACTGATACATAGGGAACACTAGAATAGTGAGCACTGCATATCAGGCCAATTTCTCACAGGGAGGAGCAGCAGTTCTGCGCAGACAAGGATGGCTAAGAGCAACAGCTTTTAGGCCGGAGGTTCAAAACAAGATCCTAGACCTCCCATTCAATGGAGAAGATCTTTTCGGGAAGCAGATTGATAGCACTCTGCAGAGTATCAAAAAGGATACCGATACTGCAAAGGCTTTGGGAACTTTGCAGTACAGAAAAATCCCTTTCCGTGGCTCTAGAGATAGTGGGCAGTCATCTTATAGAAGAGGATATCATCAAGGGAGATATTCCTACTATTCTGCCTCATCGCAGCCCCACCACCAACAGTACAATCCGCGGCAATCAGGAGGATATACAAAATCAACTCCAAGAGGAAGGGGAGGCCGTCAGGGGAAGGACAACACCTGACGGCAATGACAACCTTCATCTTCTGGCTGCGTCAACATTCAAGAGATCAAGTGCTCCCCTGGGTGGAAAGATTGCTCACCATCTTCAGAATTGGCAAAAAATAACGACGGACCAATGGGTCCTCAACATGAATCGATCTGCCATACCCTAGAATTTCTACAAACGCCCCCTTGTACGCCACTGATGCATCAGAAAGCCAGCCATTTGCATCAACTCCAGAAGGAGATTCGGACAATGCTCTGAAAGGGAGCAATAGAACCGCTACAAAATGCCCAAGAGAACAAGGGGTTTTACTCCCAGTTTTTTCTTGTCAAGAAAATCAAGCTCCAATGGCGTCCCATTCTGGCTCTCAGATCCCTAAACACCTATCTCAAAAAGCAATCTTTCAGTATGGTGACTCTACAGGACATCCTTTCGGTATTGAACCCAGGGTATCATATGACTACATTAGACCTGCAGGACGCGTATTTCCACGTGCCGATCCATCCCGCACACAGACAGTACCTTCGGTTCTTGGTGGCCGGAAGACATTATCAATTGAAGGTACTGCCATTCGGCCTAAAGTCAGCACCGCAAGTGTTCACAAAATGCCTAGCTCCAGTGGCGGCTGTGTTAAGGAAGTAAAAACATCAAATATTTCCTTACCTCGACGACTGGTTAGTCAAAGCACCATCGAAAGCACAGGCCAGGGCGTCAACACAGGCCTGCATAGATTTGTTTGCCAAGCTGGGTTTGACTCTACACAAAGGGAAATCAAATCTTCAACCAACAAGAGTGTTCACATTCCTGAAAGCAATAATAGACACGGACTGCAACAAGGCGTTTCTCTCCGAAGAACGGCAACTGAGGATCGTGTCTCTCTTCCAAGACTTTGTAAAAAGAAAGTCTCTTTCAGTCCGCAGGTACAAATTTTTGCTGGGCATGATGTCATCTTGCATTCCCCTCGTGCCTCACTGCTGATTAAGGATGCGCCCATGGCAAGAACAAATCGATCTTCAGTGGCGTCAAGCAAAGGGATCCTTCGACAACACAATCCGAGTGACGCCAGTTATGGTTCAGGCAGCGGCATGATGGACACGAAAAGAAAATGTATCTCAGGGTCTGACTTTTCTTCCACGAGCGGCTCCATTAGTGGTGACGACAGATGCGTCCCTAGAAGGATGGGGTGCTTTCTTTCAGGACCTTCAAGTCAGCAGTTGTTGGAAGGTACACGAACAACAATTACACATAACTCTACTGGAACTACTGGCGCCTTCCTTCCACGAATACGAGGTTCGCCGGTGTTGGTAAGAACAGACAACACTACGACAATGCACTATTTAAACAAGCAGGAGGAACTAGATCTCTCTCCCTATCTCAGGAGGCCCAGGAGATATGCGAATGGGCTTTTCAACAAAGAACATCATTGTCAGCAGAACATCTCCCAGGGGATCAAAATGTCAAGGCGGATACTCTCAGCAGGCTCAAATCGTCCTGCCACGAATGAGAGCTGGACCAGGGGACCCTGGATAGCATTTTTCAGAAGTGAGGGACAACAATAGTGGACCTCTTTGCCACAAGAGAAAACAGGAAATGCCGGTGATTCGCAAGCTGGCTTCCCCAGAATGTATCTTGGGGGAATGCGTTTTCGATGGCATGGTCTGGCGTCTTTGCTTACGGTTTTCCTCCAATTTCTCTTCTCCCCCGAGTACTGGTGAAGATCAAGAGGGAGCCGTCCAGGTTGATCCTGATAGCCCCGTGGTGGCCCAGACAACTCTGGTTCCCGGAACTCCTGCTGCTGTCGGAGGACCATCCGGTTCAGCTTCGACCAATTCCATCGCTTCTGACGATGTCCAGGGGTCAGGTTCTCCATCCGGACCTGAAATTCTTGCGATTAGCGGCCTTTCTCCTGAACACTGTGAGTTTAGTCATCTAAATATCTCACACGAATGTAGGAGGATCCTGTCCAAGGCTAGAGCAGTACAAACAAAACCTACAGGATGAAATGGAAGAGGTTTTGTCTGTGGTGTAAGACATAGCATTCACCCTCTTACTGCTGCACCTCATCAAATTATCCCTTACATTCTACTGTTAGCAAAGTCAGGATTGGCTCACGCTTCCATCAAGGTGCATTTGACTGCGTTATCCTGCTGCAGGAGGTCTTCATCAGGCCCGTCCTTATGGTCATCAAGGATTATCAAACAGTTTATGAAGGGGTTGTTTAGGGTTTTTCCTCCAGTACAACCTCCACCACCACTATGGAATCTCAATATAGTACTGTCACAATTGATTAAACCACCGTTTGAGCCTAAACACAGAGCGGACCTTAAGTTCTTGTCCTGGAAGGTGGCTCTTCTCATTGCACTAACTTCAGTGAGAAGAGTTGGGGAACTGCAAGCGCTCACGATTCAGGAGCCTTTCCTACAGTTTCAGGAAGACAGAATGATTCTGGGGACTAATCCAAAGTTCATTCCTAAGGTACCAACTGATTTTCATCTGAATGAGCCATTGGTGTTGAAACGTTTCTTTCCTCGTCCATCAACGGCAGCAGAGAGAGTGTTACATTCTCTAGACGTTCAAAGATGTTTCAAGTTCTACTTAAAGGAAACTAAGAGCTTTCGTAAATCTTCTCAGCTCTTTGTCGCCTTCAGCGCACCCAGGAAGGGTTTCCCTTTATCAAAAAGGGAAATTGCCAGATGGATTTCCAGTGCAATTGTCTACTGTCATCAAGCGGCTGGAAAGCCTCTAAATGCACAAGTTGGTGCTCATTCCACAAGAGCAGTGGCCACATCCACTGCACTATTTGGAGGAGTGCCGATAAAGGATATCTGCAGAGCAGCGACCTGGGCATCTACGCACACCTTCACCAGGCACTAATGCTTGGAGGCAGCCGCCGAGTCGGATGCGGTGGTGGGAGAGGCGTTACTGCGGAATATCATCCAGTAACGGTGAACCTTCTGTCCATCTCTCCATCCTTTATTTCTCTTGTTTTACAAAGTCACATTATATATATATATGTGTGTATGTATGTATGTGTGTTCTTATATAGCGCTCGATTTTACCCTTGGGCATCTCGGCGCTTGCCTTGGGAACCCGTCCTGGTTTTTCCCTGTGAGATCACCCGTGCTGGGCATCCCCAAGGTGAAAGCCAGGCATCCCGCCGCGGGGGGCCGTTGTGGAGATTAAGCAAGCTTGTTGCCCAGAGTTGCATAGTGTGAACTCGTACGTGCTTAGAGTGGGCACCGAAGCGAGAATTATCGAGTTCGAGGACAATTGGGTTCAGGACCCTGCCGTGTCGGGAATCGAACCCTGGTCCCGGGTCTGACCTCAGCTTCAGGGTATGCCTCCTCTAACCAGTGAGCCACACTTCTCCACTATATCTATATATATATATATATATATATTGCATTATGCTTGATATTCAAGTTGTATTACGTGATTATGAAATGTATCAGAGGAATGTGCTTTGTAATCTCACTGCTCGCTATTCTAATTCAGGTGTGTGAATCTATGAAAGTTCCAATATTGGAGTAAGAAAACAAGTTACTTACCTGTAACTGTAGTTCTCCAGTATTGGAAGCTTTCATAGATTCAAATGCACCCACCCTCCTCCCCTGAGAGGCTCACCTCGGATTTAGCACAAAAAGTGTTTTATATGCACAAGTGCGCGAAAAATCTGAGGGGCAGAAGGCTCTCTCACTGGAGTGTTCTAGAGGGTTAGGAGCTCTTGATTGGTTCAGGGAAAAGTTTGGGCCTTTTTTACATAACAAAGGCTATGGGTTGCAAAAGGGAAATGGGCCTCTTTTCAGTTTGCTATACTGCTAAGCATTGCTTTTTTATATACTGGAGACTCCCGTCTCGACGACGGGGAATGATTCATGCATGTGAATCTATGAAAGCTTCCAATACTGGAGAACTACAGTTACAGGTAAGTAACTTGTTTTCATCTTTCAGAAGCCAGATCCATAAGTCTGCAGCTGTTCCCCTATCTTCTGACCAGAGACAACGGACAAGTGTGTCATCTAAATCCAGAGTCTCTGCACATTCCTGTCTCCTGAGTTCCTGGAATTTGGGTACATGAGCGAACACATCCTCTCGAAATCTAGAGAGGAAAATACCAACAAAACATATAAGCTGAAATGGACTAAGGTACTGTGTTTGGTGCCAACAAAAATGCCCTACATCCATTTCAAGCATCCTTGCAACAGATTATACCATACCTCCTCGCCAAAATCTGGTCTAGCTTTCACCTCATTTCAAGTGCATCTAGCCTCCATCTCTCATTATTGAAGAGCTACTAGCCCCCCCTCTCTTTGCGCCTCAAGCCTGGTCAAGCAATTTATGAAAGTACTTTTCCGCACTTTTGCTCCGGTGCGAGCACCTCCCCTGGAATGGAATCTCAATGTGGCCCTTGCAAAACTCATGAAACGACCATTCGGACCAATTCATTAAGCTGAGTTTAAGTTCCTGACATGGAAAGCCGCTTTTCTGCTGGCCCTCAACTCAGCTAGAAGGGTGAGTGAAATTTAAGCATTCACCATCAAGAAGCCCTTTCTACTGTTCAAGGAAGATGCTGTGATTTTAAGGATTAATCCTATATTTATTCCTAAAGTAACATCTCAATTTCACCCTAATGATCCGGTCATACTCCATTCCTTCTTCCTGCAACCATCAACTCCTGCAGAGCAAGCACTACATACGCTCGATGTTGAGCGTTGTCTTAAGTTTTACCTTCAGAGAAAGGAGGACATTTGGAAAACTGATCAATTACTAGTGGCCTACCGCCTAGACAGAGAATGAACTGCGATAATGAAGGCCACTTTTGCAAGATGGATATCAGCGGCTATGCAGTTTGGTCACGTCAAGGCTAACATACCTTTGGAGAGAAGAAAGAAAGCTCACTCCACCAGAGCAGTAGCCACGTCAGCTGCCCTCTTCCCAGTAGTGACTCTTGAAAAGATTTGTCATGCTGCAACCTGGAGGACGACTCATACTTTCATGCAGATCTACTGCCTGGAATCTGCACAAGATGCGTGGGCGGTGCTTCATCATCTCTTCCATTAAGGTAAGCCTCTTTCACACCCTTAACCCCTTACACGCTTATGACGGCCCTTCCGTCATGCACTGCGGTGCTCGTGTGCTGATGACGGCTGGGGGCCGTCATAAACCCGCCCACTTGCGATTTTGCCGCACAGGCGCAGAATCGCAGCTGCATGCAAAGGGTTAAAAAGAGCCCTTTGTTCTCATGGTGTTTACATATGTTTACAAGCTAATGATTATGTTAAATATGATTACATAGTATGAATTTTAAAATACTCGTTTTTCTTGCCTCTCGTTCCTACTCTGTACATGAAAATGCGACTATATGGGAAATGAGTCAATTTTTTCTTACAAACCTGTTTTGTTCTTTTCCATTTTTCTATGTGATAAAAAAAGGGGAGGAAGGAGACACATGAACATCTTTAAATGCATCTATTGTATTACTACACTTTTTGGGAGACAATATACTTTTTTTTTTTTTTTTTTTTTTTTTTTGAAGACGTTTATTATTGTAGAAGAAAAAGTGCAGTACATATGGCAGAGCCTACAACCCTGCGGGCCGGCTGCAAGAAATCCGTGAATTGTAGGGGCATAGGGTTACAGGGGTAGGCATTATGCATCAGCTCATTCTTTGTTTGGCGTGCTTCTTCACTGGCAGATTATGTATACGTTTCACATTTCGCACATGTTCTGTTCCATAATTGACGTCTCATTTTACATTTTTTTTCTATAATTCAACCAATAACTTTCCAACATAAAACAGGAATGATCATATCAGCGTGTCCCATTGTGTCTGTGCTGCCAGTGCCGTGCCACATATCATCTGTGCGCACGGCACCAACGTCCCATCAACATGTTAGGCATGCGCCGGTGGCGCATTAGTGAAATGCGGGGTCTATAGCTCGCGTGTGTGAGTAGCTGTGAAGCTGGTGTGGAACAGGTTCGGTGGGTGGTGACATCCCCCCGTTCGTCGGTTCAATGTACGACGTGCGTGGCAGACACAAGTGTCGCCCCTGTTGCATATTCGGTGGGTGGCACCCTTTCCTGTGTTCCTTGTCGAGTGTCCAGTCAGTGGCGCTTGACCGCCGCTGTGTGACGGTGGGTGTTCACGCAACTGGTAAGAACAGGAGTGCGGAATCTTTAACCTGTGGTTACGTGGGGGGGTCAGATATGAGGGGGGAGGGGGGGGGAAAGTGTACTCGCGGGGGCTAGGTCAGGGCGAAGTTGCTAAGATCCGTGGTCGGGCTGTTGTGTGGTGGAGGGTCCTCGTGTATGCGGCTGATTGTTGATCGTGGCTTGTACGTCGGGGGGAGTCAGTGCTACCTACATGGAGGGGGGGGGGCCAGTGTGGCGTGCGGTCCTGTCTATGGTGTCGCCGCTCGTGGGGCGCCTATCCTTCTCAGCTGACTCTGCGTGAGCCCCCTGGCCTCGCCTTCCTCCCGCAGGGACCCCAGGATATCATTCCAAACATGTGCGATCGGGAACTGCCTCAAACCCGCTATCTCTTCACTTCGCAGTGCCGTGCCCTCTGCTCTGGCCCAGTTGAGAAAGGATGTGTACCAGTGTGTGGGGGTTGGTGGTTCTCTACTTTTCCAGTGCCTGGTGAGCAGGCGCTTGGCCGTGATAAGGCCTAGGTCCCAGAACCGGGCTAGTGTTTTATTTTGTTTAGTTCTCTTGTATAGCCCAAGAACGCATGCCTCCCATGTGTTGGGTAGCCCCGGGCCTGTGCCGTGCGTCAGGAGCGATGTCACCTCCCCCCAGTATGTGGACAGAGTCGGGCAGCTCCAGAGCATGTGTAGGATGTCGGCATCCAGCAGGTCGCACCTGGGACAGGCTGTGGTGTCAGTCGCGAAATACTTATTTATTCTGTCCGGCGACAGATACGCCTGATGCAGTATATACAATTGAATAGTGCGGAAGCGGGAGTTGCGTGGGATGTTCACAGGGCTGGCTAGGACCAGTTTCCATTCTTTGTCTGTCCACCCCCTCCCCCGATGGGTCGCCCACTTGTCCCTGATCGGTTGTGTGGACCTCTGAGTGTGCATGAGGAGCGCCTGTGCCAGCCAGTGTGTAATGTGTGATCCCCTGCCCATAACATGCAGGTACTGGATCAAGTAATGAAGTTGTGGCTCCTCCTGGATGTCCCCCCAGGACTCCGTGTACGTCCTCACCACTGACGCGTGGAGCAGGAATTGCCCTGCTGGCAGGCCAGTGCTCACCGATAGTTCCGCAAAAGGAAGCAGGCCCCCGTCCGCGTAGAGGTCTCCCATTGTCTCCACTCCGGCGGCCACCCAGGGCTCCATGCTACGTGGTGACACCATCCCATTCCTCCGGGGGGTACCCAGCAGGGGAAGGGCGGGGGCATACGGTTTGACGTCCTTCGTCAACTTCAGGCAGCGAAGGAAACATTTGCGGGCTACGGCCACGTGCAAGGGCAGGGGGCGAGGCCCTTTGGCCAGTGGGTGAAACAGGGCACACACCTGCGGGTGTGTCCATTGGCGGTCTGCGTTGGCGGTGTCGTCGAGGTGTGAGTCGCTAAGCCAGTACGTGACCCACTGCAGCTGTGCTGCCAGGTAGTATAACTCCATGTTGGGGACCGCCAGCCCCCCTTCCGCCGTCGGGGAGTACAACTTCGCTAGGGCTACTCGTGGGCGCCCTGTGTTCCAGATCAGGCCTCGGAGCATCACCTCCAATTCGCGGAAGATCCTTGTGGGGACATATAGCGGGACGTTCGCAAAGTGGTAGAGTAGTCTCGGTAGCGCTATCATTTTAGACAGAGCGATCCGGCTAGGTACATTCAACGGCAGGGTCCTCCAGAAGTTCATCTGGGCCCTCAGCGAGGACACGGCGCGCACCAGGTTGCCTTCCAGTATATTCTGCGGGTCTCTATAAATGTGGAGCCCGAGGTACTTGAACGTGGTCGGGTACCAGGTGAGCCGGGCGCCACCAAGGTGCACCTCACATTCCTCCAGGTCCGAGCTGAAGGCGAATACTCCGGACTTAGTCCAATTGACTCTGAGGCCCGATACCCCTTCAAACGTCCGGAATATGTCCGACAGCGTTGCAGGCACCGTCGTGAGGTCTCGCACATAGAGTAATAGGTCGTCCGCGTAGAGCGAGACCGTGTGCACCCCGTCTGCCAGTGGGATCCCCCATTCCACTCCCTTGTCCCTCAGTAGAGCCGCCAGGGGTTCGATCGCCAGGGAGAAGAGAAGGGGCGACAGGGGGCAGCCTTGTCTGGTACCCCTGCGCACCCGCACCGTCTCCGACAGCAGCTTGCCCGTCCTTACGCGGACGTTCGGTCGCTGGTATAGCAGTCCGACCATATCCATGAAGGCATCACCAACGCCGAGTTTGTCGAGCACCGCTCCCAAGTACGGCCACTCCACCGAGTCGAAGGCCTTCTCCAGGTCTAATACGAGGCACCCTGACCTCGGCCAATGTAATGTGGCCGCTTCCTGGACCCGAAAGAGACGTCGCAGGTTACGGGAAGTGCTCCTCGCCGGCATGAACCCGTTTTGGTCTGCATGCACCAGCGCCGGGACCTCTAGGGTCAGGCGGCGGGCCAGCAGGGAGGTGAACACTTTGTAGTCCGTGTTCAGCATGGCCAGTGGCCTGTAGGACCCCATGCACGTGCTATCCCTGTCCGGCTTCAGCAGCGAAACCAGGTTCGCCTCGTTTAGAGAGTTTGGGAGCGCCGAGTCCTCAATCGCGTGTGTGTAGAGCTTGAGCATCTCCGGGACCAGTACGTCCAAGCAGGCCTTGAAAAACTCGGCAGGCAGGCCGTCGGGGCCGGGGGACTTGCCGTTGGACATTGCGAAGATGGCTTCTCGCAATTCCTCTTGGGTGAATGGGCCCCCTAAGTCCTCCTGCTGTGCGTTCGTCAGAGAAGGCAGTTGGATGTCAGCAAGGAAACCCTCTATGGCGGCCGTTGAGACCCTCAGCTGTGACTTGTATAGAGCCTGGTAGTGCCCCACAAATGCCTGGTGTATCTTGCTCTGTGTGTACACGATTTCCCCTCCAGTTGTCCGAATGGCGGATACTGGTTCCGTGCGGGATTCCTGTTTGACCAGCCAAGCCAGCAACCTCCCCGGTTTGTCGCCATGTTGGTGCACCCGCGCTGAGTGGGCCGCGAAGTTGACGTGTTTCAGTCTCTCTAGTAGCATAGCGTGTTCCTCACGGGCCTCCCGTAGCCGGTCACTCGCTCCGATCACTGCCTCTCGCTCCCAACGGAGCAGGTCCGCCTCCACCTTGCTTAGGTCCGCCTCTAACTTTTTCTGTATGCTCCCTTGTGTGCCCAAGCAATGCCCCCGTATCACCACTTTGAAGGCGTCCCACTCCACATTTGGGGAGGATGCCGTGCCCGAGTTGTCGGCGAAGTATTGCGCTACTCGGGCCTGTAGGGCGTCTCTGAAGGGTGCGTCGAGCAGCAGGGCGGGTTGTAGCCGCCACGTGGGTATTGGTGGGTGTGGGCGTTCCCATGCTATCGTCAGCGTGTGTGGGTTGTGGTCTGAGTGTGTCCGGCCGAGGTATTGCGACTCAGTAATGTGCGGTAGCATTTCCGTTGTCACCATGAATCTGTCCAGGCGGACATGTAGCGTGTGTGCCCCCGAGTAATATGAATATACCTTGGTGTCCGGGTTGTGCGCGCGCCATGCATCCCTGAGGTCCCACTGTGTCGCCCATCTTGCGAACGCCTTGGGAGACAATATACTTTAGAGGTCTGCCACCATCCACAACAGAGAAGATAATATTGGATGTTATTGCTTGCTATTCTGATTCAAGTATGTGAATCTATGAGAGATACCCCAATACTGGATACGAAAATAAATTACTTACCTGTAAGTACGGTTAACCAGTATTGGTATGTTTCATAGATTCACATGCACCCACACTCCTCCCTCACTCGTACTTTGAAAGTCTGAGAGAAACTGCCTCTGCTGGTAGAGTTCTAGAGGGTGCTAGCAGCTGATTGGCTGCATTCAACATTTGGTCCTTTCTTTAAAAAAGACATAGGCTTTTTATAACATGGCTTGGGGCCATAATAGCCCATGGAATTATTTAAATACTGCTTGATTATGTTACCATGGGACTCCCATCTTGACGACATGTGAATCTCTGAAAAATAAAAATACAGCATAACTGTAGTTACAGGTAAGTAACTTATTTTCCTCTCAAGTTATCATGACCAATGTGAATCAGGTCAGAATGTCAGATTTAATGCAGATTGACCAAAGAAGTGAACAAGGATTTGCAGTGCTAATTAATCAGACTTATAAATAAAAATTCATTTTGTGTCATTGATGGGTTTATACACTCAGTATGTTATCATACATGCAGTATGTCTTTCATCTTTTCTAAACATTGTTCATGCGCTATTATCAGTAAAACTACATGTTAGTGGGAAAGTTTTGTGGCCATTTTGTGGCCATTTCAATGGGAAATATGCTATCTGTAAATAATAGTGCATTACCATATCATGCTTTGGTAATATATTATCTGAAAGAGAAACGTTAGTGATAGATTACTTACCTTAGAATATCCCCAGGCGTCAGACTGGATCCGGAAAGTTTTCGTCAGCAGTACCCCTGCGCATCGGTAGGCGTTGTCTTATGGCACCCCGTACGTCGTTGGCGTCGTAGTTGCCGAGATGACGTCGCTGGAGCTACTTAGAGGTGCCCATGTGCGCTGACGTCAGTTCTTTCTTTTTCCGCGCCAACAAGTGCAGATTTAGGAGAGCGGTACCCCCAGTAATTTTTTTACTGTATTTTTTGTGACTTTTGTCTCTGTTTTTTGAGTACTTACACACCAGATGCATAGGGATGGCCGGTTTTAAGTCTTGTGCAGCCTGCCCCCGCACGATGTTTGTGACGGACCCGCACCCTGAGTTTCACAGCTACATGGGGTGCAACCACAACTCCGAGTCGTGCCCCTATTGCCGGGCCACGGCTCCAAAAAGTTTGCGGGAGTGGTCCCGAAAGTGGCTAGAGGCCCGGGAGTCGGTCGTGGTCATATGGGAGGTCAAGGAACCGGCCACAGAGCCATCACCACCATTCGAAGTCTCCACACTCTGAGTCAGGTGGGGAGAAGCAAAAGAAGCCGAAGAGGTGCCGCCACTCTTTGCCTTCCCTTAGACGGTCGTGCGACCTGGCTATGGGTGCATGTGGCGCCGTTGCCACGGCTCCCGCAGAGCCTCCGCAGTTGCCAATGGCCTACCCACCCTTTCTGGGTCCATCGGTGACTCCGGCCCAGCTGCAAGAGTTCCTGTCAGCCATGGGACGTGTCTTCGGACCGTCTGGCCCCTTTGGTGCGCCGTTCGGCCCTGCGGGCCCGACTGGGGTTCCTCGTGCTTCAACCTTGCAGGCTCCGTCCCGGTGTCATCGACTACTTCGGTCTCGACGCCGAGAGACCCCCATGAATCCATGCATGGACCCTGTCCATGTCGGTTGACCCTGTACGACCTCCATCAACATAGGTGCCACCGGCGCCAGCCGCAGTCCCGGCTGACGCCATCCCTGGCTTCCTCCCCGACATGGAGACGGTGCCGGAAGGTTGTCAGACGACACCGATTCTGGCGCTGATAGGGAATTATTTCCCTTTCTTCACCCACCTCCTTATGTTCCACCTGTTCGGCATGTGGAGGACGGGGAGGACTGGGAGGGTTCTGCGGACCCTCTTGCAGCACATTGCGAGCTAGGATGAGGATCTGGGGGATGC
This sequence comes from Lissotriton vulgaris, assembly GCF_964263255.1. Classification (NCBI taxonomy): domain Eukaryota; kingdom Metazoa; phylum Chordata; class Amphibia; order Caudata; family Salamandridae; genus Lissotriton; species Lissotriton vulgaris. Next base: position 18,081,751 of record NC_141686.1, on the reverse strand, counting down.
AGGTGACCAATATTATACTCCGGAACCTGGCTCACTGTCTCCTTCTACCGTGGCTACGGAGGAGGGGGGTTCCTAATCTATGGTGTTACATAGGGCAGCTGAGGCTCTCCACCTCGAGCTTCCTACCCTGGCCATCAGGACTAACCTCCTGACAAAGGTGCCTCTTCTGGCGTCTTCTTCTACGGAGCCGCTTCTGCCCTTTAATGATGAACTCTCGGACGTTCTTTTGGGCTTCTGGTCCAGGCCCAACACTGGGGCTCCTGTGGATAAGAACGTGGCCTAACGACATCGCCCCGGGCGACCCCGTTTTCCTCTCCCAACACCTAACCCCTGAGAGTTTGGTTGTCCAAGCCTCTGCGTCCCCGAAAGCGTTCCCTTCCGCACCATCAGAGAAGGAATCCAAGAAACTGGAGCAGTTTGGGAAGAAGATTTTTACTTCTGGCAGTTCAGGACTGCGGTCTGTGAATACTGCATGTCTACCTCAGTGTCCGGTGGAAGCTCGGGCAGTACTCTCCCAAGCTATTGCTGAGGGGAGAGACACAGCCAATTTCAATATCCGTTGTGATCTTGATACTGCTGACTCACTGGGCAGGGCGATTTCTACAACAGTGGCGCTACGCCGCCACACCTGGCTGAAAACGACTGGCTTTTCTGGGTATGTCCAGAACACATTGATGGACATGCCCTTTGATGGAACTCGCCTGTTTGGCGATAAGGCGGATTGCGTGTTGGAGCGTTTTAAGGACTCGCGGGTTACAGCCAAGTCCTTAGGCCTTTCGGCCACACGCACTCCTTCCGCTTCTGCTTTTAGCTCCTTTCGTGGTCAAGGAAGGGGCGCCCACGTACGTTTGTTTCTTAGCCACAGGCCTGCGCAGCAACAGTCTCTGCGCAGCAGTGAATGTGGGACCCGCAGAAGCGTGTCAAGGGGCCAGCGTGCGGGTCAGTCCACCACCCCCTATGCTGCCACATCCTCTAAACCTTCGTAGTCCGGTGTTTCAGGCCCACCAGACGCCAGTGGGTGGCTGGATTCGCCATCACCTCCACCACTGGCGCACTATCTCATCTGACAGGTCGGTTCTGCAAATTGTCCGAAGGGGTTACTCCCTCCCTTTCAAGACAACACATCCAGCCAAACCAACACAGTATCACCGCATGTTGGGGATCACTTGGCACTTCTCCAACACGAAGTTATGGCCCTCTTGGCCAAGGGGGCCATTGAGCGCGTTCCGACGCCAGAAGTAGGTTGTGGTTGTTACTCCCTCTACTTATTGGTTCCAAAGAAGGATAAAGGCCTGTGTCCCATCTTAGGCCTTCTGAACGTCAATCGCTTCCTCCAGAAGGAGCAGTTCAAGATACTCACACTTGCTCAGGTCTTGTCTGCCCTTGACCCGCAAGACTGGATAGTAGTGTTGGACCCGCAGGACGTGTATTATCGTATCCCCGTCCTGCCGGCCCACTGGCGTTACCTGTGATTCACGATAGGGCAGGAGCATTTTCAGTTCATCGTGCTCCCCTTTGGCCTTACCAGTGTCCCTCGGGTGTTCACCAAAGTGATGGCGATGGTCGCAGCTCATCTGTGTAGATTAGAGGTTTCAGTCTTCCCTTATCTCGGCGACTGTTTGTTGAAAGTGGGCTCGCCACAAACAGTCATCTCCCACCTCCAGACTACAGCCGACCTCCTGCATTTGCTGGGGTTCTCCATCAACGTGGCGAAGTCGCACCTGATTCTCTCTCAGAAGCTCCTCTTCATCGGAGCGGTTCTGGACACTGCGCAGTTTCGGGTTTATCCTCCCGAACAGTGAGTCTGGGATATTCGGGCTATGATTACGATCTTTCAGCCCTTGTCCTGGGTTTCGGTCGGGACGACCTTGAGGCTGCTGGGCCTCATGGCCTCTTGCATCCTGCTAACCAACCATGCCAGATGGCATATGCGGGCTCTGCAATGGGACCTGAAGTTCCAGTGGGTGCAGCACATGGGGAACCTGTCCGACTACTTCCAGATCTCAGAGGGCACTGCACAACAATTGAAGTGTTCTCTCACGAATCAGCATTGCGTCAGCGGCATATCCTTCTCCCATCCCCAGCCGGAGCACTGAGTGGTGACGGATGCTTCCCTCCTGGAATAGGGTGGCCACATGGGAGAAGCGGAGATCAGAGGCCTCTGGTCTCTGGCGGAGTCCCGGCTCCATATCAACCTTCTGGAGCTTTAGGCGATCCTTCTTGCACTGAAAGCATTCCTTCCCTCTATCATGGGGAGGGTGGTTTCGATGTTTACAGACAACACCACCGCCATGTGGTATTGCAACAAACAAGGCGGGTGGGGTTGTGGACCCTATGTCAGGAGGCTCTGCGCCTCTGGACATGGCTGGAACGTCAAGGCATTTCCTTGATGGTTCAACACCTAGCAGGTTCTTTGAACGCCAGGGTGGACGAACTCAGCCGCTGGTGCCTGATGGATCATGAATGGCGTCTTCACTCGGAGGTGGGGCAAGGTCTCTTTCAACAGTGGGGAGAGCCTTGGTTAGATCTATTCGCCACCTAAAGAACGCGCAATGTCATCACTTCTGCGCGTTGGAATTTCCAAGGCGGCACTCGCTCGGCGGCGCTTTTCATCACAAGTCGATCTGCTGTCTATTGTACGCCTTTCCGCCTATACCACTTCTACCCAAAGTGCTGAAGAAGATCAGGCGTGCCCGGGCCCAAGTCATTCTTGTGGCCCCGGACTGGGCTCGAAGAGTTTGGTATCCCGAGCTACTCAGTATGAGCATGGATCCCCCGATCTGACTGCCTCTTCGGGACGATCTTCGGTCGCAGCAGCAGGGGATGATCCTCCACCCGAACCTGTCCAGCCTGCACCTACACCCGTGGAGATTGAGCGGCGACAGTTGATTCCTTTTGACTTGCCTCCTGAAGTCTGTGATATCATTCTGGCAGCCTGACGTCCCTTCACTAATTCGGTAAACGCCTGCTGGTGGAACAAATTTGTGGCATGTTGCACAGCAAAGGTTGTGGATCCCCTTCTGCCCCTCTTTCAGAAATCCTTTTGTTCCTTATTTCTCTGGCCCAGGAAGGCTCTGCTGTGGGGACTATCAAGGGCTATCTTTCTGCGATTTCGGCCTTTCTCAGAATCCCTGATCAGCCCTCTCTTTTGAAGTCCCCTGTTGTGAATAGATTTCTCAAAGGCATTACTCCAATTTTCCCTCCTGTTCCGTTTGTGATGCCACAGTGGGACTTGAATCTAGTTCTTACTTTTCTGATTTGTGGGTTCATTTTGAGCCGGTTCACAACTGTCCTCTTCGTTTGTTAACTTTGAAGACTGCTTTCCTGGTTGCCATCACCTCCGCTAGGTACGTGAGGGAACTCCAGGCTCTTTCCTGTAGACCTCCTTTTCTGTTGGTTCTTCCGGACAAGGTTGTGCTTCACACTCGTCCTTCCTTCTTGCCAAAGGTTGCCTTCCACATTGGGCAAACTATCACCTGACCCACTTTCTTTCCACCTCTGCACCCTTCCAGAGAGTAAGAGAGGCACCACCATCTGGAGCTATCTGGACCTTGAGCTTCCTACCTCATTTTTCCTGAATCACACACAACGGTTCCAGGTGGATGGCCAGCTCTTTATTGGCTACGTGGGCGCCAAGAAAGGCCGGGCTGTACACAAGCGGACTATCTCCCACTGGGTCATCTTGTGTATCAAAGCCTGTTCTTCTCTGGCTAAAAAGGAACCTCCGGTGGGGTTGCGCGCTCATTCTACCAGGGCGACAGCAGCTATTACTGCATTGGGACGTGGTGTCCCCCTGCAAGACATCCGTCAGGCAGCTATGTGGGCCTCATTGCACACTTTTACCAAGCATTATTGCCTTGACAGTCAAGTCCGGAGAGACGGCTTCTTTGGCCGTTCTGTTGTCCGTGACTTTCTGGTATGATCTTGGTTCGCAGACCCAGCACCTGGGTTGGTATTGCTGGGGTATCTATTCTAAGGTAAGTAATCTATCATTAACTTGTCTCTTTCAAATGCACAAGTTACTTACTTGTGTAACGATATACCTGTAAGAGACATTAGGCTAGCACACCAATGGCTAAAGTACTCAGAAGGTCCAGTTGTGTGAGCACACATCGGACGTGGGCTCCCTTGCCTGTGCCCCAGGGCTCCGCGTTATCTCCACTCCTTTTTAATATCTATTTTCAACCTCTTATGGAGACCTTGGCACACATAGACTGTCAAGTCTTTAATTACGCCGCCGATACCTAACTCCTTATCCAGATTAGTAACTCCCGTCAGGCTCAGGAGTCAGCAAAAAAGCTGCTCAGATTTACAGTGAACTGACGGCCAATTCACTGAAAATAAATCCTGTTAAGACCGAAGTGCTCGTCATTCCAACAAGTAATAGCCCCTGGTGTGATCTTTTTTGGCCTTCGGAACTAGGTGCTGCCCCGGGTCCAGTCCCAATTGTAAAAAGCCTAGGTTTAAAAATTGACTCTGAATTATCTTTGTTCAGCCAGGTCACTACGGTGGTAGGAACCTGTATAGGACTATTAAGGCTGTTATGGAAACTTGCTCCTCTCCTATCAACATCTTCACTACAGTCCTTTACATTGGCCTTTCCCAGAAACTTATCAGGAGATTGCAGGTGGTGCAGAATGATGCGGCCAGGCTTATTTTTATACTTCCTAGAAAGACAGGTGCTACCCTCTGTTACGTAAATTACACTGGCTTCCCATTAAACAGAGAGCTCAATTTAAGAGGTTATATAAAAGATCGCCCAGAGAAATATGTTCCTAGCAGGACACTGCGATCATCTTAGGCCTGCCGTTTAGCTCCCCACAGGTACACTACTAAATCTAAAGGGGGCAGAGTATTCTGTGTTATGCTTCTGCAAATTTAGAACAACTTACCCGAGTACCTGGTTAGGAAACCGGTTCTCCTCACTTTTAGGAAACCATTAAAACTTTCCTATTTGGAGAGGTGTTAACTACAGTGTAATTCTGCCACCAATGCTGCTTTTTCATCTGGCCCAGAGACTTGCTCACTTTTCTCTATAAGTGCTTAGAGACCTGAAGGTGATATGCGCTATATAAAAGGCATATAACATAACATTAGTTAGTGATAGATTCCTTACCGCCCTACCCATTCTCCCCGACGCTTACCGACGAACAGGTATTGCTGACGAAAACTTTGCAGATTCAGTCTGACGCCTGGGGATATTCTAGAGTAAGGAATCTATCACTAACTAATATCTCTTACAGATATATCGTTACACAAGTAAGTAACTTGTACACCAATTGCAGACATAGAATACAGGTGGGAAAAGTGGTTGACCCAGGTGTTCTCATCTAAAAAGAGGTCCATACTGCTTTTTCCCACTCTGTTGCCTTTGGCTGTCAATCGCCACAAGCCGGCCTGATCCTTAATCTTGGCTGCACTAATAAATTCTGGCCAGACACTATCATCCCAGTTCTTCTTGGTTTGCACTAAAAGTGTTTTATACTTAGTCCTTTTCTCCCTTGGAGTCTCAACGTTATTTGATATTGACGCCAAAATAAGCTCGTTTTTGGTGTTATGACACTCCTTGTTATACCAAGGATTGACTAGATTGCTGGTATCTATTTCCCCCCCTTATGTCCTTTAGGGATCCTACTCAAAATAGGTTCCATTTTGTCTACTAGTGTATGATGTATGGCAAGTATTGGGAAGTTTGCAGCAGGAAAATCAATATGTGAAGAGATGACATCTGAACAGGTGTCGTAAATCTGTGTCATAAGCTTTTTCTTTCCCACTATTGATGGCCATTTTAAGGCTCTACGAATATTACTTAGTATGGGTTCAATTAAAATTAGATTGGGATCTCTTTTGTTCCAAGTTGTGGGTTGGAAGAGGTGGGCTGCTAATGTTAGACATAAAGGGTAATTTTACTTATTTATTTATTAAATTTATAAGGCACAACAGCTACCCAAGAAGGGTTTCCTGGCTCCAGGCTGTGGTCACTTTCGGCTCTGGTTTCAACTACCAAATCATGTACATTGGTCAAAAACCGATGGATGTCAATATATAGTCAATACTACTCTTACAGTTACCCCTGCTAAATGAAACGGCATTCGGGCTGTTGGATGGCAACTGACCGTTGCAAGCTCAAAGTCCTTGCCCTGAGACCAATCGAATAAGTTGCGAAACTTCAACTGTACAGGGCACTGCCGGCCTACTGTCCAAGGATCAAATGTTGTTTGCGATGTCCTCCTCTTCATAAATATTTTCTAGTCTCACAATTGGTTCAAACTTACGATTGAAGTCTCCGCCCACGATCAATTGTACTTAAAAACGTATCTAGCTGCTCTATCACCAGGGATTCCTTACTAGACGGGCTAGGTCTGCTGCAAACATTTATTATGTAGATTCCGGTCTTGTTGCATGTGGAAATCTTCACCCCAACTAAATCTCGTAATAAAAGGTCCAGCTGGGTTGTATCAATTCTTGGGGTGATTTTTACCCATATGACAAGGGTCTACCTCTAGCTGAGGGGATAGTGTTAACACTAAATGTTTTGAACCCAAGCTAGTTTCCAGAGCCCGAGTGTCTTGTAAAAGCTATATTTCACTGCGGTCAATATAGTCCTGCCATTCTGCATCCTTTAAATTCCTTTTTAGCCCTGCTATATTCTACGATATCCGAGCAATTTTAGATTGCCATGTTTTCCTGGTTTGCATACACAAATTATTGGGGATTTGTACAATTTCCGAATCAGTCCCATCTTCCTGGGCTTCGTAATATTCTTTAACAAGGTCAGGAAAACATATTACATTCTTGTGCAATACCGGGTGTGGCTCTATTGAAGCCATATGGTCAAGGGGCAGGGGCATTAGTGAAGCAATATCTGTATGTGACATGTCTATATGGACTGCACTAACAGTCAGTACTCTTTGTCAGATGGAATACGGATAGGTGAGTCTAAGAGTATCAGTCAAGCCACATAGCACCTGTCGGGATTTTAGGAACATTTATCATAAAAATGCTTTTTGTCCTGCTATGGGTCGACTCACGTACATTGCTAGGAAGATACTTATTAGTGTCCTCGAGTATTTCATTTTTGCCAATTTTACTGCCCTCCAATTCCCTGATATTCAGATTAGTTGGTTTTAGAGGGGTGTGTGTAGGAATGGAGATCAATGAGATAATATTTTGAGTAAGAATAGTATTGTTTGAGGGGGTGGAAGTTTGATTCAGGACCTGTGGGATGTTCTATAGTATGTAATTTAACCCGCTCCCTGTCCAAAAGACTTTGAACCTGATCTGCAAGGTCTAGTATTAACTTTTTTAAGAGAAGTAACTTCTATCCTAAGGTCATTAATAATCACAGTAGCATCCAAATTCTCCCCTACTTGGGTCTCGTTCCCATAGTTGATAGGTTCTAACCCCTCGCATACCTTGTGGATGATACTTGGACTTAGTGCATGTGATGCCGACTCTACTTCTGCCCTCACACTATTGGCTGCCAATCTACGCAATTTTTTTTCTTCCTACTGGTGTTTAGGTTTACCCCCTCAGATTCCACCTGTGAGAAGTTGGCCTGATATGCAGTGCTCACTATTCTAGTGATCACTATGTATCAGTCCAAACAACCCTTATTGATGATTGGTTGTAAGTCAACCTTATAGACCAGCTATCCTAGTAGCGTGGATATGAGCAGTCTAAGGCTAAAGACTCGAGAGGGCGTGTTAAGCCAGCTGTTATACCATCACATATACCCCTTGAACACCAAGTGAAAGGACACCACACAAGTGTTATGAAAATAAACAGTGTATTTATTAGAATCACAACAGCCCTGTACTCTTTATGAGGACAGGGTACTAAGCACAAAAACAAAACTCTTACGAAAATACTTAAGTTAGCACAATATACACAAATGCCCGAGGGGCACGATAAACCTTATACTCTGAAAGTGGAATGCGAAATTACTAGCAGGTAAGTACAGTACTAATAGGCTTTGGAATCGCTAGGGCTTGACTATAGAATCTTTAGATTACGTCTAGGAAGCCTAGGGGACTCGGGTGCAGAGTGTGCACTCTCACGCGTGATGCGGGACAACGTCTATGGTAGCTAGTAAAAGCAAAGTTAGTGTTCTCGGGCGAACCCGACCTGATAGGAGGAAAACGAAAGTGGATTCTGACCCTTGGATAGTGAGGCTATGCTGGGGCACCGAAATGCCGAAGTTACCTAGCCCAGGGGCTGCAGCTGCATAGGTCTCAAAAGACGTTGGGAATCCTCGTAGACGGACCAGGAGCCTGAAGGAAAGATGCTGGCAGGCGACCAGTGAAGAGAGTTCGAAGTGGTCCAAGCCTTGATCTTGAAGATGGACGATACCTGAAAGCAGAGGGGACCAAGTTCGTGACTACTAGCCAGTAGTCAGGTGGCACCAGGAGGGCACCGGATGGTAGTCACCTCGACTAAGTGAGTGGGCGACGCTGGGCTCTGCAGATCTCACGGACCAGGAGGCGTTGTCGGCGACCAGGATGGAGGAGCGAGCTGTCCCACGATGGATGAAGCTGTCGACGTCGCTGGACCCAGGATTGGGCAGCAAAGCCTTGGCTAATTCAAGCCCACGCGGTGGACCTAAAATGGCGTCTTGAGTGGACCAGGAGGGTCCGGGGTGCTCCTCTTTTGGAAGGGAGCAAGGGTCAGTCTGGAGCAACCAGACCAGCAGCAGTGATGTCGTCGGGCGTCGTTAAGAAGGCCACAAGCCAGCGGGCTAGTAGCCAAACAACGCGGTGAGCAGCAAAAAGCAGAAGGGCCCCACGCAGATCGTGGAGATGCTGGGAGGCTGTACTTCGGTGCTGGAGCTGCTCAGGGTCGGGGCTTCTCGGACCCCAAAGCACTCACCAGAGGATCCCTCGGCGGTCGTGCTGGAAAGAAGTCGTGCAGTCTTGAAGATGGCCGGTCCCTCGAGGTCTCGTCGCACTCACGGTTCTCAGCTTTGCTGTAGAGGTGAGTAGAGGTCAGAGGTGCCAGGGAAGCCGGTTCTCGTCGAGCTGGGCAGTCGGATTCCGGAGGAAGGACTTGCAGCAGACCGCAGTGTTCTTAAGATGGTGCCTGCGGATGCAGGGTGACTACTCCTTAGTCACAAGGGAGAATCTTGAAGAAGAAATCTTGAAGTCCTTTCGAAGAAAGTCGTGTCTTGATTCCAAAGATGATCTAATTTGGAAGGGGGCCCGCTCCTAACTTTATACTAGGAAAAGGGGCTGACCCGGTGACTAGGTCCTGCCTATGGGTGGGACTAGGAGGGGGGGCGGTTACACCCCTCTCCCATGCCGGACTTTCCCCAGGCCAGGGGCTGGTGTGCCCCTGGAACTGGTTCTGGCCGGCCTATGCGTAGTGAGCACCGGGGTGCCACTCAGCAGTCACCTTCCTGTAAAGCCCTGCCTACCCAGGATACACAAAACCCTGTCTGGGATGGTGCTAGCACCGCCCCGGACAGGAAACCCTTTGTCCAAGCTCTCCTCGCTGGAAGGACTCCCAGCAGCAGGAGGTCAGACTCGTGTCTGTGGTGGCAGCATCCATTTTGTGGAGCTGAGGCTTCAGTTAACTTTAACCGGGGTTCACAGTTACATACATGTCGTGTCCCTCTAGAAAGGTGGAATGCTAACCCCGTCGCCAGAATTGGCGAGGGGTTAGTATTCCAATTCGTATGACACCTTACTCGACATGTTTTGATAAAGCAATACCAGAGTTAGCATATAACCGCGAGGATTATAATGCACTTAAGAGTATATGGTATGCGTTATCATGGAACAGCTATTAGGACTTGGTTCCGCAAGCTGCAGACAGGCTCAGCTCATGCCAGAGCACCATCTCACACGATTCCAAGCACTCTGCCTTCAGGATTGTCAAGGCCTGCCATAGGAGTGACTGATAGGAATCTGTGTGTCCATTTTTAGGGTTAGATATAGGTATACTATATCTAAAGCGAAGGGTGATTACACCACCTTGCCCCAGCTGTCGTGCAGCCAGTTGTGTCAGATTTAGATGGCCATCCAGGGGTGGCATAATACATGCTTCAGCCCCTGGTAGGCCCTGGGTACACCTATGCCCTGAGTTACAGGGTCTGATAAGGTGGCCCAGTTCCAATTGGGTAATGCACCTAAGGTACACATGTCAATTTAGTGAGAGAACAGCTAGGCTGTGGGTCTGATTGGCAGGCCCACAGCCAGGGAAAGTCGTAAACCAGTGAAACACAAGCAAAAAATCTGGGTGATCATAGGATTGCAGACCCTACTCTCCTACACCACCCCCCCCTCACTTGCTGTGGATTTCCTGTTCCCCAGGAAAAAAAGGAAAAAGACCCTGAACCGTAGATAAATACAGCAGGTACGACTGTTTTCCAAAACAACAAGAGCTTGATGATTCCAATTAAAATATGTATTAGGGACAATGGCAAGGTAGTAAAAGACAAAGTAGTCATATGCCAACTTTTTTTTTAACTCACAGTTTGTATAACAGTCGAAAGGTTCCAGTAGGTCCAATGCGCATAGTACAGGACCAAGAGGGGTGGCCCGTCCCGGCCCAGCCTTGGCCAGCCGCGGATGGACCGGCCCGCCCTTGGCCCGGGCTTTGCCTGGGCCCGGTCTGGGCACGCCCACGCGCGTCCCGCACTGCGGGAGCCCTGAGGAAATTTTAGAATGCAAGGAGATGCGATTGCTAAACCACATAACCAATGTGTAAGCAACAGGGGGAATGCATTCCCAGGGAAGCTTTCCGAATGGCCTGAAGATGTCGTTAGCAAACCTGACAGCTGCTCTGTCTCGTAGACTCTCATCTCAAAGCAGTAGCTTTGTTGTGTTAACCACCTACCTAGGCCCAAAAGAAGCATATTTTGCTTAGCTGCAATTCGTTCACAGGCTTATGAAAGATGTACATGTAAAACAATATTTAATACATTTAAAAAACAATGGTGCAGGGCCACTAGGATCCTGCACTCGGACCTAGGGGAGGGGACAGAGACCGGACACCACTTCCGGACCGGGAGTGGGGTTGGCACTTGACTGGACAAGGGCAGGGAACGGTGCATGTGGGCATGAGGAGCTAAGCAATAAAGAATCCAAGAATCACTTATCAGTCTCAGCGTGGGTCACTTTGTTGGACACAACACAGTGGCATAGAATTGTGCAGAGTATAGTGACTTATATTTAAAGTGATATAAAGTGCAGTGGCGTAGAGTGTTGCAGTGTAGAGTATAGTGGTGTACAGTGCAGTAGTGGAAAGTAGATTTGCATAGAGTAAAGTGGTGTAGAGTCTATTGGCATTGAGTTCAGTAGAGAAGAGTGCAGCAGCGTAGAATAGAGTGGTGCAGGATCGATTGCTCTGGTGTCAAGTGAAATGGCACAGATTGTAGTAGAGTGCAGTTGTGTAGAATAGAGTGTTTCAAAGTAGAGTGCAGTGCATAGAGTGCAGTGTCATAGAGTAGATTTGAGTGACTCATAGTGGACTGGCGTGGAGTGGAGTGGCGTAGAGTGGAGCAAGACCGAGTGGAGTGTTGTAGTGTACATTGCATTGGTTTAGAGTGCAGTAGAGTGCGGTAGAGGAGTGCAGAGTAGAGTGCAATGCCATGCAGTGCAGTGGTACAGAGAAGAGTGACTTAGTGTAGTGTTGCAGACAAAAGTGGTGTAGAGTGCATTGGCTTACAGTGCACTGGCATATAATGGAGCAGTATATCTCAACAAAAGGAGAGAGAGGTTTTAGGGCACTCTTAGTCCCCAAGTAATATACAGGTAATCAAAAGAAGAGTGACCATAAAGATAAAGTATATGAAAGAGGTGGGTGTCGCACGTGAAGTCTGAGGCCAGTTGTCAGTGGTCCGATGGTAAGACCAAATTTCAAGAAAAAATACACTAATTTTTCAGGAAACCCTCACTCACCCTAGTGGTGACATGCTTCATCATCGGGTCCACCGGGAGAGATCGAATACCTCCCCGGTGTGCTGCGACGCCAGGAGACTGCGGAGCAGGTTTTTGTGTGAAGATGAAGTGTGAAAAAATACTGAGGTTTAAAAATGTCAAAGGTTGTACCAAAAAAACTTTATTCACTGGTCAACCTGACATATTAAAAATAAGATATGTGAAGGGAAACTAGCCAATTACTTTATACTGGTGTTTACCCTGTAAAGAAGGTCAACATGTTTCTGCCCGTTTTTATGTGTTACTTTACTGGGCTTTCATCAGGACCGGTAAGCGAGTGTGCCAATGACAGGAGGGGCGCGCTAAGGCCCGCCCTGCCAATGGTCGTGAAAGTTAAAAATAGCACTATGTGTAAAAATGGTGCAAAAAGAAAGAGAAACAAACTCATAAGTAGTGGGGTTTTACCTCTTTTGCGAGGAACCTAGGAGTTTGTAAAGAAATTGATCCACGCCCCATAGAACACAGGAGGGGGGTGGGAGCGACAATGGCACACCGCCCGCAACGCTCAGCACCCGCTCGGCACCTAGCTTCACCCTCGCTGGATCTCGTGTCGCGGGCGGTGTGCCATTGCCATGTTGTTTCTCTTTCTTTTTGCACCATTTTTACACATAGTGCTATTTTTAACTTTCACGACCATTGGCAGGGCGGGCCTTAGCGATGTCAATCCCCACCCGTTCAAAGGGCACCCCCACCACAGGCATTGGTATAAGGGGGGCCATTGTCGTGCCACCTGACTTACCACTGGCTTGGCAAGTGACACAGGAGCAGCAAAACTCCTTGGTATCTTCGTTAATGTGAGGCCAGTGAAAGTGTGAAACAAGCCTGTCCCACGTCTTCGTCTGGCCTAAGTGTCCTGCTAAGGGAATCTCGTGGGCCAAGGTAAGGAGGAAACCACGCTGAGACAAGGGGACGACCAGCCTCCTGGTCATGCCAGGCTTGGGGTCTCTTGCCTCAGTGTACAGGAGTCCATCTTCCCAGTATACCTTGTGGGTACCTGTGGCGTTCCCAGCAGCCTCAGCAGCAGCCTGCTGTCTGAGGGGTTCAAGGGAAGGGCAGTCTAACTGGTCCTTCCCCAGGTCCTCTCGTGTGGGTCCCCCTGAGCCCAGAAACTCAACTTGATCAAGTTCGAGTTCTTTAGGTTCAGTTTCCCGCAATTCCTGGAGGTCAGCCTCCTCTGAGACTTGATCCTCGACCGTGGGGCAAGGGGGAAGGCGAAGCCTTAACCCGACTGCTCTTCTTCTTGGGAGGTGTCTGGTCCGTTGTTCCAGGATCCAGCACCTGTTCAGTGGGGCATCGTCTGACCTGTGACCTGGTCACAGCAAACACGTGTGCTGGCAAGCCTAACATCTCCATGTGAGTCCGTTGCTCCACTTCTGACCATTGTGATGACTCCAAATCATTGCCCAACAAACAATCCACTGGGAGGTCTGAACTAACAACAACCTTTTTCTGGCCATTTACCCCTCCCCAGGAGAAAGCAACAATCGCCATACTATGACTGGTAGTGACGTTGCTGGCATTGGTCACCAGGAAATCTGTACCTGGCATGATCTGTCCAGGGTCCACAAAGTTAGGCGTCACCATGGTGACGCTGGCACAAGTGTCCCTATAGGCCTGAGCCATTCTGCCATTTATTAAAGGCGTCTGTCGGTATTTGCCCAAAGTATTGGGACTGACATCAGGGGATATATCCACATCCCCTGTACAGACAAGGACAGCCTGAGTGAGTGTACCAGCTAAGCTGTCACACCCCTCAGAACCCAAGGTTAACCCAACTAGTGCCTTGGGAGGCGCACTACTACTGCTGGCTGCACTAGGGGGCACAGGTGCCTTAGGGGCTGCAGTAGCAGGAGTCTGCCCTCCTTTCTTGGTGCACTCACTAAACCAGTGAGTTTTACTTTTACAGTATTGGCACCACCTTTTCGATTGGCCTTCTTGATTCTTCTTTTTCTGGGAAGCCTGACCCCCCCCTCTTTGGGTTGTTGGGGACCTGTCGAAGACTTCTGGTCAGTTTGTTCCCCTTTTGAATCTTTACCCTTCTGGTCTGCTTTCTTCTGACCACCCTGGTTCTGGCCCTGGTTTTGCTTAACCCTTGTTCTGACCCATCTGTCTGCCTTCTTTCCCAATTCTTGGGGAGAGGTCAGATCCGAGTCAACAAGGTGCTGATGCAACAACTGGTTCTGACAATTGTTTAAAATCTGTTCTCGCATGATCAAATTATACAATCCTGTGTAATCAGTAACCTTACTGCCCAGCAACCAGCCCTCCAAAGCCTTAGTGGCACAATCAACGAAATCAGACCAGTCCTGAGACTGAGTTTTCTGGGTATCCCTGAACAGCAACCTGTACTGCTCAGTGGTCGAACCCATCAATCAGTGTGTTCTTCAGGATCTGGTAATTGTTAGCGTCCTCGACTCTAGTAGTGAGGAGCTTATCTCTACCTTTACCGTCAAGGAAGAGCCACAAGATAGCTGCCCACTGACTCTGGGGGATGCACTGTACAGTGCAGGCCCGCTCCAAAGCAGTAATCCATTTGTGGATGTCGTCCCCTTGCTTAAGGGGGGGCACTATCTTATTCAGGTGCTTAGTGTCTAAACTCCTGGTTTCCCGTGGGGGAATGCTGCCACCAGTGGGAATTGTCCCACTCAACTCTTGCTCTCGAGCAAAGGCGAGTCTCTCTTTGGCTAGGGCAAGTTCTTCCCTCGCGATCCGCAGATTGACTTCCCTCTCCTTTGCTTCGTACATTCTCCTCTGAGGTGATGTCATCCCTCTTCGAGCTGAACCTCGAGAGCCATTGGTTCGAGCGGATCCGTTAGAGCCTCTCGACAGAAACCTAACTTGTCCGTTCCCAATGTTAAGCTGGCCCGAGAGAGGGCCCAGGGGTCCCCTAGTACCAATCTCGTGCCGGCTTAAGTTGTCCTGAGTTAGCTGACTAACTATGACTGGACCTTTCTCTGCCTCGTCCCCAGATGTCTCTGGCTCCTCGTCCTCCTCTTCACCCTCGGCGGAGAGATGGATAAGGTCAGGGTCACCTCGGGTTCCCTCGAGGGGAGGCATCTCCATTTCTGGATGAGAAGGGTCGGTGTTACCCGCCCTCCTAGCATCATAAGTCTCCAAGAGACCAATCAGAAACTGAATGGTAGGGTTTGCACCCTGTTTTAACTTCCGAGATGTACAGATCTGTCGCATCTCGTGGAAGCTAAGTGCAGCATATCTGGAGGTGACCTGTGGAAGGTCGACTGACACAAGGGGAGACTCAGAGTTTCCTCCTTTGTCCGACATGATGCTTCTAGTGTGGTGTAAGTGATGCACCTACCTACACTATGGGGTGAAACAAAAGCAACAAGTCCGGGTGATCATAGGATTGCAGACCCTACTCTCCTACATCGAGAAGCTGATCGGCGTCAAGGGGATCCTCGACGTCGATGTCCTCGAAGGAGCGGTCGGCGTTGAGGAAGAGCCGCCGTTCGCCGTCGAGGTCTGAACATTCAACGTCGCGGAGGCGGCGTTCGGCGTCGAGGAAGAAGCGTTCGACGTCGCGGAGTTGACATTCGACGCCGGAGACACGACGCTCGGCGTCGAGGAGGAAGAGATCAGCGTCTAGGAGTTGTTCCAACTCTCCTAAGAGGCGCAGAAGGAGTTCTGGCGCCAGAAGTAGTGGAGGGCGCCGGAGAAGGCGATCGCCTGCTGGAGGGGCTGGTATACAGTTCCCTCCCCCGAAGAAGTCACCGGGCTCGGTGTACTCAGTGGTTTATACACCACCTCGGCCAAAGGCCCCTCCTCCCCCTGTTCCTAAGGAGGATCCTTTGCTAGGAGTTTTAGCCAAGGTGTGCTAAGCCTTGAGGAGCTACAACAGCTGGTTCAGTAGAACTCAGAGTATTCTAAGCTAAGTTATATGTACCTGGAGTACTTATGCGATCTTTCACAAGATATTCTTAGGATACGCGTGGTAAAACAACAGCAAGCTCAAATCCCAACCGCTGCTCCAATGTGAGAAGTTGGCCCGATATGCAGCGTTCGCTATTCTAGCGACCACTATGTATCGTTCCAAACGACCCTTATGGTGATTGGTTGTAAGTCAACCTTAGACCAGCTATCCTAGTAGCGTGGATACGAGCAGTCTTCGGGCTAAACTCTAGAGGGCGTGTTAAGCCAGCTGTAATACCATCACATACCCCTTGAACACCAAGTGAAAGGACACCACACAAGTGTTATGAAAATAAACAGTATATTTATTAGAATCACAACAGCCCTGTATTGTTTATGAGGACAGGGTACTAAGCACAGAACAAAAGCTCTTAGAAAATACTTCAAGTGCACAATTAAAACAAGTGCCCAAGGGCACGGAAAGTTTAGTGGTCTCGGGCGGACCCGATAAGGCAAGTCGGAAGCGAGGGACTCGGGACCCTAGAGTAAGGAGGCTATGCAGGCACCGAAATGCCGAAGTTACCTAGCCACGAGGGCTGCGGCTGCACAAGTCTTACAGGCGTCGGGGTCTTCGCTGACGAGCCAGGAGCCGGAAGGAAAGGAGTTGCTGGCCGGCGACCAGTGATGAATAGTTCGTGGAGATCCAAGCCTGGATCAGTGATCGTTGATACCTGAAAGCAGAGGGGACCAAGTTCGTACTACTAGCCAGTAGTCAGAGGGTACCAGGAAGGCACCGGATGGCCGTCACCTCGACTAGGTGAGTGGGCGACGCTAGGCTCTGCAGTCTCACGGACCAGGAGGCGTTGTCGGCGACCAGGATGGAGGTGCGAGCTGTCCCACGAAGGTTGATGATGTCGGCGTCGCTGGGCCCAGGATTGGGGCAACAAGCCTTGGCAGATTTCAGGGCCACGTGGTGGGCCTAAAATGGCGTCTTGAGTGGACCAGGAGGGTCCGGGGTGCTCCTCTCGGAAAAGGGAGCAAGGGCCGGTCTGGAGCAACCAGACCAGCAGCGTTGGTTGTTGGATGTCGTCAAAGAAGGGCACAGGCCAGCGGCTAGTGACCAGACAACGTGCTGAGCAGCGAGCAGAAGGGCCTCACGCAGATCGTGGAGATGCTGGGAGACTGCACTTCGGTGCTGGAGCTGCTCAGGGTCGGGGCTTCTCGGACCCCAGAGTACTCACCAGAGAATTACTTCGATGGTCGTGCTGGTGGGTAGAGGTCAGAGGTGCCAGGGAAGCCGGTTCTCGTCGAGCTGGGCCGTCGGATCCTTGAGGGAGGACTTGCAGCAAACCGCAGAGTTCTTAGATGGTGCCTGCGGATGCAGGGTGACTACTCCTTAGCCACAAGGGAGAAATCTTGAGAAGAGTCTCGAAGTCCTTTCGTAGAAAGTATTCTTGATTCAAAGATGATCTCATTTGGAAGGGTCCCCGCTCCGGCCTTTATCCTAAAGAAAGGGGTGGGTACATGACTAGGTCCTGCCCTAAGGGTGGGACCAGGAAGGGGGGTAGTTACACCCCTCTCCCCCTACTGGACTTTCCCCAGGTCAGGGGCTGCGCGCCCCTGGAACTGGTTCTAGCCGGCAGATGCGTAGTGAGCACCGGGGTGCCACTCCGCAGTCACCTTCTTGCAAAGCCCTACCTACCCAGAATACACAAACCCTGTCTGGGACGGTGCGAACACCGCCCTTGACAGGAAACCCTTTGTCCAAGCTCTCCTCGCTGGAAGGACTCCCAGCAGCAGGAGGTCAGACTTGTGTCTGTGGTGGCATCGTCCATTTTGTGGAGCTGAGGCTTCAGTTAACTTTAACCGGGGTTCTCAGTTACGTACATGTCGTGTCCCTCTAGAAGGGCGGAATGCTAACCTCGTCGCCAGAATTGGTGAGGGGGCAGCATCCCGATTCGTATGACACCTTACTCGACATGTCTTGATAACGCGATACCGAAGTTACCGATATGATACGCGTTATCATGGAACAGCCATTGGGTCTTGGTTTCGCAAGCTGCAACCGGGCTCGGCTCGTGCCAGAGCCCAATTCACACGGTTCCATGCACTCTGCCTTCAGGATTGTCAAGGTCTGCCATAGGAGTGACTGAGAGGAACTCGGGTGTCCATTTTAAGGTTAGGTATAGGGATACTACACCTACAGCAACGGGCGAGTACGCCACGTGGCCCCAGCTGTCATGCAGCCAGTTGTGTCAGATTTAGATGGCCATCCAGGGGTGGCATAATACATGCTTCAGCCCTTGGTAGGCCCTGGGTACACCGATGCCCTGAGTTACAGAGTCTGACAGGGTGGCCCAGTTCCAATTGGGTAATGCACCTAAGGTACACATATCAATTTAGCGAGAGAACAGCTAGGCTGTGGGTCTGATTGGCAGGCCCACAGCCAGAGAAAGTCGTAAACCAGTGAAACAAAAGCAACAAGTCCGGGTGATCATAGGATTGCAGACCCTACTCTCCTACATCGAGAAGCTGATCGGCGTCAAGGGGATCCTCGACGTCGATGTCCTCGAAGGAGCGGTCGGCGTTGAGGAAGAGCCGACGTTCGCCGTCGAGGTCTGAACATTCAACGTCGCGGAGGCGGCGTTCGGCGTCGAGGAAGAAGCGTTCGACGTCGCGGAGTTGACATTCGACGCCGGAGACACGACGCTCGGCGTCGAGGAGGAAGAGATCAGCGTCTAGGAGTTGTTCCAACTCTCCTAAGAGGCGCAGAAGGAGTTCTGGCGCCAGAAGTAGTGGAGGGCGCCGGAGAAGGCGATCGCCTGCTGGAGGGGCTGGTATACAGTTCCCTCCCCCGAAGAAGTCACCGGGCTCGGTGTACTCAGTGGTTTATACACCACCTCGGCCAAAGGCCCCTCCTCCCCCTGTTCCTAAGGAGGATCCTCCCATCAAACCTCCACTTCCGCCACTTCCTCCCTCAGGACAACCACCACAGCTTCCGCCTTGTGGGCCCGTCCCTCGGTCGGTGATGCCTCCCGTTCCTCCGCCAAGGTCGACGTCACTGCCTCCCCTTCCAACACCACCTAAAGGGACGCCTAAACCGAAACCTCAGGATAAGCCACGGAGAACACCTCCACGGAAACCTGCGGAACGTCCACGGACTGGGAGGTCGCGTTCTCGTTCCAGGCTGAGGGAACGATCACGCAACAGGTCATCCACGAGATCGAGACAACGCCACAGGAGGCCCAGGTCTCGTTCCCTGACGAGGTCCTCAGAGACCAGGGACTACTCCCCGACTCTGTTGGAGTCACAAGAGACGAGAGTATCGCCGGTGGACGATCTGGTGTCTTTTCACGACGTCCTGTTAAGGGGTGCAGCTAAGTTGGGCATCTCGTTGACGGTGCCCACTCCCAAGACGTCTGTAATTTTCGAGACGCTGCACCAAAAACATCGGTCTCGACCATTACTGCCACTGGTGTCGGGCCTGGAGGATCCGGCCATGGACCTTTTTCTCACCCCGGCGGTGACTAAGGCGGCCCCCTCAAGACTGCAGAAAAAGTACCGGACCTCCCGAATCGGATCCGGCCTTTTTAAGAATGGAACCTCCTCCGGACTCTGTGATAGTGACGGCGGCTCGTAAACAACATGCCACCACTCCGTCATCCATGGTCCAGGTGGATGGATTCTGCTGGGAGGAAGGTTTGTGGAACGTCGGCTACGTCTATGAAGGCGGCGAGCGCGACGGCCCTGTTGGGGCGCTACGACCAAACGCTCTGGGAATCCCTCCAGCAGTTTGTGGAACACCTGCCTCGCGATAAAAGGGAAGATTTCCAGGAGGTGTTATATGAGGGGATTTTGGTGGCGAATCAAGTCATCAGTGCTGCGGCCGATTCTTCCCTCCTGGCGGCGCATGGCTTCTGCCATGGGATTAACCAGAGACAACACGCTTGGCTCCGCCTTACGTCGTTAAAACCTGACGCCCAACAGAGGGTTGCCAATTTGCCATTCTCTGGCGAAACTCTGTTCGGGAAACATGCGGATGACGAAATGGCCCGCATGAAAGCTGAGGCTGAGACGCTCACGGCTGTGGGCCTGGAGAAGCCCAAAGAGACTAAGAACTCCTACCGACTGTTCCAGAGGCGGTTTGGGGGACAGGGCAGAGGGCGCGGCCAACCTTCGGGACAGCAACAACAACAACAGCAGTTCCGAAGGCCGTTCCAGAAGCGCCAGAAGGGCAGAGGAGGCCAACAGTCGGCAACAGCGACCAAAGGCCCGGCCGGGACTAGGCCCTGAGCGCTTACTTCCCCTTCATCCGTTACCCACTCCGGTGGGGGGAAGCATTCAATTTTTTTCTGGCAGAGTGGAGAAAAATTACTCCGGACAAGTGGGTGCTGAATATTGTTTGCAATGGATACAGTCTTCGGTTCACCAGCCCGCCTCCAGCAATTCCGCCGATCAGCTCGCAGTTTCAACTGCGCGAACTTCAGGCGGAGGCGGATATCCTGTTAAGGAAAAGGGCGATAGAAGACGTTCCTCTGTCTCAGAGAGGAAGAGGTCTGTACTCCCTGTTCTTCCTCGTTCGCAAGAAGGACAAGAACGAGTTCAGGCCCATTCTAGACTTAAGGCAGGCAAACAAGTGGATTCGCAGAGAAAAGTTTTGCATGCTGTCGTTGCATCAGATTTATCCTCAGTTGCAACAGGGAGACTGGCTGTGTGCTAAAGACCTACAGGATGCGTACTTCCATGTGCCCATTGCAGACAAACAAAGGAAGTTCCTGCGATTCCAAGTCGGCGGCAATCATTATCAATACACAGTACTCCCATTCGGACTGAAGTCTGCGCCGAGAACATTCTAGAAAGTGTATGGCGGTGGTAGCAGCACAACTGAGGAAGAACAAGGTGTTCGTCTACCCGTATCTGGACGATTGGTTGACCAAGGCCTCCTCCTTCTCGGAAGCTCGAGCGCACTTCCAGAAGACGTACGTTCACATCAACATGTCCAAGTCGGTCCCGACTTCGGTCCAATGCATACAGTACTTGGGAGCCCCATCAATATGCTGTCAGCAAGCGTGTCTCCTTTGGAGGAGCCACGCTTATCACTCCTTCGGAAGGCTCAGGCTCTTATGACCACTCCATCTACAACAGTGAGGACGGTGTCTTCTCTACTGGGATCGATGGCCTCTTGTATCTTCCTAACGCCACACGCACGACTGCACATGAGACCGTTGCAAGAGTGCTTGGAGGACCAGTGGGATCAGAGGAAAGGCTCTTGGGACGACAAGATATGACTGTCTCTGCATGCTCTTCAGTCTCTGAAGTGGTGGTTTTCGGCGGAGAATCTCCTCAGAGGGGTTCCCTCCCACAAGGACATTCCCACGCAGACTGTCGTGAAGGACGCTTCCCTCCACGGCTGGGGGGCGCACTCCTGAGACCTACAGATTCAAGGAACGTGGTGTAGGAGAGTAGGGTCTGCAATCCTATGATCACCCCAGATTTTTGCTTTTTGCTTCACTGGTTTACGACTTCCCTGGCTGTGGGCCTGCTAATCAGACCCACAGCCTAGCTGTTCTCTCACTAAATTGACACGTGTACCTTAGGTGCATTTACCAATTGGTACTGGGCCACCTTATCAGTTCCTGTACCCAGGGCATAGGTGTACCCAGGGCCTACGAGGGGCTGCAGCATGTATTTTGCCACCCCTGGCTGGCCATCTAAATCTGACACAACTGGCTGCACGACAGCTGGGGCAAGGTGGTGTAATCACCCTTTGCTTTAGATATAGTATACCTATATCTAACCTTAAAATGGACACATGTATTCCTATCAGTCACTCCTATGGCAGGCCTTATCAATCCTGAAGGCAGAGTGCTTGGAATTATGTGAGATGGTGCTCTGGCATGAGCTGAGCCCGTTTGCAGCTTGCGGATCCAAGTCCTAATAGCTGTTCCACGATAGCGCGTACCATATACTCTTAAGTGCATTATAATCCTCGCGCTTATTTGCCAACTTTGGTATCGCTTTATCAAAACATGTCGAGTAAGGTGTCATACGAATTGGAATACTAACCCCTCGCCAATTCTGGCGACGGGGTTAGCATTCCACCCTTCTAGAGGGACACGACATGTATGTAACTGTGAACCCCGGTTAAAGTTAACTTGAGCCTCAGCATCAAAAAAAGGATGCTGCCACCACAGACACAAGTCTGACCTCCTGCTGCTGGGAGTCCTTCCAGCGAGAAGAGCTTGGACAAAGGGTTTCCTGTCAGGGGCGGTGCTAGCACCATCCCAGACAGGGTTTTGTGTATCCCAGGTAGGCAGGGCTGAGAGGAAGGTGACTGCAAGTGTCACCCTGGTGCTCACTGTGCATATGCCGGCTTGAACTAATTCCAGGGGCACACCAGCCCCTGAGCTGGGGAAAGTCCGGACAGGGGAGAGGGGTGTAACCACCCCCCTTCCTGGTCCCACCCATGGGCAAGACCTAGTTGCGTGCCAGCCCCTTTATTTAGAATAAAGGTAGGAGCGGGGACCCTTCCAAATTAGATCATCTTTGAATCCTGAAACTACTTTCCACGAAAGGAACTCTCGACTTCTTCTCAAGATTTCTCCCTTGTGACTAAGGAGTTGTCACCCTGCATCAGCAGGCACCAACTAAGTATCTTGCGGGTTGCTGCACGTCCTTCCTCCGGAACCAGACCGACCAGCACGACGAGACCCGGACTCCCTGCCCTCTCTGACCTCTACCTGCCTCTACGTCACAGCTGAGAACCGTGGGTGCGACGAGACCAGAGGAAACGGCTATGATCAGAACCAGCACAACACTGATCCAGCACGACCACCGAGGGACCCTCGAGTGGGTGCACTGGAGTAAGAGAAGCCCCAACCACAAGCAGCACGAGCACCGAAGTCCAGCCCCCCAGCATCCCCCAGATCTGCGTGGGGCCCTTTTGCTTCTGTGTTGCTTGCCACGTTGTCCGGTCACTTGCCCGTTGGCTAGTGACCCTCCAGACGACGTCCTACGTTTGTTTCACCGCTGGTCTAGCTCCTCTAGACTAGCCCTTGTCTCCTCTTGAAGGGGAACTTCCTCGGACCCTCCTGGTCCACTCCAGACGCCATTTTGTGTCGCCACGTGGGCTTGCCTTAGCCAAGGTTTGTTGCCTCCTTCAACGGATCCAGCATCGCCAGCAGCAGACATCCGACGTGGGACAGCTCGCAGACCTCCAGCCTGGTCGACATCAGCTCCCTGGTCCGTGCAGCAACAGACTACAGTGTCACCTCTTCACCTGGCTGAGTGACCTCGACCGGTGCCATCCTGGTGCCCACCTAATCACTGGCTAGTGATTCAGAACTCGGTCCCCTATGCTTACAGGTATCCTTCTTCACTGATCCATCCTTGGATCCGCCCTGAACATCTTCACTGGTCGCCTGCCAGCAACTTTCACTTCAGGCTCCTGGTTCATCAACGAGGATTCCCGACGTCACTTGAACCCTATGCAGCCGCAGCCCCTGGGCTAGGTAAACCGAGTGTAGGAAGGTAGATACCTGACTATGGTTACCCCCAACTTTTTTCCTGGTGTTTTGCTGGTTTTCTGACTTAGTTGACCTGGGACCCTGCTATTCAGGACCCCAGGTCCACTGCTCTCTCTCTAAAATGGATTCCATGTACCTTAGGTACATTTCCAATTGGTACTGGGCCACCTTATCAGACCCTGTAACTCAGGGCATAGGTGTACCCAGGGCCTACCAGGGGCTGAAGCATGTATTATGCCACCCCTGGCTGGCCTCCTAAATTTGACACAACTGGCTGCATGACAGCTGGGGCAAAGTCGTGTAATCACCCTTTGCTTTAGATATAGTATACCTATATCTAACCCTAAAAATGGACACACAGATTCCTATCAGTCACTCCTATGGCAGGCCTTGACAATCCTGAAGGCAGAGTGTATGGAATCGGGTGAGATGGTGCTCTGGCATGAGCTGAGCCTGTCTGCAGCTTGCGGAACCCAGTCCTAAAAGCTGTTCCATGATAACGCACACCATATACTCTTAAGTGCATTATAATCCTCGCGGTTAAATGCTATCTTTGGTATTGCTTTATCAAAACATGTCGAGTAAGGTGTCATACGAATTGGAATACTAACCCCTCGCCAATTCTGGCGACGGGGTTAGCATTCCACCCTTCTGGAGGGACACGACATGTATGTAACTGTGAACCCCGGTTAAAGTTAAACGAAGCCTCAGCTCCACAAAATGGATGCTGCCACCACAGACACGAGTCTGACCTCCTGCTGCTGGAAGTCCTTCCAGCGAGGAGAGCTTGGACAAAGGGTTTCCTGTCCGGGCGGTGCTAGCACCATCCCAGACAGGGTTTTGTGTATCCTGGGTAGGCAGGGCTTTACAGGAAGGTGACTGCTGAGTGGCACCCCGGTGCTCACTACGCATAGGCCGGCCAGAACCAGTTCCAGGGGCACACCAGCCCCTGGCCTGGGGAAAGTCCGGCATGGGAGAGGGGTGTAACCACCCCCCTTCCTAGTCCCACTCATAGGCAGGACCTAGTCACCGGGTCAGCCCCTTTTCCTAGTATAAAGTTAGGAGCGGGCCCCCTTCCAAATTAGATCATCTTTGGAATCAAGACACGACTTTCTTCTAAAGGACTTCAAGATTTCTTCTTCAAGATTCTCCCTTGTGACTAAGGAGTAGTCACCCTGCATCCGCAGGCACCATCTTAAGAACACTGCGGTCTGCTGCAAGTCCTTCCTCCGGAATCCAACTGCCCAGCTCGACGAGAACCGGCTTCCCTGGCACCTCTGACCTCTACTCACCTCTACAGCAAAGCTGAGAACCGTGAGTGCGACGAGACCTCGAGGGACCGGCCATCTTCAAGACTGCACGACTTCTTTCCAGCACGACCGCCGAGGGATCCTCTGGTGAGTGCTTTGGGGTCCGAGAAGCCTCACCCTGAGCAGCTCCAGCACCGAAGTACAGCCTCCCAGCATCTCCATGATCTGCGTGGGGCCCTTCTGCTTTTTGCTGCTCACCGCGTTGTTTGGCTACTAGCCCGCTGGCTTGTGGCCTTCTTAACGACGCCCGACGACATCACTGCTGCTGGTCTGGTTGCTCCAGACTGGCCCTTGCTCCCTTCCAAAAGAGGAGCACCCCGGACCCTCCTGGTCCACTCAAGACGCCATTTTAGGTCCACCGCGTGGGCTTGAATTAGCCAGGGCTTTGTTGCCCAATCCTGGGTCCAGCGACGCCGACAGCTTCATCCATCGTGGGACAGCTCGCTCCTCCATCCTGGCCGCCGACAACGCCTCCTGGTCCGTGAGATCTGCAGAGCCCAGCGTCGCCCACTCACCTAGTCGAGGTGACTACCATCCGGTGCCCTCCTGGTGCCACCTGACTACTGGCTAGTAGTCACGAACTTGGTCCCCTCTGCTTTCAGGTGTCATCCATCTTCAAGATCCAGGCTTGGATCACTTCAAACTCTCTTCACTAGTTGCCTGCCAGCATCTTTCTTCCAGGCTCCTGGTCCGTCTACGAGGATTCCCGACGTCTTTTGAGACCTATGCAGCTGCAGCCCCTGGGCTAGGTAACTTCGGCATTTCGGTGCCCCAGCATAGCCTCACTATCCAAGGGTCAGAATCCACTTTTGTTTTCCTCCTACCAGGTTGGGTTCGCCCGAGAACACTAACTTTGCTTTTACTAGCTACCATAGACTTTGTGCCGCATCCCGCGTGAGAGTGCACACTCTGCACCCGAGTCCCGTGGTCCTCCTAGAAGTAATCTAAAGATTCTATAGTCAAGTCCTAGCGATTCCAAAGCCTATTAGTACTGTATTTACCTGCTAGTAATTTCGCATTCCACTTTCAGAGTATATGGTTTTCCGTGCCCCTCAGGCATTTGTATATACTGTGCTAACTTAAGTATTTTCGTAAGAGTTTTGTTTTGTGCTTAGTACCCTGTCCTCATAAAGAGTACAGGGCTGTTGTGATTCTAATAAATACACTGTTTATTTTCATAACACTTGTGTGGTGTCCTTTCACTTGGTGTTCAAGGGGTATATGTGTGGTATAACAGCTGGCTTAACACGCCCTCTCGAGTCTTTAGCCTTAGACTGCTCGTATCCACGCTACTAGGATAGCTGGTCTATAAGGTTGACTTACAACCAATCATCAATAAGGGTTGTCTGGACTGATACATAGTGTTCACTAGACTAGTGAGCACTGCATATTAGGCCAACTTCTCACATTGGTGAGCAGCGGTTGGGATTTGAGCTTGCTGTTGTTTTACCACACGTATCCTAAGAATATCTTGTGAAAGATCACATAAGTACTTCAGGTACATATAACTTAGCTTAGAATACTCTGAGTTCTACTGAACCAGTTGTTGTAGCTCCTCAAGGCTTAGCACACCTTGGCTACAACTCTTAGCAAGGGATCAGTAGGCAAATATATAGTGTAGGTAGGTGCATCACTTACACCACACTAGAAGCATGTCTAACCACGGAGAGTCTACTGAGACCCCTCTGGTGGTTGAGGACCCCCCACAGGCCTCTTCCAGATATGCAGCCCTTAGCTTCCAGAAGATGAGACAGGTGTGTACCTCCAGGAAGCTAAAACAGGGGTCTAACCCCACAATCCCATTTCTGATTGGTCTCTTAGAGACTTATGATGCCAGAAAGGCTGAGAAACTTCTTAGCTCTTCTCATCCAGAAGGGGACATGCCTGCCCTAGAGGGAACCAGGGGTGACCCAGATCTCATCCATCTCTCAGCAGAGGAGGATGATGATCAGGAGCCATCTGAGGACGAGGCAGACAAAGGTCCAGAAGTAGTTAGCCAGCTAACTAGGGACAACTTAAGCAGGCATGAGAATGGTACTAGGAGACCCCTGGGACCCCTCTCAGGCCAGCTTAACATTGGGAGTGGACGAGTTAGGTCTCTATCAAGAGGCTCTAACAGATCCATTCAAACCAATGGCTCTCAGGCCTCGGCTCAGAGGAGGATGACATCCCCTCAGAGGAGAGTATATGAAGCCAAGGAAAGGGAAGTCAATCTGAGGATTGAAAGGGAAGAACTTGCCCTGGCCAAAGAAAGACTTGCCTTTGCTAGAGAGCAAGAATTGAGTGGGACAATTCCCACTGGTGGCAGCATTATACCTAGCAATAGGGACAGGAGTTTTGATACAAGGCACCTGAGTAAGATAGTGCCCCCCTTTAAGCAAGGGGATGATATCCACAAATGGATGACTGCTTTGGAGAGGGCTTGCACTGTACAGTGTGTCCCCCAGAGTCAGTGGGCAGCTATCTTTTGGCTCTCCTTTGAAGGCAAAGGTAGAGATAAGCTCCTCACTACTAGAGCTGAGGATGCTAACAATTACCAAGTCCTGAAGAATACACTGGTTGATGGGTTTGGTTAACCACTGAACAGTACAGGTTGATGTTCAGAGATACCCAGAAAACTCAGTCTCAGGATTGGACTGACTTTGTTGATTGTGCCACTAAGGCTTTTGAAGGCTGGCTACTGGGAAGTAAGGTTACTGATTTTAAAGGATTGTACAATCTAATTTTGAGAGAGCAAATCTTAAGTAATTGTCAGAACCAGTTATTACACCAACACCTGGTAGACTCTGATCTGACCTCTCCACAAGAATTGGATAAGAGGGCAGACAAATGGGTCAGAACCAGGGTCAGGCCTAAGAACCAGGGTGGTGACCAAAAGAAGGAAGCAACCAAGCCTCAAGAGAAGGGTGGGAATAAATCTTCTGATCAACCCACAGGGCCCCAAAATTCCTCTGAAAAGGGTGGGTCCCAAACTTCTCCCAAAACCCAAAAGAAACCTTATTGTCATACCTGCAAACAGGTAGGCCATTACAAAAGTGACAACAGTTGTCCCAAGGCCAACAACAATAAGGAGACCAAACCCCCAGGTAATACTCCCAGACCTCCTGTTACCACTAGTGGTAATCCCCCAGGTGGTGGGAGTGCCCCCAAGAATGTAGTGGGCATTACTTTGGGAAACCAGGAGGACTATGGCCTAGCCAGGTCCCCTAACAACACTCTTGTCTGTGAGACTGGCATGGGGTTTGCCAACTTCACTACTGGTTCCCACATTTTGGGAAAGTATAGACAAGAGCCCCTTATCAATGGTCAGAAAGTTGAGGCATACAGAGACACAAGGGCCAGCATCACCATGGTGATTGACCATTTGGTCCCCTCTGCTCAACTGACCCCTGGTTTCACTTATCAGGTGACAGACGTTCATGGAGTGAAAAGAAGGCATCCCATGGCAGTAGTCGAGCTCAGCTGGGGTAATGTCACAGGGCCCATGAGAGTGGCAGTGACAGACAACCTACCTGTAGATTGCTTACTGGGGAATGACCTGGAAATCTCAGCATGGGCTGAGGGGGAGCAAGAAACTCACTCCAGAATGATAGGCCTACCCAGAAAGGTTAGTGGGGCAGTAATAGCTACAGCCCCAGTCTAAGCACCATTCCTCTCTGAAAAGGTTGGAAGGGCAGTGGTAGCCACTGCCCAGGCTCAGACAGACTTTCCAGAACAGGATAGGAGGGCTGTGACAGTCACAGCCCAAACACAAACTGAGTGCCCTCCTGAAAAGGTTGGCAAGGCTGTAATGGTCTCAGCCTCTACTCAAACAGATAGTGAGGTTGTGAAGCCTGAAACAATGGATCACTCCACTCAGACAGAGAGCATTGAGGAGGAAGAGAAATCTCCCTCCCACCAGACTCTAGGAAAGGATCAGCCTCCTCAGGGAACTGATCTGCCCCTTGTGAAGGAACTGCCCCAGAGGTAGTCAGGCTTAGCCTGGCAGAACCCCTGATGTCAGTGGACCCTTCCAAGGTGGGACCCAGTCTGGAGCAGGTAACCTGCCCCTCTCTACCCTACCTCAGTCAGCCCAGGGCTCTGGAGGTCAGGGAGGCCAGTGGGGGACCCCAAAGGGCCCCCTGTCCAAAAGAACTCCCCAATCAACAGATTAGGATCACTGGAGCTAGTTGACCTAGCCAAGTGAAAATAAAACAGACTCCTGAGGGGTCCCCCTTAAAAGTAGTTAGGGAACTCCCACAGCTGGACACTGCTGGGCACAGCCAAACCTGGGGCCTAAAAACCCCAAACCTGACCTGTCCCTCCAGTGAGCCAAACAGAGGGACTCAGCCTCCAGCTTTAGGTAGCCAGAGGTTGACCCTGAGAGCTCATAGCAACTCAGTACTGGAAAGAAAGGCACATATGGTGGATAGTGATTGGAGGAAGTTGAGCCCAACAGTAGTGGAGTCTCGCTTCAGTGGTCCATTCCCACACCAGCCTTTTACTTTGCCAAAGCACCCCACAGGTAGTGATTCCCTATGGTGGAGACCCTCAGATACCCTTAGGGTGAGGGATTGCTTAGTGGACCATGATACAGGGGGTAACCATGCCAGTGCATGTACCACCTCATATGGCCACTCAGGCAATATAGGCGTACCTGGACAAGGATAGCCTTATGTCCTTTCGTTTGGGGGGGGGGGTTGTGTAGGAAGGTAGATACCCGACTATGGTTACCCCCAACTTTTTTCCTGGTGTTTTGCTGGTTTTCTGACTTAGTTGGCCTGGGGCCCTGCTATTCAGTACCCCAGGCCCACTGCTCTCTCTCTAAAATGGATTCCATGTACCTTAGGTACATTTCCAATTGGTACTGGGCCACCTTATCAGACCCTGTAACTCAGGGCATAGGTGTACCCAGGGCCTACCAGGGGCTGAAGCATGTATTATGCCACCCCTGGCTGGCCTCCTAAATTTGACACAACTGGCTGCATGACAGCTGGGGCAAAGTCGTGTAATCACCCTTTGCTTTAGATATAGTATACCTATATCTAACCCTAAAAATGGACACACAGATTCCTATCAGTCACTCCTATGGCAGGCCTTGACAATCCGGAAGGCAGAGTGCATGGAATCGTGTGAGACGGTGCTCTGGCATGAGCTGAGCCTGTCTGCAGCTTGCGGAACCAAGTCCTAAAAGCTGTTCCATGATAACGCATACCATATACTCTTAAGTGCATTATAATCCTCGCAGTTAAATGCTATCTTTGGTATTGCTTTATCAAAACATGTAGAGTAAGGTGTCATACGAATTGGAATACTAACCCCTCGCCAATTCTGGCAACGGGGTTAGCATTCCACCCTTCTAGAGGGACACGACATGTATGTAACTGTGAACCCCGGTTAAAGTTAAACGTAGCCTCAGCTCCACAAAAAGGATGCTGCCACCACAGACACGAGTCTGACCTCCTGCTGCTGGGAGTCCTTCCAGCGAGGAGAGCTTGGACAAAGGGTTTCCTGTCCGGGGCGGTGCTAGCACCATCCCAGACAGGGTTTTGTGTATCCTGGGTAGGCAGGGCTTTACAGGAAGGTGACTGCTGAGTGGCACCCCGGTGCTCACTACGCATAGGCTGTCCAGAACCAGTTCCAGGGGCACACCAGCCCCTGGCCTGGGGAAAGTCCGGCATGGGAGAGGGGTGTAACCACCCCCCTTCCTAGTCCCACCCATAGGCAGGACCTAGTGACCGGGTCAGCCCCTTTTCCTAGTATAAAGTTAGGAGCGGGCCCCCTTCCAAATTAGATCATCTTTGGAATCAAGACACGACTTTCTTCGAAAGGACTTCAAGATTTCTTCTTCAAGATTCTCCCTTGTGACTAAGGAGTAGTCACCCTGCATCCGCAGGCACCATCTTAAGAACACTGCGGTCTGCTGCAAGTCCTTCCTCCGGAATCCGACTGCCCAGCTCGACGAGAACCGGCTTCCCTGGCACCTCTGACCTCTACTCACCTCTACAGCAAAGCTGAGAACCGTGAGTGCGACAAGACCTCGAGGGACCGGCCATCTTCAAGACTGCACGACTTCTTTCCAGCACGACGCGCCGAGGGATCCTCTGGTGAGTGCTTTGGGGTCCGAGAAGCCCCGACCCTGAGCAGCTCCAGCACCGAAGAACAGCCTCCCAGCATCTCCACGATCTGCGTGGGGCCATTCTGCTTTTTGCTGCTCACCGCGTTATTTGGCTACTAGCCCGCTGGCTTGTGGCCTTCTTAACGACGCCCGACGACATCACTGCTGCTGATCTGGTTGCTCCAGACTGGCCCTTGCTCCCTTCCAAAAGAGGAGCACCCCGGACCCTCCTGGTCCACTCAAGACGCCATTTTAGGTCCACCGGGTGGGCTTGAATTAGTCAAGGCTTTGTTGCCCAATCCTGGGTCCAGCGACGTCGACAGCTTCATCCATCGTGGGACAGCTCGCTCCTCCATCCTGGTCACCGACAACGCCTCCTGGTCCTTGAGATCTGCAGAGCCCAGCGTCGCCCACTCACCTAGTCGAGGTGACTACCATCCGGTGCCCTCCTGGTGCCACCTGACTACTGGCTAGTAGTCACAAACTTGGTCCCCTCTGCTTTCAGGTGTCATCCATCTTCAAGATCCAGGCTTGGATCACTTCGAACTCTCTTCACTGGTCGCCTGCCAGCATCTTTCTTCCAGGCTCCTGGTCCGTCTACGAGGATTCCCGACGTCTTTTGAGACCTATGCAGCTGCAGCCCCTGGGCTAGGTAACTTCGGCATTTCGGTGCCCCAGCATAGCCTCACTATCCAAGGGTCAGAATCCACTTTCGTTTTCCTCCTACCAGGTCGGGTTCGCCCGAGAACACTAACTTTGCTTTTACTAGCTACTATAGACTTTGTCCCGCATCCCGCGTGAGAGTGCACACTCTGCACCCGAGTCCCCTGGGCCTCCTAGAAGTAATAGTCAAGTCCTAGCGATTCCAAAGCCTATTAGTACTGTACTTACCTGCTAGTAATTTCGCATTCCACTTTCAGAGTATATGGTTTTCCGTGCCCCTCGGGCATTTGTATATACTGTGCTAACTTAAGTATTTTCGTAAGAGTTTTGTTTTGTGCTTAGTACCCTGTCCTCATAAAGAGTACAGGGCTGTTGTGATTCTAATAAATACACTGTTTATTTTCATAACACTTGTGTGGTGTCCTTTCACTTGGTGTTCAAGGGGTATATGTGTGGTATAACAGCTGGCTTAACACGCCCTCTCGAGTCTTTAGCCTTAGACTGCTCGTATCCACGCTACTAGGATAGCTGGTCTATAAGGTTGACTTACAACCAATCATCAATAAGGGTTGTCTGGACTGATACATAGTGTTCACTAGAATAGTGAGCACTGCATATCAGGCCAACTTCTCACACCGAGTACCACGGTGCTCCAGCGTAGAACCACTCTCTAAGTGTCTAGATCCACTTTCGTTTTTGACGTACCTAGTCGGGTTCGCCCGAGAACACTAACTCTGCATTTACTAGCATCCATAGACCTTGTCCCGCATCCCGTGTGAGAGTGCACACTCTGCACCCGATCTCCCTAGGCCTCCTGCTCCTAACCTGAAGGTTCAGTAGTGTAGTCCTAGCGATCCTAAAGCCTCCGGATCCAGTTACTTACCTGCTAGTAATTCGCATTCCACTTCCATAGTATATGGTTTGTCGTGCCCCTCGGGCATTTGTGTAAATTGTGCAACTTTCAGTATTTCTTTAAGAGTTTTGTATTGTGCTTAGCACCCTGTCCTCATAAAGAGTCCAGGGTTGTTGTGTTATAAATAAATATCCTTTTATTTTCATAACAACTTGTGTGGTGTCCTTTCACTTGGTGTTCAAGGGGTACATGTGATGGTATAACAGCTGGCTTAACACGCCCTGTAGAGTTTAGCCTAAAGACTGCTCTTGTCCATGCTACTAGGATAGCTGGTCTATAAGGTTGACTTACAACCAATCATCAATAAGGGTCGTTTGGTATGATACATAGTGATCACTAGAATAGTGAGCACTGCATATCAGGCCAACTTCTCACATTGGTGAGCAGCGGTTGGGATTTGAGCTTGCTGTTGTTTTACCACACGTATCCTAAGAATATCATTTGAAAGATCACATAAGTACCAAGGTATATATAACTTAGCTTAGAATACTCTGAGTTCTACAGAACCAGCTGTTGTAGTTTAACAGGGCTTAGCACACCCTGACTACAACTCTTAGCAAGGGATCAGTAGGCAAACAAATAGTGTAGGTAAGTGCACCACTTACACCTCACTAGAAAAGCATGTCAGACAAAGGAGGGAACTCAGAGGCCCCCCTTGTGTCAGTTGACCTTCCACAGGTCATATCAAGATATGCAGCTCTTAGCTTCCAGGAGATGAGACAAGTGTGTACCTCCAGGAAGCTAAAACAGGGTTCTAACCCTACCATCCCATTCCTGATTGGTCTCTTAGAGACTTATGTTGCCAGGAGGGCTTCTAACACAGGCCCTTCTAATCCAGATGGGAGCATGCCCCCCTTAGAGGGATCCCTTGGGGACCCTGACCTCAACCTCAATGAAGCAGTTAGTGGTGGTGAGGAAGAGGATCAGGAGTTGTCAGGGGATGAGGCAGACAAGGGTCAGGTAGAAGTCAGTAGACTCACCAGGACCAACTTAAGCAGGCATGAGAATGGATTTGGGGGACCCCCAGGCCCACTCTCAGGCAGGCTTAACATTGGGAGTGGACGAGTTTGGTCTCTATCCAGAGGCTCTAACAGATCCATTCGAACCAATGGCTCTCAGACCTCTTCTCACAGAGGGATGACATCCCCTCAGATGAGAGAGCACGAGGCCAAGGTGAGGGAAGTCAATCTGAGGATTGAAAGGGAAGAACTTGCCCTGGCCAAAGAGACAGTTGCCTTTGCTAGAGAGCAGAAATTGAGTGGGGCAGACCCCACTGGTGGCAGCATTTTACCTAGAGAAAAGGACAGGAGTTTAGACACTAGACACCTGAGTAAGATAGTGCCCCCTTTAAACAAGGGGATGACATCCACAAATGGATGACTGCTTTCGAGAGGGCCTGCACGGTCCAGTGCGTCCCCCAGAGTCAGTGGGCAGCTATCTTGTAGCTCTCCTTTGAAGGCAAAGGTAGAGATAAGCTCTTCACTACTAGAGCTGAGGATGCGAACAATTACCAAGTCCTGAAAAATACACTGATTGATGGGTTTGGCGTAACAACTGAGCAGTACAGGTTGCTGTTCAGAGACACCCAGAAAATTCAGTCTCAGGATTGGTCTGACTTTGTGGATTGTGCCACTAAGGCTTTGGAAGGCTGGTTGCTGGGCATTAAGGTTACTGATTATACAGGGTTGTATAATCTGATCATGAGAGAACAGATTTTAAATAACTGTCAGAACCAGCTGTTGCATCAGCACCTTGTTGACTCGGATCTGACCTCTCCCCAAGAATTGGGAAAGAAGGCAGACAGATGGGTCAGAACAAGGGTCAAGCAGAACCAGGCTCAGAACCAGGGTGGTCAGAAGAAAGCAGACCAAAAGGGTAGTAATAAGAGTGAACAAAATGACCAGAAGTCTTCGACAGGTCCCCAACAAACCAAAGAGGGTGGAGGTCAGGCTTCACAGCAGAAAAAGAAGACTCAAGAAGGCCAGTCTGAAAGGTGGTGCCAATACTGTAAAAGTAAAACTCACTGGTTTAGTGAGTGTACCAAGAAAGGAGGGCAAACTACTACCACTACAGCCCCTAAGGCACCTGCACCCCCTAGTACAGTCAGTAGTGGTAGTGCACCTCCCAAGGGATTAGTTGGGTTAACCTTGGGATCTGAGGGGTATGACAACCTAGTTGGCACACTCACTCAGGCTGTCCTTGTCTGTACAGAAGATGTGGATATGTCCCCTGATGCAAGTCCCAATACTTTGGGCAAATACAGGCAGACACCTTTTATAAATGGAAAAATGGCAAAGGCCTACAGGGACACTTGTGCCAGTGTCACAATGGTGACACCTAACTTTGTGGACCCTGGACAGATCATACTAGGTACAGACTACCTAGTGACCAATGCCAGCAATGTCACTACCCACCATAGTATGGCAATTGTTGATTTCTCCTGGGGAGGGGTAAGTGGCCAAAAGAACGTAGTGGTTAGTTCAGACCTCCCCGTTGAATGTTTGTTGGGCAATGATTTGGAAACATCACTATGGTCAGAAGTGGAGCAGAGGACTCACATGGAAATGCTAGGCTTGCCAGCAAATGTGCTTGCTGTGACTAGGTCACAGGCCAGAAGATGCCCCACTGAACAGGTGCTGGATCCTGGAACAATGGACCAGACACCTTCCAAGAAGAAGAGCAGTAGGGTTAAGGCATTGCCTTCCCCCTTGCCCCAGGTTGTGGATCAAGTCTCAGAGGAGGCTGACCTCAAAGAACTGA
The DNA here is from genome assembly GCF_964263255.1 of Lissotriton vulgaris. Classification (NCBI taxonomy): domain Eukaryota; kingdom Metazoa; phylum Chordata; class Amphibia; order Caudata; family Salamandridae; genus Lissotriton; species Lissotriton vulgaris. The sequence continues at coordinate 18,046,676 of NC_141686.1, read as the reverse complement.
GGGGAAACTGAGCCTAAAGAACTTGAACCTGATCAGGTTGAGTTTCTGGGCTTAGGGGGACTCTCCAGGGAAGACCTGGGGAAGGCACAGTTAGACTGTCCTTCACTTGAACCCCTCAGACAGCAGGCTGCTGCTGAGGCTGCAGGGAACGCCACAGGTGCCCACAGGGTATACTGGGATGATGGACTCCTGTACTCTGAAGCAAGAGACCCCAAACCTGGTGCAACCAGGAGGCTGGTCATCCCCTTGTCACAGAGAGGTTTCCGTCTTACCTTGGCCCATGAGATCCCCATTGCAGGACACTTAGGCCAGAATAAGACTTGGGACAGACTTGTCTCACACTTTCACTGGCCTCACATGAATGAAGATACCAGGGAGTTTTGTCGCTCCTGTGTCACTTGCCAAGCCAGTGGTAAGTCAGGTGGCACAACAAAGGCCCCCCTTATACCACTACCTGTGGTGGGGGTACCCTTTGAAAGAGTGGGGATTGACATTGTTGGTCCAATGGAACCCCAGACAGCATCAGGGCACAAGTTTGTACTGGTGGTGGTGGACCGTGCCACCAGGTATCCTGAAGCTATTCCCCTTAGGACCACTACAGCACCTGTTGTGGCAAGAGCCCTTCTTGGAGTGTTCTCCAGAGTGGGCTTCCCTAAGGAGGTTGTGTCTGACAGAGGTGCAAACTTCATGTCAGGATATCTGACTGCAATGTGGAAGGAATGTGGTGTCAACTACAAATTCACCACACCCTATCATCCACAGTGCAATGGGCTTGTTGAAAGGTTCAACAGGACCCTAAAATGGATGATTCATGGACTACCTGAAAAGCTCAGGCGTAGATGGTATGTCCTGATACCCTGCCTTTTGTTTGCTTACAGAGAGGTCCCACAGAAGGGGGTTGGCTACAGCCCTTTTGAACTTCTGTATGGGCATCCTGTGAGAGGACCCCTGTGTTTGGTGAAGGAAGGATGGGAGAGACCTCTCAAAAAGCCTGCAACCAACATAGTGGACTGTGTACTTGGTCTCCGCTCCAGGATGGCTGAGTATATGGAAAAGGCATCTAAAAACCTTGAGGCAAGCCAAGAACTCCAAAAAGCTTGGCATGACCAAAAGGCTGTCCTGACTGTGTACAAGCCTGGACAGAAGAAGTGGGTGTTGGTGAGGTAATATGAATTTTTATGGTCAATTGTGTCCCCTAACGTAGACCCCAACAACTCCATGTACGTGCTCCAAGTACATGTATGTTCCCTCCACAACCCGCTATGAAGACGCAAATACATTTGCGTCCAACGTTAACATGTCCTCTTTCAGACCCACCATGAATGGGTCGAAAATTCCGTTCCTAAGTATGCCGTGCCACCGTCTTTACATGGTGCATTTTCACGTTTTCCTGGCTCTGGCGAGCTAGGCCCTGATTTCTGCCATTGAGCCCTTTCTGCCTTCTGCCTCTGAAAGCTGCAGCCTGGATCTGCATCCATGACCCTTACCCTACTCCCTGTGTGGCGAGCGGTGCCCGGCTCGGCCTGTTTGCCTGCCAAGACTGTATTTTGCCTTCAAGTTATCTGCTCCGCTCCTCGAAAATACATTCCTGTCTAGTGATTTAGGAAAACATCTCCCCAGCTGCAGAGCAAAGGGCCCGGCTTTTCTGTCTCCGTGCAAGTAATTCATTGCTCCCGTTACCATGGTAGGCTCATGGCCCCTCGCATTACACGTAGTCACATATGCATGCACTAGCAGTCAGTATAGAATAGCCTCTGCCCGAGAGACCTTTCCTTCTAGATAATACAGTTCCTCAAACACAAGATATTAGATATGATTTGGGTTTAGGTTGTTCTGACACGCCAGACTTCTGTCTCCACGTATAGTGCTAAATGTCAAGTCCCCTTCACCCTCCAGTTCCACGTCAATCACACGTCATGCTGCTGCGCGCGCATCTCTGCCATATATTTTTGCTGACACTGCAGGATTCCTCTATGGATCCACCCACCTGTGACACTCTTATGTGACGTTTCTAGCACACACCTCCGTGTACGCCCTTGTGCACGCCTTCTGTTACGTACATGTGTTCTTATCTCTTTTCTCTCAGCTGTTACGCCTTCTGTATCCATCACCATTGTATGCATTTACTATATATATTGTACTCTGTTAATAAAGCATTGTCTATCCCTTCCTGAACCTTCGTGGTGATGGAACATGATACCTGGTTCGAACCAATTCCATTTTATGGAATAAAACCCTTATAAACTCAGATGCCACGGACTCTGCCTCTCATTTGATTGAGCTATTTTTATTGAACTTTACCGCATAGAAATTCCGCATAGGTAAACTTTATTTACCACATAATTTGGCGCCCGAATAGGTACCCCTCCCCCACCTTACGCGCCGGCGGTGCGTTGCAGGCCTAGCCCCCTGCCACAGCCGTGACAGACAACTACGCGTACCCGCAGGATTTCCTGTATCTCCCTCAGGCCAACAGAGGTGACTGAGACTGCGATCGACACCCAGACGAGGCGGTGAGGAGTGCGGAGGATCCCGACCAGAGCCCAGCCGAGAGAGCAAGGTCCGAGGTGTTCAGAGGCCCCCCAGTTCCGAAGTACCTACGTCACGAGTCGAGTCGAGTCCAGTCCGGTCCAGTCCAGTGTCGAGTTTCCGAGGCCTTCCGTTCCGTGCTTCCCGGTGAGTACCGTTGCTGGGGACGCATCTAGACGGGTGCATTAATTTGTGTCCGGTCAAAACGGGTTTGGGTACACAGACCCGGTCTGCACTGTTTTAGCAGTGTATCTGTACTGTTTAGCAGTATATCAAGTATCCAGCTATCAAGTTATTGTCCGTTCCGAAATGTTTTAATGTGTTTAAATGTCGTGGTATGAGTGATTGTTTGATCTTCATTACTGTGTTTATTGTATTAGTTGTGTCCAAGTCCGAGTAAGTATCAAGTATCAAGTATCAAGGTTCAGAATGCCACTGTTTTCTAAGCTACGTCAGATAGGAACTAGGAAAGGGATACTCGAGGAAGCTGTTCCCATCCCACCCAGGGACACTCCCGGATATTGTATGTACCACAAGCACGGCTTAGATGCCGTATTATATCTCGACTTGTGGGTGGACTACACTAAGGACTTAGCAGAGAATCAGAAATGGCCCGTTACAGGGACATGGGATGCCGAGTGCATCATGAGAGTAGAGGAAGCATTATGGAAAAGGAAAGCTAGACAGTCACAGAAAGATGCCATTGAACTATGGCGTAAAGAATCACACAGACGGACAGAGAAATCACTCAGAAAAGCAGAGAAAAGTAGAGGGGATTCTGAAAAAGCTAAAGAAAAGGAATTACTAGAAGAAGGACAGAGAGTCAGAATAGAACAACACGAAAGACAGAGCAACGCAATTATGACAGGATTATATCCAGTACTGGCCGAGGGCCTACCTAAGGCGACCCCGGAAATACTGAAAGATCTGCCCCCTCCATTGGTTCCAACTAAATTACGTCACAAGACCGCAGCAGATATTTTTCTTTCTTCCTATTTAGACGATGTAGCTCCCGAATATACCAATGTCCCACCTGCATCTGTACCACCCGCTGATCACCTGCCCCCAGGTCCGCAACAACCGACCCTTCCTGCACCACTTCATGCACCCCCTATTAATCCGCTTAATCCTTTTGGGTGTGGCACGGTCCAGGTTCCAACCCAGTTACAGTAAGCACTGACTCTACAGACAGGTGATGCTCAAGCCTCCGCCTCAGGAGGTGCATCAGGAGGTTACCGTACCCCGCCACCAGTACAGCGATTAACTATTAGAGAACCAGCAATGCAACATACTCCGAAACCAGTCACAATTGAAAAGCTTAAAGAGTATCTTACGGACTGTAGATATGATCCAGTACCAGGCAAAGACGGTTGCATGATATTAGCCTCAATACGTATAAGACGGGCTGCAAACTTTTTAGTTTTATTTCCAGGAATGCAAAATTATCTAGACAGGATATATCGTTTTGTTCAGACTGGGGAGGGTCAGGAATGTATTCACGAGGCCATGACACATCAGAAAGTAGACATTCAAAGTATGATTTTAAGATTCCTCATAAACTGTTTCATAAGAGAACGAGACCGGCCTGGTGTAAATAAAGAAGAGATGGAGGTACTAACTACATGGGGTCAGAATATTGCAGACGGAAAACATGATAGACAGAAATGTATAGAGGCCATGTACAGAAAAATCCGTAAAGAAATAACAGTATTTCATGAAAGAGAGAAAGCTGAAAGTGAAGCAGATAATGACAAGAATAAATCCTCAGAGGAGGATGAGCTAGAAGAGGACATAGGTACGGTAGCATATGTAGGAAAGGGTAGATCTTTTAATAAAACGTTACGTCCAGAAAGCAAGAGACTTTTTCATTCTGCTATGTCAAATCCGAAGACTCCTGAACATCTATTTCAGGCTACCGATAAAATACTTCAAGAACGAATGGGGTACCATGTACTCAATTCCATGGATGAACAAGAATTAGCCAGGTCAGCAGTACAATGGGCTGACAATTCCGATAGATATAATGATGACGCATTAGCGCAAACATTTTTGAATCTTTCCCCAGACGAACAGCGACTAGCTGGTATGTACATGATACAGCACCTCCTTACGTTGTATAAGAGCCAACATTCTGATCCAGGTCCCCTACCTGATGTATTAGTAGAGTTACTCATGAATAAATGGAGAGGCCTGGGTACCGATTTAATTAAAGTAATTTCAGAACATCGACACAGATATAGTGCCTTCCTGAATCCACAGTTTGTTTCAGCTCCACCCCCAGAAAGAAAAATGTTCTACATAGACAGACAGAATCCCTTGCGAGAAGTACACCCGATCAGGAAGCCAGATGATTCACTAGAACGTGTATTTGTATACACACCTTTAACTAAAATGGAATTGTTAGAAATGAAGAAAATAGTGCCTAGTCATGATAAAGACCCAGCAGGTTTCCATCGTGAACTAAAAGACATGTTACTCATGGGAGATTATACATATCCCGACATTATGAAAATATTGAAAGTACTATTACCTGCCGGTATTTACGAGAAACTCAAGGAAAAAGAATGGGAGGTGGGAGACAAAAAGATTAATTGGGCTTTACTAGAAACAGAAGAAACTGGCCGAACCCCAGGTTTAGGTCTTGGGGACCATACTAAAGCACTACCAGGATTATTAGTGCAAGTATTGCCAAGGTTGTTGGCAACTAAAAAGGAGGATTGGGATGCAATCTCAGCCCCCAAACAGAAACCCGACGAGGACACTAGTGATTTTTATTCCCGATTTGAGAAATGTTTCATCATTAATAGTGGCCTGAAAGCAAGTAGCGAGTCATACCCACACCTTTTTGTATCCAAATTAGTCGAGAATTCTCTGCCCCAAGTTAAGAATCGCGTATTGAAAGTCGAGAGCACATGGCAAGCAAACACGCCTTCCCAAATGTTACAGATGTTACAGTACCACCAGAACAGAATAAGGGAAGAACATGATCACAAACAAAGACGTATGAAAGACACGAAAATGAAAATGCTCGTTGCTCAGTCAGTTCCAGCTGACGGTCAGAAAAAGGGCATGACACAGTCCAATAATTTGGCATCTCCTGTTAAAGGGACATGCAACTATTGTAAACAGCCAGGTCACTATGTAAACGATTGTGCAGTTTTGAAACACAATATATCTACAGGTAAAACTAAAGAGAGACCGCGTCCCCCTAGACAGGACCAGGCCCAACAACACGTTACACAGAATGTACAGCCTATGCATGCTCCACAACAGACAGTACAGACCGTAGCGGTACCACAGCCACAACCGATTGCCGCAACACAACATGCAACACAGCAGATGTACCAATATGCTCAAACTGATTATCCCGATTACCAACGATACACATGAAACAGCCTAGAGAGGGAGGTTGGCTTGCCTCCTATTGAGGTTCCTGTAGATCAAGAGGGTCCTTATGTACATAGTCAGGTATTAGGAAAGGATAGAAAGTTTTTGATTGACACAGGGGCAAGCAGGACAACAATCAGTCACGACGAGGTTCCAGGGGCACCCCTCTCAGGCTCACAGAATGTTTCCCTTGGATTTTCAGGAAAGCCTATTGTTAATGAAGTATCGAAACCAGTTCCCCTTTCAGTTGGTCCGTTGTCCCGCACTACAGATTTATTGCTCACGAAATCATGTCCAGAAAACTTATTAGGTATCAAGACACTGAAAGCTCTAGGAGCTGTAATTTGTTGTTCTCCGGAAGGAGTGAGATTGTTTCTGCGTGGCTTTAAGGGTCACTATGTGTTGAGAGATATTGATTCCAGATTACAGAATGTTCCTGCACATTTATGGGCACAAGGCCCCACTGATGTAGGTTGTATGCACATTACACCATACCGAGTTACACTGAAACAAGGTGTTGTTTTACCACGAATCCGACAATACAAGTTACCCCCAGATGCTGTAGTGGCTTTACTGAAAATCATTGACGAGCTCACTGCACAAGGAGTGGTTGTAGAAACCGACTCGAATCTATGTAATTCCCCTATCATTCCGATTCTTAAACGCACTGATCCGAATACCCCTCCAGTTTATCGATTAGTGATCGATTTACGAGAATTGAATAAATGCATTGTATCGCAGTACCCTGTGGTTCCAGACATCTCTTCATTATTGACAGCTATTGATTCAGAGGCAACGTTCTTTACTGTAATTGATCTGAAGAACGCCTTCTTTAGTGTACCTATTGATCCGGAAAGCCAATATCTTTTCGGATTCTGTTTAAATGGCCGAAGCTTCAAATTTGCACGCGCACCTCAAGGATTCACAGAAAGCCCCAGCATCTATAGCCAAGCATTAAAAAGACAACTTGACAGTATTCACATGCCTGACAACACTGCCCTACTTCAGTACGTCGATGATCTATTGATCACCGCCCGTAGTGAACCAGAATGTGAACAAGCATCACTGACAGTTTTGTATTTCCTGGCTGACAAGGGACACAAGGTGTCTCCTTCGAAGCTGCAATTCTGTGTTCAGCAAGTGGTATACCTTGGGCACTTGCTGTCCAAAGGGGGGAGACAGCTAACACCTGACCGTATCCAGTTAATTGTAAACATGTCACAACCCAAGACACAAAAGGAGGTACGGGCCTTTATAGGCCTCACTTCTTACTGTAGACAATGGATTCCTCAGTATGCATTTCTAGCCAAGCCACTCATACAGTTGACAACCCAGGAGGCAGCGACATCGACTGCCCTCCCTTGGACTCAGGAACATACACATGCTTTTGACGATCTGAAGAAAGCCCTACGTCAAGCACCCGTTTTAGCGACACCATGTTACAGTAAACCTTTTACACTTTTTGTCACAGAACGCGAAGGTACTGCATTGTCAGTACTCACCCAGGATCAAGCAGGTTCACACAAACCGTGTGCTTATTTTTCCAGTACATTAGATCCAGTAGCCCAGGCTCTGCCTGCGTGCTTGAAATCTGTGGCAGCAACAGCTCTAGCAATCAGACAAAGTGATTCCATAGTGTTAGGACACCAATTGACAGTACAAGTTCCACATTCCGTGGAAGTTCTTTTAAACAGGACACAGACTCAACACTTGACTATAGCACGACTGACAGGTTATGAATTGACATTGTTTCAGCCACACATAGAAATCAGACGTTGCAATACATTGAATCCAGCTACACTTTTGCCACTAAGTGAGACAGACCCTTTGGCACATGATTGTGTTGAAGTCATTACCATTACGACGAAACCCAGACAAGACTTGACAGACATTACATTACCAGATCCAGACCTGACACTTTATGTGGATGGTTCATGTATGAGAACAAGTACAGGAGAGTTAGTGGCCGCATATGCAGTAACAACAGAAACTGAAGTCATAGAAACGAATCGTATTGACACCCTGTCAGCCCAAGCAGCAGAGCCCATCGCTCTGACTCAAGCCTGTATACAAGCAAAGAATAAGAAAGTTAACATATACACAGATTCCCGTTATGCGTTCGGAGTCGTACACGACTTCGGTGTACTCTGGCGAGAGAGAGGTTTCTTGACCTCTCACGGAGCCAAGATCCAGCACGGTCCCCTCATTCAAGCTCTGTTAGACGCAATACATTTGCCTACAGCGATATCCATCATGAAGTGCAAGGCACATACGAAAGTTACAGATACCATTTCCCAGGGTAACGACCTGGCAGATCGAACAGCCAAGCATACAGCTCAGACTCAGACTCACGCAACTGACCTGACAAAGACAGTAGTCCCGACACCGACACATTGCATGACAGTTAGGGATCCCGCCCTAGATGTAATTGATATACAGACACATGCTACACCAGACGAAATCAAGAAATGGATTGAACTAGGAGGGATCCAGACAGAACAGGGATGGATGACGAAGGGGAAAGCCACATGGTTTCTCCCCGACTCGATGGTTCAAGTTATCATTAACACAGTACATAGTCCTGCACATTTAGGTGAAAAAGCCATGTTAGACAGTATTCAAAACCTGTGGTTCAATAAGCATTTACGAGCAGCAGCAAAACAGAAAGTGCGTACTTGCATGATCTGTTGTCAGTTCAACCCAGGTAAAGGCATTCCCGTAGAGCAAGGTGGATTTCATCCTCCCGATCACCCTTTTGAAGTCCTCCAGATGGATTATATCCAGATGGAACGTTGTCGAGGATTCAAATATGTCCTCGTAGTTGTATGTGCACTTTCCCGTTGGACAGAAGCATATCCAGTCCCAGATTACACTGCTCCGACCACTGCCAAGCAGCTGGTACGTGAATTTTTCCCCAGGTATGGTTTGCCCCGTGTCGTGTACTCAGATAATGGTCAGCCATTCTCGTCCGAGCTCATGAAGCAGGTATCACTCCTGCTAGGTTATCAGTGGAAGTTCCACTGTGTCCGACATCCCGAAGCAGCAGGTCTCGTAGAGAGACATAATCAGACCCTGAAAACACGTCTTGCCAAGATATGTAGAGAGAAAGGCGTTGACTGGATAGTAGCTTTACCAGTTGCACTCTTTTACATGAGAATGATAGCACATTCAAGAACAGGGATATCCCCGTATGAGGTGGTCTTTGGTTGGCCACCGAATATGTGGGGGACGCCTCTGCCTCATAAGATCACAGATGTTGACTGTAATATGCTGACAGATTACCTTGCCTCCTTGATGTCTGCACTCCAATCATGTCGTTCACAGGTAGCTGCAGCCTTTCCCGACAACACCGAGGTGAAGCCACACAAGATCGTCCCTGGGGATCTGGTTCTTGTCCGGAATTTCGACAGGAGGAGTCCGCTGGAGCCCCGTTGGTAGGAGCCGAAGCTTGTGTTATTAACAACAAGGACAGCAGTGAAAGTGGAGGGCCGCAAGGGCTGGCTCCACTCGAGTCATGTAAAAAGACACTATGGACTGCCGCCAAAACCAGACTCCCAGCCCTGCCCCCTTCCAGAGACTGATACTAAACTCCCTCTGGTAGAGAAAACTCCTTCCCAAGAATTTCGTATGAAGTTGAGGTCTAGCAAGTCAGACAGTTTAATTGTTTAAGTCCTCCCCTAGGTGAATCGGTTAGACAAGTTCTTGACATGTACCAGTTAGACCCCAATAGAGAGAGAGATAGACAGAAACAGATCAACAAACATGAATATTGTAAATCTCTCCGCAGTCACTGCATTGTGACATTATTGATTGTTTTTTCTGAGTCTTATGATTATTGCTGCAAGTATATTACTACACATGTACTTTCCTATTTTCACACGTGCACATTCTTCTTCAAATAACACTGCCGAGCATACTTTCAGTGAATTGCCCCCGCACAAGTTATCTGACCGACTTGCGCTGCGCAACAATACATTCATCAGTATGTTACATCATTCCCATCAGACCAGCAATGCTACCAATTGTTGGATATGTGGCCGACTCCCTCCCTATCAGAAGTAAGTACAAGGGAGTTCTGCCCCTCTTTCCGTACCCGTTCACACATAATGGTTCCTGTGGTGCATGGTTTAGTTTAATAAATTCTTTAGATTCTGATTCCGTAGTTTACCAGGGCAATTGGGTATGGGGAAATCTGAATACAGTTTTGCATAAAGTATGTTTCCCTGACAAGGAGGATCTTCCCCAAAGGACAGGGACCGATCTAGAAAACGAAGTATATGGATTAGGTAATTTTACACTCAACCTCATGATTCTGAATGTCCAGTCCGAAGCCGAACCAGTCTTGCCCGCTATGTCAGTATTACCAGTCCAAGGTGAATTATGTGTCAGAAAGAATGGTTCAGTACACCTAGGTCATAGTAAATGTACTACTGTGATCGAATTTAGTGATAAAGGCAAGTCTACATTCAGAGCTTCCCGTCATTCCTATTTCATTTGTGGTCATACAGCATATATACGCTTACCTCTGCATTGGGATGGTACTTGTTACATTGCATTCCTTCTGCCACCTGTTTTCCTAGCCCCTCCTGATTATCATAGGGACTCCCATCTAGTACACAATAGACCCAAGAGAGATCTCCCGATTGTCGACTATACTGAAACAGCATGGGAGCAGTATACAGACTTCAATAAAGGTTTCTTTCCCTATTTAGGTGCTGTCTTTAATAGTAAACTGATACGTAAATTAACCAGAACCCTCGAAGCAGTAGTGAATGAAACTACTTCCGCCCTAGGCAACTTAATAGAGGAGCAGTCTGCCATGCGGATTGTTGTTCTTCAAAATCGTCTTGTTCTTGACGTCATCCTGGCCGATAGGGGCGGAGCTTGTAGAGTCATCGGATCGAGTTGCTGTGTTTTCATTCCAGAAAACGCACCCTCAGTATATAGAGCCATAACCCGTCTCCACAAGATTGCAAGTCAGATACACCAGAATCCAGGCACCTGGACTTGGTCCGGTTGGTTCTGGTGCGTGTTATCAGCCTGGGGATGGAAAGTCCTATCCTTCCTCGGAATAGCCCTTCTCATCGTATTCAGTTGTTGCCTATGTTTACAGTGTGGACCAGCGATCTGTGGTTTGTGCGCCACATCATGTATTCCCCATTCAAGTCCACGTTCTAAATCCCGCCAGAAAAAGGAAGAGCAAATGATGTTATATGAACAAATTGATGGACTAATGAAGATTGATATATCATGAAGGGTCCGTAGGGGACAAGGAGGGAATGAGGTAATATGAATTTTTATGGTCAATTGTGTCCCCTAACGTAGACCCCAACGGCTCCATGTACGTGCTCCAAGTACATGTATGTTCCCTCCACAACCCGCTATGAAGACGCAAATACATTTGCGTCCAACGTTAACATGTCCTCTTTCAGACTCACCATGAATGGGTCGAAAATTCCGTTCCTAAGTATGCCGTGCCACCGTCTTTACATGGTGCATTTTCACGTTTTCCTGGCTCTGGCGAGCTAGGCCCTGATTTCTGCCATTGAGCCCTTTCTGCCTTCTGCCTCTGAAAGCTGCAGCCTGGATCTGCATCCATGACCCTTACCCTACTCCCTGTGTGGCGAGCGGTGCCCGGCTCGGCCTGTTTGCCTGCCAAGACTGTATTTTGCCTTCAAGTTATCTGCTCTGCTCCTCGAAAATACATTCCTGTCTAGTGATTTAGGAAAACATCTCCCCAGCTGCAGAGCAAAGGGCCCGGCTTTTCTGTCTCCGTGCAAGTAATTCATTGCTCCCGTTACCATGGTAGGCTCATGGCCCCTCGCATTACACGTAGTCACATATGCATGCACTAGCAGTCAGTATAGAATAGCCTCTGCCCGAGAGACCTTTCCTTCTAGATAATACAGTTCCTCAAACACAAGATATTAGATATGATTTGGGTTTAGGTTGTTCTGACACGCCAGACTTCTGTCTCCACGTATAGTGCTAAATGTCAAGTCCCCTTCACCCTCCAGTTCCACGTCAATCACACGTCATGCTGCTGCGCGCGCATCTCTGCCATATATTTCTGCTGACACTGCAGGATTCCTCTATGGATCCACCCACCTGTGACACTCTTATGTGACGTTTCTAGCACACACCTCCGTGTACGCCCTCGTGCACGCCTTCTGTTACGTACATGTGTTCTTATCTCTTTTCTCTCAGCTGTTACGCCTTCTGTATCCATCACCATTGTATGCATTTACTATATATATTGTACTCTGTTAATAAAGCATTGTCTATCTCTTCCTGAACCTTCGTGATGATGGAACATGATACCTGGTTCGAACCAATTCCATTTTATGGAATAAAACCCTTATAAACTCAGATGCCACGGACTCTGCCTCTCATTTGATTAAGCTATTTTTATTGAGCTTTACCGCATAGAAATTCCGCATAGGTAAACTTTATTTACCACATTGGAGCCAGTGGCCCCAGCAGCACTCAAAGACAAATGGTCTGGGCCCCACACAATCATTGAGCAAAAGGGAGAGGTCACCTACCTGTTGGACCTTGGAACTCCCAGGAGCCCCCTCAGGGTGCTCCATGTAAACAGGCTCAAAGCATATGTCGACAGGAAGGACATGAGCTTGCTCATGGCCACAGATGAGGGACAGGAGGAGGAGAGTGACCCGCTCCCAGACCTGCTCACTCAGAACCCTGATGATGGGTCAGTAGATGGTGTTGTCTTTTGTGGCAGCCTCTCTGAACATCAGCAAAAGGATTGCAAACAAGTTCTTCAATCCTTTAGACATATGTTCTCTCTGACACCCAGTCAAACCAATTGGTGTACCCATGAGGTTGACACTGGTGACAGTCTGCCAGTTAAGAGTAAAATCTACAGACAGCCTGATCATGTCAGAGACTGCATTAAAACAGAAGTGCAGAAAATGTTGGAGCTGGGAGTCATTGAGCCCTCAGATAGCCCTTGGGCTAGTCCAGTAGTTCTAGTGCCAAAGCCTCACACCTAGGGTGGTAAGAAAGAGATGAGGTTTTGCGTAGACTACAGAGGCCTCAATGCAGTCACTAAGACTGATGCCCACCCAATACCAAGGGCAGATGAACTTATAGATAGATTAGCTTCTGCCAACTACTTAAGCACATTTGACCTGACAGCTGGGTATTGGCAAATCAGGTTAGCTGAGGAAGCCAAGCCCAAGACAGCATTTTCTACCCCTGGTGGGCATTATCAGTTTGTGGTAATGCCCTTTGGTTTGAAAAATCCACCTGCCACCTTCCAAAGGCTGGTGAATCAAGTTCTCACTGGGTTGGATGACTTCTGTGCAGCATATCTTGATGATATAGCTGTCTTTAGCTACACCTGGGAGGATCACCTGGTCCACCTGAGGAAAGTGTTAGAGACACTGCAAGCAGCAGGCCTCACTATCAAGGCCACAAAGTGCCAGATAGGGCGGACACAGGTTGTATACCTGGGCCACCTTGTAGGTGGAGGCCAGGTTCAGCCACTGGAGAGCAAGATACAGTCCATCAAGGACTGGGCTCCCCCAACCACCCAGACTAAGGTTCGAGCTTTCTTGGGCCTGACTGGTATTACAGGAAATTTGTCAGAAATTATGGATCAATTGTGACTCCACTTAATGACCTGACAAGTAAAAAGATGCCAAAGAAAGTTCAGTGGACAGCAGGCTGTCAAAAAGCATTCGATGACCTAAAGCAGGCCATGTGCACAGCACCTATCCTAAAGAGTCCAGACTACTCCAAACCATTCATTGTCCAAACAGATGCTTCTGGGTTGGGTGTGGGAGCTGTTCTATCTCAGCTGAATTTTGATGGTCATGACCAGCCCATTGCTTTTATTAGCAGAAGGCTGACCCCCAGAGAGAAAAATTGGTCAGCTATTTAGAGGGAGGCCTTTGCTGTGGTTTGGGCCCTGAAGAAACTGAGGCCATACTTGTTTGGCACTCATTTCAAGATTCAGACCGACCATAAGCCCCTCTTGTGGCTAAATCAGATGAAGGGTGAAAACCCCAAACTACTTAGGTGGTCCATTTCCCTACAGGGAATGGATTTTACAGTGGAGCATAGACCTGGCACTGATCATGGCAATGCAGATGGGCTCTCCAGGTATTTCCACTTAGAGCAAGAAGACTCACCTGGTCAAGGTTAGTTTATTGTCCCAAAGTTTGGGGGGGGGGGGGGGTGTGAGAAGTTGGCCCGATATGCAGCGTTCGCTATTCTAGCGACCACTATGTATCGTTCCAAACGACCCTTATGGTGATTGGTTGTAAGTCGACCTTAGACCAGCTATCCTAGTAGCGTGGATACGAGCAGTCTTTGGGCTAAACTCTAGAGGGCGTGTTAAGCCAGCTGTTGTACCATCACATACCCCTTGAACACCAAGTGAAAGGACACCACACAAGTGTTATGAAAATAAACAAGTTATTTATTAAGAATCACAACAGCCCTGTACTCTTTATGAGGACAGGGTACTAAGCACAGAACCAAAGCTCTTAGAAAATACTTCAAGTGCACAATTAAAACAAATGCCCGAGGGCACGGAAAGTTCTAATGGTCTCGGGCGGACCCGATAAGGCAAGTCGTAAACGAGGGACTCGGGACCCTAGAGTAAGGAGGCTATGCAGGCACCGAAATGCCGAAGTTTCCTAGCCACGAGGGCTGCGGCTGCACAAGTCTTACAGGCGTCGGGGTCTTCGCTGACGAGCCAGGAGCCGGAAGAAAAGGAGTTGCTGGCCGGCGACCAGTGCTGAATAGTTTGTAGAGATCCAAGCCTGGATCAGAGATTGTTGATACCTGAAAGCAGAGGGGACCAAGTTCGTACTACTAGCCAGTAGTCAGAGGGTACCGGGAAGGCACCGGTTGGCCGTCACCTCGACAAGGTGAGTGGGCGACGCTAGGCTCTGCAGTCTCACGGACCAGGAGGCGTTGTCGGCGACCAGGGTGGAGGTGCGAGCTGTCCCACGAAGGTTGATGCTGTTGGCGTCGCTGGGCCCAGGATTGGGGCAACAAGCCTTGGAAAATTTCAGGACCACGTGGTGGGCCTAAAATGGCATCTTGAGTGGACCAGGAGGGTCCGAGGTGCTTCTCGCAGAGAAGGAAGCAAGGGCCAGTCTGGAGCAACCAGACCAGCAGCGTTGGTTGTCGGATGTCGTCAAAGAAGGGCACAAGCCAGCGGCTAGTGACCAGACAACGGGCTGAGCAGCGAGCAGACGGGCCCCACGCAGATCGTGGAGATGCTGGGAGGCTGCACTTCGGTGCTGGAGCGGCTCAGGGTCGGGGCTTCTCGGACCCCAGAGCACTCACCAGAGAATTGCTTCGATGGTCGTGCTGTTTAAGAAAGCGTGCAGGTTTTGATGATGGCCGGTCCCTCGAGGTCTCGTCGCACCCACAGATCGCAGCTGAGCTGACGACGTGGGTAGAGGTCAGAGGTGCCAGGGAAGCCGGTTCTCGTCGAGCTGGGCCGTCGGATTCCTGAGGAAGGACTTGCAGCAAACCGTAGAGTTCTTAGATGGTGCCTGCGGGTGCAGGGTGACTACTCCTTAGTCACAAGGGAGAAATCTTAAGAAGAGTCTCGAAGTCCTTTCGTAGAAAGTATTCTTGATTCAAAGATGATCTCATTTGGAAGGGTCCCCGCTCCGGCCTTTATCCTAAAGAAAGGGGCGGGTACATGACTAGGTCCTGCCCTAAGGGTGGGACCAGGAAGGGGGGTAGTTACACCCCTCTCCCCCTGCTGGACTTTCCCCAGGTCAGGGGCTGCGCGCCCCTGGAACTGGTTCTAGCCGGCAGATGCGTAGTGAGCACCGGGGTGCCACTCCGCAGTCACCTTCTCGCAAAGCCCTACCTACCCAGAATACACAAACCCTATCTGGGACGGTGCGAACACCGCCCTTGACAGGAAACCGTTTGTCCAAGCTCTCCTCGCTGGAAGGACTCCCAGCAGCAGGAGGTCAGACTTGTGTCTGTGGTGGCAGCGTCCATTTTGTGGAGCTGAGGCTTCAGTTAACTTTTAACCGGGGTTCACAGTTACGTACATGTCGTGTCCCTCTAGAAGGGCGGGATGCTAACCTCGTCGCCAGGGTTGGTGAGAGGGCAGCACCCCGATTCGTATGACACCTTACTCGACATGTCTTGATAACGCGATACCGAAGTTACCGATATGATACGCGTTATCATGGAACAGCCATTGGGTCTTGGTTCCGCAAGCTGCAACCGGGCTCGGCTCGTGCCAGAGCCCAATTCACACGGTTCCATGCACTCTGCCTTCAGGATTGTCAAGGCCTGCCATAGGAGTGACTGAGAGGAACTCGGGTGTCCATTTTAAGGTTAGGTATAGAGATACTACACCTACAGCAACGGGCGAGTACGCCACGTGGCCCCAGCTGTCGTGCAGCCAGTTGTGTCAGATTTAGATGGCCATCCAGGGGTGGCATAATACATGCTTCAGCCCCTGGTAGGCCCTGGGTACACCGATGCCCTGAGTTACAGGGTCTGACAGGGTGGCCCAGTTCCAATTGGGTAATGCACCTAAGGCACATGGAATCCATTGTAGAGAGAGAGCAGCAGGCCTGGGGTCCTGATTGGCAGGGCCCCAGGTCAACTAAGTCGGAAAACCAGCAAAACACCAGGCAAAAAGTCGGGGGTAACCATAGTCAGGTATCTACCTTCCTACAGGGGGTTCATGTAGGAGAGTAGGGTCTGCAATCCTATGATCACCCCAGATTTTTGCTTTTTGCTTCACTGGTTTACGACTTCCCTGGCTTTGGGCCTGCTAATCAGACCCACAGCCTAGCTGTTATCTCACTACATTGACACGTGTACCTTAGGTGCATTTACCAATTGGTACTGGGCCACCTTATCAGTTCCTGTACCCAGGGCATAGGTGTACCCAGGGCCTACCAGGGGCTGCAGCATGTATTGTGCCACCCCTGGCTGGCCATCTAAATCTGACACAACTGGCTGCACGACAGCTGGGGCAAGGTGGTGTAATCACCCTTTGCTTTAGATATAGTATACCTATATCTAACCCTAAAATGGACACATGTATTCCTATCAGTCACTCCTATGGCAGGCCTTATCAATCCTGAAGGCAGAGTGCTTGGAATTATGTGAGATGGTGCTCTGGCATGAGCTGAGCCCGTTTGCAGCTTGCGGAACCAAGTCCTAATAGCTGTTCCATGATAACGCGTACCATATACTCTTAAGTGCCTTATAATCCTCGCGGTTATTTGCCAACTTTAGTATCGCTTTATCAAAACATTTGGTGTAAGGTGTCATACGAATTGGAATACTAACCCCTCGCCAATTCTGGCGACGGGGTTAGCATTCCACCCTTCTAGAGGGACACGACATGTATGTAACTGTGAACCCCGGTTAAAGTTAACTCGAGCCTCACCAACACAAAATGGATGCTGCCACCACAGACACAAGTCTGACCTCCTGCTGCTGGGAGTCCTTCCAGCGAGGAGAGCTTGGACAAAGGGTTTCCTGTTAGGGGCGGTGCTAGCACCATCCCAGACAGGGTTTTGTGTATCCCAGGTAGGCAGGGCTGAGAGGAAGGTGACTGCAAGTGGCACCCCGGTGCTCACTGTGCATATGCCGGCTTGAACCAGTTCCAGGGGCACACCAGCCCCTGAGCTGGGGAAAGTCCGGACAGGGGAGAGGGGTGTAACCACCCCCCTTCCTGGTCCCACCCATGGGCAGGACCTAGTTGCATGCCAGCCCCTTTCTTTAGAATAAAGGTAGGAGCGGGGACCCTTCCAAATTAGATCATCTTTGAATCCTGAAACTACTTTCCACGAAAGGAACTCTCGACTTCTTCTCAAGATTTCTCCCTTGTGACTAAGGAGTAGTCACCCTGCATCAGCAGGCACCAACTAAGTATCTTGTGGGTTGCAGCACGTCCTTCCTCCGGAACCAGACCGACCAGCACGACTAGACCTGGACTCCCTGCCCTCTCTGACCTCTACCTGCCTCTACAGCACAGCTGAGAACCGTGGGTGCGACGAGACCAGAGGAACTGGCTATCATCAGAACCAGCACGACACTGATCCAGCACGACCACCGAGGGACGCTCGAGTGGGTCCACTGGGGTAAGAGAAGCCCCAACCCCAAGCAGCACGAGCACCGACGTCCAGCCCCCCAGCATCCCCCAGATCTGCGTGGGGCCCTTTTGCTTCTGTGTTGCTTGCCACGTTGTCCGGTCACTTGCCCGTTGGCTAGTGACCCTCCAGACGACGTCCTACGTTTGTTTCACCGCTGGTCTAGCTCCTCTAGACTAACCCTTGTCTCCTCTTGAAGGGGAACTTCCTCGGACCCTCCTGGTCCACTCCAGACGCCATTTTGTGTAGCCACGTGGGCTTGCCTTAGCCAAGGCTTGTTGCCTCCTTCAACGGATCCAGCATCGCCAGCAGCAGACATCCGACGTGGGACAGCTCGTAGACCTCCAGCCTGGTCGACATCAGCGCCCTGGTCCGTGCAGCAACAGAATACAGTGTCACCTCTTCACCTGGCTGAGTGACCTCGACTGGTGCCATCCTGGTGCCCACTTAATCACTGGCTAGTGATTCAGAACTCGGTCCCCTCTGCTTACAGGTATCCTTCTTCACTGATCCATCCTTGGATCAGCCCGGAACATCTTCACTGGTCGCCTGCCAGCAACTTTCACTTCAGGCTCCTGGTTCATCAACGAGGATTCCCGACGTCAATTGAACCCTATGCAGCCGCAGCCCCTGGGCTAGGTAAACCGAGTACCACGGTGCTCCAGCGTAGAACCATTCTCTAAGTGTCTAGATCCTCTTTCGTTTTTGACCTACCTAGTCTGGTTCGCCCGAGAACACTAACTTTGCATTTACTAGCATCCATAGACTTTGTCCCGCATCCTGCGTGAGAGTGCACACTCTGCACCCGATCTCCCTAGGCCTCCTGCTCCTAACCTGAAGGTTCAGTAGTGTAGTCCTAGCGATCCTTAAGCCTCTGGATCCAGTTACTTACCTGCTAGTAATTCGCATTCCACTTCCATAGTATATGGTTTGTCGTGCCCCTCGGGCATTTGTGTAAATTGTGCAACTTTCAGTATTTCTTTAAGAGTTTTGTATTGTGCTTAGCACCCTGTCCTCATAAAGAGTCCAGGGTTGTTGTGTTATAAATAAATATCCTTTTATTTTCATAACAACTTGTGTGGTGTCCTTTCACTTGGGGTTCAAGGGGTATATGTGATGGTATAACAGCTGGCTTAACACGCCCTCTAGAGTTTAGCCTAAAGACTGCTCTTGTCCATGCTACTAGGATAGCTGGTCTATAAGGTTGACTTACAACCAATCATCAATAAGGGTCGTTTGGTATGATACATAGTGATCACTAGAATAGTGAGCACTGCATATCAGGCCAACTTCTCACACGTGGTCCCTTACGGAGTCCACGTATCACATCAATTTCCTAGTACTCGAAGCTGTTCACTTGGCACTGAAGGCCTTTCATCCGTCCTTCCAGGCCAACTCTCTGCTTGTACAGACGGACAATACTACCACAATGTATTACCTCAACAAGCAAGGGGGTTCGAGATCATGCACTCTGTCGCAGGAGGCGCAGGCGATCTGGCACTGGCTTCTGGTCAGAGGACTGACGACAACGGCAACCCATCTGCCAGGTGTGCAGAATGTTCAGGCGGACGCGCTGAGCAGACTGATTCAGGAAAAGCACGAATGGGTCATAAACTATGAAGTACTAGGAGAAGTCTTCGCAAGGTGGGGGACTCCAGACGTAGATCTGTTCGCCACCGCCGAAAACAACAAATGCAGAGACTTCGCCTCCAGGTACTACCAGCAGGGGACGCTGGGGAATGCGCTATGGATCGACTGGTCGAACAGCTTTCTGTACGCTTTTCCACCCATTCCCCTGATTCCGGCGGTACTCATCAAACTGGCCCGGTCCAGGGCGAGGATGATTCTGATTGCCCCGGAATGGCCCAGACAGTGGTGGTTCACGGACCTTCTTCACCGGTCTCTCCTTCCTCACATACGGCTGCCGTGCAGGCCGGACCTTCTTACGAAGTTCGGGGGCAGATGTTGCACCCCAATCTCTTGACCTTGAGTTTGGTGGCATGGCTCCTGAGATAGTGCAATATGGCCATTTGAATCTACCTGAAGATTGCATGGACATACTGAAGGAGTCTAAGAGGCCTTCCACTCGGACTTCCTATGCTTACAAGTGGCAGAGGTTCTGTATCTGGTGCAAGTCCAAGAACTGTGACCCGACGACGTGCAAGGAAGATGTCATCCTTCCTTACCTTCTACATTTGGCTCAGTCTGGACTTGTTGTTCAATCCATTAAGGTTCATCTCGCTGCATTGACTGCCTACAGGAAATGCCCTTCACAGACTTCCTTCTTCCAGATCCCTGTGATCAAAGATTTTCTGGAAGGCTTGAAGAAAGTATTCCCTCCGGTCAGGCTTCCTTCGCCTTCATGGGAACTGAATGTGGTGCAGTCCAGGTTGATGAATGAGCCTTTTGAACCTATTCATAAGGCTTCGTTGCAGCAACTGTCCTGGAAGGCGACGTTCCTCGTGGCCATTACATCGGCCCGCAGGGTGAGTGAAATTCAGGCGTTGTGTTGCCAAGAACCTTATACTGTATTTCATGCTGCTAAGGTTGTTATGCGTACTCACCCTAAATTTCTTCCCAAGGTTATTTCTGATTTTCATGTCAAACAGACCATAACTTTGCCTACGTTTTTTCAGAACCCTTCATCTCCAGCGGAAAGGTCTCTACATTCCCTGGATGTTAGGAGGGTGTTGAATTTTTTTTTTCAGAACAAAATTTTATTGAAGTACCGACAAAACACAAGGGGGGGGACACCGTCCCGCATTACAACGCAGGACTAATGAGCTCAGGCATGAAAAAGGATATGCAGTCAGTACAAACAATACTAGATTATACACCCGCCCCCCCAACCCCCCCCCCCCCCCCGGTCCCACCCCGTTCCCTTCACAGTGTCTGCTAGTCTCAAGGCATAAAGCTAGATGATACAAAACGTGTGCGCTCCCTGCCGCCCAGGGTACAATAGTTAAAGATCCTCTCCAGTGTCCTGGGGCATCGGTGGTTCCAGCCACAGTCCTCTGTAGTCCGCCCATCTTTTCCATATCTTAAAATGTTTCCGAGGGCATCCCCTGGCCTCAAAGACAGGACGCTCCAGCCCCATGCAAAAGTCCAACCCCCGTCTCCAAACTTCCAGTAAGGGGGCCCTGGGGTCCTTCCAGGCCCTGGCTATATCTCACTTAGCCACAGTGAGACCCAAGACCAGTAGGTGGCGTTTGTATATGTTGCCCCCCACCTGTTCCATGACATGCATCAAGCCGAGTTGCAGTGATTGGGGAAGGTCCCAGCCCAAGACCTCAGCCAAGCAGTCCCAGACACCCATCCAGTATCTCGCCAGATTTGCACACGACCACACAGTGTGGACAAACGTCCCAACCTCCCGTCCGCACCTCAAGCACTCAGGGGAGGCATTCAAACCTGCTTTCCACAGCCGTTCTCTGGTAAAATAGACCCTATGTAAGTATTTAAACTGAATAAAGCAGAGACGCATCGCAATGGCAGCCCCCCTAGGGGCCTCCAGGGCCTCCCTCCAGTCCTCCTCTTCGAGAGCTCCAACATCCCTTTCCCACGCAGCGCGTAGTCTATCCAGGGAGGAGGAGCAGTGTGTGACCAAGGTCTGGTATATATTGGAAATTTTCTTTTCCTCCAATTCCCCCATAAACACCTTAGCCTCCAGGGGGCTAAACTCGGGCAGGGACTCTAATCCCACCAGAGAGGGAGATAGTGCATGACGCAGTTGCAGGTATTTAAAGAATCGGGTCTTGGGCATGGCATATTCCTCACTCAAGGTCTGGAAAGACTTAAGGGTGGTGCCCCTCATGACGTGGCCGAGCGTAGAGATGCCAATAGCGAGGGTGTTGAAATTGTATCTGTATAAAACCAAAGATATTCGTAGGTCTGACCAATTGTTTATCAATTATGGATCAGTCAGGACGGGTCTTGCTAACTCTAAGCAGTCCATTTCTAGGTGGATTGTGTCCTGCATACAATTGTGTTACCTAAAAGCTAATAAGACCTTAGGAGGTAACCTAAGGCTCATTCCACCAGGGGCAAGGCTGCCACGACAGCGTTGCTCCGTAACGTGCTGATTGCAGAAATCTGCAAGGCATCCACTTGGAAGTCGGTTCATACCTTTGCTAAGCATTACTGTCTGGACACTGATGCCAGGACAGACGCTCAGGTTGGGCAGGCTTCGCTGCGACATCTGTTCGCACAGTAGTGGTGTTAATCTTCTTCTCTCCACCGCCGCTTGGTGTGGGGATGGGCTTGCCATTCTATTCACTAGATTATGACTATACACAGAGATCTCCTACTACAGAAGGAGTAGTTTCTGTCCTGTAACTCCAGTTCTGTAGTAGGGGTATCTCTGTTATAGTCATAAGCGCCCTCCCGCCTCCCCGGTGGAGAAAGTTATTCATGTAAGGAATGCTACAGGTCTGGCGTGTTACGCCTTCAAAAAGAACTGAAAGTAAATGGGACCTGCGGTGCATTCTGGGATACTGGGAGAAGTTCTGGAAAGTTCTCTTAAAGGCGCAGTATCCTATTTAAGCCACATAATGACAGCCTATGGGGCTTGTCTGTCCAGGTCTTCCCCTCTATCATTCCAGAGGCTTTTACTGGTAGAGGCAAGTTTCTCTGTGAAAGAAACTGGGCAGGCTGTGTTGTATGTGTGGTGTTTGTGGCGGAATTTCTAGTTGAAGTACTGGACAGTGTAGCCTGTGGATATAGGCTGCATTATTTGTCGTCTTTGCAGTTCTGCAATTTTTTGACAACTTAAGAGAATATTTTTGATTGCCGGGGTCCACGCACATGAGCGGGACTATTCACTAGATTATGACTATAACAGAGATACCCCTACTACAGAACTGGAGTTACAGGACAGAAACTACTCCTTATCCTCTCTACTGAGCAAAGAAGTCCATTCTCTGGTGGTTGCAAACATAGAACCTTCTGGTGGGAGTCCCTTTTCACCAACCTCTGCCAGAACAATACCTGATCACAGATGCGTCACTTCAGGGCTGGGGAGCACATCTGGGTCATCTGCAAACTCAGGGCAGATGGACTATCAGAGAACAGATGTATCACATCAATATGCTGGAACTGTGGCGGTTCATTTAGCCCTCAAGTCTTTTCAACCGTCAATTCAGTCCGGATCGATCCTAGTACAAACGGACAATACAACCACCATGTATCACTTGAACAAACAAGGTGGAACACGCTCTTGCCCTCGGTCTCTCGAATCCCAGGCGATCTGGCTGCTAGCTAGGAGCCTATCGATCACAGCAGTCCATGTGCCGGGAGAGCAGAACGTGCGAGCAGACGCCCTCAGTCGTCACTTCCAAGAGCAAGAAGACTGGGTGCTCAACGACGAAGTGGTGGCAGACATCTTTCATCAATGGGGGTCATCCTTTCATCGACCTCTTGGCAGATGATCAAAACAGAAAATGCCACGCCTTCGCATCAAGGTTTTACCGACGAGGAACGAGGGGGAATGCTCTTTTGATAGATTGGTCTTGGATGTTTGCATACGCCTTTCCATCCCTCCCTCTCATTCCGAAGGTGGTGGCCATACTTCTGCGATACAGAATGAAGATGATACTCATAGCACCGGACTGGCGTCGCCAATGGTGGTATCCGGACCTGTTGCAACTCTCGGTTCGCCCGCATCGGAGACTTCCGTGCAGGCCGGACCTTCTCACCAAAATGGGATGGAAGATTCTGCGCCCCAGCCTTCCCTCTCTCAGCTTGACAACATGACTCCTGAAGTCCTGCAATACGGACATTTGAACCTCCATCAGGACTGCATAGACATTTTAAGGGAGTCAAAGAGACCTTCCACAAGAACCTCATACTCTCTTAAGTGGAAAAGGTTTTACTTGTGGTGTATCCGTAATGGTTGGAGTCTAATTAACGGGAAGAGGAGGTAATCTTGCCGTATTTTCTCTACTTGGCCAAATCTGGTTTGAAATATTCTTCCATTAAAGTGCATTTGGCGGCTATCACAGCATATCCTAAATCACCTAACAGCCTTCTTTCTTTCAGCTTCAGGTGGTCAAGGACTTCCTGCAGGGGTTGAAAAAGGTTTATTCCCCTGTTCGATCTCCTTCTCCTCCTTGGGAGTTGAATCTAGTCTTGTCTAAATTGATGGGACCGCCATTTGAACCCATTCATAAGGCTACATTGCAACACCTTTCTTGGAAAGTAGCTTTTCTAGTAGCAATTACATTGGCACGCAGAGTGAGTGAAATACAAGCACTCTGTTCTAAAGAACCCAATACGGTTTTCTGCCATAATAGGGTGGTTATGCAAACTCACCCTTCCTTCCTACCCAAGGTTGTGTCGGAGTTCCATGTTAATCAGACAATTTCTCTACCCTCTTTCTTTTCCAATCCTACCACACCAGCGGAAAGGTCTCTTCATTCACTAGACCTCAAGAGGGTTCTCAAATTCTATTTGGATGCAACAAAATCCATTAGAAAAGCTGATCAATTGTTTGCAAACTATGGCTCTGTTAGAACAGGCTTCCCAGTTTCTAAAAGATCCATTTCAGGATGGATAGTATCTTGCATAAAGTTAGCATACCAAATAAGCCTCTGTTTGCCTCCCCTAAAGCTCACTCTACTAGGGGCAAGGCTGCTACGGTTGCATTTCTACACAATGTACCGATGGCCGAGATTTGCAAGGCTGCAACTTGGAAGTCGGTACATACGTTTACCAGACATCACTGTCTGGATTCGGACTCCAGAGCAGATTCCCAAGTGGGCCAGGCCTCCTTGAGCAATCTGTTTCAATGCTAACCTCTTGGAGTCTCTATAGGCCTTATGGCTGTTATGTATCTTGATGGTACTCTGTTTACTTGCCCGCAGGATGAAGGGATGGGCTTGCTATTCTATTCATGTGCTTATGACTATTGATGAGGATCCCCTGGAAGAGAAGGATAAGTTACTAACCTGTAATCCTAGTTCTCTTCCAGACTATCCTCATCAAAGTCATAAGCAACCCACCCGCCTCCCCGGGAAAGTGCACATGATGCATACATTGTGGAATGGTCTGCGGATATCCGCAAAGAACAACTGACCTAACTGTCTCCCCTTAGGCATGAAGGAAAGTTAGGGGTCATGACTGCCTTAAAGGTACGGTGCCAGTTTATCTGAGTGTTTATGTGGATTAGCTTTTCAGCTTTCTACACTAATGTTTGTACAATGCAGCCTATGTGCTGGCAATGTTTTTCTCATTATTCCTTGCAGGATTGTGTTTTCTGCTGTATATTAAAGCAGTTTTCAAGGACTTTCTTTCTCCCTGCTTCATTGGAATATGTTTATGTACATGAGAATTCCTTGCAACATTGCTCAGGATGTCTATGGGAGGCTGCATTGTGTGTTTTTATCAGTGCTTAATTTGTGCTGGTGCTTTGCGGTGCTTAGCACCGGCACTTATATCTCAGGGCCGGGTCTATTGACATACCTGAGAGAGCCAACTCACATGGTGGCAACGTGTATCACACAATATCGGCACTTCACAACTGTCTCCAGGTGAAGAGCCGGCCGTTTTCACTCGGCAGATCAATTCCTTCAGCCAGTGTTGTGGCGGGCCAATGATTGGGCTCGATTTAGTCCTTTGTGCTGCGCTGTAACCTTTTTAAGCTTCAACGCCACCCACGTTATCATGATGCACACACGCACGACGCACCTCCACACGCCCTAGCATACTCAACAGCTGCAGCTCTGCGCTATTCAGTCTGTTAAAGAAGCATGAAGTGTGTCTTCGTGTAGCAGCAGCAGGCCTCAGAATCTGATTAAAAGGCAGTAAGTAAAAGTAACACTGCTTTTCTTCAGACAGCTGAAATAACTGTCACGTAGGCTTACGTTGCTATGTTATCCAGTATTGGGGTATCTTTCATAGATTCACATGTCTGAATCCTTCCCCGTCGCCGAGGCAGGAGTCCCACGGTAAATAAAATAGCAGTGCCAAAGGTAAATAACAGTAGTAAGCTCTAAGGAAAAGACCTGAGGCCCAAATCTTAGCAGCCTATCTACATCATTATGCTAAAAAGACCAAACGTTTGGTACAACCAATCAGCTATGAGCACCCTCTAGAACCCTCTCTGCAGAGCCAGTTCTCCTCAGATTTTCACCGCACGTCGTGTGGAAGGGAGTCTCCCTGAGTGCCAGCTGTTTTTCTTCAAGATGTCTGATAAGATGGCCTTGTTCAAGCCCTGCAGAACCTGTGACAATGAAATAGTCCATGTTGATGATCAACATAAGGACTGTATCTACTGCCTCTACCCCAAGCATGAGGCAAAAGATTGTAAGATCTGCCGCATCTTTCCTTCTAAGACTCTTAGGGATAGGGAGGCAAGATTCCTGTTGTGGCTTAAATCCTCCTCAACTGAAGAGGATGACTGAGCTTCAACGTCCAGCAAGAGAGCCAGATCTCAGGATAGTTCTTCTAGTGAGGGGAGAAAACACCTAAAATCCTCCCACTCTACCTCTGGCCCTTCACAGAGGTCTTCTCCTATGTCCTCTGGGCCGTCAAAGTCTCCACAGACTTCTGCTCTCACGGACTCTCTCAAACAATCTTCAAAAACCGTGAGTTAAAGCCTTTCAAAATCTCTGCTTTACACTCCATCATCGACAGTTTCTGTCACCTCTTCTGCTCCTTCGTCGACGGAGACTATCTCTACTTCGTCAATCACATCTCTTGTTCTGTCAACGAGGATTTCTGTGCCTTCTAAGAAGACTGTCGACGACTCGTCGACGAAAGCCCCATCGATGAAGTCTTTATCGAAGAATATGTAGACGAAAGCTCAGTCGACGAAACCTGCCTCGTCGACGAGGGACATATCGTTGAAGAAGAAACCAGTACCATCTATGCCGTCGACGAAGAGCTCTAGTCTGTTGATGAGCGTACCATTGACGAGCCCACCATTGACGAGCCCATCAACGATGACCCCGTCGACTACCATTCCGTCGACGATGACCCCGTAGACGACGATTCCGTCGACGACGACGAGCCCGTCAACGATAATTCCATCGACAGCGATAACGAAGAGCCCTTCGATGACAAGTCCTTTGACGGAGATCCCGTTGACGACCATACCATCTACTATCCTCCAACCGACTACAACTCAGGCTTTAGTTGCAGCTCCAACTTATTCAACTCCTGTTCCATCTAGGAGTTTTCAACTGAAGACATATGAAAGACATGAATATTGTACTATTTCACCTCTTACTCCGTCGCATCTTTCAGAGACATATGCGCAAGAAGAGAATGACGATTCTGATGATGAGGATGAAGAAGGGCCATTTGAACTCCATAAAAAGTGTCAGGAAGACGAGGAGGAGGAAGTAGCTTACATTGTTCATTATTATCAGGAGAACATTGTGGTTCCACATCATAAGGTGTATCATAGACAAGTACGTCAGCCTGACACTAGCCATCTGCCTCCTAATTTGATCCAGGATTTACAAGCCATGCTCGCAGACTATAGACAACGATTCCCACCGTAGCAGGTGATCCCACCACCTCCTCTTGTGGCAGTTCCT
This sequence comes from Lissotriton vulgaris, assembly GCF_964263255.1. NCBI lineage: Eukaryota > Metazoa > Chordata > Amphibia > Caudata > Salamandridae > Lissotriton > Lissotriton vulgaris. The sequence continues at coordinate 18,019,102 of NC_141686.1, read as the reverse complement.
CTACCTATACCTTAGGCTCCAATACCGATACCTTCGGCTACAGAACCTTCTGAGGGACATGAACCTTCACAACCCCCTCAGGTTCTAGACACATCCTCTGCTGAGGAACCTGAAGAAGGGAATTACACAAGAATCCTCATGGGGATCCATGGGAATCGTATATTATTCCTATGCCCTCGCCACCGATCCCCCAGCCATCTGATTCACCACCAGAAGATATAGGGAGTTTTCACAATCTCATGCAGAGGACTGCTGACAGATTTCAACTTCCTGTTACTGTGGAAACCACAGACTGTTTCCTTCATGATTTTAATGAAGAATCTAGGAAGATCACCAGAGCCATACCCATAATTGATTGCATATGGAATGAAGGCGTCAAGATTATGAAGAACCCTGCATCCGTGCCTGCGGTGCTTCCACGGATAGATAGAAAATACCGGGCTCCAACTAAGAGCCCATCTTGTCTTATTGGTCATCCTAGGCCAGATTCAGTCATCTCCCAGGCTGCCCAACAAAGATCAGCAACAAGGTTCCTGTGCACACGAAAATCTCATGAAGTTCTCAGGTGAAAACCAATAATGGTGATCCTTCAAGAAATTATTCCGCAATCCATCAGTGTGGAATGAAAGAAATTTTTAATAGTTCTGAATCAATAATCAGTACAAACAAGAACAAACAGCCTGTTTGCTCTTGTTTGTACTGATGTAGAACTTCATGAGATTTTTGTGTGCACAGGAACCTTGTTGCCTTTCATTTGACCAGGGATCCATATCTCATTCTACGCAGGGGTTGTTTTCTGCTGGTTTTGTTCCCCTGACCTGTCTCGCACCGAACATAGAATTACCCTACCACCCCATACACACGGGGAACTTGCTGGGCGCCAATCTTCCTGACACATGGCTTACGATGGCGAACCGTTGTTTGGCAAGCACATCGAGGAGGCCCTCCGAGCAATTAAAACCGATACCGACACTGCAAGATCTTTGGGTTCCCTACAATATAAACGTGGAACATTCAGAGGTGCTAAGGGACGTGGTTATTCCTCTAGAGGAGGTTACCAGCAGCAGAACAGGCAGTACCAGCCCCATTATAGGCAGAATTATCAATCATCATGTCGCCAATCCAATACGGCTGGTTTCTCTCGCCAGGGAGGTCAAAAGCGATCCCAGAACCAAGGGCGAGACTCTAGCAGGAAGCAGCGATCTCAGCAGGGCGCCATTCATACCTTCTCCCCTTCCTGTGGGCCTGAAAATTTTAACATTTGTGGACAAATGGCGAGAAATCCCCTCCAATCAGTGGGTCTTGGACCTAGTGAGAAACGTTTATACCCTAGAATTTGTTACCAAACCGCCTACCACTCCACCCAGGGAACCCCATCCCCATCGTCTTCACTTATTGTTCAAAGAAGCTTGTTTAATGCTCCTCAAGAACGCCATAGAAGAGGTCCCAATACATCAGAGACGAAAAGGTTTCTATTCTCTTTTATTCCTAATCAAAAAGAAATCAGGTCAATGGCGACTCATCCTGGATCTTCGCAACTTGAGCAGATTCCTCAAAAACAAGGACTTCGTATATGGTCACTCTCTCGGAGATCTTATGTTGCCTAAACGAGGGACATTTTCTGGCTTCTCTGGACATGGAAGACGTTTACTTCCACATCCCAATCCATCCCAAACATCGCAAGTATCTCCGCTTCACTGTGGGTGGCGCCCACTTTCAGTTCAAAGTCCTCCCGTTTGGCCTGAAATCTGCTCCAAGGATCTTCACGAAATGCCTAGCTCCTGTGGCGGCAGCATTGCGATCCTGGCGAATTCAAGTATTCCCGTACTGGGACGATTGGTCCTTCGAAGCAACCGGTCAAGACTTCCATTGCAACGTGTCGACATCACATCCAGTCTCTGGGACTGACTGTGAACAAAAGCAAATCCCAGTTACGTCCGATGCAAATTCTTCCTTTCCTTGGGGTTTGTCTGGACACGGTCCAGTGCAAAGCATTCTTGTCACAAGAAAGACAGCTTCGTCTTCAGAAGCTAGCACTTCGAATATCAAAAAGAAAGTCTGTTTCGGTCCGCATGTTCACCTCACTCCTGGGGATGTGCTCTTTGGCCATAAACCTCATCCCTTTGGCCAGACTCAAAACGAGGCCTTTACTGGAAGAACTGCACCTTCAGTGGCAGCAAGCTGTTGGTTCATTCAGCGACATCATCAAGGTCACAACACGCATAATAAACGCTCTCTACTGGTGGTCACAGAGAGTCCACTTGGCAAAAGGACTCACGCTCCTGTAAGAGGTTCCGGATTTCTTTCTAATAACAGATGCCTCCATGGAAGGATGGGGAGGTAATCTCCAAGATTTGCAGATACAAGGATAATGGTCTCACCAGTACAAACAACAACACATGAACAGTCTAGAATTGCGAGCAATTTTTCTATCCCTGCAAGCTTTTCTTCCAAGGATTGCGGGCTCATCAGTGCTGGTTCTGACAGACCATTCCACCAGCATGTTTTATGTAAACAAGCAAGGAGGGACACAACATAACTCTCAAGGCGGAGCATGTCAGAGGCCTCAATAACACCCTAGCAGACACACTCAGCAGGTCACTATCAGACTGTCACGAGTGGGAACTAGAGCTCACTCAAGTGAGCAGGATATTCCAGACTTGGGGCAAACCAATGTTGGACTTGTTTGCAACGAAACACAACAAGAAATGCCGATATTACACCAGCAGATATCCGCAACAGGGGTCAAGAGGGAATACCCTGTCCATGCGATGGTCAGGGATTTGTGCCTACACTTTCCCCCCAATACCTCTAATCCCGAGAGTGTTACGCAAGATGAAATCGGAAAGCTGCCGTCTCATCCTGATTGCACCCCGATGGCCATGTCAGTACTAGTTTCAGGAGCTTCTATTGCTGTCCCAGGACCAGCCGATCTGTCTTCTTCCAACATCCACAATGCTCTCGAGGAACAACGGACAAGGTGGTTCACCCAGATCCTCAGTCTCTAAATTTACACGCATGACTTCTGATTTCCTAGAGTTCAAGGACCTTGACATACCTCAGGAGTGTCGTGATATCTTAGCCAAATCACTAGCTCAAAGTACAATTAAGACTTATCGTCTGAAATGGATGAGGTTACGCTGTTGGTGTGAGAATAACAAGGTTCATCCGACAGATACTCCTGCAGAACAAATTCTTCGCTATCTGCTGCATCTAGTGAGACCTGGACTCACTTTCTCATTGGTTAAAATCCATTTAGCCGCACTATCCAGATTCAGAAAAAGTGCTGCACGGCCTTCCTTATGTTCATCTTCCTTAATTAAGCAATTCATGAGACGTCTGTTCCGGGCATTTCCTCCAGTGCGACCCCCTCCTCCGGAATGGGAGCTGAACACAGTCCTCTCACAGTTGATGAAACATCCATTTGAGGTCATCCACAAGGCCGAGCTCAGATTTCTCACATGGAAAGTCGCTTTCCTTCTAGCTATAACATCTGCTAGAAGAGTAAGTGAAATTCGGGCCTTTACAATAAAGGAACCATTTTTACATTTCACTCAGGATTATGTAACCCTAAGAACTAATCCTATATTTATACCTAAGGTACTGTCACAGTTTCACCTCATTGAGCCGATTAAGTTAAGGACTTTCTTTCCAAATCCTTCTACACCAGCATAGAGAGCATTACATTCTATGGACATCAAAAGATGCTTAAAATTCTATCTACAAAGAACAAACACATTTAGAAAATCTGAGCAATTGTTTGTGGCCTACGGCCAAGCCACTTTGGGAACTGCAGTCACAAAGGCCACTGTTGCCCGTTGGATAGCGTCTACGATCCATTTCTGTCATGACACGGCTAACCGCCCATTGCAAAGAAAGGGCAAAGCCCACTCTACAAGAACCGAGTGACGTTGGAAAACATCTGCCATGCTGCGACATGGAAAACTGTCCACACCTTTACTAGACATTACTGTCTTCAATCTGCATGTCAAGAGGATTCGGCAGTTGGACAAACTGTCCTACGCCACCTTTTTCTGTGACACCATTCTCAGGTATTCTTTGCTTTTAAAGTATTATTTATGATATCACTTTGATCAGATACATATTGATCGTGGGGAGATTTTAAAAGAAATAGAGAGACTAAATGCTGAAATAGAGAAGTTTGAGGAGACGGATGCTATTAAAAAACTGAAAGATACTATGGCCGAAAGATTTAAAAAACATGAAGACAAGATAAAGATCAGAAAAGTCCACAAGTTTGCTCGCGACCAAGCAGACTATGACAATGGTCAAATCTTCACTTTCCCGCGCAAGTACAGTGCAGTCCAACGCCAGCAGTACAGTGAGAAAGGCATCAAAAAAGTAACTCCTCAAACAACTGCAATAGCAGCAAGTAAAATCAATGAAGATATGTCCAGCATTGATTCTGTATCTCTCAGTAGCGAATCCAGTTGAGACAGTTAGCAACTAAATTGAATTAGGAGGAAGAGTTAGATTTTTTAGTCGAGGAAAGACTTCATACGTTAAGATCGAGGTAAAGGAATCTAACAAAAAATGCAGAAAGAAAAAAAGACGTGAAAGAAGAAGAATGCACGCACAAAAAGCAACAAAAAAAGAAGCTATAATCAACGTGGCAGAGGAATAGGCAATAATTGAAAAGTCCATCCTCAATTTATCTGAGATTACGCTATCTAAAGCAGAGCAACAACTGTTATCTCTCGGTCTCAATTTATGCCCCAAACAATCCTTTAACAATGCGGCCACTCGCATAGACTTATTTTGCTTCAAAAGAAAGCTCAAACTAAGAAAATTCTTCGCAATACAAAAGTTGAAAGATTGTACTGGATCTGAAATTCGCCCATCCGCAGCAACTCATATGGAAGGAGCGGAACTTTTGTCTGCAGATGTCTCTACTCTCCTCACTTTACATGATCTTAATGATGCTACAGATTCTCAGCCTTCTGGTCTGGATGCAAATCTCAGTACACAAACCAGATTAAGTAAAATAAACATGCTACAAAAAGGAGCTGGGATCACCCCCTTTAAAAGCAAATCCAGCTTTGTTCCCTTAATGACCAAAGATGCGGTGGATACTTTCCACGACTGTGTGACTAATGAAATCAAACAACTCTATAGGACTACCAGAGGCAGCAAAAGAAGAGATGCTATCACCGGCAATTAGAATACACCACCCTTATGAAAAAATTGAGCAGCAACACAGAAATAGTGATTAAAAACCTCAGACAAAGGTGGAAATGTTGTTATCTGGCCCAAAAAGGACTATACTAAGGAAGCATATCGACAATTACAGGATGTCAACTGCTATGAAAAAAACACACACAAAAAATATGTCAAAGCTAAAGAGACTCTACTCAAGTTGCTACACAATGGCGCAGAGAAGGCTTGATCTCTATGGAAGAATTCAAGTTCATGAATAATGAATTCCCTGTCCTTCCTGTGTTCTATCTAATCCCCAAGGTTCATAAATGCATTACTCCAACGCCGGGTAGACCGATCATTTCGGCGATTGAAAGTGCAAGTGAACAGGTTGGACAATATATTGACTTTTTTCTGCAGGACATGGTAAAACATTTGGCTAGCTTTGTCAGAGATACCAGGGATTTCCTGCAAAAAATTGGGGACCTAGAATAAAATGACGATATGTTGCTAATAACTCGGAGGTGGAGTACCTATATACGAGCATAGCACATACTAGTGGTTTGAAAGTGATTGAACATTTCCTGAGCAAACGAATTGTTGAATATCATGAACACGACAAAGTCATTATCAGTCTTAATGAATGGTGTCTTTATAATAACTTTTTTCTCTTTGGTAAAGATGTGTGGAAACAACTAAGGGGCATGGCGATGGGAGCCTGTTTCTCCCCCAGCTATGCGTGTTTACAGGTAGGCTGGTGGAAGGAACAGGTCCTCAACATCAAGCATCGAGCATGGGTCAATGAAAAGGTTGTGAAATATTTATGTTACATTGATGACGTCTTCATTCTTTGGCAAGGGGATGAGGAGGAAGCGTTGACATTCTTGAAAGAGATAAATGATAACTCCCTCAACCTTAACTTCACTTCTCACATCAATAAACATGAGATAGAGTTTTTGGATGTAAACGTGTATGTTAAAAATGCCAGATTAGAAACAACACTCTACAGAAAACCTACTGCTGGAAACACAACATTGCACGCCACTAGCCTTCACCCGAAACATACTATCAGTAGCATTCCTTATGGTGAGATCTCACGACTCAAAAGAATATGAAGCTCTACTAGGCATTTTGAGTAATGTGTAAAAGAGATGATGGCTAGACTCAAGGTACGTGGATACTCGGATGCAATGTTGCATCATGCCCTTACTAAAGCTAATTTACGACCACGAGAAAGTCCTTTTCCGTCTAACCCTTTTAGCAATGATGACACAGATACCAATTTGGCACCCCTTATTGAGGCTAATGATTGCCCTAGGTAAATCACTGCTTTCAGTAATGGGGAAAGCAAAATCAGGACCATCATCAAGAAGACTTGGCCCATAGTGTTAACGGATGTGGTATTCGGTTCTTAACTACCTAGCATGCTGCTAGTCACTTTTCGAAGAGCCAAAAGCACAGAAGCAGCCCAAAGATGAGACAAAAAAACATGTGGCTGCAACCTGTGTCAGGGTTCCAGAAATTCTCTACATGTAGGGCGTGTAAATTTGATACTAATAAAACTCACTATCAGATTCCTTTTTGTTCTACTGATATTCTGATCACTGGTAGTTACAATTGCAAGACTGAATTTGCAGTATATGTCCTGACGTGTACATGTGACCTTAATTATATAGGCAGTACAAAACTACAGGTACACTTCAGGATTTTGCAACATCTCAGAGCCATCCTGCACAGGTACCCTGCCTATCCGGTAGCACAGCACTTCAAAAAGAAACACAACAATGAAGTAGCTTGCCTAACTTATTTTGTGGTGGGGTCCATTCCAAAATCATGCAGAGGTGACAATAGAGAGCAGCAGTTAAGGCAACTTGAGACAGCTATGATCTTAGAATTTGACAGTAAATGGCCGAATGGTCTCAACAATACAGAGGACATGTATAATTTTTTGTGAGCATTGTGTCCCAGTTGCCGCCCTATATTGATTTTGACTGTCTTAACTTTTCGCTCTTTAACCCCTTCGATGCTCATGAAGAGCTCAGCTCGTCATGAGGCACAGTTGAGCTGTGCTCATGACGAGGTGAGCTCGTCATGAACAATGGGAAAACATAATAGTCAGCATAGGAGGGGAAAACCATAAGCAGCGATGGTGTTAATAGATGTATCCAACAGGAGTCTTAGTTTTTTCCTTTCCCTCATAGGTAGTCAGGTTCCCTGTTATCTATTACATGAAATATTACTCCATCAGTCTCTTGTAAATATCATGAATTATTGTCCTCTCTTTTTTATACATTACACATGGGGTGCCCTCCATTTTTAGATATGATGAATTACTATGTGAAAAACGCTATCCCCGCATCGCACATGCGCGAGAAATCAGCCTCCTCCAAACAAGAGGACTAGCTGCCCGGTGCTACACTCGTTCTGCGCATGCGCGAGTGATTAGCGCTGTTCAATTCTTTTGCAGTGAATCTGTAAATCTTTGTACTTCCAGTTCCGACTAGGGTGATGGTATTTTTTACAGTCCAAGTACCTCCCCTTGGCTCTAATATATCTCAAATATGTCTTCAGTTGTACCTGGAAAGAATGCCCTTTCTATCGTTTTCCCATGTGAGAAACGCCATCTCCTTGTATCGCGCATGCGTGAGAAACCAGTCTCCTCTGTATAAGAGGACTAACTGCCCGGTCCTACACTCGTTCCGCACATGCGCGAGTGATTAGCGCTGAATTAAACGCCGAAGGACTAGGACGCGGCCGGACGGACCCCTTTTCTACTTGGTAAGGTCAATTATTTGAACACTTTCTCCAAGCGCCAACACGCCTGATCAACCTGTAGCTCACAAATTCGTTCAATTTCTTACAGTAAGGCGTCTTTGATGAAGCAATTTCCCCTACAACTTTGACTAATATCGTGACGATTCCTCCAGGAGTGCACAGCCCTAGGACCCCTTGGTAAGATGCTTCTATAACGTGGCAATCTATCTCCCCTTCACCTAATGAGGATCTGGTACTGATCACGTGTCTTGTCCTACAGGTCCCACTGTAGCTGACTTTTACCCTGCTGCCATCCAGGACACTTTTACATCTAGGATTAAGGTATTTCTACTGGACACGGTTGGTCAATAGACCCTGTGTCCCCTTCTTAATTACATGACTCTTACACATATTTTCTTGTATTCTTTTTCTTTATGTTTTGATTCAGGTCATTTCCATTCACGAATTCGTTTTTCTGGATATAATCCAACTGGTAAGCTGAGTGGGTTTTTAGGTGTTGTAGTGCACTATCAAGTGTTCTGTTTTTTGAAACCTGCATACATAGGCTCTTCTCTTTCTCTTTTTTCTTTCAGAATAGCCAGGCCCTGAGGAGAATCCCCCCGACTACTAGGAATTCGAAACGCGTAGGCCTCCCCTTTTTAGGTCTGCCCTTGGTTGTCCTAGTGTTAAAATTGTGTTTCACTAGCTCTGACAATTTTACACCCACTTATGTAAATATCTTGAAAAAACTGATTCAATTTGACCGGCTTTTCCAATATGGCCGCTGCACACTGCCCACATTTAAGAACACCGACCGGTTTAGCTTCCACGAGACTCGTTGCCTCTCCCCACCGACAGACAATGGTCCAATTCTATTGGGTATAAAAGAGCATCCACCGCTCCACTGGCTCACACCACGAAAGCCGCGGACGAGGGAGGATGCGAGGATTTCTCGACGAGTAGTGAGTACGGCATAGCCGCGTTAGGAAGCCCTAAACCTTGACTTCGAGCATTGCTCCCACCACCTAGTACTGAACTTTTTGCATCCCCTTTTCCTACACCAACAGATGGAAGTTACATTTACCCCTCTTCCAGATCGGCTCATGGGGCATTGACTCCTACAACCAGTATGTATTGAGCAGAATGTATAATTTACCATGAGCAATTCTTATGCAGCTCAACACTGTTTATACCGATCTTCACGACATAGAGTGTGTGTTTTTTGTAATGTGTGTGTTCCGTCATGTAGTGTCTTCCTTCCCCTTTTTTTGAACAGGTCACTGCACCATAGCATGTCTTAAAAGTAGAGACTCGCTAAAAACGATAAGTCACCATATATGTCACCATGCTTTTCCTTCCACAGGTGACATTTAAACGCGCATTGGGAAGCACGCAGAAAGTATTTACGTGCTCTAATTTTATCTTGCAGACTCACGATTCAGAAATACTGATAGGGTTGTAACTATAATTTAATAACATACCACATAGGTATTTTTCACTTGAATGCACACATTGCACATATTGATGGCAACCATAGTGAGTGACAGAGGGATCTGACCCCGTCCTGACGAAGAGGCAGGCAGCCTCGAAACATGTTGACATCACCAGGAGAACTGGCTCATTGTTGGCCTTTGGTTTCTCCGCCGCATGAATTTTAACGATACCAGCCTATGACCAATAAAGAATTTTTGTTTTCATAAGGCCAGGTATATATTTTTAATCTCACTTTTTCCAATCACTCCTGACCCTACTTACACTCGCTCAAATACACCTCACATAGCACTTACAATATCTAAGTGCTCCAGCGTAGTCGCTAGTCGTAGCACGCCCCATCCCGCAGTGGGGCGGGAAGACCCCAATGATGAAGCATGACACCAAGGGCCCTTTTGGTGTGTGAGGGGTATTTTAACAAATACTGTGTATGCCTGTCATACCTTGGCTCACAGGAAACCTCTTAGAGGTGGATCTTGTTGTTTATATATACCATTGACTGGAGGAGGGTGTATCCACCTGAGTGCTTTCTAGCACTACCTCTTCACTCCCTAATTTTATTTTTTGTAGAGACTTGGAACCTCAGTGAATTAGGGTGTGCCAAACCTCACCTCAGTATCCAAAATCCCCTACCATACTAGCTATCAGTGTCCCATTGGTTCTTATCGACCCCCAATGATTAGACAACCCAGAACATGGACTTAGAACTCCTCAGGTAACGTGGAACAAACGAACACTCTTTCGTTATACTAACATATCAATCCAGAACGAGGAGTCAATGAGGACACGTACGAGTTTGAAATGTTTATTTCTAATGTAGTGTTCTCAAACGCAGTATCTTAGCTAATACAAGCAAACATATTATAAGGAACAAGGTTAACAACATGATTATTATTCCATAAAATACAAAGGCTAAAGGAAAAAAGGTTTAAATAGAACCTTAGTTTACCCTTCCACGCTAGTATAATATATTATATCTACAGAAGGTCTCTTTGGGTTTAGTATGGCGGGCCCATACCTTTGGGTTCAGCAGAAATAGATCACATCATCTCCTGCTCCAACTCTCTGCATACGGATATTCATCAAGTGTGTGTCTCCTGCTTCACGCAGTGCATTATTAAAACGCGCCTAAACCCAAAGTTGGCCACAGCTGCATCCATATTATGTCTACTCTGTGCGCTGATCAATCCAAACAATAAGCTGTGTTGAAATAACCTTGAAGGCCTCGGCACTCACTGTACAGACATAGCTTACCAAGCAAGGCTGATAAAATTTAAGCAAACATGTTGTTCTCGTGTACAGCAAAATACATAACTAGGCGAAAAGCTGTAATAACAAAATGTGTTGTGTGCAGAGGGAGCAGAAAAGGAAAAATGGCGTTCAAACTTCTAACAAGCTCATGCTAACTTAACACAGTGCAAAGGTGAAACCAATACACAAGACACTACGGTGCTACCCTTTCTAATGAAAGTGACCTATATCCTTCACGTTTTTTGTTGGCAGCCTGCCCCAAACCCGGGATCAGGTAGTCCTTATCTGTGTTTTTTACGCTGTTCTGGATTTAGTTTGTATCTCAAGGGTGTCCAACATAGGTCCCAGAAGGCCGGAGCTGGGTTACAGTTTTAGGATATCAAAATAAGATAAATGTATATACAAAGATGGTAAAAGGAACTCATTCAGATAATCACTGGGAATTCTTAGAATATAGGATGGCCGTAGCCATTCTGGACATACTTTGGACACTGCTACTGTACCTGCATATGGACATGGGCACTTTGACATACGGTGTTCAGCATGCCTGGCCATTCTACTCATGCCTTTAGCACCAATGCGGAGTCTACTCAAGAAAGATTATCCGAGTTAACAAATCCTACACTCTTAGAATGCAAAAGTTATTGCTCAAATCTCTCATTGACCAAATACCTTTGAAAATAAGTGACTATACAAAGTTTAATATCCACCATTTTCAATTGTTGGTTTGAGGAATAGAAGGTTACGGTAAAGGACATTGGGCACCAAACCCCTGATTAGGTAGTAAAAAGAAAGCACCACGCTACTAATTGGGGTGCAGTGGACCCTTGCTGACCCTGGGGCCATGAAGCCACTGCACAGTGTTTTAAACAGAAATATGGAAGTGCAGGTACTAACTCGAGTGAACTTGTTTGCTCCTTAGAAGTGGCAGTTCTCTCCCATTAAATGGAATTGCATATATATATATATGACCTGGTCATCACTGGCGCCGTTCTGTTTTGGCAAAAACTTTCTTCAATCCGAGGTATCGGATGGACCAGGCTCGCCAATACACCCAGGAGGAACAGAAGTGGTGCACCTTTGCACTGGGAGAAACGCACTGTCGCACCTTTTTCCCCCATGGAAGTTTACCTGTGTGTGGCGGTTGTGCAGGTGGGGACGCGAGGAGCTTCAATATTGTGCAAAGACAGTGTGAGACACCGGGTGATAACTGTCTGCAGAGACTGCCCCTTACGCACTTTGGCGACAAATCCTGGCAAGAACCACTGCATGCTGGGACATGTAGTTTGCTTCACCCGTTTGCATCGAAGCAGGTGACACAGATCTCCGCTTGGGGGTGGAGCCAACCAGAACTATTTGAATGGGAGCAGAACTGTTGGGCGGGAAATCTCACTTGGTACACCTGGGGCGCTGAAGAGGCCACACGGCCGAAATGCATACGCCCATGCTCATCTGTTTCAGCCTCAATAAAGAGACTCCATTGCATTCCCCTATAGTGGCTTCTGACTTTCTGTTGAGAAGGTGTTCGTGGCATAATTCTGCACGGTCAGCCAGCGACGTGCAACAGAAGCCCCTGCACGCAAACTGACCTGGTCATCACTGGCGCCGTTCTGTTTTGGCAGAACTTTCTTCAATCCGAGGTATCGGAAGGACCAGGCTCGCCACTACACCCAGGAGGAACAGAAGTGGTGCAACTTTGCACTGGGAGAAACGCATTGTCGCACCTTTTTCCCCCATGGAAGTTTACCTGTGTGTGGCGGTTGTGCAGGTAGGGACGCGAGGAGCTTCAATATTGTGCAAAGACAGTGTGAGACACCGGGTGATAACTGTCTGCAGAGACTGCCCCATATGCACTTGGGCGACAAATCCTGGCAAGAACCACTGCATGCTGGGACATGTAGTTTGCTTCACCCGTTTGCATCGAAGCAGGTGACACAGATCTCCGCTTGGGGGTGGAGCCAACCAGAACTATTTGAATGGGAGCAGAACTGTTGGGCGGGAAATCTCACTTGGTACACCTGGGGCGCTGAAGAGGCCACACGGCCGAAATGCATACGCCCATGCTCATCTGTTTCAGCCTCAATAAAGAGACTCCATTGCATTCCCCTACAGTGGCTTCTGACTTTCTGTTGAGAAGGTGTTCGTGGCATATATATATATATATATATATATATATATATATAGCTACATATATGGTTTTCACATATGTGATGTGCTTCCGGGGTCCCGCACATAGGCAGGAATATTCATGTGCTTATTACTTTGATGAGGATACCCCTGGAAGAGAACTAGGATTACGGGTAAGTAACTTATCCTTTGTGCAATGGAAGGGACAAATTCAAGCTAGACAGCCTAAAACAAATAGAGCCAGCCGATAGAACACACACAAAGTGAGGTAGAAATCACAAAGCCAATGGTAAGCAACGGGGGGAATGCATATCCAGAGAAGCTTTCTGAATGGACCCAAGATGTCGTAAGCAGCTTCGAATTTAAACGCAGTTAGGCTAAAAAAAAAAAAGCAAGTTCTGCTGAAATGCAATACTTTCCTAGGCTTATGAAAAATATGCGTTTGAAGCAAGAATTACATTTAGCAAAACAATGGTGCATATTTTTCTGTCACACCTTTAAAGCGTTTCTATCCATTTAAGATACAAACAGAACCGGATAGCACACTCGGATGCCTGGCTGGCTTCGGATAATAATCTCTGTTCAAGCAGATGGGATGCATGCCTGGTATTGCAAGCTGATGATTTGGTAGTGACTGAAGTGGCAAGAGGTATGTAGGGACCACCAAGAAGTGGACACGGAGGAGTGGGTGAAGTTCCTTGAGGGTTGTCAGCGTTGGCGCTTAACCGGCCAATACGCAGGCTAAAGAAAAGAATGAGGGAGAAACTTGTGACGGACATTTTTACTTGTGTAAAGTGAAAGTGGAACAAGCACAAGTTTTGCTCATCAGGAAAGGAAAATGTTGTTTCACTCCATGGGTACAGGTGCAGAAAATCTCACTGTGTGCACAAAACCAAAACAAAAAAAGCAAAAAATCGATATGTATATTGTTCCTTTTTTCTGCCAACGTCTGCAGAGGCTAAATGACAAAAAGTTAAAATCTGTAAAAAAGATTAAGGCGTTGCCCACGAGTTCAGGCGTACCAGCCTTGGCACTGGAGGGTCCTGTACAGGTGGCCGCACTCAGGTAAACGTAAAAAATGCAGTCGCTCCCAGTGCAAGAAAGCCTGTTTTTTGGAGGGGGAAGGGGGAGTGGGGGGGAGGCGTATGCAAAATGTGAATGACAGGTGGCCAGACCAATAGAGGACGAAGGCTGGCTGAAATCCCCTGTTAAATGTATTTATGTTTGAATGTTTGAGATTTGCTTTTGTTTTTTTAGCAAGAGGCTGACAAGCCTGCTAAATGTGTCTAGGCCATACCTACAAAAATAATGCATGTACATTAATGACTGCCCTTCGCCCATCTGTGTTGCTCCCATAGTAAAACGCCATAAAATATCTAGTTATCTAAGACGCATTAATAAAATTACAATAATATGTTTGCCCCCAAGTGCTCAAGCTCAGACAACTGGATAAAAAATAAACAAAATGATCACAGCTATGTGGAGGGCACTTTTTTGTTGAAGCGCACAACTTCTGCCCAAATAAACCATGTACTCCAGCTTCCCAGAAAATAGGCGGAGCCAATGCCCCATTCCTGGTGATTCCAGCTTAACTGTCTGGCAACAGCAGCGCTGTCATTCTGGACTATAACAACCACAACCCTGGATAATAACAAAAGGCAATAGTGCAGTTACAAAGATATTAAGAAAATACATTACTGAAGAGAGAAAGAGAAGGTAGTACTTAATATGCTACTGGAGCAGCAAAGAAAGAGACATTACATACAGCTTATAAGAACTTGTAATTACTTGCTTTAAAAACCAAATGTACATAAAATAGTATGAGCCTGGAAAAATGTTTTCCTAAGCTATTGTTCATTTGAATGTTGCATTTCTTAGAAGCATCATTTAGTAACACCTGCTTAATGAATTGCAAAATTTCCAGTAAAGAATAACAACAAAGTCTCAGTGTAAAACCAATTTCAACAATTTTATGGGAAATATGCAAACACGTTTTGATCAAGACAGTAGGTCTGGAGTAGATGGTCAGCCTTTTGGCATTGTCGGTATGTGTTTTGCTTTGACATGGCTCTTGTAAAATGTTATTGTTGGAGGAGCTGCCCTTTCCAATATAAAAAAATGACACCCCTGGTATATGTCTATGCATTTGTATTATATGCATGTATGTTTGCTGAAATAATCTGCCGCACGTTTCGCAAGTTCACTTTCCATACAACCCATTTTTTCCCATTCTGTAAAGTTTTGCTTCTTCCCTTGTCAGGAACACATCTCCAACATTTTCCAGCATGGCACTAGATAAGATAAGATTTGGTAAAAACCCTTAGACATGTAAGTTTATAGGTGTGTACAGACTCAAAGGGCATTCCAATCCTGGAACCACCAGTACTTTCAGCCCCAGTATGAAGATTTGCAGAAAAGTGACAACATCTGTGCTTTACTAACATCCAAGCCATCAAATAACATGAACCTTGGCTTATTCGGAGAGACTATTATCCGAGTTCGGATTTAATGAGAACGCTGCCAATATATATTACTAGCTGCACTGCACCAAAGGGACAAGTGAAATTTGTTTACAGGACAAGGATATTTATGAAGCTTCTTGTCCCCAGGACAAGAAGATATTTTATGAAATTCCACATTACTGCGAAGGGTATAGCATCGAATTAAAATGTATAAAGTGCTTAGCTACTCAATAGAGTGTCTGGGGCGCTTCAGGTTGTGGACCAACATGCTTAATAGAGGGGACAAGCATTAAGAGACAGCCTTGAAAAGCTGTGGTTCCATTCTTTGTTTAAAAGAGTTCTCATTTCTAGTGGCACAGAGATAGAAGGGAAGATCATTTCAGCTAGCCACCACCAATGCTGAAAAGGAAGCACCACCTCATCTCTTTCTTCGTGTCTTAGGCACTGCAGCCAACAATGCATAAGCCAAGTGTAGAGTCCTAGAGAGAAAATAGTGAGGAAGTTGCTTGGATAGATATTCGGGGCCACAGCCTTAAAAAGTTGTATGGGCCTGTACCAGCCCCTTAAAATTCACTCTCTCCAGTATCGAAGCCAATGTAACTCTTTCAGATGAACCCGAACAGGGAAATTCCTTGAGATGTTCAACAAGATTCTGGCTACTGCATTCAGCACCAACTGGAGTCTCTTAAGTAGCTAAAGACGGAGGCCCCAGTATAGGACAATGCCCGGTTACTCACCGGTAATAACCATTACTCCAAGTCCTGGTCTCCCCGTCCCATTCCTGATACGTGAGCAGCTAGTCTGCTCTACAGAACCCCTACCTAGCTGAGCTGTTGGCACTTCCCCCTAGGATGACGTCACCATCACGTGACTACAAAAGGGGGAAGTGCCGGAAGAATCATCCTGAAAATACCAAAGACAACAGAACGAAACACATACAATCACCCACAGAAAACCCAAACCAGGGAGGGAGGGAAGGGCTCAGGAATGGGACGGGGAGACCAGGACTTGGAGTAATGGTTATTACCGGTGAGTAACCGGGCATTACCTCCTCGTCCTGGTCTCCCCGTCCCATTCCTGATACGTGAGCCCATACCCAAGCACACGGTGATTGTAAGAAAAAACAGACCAGAAAATTGCAGTAAACAGGTCCATTTAATCCACAAAAGAAAGTACAAATCATAAATCATGTACAGCAGACAGGACCGAAGCCCCAAAAGCAGCGGAGGCCGCCATCCCCAACTCCAGACGATAATGGGCAACAAAAGTGTGGGGAGAAGCCCACGTAGCAGCATTGCAAATGTCACGCACAGAGGCACCCCTGAACATGGCCCAGGAGGACGAAACGCTCCGAGTCGACCGACCCTGAACAGAAGAAGGCAGGGGACATTGGACCGAAACATACGCGGAAACCACTGCGCCCTTGACCCAACGAGACAAGGTGGACAAAGAAGGGCGAAGCCCCAGACCCGACTGGCCGTAGGTGACGAACAGGGAATCAACCTTACGGAAACCAGCCGTACGCTCCAAGTAGATGTGGAGAGCCCTCAACACATCCAAAGAATGGAGTAGCTCCTCCTCAGGAGAGGCAGGAGCCGGAAAAAACACAGGGAGAACAATATCCTCCTGACAGTGAAAAGTTGAAATCACCTTAGGGAGAAAAAACTGACTCGGACGGAGAACGACCTTGTCAGCGCAGAAGCGCAAGAAGGGGGGGGGAAGCCATCAGCGCACCAATCTCACCAACCCTACGCCCAGAGGTAATGGCCACCAGGAAGATAACTTTGGCAGAAAGGAATTTCAGGGCCACGGAGTCCAAAGGCTCAAACGGGGGACCCGTCAAAGCCCGTAGAACCAAGGGCAGATCCCAAGGAGGCACAGGGGAACGGGAGACAGGACGTTGAAGCAAGAAACTCCTCAGAAGGCGAGCCACCAACGGGGAGACAGATGAAACAGAGGAACCCCGAAAGGCAAGAACGGCAGCCCACTGCGCCCGCAGGGAAGAAACCGCCAGTCCCAAGACAAAACCATCCCGTAAGAAGTCCAACACCCGCACGGCCTCACAGGAGGCAGGAGAGAGATCCCTCCCAAGACACCAGGTGGAAAAATTCTTCCAGTGACGGGCATAAGACTTCAAGGTGGAAGGACGCCGGGAAAGCTGAAGACACTGGGCAACCTCTAACGAGCAACCCAGACCCAGCAAACTCAACCTCTCAAGTGCCAAACCCCCAGCCGGAGGCGACGCAGGGAGGCAAGACTGAGAAGAGGAGCCCGCAGGGGGGAGGGAGACAGGGGAAACCTCCAATGAGGACAAACGGCAAAAGTCAGCAGAAGGGGAAACCAAGACTGCCGAGACCACTCTGGAACCACCAGGAGAACCTCCGCCCGATCCAAACGAATCTTCCGGAGGACCCTCGGAATTAATGCAAATGGAGGAAAGGCAAACAGCAGACCCCCCGACCAAGGAATCGAGAAAGCATCGGTCGCCCAAGCCAATGGAAACGGAATGATGCTGCAGAACAGAGGAAGAAGGGCGGAATCCTCCGAGGCAAAAAGATCCAGCCAAGGAAGGCGGAATCGGAGGACAATCTGCCCGAACAGATCCGGGGACAGACAGAGGGACACCGAGGAGGGGAACACCCTGCTTAAAGTATCCGCAGGCCCATTCTCCTTCCCCGGAAGATAGACTGCCGTCAGAGACAACAGATTCGACTCGGCCCAAAGGCCGATCTCCCGGGACAGGAGAAAGAGAGAATGACACATGCCCCCCAGGTGATTCACATAGGAGCGAACCACCTGATTGTCGGTCTGCACAGAGACCGCCCGACCCCAAAGGAGAGGAGCGAACCAAAGGAGAGCCAGCCAGACCGCCCTCAACTCCTTACAGTTCGAGGACTGGAGGGACTCGAATCGGGACCACCGACCCTGACCCGTGGAAGAACCCAGAACAGCCCCCCATCCCAATGCACTCGCATCTGTGGACAACACGACCACAGACTGAGGGGGAAGGAGATCGAACCCCCCGGAAAGGGAGAGAGGAGACAACCACCACTGGAGATCCGCCCGAATCCCCGGAGTGACAGGGATCGAAGTCTCGTAGTCCAAGGAGGCGGGTTTCCAGTGAGAATGGACATGATGCAACAGGGGGTACAGATGCAGCCTGGCCCAAGGAAGGAGATGCAGAGTGGACGCCATCTCCCCCTGACTCCGCAACCAGAGACGGGCAAACACCTGCGACTGGGAAAGAAGCCATGAAAGGTGGCGAAATAAAGTCAACTGGCGCTCCTGGGAGAGGAACACCATGCCCAGGTCCATCTGGAAGAACGCCCCCAGGAACTTCAGGGACTGAGAGGGTACCAGGGAGGACTTCCGATGGTTGATAAGGAACCCAAAGGAACCCAGCAGATGACACACCTGGGCCACATCCGACAGAGCCTGCGAAAAAGAGGGAGAGACAATCAACCAGTCATCCAGATATGGAAACACCAGCAGCCCCCTGGAATGAAGAATACCTACCAGAGGGGCCAGGAGCTTGGTGAACACCCTGGGCGCAGAGGACAGGCCGAAAGGCAGCACCCGGAACTGGTAGTAATGGGACCCCACAGCAAAGCGCAGAAACCGCTGGTCGGCAGGATGGACAGGAACATGAAGGTACGCATCCAACAAATCCAGTGACGCCAGGAAGCCACCCGGAAGGACCAGAGGCAGGATGGACTGGAGGGTCACCATCTTGAAAGGGCGATGGACGACGAAACGGTTGACACGCTTCAGATCCAGAACAGGACGAAGATCTGAAGTGTCCTTTCTGGAAACCAGAAAGAGGATCGAGTAGCAACCCTCACCCCTTTCCAGCGGTGGAACCTCCACAAGAGCCCTTTTCTCCAACAGGAGTCGAACACCTGCCAACAAAGACACTCTTCGCAAAGGAAGACGGGGCAGGGGAGTCTGAACAAAACCCGGAGGAGGAGGAGAGGAAAACTCTATCCGGCACCTTTCCGAAACAGTCTGAACCGCCCAGGCATCCGGAACCGACAACCACTGGGCGCGGAAGCGCTGGAGTCGACCACCAACGGTCAAAGGCAGACAGTCATTGCGAAGAGGAGGAAGCGGGGGTGGTAACACCGGCAGCGGCCCGGGGCTTGGCACTTCCAGGGGCCCCCCGGCGACGACCCCTGCCTCGAAAGGGCTGAGAAGCGCCACGAGCAGGAGGCCCAAAAGCGCGACGATAACCAAATCCACTCCCCCGAGCAGGAGGACGGACCGGAGCCACCAGCTTGCGGTTCTCCGCGGACTGCTTGACCATGCCCTCCAGCTGAGGACCAAACACCTTAGAACCTTCAAAAGGCAACTTAAGGAGGACCGACTTCTGCGAAGAGTCCGCCTTCCAGGAACGCATCCAAATATGACGCCGGGCAGCAATGGAAGCACCAGAAGCGGCGGCCGCCGCCCCCAAATTTTCGAAGGAAATGTCCGACAGGTAACGCACCTGCATCTCCATCAAAGACAGAAGAGGAGTGGCATCTTCACCGTCGTTCAGCAGAACAGACGGAGACAGGAAGTCTTTAAGGAGCGACTGAACCATATAGTTGGAATATGCAGTCGCCCGGACAGAGAAATTAGAAGCAGCATAGGAACGCTTCACCGCCCCTTTAACATGCTTATCCACAGCGTCCGCAGGAAGGACGTCCTCAGAAACAACCAAACCCTGAGAGGAAAGGCCAGCCATCAAATTGTCCACTTTCACAGCCTGAGGGAACTCATCCGCAAAGCCCTCAAGAGGGTAACGCCTGGACAGGAAACGAGGGAAAGAAGACTTGTCCACCTCCTTCCATTCGTTAGACAGCACATTACGTACAGCACCATGCAAAGGCAAAGAATCCGGAGCAGGCTGGACATACTGCGTAAAAAAGTAATCCTCAACAACAGCATCCGCAGGAGGAGAAAAACCCAAGTTGGACCTCACATGGGCAAACAGGTCATAGAGCTCAGCACCCTGAACAAAACGACCACGGACACCCTCATCCTCCTCAGGACCAAAGTCTTCCACAGGATCAACCTGTGCATCCAAAGAAACACGAGGCACCTTGGGAGGAGGCCCAGCCACGTCCCTAGCCGGGAAAGCAGCAGCCACAGCCTCATTAATAATGAGGCGCAGGGCATCCAGCGAGGCCGCAGAAGAAGAAGCTTCAGAATCCATTGCAGAAGCACCAGTCCAAACAATACACCCAACAGGCAAAAACAAGGACAAAAAATATCCCAAAAAGGACCCCAGATATAGGCGAGGACCCGAACACCTGTGGGAGGGGAAAAAACTGGGCCAGTATAAGAAGCCCAGCCAGCCGCCAAAATCGCCCCCTTAAATGATGCAAGACACCAAACTCCATGAAAAAGCCCCTGCCCGCTAAAGCAGGGCGAAAAACGGACCGGAGAATGCCCAGGAACGGCCGCTGGAGCAGGCCAACCCAAGCCAGGTGAGAACCACGAAGCACAGAGCACAGAAAAGGCTGCTAACGCGAGCCGCGTGCAATAAAGTGCCCCCACATCAAAGTCGGCTGCTAACGCGAGCCGTGAGTAACAAAAATGCCCCCATGAGGTTTAATCAATGCAAACATAAAGGAAGCCAAATGTAGCTCGGGGGAAGCGGCAGAGAAAACAAACCAGAGGCGGCCGCTAGAGCAGGCAGCCGCATTTAAACAAACAAACAGCAGGGAGACTTACCCGAGAAAAAGGAAGCCTCCAGGAAACAGCTCAGCCAGGAACGCGGTCGTAGACTGCAGAAAAAAGAAAACAGGATGATTCTTCCGGCACTTCCCCCTTTTGTAGTCACGTGATGGTGACGGCATCCTAGGGGGAAGTGCCAACAGCTCAGCTAGGTAGGGGTTTCTGTAGAGCAGACTAGCTGCTCACGTATCAGGAATGGGACGGGGAGACCAGGACGAGGAGGTAATCGTGTAGACCACCCATGATGTTATGAGTGTATGGACTATCGTCTTCTGACAAGGAGCCAGAAGAAGGAACAAAGGTTTCTGTAGAAGCTGATGAAAATCCGAAAACCAGAATCTGTCTTGCTTCTATTACACTGAAGAATTTTCTGTCCCATCCACTGGAACACCGCTGACGGACACGCCTTAAATTTGCATTGGCCTCTAGAGATGTTTCTGTCCCAAGCCCTGATAATCTGCATGTCATCAGTGAAGGAGGTAACCTGCACTCCAAAGAATTTCGCCAAAGGAGCTATGTAGATATTAAACAATGTCGGACTCAGCGCTGAGCCCTGAGGGACTCTAAACTTCAAAGATTTTCACATCAGACAGTGTTGGCGGCATCCACACCGGCTGACATCTGTTTGATAGGAAGGAGTGAAGCCAGGCCAGCGCATTCCCATCTATCCCGATGACTTGCAAGTGTTGCATCAGGATATGATGGGAGACCGTATCAAATGCTTCTGAAAGATCAAGAAGCAGCAAGGCCACTTTCTTCCCACTGTCCACAGCCGGTTCAATAATATACGAGACCTCGACTGGCATAGACTCAGTGCTGTGTCCTGGGCGAAATACCAATTTTGATGGATGCAAGATAGCTGGAAAGTTGGATTTTTTGAGGATCTTAAAAAAGGCAGGTAACAGAGAGATCAGCCTAAAGTTGGCCAGAATGGTTTTATCTGGCGAAGGCTGAATATTTTTTCATAACCAATTTTATAGATTTTCAGTGAAAAAAACAAACAAAAGGAAGACCAGCAACAAAGAAAGACATCAGTGCACAGCAGAAACATGGTGTCGTTATGGCATTGAATACGTCCTGGATAGGCATAGTACATGAAAAAAAACAGAGTAATGCCCACCGCGTGTTCACAGCTGCCCAAGAGGAGTGTCAATCTTCTCTCACCCCCACCCATAACCTCACATTTGCAATACTTCTTTGGGTATCCCCTGGCTTCCTACAAGGGCTTTACCTTCGCCGTGCACCAATCCATCCACCTGCGCAATCATGTTATGGTGGGGGCAACCGGGTTCAGCCAGTTCGCCACAATGTCCCTTTTGGCCACCATCATGGCTGTGTTTAGGAAGATTTTGTTTGCTCTGGATCCGTCTTACCCCTCGGTAACCTCCTGAAGCACATTCAGTAGGTTAACCTCTTCAATGCTAATGACAAGGGTAACTCGTCATGCACTGCCCATTCATTTCAATGGAAATCTCATTATATGGGCCTGATTCCAATAGCGTCCAAGTGGTTAAGGAGAACCTCTCAGCCCAGGACCTTAGTGAGTTCCCCACCACAGTTTCCCAGAAGCGTATAACCACAGGGCCAAGCCATACCATGTGGAAAAAAATCAACCTGTGGTTGGCTACTACAGGGGCATGACGCATCAGGTCGGAGCCCTGTGCAGTTGAAGTGCAGAGTTGTAAGGTAGGCGCCATGGAGGTACTATATTTGGATTAAACTGAGCCTTTTCAGAGGCTGTGATTGTTTTAGGTGTCATTATTGCGTCTCTCCAATCGTCATCCTCCAGGGTTCCGAGCCATCCCTCCCTTCGGTCTCTAAGCCAATGTAGTGTGGTGGGAGTGTTGCTCGTGAGGGAACGATATATGCAGGAAATCCCTCCTTTTCCCAGGTTGCCAGTTATGATTTGAGCTTCGGGTGGGCTGTATTCAGGTAAGGAGGTGCCCTCTGAGATGTGGGAGCGGAGGGCGTGACGCAATTGCAAGTAACGGTAAAACTGTGAAGGGTGTAGGGAATACCGTGTTTGTAGGACCTGAAACACGATCACCTCCCCATATGTCCCCCAGCTGCGAGACACTAATGAGATCCCATGCTCTAAAGCCACATAAGTAGGCCACCTCCTGGAGACAGGTTCCCTGCCAAAGTGGGTGTATTGAGTCAGTTTGCCCGACCAGTGAGTGTGTTGCAGAGAGGCCCTCCAGTTCAGAAGCACTCCACGTGTTACTGCGGGCAGGGTTCTGGGAATGGCGTCCCTGTACAGCATCCTCTGGATATTAGCCCCAGGGCATGCTGTTCCACTCTGTATGCTGGGTCTGATCAACCGCAGTTGAACCATTCGTGTATAGTGAGAAGCCGGGTTGCTAAATAACATCAACATGAGCTCGTGGCAGGGGAAACCTTCACGCACGGGATCGTTGCGTCCCGGCGACAGCCCGCTGAAGCACCTGTTGAAAACACATCCATGGCCCAAACACTCGTGTTCGGGCTCATGTTGATATCGCAACTTAAACAATTAATTGGAGAACCCTGATGAAAGAGGGCTTCCACATGGGAATTCCGTGAGTCTGTTTGGAACACAATCCCTTCCTTCCTTTTTTTGACTCCTTTTCCTAGTTCGCACTTTAGGGTGCGTGGGCTATGAGTTTGGGATATAATTGGTCCTGATGAATGCTGAGTGTAAACAGCTCATGAAAGCAGAAACATGTCGACCTAATTTACTATTTAGATAGGACATTTTTGGTTCAAATTAACTTAACCATCTTTTTGTCCGTTTATTACACTGTTTTTAGTGAAAGTGGACTGTCCCTTTATTAAAGTAATTTTAGGGAGCGGTTACATTTTCTTTTAACATTCACTCTTCTCACGTAATGGCACTAACTCACTTGCCTACAAAAGAAACCCAATGATGACACTGGGCACCAATTCTTTTGGTGCCTGAGGGTTCCACATCACAGTTCTACGGACTACACCTAATTTCTTGTTTGGGTCTGGTAACTGTTATTCCCTTCCCTAAAATGTCCAATTTTAATGTATATGGTTACTCTTTAGTAGTTTGATATATATGATTTAAGAGGTGTAAGAGTGACTACTTGACCCTTTTCTCTCTTTTTGATTGAGATACTGTCTTTAATTACCCGACAGTCCATGGCGGGCATACAAATGTAGTCCAGTCTCGCAAGCTTGTGGTGGGATGCCAAGGTGTGTGTGTATTGTCGGGCCAGTGGATGCCAAAGTCTCCAGGCATATCAGACCCCCAGGGTGGCCACCCAAGTTCATCAAAAGTTTAGCGTGGGTGGTTCTGGTAGTCAAAGGGGCACTGGCGGTGTTGAGGGCAGGATTCATGACTGCATTAAAATCCCCCCTCAATGATTGTCATCCCAGAGGGCAAAGTTGTAACCAGTTCCGCAGTTCGCTTAAGGGTGGAGGCCATCAGTGATGGCGGCGAGTAAATGGACAGTACGTTGAGGGCCCAGTCCCCTATGGTCCCTTCCAAGGCCACAAAGGTACCCTGTAGGATCATTAGTAACTTTGGGCAGCACCAATGGGAAAGTTCGACGCATGAGAACAGCCACACCTCTCGACCCTTGAATAAAGCCGGAGTGCCTGACCTTATCATAGCCGTACCTTGCCAGGAAGGGGCAGTTGTTGCCTACAACGTCTGTTTCCTGGAGCAGCAGTATGTCAGCTGCATCTCGTTGTGCATACCGTAGGACCGCTGTTCCCTTGACTCTTTCTAATAGCTCATTAACATTCCAGGACACTGTGCGAAGCATCCCCCTACCACTATGATTGTCCGTCATGGGGGATATGTGTGTGATGAGACTCGAGGAACGGATGGCAGATGCGGAAGGAGTTCTCCGCCTGCGTGGATTAGTGGGTGCACCAGTGTAATGCTGGTTGTGTATGTGCTTGCCGTGCTGCTGATTTGAGCTGCTGGTGTAGTGAACAAGTTGTGTTAACAGAAAACTGGGACAACGGTCCCATTCCCCAACCCCTCCCCTCCCTATACCTTGGGAACGGAAGCATCTGTCGACCCTAACAGGTGAAAGCTGAAAGAAAAAACAAACTGACACGCTTTATAATGGGGAATCGTGGAAGACCTCTCCTCATAGCAGGATATTCTGTGACAATGTCCATCGAAAGAGATAAATGGCAGTAAGCATAATTGCTGTATCATGGGCCACGGGGATGATTGTGGCTAGCAGTCTATTGTGGACTCAGGGTAGCACCTTGAGGAGGACCGGACTCCGGGAGAAATGTGTGTCTGTTAGTAGGGATGGACGGGGCGGAGTTCCTCCTGGATCCGTGTGGTTCGAGGAGCCAGTGCGTTGCAAATTTAGGAGGTCACTCTGGTTTTCTGGACGCTGACAGGCACCCGGCGGTGATTCTGTTCTGGCTCGTCTCGGGCCCACCTCTTGCACGAGCGGGTGCTTTTAGGGCGTGGTTTAGGTAAACCCCCCTGGGCACCCTCGGTACGGCTCTTGGGAGACTGGCTCCGGGTGCCGATTCTCAAGGGCCATTCCTCCGTCAACCAATTCCAGGCCTCTTCAGGGGAGTCAAAAAAGAAGGTTCTGTTTTGGAACCCCACACAGAGGCGGTTCAGAAAGAGAAGCCTATACTAGACGTTTAAGATACGTTGCTTCTGTTTGACTTCTTCGAAGGAGCGTCTTTGGCCCTGAACGTCCCCTGTATAGTCGGGAAAAATCATGATAGTCTATGTTAGATTTGGAGGTCTCTAGTTGGCACAGGTAGGTACTTGTGACAAATAGGGACCTTTGCCTCTAGTCGGGGTAAGGGGGTACACTCCTAAAATAACCCCGGCTAACCCCTTTGTTAGCTTGGCATGAGCGGACAGACTTATCTCATTGGCAGTGTGTGAAGCATTTGTGACCACATACAGTGACCCAGTGACAACACTTTAAATGGACACCACAAAAGGTTTATATCAAAAATAAGTATTTTGTATATAGATTTACCACAAGACCATAAACGACAAAAGTACACAATATATTACTTAAGATGGTAGTTTTAGCTTTTATTCAGTTCAGTTTTTAAGATGCGACACTTTGCGTCAATGTACCTTATGATGCGTTGCGCTTCCACAGCAAGCAATGTTGCAGCGATGGAAAATGCGTCAAAGTTCCAGTGCAAAGAAATAAAGAAGTGAAGATCTTCCAGATGCAGCACGCTTCTCCAATGATGTGAGAAGTCTCGATTCGATGCGTCAACTGCAGAGACAGCACCCTTGTTCAGCAATGCGACGGCAGCATCCTTGGCTGTGACACTCTTCTCCGACGTTGCGAGAAACTTCCGCACAATTCGACAACTACAGCGCCGACATCAACGATGCGACAGCAGGACCTCCGACGGCAGCGCGCTTCTCCGGGGATGCAAGGCAATTTCCTCGATGCGGTGCAATTCGACAGCTACAGCGCCGACGTTCAAGATGTGACGGCAGCAAAAACGACTGCAACACACTTTTTCCCCGTTGCGAGACACTTCTCTTGATGCGGTGCAATACGACAGCTACAGCAGGGACACCCTCCCTCGGAGTTGCAATGGCAGCAGCAGCGATGGCGACAAGCTTCCTCTTTATTGTTAGACGCTTCTCTTGATGCGTTGCAATACGACAGCTACAGCGCCGACATTCACAATGTGACAGCAGTAGCAACGGTGACACACTTCTACCTCGTTGAGTCGCGCTTCCAGCTCCTTGTGACACGCAACCCCTCAGAAGGCCCAAAACAGCAGCAGGCACTTCCAAAGAACTCTGGGCTGCTGAGGGTTGAAGTTTGTTGTCCCTGAGACTTCAGCAGGAGGCAAACTCTTTTCCAAGCCCTTGGAGATCCTTCACAAGTTGAAAGTAAAGCACACAAAGTTCTTTCTCCTCTCTTTGGCAGTCAAGCAAACAATGCAGGCCAATCCCCTAAGCAGCACTTCAGCTTAGGAATAGTCTCTCCTCCGTTTCTTCAGGTTCCTCTCCTCAGCGGAAGTTTCTTCTTGTAGTCCAAAAGTGATCTAAATTCTTGGGATCAGGGTCCCTATATTTATACCCCAAAATCCTTTGTTCTCTGAGGGCACAGGGACCTTTGCTTAGTCCAAACCAGTTCTGGAGCACTCTGTTTACATGATGACTCCTTTCCTTTCACAGTGCAGGGCAGAAACATCAGACGCCCCACAGGAGGTGGAGCCAACATTGTGGAGGGAAAGCACAGCCCTGGAGCGCTTTGTTTAGCGGATTCCTTCTCTCCTTTCACAGTGCAAGGCAGAGACATCAGACGCACCACAGGGAGCCAGCACTGTGGAAGGCATTCAAGGTCCGGATGCAACTCCTCCCTCCCATCTAGATGCAGATCTCTCTAGTCACCAATGGGCTGACTCATTCTGTCTCTTTGAATCCCCCAGCCCTGTCACTCAAACTCCAGACAAGGAATACACAACCTAGCAGAGGCAGGCTTGAAAGTTTAGGCAAGAAAATACCTACTTTCTAAAAGTGGTATTTTCAAACACAGAATGTTAAAACAAACTTCAGTAAAAGATGTATCTTACCGTTCTGAGTTCAGGCATATTAAACTTGAATTTCTACCATGTTCTCTGAGTCAGTTAGGATTATAAGAATGTAATAATCTAACTGCCCATGCTGGCCTATGGATAACAGGTAGCCTTGCAATAGTAAAAAACGAAAATGGCTGTAATTCACTATGAGGACATGCCACACACATCAGGGCTTGTCCTACCGTATCCTTACAATGCACCCTGCCCTTGGGCCTACCATAGGGGTGACTGATATGAAGAAAAGGGAAGGTTTAGGGACTGGCAAGTGGGTGCACTTGCCCAATCAGCATGACAGTACCAGACTGCAAGCAGGGTCTCCTGTTGTGAATGTATCTAGGACCCTAATTAAATATTCTTGATTCATGCCCTAATGCGGTTATGATAAATCATGTCCTAATGAAGGCATACGAATCTTACTCATATTCAGCCATAGCCCACGCAGCCCAAATACGGCAAGGCTACTTCCTTAGATTCCTAGAGAGCACAACGAGTTCTTTCGACACACCAAACCTTCAGTAACCTGGGAATTCCCCATGTCTTTGTTTTGATTTGTCATTGAACTCCTGCGAGCACTAAAGGAACAGTCAGTTCTTAGTGACATCTTTTATTAACGTCTTATGTCCAACCTTATGTCAAACACGGCACCTTCCAGGTATAAATATACCAACACTTGCCTTAAGCAAACACTCAGTGGTGTGGAGCAGAGCGGCTATCTACTTATCCGAAGCCCAGCTGATGCGAGAGCCGAAGGAAGCCGCCCTTCCCCTTTGACACACTAGAGACGCTGCCTTTTCTCACGCCGAGAAATCCAGCTCAGGTGTTTCCAGTCACCCTCGCGGGTTGCTGGAAGATCGAGTCCTGAGAAACGAGATAAAAGACCTCCTTCATTCTATAACCAAGGTACGGAGCTTACTCAAACCTTAGAGAGAATTCTTGATTCAGATTCTTGGCAAAAAACCCAACTCAACTTAAAACTGCAACTTACTTACTCCTTCCCACGTATTAGGCTTAGGTCAGGTACACCGGGGTAGGCGTATCTTAGAAGCACCAGTTGAGTTCGTTAGTCAATGTTTTTATGTATGTAAATATTGTATCCGTTTTAAAGTATCATATGGCTAAGAAACCATATCAATGCTTTTACGGTATTATTTTATAATACTCCTTTTACTGTATGCACTTTACTTCATGATAAGTATTGCAATTGTGGAAATTCATTTCTCTTGCATGAGAAAGAAGACTGCTCAATAAAATAACACCTTTTATTGAAAACGCCCGTCTTTCTATTTCTCTGCACTCCGGTGGAACTAAGCATGCACGATTGACTGAGTGAAATAGCTGTCTATTGTTTTCACACGACTCTGGAGATACACTCCTTATTCTGGGGGAGCAAAGTTGTCATGTTGTATGGTTATCAGAAGCTAATCCCTTTTTGTCTAAATCAGGGAAGTTAACCCCTCCGTATTCATTCGAGAAAGTTTCTAGTGACCTCTGAGCTAGCTGGCAAAAACTTATTAAGTCTAACATAGTCAGTAGAGACCTAATGACCTCAGTCCTACGTCTACACTGCTGTTTATGTTATTCCAATGTGCAGAGCCTATTGGGAATATAAGAACTACACTACACAATGGCAGACCTTAGACACATTTTACAAGGCTGCTTCTGTGGGTGGCACAACCAGTGCTGCAAGCCCACCAGCAGCATTTGGTTTACAAGCCCTGGGCACACTTAGTGCACTATACTAGGGTATGACAAGTAAACCAAACAGCCAATCATGGAATCACTGATCAATACATTTGCTGCTACACTACGGAGCTGGGTAGTAGATCTTGGACTCTTGTTCTTGCTCTTTCCTGTGGACTTCTGTGGACAGCGCAGCGGCTCGCCGTACCCGCTTCGCGGGTGCCGCTTCGCGCTGAGGACCGAGGGCGGAGGCGGCAGGCTGTGTTTGTGGACCCTGTGGAGAGAGTGGGAGCGCGGCAGTAGCCTCAGGGGTGGTGCGCGGCAGGGACTCTGTTTCCCAGGAGTCCCTGCACACCCAGGAACATCGCGGACGCGCCCCCTGATAGCCACGCTCCCTGCCTGCAACACCCCTTATTTAAACAGCTCGTCCAACGTCTCGCGGGACGCAGAGCGAAGCCCGAGCAAAGGGCGGGCAGTCTGTGGCTGGCCAAGGCTGGGCTGGGACACCCCCCTGTCATCTGCTACTCCCGGCTGTAAGGGTTGGACTTTGTCAGGTATAGTGTGTTGCTATACCCCCATTGTCATTACCAATGTCCACACGCTCGGGGAAAATCCTGAGGGGAGGGGGAGAGGCGGGGCCTAGTACTATTATAGGAACTATGGACCAGTTCATCACACAGGTAGCTGCAGTTATCGAGAAAGAGATTGTAATGACAGAGCGCTGCCTTTCCCAAGAACAGCTTCCACCAAAGCGCTCTTCTCTGGGCTTATTAGCCCAGGTCAAGTCAGCAGTATGCAGCTCTGGTCCCCTCTACCCCACCCCCCCTACATCTGACCAGTTACGAATTGCCTCTTTGAGGGACAGTATTGATAGGCTGGAGAACCTGGTAGCGCAACCCATCCCCGCTCCAGTAGTTGGTAGTGGATTAGACTTGTGTTCCCAGGAAGCTCCAGCACCCTCACCACGCCCGGCATCCTCTCCTAGTGGTTCTGGTTCTACACTGGCCACACCGGTGATGGAAACCAAGAACCATTCTCGCGCCAAAAGGAAAAGGATTGCTAGTCCGCGTAAAGGTAGTTTCTTCAAAGTATATAAGAGATCGAAGAAGCTTGGAGGTAGGGGTTCAGGGAATGCAATGGTGGAGGGTTTAGTTGAGCGCAATAACGATACTGAAAAAAGGGGCAACCATCCCGGTCCTAAAGTCAACGAAGCATGTGTAGCCCCCCCTCCTAATTGCCAACTAGGTGCCAGCCATGTATTGTAATGTAAATGTAAATTGATACTTGTATAGCGCACTACTCACCCGCAAGGGTCTCAAGGCGCTTGTACGAATACCGCTGTGGAACCCATCCTGGCTTTCCCTGTGAGGTGTCCACTCCTGGGCACCCCCAAGGTGGAGGCCAGGCATCCTTAGCGTTGTGGGGGCCGTTGTGGAGATTAAGCAAGCTATTGCCCAGAGTTGCAGAGTCGGACTCCATGATTGGAATTGGCACCGAGGCGAGAATTATCAGGTCCGTGGAATTTTGAGCCCAAGACCCGCCGAGGCGGGGAATTGAATCCTGGTCCCGGGCTAGACCTCTGCATCAGGGTCTGCCGCTCTAACCATTGAGCCACACCTGATAGCACTGGTGCAAATTGAAAACATGATGAGCACATTACTGTCTCCGATAGTTGATAGAATAAGGGGGCTAGGGGAAAGGGTGGACAGGTTTGAACAGACAACCCTAGATAACTTCTTCTCGCTGAAATCCCTTATCAAATTGCATTCTAGGATGAGGGAGGATGGTCAGGGAGGGGTAGCTGGGTGACCCCGGACCCACCGCAGTCAACTCCACCCACAACAACACTCACAGCAAACACAGTAATTCTATAGGCGTCTGAAAATGCTCCTGCAGTTTGTGTTGTGGAGAGCCCAGTGAGCACTACCCTGACTGCCCATGCACCCACGAGTATCCCCCCAACTTCAGTAGCCCAGGGGACAAAGCCTAGGAAGACCAAGCCGACTGGAGTAAAGGGCTCCGGCAATAACACGAGCACATCGAAGGGGAAGGGTTCTGGTAAGGGTCCTGGTCGGGTACGTCCCGTCCCAACTTCCAGTTGTATATCTCTGGTCCCAGCTTCCACTAGTACATCTGGGACCACCAAACCGGAAGGTTCTGTGCTAAAAATCTCTCCAAAGTGCCCCCCGGTTAATCTGCCCCCTGATTGTCATCCCTATGTTGCCATCCTTACAAATGTTCCAATTCTGAAGGATGGCCAATACGAATCCCACCAAACACTTAAAAATAAAACCCTACACTGGTTAAAAAACAACAGACCACTTCCCAGGGGTGTTGACGGGCTGATCCTGAGAGTAAGAAGAGTAGGGTGGGTGGGGTATGGCAAAAAGCAATTTGAAGGGGACTGTGTGATAGTTCATTTCCAAGACAGTAGAGTAGCACAAGTTATTTGCAACCACAGGGACACAAATGGCGGTCCCAGTATTGGCGTAGTAGACCTGACCTATTTCTATCCAAGGCCTGCTGCAATCTCCTTTTGTTCATATCCTGATAGGGGATGGAGTAGTCGTTCATCTCACTCTAGTAAACAAGTGGGCCCTCAGTTCCATCCCTGCACTATATGGCCTGGTTTGGAATGGAGCCCTCCTGGATATTTTACCGACATTCACAATGGGGAGGCTACCCGGGTACAGGGTATGGGTAAAGTTGGCGCAGCCCCAAAAGTACCAGCAGTGGGTAACATCCTGGTCGACAGCCCAATGCCACCTATTACTGCACTTGGAGATAACGCGTCCCATGGGAGATCAAACAGGGGCAATGAAATAGAAAGCCAGAATCAGTTGGAGGGTAGAGATGGCACTGTATCCCGCGGCGAGAGAGCCGTGGCGGATCCAGTTTTAAGGATTTGCAGCTGGAACGTCGCGGGTATTGACAGGAAGTTGGGCCTGCCGGATTGGAATACCCTCGTGGAGGGTTATTCCATCTGTATTTTCCAGGAAACCTGGTGCAGGGAGCCTTGTCAAAAAGTGGGTTACTCAACCCACTTTGTCCCAGCTGTTCCCCCGGTGGCAGGGAAGGGACGCCCTTCGGGTGGTCTCCTTATCTGGGTTGAGACTTCCCTAGAGTGCAAGGTGTAGGAGCATCCTACTAACTCTCCCGACCTCCTCAACATCACCCTAAGGGACTCTAGGGGTGTCCTGCTTTTGGACATCTTTAACATCTACGCTAGAGGAACTAAGGGTGGTACACAATCGGCCACCATTGCTCTTCTAGAGGATCTCCTTAGGCAGCGCGCCCCTGGGTCGCATATCGTGGTGGCGGGTAACTTTAATGCACGTTTGAGCCACTCGACTCGGATGATGTATTAGGCACAGAAGAGGAGGACTCAAGGCGGGGGTTTCCAGCTCTGACCTTGCCCTCCATTAAGAGGTGGACTCAAGTGGCTTTACAGATCAATTCCCTCAATATGGAATTTGACTTAAAGGGCAGTCAATGGGAGGTCTAAATCTGATTTAAAAGGGGCCCACACCTACAACAGGCCAAATCACACATCAAGAATAGATTATATCCTTCTTGATGTACGCTTATGGGGTGACCTGAGGGATATGGAGATTATTCTGACTATTGAGAGTGATCACAATCTCCTCTCGCTTGTTCTTTCTCCCCTGTGGCTTAAGGGAAGGAAGAAATCCCTCCCCCATATGGCCCCCAATCCCCAGGCAGTCGATATCTCTAACTGTGGTCGACGGTTGAAGTGGGCTAAATTTACCCTATCCCCAGAGAAAGTTGCAGCCATAGGGTGTCTTCTGCTTGCAGCTTCGAACAAACTAAACCTGTCCTCCCAAGTCTTTGAAGAGGTCTCGTTGACTTTCTGCAATCTAACTAGAGAACTAAGTAATTTATTTACTCCTCCTGGTGGGCGCGTGGGAGCTAATAATAGGGAGCGACCACCCATCAAACAGGGCTGGTATACAAAGAAATGTAGGACTATGAAAAAAGCCTTGGTGGGTACAGTTAAATCTAAATCCCAAGTAGCTACCAGGCTTGCAAGAAAGGATTATATTCAAACATTGAAGGCAGCGAAGAAGGAGTGGGAGGAAAAGTTCTGGGCGGACCTTTTGGCAGCCAGTATAGGAAGGGATGCTAGGGGTTTCTGGAGCATGGTCAGGAATAGGGATAGGCCGGTAGCCACGTTGGCCACATGTAACATTCCAGCCCTGAGTTGGTACAACCACTTCGAGGCCTTGTACTCCTTACCTAGCGGGGACAACAGCGACATTCCATCCACGGTGGTCGAAGCAATGGTTGACCTCCCCGATGCCTTCACCGCTAGGGAGGTCGAAACTGTAATAAAGACCCTGGTCCCACTAAAAGCTGCAGGACCAGATGGGATCCTGGGCGACCTGATACGGGCCTTCCCCAAGGAATGGGGTAAGTTGATCGCCTCCCTACTGAACGCAATCCTGGGGGGAGGTCCTGTACCCGATTCCTGGAAAGGGTCGGAGGTTCTCCCGATTTTCAAAAAGTGATGTCGGGACAGCCCTGCCAACTACAGGCCCATAAGCCTCTTAGACTCCTCCCAGAAGGTGGCAGGGAAGGCGATCCTGGGGAGGCTTCTCCAATGGGTAGATGATAATAAGATCTTGTCAGACTTTCAGGTGGGTTTCCGGTCGGGAACTGGAACTATAGAACAGGCCTTTAGACTAATGCTCATGCATTGGAAGGTGGTGGTGCTGGGCAAGGGCAGTTTTTATCTGGCCTTTATAGACCTGAAGACTGCCTTTGACCTGGTACCTAGGGAGGAATTGTGGAGGGTCCTGCAAAACATGGGGTTGCCCCCTACTTACTGATGCTCCTAACCAAACTACACTCAGGGAATTATGCACAGGTGCGGTGGGGCATAGGGGGGGAAAAGACACATAGGAACCCGGTGTGCAGGGGAGTCCGCCAGGGATGTGTGTTAGCCCCCACCCTATTCTCCTTGTATGTGAATGGGGTGGTGGAGTATCTACAACAAGAACCGGCAGATAAACCCTCCCTGGCGGGCACCCGACTCCCTACTCTGCTTTTTTGCGGATGACACCCTCCTCATTTCTAAGACCCCCCAAGGCCTGCAAAAGCTTCTCGACCGCTTTCAGGAGTTCTGTTCTCTGAGGGGATTGGTGATCAATATCGATAAAACCAAATATTTGGTCATGAATCCCCCCAGGAAACTAGGGCGTCCACCGGTGCTGAATAACTGCCCACTGGAGAAAGTGGCGGAGTTTGACTACCTGGGAATCCGGCTTAGCGACTCCATGAGTTGGTCCCCGCACATTAACAAAATGCTACTTAGCCATAAAAGAGTAGGTGGCGCTTTACTTAAGGAACACTGTTCTTCCCCTAAACATTGTATGGCCCCTGTTATTGATATATATTGATATATATAAAGCTAGAGGGGTCACCGCTGCACTATATGGGGCTGAGCTGTGGGGTACTTGTAATCTGGAGATATTAGCCAAAGCGGAGAGCACATTTTTGAAAGATCTAATGGCTCTCCCGCTGAGCACACCCACAGTCCCTGTGTTACTAGACTTGGGATGTAGACCGATTGAAGATCAGGCACGATTACGGCTCCTGTTGTTATGGGCTCATTTGTGGAGGGTCCCAGAACTTGCCTCATATGCTGAGGGCCTGTCCGATGTGATGGCTATGGGGGGTTGGCATAAGATAAAGTGGTTGAGGGATATCAAAAGTCTTTTGGGGGAGTTGGGATTGGGCGAAGCATGGGTTACTCGCTCCGCCCCTCCCAAAGCCACCTTAAAGAAATTGTACTGGGACTTGGTCTCATCTAAACTTATTAGCAACCCACGCCACTGTAATTCCACCGCAGCCTTCTTACGAATTAAAGGCGTGGTGGCTTACGAACCTTATCTTGATTTGATTTCCATCGCATTTGATAGGGCTCTGTACTTTAGGCTCAGGGTGGGTACCCTACCAGTAGGCTATTTGACATCGAGATGGAAATCTACCTCCCAGCACTCCCCCTATTGTGCCCTATGTTCCACGATGGTGGAGACGGTTGCCCATATCTTTTTTGAATGTCCAGATTACTGTAACCCAAGAAAGCGCTGGCTTAAACCTGTTTGCAGATCATTTGGCACCCGCCAATATTCAGTGGCCCTTCGCATTTTACTTACAGATACCACCCCCCTTGTAGTTTGTGGCGTTTCAACATTTTTAAAATGGTCTTGGTTGATCCGATTAAATAGGCTTTCTGTATCCATTTAATTCCTTTTTAATTGTATATACTAAAACCAATTCTTTTTAATTGTATATATTCCAATGTTTTATTGTCTTTTTTAGCCCAAGGATGTATACCTATGTATATTTGTTGTATATCTTTTTTAATTTCTATTGTATGTATTGCTTTTAAGATATTTTTATGTATCGAAATAAAGCATATCAACCAATTAATTTACAATAGGGAGCGCTTGCAGTGTGCCTTTGGACAGCAGTGTCACAGTGCCCAAATCATCTAACACCAGCAAAAGCACATGAGGCAACATCAAAAATGGAAGGGAGACCCACGCTAATGGTGCCAGGTCTGACAGTCTTGACTTGATATTTGAGGTGTTGTTGCTTGCACACTTCAGCCAGGATGGAGTCCCGGTCCTTGAAGTTAAGGATCTGCAGTATTATTGGCCGGTAAGGTGCTCCCAGTGGCGGCTTTGGGGCGAGAGAGCGGTGAGTCCACTTGATTGCAAACCATGGGGAGAAGGAGCCCTCGGGCATCTACGAGCGCAGCTAGCGTTCAATGAAGTCAGATGTTTGGCTCTGTTCCGAGCCCTCCGGGAACCCCACCAGGCGGAGGTTGTTTCATCTCGACCTGTTCTTCGCATCCTCAGCACGCCTGTGCAATTCTTGCGTTTGAGTCTGGAGGCAGGCGGCCTGTTTTTTGAACTGTTGGACATCGTCCTCCACCTTGGAGATGCAGACTCCGTTTCTTTGATCCGGGCCATGGCGTTGTGAAAGTCTTGACAGATGAGTCATATCGACTCGGACTACTTCGATCTTGCCTTCCACCGAGGATTGGGAGGTGCAAATGGCTTGGAGGATAGTGGTGAGGTCAGTAGCCCGTTGCCGCGGACTCTTTGGTCATATATTGATCCATTTTGGTCTGTGGGTGGAAGATTTTGGTCCCTGGTCTCTTGCCATGATCACCACTCAACAGGTGGAGCCGGAACTCCAAGTACGTCGAGTACATATAGGGTGGAAAGGGGGAAGTGATCGGGGCAGCAGCCACAAGGCCCCCCCCTACGTGGTTCCAGGTGGTGGGGGGGTACACAGGCCATGGGTAGATGCTCCAGTCTGCAGCTCAGGGACAGCTCAGATAGGCCCTATCAAGCCAGGGCACATCGCCATTCCGTGGTCGTTCCCCCAGGCGCCAGTAGCAGATCCTGGTGAGCGTGCACAGGTTGGGAGGGGGGGAGGACTAGTCAGCCAGCACCCAGGCTTGTGTTGTAACTCACCACAGCCAAACCAGGAGTACCAAGGATGAAGGAAGTTACCGTGGCTGAAACAGTATCAGGACGCGCTCCGTGGGCACCAGATCTTGGGAGCGGGTGAGGGGGAAGGATCTCCATCGATCAGAAGGCAGATGACCCCTCGGTGCTGCCGCCACCGGCTTGAGTAGGCAACAGTGAGACACAGTGGGCAGTCCAGGAGGTCAGGTGGGAGTGCCCCTTTCGCCAGGCTCCCAGTCCCAAGCGGCAGGGTGGGAGGAGGGGGCCCAACGAGGTCACCCTACTGTCCGAAAGACAGCCAATCCGCTCTGTTGCGACCAAGCCCACTCAGGTGGCACTCACCTAATCTGACACACCGCTGCAGCGCTGTTATATTATGCGCCTCGCGCTAGCAGGAGGCCCAACAAGGAGGACTGGCAAGCCCGTCTGCAGCTCGCTAGGAGTGAATGTTGACTGGTGCCCGGATATTTATGCAGGACAGATGGGGGTGGAGGCCGTTTCTGGGGCACGCCGCTCTCTCGCTGCCCGGAGCAATAGCTGTCCCACTGCGCTCCCTCTTCACAGTTTCAGGGCTCCACACTAGCGGGCAGCAGCCAGGAAGGGAAAGGGGAAGATGCTCCAGTCTGCAGCTCAGGGACAGCTCAGATAGGCCCTATCAAGCCAGGGCACATCGCCATTCCGTGGTCGTTCCCCCAGGCGCCAGTAGCAGATCCTGGTGAGTGTGCACAGGTTGGGAGGGGGGGAGGACTAGTCAGCCAGCACCCAGGCTTGTGTTGTAACTCACCACAGCCAAACCAGGAGAGTACCAAGGATGAAGGAAGTTACCGTGGCTGAAACAGTATCAGGACACGCTCCGTGGGCACCAGATCTTGGGAGCGGGTGAGGGGGAAGGATCTCCATCGATCAGAAGGGCAGATGACCCCTCGGTGCTGCCGCCACCGGCTTGAGTAGGCAACAGTGAGACACAGTGGGCAGTCCAGGAGGTCAGGTGGGAGTGCCCCTTTCGCCAGGCTCCCAGTCCCAAGCGGCAGGGTGGGAGGAGGGGGCCCAACGAGGTCACCCTACTGTCCGAAAGACAGCCAATCCGCTCTGTTGCGACCAAGCCCACTCAGGTGGCACTCACCTAATCTGACACACCGCTGCAGCGCTGTTATATTATGCGCCTCGCGCTAGCAGGAGGCCCAACAAGGAGGACTGGCAAGCCCGTCTGCAGCTCGCTAGGAGTGAATGTTGACTGGTGCCCGGATATTTATGCAGGACAGATGGGGGTGGAGGCCGTTTCTGGGGCACGCCGCTCTCTCGCTGCCCGGAGCAATAGCTGTCCCACTGCGCTCCCTCTTCACAGTTTCAGGGCTCCACACTAGCGGGCAGCAGCCAGGAAGGGAAAGGGGAAGGTAGGAAAGGGGCCCTGAGGTCTATGAACGTCTCCGCGCCCACAAAAGTGTTGGGGGGGGGGAGAAAAGCAGACCAGCAAACCCCTGCTGACCGAAATGTTAGCCGATATACCCCCAGCACCCCCTCACCATATTTCCACCAAGTCCAGGGCCAAAACGTGCAGGTATTGCTTCACCTTGGGCACAGACGTTGGGCCCAGAATACAAGGCCCAATTCCCAGTTAAGTCGTAGGACGCCGCACCGGCGTGTGACGGCAGGGTTCAGGTCTTTTGAGGTCGAGCGCGGCTGACGGGGTTAAGGCAAAGTTGGGCGGGAAACACAGTTCATCAGACCCCCGCTGCCCGAAATAACAGCTGAGGCCCCCCTGCTGCCTCACCGTCGCACACCCACCAGGTCGGGGAATGAGGTGGATAGGACTCATCGTGTTTACTGGGGGCAGGCCCAAAGTGTAGGGCCAGCTCCTCAATCAGGGCTCAGTACGCAGCACTCGTGGGCAATTTCGAGGCCCAGACCACCAGAGGGGGGAGGAAGGGAGACCCCAGTCTCCCCGCCGCCGAAATGAAGGCTGCACTCCTCTGCAACCGGCCTGCCTGCTTCGTAACCCGCAGCCAAGAGTGACCGACGGGCCCACCTCGGGCGTTCCTGGCACCTCTCACCTCTGTGCCGGGATCAGCCACGTATGTATGGGCAGTCCTCAATTCTGGGCACCAGACCACCCAGACAGCTCCACAGGCCTCCTTCGCTCCACGCAGCAGAAGGAGCGGCAGGAGATCACAGCACTGCTGTGAGGAGTCAGGAGCCTTCACCAGCGGGCCGCCATCTTGGGCCCAGGTCAACCCAGAGTTTCACGGCAGGGCTAGATTCGGGGCCCAAATAGCGCTGAGTCCGCACCCTGGTGCGGGTCCTGAGTTAAGGGTAGATTCTGCAGCAGGATAACAGGCTGAGCACACTCAGATGGTGGCGGCTAAAGGAGCAGATGACAGCGGGGGTTCGGAGCACTTCTAAAGTGCGACCACCATCTTGACGCTCCCGGCCAAGCCCCCGAAGGTTTTTTAAGCAGAGGATCAGCCTAACCTCCTTCCTGCGACTAGGAATAGTGGCTTGGCACAGAATAGTTGGCGTTAGTGCTCAGAATTTGAGAAGGGCTGGGGTTATCAAGGGAGCCAGAGTTACATACTGGGAGAACTTGTTCGGAATTCTCCAGTGAAATGGGGAAAACACTGTAAGTGAGCACAAAAGTTGAAGAGGAAATCTCAAAAGCTGATCCACAGACCGAATGGGCTCACTGCTAATAATAGCAATTGACGAACTTTGGACATGAGACCCAAAGGAGTCGGGATTTATAATCCAGCTCACCGTCTTTATGGTCTCAAAAATGCCCAAGATCTTGCTCTCTCAAAATAAAAACTGAGAGTTGAGAGCAGGGTAGTGGCAAGACTTCCTGGGGCTGAGCCAGTGTAGAGGGACCTGTAAACTTCCTCAAGATGTTAAAAATCTCACTAGATATATTATTGGACCTTGCTGTTTTAACGTGAGCTCTTTATATGAAATGATGGAAAATAGACAGCTCCTTTTTATAGCGCTCCGTATCTCCAGGTCGATAACACTTGCACCAGCCTCTATTGTGCCTTTTACATTGTTGACGCAAAGATTTGAGCTCTTCGTTGAACCACGGAACTGATGGGTGTCTCAGACACCCAGAACTTGATCCAGTGGGTGCCACCTGGTTGGCCATATTGCTTAACCAGGTATTCACTGCTAATGCTTCTACTTCAATGTTACCAACAAGCCCCAAAGCGCTACTATTTAGGCCGTCCGCCAAAAAACTTCTTATGGGATCCATATCTGCATCTACATAAAAAAACAATTTAACTCCGCTATTGGTTGTGGGGAAAATGGGTCCTCTTGACACTTGAAGTGAACAGAAGATA
Source organism: Lissotriton vulgaris (assembly GCF_964263255.1). NCBI lineage: Eukaryota > Metazoa > Chordata > Amphibia > Caudata > Salamandridae > Lissotriton > Lissotriton vulgaris. Next base: position 17,979,073 of record NC_141686.1, on the reverse strand, counting down.
GTGATAACATTTCACACTTGTGTCGTCATGAGGCTATTTTTCCTCTGTATTAGTCTGACTTTGAGTGTTTATTATTAAGCATTTGAAACAGTGGTGACAATATTGAGGTATTGACTACAAGTGACATTTAGTTACAGGTCCAACAATCTTTAGCTACGGTGTTAGGGTCTAGACCGACTCCTGTTGTAAGCAAGACACATGATGTGTTCTATGGCTACATCCATTTACATAGATGGACGTTTCATGCTTTCTACAGGGATAGCCTCTGCCTAAAGTAGTTTCCTTCCTCCCTAACAATCTGAAAGAGTGTTCTTTCATGCCTTGACTAAGGAAGTGAAATTTGTTTTTTGACTGACATTTTTCTTATTTTGATTCCACGTGATGTGGCCTGCAGATTCCAGGTTTGACCATATGACCACATCTAAATGATGGCTACACTGCTCCCAGTAAACACAGGATTCAATTTAAAAGTGTAAATCATTGTTTCTTTTATTTGATGTGGCACATCTTCCTCTTAAGTCTGAGTAGCACACACCTCTTGCCCTGGCTATATGCGCCTCTGCCACCCGACCCAGAGGGAGTCCTGTGTACATGGTCCAGACTGAATAACTGGCTCATATCTTCAGTGTTATTTCCTAGTTCATTTGAATGTTAGAATTTCTTCTTTCTTTATGTATTGCCCGTCATATGACCTCTGTGGCTTTCACGCACCTATGTTTCAGTTATTTTTTTACCCACTGTACAATAATGCATACATCTTGGTGTAGGTTCCTTTTGGTTGCTTATCCACCCGTGGAATAACATCATTTTGATATTTTCAATCTCCCAAACTTCAGAATTATTTTGTTTTTCTCTTGCCTTTTTTCTGTCGCACACTGTATCTGAAATCCCCGTTCAGATTTTAATGCTCCAACATGGCGGTGTTATCGTTCAGGTATTAGTCCTCTCGCTATGACCATGGCTTTGCGTCATGTTCAGGTTGCGCGCAGCGTCGTGTACAGTTTCCGAACTTGGGAAGAGATTGTAGTGGAAGCAGGATGAGATCTAACAGAGATCCAGTGCATCTATATAAACTGTAGGTTTTCGTTTGGAGGAGTTGTGCGGGTAGCTTAAGTCTATGAGACCCCTTTGGATATGGAGGACCAGAGGGTAACGCTTAGATTGTTGTGTTTAGGTTTACAGGTTAAGGGAGTCGTTCTGGGCTTAAGAAGATTGGTATTTTTTATTGGGCATTTCATCTCGTGTGCAGAGCAATTCATTAACATCATGCATTCCAGCTGGTGAGTAATGCTCTGGTTACAGTACTCCTGCGTCTGTTTAAAATATATGGCAGCATCATTTTCTCAATCTTCCTCACGGGTTTTTATTACAGTGAATATTCACCAACCAGTTACCCCTGTGTTTTCTCCCCCGCATTGGGCGTTATCATCTTGTGTTCTACAGGTGGGTAGATATCAGGTGCATCTTGGTGGTGTTATATGGTGATTCGCTTTTAGATGGTAACCGTTATTGCTCGGATTTCTTACAGCATTCATGATAAGACTTCAGCCAGGTAGATCAGTGCATTTAGACTTCCGGTTGGTGGTACACTTGGGTTTCTTTCTCTTTTTTAATTCCCATTGGAGTTGGAAACTGTGCATAGCCGTATTGCCACTGAACCTTTTCGTTTGTACACACAAGTCTCTGTTCAAGGCATGAGGGCTGCTCAATTCATATCTGTGCATAGATCGCCGCCTAGTGTTGGGTCCGGATGATTGCACATTGTTGTCCTGGAAGAGTCTTCGAAGTATCACGAGATAGGTGGCTCCTCCCCTGGACTACAGTGCGCATGGGCATCCTCTCCATCCTCAGATTGTTTTTTTCCGCCATTGGGTTCGGATGTAATTATCTCGACTCCAGTTCCAAAACTTGTACTCTTCTACTCCTAAGGCCAAAAGGCCTTCACAGCGTCGGTATTGTATCGTTCGGTGCCTGTCCCTTTCGAGTTCTTCAATCGACGTCGAAAGAAGAAACTTTTTACGACAACACAGGCCCAGACTACATCGACGATGGAACTGGCCCCGTTTAAACGGTGCCCCGTTTGTAATTCAAAATATTCCAACTTAGATGTGCACCCAGTGTGCAATACATGTTTGTCCCCCGACCACGACGAGTCAAAATGTTTCGCCTGCTCGAAGTTCCGCTCAAAGAAAACTATTAAACTTCGAAGCGAGGCAGTCGGCCCAACAGTCGGCCCCAGCACCTGCGAACATCTTCGATGCCGGAGACGAGGAACTCTTCCAAGATGAGGAAGAAGAAGAAGACGTTCCCGAAGAAATGTCGGAACCGGCGTCGGAGCAGGACTCCAATTTCGAGGTGGACGAGCAGACCGAAGAATACGTCCACGACCAAGACTTCGTCGAGGTAGGGGACGACGGTGAGGCCATTGGGGCCGTTAATGACGACTCCAGTGGAGAGCCGAGCCCGCCCGCAGTTACGGGGCCTATCATTAACGTTCCGCCCCCTACGACTCCGGTCGAGGCATCGCCGAAAGGCCTTAGCCAAGATCATTCCACAAGGTCTACAGCCCCACGCCAAAGCCAGGCTAAGACCCTTTCAAAGGAGCCATCGGTCGATTCCACGAAATCGAAACCGAAACAGGTGGAGCCGATATCGAAACCGAAACTACTCAAGATGGTGGGCGGTTCGACGTCGACGCACGCTCCCACGAAGGCTGTTGACGACCCTTCGGCGTCGAAGATGCCCGTCGGCTCCAAGACTGGGACATCGAAGAAGGCCTCGACCAGCAAGCAAGTCGCCTCGAAGGGCTCGGCGTCGGCACCGACGTCGACGACCAAACATGGCGAGAAGAGCAAAGGCCTTCAGTCGATAAAAAAGTCTCGAGCCAAACCTCTCAGGACTCAAGGCCGTGCTTGGAAAACGGGTTGAACCCACGACCAAGGAAGCCCCGAAAGTGTCGTCGACGCCCAAGGATGGGGGCGCCGGGAGCTCGATTCGACGCGGTCAAGCGAGCGGCCTACACAGGCGTCGAAAAGGCCCGAAACAGCCGCTTCAAGCTCGAAAGCTGCGGGCTCAGCGCAAATAAAGTTTGGGCTTCCGCCTACGGCCCGCCCAAAGCATCTCGAACGCCATGAAACCGCAGAGGCTTCCAAGACGTCGAAGGTGTCCTCCAAGTCCGCGCACGAACAGGTCGTCTATCACGAGCCGTCTTATGACAACTAGGCAAAACTCTTTATTGACTCTGAGTCGGGCAGGCTTACTGTCCACAAGCAGAAGATCGCGCCTGAACATCCCTTGGAAGGTTACAGGATTCCCCTCAAAAAGAAGATGGTCTCTTCTACCTCTCCGGTTCTTTTTGAACCACTTCAGGACTATTCGCAACAAATAGCTCATTCTCCAGCACAGAGTGAGGAGGACTTGAATGCAGACTATGGCCAAATGGCCTACTCTTACCACACAGACCCTGATCAGGATGACTCGCATCAATGGTCGGGGGCAGGGGATCAAGGCGATGACCCTGATGACCCCCATACCGCTCCGGACTCTCAGTCCTACAATGTTAAACCATCTCCAACTGAGGACACCGCAGCATTTAATGCATTGATAGAGCGAGCAGCCCTTAACCATGACGTTGACATGCATGCCGAGCCAGTGGATGAGGATTTCTTATTTGACACCTTCTCCACATCTGAACGCTCCACTAAGACTCTACCCATGCTTAAAGGGGTCCTCAAGCATGCGACGGACATTTTCAAGGAGCCAATCAAAGCCTGGGTTATCAACCCCCGGATCGACCAGAAATACAGGCCTGCCCCAGTGGACCCCACCTATATCAAAGGCCAGCTCCCCTTGGACTCCCTCGTGGTGGCTAATGCACGCAAAAGGGCTAACTCTCAATCCAGTGGTGACGCTCCCCCTCCGGGCAAAGAGTCAAAGATCTTTGAAGCGTCTGGGAAGCGTGTGGCAGTGCAAGCCGCTAACATTTGGAGAATAGCCAATACACAGGCCCTGTTGGCTAGATACGACAGGGCGCACTATGACACGCTAGAACAGTTAGTGCAGCACATGCCTGATATGTTCAGAGAAGGTGCAGAAATGGTTATACAAGAGGTGAAATTGGTCTCCAATGTGTCAATCAAATGCGCACTGGACGCAGCAGACACAGCGGCAAGGGCAATTAATACTAGCGTAATGCTGCGACGCCATGCATGGCTGCGCATCTCAGGGTTTAAAGCCGAAATCCAAACTACTCTTCTCAATCAGCCGGTTAACCCGGACTTCCTGTTTGGACCGGAGGTTGACACAACTCTTGAGAAAATGAAAAAAGACACTGAGACGGCGAAATCCATGGGGGCTCTGCAGTCCCAGCAGTTTCGGGGCAGTTCCTTTCGTCGCTCCGGTAACAGGGGAGCAACAAGAGGACAGGCTCTACAGCATTCCCAGTACGCCAAGGGCAGCACGCAATCTACCTACACGAAAAACACCAGGGGTGGATACCGTGGGAACAGCGCCAAAGGGAGAGGACGCGGCAATAACAACGCCAGATCCTCCGCTCCCAACAAACAGTGACTTCTTGTCACTGCCCCCCGACCATCTAACACCTGTCGGGGGGAGACTCCAGCAGTTCCTGCCACTCTGGGAAGACATTACAACAGACAGGTGGGTGAGACAACTTATCCGGTACGGCTATTGTCTAGAACTGACCTCCACCCCCCCGACATACCCCCAAGAAACCGTCCTATGTCCGCAGAGCACACGCACTTATTGCAGCAAGAAATACTCTCCATGCTGCAAAAAGGAGCCATAGAACTCGTGCCTGTAGAAGAGCATGGTACAGGGGTGTACTCTCTGTACTTCTTGATTCCAAAAAAGGACGGGTCCCTGCGGCCCATTCTCGACCTCAGACCCCTCAACCAATACATCCTTTCTGAGCACTTTCACATGGTAACCTTACAACAGGTCCTGCCGCTGCGCCGTCAGGGCGACTTCCTAGCCACCCTGGACCTCAAGGATGCATATTTCCACATTCCCATTCACCCAAGTCACAAAAAGTATCTCAGGTTCACTATCAACAATCAGCATTACCAGTTCAAGGTTCTGCCGTTCGGGGTCACTACTGCTCCCAGGGTCTTCACCAAGTGCTTAGCGACTGTAGCCGCGCACCTTCGCAGGCAAGGTGTTCACGTGTATCCCTACCTGGCCGACTGGCTCGTTCAGGCCAGTTCAGCCGAACAGTGCGGACGCGATATGTCGTGGACCATTCACCTCCTACACAGTCTGGGGTTCTCACTCAACTACGTGAAGTCTCACCTGCAGCCAGCCCATGTGTAACAGTACCTAGGGGCGACACTAAACACCCAGTCGGCCACAGCGCAGCCGAACCCTGCCAGGGTCAACAGCATGCAGCTGCTCATTTGGAGGTTCAAACCTCAGCGATCCCTCCCAGTGCAGGTGTTCATGCAACTGTCCGGTATGATGGCATCCTGCATATTCATAGTCCCGCACGCGAGACTGCACATGCGTCCCCTTCAAGAATGCTTAGCCCGACAGTGGAACCAGGCTCATGGCCATCTAAAAGACCTAGTGTTGCTGACCGGTTGTGAGAAGTTGGCCTGATATATAATGTTCACTATTCTAGTGAGCACTGTGTATCGGTCCAAACAACCCTTAAGGTGATTGGTTGTAAGTCAACCTTATAGACCAGCTATCCTAGTAGCATGGATACGAGCAGTCTTCGGGCTAAACTCTAGAGGGCGTGTTAAGCCAGCTGTTATACCATCACATATACCCCTTGAACACCAAGTGAAAGGACACCACACAAGTGTTATGAAAATAAACAGTGTATTTATTTAGATCACAACAGCCCTGTACTCTTTATGAGGACAGAGTTCTAAGCACACAACAAAACTCTTCCGAAAATACTTTAAGTTGTACAATTTACACAAATGCCCGAGGGGCACGAAAAACCATATACTATGAAAGTGGAATGCGAAATTACTAGCAGGTAAGTACTGGACTAATAGGCTTTGGAATCGCTAGGTCTACGTTACTGAACCTTCAGATTACTAGTAGGAGGCCTAGGGGACTCGGGTGCAGAGTGTGCACTCTCACGCGGGATGCGGGACAAAGTCTATGGAGGCTAGTAAAAGCAAAAGTTAGTGTTCTCGGGCGAACCCGACTAGGTAGGTTGAAAACGAAAGTGGATCTGGACCCTTGGATAGTGAGGCTATGCTGGGGCACCGAAATGCCGAAGTTACCTAGCCCAGGGGCTGCAGCTGCATAGGTCTGAAAAGACTTCGGGAATACTCGTTGACGAACCAGGAGCCTAAAGAAAGAAGTTGCTGGCAGGCGACCAGTGAAGATTGTTCGAGTGATCCAAGCCTGGATCCAAGATGGATGACACCTGAAAGCAGAGGGGACCAAGTTCTTAATCACTACCCAGTGATTATGTGGGCACCAGGATGGCACCGGATGGTAGTCACCTCGACCAGGTGAGTGGGCGACGCTGGGCTCTGCAGTCTCACGGACCAGGAGGCGTTGTCGGCGACCAGGATGGGGGTGCGAGCTGTCCCACGATGGTTGATGCTGTGGACGTCGCTGCACCCAGGATTTGGGCAACAAGTCTTGGCAAATTCAAGCCCACACGGCGGACCTAAAATGGCGTCTGGAGTGGACCAGGAGGGTCCGGGGTGCTCCTCTTTTGGAAGGGAGCAAGGGCCAGTCTGGAGCAACCAGACCAGCAGTGTTGTCGTCGTTGGTCGTCGTCGGGAAGGCCACAAGCCAGCGGGCTAGTAGCCAGACAACGCGGTGAGCAGCAAAAAGCAGAAGGGCCCCACGCAGATCTCGTGGATGCTGGGGGGCTGGACTTCGGTGCTGGAGCTGCTCAGGGTCGGGGCTTCTCGGACCCCAAAGCACTCACCAGAGGATCCCTCGGCGGTCGTGCTGGATAGAAGTCGTGCAGTTCTGATGATGGCCGGTCCCTCGAGGTCTCGTCGCACCTACGGTTCTCAGCTTAGCTGTAGAGGTAGGTAGAGGTCAGAGGTGCCAGGGAAGCCGGGTCTCGTCGAGCTGGTCAGTCGGATTCCAGAGGAAGGACGTGCAGCAAACCGCAGAGTTCTTAGATGGTGCCTGCGGATGCAGGGTGACTACTCCTTAGCCACAAGGGAGAAATCTTAAGAAGAAATCGAGAGTTCCTTTCGTAGAAAGTAGTTTCTTGATTCAAAGATGATCTAATTTGGAAGGGTCCCCGCTCCTGCCTTTATCCTAAAGAAAGGGGTGGGTACGCGACTAGGTCCTGCCCTAGGGGTGGGACCAGGAAGGGGGGTGGTTACACCCCTCTCCCATGCCGGACGTTCCCCAGGCCAGGGGCTGGTGTGCCCCTGGAACTGGTTCTAGCCGGCCTATGCATAGTGAGCACCGGGTGCCACTTGCAGTCACCTTCCTGTAAAGCCCTGCCTACCCAGGATACACAAAACCCTGTCTGGGATGGTGCTAGCACCGCCCCTGACAGGAAACCCTTTGTCCAAGCTCCCCTCGCTGGAAGGACTCCCAGCTGCAGGGGGTCAGACTCGTGTCTGTGGTGGCAGCATCCATTTTGTGATGCTGAGGCTCGAGTTAACTTTAACCGGGGTTCACAGTTACATACATGTCGTGTCCCTCTAGAAGGGTGGAATGCTAACCCCGTCGCCAGAATTGGCGAGGGGTTAGTATTCCAATTCGTATGACATCTTACTCAACATGTTTTGATAAAGCAATACCAAAGATAGCATTTAACCGCGAGGATTATAATGCACTTAAGAGTATATGGTATGCGTTATCATGGAACAGCTATTAGGACTTGGTTCCGCAAGCTGCAGACGGGCTCAGCTCATGCCAGAGCACCATCTCACACGTTTCCAAGCACTTTGCCTTCAGGATTGTCAAGGCCTGCCATAGGAGTGACTGATAGGAATCTGTGTGTCCATTTTTAGGGTTAGATATAGGTATACTATATCTAAAGCAAAGGGTGATTACACCACCTTGCTCCAGCTGTCGTGCAGCCAGTTGTGTCAGATTTAGATGGCCATCCAGGGGTGGCATAATACATGCTTCAGCCCCTGGTAGGCCCTGGGTACACCTATGCCCTGAGTTACAGGGTCTGATAAGGTGGCCCAGTACCAATTGGATAATGCACCTAAGGTACACATGTCAATTTAGTGAGAGAACAGCTAGGCTGTGGGTCTGATTAGCAGGCCCACAGCCAGAGAAAGTCGTAAACCTGTGAAATAAAAGCAAAAAATCTGGGTGATCATAGGATTGCAGACCCTACTCTCCTACACCGGTCGTGCTTACAACTCTCTGCATTGGTGGAATCCACAAAACCTTTGCAGGGGACGACCGTTCCAAGAGCATGTTCCACAGATAGTGCTAACGACGGACGCTTCTCTCCAGGGTTGGGGAGCGCATGTTCTCCATTTCACAGTGCAGGGACTCTGGACGTCACAACAGCAGAAGATGCACATCAATGTGTTGGAGCTGATGGCAATCTTCATGGCACTGAAGGCATTCAAGTTGCACCTGTGCAACAAGGTCGTATTAGTCCGGACGGACAACATGACCGCCATGTATTACATCCAGAAGCAGGGAGGCACGCACTCCCCGCAGCTGTCTCACCTAGCCCAGAGCATGTGGAAGTGGGCCATTGAGAGGAACATCTTCCTCATGGCGGAGCATCTCCCGGGTGTCGACAACCAGATGGCGGACCTGCTCAGCAGGCACAGTCATCAGATGCACGAGTGGGAGATCCACCCGTCAGTACTCCATCCATACTTCCAGCAGTGGGGTCATCCAGACATCGACCTCTTCGCCACAAGCGAGAACGCAAAATGCCCAAACTTCGCCGCCACGTTCCCACACCCGCAGTCTTAGGGCAATGCAATATGGATGAACTGGTCAGGCAGATTTGCGTACGCTTTTCCGCCAGCCCCCCTCATACCTCTGGTGGCGCGCAAACTGCGACAGCACTCCATGACGCTCATCCTGGTTGCTCCAACGTGGGCTCGGCAAGCTTGGTACACCACGTTCCTAGAACTTTCAGTGGTGCCTCACCAGCGGCTGCGCCTCACTCCCAGCCTCCTCACTCAGAGCCATGGCGACATTCAGCACCCAGATCCCCAACAGTTGAACCTTGCGATTTGGCTCCTGAAGTCATAGAGTTTGGATACCTGAACTTGCCTCCTGAGTGTATGAACATCATCAAGGAGGCAAGACGACCCACTACCAGGGCCTGCTATGCAGTCAAATGGAAGCGGTTTGTTATTTACTGCTCCAACAATGACATTAATCCGTTGGACGCATCTACGCAAAACATCATATGTTACTTATTGTATCTGTACCAATGCAACCTGGCATACAGTTCAATCAGTATCCATTTGGCGGCCATAGCCGCTTACCTTCAAAACAGGCAGCACCTTTCCGTTTTCAGGGTGCCTGCCATTAAAGCCTTTTGGGAAGTACTTAAGAGAGTAATCCCTCCCAGACACCCTCCTTCACCAGTCTGGAACCTAAATATCGTTCTCACCAGACTCATGGGGCCACCCTTTGAGCCACTCCATTCCTGTGAAATACAGTTTCTTACCTGGAAGGTGGCCTTCCTAATAGCTATTACATCGCTGCGGAGGGTCAGTGAGCTGCAAGCCCTCACAATTCAAGAACCCTACCTGCAAATTCATGCAAATAGGGTGGTGCTTCGCACCAACCCTAAATTCATGCCAAAGGTGGTTTCGCAGTTCCACCTTAACCAAAACATAGAACTGCCAGTTTTCTTTCCTAACCCTGACTCAGTGGCAGACAGAGCACTGCGCACCTTAGATGTCAAAAGGGCTCTCCTGTATTACATCGACAGGACAAAAGACTTTCGAAAAACTAAACAGCTGTTCGTTGCCTTCTCTCCACAACATAAGGGCAACCCCATCTCCAAGTCAGGTATAACCAGGTGGATTGTTAAATGCATCCAAATCTGTTATCAAAAGGCTAAGCGCACGTTAACAGTTCCCCCTAGAGCACATTCCACACGCAAGTTAGGGGCTTCCATGGCTTTCCTGGGTAACATTCCTCTAGAGGATATATGTAGAGCAGCCACATGGACCACCATACATACATTTACCAAACACTACTGCGTAGATGTACACTCCAAACAGCAAGCTGCTGTAGGACAGGCTGTTCTCAGAACTCTCTTTCAGACTGCTGCGGCTGGCACAGGCACCCGCCGGTAAGGAGGTAACTGCTATTTATTCTATGCACAGATATGAATTCAGCAGCCCTCATGCCTCGAACGGAATATGCTACTTACCAGTATGCATCTGTTCTTGGCATGAAGGGCTGCTGACATTCATATCGCCCACCCTCCTCCCCGGTGCCTGTCCCAGCCGTAGCTCTCAGAATCATTTTCAGGCATGGTCATCACTTTCAGTATTACACTCCATCTCTGCCACAATGGCGAAAAACAATCTGAGGATGGAGAGGATGCCCATGCGCACCGTAGTCCAGGGGAGGAGCCACCTATCTTGTGATACTTCGAAGACTCTTCCAGGACAACAATGTGCAATCATCCGGACCCAACACTATGCACAGATATGAATGTCAGCAGCCCTTCATGCCAAGAACAGATGCATACTGGTAAGTAGCATATTCCTTATTCCCTTTCGTCACGTTTGGGTGATATTCTTTCTATCGGTTTATGGTTGCGTATTCCATTGTACAGTGTCAGTCATAATATTTAACGCAACCTTGACATCCCTTTATTGGTGATATGGTGATATGGTTCTCACCTGTAGTTGTCTGCTGATTACTATGTTCATGAGGTAAGGTAAGGTAAGGTAATATATTTATTTGTACACGATTAATTAAAATCTTTACAAAAATATAAAACACAGATTAAAACATTTAAACCACTAAGTAGTTAAGATTAAAGAGATCAAAGTTCACAATGGTCCGATCAAGGTTGTCTTCGGGTACTAATGAGAGAGCTTCAATTGGTATCAAGTCTTTTTCTTGTTAAGTCGAAGAATTTCACGACCTGGCAATTGAATTTTGTGTTACTAGAGTTGAAGCATAGTCTGACTGCCTGCCGGCAGGTCCGAACTGCATATGACTTGAAGGATGGAAGCAATAAGTTGCACCTCAAGTCCCTCAGTTTAGGGCATATACAGATCACATGAACTTTATCCTCTTTGCCAGATTTGCACAGGCGAGACTGTTGCGAGGCTGGTGTTCTCTCCCAAGGTGGCAGGTGCGGCAGTATCGGGATTACGCCAAGGCGTAGTTTTAGGCATTTTTCTTTGACTTGAATTTTCATCCCAATATTGAGATATGGTTGTGGCTGTATTTTGCCATAATTCCCCAGGGTTGCCCATCCGTGCGCTCTGTTTGACAGGTCTTTCTTATCTTCGATCACTGAAATGATGCGTGCCGATTTTTTTTTAGCCAGTTTTTTGAAGGACTGGAGATCTATAGACGTTTCCCATGTAGCGGACAAACCTAGGACTTCAATTGATTCAAGGAGGTAAGCAAGAAGCGGTGCCGTAGTAACTCTTCCCATATGTTGCCATTTAGGGGGTCGGCCTCTGCGTTACGGATCTTACGCCAACTTGCTACGTAGGCACTCCGCCTTTCTAAAGTTTGCTTGACAATGCCGAATTCCAAGCGAATCTGGGCGGGGGAAACGTATGAGGGAAGGTTAAAAATGGCCCTATAGGAGTTAGCTATGACTGTGTCCAGCAGTACGGCGTCCCTCCCGTGGAGTGATTCACTCCCATACGTGAGCGTTGGCTGTAGTTTTGCACGCAGGATTTCGAGAAATGGTTTAAGTGTAAGGTCAGGGAGTTTTGCCTTTAACGATTTTAGTGCTAGATAAGTCATTACAGCTTTCCCTCGGATGGAGTGAAGTTGAGGGCTAGAGTTGTTGTTTGAATCCAAAAGGACACCCAGATATTTATATGAGGCTACCCTGTCAAGTTTCTCGCCATTCAGGTACCAACAAGGAGTCCTTTTTTTACTGTAATTGACAGTCATGGCCTTAGACTTGTTAAGATTTATTTGGAGGGCATTCTTTGCTGAAAAGGCGTAAGTTGCATTCAGGAGATGTTGAAGACCTATTTGGGTACGACTGATCAGCACCAGATCGTCCGCGTATAGCAAATTTGAGAGGGTAATACGTCAAAGCTTGGGAGCATGATTGCGACATTTGTCGAGTTCAGCAGGCAGATCCGCTAAGAAAAGATTAAATAAGATCGGCGCTAGCAAGCATCCCTGTTTTAATCCTTTTGTCGTCCTAATTGGTCTTGAAAGGTGTGTACCTGCCCCACGCTTAATTTTGATCCAAGTGTTGGAATGGAGCAGTATTAGGACATCTAAGAGGTGCTTTGGAATACCCCAGGTGTATAATTTATTCCAAAGTTTGTTGCGGTCCACGTGATTGAAGGTGGCAATGTAGTCGAGGAATGTAAGGAACAAGGGTGACTTAGATGTTTTTCCTGCACCCATGAGGAGGGACAGAGCCATGATGTTAGTTGTGGTCCCTTGGCCTTTACAGAAGCCCGTCTGGTTAAGGGGGATAATAGAATTTTCAGACGCCCATAATGATAATTCCTCCAAGATAAGACCTGCAAAGTATTTTGCTTCTACGTCGAGCAAGGCAATAAGTCGATAACTATTTGGGTGACTCTTCTTCCCGTGTTTGTAGATCGGACTTATGACGGACCCGTGCCATGAGTCAGGAAGCGTCTGAGTAAAGTTTGCGTTGTTAAATATTGGTGCCAGAGATGCACTCCAGAAGTCTGGATCTGAATTGTACAGCATACACGGTATTCCATTCGGCCCTGGCGCTCCGTTGGGTCTCCCTTTTTTTATTTGCCGTCTGATGTCTGCTGGGGTAGTTTTAATTGACCCTTGCTCGGCGTCTTTTTGTAGGTCTTTCTTCCTTATTGGGATAGTCAAATTTCGTTGGCGTTATTCCTTCACACTCCCATATTTCTTGTGCGTTTACGGCCATATGAAGATTGAGTTGTTCCTTGCTGCCAGGCTTTAAGGTTTTTATATCAGGAGGCATTATTGTCGTGTCACACGTAGTGATATCTTCATTGAAGTGTGATAGTAGATATTTTGACCATAATTCCTCCGATATATGAGAGTTTAGCCCTAAGTGGTCGGGGTTCTGTAATCTTTTTATCATTTCCCAGAACCTGGAGCTTTTTTTTCCTTCCCCTCATGGACAAGCTTAGCCCAAAGATCATCATTTCTTTGCTTTTGGCTTTCCCATTTCATACGTTTAAGCAGTTTTTTCGCTTCCCGCAGGATTGTTTGCAAGCTGTAGTTTGCCTGGTCCTTCTTTATGAGTCTCAGGGTTTAGTTTATTATTCGTTTTTGTGTTTTCATGTTTAGGGTTAGAGATTTCCGAACTGAAAACCCCTTTGCTTGGCCAGAGTTTATAGGCACCGTGCATCTCATTCTCGGAATCATGGCGTCGATTAAGTTTTGCCAGACGTCCGACAGCTTGGTTGAAGACTCAGAGACTTGAGAAAAGAGAGTTTTCGCAGTGAGGCTGATGTAATCGATATTGGCGGGGTTGCACCGTGGTCGCTTTAAGTTTGAAGTGACATCTGTGTCTGGGCCAGTAAGGTGCTCAATTCCCAGTGTCGAGTTGGATCTTATTTCAGCCACTAAAGGCAAGTGATCACTTTGGTCACTCGCTTCTATTTTGAATGAAGAAACCCTGCAAAACATATTCAGAGATACGAACATGTAGTCGAGGTGCGAAGATTGTGAGTTTGTATGGAAGGTGGCTACTGGGGGATCGTCTTCAATGTAGCGGCCGTTTAAGGCCCTTAGATGGAGTTGTTCTAGATGGTATAGGAGTTTTTTTGAGGGCTTCGTCTGTTTGTTATTTTTTAAATCGCCCTGTGGCGGCACGCCCCACACTCTGTTCAGTTCTTGAATAAGATCGCTGTCTTGATCTTTGCTGATGAGGAGCGTGTTAAAGTCACCAGCCAGGATGAATAATTCAGACACTCTTGTTTCCCTTATTTTTCCTAAGACTTTCGCTAACTCCTCTGTAACGTAATGTAATGTAAAAATTACTTTTAAAGCGCAGCTAACACCTAGCGGTTTCTTGGCGCTCGAGCAAACAGGGGGGAAACCATTAGCAACACATGGGTATTAGCAGAAGGCATTACAGAACAAATAGGTTTTAAGAAGAGATCTAAAACGTGCATAGGGAGAAACGACTCTGATATTCAGAGGAAGTGAGTTCCAAAAAGAAGGGGCAAGAAAAGAAAATCTTGAACCTCCATGTTTCTTGCGTTTAAAAACAGGGACCTTAAGTAAAGCAAGATGGGAGGAACGAAGATTACGGACAGGAACATAAGCGTGCAGCAGTGAAGAGATAAAAGAAGGACTCAAGCCGGCGAGGGATTTGAAAGTAATACAGCCAAGCTTGAATTTGCACCGCTCAGACACGGGGAGTCAGTTAAGGGACTTTAACAAGGGACTGATGTGGCAGTGCCTGGGCTGATGATGAATGAGGCGTGCAGCCTGGTTCTGAATAAGCTGCAGCCTCTTCATCAAGTAGGATGGAATGCCTACATAGAGTGAATTGGCATAGTCAATTCTTGAGATGACTAATGCCAGCAGAACTAAGGTAAGTGCTTCAGTGGTCAAGAAGCGGGCTATCTCCCGGATCTTTCGGAGCTGGAAAAAACTGGAGGAGACTACAGCATTAATCTGGGGCTTAATCGTGAGATCGTTGCTGATGAACACACCCAGACTTTTTGCTGAGTCGACTGGATTGGGGGGAGAGCCTAGGCACGCCGGCCAGAAGGTGGATTTCCATGGGTTGGCGGCACTCCCGACAAGAACCAGTTCGGTCTTGTCGGGGTTAAGCTTCAGATGGTTGGCCCCATCCAGTCACTGATGTGGCAGAGGGTGGACTGAAAGGTGTGAGTAGACTCCGCCAAGCCATCAATGTTAAATATCAGCTGAATGTTATCCGCGTAGTTGAATGCAGTGACATGACTGCCTCGTAAAGACCGGATAAGAGGGGTCAAATATAAATTAAAAAGAAGGGGGGATAAAGAGGAACCCTGCGGGACGCCACAGGTTAGACCTACCCTGTCAGCGGTAAACTGGGAGAGCCGGACCGCCTGATGGCGGTTAGACAAAAAGGAGCGAACCCAGCCCAGAGCGGTGCCCCGGATGCCGGCCTCCTCGACACGGTCGACCAAAATGTTATGGTCGACCGTGTCAAAGGCGGCCGATAGATCCAGGAGCACCAGAACCTGGCTGATGTTAGAGTCTGCTCCTCTCCGCAGTTCTTCCATGACTGAGAGTATAACTGACTCTGTAGAATGGGCGGGTCTAAAACCAGCCTGTTGGGAATCGAGGTATTGGGAGAGCTCGATGAAGGAGCTAAAAGTGTTGGTAACATGAGACTCCAGCACTTTGCTGAGGTAAGGAAGGAGGGAGATGGGGCGAAAGTTGCTCATAATTGTTGGGTCTGCCGTAGGTTTTTTTAAAATGGGCACGACCTCAGCCACCTTAAAGGAACTGGGAACTGAACCTGAAGACAGGGATGAATTCAGGAGTCTCAGGGGAGGAAGCGGACAGGCTGTAAAGGCCTCGCGCAAAATCAGAGGAGGACAGCAGTCATTCGGGGATCCAGAGGTGACCTTGCTTAAAAAGGCGAAAAACTCATCCTCTGAGATAGGAGGGATCTGAGTGAGATGCTGCAGGTTAGGGGAGGACTGAGGGGGGACAGACCCAGCAGGAGGAGGGGAACCTGTGAGAGGGATGCTCTTTTTAATGTTGGCAATCTTATCCACGAAAAACTGATTCAGGGAGTCACAGAGCTCTTGGGAAGGGAGGGGTTTAATGGTAATCCTGTCCGGGTGTGATAGCTCCTCCACTATGGAGAAGATATCTTTCGTTTTAGTCGCAGAGTTCACTACTTTTTTGTGAAAAGTAGGAGTTCTTAGCCGATAAAATCGCAGTTTTATATTCTTTGAGCGGGGACCTATACCGCGATCGCCTTATGTTTCTGTTTGGGGTGAATATATGTGTTATTATGATTGCCTCCTGGGGCTGCGTTTTTAGCCCAAGTGAGAGCTTTACAACCTGGATGACACTTGTGTGGATATACAAAAATCCATTGCCTCAACTTTGCCTATTGTTGATATAGAGGCGAGGACCGTCAGCCCTCCTGAACTGCGTCCAAAGATTGAATTTTTGTTTGCCGGAATAAAACAAGACGTGAACCCCTGGAGGTCAAATGCCTTGTCCTCCCAGGTTTCTTGTAGAAGTAGGAGGTCGAATATGGCTACATATTGTAAGAATTCAGGGTCGTTCCTTTTGCTTTGTAAGCCATTGATGTTCCAGGAACAAATACTTATGCCCCTGCGCATCACTGGGGAATTGGAAGGAGTTTGCACTTTTTGTCAGTAGTGGTGACTGTGCGCTGGATTGACTTCCAATTGGGGTTGGTTGTATACAAGAGATGACTGCCTTGGTTATTATTTAGGCCAGGTCGGGGGCTTTTTGTGTTTCCAGTACGGATCCCAGGTGAACTGCTCCTGGCTCCCTTTAGCATTGAGCTAGTCTTTTTTGGAGACTGTGGCCAAGTAAGGGGTAGTAGAGGAGTAGGGTAGCGTGGTTGCTTTTCGAGCTTCAGAGCAATCCCCCATTGCCGGAACGCTGCCTCTTCTTTCATTATTTTGTCCGCCATCTCCGCGGAGTTCCAGATTGTCTTTATGTCTGGACCTTGGGGGACAGTGTTGGACTGAAACCCTACTTGTAGAAGGTCAGTGTTGCTGATATTTATGAGGTTTGTTAGTGAGTGCAAGAGTTTTAAAATGTTACCCCTGTTCAGAATATCGGCCCTGCCTCTGGATCTATATTCAGGAATGAAAAGGATTGAGGTTGGGGTGCCTGAATTCTTCAGTATTGGTGGGACTATTGCCGGACTCTTGTTCTCAGGTCGCCCTCATTCAGGGAAGAAAATTGGGGATGTTGTGTCAGGGGCAGGAGAAAGCCCACTTTGGAAATTGTCTGACCTCGAGTCCCCCGATGTATTGGTAGGTTTTGGTTTACACTGTTGAGGGGTCTCTGTGGTGGTTGCCGTGAGGGTATCCACGTAGCCTGTTGTTAAACCCTCGTCGACTGGTTTGGATTTTATGGTAACAGTGTTATGGTCAAGTTGTATTGGTTTGAATTGTAACGGTTTCTGTTTGTATTTTTTAAGTGTCAATTTCTTTATAAGTTTTTGGACTGATTTTGCACTCTGTGATGGAGACACTGGAGGGGTGCTGCATGCAACCTTGTGCAGAGGGAAAGGCGGGTCATTAGTTGTTAAACTCCCGGTATCAGCAGCCGCTGAGGGAGAGGATATCAAATGCTCTTTTATGTTATGCGTTGCACCTGTTAGTGCCCGGTTCCTACCTTTCCTTTTGTTCTTTCTCCTAGATTTGGCATTGCAGTGCGAATGTTGTTCCGCTATGAGCCGAGTGGTAGACGTCGACTCTGATTCAAGTGGACCGAGGCATAATGTTTGAGTTGAGGGTAAAATGGTAACAGGGTTCAGGTCGCCAGACGGCTTGGTCACTGGCCATGTTGGCATTGATGGAGGTGCTGGAATTGGGTCAGGGGTTTGTGGCTTAAAGGTTCGGAGGGCTGTTGATTTTAAGTCACTTATCAAATCCCCTAGCATCGATGGAAGAGATGAGACCTTATCTAAAAGAGGATCATGCGCCAGTTTTGAAGGGGATGATTGGTCTGCAAAGACAGCGTCTTGGCCCTGCCTTATGAGGCCGTTCAATTCAGAGATTTTCAAATCAATTCCGGCAATGGAGTCAGCCATAGATTGTAGGACAGAAAGTTGTAGGTCCATTTTTTGTGACTGAAAGTCCAGAGCGGAGGCCGAGTATTGTAGGGTATTTAAGATTGTTATCCATGGAGTTTCAAGAGCTGGTTTGCCTAAGCTACTGGGCCCTTCTATTTTTTGCAAGGCGGCAGTAGGCGGTTTCCCTTCGGGAGAGTTGACGTATGTGGCAATTAATTCCTCCCACTCCTGGCTGCTATTGAGGACATGTCGTCGTTGATGGAGTTGTTTATGGGATGGGAATCATTGAACGGCAATAAGGTGCGGCGTTGAGATGCCGTTGGTACTTCTGGCCAGGTATTTGGAGTAATTTGATCACTAGTGCTGTCAAAGTCGGGTGGGATGCTTTAGACAGAGTCAAAGGAGTACCTGCCTGGTGGGTGAAAGGGGGCTCACGTCCTTCACCCTTGGTGTCTATTGGAAAAGTTGTGGTTACATCTCTGGTAACCTTCACTGCGATTGGAGAGCTGCTGACTGGTTGGAGATTGGGCGCATCATCACTTACCTCCTCGCTATGTATCATGACCTCGATTACCGTTGACGCATTTTTGCTTCCAAGGTGTTGTGGACTGCACTTTCTGCTGTGGGTCTCACTCTGCTTGAGCAAATGTTGATGGATATCGGTTCAAGCAGTTCGGGATTCACTGATGGGCTCCAATCTCTCAAGGGAGTTTTACTGTCACATTCCGATTCCGAGGGGTTGAAGGTGGCGGGGTCATGGTCTGCTAGAGTGGTTGGAGCTGTGGTTTTTCTTAGGTCGAGTGGTGATGGTATATGTGTATCCGTAGCGGCCTCGTTCCTGGATGGAAAGAAGATGTTAGATGGTTGGGGAAGATCCCTCTGGTCCATCATCGTGTGAGTACAGAGAGGTTCGCCTTGAAGGAGCAGAGTTTGGAGGCCTCGAATATTCTCTGTCCTAGAGTAAATAGCTGTACCTGGGTCTTTAAGGAAGAAAAATTTGGTGTAAATCTTAGGTTGAAAAGTACATAGCCTTTTCTTTGCTGGGAGTCCGTCAAAGGTTATAAGATTGGCCGAGGTTGTTGATGAGGTCTTTGATACTGAGGATAATCCAGATTGAGCAGACCTGTTTGGGTGCTGGTGGGCCGAAGTTGGGCTGAGTGATCCCAGGGAAGTATATGACTGATAATTTTTATTTGTCGTCTGACTTGAAACTGGAATTAAGGCTGAGTTTTGATTTGAAGGTGGTGTTGCCATGACAGACATGGTTGGATCCTCCTGAGTGTTTTTATTGAGGTTGAATGGATTAACCTGAGCTGAGACCTGAGAGTTATTTAATTTTAGTAAAGACGGTGGATCTGGATTTCCAAGTTTCCTTTTCCGTGCTTTATGCTTATCATTAGGTTTGGGCTTTAGTTGTAGTCTGACTCTACCTGATCTCATTATTCTTGGCGTGTAGGCCACTCAGCTTTATCCTTATTTACTTGCGCTTTTAAGTGGCCCTGGCAGGAATTGTAGTTTTGCTTGTAATTGTATGCCAATAGGATAAGCGCGCCCCCTGTTGAGGCCTAATAGAGACCAGCTTGTCAAGTGACTGCGATTTCCAGGTTTATTCGCAGGTATAGCTGGTATAGTTGGTAATAGCTAGTTGCTGGTGGTCGATGGCTCGCACAAAGAGCAGTAGATATTTTCAGGTTAGTGGCTGTCTTGTAGCTGTCGGCTGCACGGTCATCTAAGATCTAATGCGCCCTGGCGCACTGAGGGGACAAGCAGTCACTGTTGTTGGTGAGCGGTGCACATGGGGAGGACCACAGGTCAGCACGACCTAGTCGAGCCACCTTCTGGCCACCCCTCAGGCTCTTACTCGGCGGCCGCCTCTATCGGCAGCCGCGCTCGTGTGTGAAAAAGGATGACCTTGCGAAGTAATGTGACGCCTTGTACCTTGTGCCGTTGGCGAGCATTGTCGGTTCACCAACCCCTTGACCGGTCTTTTCCAGCCGAGGATACGGCAAACAGTATAGGCAACACGCAGTGTAGGCAGGTGAAGCAGATGAGGGGAGAGGGGAGAGGCAGCAGGCAGTGGGAGGACAAAGTGTGCAAGCGTCTAGACCCCCCCCCCCCCCCCCCCCACTCCCTGTGCTCCCGGGCTCAGACTTTTCCTTACCCTCAGTCTTCCAATCAAGGGCGGGCTGGAATGGCTTACACCTGCACTTCACTCCACAACTCTGCCCACCTTCATCAGCACACTCGCGGATCCGCACACTGGGCAATACGTCCCGCTACAGCCCGGTCTGAGGGAGCGCCACCTCCCGCACCTCAGAGTCACCGAGGGAGAGGGGGAGAGGGGGAGGTCGGCCCAACAGCACACGCGAGTCCAGGGGAGGTTTAAAGATCGAGTTAGGAGATCGATCATTGAATATTCTAACACAATACTGGGTCCATGGCGGGAAGGGATGTGCTGTGGGAGGCCTTTAACGTCACATTGCATTAGCACCCAGGCCGGGGTACTGAAGGCGATCCGCATGCAGCTACAAAACACAGAGGACATATTGCACTCATTAAAGTGGGACTATGAGTGATACCCTGACAAGGCAATCCTGGGGTCCATTAGGGAGCATCTGACAGAATTTAATGATCTTGCGTGACAGGAATCTCAGTTCTTGTCCAAATGTCACGTTGCGTGGGCATATGGGGTGGGGATAGGCCTAGCTGCAGTCGTGCAAGTAAACTAAGAGCACAGAGATGCACGTATCCCATTGTGAAAATTGTTGATGCAGAAGAGCACACACATCATTCCACCCCAGCTGAGCTCTCGTTTCTGTGCTGGAGTGTGTCACACCTGTAGCTCCACCACCCTAGCTAAAGTTGAGCCGTATCTGTGGGATGTGGGACTAGCTTGGCTGTTACCGGGCCAGCGGGAGTACCTCTTCCAACCTATTACAGTTGAAGATTTAGGCGAGGCCATACACACTCTTCCTAATGGGAAGCCCTTGTACTGGATGGGTTGACGGGAGAATGCAATAAATAGTTTGTTGAGTTTCTCGAGCCACAACTACACTCTATGTATGAGGATGCCTACCAGAGACAAATCATGCCATCATCACTGCGCGAGGCCTTGATCGTGACCCCCTTAAAACCAGATATGGCCCTGTATCATTGTGAGTCTTACAGACCACTACAGCTAATAAACATTGGCACAGGCGTGCAACCACTAATTCTGAGCCTAATTTCACCAGATCAGTCCAGCTTCATTCCCACCTGCTTGACCGCACATACCCTGCCCACCATTTTTGCCTTGCTACACCAGATAAACCTCACATTGCAGGTGGCAGTGGTTCTGTTGGATGCTGCTAAAGCATTCAACTCTATTGCATGGGATTATATGTTAGCTGTCATGCATCATGTGGGAATGCCTGACCCATTCCTTCCCTGTATAAGGCCTCTTATACAGGAAGCCAATAGCCAGGATATGTGTCAATGGTCACACGTTAGATGGGTTTCTGATTGGCAGGAGGACAAGACAAGGTTGGCCCCTGTCACCACTTCTGTTTGCCCTCACAATCAAACCACTGGTTTGTATTATTCGGCAGAGACACACAGATTCTGCTTTTAGATTCTCACTGCGGCCCCTAAGTATTTCCCTCTATGCCGATGATATGGTCTTATGTATGAGGGACCATTCGGTGCAGTTCTCCCCTGTAATCTTGAGAGTACGTTAAATTTGAATACTACTCAGGCCTATGTATTAACTGGGCAAAATGTGTTATATTTCCACTTATGCCTGCCACTCAACAGTGTGTACTGGAATATCTGCTGGTCTGGGAAACGGACCTGCTCAAGTATTTAGGTGTTTGGATAGATAGGGATCCAGAAACAGTGCTGAGAGCAAATTACAGGAAGGCAATCTCCAGATTGGAAGATCAAGTCGAAGGATGAACTGCATTGCCTCTGTCTCTAGCGAACAGGATTTCTCTCATTAAGATGGAGAACCTCCCAAAATGTTTATATCTCTTTGTAACTATTCCCATTGTCTTGCCAGCGTATTCCTTTTAAAAAACTATGTGCACCGCTAGTCACATTGACACGGATGGGAAAGCAACCAAGGATTAGCTGCGGCACACTCATGATTCCATATGCAAATAGGGAATTCACAGCGCCAGGCTTTCATTTGTATTATCTCTGTGCTCAGACGCATTTTGCCCAGTATTGGTATGCAGTGTTGACTTCATCCTATATATTGTAGTCGAACATGATGGCGCCTTCCCAATCCCACTTATGGCTATTTTGTCACATAAACGGGTGGAAATACACGCTGTGAAATAGACGTGGCTACCATGGCATAGCATCAGTTGGCAGGGTGAGCAGGGAAGTTCCTATTGTATGCTCCTGCATTACACCTTAAACACCATCCTTAAATCTCAGTAACGCAAGAAGACAAGACTCTTTCGCTGCTAAACAAGGTGGCTTTAAAGTCGTTGGGAGACACATACCCCAGTGGCTCGTTCGTGACTCTTGTGGACCGTGGGTCATCGCGGGAGAACACCCTGCTACTGACATTTCTGCATTATTGTCTCCGCACGGCCATGAGGTCACTCAATTTGCAGTTCCCAGATAAGCCCCCTACACTTGCCGCATTACAGGTTCTACTCACCAGCTCAACATGATGGCGCCTCATGACTAACCTGTATATCAGCACAAACCAATATGAAACCAGTAGATGCAAAACCACTAGAGGGTTGGAACGCTGTGCTGCCGCAGCCCATAGAAGTTAGATTGGAAATTATGTTGTATGCAATTGCTCACACTCATGTCTAATTGTAACCTGAGATTCTCTTCCAGGGGATCCTCATCAATAGTCATAAGCATTAGAATATTCCCGCCCATGCGCGGGACCCCGGAAACACTATATTATATGTGCCCCACATATATAAAACCATATATATATATATATATTCAATGAAAAAACCATTGGTTTTAGGCCATATATAGTTAGGGATTTGCATTTACAAAACCTTATTTTACTCGCATAAAACCATTGAAATTCCATATATAGTTAGATGCACTAACTATATATCGCGCACCCGCAATCCACTGCTGATGATGTCACATATTACATCATTCATGACATGGTTAGTGACATCACTGATGACATCACTGATGACATCTCAAATGACATCACTGATAACATCACTGATTACAACATCCAGTGACTGTATGTTTCTGTAAAGTTAAAATATGTTTTACATATTGAAGAATGAGTGGATATATAAGTGTCTGGATGAAGGATTTACTAGGTGCATGACTAACTGTATGAGTGAGTGATTAATTGTGTCTCACTGAGTGCATGGGTTAGTGACTAAACTGTTTTAATTTGTGCATCATTATATCTGTTGTTCTACAAACTGCTGCATATGTTGATCAGTAGCTATATGAGTAACTGTATGGGTTATTGATTGGTTGTCCAAGTATTTGTATGGGAAACTGAGTGTGTGTGTATGGGTGGCTGGGAGGTGTGTGACTCTGTACATAGATGTGTGAGTAGTTAATTCACTATATGTATGGATTCAAAAGTGCATGTGGAAACAGCTGTATGGGCGGTTGACTGCATGAGTGTATTAGTGAGTGAATGGATATCTCAGTGCTACATGTCAAAGTAAGTACATATGTAAAACACAGTACATGTGAGAGTTGACATCTATAAATAACTGTGCATAAGAGCCAGTGAATGTGTGAGTGGCTGTATGGATCATTGTGAACATGTATCAGAGATTATATAAGAGAGTAAAGTAAATATGTGTTAGTATATGTTTGAATAAGTAAGGTGTGTATAACTGTATAGTTGAGAAAATGGAGGTGTGATTGATTTTTGGCATAACTGACTAGGTGTGTGAGTAACTCCATGGATGAGTGACTGTCTGTTTACACTGATTGTATCTAAGGTTATATTAGAGTCTGAAGAGGTTCATGGTATTATCACATGAATGATATCATCAGTGATGTGATCAGTCATGTCAAATGAGATGTTATCAGTGATTTTATCAGTGATGTCATTTGAGATGTCATCAGTGATGTCATCAGTGATGTCACTAACCATGTCATGAATGATGTAATATGTGACATCATCAGCAGTGGATTGCGGGTGCGCGATATATAGTTAGCGCATCTAACTATATATGGAATTTCAATGGTTTTATGCGAGTAAAATAAGGTTTTGTAAATGCAAATCCCTAACTATATATGGCCTAAAACCAATGGTTTTTTCATTGAATTTTCAAGGTTTTGTAAATGCAAATTCCTAACTATATATCGACTATAACCTATGGTTTTTTCTGTGAATTTCAATGGTTTTTTAATAGCAAATATCAAAAGCTGTCAAATGTCAAGTACGTGATAGGTAAAAACGTTTTCGTGTTTATGCACGCTGATGTGCTTTGAACGCTGCCCCCCCCACTCCCCTCTTTTCTGTTAGTAGTACTCTCTCTTTGCAGATAGTGAAGGGTAGTTAACGCAGACCTTTACCCCCGTTGTAATCCGTCGTACCTGCTTGTCTCTCCATTTGATTGATTGTTATCCAAGCATTTACTGTTTTAGAATTGGTTCTCTTTGGATCATTCTCTATTTACAAACAAGCACAAAGTCGCAATACTCTGTTTAGTCTTTGCAGATAGTGAAAAATCGTGTAAAAAAATAAAAGTAATCGAGCAAAATCAGTAGACCACTAATTCGATATCTTTTTGACCTCGGTAAAATACAAACATTAGGAACAACCCTTCATGAGAAATACGAAAATAGTGAAATGAACTGAGCTCCACACCATGAGGGCTGCAAGACAGCTCGACTCCGCCACCCACCCCGCCCAAAATAACGACAAACCCTATGCAAATATTATAAATATAGACAACACACCAGCAAAGAAACAGGGTAAAACATTTTATTAAATAACTATTTACATAACTATTTTATACTTTTTATTGCCCGATCCGGCTAGCTCAATCGATCGAGCATGAAACTCATGCACTGATAGCAAGCGTTGAGAGTTTGTAGAACGATGGCTTCAGATTTTCCACATACGGTGTAGTGGCGCAAACTGGGAGGGGGCGTTTGGATTCTACCCCTTCCCCAAATAAGATTTTCATACGTGAATGTTCGTTCATGCTTTCTGTCCCTGAGTTGCTTCGATGTCACTGCCTTACACAAATGGCATAAGTCCTGGATGTTGAGTGCCATACTTCAGAGTTCTAAGCAGCACTTGTAACAATGTTTAAACCTTATTTGCACCTGCTGCAGCTTCACTATTCAGAGTAAGTGGGGTCCGTTTGTGGACCTGACTGCATTGGAAAACAATGTGATACGGTGCCTCCCTAAACCGCTTGACGGAGGCCCTCGAGGGGCGGTGAGATGGCGCGGACTGAGAGGGGGCGCTTGGCTCCTGCCCCCTCCCCAAGTTGTGTTGCCCTGGTGTGGCCTGAGATCGCCCCCGGCATAGGCGGCCGGCTCCCGGGGTCCGGTGGATTTTTTTCCCTTTTGATGACTCTTCCATTCTGGACCTTGTCCCACAATCCGTTTGACCTGAAGACACGCTGTCGTGGGGCGCCCCTTTACCGTTTTAGTTGCCATTCCGCCCGCTTTTGGTACTCTATGCCTCTTCCGCCATTCAACTGTTTACCGCCCGCTCTTGCGACTACAGCGTCTCGCTCACCATGTAGTTGAGTTGCTCCCGCTCTTAAGATTTAACCGAACTTTTTGGACTGCTGAAAGCGGTTGTATTCCGACCGCTGGTTGGTGGAGACATTTTGACTATATTCTGGACCTGCATTGTCGCGTAATGCGTCATATGACGCGACGCGTTAGTGCACCCGGAAGTGCTCCGGTGCGCAAGGCGCAGCTTCCCGGAAACGATCCAGAGCGCGCCGCGCAGCGCGTAACGTAAGCATAACAGGTCATGTGACTTGTTAATAAAACTTTTCATTGGTTCATTTTACTTTTGTTTTCCTAATGATGTAAGACTAGGTCATGTGACCTAAAAATAACACTTTTCATTGGATTAAAAAAATTTTTTTTCCCAAACGATGAAAGCCCCACCTTGTTTCTGGATGTTTCAGACTGAAGCTGGCGTCACCATGAGAGCACCACCATCTCGTAGCTCCGTCGTGGCCATTCCGCAAGCAATCATGGCAGCCGCTCCCCACCGGAAGCCTGCGGGAGTCGACGGCCCCCAAGACTTTTGTACAATCTTCAAGGCTGAGGGGACGCTTTCGAGAATGGAACCCAAGCCCTGGCAGACAAGCGTCCGAGTTCCAAGGTGTCCCAGGGCCATTTTACTGGACCAGGCCCAAATCCGAAGAGCCGGCCGCCATTTTAAGAGTCCTGTGGCAGCCGCCTATCGCTGCACCGCAAGAGTGGGAGCAACTCAACTACATGGTGAGCGAGACGCTGTAGCCGTAAGAGCGGGCGGTAAACAGCTGAATGGCGGAAAATGCACAGTGTAGCAAAAGCGGGCGGAATGGCGACTGAAACGATAAAGGGGCGCCCCACTACAGCAGACGAGCCTCCGCCATGTGCTTCAAAACTGCATATGTATCTCGTGATATCAAGGTTGGGCAACCAGTACACAACAAGCAGTTACGAGTCCCATTTACACCGGCACCATTTTGGGCGCGGCCGAGCAGGTCCAGGATCTAGTCAAACATAACAAATGAGGCTGACGTCTCTGAAGCAGTTGACGAACAGCAGGACATAGCAAATAAACATGAAGTCTCTAAAGCTGTTAACTCACTGCAGGACAAAACAAGTAAACCTGATACCTCTGGAATAATTGTCGCTCAAAAGAACAACACACAAAACTCTGTAGAGCCTGAAGAAAGAAAAACAGAAGGGCACTGTAGTTTCAGACACACTTGACACTAATGACTAAACAAAGATATCGTCTGTTTATGAAGCAGTTATCATGTTCACAGAATTGACAAAGAAGTGTGCAGACACCAATGCTATTAAGAAACACAAGGAAATCCCTAACGCATCAGCATTCTCGGAAGAGGTTGACACAGATAACATCTTAAGGAACAAAGAAAGACAAAATAAGGATGAGGAAGTTATCACTTTAGTTTTTTCATCAGCTAGCGACAGCAAGAAATATATTCTAATGGAGATTAGAGAGGCTACGGATGGATTATCAAAATTATCAAAAGAAATGGCTACTCCCCCCTTTAGCAGATTAGCTAAATGTTTGCGTAATTTAGGCATAAAAGTTATATTATTGTTGTTGTTGTTATCGTTATAGTTCTGGTTAATTTAAAAAAATGTTTAAATATATTTACAGTTTTTGTTGCGTTCGTTATATTTAAAAGTTAATAAAGTTATATTATTGTTGTTGTTATCGTTATAGTAATAGTTTTCTTTGTAGATGTTTTTCCATCACCCGCCCAGGATATCACCACTGTTCCCCATGTCATAAAACCTTAGGATGTTCAATAACTGAAACAGCTAATATGGGTTTACTTACAGGGGACATCTTTTGTTCTATTTTGTAAAGTAAAACTATTGTGAACGCAAGTATTATACATAGTAAGTGTTTAATATAGCATTTGTCAGTCATTGGTTAAGCAGCTAGGACCTGTTCACTCTTGACACCCCAGGTGCTGTGTATGTTGCACTATAGTGCTGCATCGAGAAAACGGACAACCCTATTGATGTTGATTTTTCATTATTGATTATTGTAAAGAAATGGCGACTCCCCACTTTAGCAGATTAGCTAAATGTTTGCGTAATTTAGGCATAAAAGTTATATTATTGTTGTTGTTGTTATCGTTATAGTTCTGGTTAATTTCAAAAAATGTTTAAATATATTTACAGTTTTTGTTGCGTTCGTTATATTTAAAAGTTAATAAAGTTATATTATTGTTGTTGTTATCGTTATAGTAATAGTTTTCTTTGTAGATGTTTTTCCATCACCCGCCCAGGATATCACCACTGTTCCCCATGTCATAAAACCTTAGGATGTTCAATAACTGAAACAGCTAATATGGGTTTACTTACAGGGGACATCTTTTGTTCTATTTTGTAAAGTAAAACTATTGTGAACGCAAGTATTATACATAGTAAGTGTTTAATATAGCATTTGTCAGTCATTGGTTAAGCAGCTAGGACCTGTTCACTCTTGACACCCCAGGTGCTGTGTATGTTGCACTATAGTGCTGCATCGAGAAAACGGACAACCCTATTGATGTTGATTTTTCATTATTGATTATTGTAAAGAAATGGCGACTCCCCACTTTAGCAGATTAGCTAAATGTTTGCGTAATTTAGGCATAAAAGTTATATTATTGTTGTTGTTGTTGTTATCGTTATAGTTCTGGTTAATTTCAAAAAATGTTTAAATATATTTACAGTTTTTGTTGCGTTCGTTATATTTAAAAGTTAATAAAGTTTTAAAATCTAACTTTGTTGGAGTGCAATATATTTTTCAAAAATCGGGTGAATGGGGCCTTGAATCGGGTTATTGTCATGTGTGGGCTTTGCAAGTGTACTGCTACAGGATCGGACATTTCAAACTCAAATGCACGTTCTTTTTCTTACCTTTCCGAAGCATGGAGCGCAATAGCAGGCAGAGAAAGGGTGATGCACGTGTTGAACACTGCCTAGCCTGGCAAGTTGCTGGCAGTGCCCCCCTGCCCGCTCCTGAAAGAGGGCACACACACACCGCCGCCCCGAGTACTTCACAAATCTTTAAAAGACCATGCGCTTGTTCATGAGGCTTAAATGGTTTATCACCCCTTCTAGAACCCCTGCATCGACCCTCTGACGTTTCCTGGAAGAATTAGCACGTAACACAATACCAAGCCCTGTCAGCTGAAACCCCCGAGAAATCATGGGGCATATTATCAAGGGGGTTTATTTCCGCTTTTTTGGCTTTAAAAGCCAAAAAAAAAAGAGATAAAATTATCTCCCTATTACCAAGCTGTCGCTAACACCAGTTAGTGACAGCTAAAAGGAGATAGCGACCATCTTGGGCCCCGCTTTGCATATCAGTGATATTTATCATTAATGACATGCAAAGTGGGCGTGCCAAGATTTTAGCGACTGGAAACAGTCCCTAACCATCGCTATCTCCTATTACCAACTTTTGGAGATATTCGCGCTAAGCGCGAATATCTCCAAAACCTAACACCTGCCCTGAGCAGTTTTTAGCCATGTTATCCAATGGGAAGTGGATAACATGGCTAAGAGCATTTGCTGGATAATGCATGAATATCGCTGACTTTTCAGCGATATTCATGCATTGCGGCCGTTTTTTATCGCATTTGCGATAAACCTTGCTAATAGCAAGGTTTATGTGCGATAAAATTCGCCGATGTGCGGCGATAATTTTTGTCTCTAAACAAGTTAGAGACAAAAATTATCGCTAGTTGTTGGTAATATGCCCCCGGATTTTTCCTTGCAGGAATCGGGAGGCGAAAGACTAGCACTGAAATCAGTAGTCTCACGCCTGAATCGGGAGGGTTGGCATGTCTGGATACTCTACAGCTGGGGCCATAAACTACATCCGCAGGGCTAGGTGATAGCCTAGGTCCGGCCTGGACAATCGGACACAGAGGAAGAGGAGTGTCAGAGGGTGCGTTAGTGAATAGGGTGAAAGGGAGGTGTCGGGCGGGCACAGGGTGTGATTCTCAGAGAAGAGCAGCGCAGAATGGGGGAAGTATATGGCCCATGCATGAGAGAGAGAGAGCGGGGGTGACCAGTGCGTGGGGGAGATGCTTGCGAGGGTGGAGAGCCATGCTGAGGATCGGCGGCGTGCAGAGAGTGGGCCTGGTCAAGGCATCTAAAATGGCTGCCGTGCACGACAAAATTGTGGCATTGGACAAAAAGGCAAGATGGCGCAGACAATGTTTATCAATAAGGATTCATTTATAACAAAATATTTACTCGCAGTGACAAAATGGTGGTCAACACTTCCTGATTTCCATCGAATCGAACGTTAACAAACGTCACGCAGCAAAAAAAAAAAAAAAAAGCTCACGCACAGAGCAGTTTTTAGCCATGTTATCCAATGGAAGGTGGATAACATGGCTAAGAGCATTTGCTGGATAATGCATGAATATCGCTGACTTTTCAGCGATATTCATGCATTGCGGCCGTTTTTTATCGCATTTGCGATAAACCTTGCTAATAGCAAGGTTTATGTGCGATAAAATTCGCCGATGTGCGGCGATAATTTTTGTCTCTAAACAAGTTAGAGACAAAAATTATCGCTAGTTGTTGGTAATATGCCCCCGGATTTTTCCTTGCAGGAATCGGGAGGCGAAAGACTAGCACTGAAATCAGTAGTCTCACGCCTGAAACGGGAGGGTTGGCATGTCTGGATACTCTACAGCTGAGGCCATAAACTACATCCGCAGGGCTAGGTGATAGCCTGGGTCCGGCCTGGACAATCGGACACAGAGGAAGAGGAGTGTCAGAGGGTGCGGTAGTGAATAGGGTGAAAGGGAGGTGTCGGGCGGGCACAGGGTGTGATTCTCAGGGAAGAGCAGCGCAGATGGGGGGAAGTATATGGCCGATGCACGAGAGAGAGAGCGGGGGTGACCAGTGCGTGGGGGAGATGCTTGCGAGGGTGGGGAGCCGTGCTGAGAATCGACGGCGTGCAGAGAGTGGGCCTGGTCAAGGCATCTAAAATGGCTGCCGTGCACGACAAAATTGTGGCATTGTAAAAAAGGCAAGATGGCGCAGACAATGTTTATCAATAAGGATTCATTTATAACAAAATATTTTATCGCAGTGACAAATTGGCGGTCAACACTTCCTGATTTCCATCGAATCGAACGTTAACAGACGTCACGCAGCAAAAAAAAAAAAAAAGCTCACGCACAGCCGCTGGAAGAGATGTATCAACATATATGAGCCTCCTCAGCCACCCTCAGAAAACATAAGGGGATTAAGATACGTCTCCCGCACCCCCTTATACCTAGTAATTTAATTAAAACGAAGCACAAAATGGCGAATTCCCGTTTCGCTACCAGTTTGCGGCCCAGTTCGCGGCCCGTGAAGCGCTTCTACCGTGAAAAATCATTTTTTTTTTATTTTCCCCACGGGACCCTTTAATAACCCCAACAACATTCCTACGGGGTCAAGAGGGGTATACCTTGCCCCCTTTCAATAAATTCCCCCTTCGTTTTTCACCTCTTCTTCTCTCTCGATCCTACCGAGAGATAAGATGGCGGCCGCTCCGGACTGTTTAGAATGTTGACAGACACCGGAGAGCCAATCAGCTTTCTGCGCGCAAAGTTCCGTTTCGCGAAAAGTAAGCGGACCAGATCGCTGCCCGGAGCGCTGTTACAGATATATATCTTGTTTTGAACGTTAATTTCTCAAAAACTACTGGAGCACATATCTTGAGACCTAGCAAAGGCACATCGGGCTAACAGTCCCTACAATTTTGCCAAGTTTCGTGCAAATCCATTCAGCCGTTCGGGCTAAAAGTGAGTCCAACCGCCCTATGGAAATTAACATGGGAAAAACGCGTTTTGGGACCCCCCTTTTTTCTCAGCCCCCCCTTGACGAAACCCCACCAAAATTTCAGGGGCTGCTCAGAAACAAAATGTGCCATTTTCCTGAAAATTTCAGCCGATTCCGTCCACAAACGCCAAAGTTATTAGACATAGAATTTTCAAAAATCCCATAGGGAATTAATCCTAACTATATATACCTACTGGCGATAGCCAGTAGGTAATATATATATATATATATATATATATATATATATATATATATATATATATATATATATATATATATATATATATATATATATATATATATATATAAGCAATAGCAGCCTACTAAACACCAGACCTGAATCATGCTGTAAAGAATTTCCACCATACATGAAAAAACATGCATTAGAAACATGAGAAACAACAATAAAGTTTGTTTTAGAACTGTTTTAATGCTCAGAAAGCAGTAGAAATTCTTATAAAACACTGAAAGCATAGAAAGCTCCCAGGCTGCATTGCAAATCTTCAGTCTAAAAAGACTGAAAAGCTAATCTGCAGCTGAATGCAATAAACTGACACCGTGCCTTTAAGGCACCCATGACCCCCAGCTTCCCATCATGCCTCAGGGGTGACAGTTAGATCAGTTGTTCTTTCCGGCTCCTTCAGGAAGGATCCTGGCAACACAGCTCCACTCATTTCTGTTTTTCTGACCGAAATTTACTTCACTTTTCACAATTATTTGACTTACTTTGACATTTTACAGCTTGTCAAGTAAGAATCTGTCTTTTATTGACAGTTTGGTGGGTATTTTCTATTTTGAAATGCCTTCCCTTTTTGACAACTGCCCTTCTTGTGGCAACAAAAAGGCCAAGACAGACAGCCATGAAGTCTGTATTCTTTGTCTGCCTGAAGAACATGACGCAAAGGCCTGTCTTCACTGCAAAGCCCTGTCAGGGAGAACTCTGAAGGACAGGGAGAGGATTCGCATCTATGGCCTAGCCCAAAGGTCATCCAGAGGAAGGTCTCCGGTAACGAAGGGCTCCAAGAGGGCTAGAACACCTTCAAAGGACAAGACTTCAAACCCTTCAGCTTCAGCGTCGGGCTCGGCGCTGAGGAAAGAACTACCGGTGGGTCATTTATCTAAAAAACGACCTTCGACGGCGGGCTCGCAGTCGAGAAGAAGAGATTGAGGTACGTCGTCGACGTCTAGAATTCAAGACCCTCCGCCATCGTCAACTCAGCGACGATAAACAAAGTCAAGACAGTGTAAAAACATTCTCAAATAGCAATACTTCTTCAACTGAGAGAATTAAGCCAGGGCCAGATGCACCCGGAAAGGGTTTCTTCTTTTCCGCACCCACGGCGGAACAGATTACCCAAGTGGTAAAGACTACCAAGTCAGGAGCTCCGTCCGACCCTTGCCTTCCTAAAGTTTTTCTTCTGTTCCCAGAAATACTCAGTGAAGAACGTAGAGCACTGTTCTCTGAAATACTACTGTGAGAAGTTGGCCTGATATATGATGCTCACTAGTTCTAGTGATCACCTTGTATCAGTCAAAACAACCCTTATGGTGATTGGTTGTAAAGTCAACCTTATAGACCAGCTATCCTAGTGGTAGCATGGACAAAGCAGTCTTAGGCTAAACTCTTTTGGCATGTGAAGCCAGCTGTTTTACCACATATAACCCCTTAAATACCAAATGAAAGGACACCACACAGGTTGTTATGAAAATAAGCAATATATTTATTACTAATAAAACACCTCTGAACTCTTTATGAGATCAGAGGGCTAAGCACAAAACAAGACTCTTAAGAAAAATACGATAAGTTGCACAAATTACAATGGTGCCCTAGGGGCACGACAAACCACATACTAAGTAAATGGTTTAAGGAAATCGATAGAAGGAATGGAGCTGTCCAGAGGCTGTAGGATCGCTGGGACTACACTACCCTGACCTTAGGTAAGGGGCAGGAGGCCCACGGGACGCGTGTGCAGAGTGTGAACTCACACAAGAGATGCGTAACAAAGTCAGTGGACACTACAAATTACGAAAAGGTAAGTAACAGACAGTTCCGACTGGTTAGGACTAAAATGACAGGATACCTGGACACTAGGAGAGTCAATCTACCGTTGAGCACAGAAATGCTCTCGTTACCTCACCCACGGGCTGCGGGTGCATAGGTGTGAAAGTGTGTCGGGTTTCCGCGTCAAAGTCTATGGAGCCTTGAAGAAAGATGCTGCAGGCGACCAGGAGGAAGATGTCTGGAGCGATCCAAGGGTGGATCGAGGAAGATGAAGATCTGAAAGCAGAGGAGAGGGGACTATGTTCACAGTCACTAGCCAGTGACCGGAGTGGAACCAGGAAGGAACCAGATGCTGTCGTCGCGATCAGGTGCAGAGTAGACGCTTGACTCTGCAGCCATGTGGACCAGGAGGTGTCTTCGACGACCAGGATGGGGGCACGAGCTGTCCCACGCAGGCTCTCGCTGTCGGCGGTGTCGGATCCGGATTCGGAGTCAACAGGCCTTGGCAAAGGCAACCCACGCGGTGAGTGGAGATGGCGTCTGGTGCGGACCAGGAGGGTCCGGGGTGCTTCTATTTTGGAAGGAGGTACAAAAGGGGGTGGTGATGGAAGGAAGCAAGGGCCAGTCTGGAGCAACCAGACCAGCGGTGTAGATTTCGTGGTTCGTCATCTAAGAGGCCACTAGCCAGCCGGCAAGTGACCAGACAACACGTCGAGCAGCAATCAAGCCAAAGGGCCCCACGCAGATCTCGTGGATGCTGGAGGGCTGATCTTCTGTGCAGGAGCTGCTCGGGCTGGGGCTCCTCAATCCCCAAAGCACTTTCTCGAGGATGCCTCTGTAGTCGTGTTGGAAGCGAAGTGCAGTTTCTCCAAGATGGCCGGTCCCACGTGTCTCGTCGAACCCACGGATCTCAGCTGTGCTGCAGATGTAGGTAGAGGTCAGAGAGGTCTGGAAGTCCGGGTCTCGTCGGGCTCTGAAGTCTGGTTCCACCGGGAGGGACGACAAAGTGAACTGCTAGGACGCTTGATCGTGCCTGCTTGTGCAGGGTGGTCACTCCTTGGCTACAAGGGAGATTTTCTTCAGTCTTCTGTGGAGCAGAACGTCGAAGTCCAGAGTTTCTTCTTGTAGAGTTTCAAATCAGGATATCTAATCTGGAATGGGACCAGCTCCTACCTTTATTCTCCTAAAGGGGGCTGTACTGTGACTAGGTCCCTCCTACGGGTGGGACCAGGAAGGGGGTGGTTACACCCCCTATCCTTTGTCCGGTTTCACGCCAGAGCTGGGGCTGAAGTGCCCCAGCAACTGGTTTGAACCGGTGTATGCACAGGGACACCTTGTGTGCCCCAGGCATGTCTCATTCCTTTCAGCCTGTCCTACCTCAATACACAAAATCCTGTCTGGGGTGGTGCTAGCACCTCCCAAGGTAGGAAACCCTTTGTCCAGTCCTCCCTCGCTGGAAGGACTCCCAGCAGCAGGAGGTCAGACTTGTGTCTGTGGTGCAGCATCCATTTTGTGATGCTGAGGCTCGAGTTAACTTTAACCGGGGTTCTCATTTACATACATGTTGTGTCCCTCTAAAAGGTTGGAATGCTACCCCTGTCACCAGAACTGGCGAGGGGGTACTATTCCAATTCGTATGACACCTTACTCGACATGTTTTGATAATGCTATGCCAAAGTTAGCAATAACCGTGAGGATTATAATGCACGTAAGAGTATATGGTATAGGGTTATCATGGAAACAGCTAAAGGACATGGTTCCGAAAGCTGCAGACAGGTTCAGCTCATGCTAGAGCACCATCTCACATAATTCCAAGCTCTCTGCCTTCAGGATTGATAAGGCCTGCCATAGGAGTGACTTATAGGAGTATATGTGTCCATTTTAAGGTTAGATATAGGTATACTACATCTACAGCAAAGGGTGATTACACCACCTTGCCCCAGCTGTGTTACCAGCCAGTTGTGTCAAATAGTAATGCCAGCCCAGGGGTGGCACAATACGTGCTGCAGCCCCTGGTAGGCCTTGGATGCACCTATGCACACTGTACAGGGGCTCACAAGGTGATCCGTGTTTCAATTGGTATGTACCTAGAGTACATGGAATCCATTTTAACAGCGAGAGCAGAGGGCCTGGGGTCCTGAATAGCAGGGCCCCAGGTCTACTAAGTTGAAAACCAGCTAAACACCAGGCAAAAAGTTGGGGGTAACCATAACCAGATATCCACCTTCCTACAACTACTATATTATAGGTCTCTTCCCAGTGGCATGGAAGACAGACTCAGTCCGGCCTCTACTAAAAAAATCTAACCTCGACCCCAGTGAATCTAGCAGCTACCAGCCGAACTCCAGGATCCCTTTTTCATCTAATGTGCTGGAGAAACTACTCAACACACAGATTACAACTTATATCGCCGCCGGAGACTTCTTGGACCACTCGCAATATGGGTTCAGAGAGGGCCATGGGACAGAGACTGCCTTGATCATGGCAGTAGAGGAACTCAGAAGAACACTGGATGCAGGAAAGGAGGCCGCCTTGATCTTGTTAGATCTATCGGCGGCTTTCAACACGGTCAACCATGAGAACTTAATTTGTAGACTAGAGGTGTTGGGATTTCAAGACAATGCCATTACTCTACTGTCCTCATATTTAACGGACAGAACTTTCGTAGTAGAAGTAGATGGATCTGCATCTAAATCTTTCACTCTGCTATGTGGCGTTCCACAGGGCCCCTAATTGAGCCCCACACTTTGTAATATATATATGTGGCCCCTCTGGCAGCGATCATCAGGCAATATGGTTTCTCGGTAATATCATATGCCGGTGACACCCAGGTGGTGGTGTCAGTCTCAAATAACATCGAAGAGACAGCCGATCGATTCAATATCTGTATGTCACAGATAAACACATGGATGCAGACAAAGTGCTTTAAACTGAACGGCGAAAAAACTGAGGTACTGGTACTAGGGTCAAATATTTACTTTTGGTCCCCTAGATGGGGGCTGGCTGATATGGGTGAATGCTCAACTCCGGTCCCAAAGGCTAGAAACCTAGGGGTGGTATTCGACGGAAGATTGACATTTGAATGTCAGATCAAGAAGCTTGCCTCCACCTTCTGGGGTATTTTAAAAATGATCAGGAAAATCCGCCATTTCATCCCTAGGGATGCATTAAAAACACTGATAACAGCCTTGGTCCTTTCGAGACTGGATGAAGGCAGTGCCCTATATGTGGGGTTACAGTCTCAGCTCTTATTCAAGCTTCAAAGCATGCAGAATGCAGCAATGACATTAATTCTGGACATCCCCAAATATGAACCAATGTCTCACCGCTGAAAGACCTCCACTGGGTCCCAGTGGAAAAGAGAATTAAATTTAAGTCACAATGCCTAGCATATAAGGCCCTACAGTGTAAATGATCTCTGTATTTGAGGACACACCTCAGAAGATATACACCAACCAGAAATCTAAGGCCAGGTCACTCTCAACTACTGTCAATCCCCAGCTACAAGCAGGCTCGTTGGGGGGGCAGAAGCTTCCTTTTAGGGACAGCAAAGACCTGGAACCGTCTACCGATTCAGATAAAGAACTGCACGTCGCTCATGGCATTTAGAAGACTACTGAAAACATGATTATTCGCCAACTGAAACATCAGGATTACTATGGCCGCCAAAATATCAGCACTCCTGACTATTCCAGACAAGATGCCCTTGGGCATACATGCGCTTTACAAGTCTAAAAAATCTAATCAAATCATGTACATCATTGGAAAAGTATAGCTTTATGGTGTAAGTGTTTGTTAGTACCCATAAAATATGAGTTTCCCGTACTGTCACACCTAGGTGGTTCTGGTGAAACATGATCAAATATTGTAAATATGAACTTAAGGAAGTATATAGTGGAATCATGGCCTTAGAGGTACCGGCTCTCCGGGCTCTACTATAATGTAAATATGTAAATAGTGCTCTAATGAATGATCATATGAACTGTATTAATAATTCAGTCTATATAATCATGTTTGTTTTTATGAAGTTTTAAAACGTTGTATGTTGTCTATATCTTGTAGCCCTGAAGAAGTCCTTAAATAGGACGAAACGAGTTGGCTACTGTGAAGAAAGGAGAACAGATGTAAAGAATAAAGAAAGTGTGAAACACGATATTTGGTGGAACTATTTCTTAACCTTTAATGTGTGCGGATCAAATTATTTGTGTAATCATATACTAATAGGTCTTTTGCTTTATTCTGTGTTCCAACGTTATCTGATATGCGTTCGAACGTTATTTGATATGCGTTTCATGAGTTAATCAATGCTAATTCCATACCTGTCATACTTATTCAACAGGTACTTCATTAATTTTATTTTCTTCAACGCAATTGTGTTCTCCCGACAGAACCATTGTAGCCTATAACATACATAACACCCAAGTCTTCCCTTAGCACTCATACAATATTTATTAGATGTCCATACGAGGTCTCTCTTCACAAGAATATTTTTCAATTAGCACAGTTCAGTCCGTAATTCTGTATTTCGTATCCATGCATAGGCCAGTTCATATAGTCTTCCAAATTAGTGTTTTATTGTTCCAAAATTCAATCCAAAGAAAATAGCAGCCAACACGTGTTTCGTCGTGCATCAATCTAGCACACTTGACTTCTTCAGGGCTGCAACCCAAGATAAGAACTCATAAGTATATTTCTAATACATCCAATTCTACATTTCTATATTGTCTACTCACATCTTAGGTATGTTGTAGAGTAGTTCCAACGCAACCAACACCCAGTATCCTCAGAAAAGAAGAACAGAACCAAAGTCCCAATAAAGTTTCACCCAAAGAAAGTGTCAGTCAATAGTTACTTTCAAACCTACGAAAACAACAGTATCAAAAGGACCAACCTCTTATAATGTCTTGTCACTTGGCAAATATTCTGCTCAAGCCATCAAATCATCAATAGTCTGGACATACTCCTCATGAACCAAAATTCTCTAAAGAAATATTTATAAACAAGTATATATCGTATCTCCTTCAGTCATTGCTCATTCAAATGCCCCAACTCCAATCAAATCGTCCATCAACAATGTCCCTCATCAAAAGATCATTCTCAAGTTATCAGAGGCAAGTTATTGTATATAGTTAATACAGTTATGATGTATATCATATAATCTTTCCAACGGTTCCACTTATCAATACGTTTAACCCGACTCAATATCATAGAAAAATAGGTGCACAGGTACCAATCTGTATTATCCACCGTTTTACATTCATTAGTCTCTATCCCAGTCTCTCGATCCCGTAGTAGGTATCAAATATTCTGACATCAGAATTATACCATCAAGCAACAAATGTCCTAGTTTTCAAGGCAGTTCTCATCTATTAATCTGCAGACATCACTAATTATAAATCAATTACACCAGAAAATCTCTTGTCATAGCGATAAAGGAT
This sequence comes from Lissotriton vulgaris, assembly GCF_964263255.1. NCBI lineage: Eukaryota > Metazoa > Chordata > Amphibia > Caudata > Salamandridae > Lissotriton > Lissotriton vulgaris. The sequence goes on along the minus strand of NC_141686.1, from coordinate 17,940,261 downwards.
GTCTCAGTCTGTTGCCTTTATAAAAATAGCCCGACTCTGATCAACAAACTTAGACCAACACAAAACCCACAATCACCTTAAATGACAACAGAAAAAGGTGAGGAAAGCAAGATGGCACCTCACGGGCGCACCACCAATAGGACCCCTGGCTGGTACTCACCAGGATGGCCCTGTTCTCATCATTGGTGCCATCAAGCCTTAACGGAAAACGTGTCTTAAACCCAAAGCAAAAGACAGTGAGTGGTGCAGTGGACACAACTTATATGTGACAAAACTTACAACATTAAATATTTAACATATAATCTACTGTGCAACCAGGACAAAAAACTCATGTTCCTTTTCTTGTTGCAAACAGTACACACATAAACATAAAAAAAGAAGGATGTGAATACTACCAATCTATTCACACCCTACTTACAGCCGACATGTTTCATTGCCTTGGTTTCTATCAGGCAATTTCCTCAGGGCAAATCAATTTAAATGCCACTGCAAAGGACACTGGGCTTTACGTGCTGTAATAGAAAACAAACATTCTCGAGGTTACCTGCTATCCACCCCTGTTTAATATACACAGAAGTATTGCACTGTCAAACAACCATGCTGTTGTAAATAATAGTTACCCTTCAGTTAGCCTTGCCTCTCATCCCAGCCGAGAGGAATTTTAAAACAGGAATGTAGCCCCCATGGGTGAGCCTGATCCACTCTCCCTTCAGATCTGTTACTAGATAAAATAGCCAAACAAACAGGGGTTATACACTCAAAGAGCGTCCTTGTACCTTGCTTGCTTTTCACAGTTACATGAAAAGTGGCCCATTAAAATGTTACCGGTGGAGAATAGTCGTCCGGCGTCTTCTCAGCACTCGAACACCGGAAAAAGTTCCAAGCCGGTCTATTTAGAGTTTCAATTGCCGATTTTCGAGACTCCTGATAGGTTGTAATAGTCATGTGACGTCCGTGGCCATTTGACAGTGGAGAGATGCCTAATCACCAAAGAAGCACGATGGATATACCAGGAAAAAAGTGAACAGAAAGGACTCAATGAACTTCTTGAGTGGAATAAGTTGCGTTGAAATACGCCTGTGGATGTTCTTCTGTGTGAGAGGCTACTTACTAGTATACACGGGGATATCCCTCAACATTAGTAAAGCTACGCTCCTGTCTATTTTTACACCTCTGAAAAGTCGGGGGAGGTAGCATATATTGCAAGAAAGAAAAAAGAAAAAATAAGGGATGTTCCTTTGTGTGAGAGGCTATTGGCTAATATACATGGGGATACCCCTCAGCATTAGTAAAGCTATGCTGTCGTCTACTTCTACACCTCTGAACAGTCGGGGCAGGTAGCATAATGGATACATTGAACCTGCTGCCTAGTATCCCATCCTTGTAGTGACATATTGCTCATTAGACTCCGGGTAATAATGTAGAGTCCCATCCTCGCGGAGACGTATTGCTTATTAAACTCAGGGTAATAATATAAAGTCCTTGGACAATATTGATACCTTTGGTTCTAATATCGTAAAAAATTGTGATTCGGAAAAATGTTGATTCTAAAAATTTTGATTCCACCCATTCCACCTTTGGAAAGAAAATCAAAAAGAGTTTTATTGATTTAATATCTCGCCTAAGGGCAATAAACCAAAATTCCGAGGACCTTACAAATATCCCAAAGGTTCCCTTTCGAATGGCGTAGGCTGTATTATTGACATGGGTTGTAGACTGCTCAAAGATGGCCGCGGATGTCACATGGCTCCCGCGGCCAATCAGGGAGCACGCTAATCACTAAAGACCAACTCTCGAAAAGAAATGGAGGAAGTGGGCTAGTATCATTTCTTGAAAAAATATGCCGATCTATGCAAAATTGAATAGAGACTCTAGAGGGGGCAATCAAGACATTTACGACTCTATTTTGAGGATTTGTCGATCCTATAAATATCGCGATAGCGTCACGAGAACTTCATAAGATATACACATAATATTGCCTCAAGACTGTTTGCAAATGGCCACGGATGTCACGTGACTATTGCAACGTATCAGGAGTCTCGAAAATCGGCAATTGAAACTCTAAATAGACCGGCTTGGAACTTTTTCCGATGTTTGAGTGCTGAGAAGACGCCGGACGACTATTCTCCACCGGTAACATTTTAATGGGCCATCTTTCATGTAACTGTGAAAAGCAAGCAAGGTACAAGGACGCTCTTTGAGTGTATAACCCCTGTTTGTTTGGCTATTTTATCTAGTAACAGATCCGAAGGGAGAGTGGATCATGCTCACCTACGGGGGCTACATTCCTGTTTTAAAATTCCTCTCGGCTGGGATGAGAGGCAAGGCTAACTGAAGGGTAACTATTATTTACAACAGCATGGTTGTTTGACAGTGCAATACTTCTGTGTATATTAAACAGGGGTGGATAGCAGGTAACCTCGAGAATGTTTGTTTTCTATTACAGCACGTAAAGCCCAGTGTCCTTTGCAGTGGCATTTAAATTGATTTGCCCTGAGGAAATTGCCTGAAAGAAACCAAGGCAATGAAACATGTCGGCTGTAAGTTGGGTGTGAATCGATTGGTAGTATTCACATCCTTTTTTTTTATGTTTATGTGTGTACTGTTTGCAACAAGAAAAGGAACATGAGTAAAGTTTTTTGTCCTGGTTGCACAGTAGATTATATGTTAAATGTTTAATGTTGTAAGTTTTGTCACATATAAATTGTGTCCACTGCACCACTCACTGTCTTTTGCTTTGGGTTTAAGACACGTTTTCCGTTAAGGCTTGATGGCACCAATGATGAGAACAGGGCCATCCTGGTGAGTACCAGCCAGGGGTCCCATTGGTGGTGCGCCCGTGAGGTGCCAACTTGCTTTCCTCACCTTTTTCTGTTGTCATTTAAGGTGATTGTGGGTTTTGTGTTGGTCTAAGTTTGTTGATCAGAGTCGGGCTGTTTTTATAAAGGCAACAGACTGAGACATCCTTTATCGCTATGACAAGAGATTTTCTGGTGTAATTGATTTATAATTAGTGATGTCTGCAGATTAATAGATGAGAACTGCCTTGGAAACTAGGACATTTGTTGCTTGATGACTTACTGAGTGGAGGGCGTCCTAGTTTTGTCTTTCCCTCTAGACTCCTACTTTGTTTTCATCAGAATTATACCCACAATTCATATACTAATAAACACATTACTCTTAGTTGGGCTATTAAAATGCCTCGTATTGCATAACTAGAAGTCACAAGTGTGAACTCACCCCATCAATCCGTAATCCGCACAAGAGATAAATGTCCTCCCTTTTATTCAGAGGTACTCAATAAGCCGTCACAAGTACGTGATCTATAAATTATCAAAACATAAGGAAAAAGGGACAGTTGTAAAATCCGTACCATTCTCCCTCATCTTAGAATTGCCTAAAATATATATTATCTAACCTGCCGTAACAGTACCTACACACTCACCGCGTATCCTAACAACAGCGTCCTGGTCTCGACACAGCAACCGGCGTTCTACTCCAGCGCCATCTTGGAGTTCTTATTTATACAGTCTTGCCATTGGCGTTATCTTTGAATGACCTTCAGTCTTCTTACATGAAAAAATTCTAAAAAACTATACAATTCAAATCACACTCCCGTGTCTTAAGAGCACTCTCTACTTTAGTCACTATGTTATTATACACTGAAAAGATATCTTTGAAATTCACCCAGTTATTTCGCAAGGCTTTTACACTACTTCCCTCGCAATAGACAACGTTCCTGATGCGGGTCTATTCAATATTGTAAATGCCGCGAGCACCATCTTAAAATACCAACGACCATATCGCTCACAGATCCACTGAGTAATAACCCGGTTCAGCGTATAATAACGTCTCACATATTCACAGTATTTCCTGAACGGAACACAATAGAATTCCTACAGCCAATTAATGGGGGGATCGTCACCATTACTATTTCAATTATTCAGGTCGTAATCTAAAATATAAACCGTCTGTCAGCTCCAGTAATTAATGCAATTCAGCCGAAGGTAAAGAAAAACCCCAAAATATGATAGATAACGCTTTCACACACCTGCAGCCACTTTTAGTTGCCTCTTTGACAACAAAAAGTAACATATAATCAGCACACAGTTTAATAGCTGCAGCCATTCTCTGATATTTTGTATCACCATTACAGTATAGATCATGCTATGCTTGTACCTCATACTCAGAAACAGTATCCATATGAATCCACAAATTAACCTCATAGACATTCAATTGAGAATTGGAGGTGAGGGGAAGAAGGAAAAGGAAAACGGAAGAAGAAACGGAACACAGATACTTATATTCCATTGAAAAAAATAATAAAATCCTGTTTATTTACAGCTATATATTGTTATTCATATTAATAATGTCACAATACCAGATTTATATTCTCCAGTTACCTCGTCAGAGTCCAACTCAATTCATAAATGATACTGTCACAACAATACATTCAGTAGGAAGTTAAAAGAATCCAAACAAATATCTTCAATTCAAAACAGCAAGGTGGATCATCAATTAGTATAGCAGATATTGTCATGTACATCATATCCCCACAATAGTCATTTATAATCCGGCTACATGCATAAATAATACAACCTTACATTCATAAAAATACAGTCATACAACTACACTTAAATGGAAATATTGTTACTCTTGGCCTAGGAAGTATTGAAACTCTTGTCATAATTTGGATACCACTTTCATTCACATTTTCCAGACAAGGGATGTGTATCTATTGTCTATGGCTTCAGAAGCTATTTGGAACAACCTTGTACAAAGTGATGCTTCTCAAAGAAGGTAGCTGGGGTGTTATATCCGAGCAGAAGGAACCACAATGTCAGCACAGGGATGTGTGAGATCTCTGCACCTGTACTAGACTTCGATTTCCCGACCTCACGCTGACCACTTGACTGTGGGGAGGCTAAGAGGGTACTGTTATTTTTAAAAACCAGCAAATCGCTTTTCAGGAAATCTGCTTTTGTGTTTGTTTTTGTGGTTTCTTTTGATCATTTTTGAAAAAGACTCACTTACTTGCACATAAAATTGCATTTCATCTGCTGCTTAGCGGAATTTTGACCCCCTCGAAGCTCTCGATCTGCGATTAGCGCCATCTTGGGTGTGGGGTTTCAATTGGCCACGAGTAAGCGCCATTTTCCATCGCGCTCTAGTAGCTGGCTGACTGCATTTGCCCGCCTATTTAAGACAGGGCTATGCAAGCGCGCAGCGTACTAGACTTTGATTCCCCGACCTCACGCTGACCACTTGACTGTGGGGAGGCTAAGGTAGGGTCTGTTATTTTTAAAAACCAGCAAATCGCTTTTTAGGAAATCTGCTTTTGTGTTTGTTTTTGTGGTTTCTTTTGATCATTTTTAAAAAAAAGACTCACTTACTTGCACATAAGATTGCATTTCATCCGCTGCTTAGCGGAATTTAGGCCCCCTCGAAGCTCCCGGTCTGCGATTAGCGCCATCTTGGGTGTAGGGTTTCAATTGGCCTTGAGTAAGCGCCATTTTTCATTGCGCTCTAGTAGCTGGCTGACTGCATTCCCCCGCCTATTTAAGACAGGGCTAAGCAAGCTCGCGCGCGCAGCGGCGCTCCAGAGGCAAGCCCGGACGCGCTCAGCGCCAGCCATGCTGCTGGTTCCAAGAGAGCACAAGATCGGACAACATACTTAACCCCTTCCATGCTCATGACGGAACGGTTCCGTCATGAGTGTCGGTTGAGCTGTGCTCATGACTAAACCGTTCCGTCATGAGCCGATAGGCTCATTAGAACCTTCAGCACAGCGAGAAAATTCGCGCCGCGCTGAAGGGGTTAAGGGAACAGCTGCTGTCCATCTGTTGTTGGCCGGGATAAAATGCTCCTGAATTGTGGTATGATCAATAGCAGATCTTTAATTAAACATCATTTGGAGGTATGTTGTATGTTAGAAGATATGGACCTGGATGCTCTCTTCTTAACGGAGACCTGGATTAGTCCCGACTCTCTGGTAGAAATGGGACTTGCCTGCCCAGAGGGATATAAAGTCTTTCATAAACCCAGGTCTGTGGGAAGGGGAGGAGGGTTTGGGGTAATCTTCAAGGAGAAATGGAACTTTGCACCGCTAGAGATAGATGATGTTAAAGGAATTGAAACTCTAGGGTTTTCACTGCAGGAGGCTAAAGGCAGGTTACTAACTAGAATGATTTGGTATAGACCCCCAGGACAGGACACCAACTTCCGAGTACTCTTGGACATTATTACTAATTTGACCTTAATCCACTCTAGAATGGTTATAATGGGAGATTTTAATTTATGGGACAACGGTAGTCTGGGCAGTCATTTGAGAGATCTGAGGAACACCTGTCTGAACCTCAGTCTACACCAACTGGTTGAGCAACCCACTCATCAAGGGGGTCACATTCTAGATCTTTTGTTTGCTACACAGACTGAGGCAGAGGTGATAGATATATCGCCACAAAGTTGGACTGATCACTACCTAGTCCACTTTAACATCAAGGTTCTCAGTTCTGCGACTAACGATGACTGTCTGGTGACATATAGAAGGGGAAGAGAATGGGCCAAATTAGGAAAAAATAAGACTTTGCAGGTCTTTACGAATGTAAACCTTTTTTCCCCTTCTATCTGTGTAGATGAGAACTACCAAATATTCTGTAATCACATAGCCAATATTCTGGATCCAATAATTCAGCCTCGGCCCCCTGGTATAATGAGGAACTGAAATCACTGCCTTTGATATGTAAGAAAGCCGAGAGAAAATGGAGGAAGACCTATTCAGACCCAGATAAGAAAGATTTGAAATCAGTTCTGGCTAAATACAAGGAGGCTATTGCTAAGTCCAAATCAGACTTCTATGCCAAATATATTCTACAAGCTCCGAACAGCACCAAAGCTCTGTTTAGAATCTTTAAGGACCTCTCTTGTCCAACCGGTATGAGCAATAAGGTAGCTGCTTCGCAAGAATTATGTGAGGTTATTGCGGCTCATTTTAAAGACAAAATTGCTAAAATTGTCAGATCTACAGCCTAATAATACCAGCGACCAGGACAATTTGAACCAGAGGCCGGATGAAGTGGTCCGGGTGAACACCTCCCTGGACAAATTTTTAGTCCTTACAGATGATTCCTTTTACAATCTGGCTAATAGTGTGTCCTCCGGCTCTCCACTCGACCCTCTTCCACACAAAATCTGGAAAACTATCGGTCAAGAAACCTTTCCCTGGCTGCAACAGATTTGTAGCCAATCCATGGAAGTAGGGATAGTCCCAGAAGCGAGGAAAGCAGGCAGTAGTGACACCGCTGCTGAAAAAAACCCTCACTAGACCCTAAGACACCTGCAAATTTTAGACCTATTTTCCTTTTGCCCTATCCAATCAAAATTCTGGAAAAAGCAGTTAGCAAAAGTCTCTCTTGCTATCTGGAAGATAACCACCTGTTGGTCAGGGCACAATTTGGGTTTCGCCTAGGTCATGGAACAAGATTGCTTTGGCTACCGTATTAGATAATCTACGGATGCGTGCCATTCTAGTATTACTTGATCTGTCAGCCGCATTCGACACGTTGAGCCAAGCAATACTTGTGGAAAGGTTGGAGAGGATAGGGGTGTCAGGACGGGCCTTACAATGGCTACAGTCCTACCCATCAGATAGACAACAGATGGTGAGTATGACACCTTTCTCCTCCAATAAGTCTCCAGTGCATCATGGGGTGCCGCAGGGCTCTGAAATTAGTCCCATTCTTTTCAATATATACTTACAGCCCCTATTCCCCATCATCAAATCCTTTGGTATTGACCTGGTCAATTACACTGACGACACTCAGCTGGTGTTTTCCCTGGAGGGGAAGCAAGCCGTATCCATGAATACATTCCAGATGTGTATGTGTCAGACTGCTGGATGGCTTAGGAGAAACTCTCTACAATTTAACGGGGGGAAAACGGAGGTGGTATGCTGCCCCACGGCCAGACTGTCCCAACTTCTACCTCGGGAGTTCAGGCTCACTCCAGAGGAGGAGCCTCTGATCCCAGTTAAAAGGTACGCAATCTGGGGGTTTTGATGGATGGCAACCTCCAAATGGAGTTGCAGGCCAACAAAACGGTTAGCGTGTGCCTCTCCTTAATGCGCATGCTACAACAGATCCTCCCGCTACTGCCTAAAGACTCGCGCTCCCTTGTAGTGAGGAACAAAGTGCTGAGTAGGCTGGAGTACTGCAACTCCCTGTATTTGGGAGCACCGCATTATATCTTCCATGGGTTGCAGAGAGTCCAGTCTATGGCACAAAATGTGCTAAACAGGTAACGTAGGTCCTCCACAATGTTGGCTCTGAGAGACCTTCACTGGCTGCCTATTAAGGAGAGGGTTCATTTTAAATCGCTTTGCATCACTTATAGAGCAGCACATGACTTGGGTCCTGTTCCACTGCAAGAGAAGTTCACCTGGTATAACCCCAAAAGACAGCTCCGCTCCTCCAGCGCATATCTGCTGACAACTGTAGGAAGGTGGATACCTGACTATAGTTGCCCCCAACTTTTTGCCTGGTGTTTTGCTGGTTTTCCGACTTAGTTGACCTGGGGCCCTGCCAATCAGGACCCCAGGCCTACTGCTCTCTCTCTAAAATGGATTCCATGTACCTTAGGTACATTTCCAATTGGTACTGGGCCACCTTACCAGACCCTGTAACTCAGGGCATAGGTGTACCCAGGGCCTACCAGGTGCTGAAGCATGTATTATGCCACCCCTGGATGGCCATCTAAATCTGACACAACTGGCTGCACGACAGCTGGGGCAAGGTGGTGTAATCACCCTTTGCTTTAGGTATAGTATACCTATATCTAACCCTACAAATGGACACACAGATTACTATCAGTCACTCCTATGGCAGGCCTTGACAATCCTGAAGGCAGAGTGCTTGGAATCGTGTGAGATGGTGCTCTGACATGCGCTGAGCCCGTTTGCAGCTTGCGGAACCAAGTCCTAATAGCTGTTCCATGATAACGCATACCATATACTCTTAAGTGCATTATAATCCTCGCGGTTAAATGCTATCTCTGGTATCGCTTTATCAAAACATGTCGAGTAAGGTGTCATACGAATTGGAATACTAACCCCTCGCCAATTCTGGCGACGGGGTTAGCATTCCACCCTTCTAGAGGGACACGACATGTATGTAACTGTGAACCCCGGTTAAAGTTAACTCGAGCCTCAGCATCACAAAATGGATGCTGCCACCACAGACACGAGTCTGACCCCCTGCAGCTGGGAGTCCTTCCAACGAGGGGAGTTTGGACAAAGGGTTGCCTGTCAGGGGCGGTGCTAGCACCATCCCAGACAGGGTTTTGTGTATCCTGGGTAGGCAGGGCTTTACAGGAAGGTGACTGCAAGTGGCACCCCGGTGCTCACTATGCATAGGCCGGCTAGAACCAGTTCCAGGGGCACACCAGCCCCTGGCCTGGGGAAAGTCCGGCATGGGAGAGGGGTGTAACCACCCCCCTTCCTGGTCCCACCCCTAGGGCAGGACCTAGTCGTGTACCCACCCCTTTCTTTAGGATAAAGGCAGGATCGGGGACCCTTCCAAATTAGATCATCTTTGAATCAAGAAACTACTTTCTACGAAAGGAACTCTCGACTTCTTCTTAAGATTTCTCCCTTGTGACTAAGGAGTAGTCACCCTGCATCCGCAGGCACCATCTAAGAACTCTGCGATTTGCTGCACGTCCTTCCTCCGGAATCCGACTGACCAGCTCAACGAGACCCGGCTTCCCTGGCACCTCTGACCTCTACCTACCTCTACAGCTAAGCTGAGAACCGTAGGTGCGACGAGACCTCGAGGGACCGGCCATCATCAGAACTGCACGACTTCTATCCAGCACGACCGCCGAGGGATCCTCTGGTGAGTGCTTTGGGGTCCGAGAAGCCCCGACCCTGAGCAGCTCCAGCACCGAAGACCAGCCCCCCAGCATCCACGAGATCTGCGTGGGGCCCTTCTGCTTTTTGGCTGCTCACCGCGTTGTCTGGCTACTAGCCCGCTGGCTTGTGGCCTTCCCGACAACGATCAACGACGACAACACTGCTGGTCTGGTTGCTCCAGACTGGCCCTTGCTCCCATCCAAAAGAGGAGCACCCCGGACCCTCCTGGTCCACTCCAGACGCCATTTTAGGTCCACCGTGTGGGCTTGAATTTGCCAAGACTTGTTGCCCCAAACCTGGGTCCAGCGACGTCGACAGCATCAACCATCGTGGGACAGCTCGCACCTCCATCCTGGTCGCCGACAACGCCTCCTGGTCCGTGAGACTGCAGAGCCCAGCGTCGCCCACTCACCTGGTCGAGGTGACTACCATCCGGTGCCATCCTGGTGCCCACATGATCACTGGCTAGTGATTAAGAACTTGGTCCCCTCTGCTTTCAAGTGTCATCCATCTTCGATCCAGGCTTGGATCACTCAAACAATCTTCACTGGTCGCCTGCCAGCAACTCTTTCTTCAGGCTCCTGGTTCGTCAACGAGGATTCCCGACGTCTTTGCAGACCTATGCAGCCGCAGCCCCTGGGCTAGGTAACTTCGGCATTTCGGTGCCCCAGCATAGCCTCACTATCCAAGTTTCCAGATCCACTTTCGTTTTCAACCTACCTAGTCGGGATCGCCCGAGAACACTAACTTTGCTTTTACTAGCCTCCATAGACTTTGTCCTGCATCCCGCATGAGAGTGCACACTCTGCACCCGAGTCCCCTAGGCCTCCTACTAGTAATCTGAAGGTTCAGTAACGTAGTCCTAGCGATTCCAAAGCCTATTGGTCCAGTACTTACCTACTAGTAATTTCGCATCCCACTTTCATAGTATATGGTTTTTCGTGCCCCTCGGGCATTTGTGTAAATTGTGCAACTTAAAGTATTTTCGTAAGAGTTTTGTTGTGTGCTTAGTACCCTGTCCTCATAAAGAGTACAGGGCTGTTGTGATCTAAATAAATACACTGTTTATTTTCATAACACTTGTGTGGTGTCCTTTCACTTGGTGTTCAAGGGGGATATGTGATGGTATAACAGCTGGCTTAACACGCCCTCTAGAGTTTAGCCTGAAGACTGCTCGTATCCATGCTACTAGGATAGCTGGTCTATAAGGTTGACTTACAACCAATCACCATAAGGGTTGTTTGGACTGATACAAAGTGCTCACTAGAATAGTGAACATTATATATCAGGCCAACTTCTCACAACAACCACCAGATTTAGGCGCTCCAGGATGGGGGGAAGGGCCTTCAGTGTTGCAGCAGCTCACTTATGGAACGAGCTGCCCCAGAATATCAGAAAAGCCAATTTTTTGGCCGAGTTCAGAAAGAGCCTGAAAACTTGGCTCATCCCTAGGATTGATCCTTAGCCCTGTTCCCGCAGTTATCCCGGTCTGTGTTTAGGTTGGTCTATTTAAGTCTGAGCGCCAGGATACCCGTATGGTGGCAGTTGCCCTATATAAGAACTTAATTCAATTCAATTCATCCGCCTTCCTGAAGCTGTATTCTAAGAGTGACAAAAGGGCAAACCTTTACTAGAAACTTCCTCTCTGTAAACAGAAATTGACGTTCCAGCCCTAGCCACTACCATCTACGAAAGGCCTGTACTCAGGGAGAACAAATGAGCAGCAATTTGCAATCCAGGCTCTCATTGAATCTCTAAAGGCTCGAAAGGAAAACCTGTCTCCACCCTTTATCCTTTCAGTGTATGTACTCTCCAGCCACAGCAGTGTAAGTAATGCACTTCTACTCTCTGGGGAAGCTATTCCGACCCGCCATCTTGTGCTCTGCTACTACAAAGTAAAGTATACAAAAAGTGATGGATGAATGATAAAATTAATCTCAGCCACTGGTAATAACTTGGGTCCGCATCCCTAACCATCATTATTTTTCACCCCATGCCACCTCAGTTTGGACTCAACTATTTGCTAATCAGTCTTGACCCTCCTCTAGTGAGAACAGTCCAACCCGAACTGACAAGCCAGGTCCTCCCTGAATCGCAATACAAGCAACTCAGAAACAGATTTTCTCTTGATATGGCCTTAGCAGCCGGGTATATCTTAGTTCCATTGAGACAGTGTGCACGGGACCCACGTCTGGGCATGCCGTTTCCACTTCGGGCAACGTACTAAAGTATACAAAAAGTAATATATGGAATACTTTTTTTTTTTTTTGCGTAAGACCTTTATTAACACAATGCAGGGTACACAGCATGAGCCTACAACCCCGGGGCCGGCCCGCCACGTTGTAATAGTCGTCCAAGGAAGAAACGAGGTAGCCATGAAGAATAGCGTATAAACTTTAGGTAGAACCGCCCTTCACTCCCTCCGTAGGACTCTTAGCTGGCAGTTTGACATGAGTCTCACATTTTGTCATTTTGTAGAGAAAAAAACATCAACATACCCCAACTTAAGACCTTACATTGACATTACACACATCCTAGTCAGTAAGTGTAACAGTGGTTCTGGTTCCCTCCCAGGGATCAGCCGCCATCAGATATTAGCTTGTGCACCACACATCACCCTTTTCAGAATGAACCAGAATATGAGCTAGTCCTCCACACTGTCCTGCAGTGAGTTAAGGTAGTCTGTCAAAAAACACCATAAGTCCTTCGGTCTGGATTTCGCTGGTAATTGCTCCTCATATGTTTGCAGTTTATCCCTGCAGAAGGACATGTCATGAAGCCACGTTGTCTTTGTCGGTACCTTACGGCTGTGCCAACATTGCGCCACCTGTCTTTTCGCTAACAATAAAGCAATTGCACAAAACCTGCGTTTTAGCGCTCTGAATTGGGGCACTATACCCAGTAGACAGATCTTAGGTGTGCACTGTACCTCTTCTTCCAACATGACAGCTAGCGTGTCAGTAATCTCCCCCCAGTACTCCGCTACCTTCGCGCAAGCCCAGGCCAGATGTACAAAGTCTGCACCCTCCCTGTTGCATCTCTTACACCTGTCTTCCTCCTGTAAGCCAAATTTAAGCAGTTTTGCTGGCGTGTAGTAGGCCTGGTGAAGAAACTTAAAATGTATAATTCTCAAATTGCCATTTGGCCTCAGTATCTGCGTTAATACGCAGGTGCTGTGCCACTCATCATCCGTCAACGGAGTGTCCAATATTGCATCCCACCGCCCTTTAGCCTTAAGTGTGTGCCGCGATATTTCCGATTGCGCAGCAGCGTACAGTCTGGACACCAGATGTGATAGGTCCTGTGTAGTGATCAGTAGTTGCAGTGGTGCTAAGCATTCTGGTTCTGTAGGGAATGTTGGGTAGTGTTCCCTCAACGCCCTGGTTAATCTATAGTACGTGAAGCGAAACATGGGAGTCTGGTTTTGTATATAGGTCAATTGGTCGAGGCCTAAGAATGTGCCCTCTTTAAACACATCCCCCAACTTGTCAATTCCAGCTCTACTCAGCAAAGACATCCCCACCTGCTCACTAGTGACGGATAGCGCCTGATGATGTTGTAACGGCATATCTGGCACATACAACGGGGTTTTGTGAGCTAACTGTCCGCGCCTGGACCGCGCCCAGTGCCAGGACCCCTGCCCACCCGCCTGACGTACACCGCCGCCACCCTCAACGCGCTCAACACCGGCCGAATCCCAGGATGCTACCGAGCAACCCCGAGACGCACCCACGGACCCTTCAGCTGCCACGCCTGCAAGTTCACCTGCATCCGTACCTGCCTCGCACCAGCACCCGCCAAGCCGAACACCAGCAGCAACCACCTCAAGTGCATCCTGCTCAACACCCGCTCCGTCCACAGACACGCCATCGAACTCTGGAACCTCTTCGACACCACAGCCCCTGACGTTGCCTTCCTCACGGAAACCTGGATGAACGACTCTTCAGCGCCCGACATCGCCATCGCCATCCCAGAGGGCTACAAGATCACCCGGAGGGACCGCACCGCCAACCAGATGGGAGGAGGCATCGCCATCATCCACCGGGACACCATCCGCATCACGACCAACACCGACGACACCCTGACCACCGCCGAACACCTGCACTTCCAGATCCACACCGACCCGAAGACTACCCTCAGAGGCACCCTGATCTACCGACCCCCGGGACCACGCACACAATTCAGCGAGGACATCGCCGACTTCGTCAGCCCGCATGCCCTCCCCTCCGCTGAGTACATCCTCCTGGGGGACCTCAACTTCCACCTGGAGAACAACAGCGACCGCAACACCATCAACCTGCTCGACAACCTCGCCAACCTCGGACTCAGGCAGCTGGTGTCCACCCCCACCCACCTCGCCGGACACACACTCAACGCTGTCTTCTCATCCAGCAAAGACATCGCCTTCAGCCACGCCACAGGACTCCACTGGACGGACCACAGCTGCGTCCACTTCACCTTCAGAAGAACGACGATCCACCACCACCAGCAACAGGTTGCCCGAAGAAGCTGGAACAAGATCACAGCCGACCAGCTCGCCGCTTCCCTGAGCCAGCACCCTCCTGCCAGCTCAGCGAACCCCAGCCAGGCCGCCGACAACCTCACGAAGTGGATCAGCAACTGCGCGGACGAACTCGCCCCTCTGAGGACCCCGCCCAGCAGACCCGGCAGCAAGAAAGCCCCATGGTTCACCGACGAACTCAAGAGCTCCAAGAAGAGCTGCCGAGCCCTCGAGAAAGTCTGGAGAAGGGAACCAACACCGGACAACATGACCACCCTCAAGCTTGCCACCCGGAAGCACCACCAACTGATCCGCGCCACCAAGAAATCTGCATTCAAGGACCGGCTGGACAACGACGCACACAACTGCAAGGAACTCTTCAACATCGTGAAAGAGCTCTCCAACCCCAACGCCGGAAACAACGACATCACCCCATCGCAAGACCTCTGCAACTCCCTCGCCTCCTACTTCCACAACAAGATCGCGGACATACACAACAGCTTCAGCATTCAACCGACGCACGCCACGATCGCAGCAACGCCGCCCACCACCACCCTCCGCGCCTGGACTCCGATCAGCACTGAAGACACCGTACGCATGATGAACTCCATCCACTCCGGATCTCCGACCGACCCCTGCCCCCACCACGTCTTCAACAAGGCCGACGCTGTCATCGCACCCCACCTGCGGGACATCATCAACACCTCCTTCGACACCGCCACCTTCCCGGAGAGCTGGAAACACGCCGAACTCAGCGCTCTACTCAAGAAACCAACAGCGGACCCCACCGAACTCAAGAATTACCGCCCCATCTCGCTCCTCCCGTTTCCAGCCAAAGTCATCGAGAAGACCGTCAACAAACAGCTGGCCGCCATCCTCGAGACAAATGGATCCCTCGACCCCTCACAGTCTGGCTTCCGAGCCAACCACATCACCGAGACCGCCCTCATCGCTGCCACCGATGACATCCGAGCCCTGATGGACAACGGAGAAACAGCGGCCCTCATCCTCCTAGACCTCTCCGTGGCATTCGACACTGTCTGCCACCGCACCCTAGTGCAGCGCCTCAGCAACGTCGGAATCCAGGAGAAGGCACTGGAATGGATCATCTCCTTCCTCGACGGAAGAACACAGAGAGTCCGCCTACCACCGTACAAGTCAGAGGCCACCGAAGTCATCTGCGGCGTCCCTCAAGGATCCTCGCTGAGCCCCACCCTCTTCAACGTCTACATGAGCCCCCTCGCGGCCATCGCACGCCAACACAACCTCAACATCATCTCCTACGCCGACGATACCCAGCTGATCCTCTCCCTGACCAACGACCCCGCCGCCGCCAGAGCCAACCTTCACGAAGGGATGAAAGATGTAGCCGAGTGGATGACGACCAGCCGCCTGAAACTGAACTCAGACAAGACGGAGGTCCTCATCCTAGGCTCCTCGCCCTCCGCCTGGGACGACTCCTGGTGGCCCCCCGCCCTGGGCACCGCACCCAAACCGACGGACCACGCACGCAACCTGGGCTTCATCCTGGACTCCTCCCTCTCCATGACCAGACAAGTCAACACCGTCTCCTCGTCGTGCTTCAACATCCTGCGCATGCTACTGAAGATCTTCCGGTGGATCCCCACCGAGACCAGGAAGACTGTCACCCAGGCCCTCGTCACCAGCCGACTGGACTACGGCAACGCCCTCTACGCCGGAACCACCGCCAAGCTCCAGAAGAGACTCCAGCGGATCCAGAACGCCTCAGCCAGACTCATCCTCGACATCCCACGAAACAGCCACATCTCCGGACATCTGAGAGACCTGCATTGGCTCCCCGTCAACAAAAGAATCACCTTCCGTCTCCTCACCCACGCACACAAAGCCCTACACGATCAAGGCCCGAGCTACCTCAACAACCGCATCAACTTCTACGCTCCCAAACGCCACCTCCGATCAGCCAGCCACGCCCTCGCCGCCGTCCCCCGCATCCCAAGAGCGACAAGGAGGAAGGTCATTCTCCTACCTGGCCGCCAAGACCTGGAACTTCCTCCCGACCGACCTGCGCCTGACCCAAGACCGCCTCTCCTTCAGGAAGAAGCTCAAGACCTGGCTGTTCGAGCAGTAACGGCACCCCCTCCCCCCCCCCCCCCCCCCCCAACGCCTTGAGACCCTACGGATAAGTAGTGCGCTCTATAAATGTCTTTGATTGATTGATTGAATGACTGTCCAAGTTTGCACCATGCTTTGATCGTGGTGTCTATAGTGTTTATGTCTTTTGCATGTAGTGGTGGTCTGGTGTGCGTTATTGCTGATAGGGGCACAGGGTGGGCATCTCCCTCTTCTATGGCCGCGTGAGTGAGGTAAGGGACCTCATGGTACCAATATGCCGCATATTGTGCTTGGGCACAGAGATAGTAGAGGAGAAAATCAGGTACACCGAAGCCGCCCTGCGCAAACGGGAGTGTCAGTGTCTGTAGATCAATACGGGCTTGTTTACCGGCCCATATCAGAGTCAACACCAAGGATTTAATGCGGCGGAAAACTTCCTGCGTGGGTGTGATGGGTATGTGATTAAAAAGGTAAAGGAATTTGGGTAACACGTTCATTTTGACTATTGCGATTTTATCAGCTAGTGATAGATTCAAATGGATCCATCGTTGGACTTTATCTTCAAGTTTAGAAATTACCACTCCATAGTTTGCGCGCATGACTTCCTCTGGATCCCTATGAAACATGACCCCTAGGTAACGAATCGGATCCCGTTGCCACTCCAGCGGGTAGTCGACCTCAAAGGGAGTAGTGGTATCTGTTAGAGGTATTATGGAGGATTTGGACCAATTAATCGCTAATCCCGAGTGTCTCCCGAATCGGATGTACTCTCTGAGCAGCGGATTTTGATGGGTGCCAGGGTCACGGACATACAGCAGCATATCATCCGCGTAGAGTGATATGTGGAGCGGTCTGGCAGCGAACTGCAGCGCCGATTCTTTGTAGTTTTGTCGCACTATGCACGCGAGGGGCTCTAACGCCAACGCGAATAGTAGGGGTGAGAGGGGGCAGCCCTGCCGCGTTCCCAGCTCAATGCTAAACGGTGCAGAGACATAGCCATTAATCCGGACTCTGGCGCATGGCTGTGTATATTAGAAGGAGATCCATTGAACAAATCGTTTTGGAAAACCCATCCTGTTTTGGATGGCTATCATATAACGCCATTCAATGGAGTCGAATGCTTTCGCGGCGTCAAGCATGACAGCCACCGCTTTAACCGAGGGCCGCAGATAGTGAGAAAGTGCAAACAGGGATCTGGTGTTATACGAGGTGGACCTAGTGGGGATAAATCCCGACTGATCCGGGAGGACCAGTCGGGTCATCAGAGGGGATAGACGTACCGCCAGGAGTTTTGCGAGGATTTTCGAGTCCACGTTAATCAGGGATAAAGGTCTGTAGGAATCACATTCTTCCGGATCTCTGGACGGTTTTAGGAGAGCAATGACTAGTGCTTCCTGCAGAGTGGGGGGAAGTAACGACTTCTCAAAGGAGGTACCATACATGTCTACTAAATAGGGAGCGATAATGTCCGCAAACTGTTTATAAAATTCAGACGTGTACCCGTCAGGGCCCGGTGCCTTGCCATTAGGCAGCGAATTAATCACCTCCGTCAATTCTTCCACTGTAATGGGTCTGGCCAAGTATTCTCTTTGTGCATCCGATAGCCAGCCAATCGCCACATCCTGTAAATAATCATACGTTTCTTCCGCTGTCGCTGAGGGTTGCGATTGATATAGCGAGCTAAAGGATTCCACAAAGCATTTCAGGATATCTGTGGAGTGTGTTTGCAATATACCCTCCCCAGATTTGACTCGGAGTATTGCCAATTGCCCTCGTCCTTCACATATTTTCCGCGCTAATATTCCCCCTGGCCTACCCCCCTCCTCAAAGGTTCTAGCTATATGTTTGCGATCTAAGTATTTTATTTCGGACGCCATAAAGTCAGCATGCTCAGTGTGTAAGTCGCGCAACTTGGGTAACAGCGAAACATCTCGCGTTGTCTCATACAGTAGTTCTAGGTCCCTCATTTGCTTCTCGCAGCGGTGTATCTGGCATCTTATATCTTTGAGCACCCCTATGGTGGTGCCAATGCAGACACCCCTGATCGTGGCCTTGAATGCCTCCCATAGGATACATGGGTCTTCCATTGTCTGTGAATTAGTATCGAAGTAGTCCTTTATTGCTTTTTTTAAAGTGTCGACATAAACTGAATCCGAGAGAGCCTGGGAATTGAACCGCCACTGGAATGGAGGGGGTGTGTAATGTGGAAGATCTATCTGCAACAGGACAGGGTTGTGGTCCGATAATGTGCGTGGTAGTACTTGTATCTTACGAACCCACAGAGCCATGTCCCTGGTACCCAGCCAGTAATCCAGCCTGGACCAGCTATTGTGAGACGCTGTTATGTGTGTGGCGCCTGGCGCGTCAGTGTGGTGCAGCCTCCAAAGATCCTCTAAGGCCAGGTCTTCCATCATGTGTCCCACCATCAGTCTCGACTGCTTATGTTGCTCTAACGAATGAGAGGAGCGGTCCAGCCCGTCCTGTAATGTCACGTTCCAGTCCCCTCCGCACAACATGTGTGTGTTGGTATGTTTTTGCAAATGACCCCAGACTTCCCGAAAGAATTCTGGAGCCTCAGTGTTCGGTCCATATACGTTAAGGAGTGTAACGTGTTGGCCTCTTAATGTGCCTGTCACAATCACGTACCTGCCAGTGGGATCATGTGTCAGTTGCTGCGCCTCAAAGTTAACCCCTTTCTTAATCAAGATAAGTACCCCGCGTGCATAGGAGGAATAGGAAGCCCTGTACGTTGACTCCGCCCATCTTGACCCCAAATGTGCATGCGTGTTGGGCGCTAGGTGTGATTCTTGTAAGAATGCAATATCAACATACCATCTGGTAAGACTAGCAAAAACCTGCCTGATTTTCTGAGGCCGTGAGAACCCCCGTATGTTCCAAGTGAGAACGTTCAAGCTCAGTCTGCCCTCATGCCTAGAACCCGGTGTCATCAGAGAACGTGAAGTGTCTCATCTCTGTACATCCCAATATTCCATGTGGTGCACGTCCAATCACAGTATCATGAACACACTTAATAATGGCATTCAATCTCAGTGGAGAACCTAGGAATTTGTACATATGCAATGCTTTCGGTCTTTGTAAACATTCAAACATCCCCCCTCCCCTAACCCCACCCACTCCAGCAACCCCAACCTGCCGAAGCCATAGCCTCTCGAAGCACAAATCCCACAAACATATAACAATCAACTCAGTGCCCATTCTGAGAACTTGTGGTGGGTATTACCCTTGTGGAGGACCGCAGGGAGCACAACTCTACACCCGGTGTACGGGTTTAGGCGATACTAGAGAATCTGTACATATTCGTGATACATGTGTCTATGGAACCACTGTCCCCTCACCCCTCCAACAACTCAGCAGCAGTACCCATGGTACAGTACAGTTATAGTGGCATTGCAGCTGGGCCCAGCCGCTATCACACGTTTGTGTCAGTAACAAGTCCCACAATGTCCAGAGTTCAGCTCCTCCCCACACAACAAGTACGTCGTCTCAAGTGTCCACTGCAACAGGGGCGTACAGGAGCGAGCGTATATTGGCAAAGTTCCACACTCTAATGCGGTGCGCATCGGAGTGCTGAATACGCACATGCCCCCATCGCCCCATTGCCCTTGACAGGAGGGTTTTCGAGCTTAAGTATAGGGAAGGACATGGATAGTCGCCCAGAGTGCCGGACAATGCACTAGCCTGATGGGGAAATGGCAACGGACATACAATGGAGAGAGCGTGGTAACATGGGTCAGCCGTGGGTGACGGCTATTGTCAATGTCAGGAGTATACTCCAGCGCTTTCCAACCTAATAGATACCAGTCCTTCCGATGTACGGAAAGTCGATTAGAAGCGCCACAGCCTTCACTTTAGGAGTCTTGTACCAGGCTAAACTGCCCAGTATGGCTGAGTGTGGCTACATTGCAACCCGTTTAATCCATCTCTACTGCACAACTCACCGCTGTTTGATGAGGGATTCCGCCAGCGGCGTTAGTCCGAGTCTCTCTGTTGGTCATTCTGTGACTCCGACCTCGATTCACGCTGCACTTTCTTAACAAAGTCCTGGGCCGCTTTGGGTGTTGCCAGCACAATTGCCTTCTCCTTCCACATCACTCGAAGTCTGGCTGGGTATAGCATAGAGTAGCCAATGTTCAGATCACGCAGTTTAGCTTTTACGGAGGTGTATTCCTTACGTGCTTGTTGAACCGCAACCGTGTGATCCGGGTAGAACTCCAGGGAGTTGCCCTGATGGGTGATTTTGCCCTTTTCCCTTGCGAGTTTGAGGATTGTGTCCCTGTACCGATAATTGAGTATCCTCGCCACGATTGGTCTAGGCGTTGCACCGGGCGGCGGCCTGGGGGCCAACGATCTATGGGCCCGTTCCACTATGAAGACTGGCGACAAGGCCTCCGCGCCAAAGAGGTCTTTGCAAAGATTTTTGACGTAGTGCTCCATCCGCCCAGTGTTGGTCGACTCCGGCAGGCCAGTAATTCGTACATTATTGCGCCGCGAGCGCGCTTCCAAATCCTCCTCCTTCGCTTTAATCACTTCCAGGATGCGTTCCATTCCCGCGCATTTTGTGGTGGAGGTTCGCGCCTCGTCTTCAACGGCCTATATTCGCGTCTCCGCCTCATCTAAACGTTCGCCATGCTTCTCCTGCCGAGCGGCCATGCTATCCATTCTGCACGTCAGGTTGTCCAGCTTACCGTTTATATCCTGCAGATTCGACTGAATTGCCAAAAGGATCTTCTCTATGTTGCTATTTGGTGGTGGGTCGGTAGAGCCGCCGGAATCTGCCACATCCTCCGCAGGCTTAGTCGCTTTTCTGTTGTCAAATGATATCTTCGGCTGTTGTTTATCAGGTTTCCCTATCGTGGCGGCCGGAGAAGTCGCTGTTCTGAATGCGGGCCCAGACGCCCTCGTGACTCTGGCTGCCGTCGTCGTGGTGCACTGGCAAGGGTAGCGATCAGCTGCACGTGGTATCGGCTCTGTGACTAGCCAAATGGCTGCTGGGCGCGCCTGGCCGGTCCGTGTGAGCCGTGGGGGGGATGCGACCAGGAAACGTATGCAGCAACGCGATCTGGGGCGATAGTGAGCGCCTGTACCTCCGGTTAGGCCCCCACCTCAGTCTGTAGGCTGTGGGATCACGGGCTATCCTGCGAGACACCCTATTGCAGTAACTGGTTGCAATGCGGGCCAAACCTGATTATCCTCCCTGCCGGTCTGTTAGGTTGGGCGGCGGTGGTACGCTGTTAGAGAGCAGTCCGCGAGTACATGCACCCAGAAGCGGCTCATCCAGCGGCGATCTTCGCCGTTCCGCCTGGCTGTGAACCCAGCCCGGCCGAGTCTGCACTCACCGGCGCGAGGGTGGCGGCGGCGTCTCACTGGCTCGGAGCGCCACCATGTTGTCAGGCACGCGGTCCGGAGTGGCGGCAGGATCGAGTGTCAGAGCTCGGGGGTGAAAGCGAATCACCACAGCTACTGGGGTCCGGTATGCAGTCTCCTATCCCCGGTCTGTGTACGCCGGCTCAGCAGGCCGATCCCATGTCAGAGCCACCGTGCATGCTGGGGGTCTGCAAGCAGATGTCTGCCATGTTGTCAGACAGTCCGCGGCTCACTTCAATTTCCACGGCAGGGGACCGCAAACACGGTGAGAGGTCGATTCTCTCCACGTCCGCTGATGCTCCTCATCTTCCCCCACTCGTGGATGGTCGTGGAAAGTGAGTTAGCGGGGCAGCAGCGGCGATAGATCACATTGTTAGTGATCGCCCGGCGGAGCTGCAGTTCAGGCAGCCATTCCGCTGTGCGCCCCCTAGCGCCTCCCAATATATGGAATACTTGAATTCATCTCAGCCACTGGTAATTACTCAGGCCGCATCCGAACCCATTGTTATTTTGCACACCACACCACCTCTGTTTGGACCCAGCTATATGCAAATTACATTGTGACTGCACCTACCTGCAGGAAAATGTGTAGGTGGGAGAGGGGTCCATGGGTCTACGTGTCCTGGTCTTTGAAGCTGCCCTCAGGGGGTGCACTAACTGGGCACCACCCTTTTGTGGCGCACAGTCAGTGCTCCTGATGGCCTCTGCTCCCTCGTCCATAATACTGTGCAGGTAGAAAGGCAAGGGGTTTCCCTCATTTGCATGGAGGCACACCTCCTTGCAAATGGGGTTATGCCTTCTTAGGTTATCGCTGACGCTGCATGTGCACCTGTGCTATTTGATTTACAGAAGGGCACGCAGAAGCATCAGTGGCTCATACTGTAATAATACTAGATAGCCCTGAGCGTGCAACTAATGGATGCACATTCCCAGTTGCAGTTAAGCATGAGCGGATTTTGCGGATTGGCAATCCGCGAATTTTGCGGATTTGCGGATTCGCAATCCGCAAAATCCGCGAATTCCCGCGAATTTGCGGATTTTTTTTTTTTTTGTGTTCGCCCGTGTTTCTGCCAGTTCGCGAGGGTTTTTACAATTTCGCAATTTGCGAACTTACCTGTCGGGTCGCAAGTTTTGCGAACTTGTTGTTTCTACGTGTCCAGCCTGTTTGGGACACTCTTCTTCATCACTGCCACTCTCTGTCACCACTGCCACTCTCTGACTACTCATGCCACCCTCTGGCCCACCCATGCCACCCTCTGTTTCATCACCACACCCTCTGGTTGTCCAGTGTACATTATTTTCGGCAAAGCAAAGCACACCTTCCCTGCCTCAAGTGACCTGAATTAATTTGGGGCTGATTAATGTGTCACAGAATATTTTTTTAGCTGGCACCTGCTTCCTTAGTGCGCCCTGATTAGTGATCTTTTGCACTTGCTAAGTGCTTTCATTGTTGCAAAATTAGTTACAACACCTGCCCTGCCCCAACTGACAATAATGAATTAGGGGCTGATTAATGGATTTTAACTTCCAGCCTGGCTCCTGCTTGTCTCCCTTAGCTGTAATTCAGGACCTTTGTGGCATATTGTAACTATTCTGAGGTTCAGAGCAGGGTCACATAATAGTTTCAACTGGCAACTGAACTCTGGAGGGGCCCCTCAGGAAGCACTACAGGAAATGGCTACTAATGATGTGCCTGAACTTTTGAACCTGGTAAGTAGTTACTTTCAGTTTTGCCAAGATCGTATTTCTGCAATTTTGCACTTATTCGCGGGGCGCGAACTCACGCGAACAGTGCGAGCAGTGCGAGCAAAATCCGCTGCTCGCGGATTTGCGGATTTTGCGGGAAATTCGCAAATCTCGCGGATTGCGGATTTCCCGAAAATCCGCAAAATCCGCGAGCGGAACGGATTTTCCGCCCACGCCTAGTTGCAGTACTGTGGCAGTATGTAATATGCACCCTGGTGCAATATCAATGTTGCCCATAAAGCTCTGCATTGGTTTTTGGAGCAAGTACGCATTATATGAATTTCCTAACATTACAAAAGTAATTGTTTTATTTGTTTTGTACGACTAACACTAGTTTTGTTCCATCGTGGAAAAATGTTGCCAATTACTATCTAGATATTCAATTTGAAAATGTTGCCTTAATTTAGAGCTCACGAGATTGGATTGAACCACACAAGACCACAATATATTAAAGCCAAAGAGAACACTTCTCACTACTTCCGAAAAATAGAGACAGCAAAGAAATGCCTGAAAACAATTGAAAAGGAATGTGCAAGGCAGCGACAAGAGATTACGGGAATGGAAACGGAAATGACAGATGTAGAGAAAGCCCTGACTGATTTTGAAAAGACAGTAGAGCAGGACATGAAGAGCAGAGGTCGAGATGTGGAACTTGAAGAAAGCCAAGTAAGTAAAATGAAAACCAGAATATACAAAGCACTCTGGTATTAAATGGGCTAAAATGGCATATGTTTTGTACTATCTTGCTTCGTTTTTAGTTGAGAAAATTAATTCTTGATTTGCTTTGCTTAATAAGCATGTATATCAGTTTTGAGATGGTAAAAAATCTTGTTTGGTGCCTCTATGTCCAGTATTACCCTTTATGTTGCTGTGAGAAAATGGGGTGTATTATATGGTGTGGTTGTGAGAAATCACGGTGTTATGAGACCTTACCGTGTAGTACACTACTAACCACCTACTGGGGCCAGTCATGCTTTGTTTGTCAAACCTAGGTTAGTCCAAACAGTCAGCAAATGAACAAGTGTAATGCACTTAAAGAGCCCCAAAACAATTGAAGACGAAAGAGACATGGTTCTCAAGAAATCTGACACCAATTTGTGAAAATAGAATGTATTTTTATGAATTTATGGGCACCAAAACAGATAAGATCCACAAGAGGGTTTCTAGGATATAGATTTAACAAGGAACAATAAATCAGGACTTTACACTTAACTACGAACAAGCATGGTGTACATTTGTTTTACATTCCCCTTTTAAATCTACGTTGCCCTTTTAACTGTACTGTGTACTTTTAATCTTTGGCGCATGCTTTGCAGTTGTGATTACATCATATGGAACATCATATGTTATGTTATGTTAATGGGCATTTGTTGAGCGCACTGTCACCATGAGTTTCCTGGCGCTGTATTGGACATTCTTGATCTGCATCTATGCAACAGCTGTACTGTGCTCTTTCATTAAACTGGATTTTCAACTTTCCAGGATTTATGCTTGAATTATTTACTGATCTTAACATTTGGCGACGAGGGACCTGTACCTGCTACTAATTGGAGCACAGGAGCGGTACTATCTATTTGGGATTGGACTTTTGATTGGTTTTGGCTGTGTTTGATAACGTTTTATTTCATGTCTCTGGGCAAGCAACGTTTATGATCCATATATCTGTAAGTTTCTTATTTTTTTAAGAAATTTCTGGACCTATAAATTAATTTTTGAACATTTTGGGCATTTATTTCTGAAGACTGACAAATGAACTTTATTACTTGGAAAATAATTTCGCTGTGTTTTACGTCACTTTTGTGTCGGTTCCTGGATTTTACTGCCGAAATTTGGAACTGTTATCTACCATCTTACAGCGTTTATTTAAAAAAGAACAAACTTGCCTTAAAACCTCCATCAAGGGCAGGCGACGATGGCGGTTGCAGCTTCCTAGACCTCCCGCCGGCACGATCCATATCCGACCAGTTATCCTGGCCCCCGGACCCGCACCGCAGACCAACTGTGGGGCAAGTGTGGCAGACGGTGCCGAGAGTCCTCCGGTGTCAAAAGCGGCGCTCCTGGACTGTCTGGTGCGGCTGAGTTGCCGGCGGCGTCCTGCGGCCTAGTCCGGAACAGCGAGGCCGGGGCCTCGATTTTGGTGCCGCCGGGCAGGAGGGCTTGTGTGCGGGCCGGCCGCACTGCAAAATTACCGGGGCCCGGAGCCTCCTGGGGTCGGCGGAGCGGCGGATGAGCCCCAGGCTGTCTCGCCGGCTACCGGGGAAGTGATTGGCGCACGGAGGACCCCCGGGGGGATCGGCGGCCTACATCGCTTCCAGGCAGCCGGGGCCTCGAGTTTGGTGATCCTGGAGCTGGCATCTGACTCTGGCTGCAACGGACCGGCTTCGGGCCTGGTAGGCTGGGACCCTGGTATATGGCCTTATCCAGAGGGCTGAACAGGACGCTACTGAGTAAGCATGAGCGAATTTTGCGGATCTCGCGTTCGCGAATTTTGCGGATTCGCAATCCGCAAAATCCGCGAATTCCCGCGAATTTGCGGATTTTTTTTTTTTGTGTTCGCCCGTGTTTCTGCCAGTTCGCGAGGGTTTTTACAATTTCGCAATTTGCGAACTTACCTGTCGGGTCGCAAGTTTTGCGAACTTGTTGTTTCTACGTGTCCAGCCTGTTTGGGACACTCTTCTTCATCACTGCCACTCTCTGTCACCACTGCCACTCTCTGACTACTCATGCCACCCTCTGGCCCACCCATGCCACCCTCTGTTTCATCACCACACCCTCTGGTTGTCCAGTGTACATTATTTTCGGCAAAGCAAAGCACACCTTCCCTGCCTCAAGTGACCTGAATTAATTTGGGGCTGATTAATGTGTCACAGAATATTTTTTTAGCTGGCACCTGCTTCCTTAGTGCGCCCTGATTAGTGATCTTTTGCACTTGCTAAGTGCTTTCATTGTTGCAAAATTAGTTACAACACCTGCCCTGCCCCAACTGACAATAATGAATTAGGGGCTGATTAATGGATTTTAACTTCCAGCCTGGCTCCTGCTTGTCTCCCTTAGCTGTAATTCAGGACCTTTGTGGCATATGTGTAACTATTCTGAGGTTCAGAGCAGGGTCACATAATAGTTTCAACTGGCAACTGAACTCTGGAGGGGCCCCTCAGGAAGCACTACAGGAAATGGCTACTAATGATGAGCCTGAACTTTTGAACCTGGTAAGTAGTTACTTTCAGTTTTGCTAAGATCGTATTTCTGCAATTTTGCACTTATTCGCGGGGCGCGAACTCACGCGAGCAGTGCGAGCAAAATCCGCTGCTCGCGGATTTGCGGATTTTGCGGGAGATTCGCGAATCTCGCGGATTGCGGATTTCCCGAAAATCCGCAAAATCCGCGAGCGGAACGGATTTTCCGCCCATGCCTACTACTGAGCTTCCTGTGGAGGCGGATTGGTGGGCAGTCGAACGGACTGGCGAGGATCGTGCCCGTGCCTGGCGCAGCCCTGAGGCGGCATACGTACAGTAAGTGACTCCCCTGAGGCCCTGGTGTTGGTGCTGTCGGCTGCTGGGCTTGGGAAGACGGCCACTAGAGTGCGTGGGCCCGCAGCACCAAGCGAATTAGTGCAGAGCGATCAGAAGCAGGTGTGCCACGGAACTATGGAACCACGAGGCGGCCGGCGCAGTGGGTGCAGACCGAGGGCCAGTCTGATACTGGTTTGCGACACCTGTTCTGGTTTCGACCGGGGAACCAACCCAGTACCAGTGGTTGTAGTATCAAAGACTTTTCCACCCAGGAGCAGAAGAAACACTGGTTTGGCCTACATTGGACGTTCTTGGAGGTGTGTGGAGCCTGCACTAGTGCGAACACTCATAACATAGCAGCCCCAGGGTTGACCGCTGTCATGACCAGAGGTGGCGGCGGTCCCTCCAAACAAGGACCCATTGATAAATTCACGGGGCCCAGTGGGGGGCCCGGAGCATCCCGAGGAGGTCATGGCACGGGGCCGGACAATGCGGCGCTCATGGCAGCGATCACCCAGTCCAGGGACATGCTGGACGCCAAGATTGGGGCAGTAGGTGCGGACGTGTCCCTGTTGCGTCAAGACCTACGGAATGCGGTGGCACGGATTACGGAGTCGGAATCCAGGATTTCGGTGGTGGAAGACAACGTCGGGACCCTGAAGAAGAAAATGGCGGCGATGCAACACATTCAGAAGGGCCTCGCACTCCGTGTGGAAGATGCCGAAGGGCGCGCACGCAGAAACAACCTTTGCTTCGTTGGTTTTCCGGAGAGGTGTGAGAAAGGCAATATGGAACAGTTTCTATCCCAGTGGTTGAAGGGCTGGATGCCCTCGGGGGTTCTTTCCACTTGCTTTGTAATTGAGCGTGCGCATCGCGCCTTGACACGGAGGGCGAGCGGCCCAGACCAGTGATCGCTAGACTTTTGAATTATCATGATAGAGACGCTATCATGCGGGAAGCAAGAACCAGGGACTCCATTTCATTCAAGAATCAGAAGATCATGATCTTTCCCGACTACACCAGGCTTGTGCAGCAGCAGCGTCACTCGTTCATAGCTGCCAAGGCCAAATTGCGGTGCTTGAAAATTCAGTACTCCCTGCTGTATCCGGCCCGCCTGCGGGTGGTCTACCAGTCATGGACACACTTCTTTGATACCCCTGAGGACGTCTTTAAATGGACAGACGAAACGGTGAGGATTAGGCTACATGCCCAGCCGGGTCTGGACCCGGGTGGTTCGAGGGGATCGTCGCAGGACCGGAGGGGCCAGCCTGCCCGGGGCGGACGGAACCGGAGGTCCAGATCAAGGAAGAGATCCGATTCCGCCAGCAGGACACAAGATAGTGGAACTATGGACTCTGATCACTCTGGGAAAAACCATTGAGGGCCTGGGGAGAACTGCACTAGTCTGTGGATGCTATGGACTCCAGTTGACGGGGGTCGCACGGTCAGAACCCATTGTCTGGATGCATTAACACTGCCTATGTTGCCAGTTCTAAATGGTACATTGTACATGTGTGGTATTGTGGGTTGGGGTTCGAGAGGTTACTCAATAGGGGCCACCAACCTGCTACCAGAGTGGGAGTTGACTGGGGGGTGATTTTACTGTTTCCGGGGGTTTTGGGATCCATTGGTATGGTTGGCCTTGGGTCCTCTGTTTTGGGTCCGAGGTTGCCCATGCCGCGACAGGTACTTCAGAGTTTTATGAGGTATAGGGGTGGGGGGCGTGGGGTGAAGGGGGGGGGGAGAGGGGAAGGGTTGGGGATGGATTGGGTTAAGGTAGGTGGGGGGGTTGGTGGCGTTATGGGGGGGACCTGGGGTAGGTGGGGGGGACTGCACGTGACTTTTTCTGATTTACTAATGATGGTGCTGAGTGTGTGGGAGTGGCGCAGAGGGCCTACTTGGTTGGTCCCACTTGACTATGGCTGATGTACCTCAAGGGCTCCCCAGTGAGTACATGCGTGTGGTAACCTGGAATGTCAGGGGGATGCTTGACAAGATTAAATGGGGGGCGATCTTGCGATGGGGGAAGAGGGAGGCTGCAGATGTGCTCTTGCTACAGGAAACGCACATGATGGGATTGAAGGTGCTTAGTCTACAGAGGTTTGGCTACCAACAAGTATTTCATGCCGGGTTTTCTAGGGGGTCCAGAGGTGTTGCTATCTTGGTACATCGCAGGTTGGCCTACATCCACGAGAAGCAGTGGGCAGACCCACAGAGTCGCTACAATTTTGTCAAAGGGATGGTAGGTACTGAACCAGTGGTTTTTGGAAGTGTCTACGCCCCTCCTCCTCTGCAGTGGGCCTTGTCTGAGAAGCTGTTTACAGTGTGGGAGGATATCCCAGAGTCCTTGGCTGTAGTGGGGGGCGATTGGAATTAGGTGATGGATGTATGTATGGACCGTCAGAGACTGCAGGGGACACTAACGGCTGCCTCCCCTACCCGGTTGAATTCTATGGTGGAAGGAATGGGCTGGGTGGATGTGTGCGACATATGCACCCCAAGGCGCGCGAGTACACATATGTTTCTGCGGTGCATGGCTCCTTCTCGAGACTGGATTTTGTGTTTGTGCTCAGTGTCTGCCTGAACAGAGTGCGGGAGGCCGGGATCTTACCGAGAGGGCTGTCTGACCACTCCCCGGTAGTGGTCAGGGTCGAGCTGCTTAGGAAACGACAACCGTTCCGGTGGAGGATGTCCTCGTGGCACCTTCAGCAGCCCGGCTATATCCAACATCTGCGGGGGGCGATTGCCCATTACTGGCAGGAAAACCTAGTGGACGAGATAGAGGCAGTCGTAGTTTGGGAGGCGATGAAACCCTCTATACGGGGTGTAGACATCACGTGGTGTGCGGCGGCCCGTCGACGACGCCGGGAGACATTTGCTGAGGGGGCCACACTGGTGGAAACCCTGGAACAGCGGGGCCGGGGAGGGGGCGATGAGATTGCGGTGCGGTTGCTCCTGCAGGCGCAACAGTCCTATGCATCTATGTTGCTTGATGAGGCTAGACAAGCGTGGCTGGCCACGCGGAGTAGAATATATCAGTGGGGAGATAAGTCATGTACAATGCTCCATAGGCTATGTCAACGTAAGCTCCAACCGATTACGCTGCCGGGTCTCACTGCTGGGGATGGGGTGGCGATCACGGACCCGGCTGAGCTGGCAGCGAGTTTTGCCTGCTACTTTACGGCACAATATGCTCCGAGGGATTGTCTGTCGGCGGATGAGGTAGCTAAATTCATTGATGACTTGCCTCCGAGGGCGGTCTCGGATGAGACCAGGAAGGCACTCGACGTTCCCCTTACAGCGGAAGGTGATGCACTGGGACAGCTCAACACGGGGAAGGCACCTGGGCCAAGTGGCTTCCCGAGTGAATTATATAGGAAATTTCAACTCCAACTGGGGTCCCATTACCGGAGTGCACTGGAGGTGCGCGAACACGGGGTAGGTTGCCACCTGACTGGCGACATGTCGAAGTTGTGGTCTTTCAGAAGCCGGGCAGACCCCCCGATAGACATCACTCTTATCGCCCAATATCTCTGCTCAACATAGAAGCTAAAATACTAGCTAAGGCTCTGGCGAACCGTCTACTCCCATATGTGACGGACCTGGTTCACCCAGACCAGGCCGGCTTTATGCCTCATAGGGCAACACGGCACAACATCCGGCGGGCACAGGCAGCGGTTGATGCCATAGGGGCCATGGGGGAACAGGCGGCTTTGCTACTAGCAGATATTGATAAAGCTTTTGACTTGGTTAGCTGGACGTACCTATTTGCTCTCCTGCCTCGTCTCAATCTGGGCCCGGTGTTTCTTTCATACATCAAACTACTGTATACCGATATTACAGCTTCGGTGCGTGTCTCCGGGGCAGTCTCTGAAAAGTTTCAGATTGGTCGGGGGACCCGGCAGGGGTGCCCACTGTCCCCGTACCTATTTGCCCTAGCAATGGA
Organism: Lissotriton vulgaris; assembly: GCF_964263255.1. NCBI lineage: Eukaryota > Metazoa > Chordata > Amphibia > Caudata > Salamandridae > Lissotriton > Lissotriton vulgaris. Next base: position 17,909,170 of record NC_141686.1, on the reverse strand, counting down.
GCCTCTGGCCTCTTGGGTGCGCATAGACGCCCAGATGCGGGGCTTTGTGTGGAGTGGGAACCTCACTGATAGAATCGCATTGTATGCAGACGACGTCCTCTTCTTTCTTACTGATTTGCGTCGCTCGGGCCCCGAGTTTTAGAAATCATGCGTATTTTTGGGGAGGTATCGGCCTTTGTCTAAACCCACGTAAGTCCACTCTGTGGGTGTTGGGGGGCGGAGTTGTGGCGGACCCCTGGGCATCAGGATTGCAGGTAGCGGCCGGAGGTTTGAAGTATCTGGGGGTGTTCCTCTCGGAATCGGTGGATATTGCCTGGGAGCGTAACATAGTGCCAGTATGGGAGAGGGTTCAGACGAACGTGAAAACGTGGTCTCGGATGCCCCTAACTATTTTCGGTAGGTCCGCGATCTTCAAAATGGTTGCGCTCCCGCGCCTTTTATACCAGCTGCAAAGCTACCCCCACCTGATTAACCCCCAGTGGTTTCGGCAGGTCAACTCTGTATTAGGCCGTTTCCTATGGGCTGGGGGGGCTGCCAGGGTGGCGCTGAGGACATGCTTCCTGTCCACGTACTGTGGTGGTCTGGCCACTTCGGACCTATTGTCCTATTATCACGCCTCCCAGCTACTGGTACTTAATGAATGGTGGTATGGAGACAGAGGGGACCCAGCATATGCCCTGGAGCGCTCACTGATGGGGGACAACACACTACACACGATCTCGTACTCAGCTAGGCTGCGGCGGACATTGCCGTATGTCACGAGAATTGTCTTTGTTGTGTGGCGACAGGCGCTGCGTCGCATGGGCTGGTGGGGTAGATTAACAGAGGAGACTCCGTTGTGGAACAACGGGCAGCTCCCCGAGCTGACCTCCCTGAGCTGACCTCCCTGGCGGGGTTCGATAGCTGGGACGCCATTGGGATCTAGTCGTTAGGCCATGTACTGACCGGGGTCACCCTCAAATCATTCCAGGAGCTCAGTACTGAGTTCCATATGCCCCAGACCCAATTCTTTCGATACCTACAGCTTCGCCATGCGCTAGCGCCCAGCATCACTAACATGGAGTCGCTCCCAGAATTTAGCCCAGTTGAAGCGAAGGTCTTCATGGGAGACCTTGGAGATAAGAATGTCTCCCGAATCTATCAAACACTGGTCACTCATTGCTCCTCCACCCTACTTCCCCTCAAGGAGGCCTGGGAGGTGGATGTTGGTCCCCTAGACGAAGATGATTGGAGGGAAGCCCTGGAATCCCCGCGTGGGACTGCCATTGCAATGCGACTTAGGCTAATCCAATTCAAGTATTTACACAGGGCCTACTACACCCGCGAGCGGCTGTGGAAGGCGGGACTGATTGGGTCTCCGGAGTGTCTGCGCTGTGGGGCTGCAACGGGTACGCTGCTGCATACTATGTGGTCGTGTACTAGGCTGATTGGTTTCTGGAGGGGCGTATGGAGTTGCCTGTCAGAGGTATTGGGATGGGATCCTCCCCGCACCCATCGGTTAGGGTTGCTCCATGTATTGGAGGGTGTCGGTGGAAACATATACAAACGCCATCTATTGTTGCTGGGACTTGTTGTTGCCAAAAGAGACCTGGCCCGAGCATGGAAGGGAGAGCAAGCCCCCCCCCCCCTGTGTGCATGGAAGGCTGGACTAGACTACTTTATGGGGCTAGAACGCCCAGTGTTTGAAGCGAGAGGATGCCCCCGTAAGCATTTTAGGATCTGGAAGCGGCGGGCGGACTATAGGGGGTTGACACTGGATCCCCCAGTAGAACAAGAGGAAGAAATATAGGTGGAGAATGCTGTACAGGCCTGAGAACTGTGTCATGCCTAGCACACTACAACCAAGTGCGGAATGTTTTCTATTCTCACGTGCATGGGGTTAGGGAGGGATAAGGGGTGGGTAGCAGGGTAGTTGGGCGGTGGGGGTTGGCGGGTGGTGGAGGAGGGGGGGGGGGGGATTTTTCTTTTTTGTCTTTTCTCCTTTTCTTGATTGGACTTTGTACTAGTGATGTAAAATGTGCCACAATGCTTGGTGGTGATCTCCTGACTGTGGGGAGCCACATATCTTATTTTGCTTATTCACTCAATAAAATTTGTTGTGAAAAAAAAAACCTCCATCAAGTTCATAAGACGTTGCCTACCACGCGTTAGAACTATCGACTCTTCACCCGTAGGAATCCATTTCATTCCGAGCGAGGAACTCACATTCGAGAAGAAAGGAGAGTTTCGTCTTCACGTTCTGCACTTCAACGTGATTACATCTCCATGTATGTTGACAGCCAGATTGGATATAATTACAGTAGACATTCTAGTGTCTACGGGTCACGCCGATGCGCACGGCTGCACATTGAATCTTCCCGTCATCACGTTGACGTTGTGGCGGCCATATTGGTTGAAATACTAGTAAGCAAACTAGTGTTGTGTGTTACGGGAGTGCACATTATTTATTTTAGAACTACAACGCCGATGTGCATGACTGATTATTGAATTTTGTATTACAACAATGCCGCACGCAACGAGATACACACACAAGGAAAATTAAATAAGCGGTTCTGCACGGCAGACATTGTACAACTGTTTCGCATTGAATTTTCACATCTGAAAGAAACACGTTAGTTAGATTCCTTACCTTAGAATATCCCCAGGCGTCAGGCTGGATCCAGAAAGTTTTGCGTAGCAGTACCCCTGCGCGTCGGTAGGCGTCGGCAGCGGCTCTGCGTCCGTCGTCGGCGTCGTCAGAGTACGCCGCCCTCGCGCACTGACGTCAGTTCTTCTTTTTTCCGCGCCAGCAAGCGCAGGTCCGGAAAAAGCAGTACCCTGGTCACTTTTTGACTAAACTTTTTCGATCCTTTTTGATCACTACTCGAGTCTTTCCGACTCTCGGAGCCGGTAGGGATACCCGGGTGCAAGACATGTACAGACTGCAACCGACTGATGTCGGTTACCGATCCCCACCGCCGTTGCCTCTATTATCTTGGGGCCGACCACGACTACCGGTCGTGCCCCGACTGCCGGGCCTTGACGTCGAAGGCGAGGCGGGAGCGGTCCCGTAAGCGCCTCGATCTCCGGCAGTCGGCCCCATGCCGCTCCAGGTCCCGGTCCAGGAGGGGGTTGAGGGACCGGTCGCCGGGCCACGGTCATCGAAGATCAGCGAGTCGTCACCATTCGTTGGGCTCCAAGTCCTCAGGTAAGAGGCACAAGAAGTCAACGAGACGACATCGCTCATCCGACTCCCCCAGATGCTCGCGCAATGCGGCGGGGGTTCAGGCGACACCGCCTCCGTAGCTCCGCCGGAGCCGCAGGCGCCGCGGCCAGCTCCATACCCGCCGGTCCCTGGGCTGAACGCGACGCCGGAGGAGAAAGAGGCCTTCCTCATGGCCATGAGGTCCCTCTTTCCTCCGTCGGGTGCAGCGGGAGCGCCTCCGGCCCCGTGGCCCCTACTGGAAGTCCATGCGGGCCGGGTGCTTCGGCCCCGGCGCCGTCGGGTGCTTCGGCCCGGGCGCCGTCGGCGACTTTGGTCCCGGCGCCACAGGCCCCGGTTGGATCCGGTTCCGGATCCGGGTCGGCGCTGGTCGCCCATACGACCCCGCCGGCGTCGACCCCCAGGGTGTCGCCCCCGGCGTCGTCCACACACAGCGCCGGACCGGCGTCAATCGACGCCGCATTCAACGCCGGCTGAGGAGCAATTCTTATTTTATTTATTTTATTTATTTATTTATAAGTTTATATAGCGCTAGAATCACTCCTACAGGAGTATCTCTGCGCTTTTGACCAGGGATCAGCAGCATATTAACAGTGAGGGGATGAGTTAGACTTCATTTTTAAAAAGAGCTGTTTTTAAAAGTTTGCGGAAAGTCAGATGTTCTTTACATTGCCTTAATGCCAAAGGTAACTTGTTCCACAACTTAGGGCCAGTAACAGACAAGGCTCTGCCTCCATGTCTTACTTTTTTTATGTGGGGGACCACCAGAAGGAGATTACTACTAGATCTAAGAGACCGTACTGGAGCATAAGGAATAAATTTCCGTTCCAGATAGATAGGTCCCTCTGAGTTTAGGCATTTGTGGATCAAACAACATATTTTAAATTTGACCCTCTGTCGTATTGGAAGCCAGTGTAGGCGGTTCAGAAGAGGTTTAGAAGCAGTTCTCGGAGGGGCATTCAGAACTAGGCGAGCCGCCGTGTTCTGGATCACCTGCAGCTTATCCAACACACCCTCATTGGCTGATAAAAGTAAACCGTTACAGTAGTCAATCCGACTGAGGATCAACGCTTGAACAAGCGTTTTCCTTACTGCGTCGGGTAAAAGCGGGAAGACCTTACGGAGAAGTCCAATGGTGTGGAAGCAGATCCCTGATATGTAATTGGTGTGCTGTTTAAATGACAGGTCATGATCGAGTCTGACTCCCAGATTCTTCACAACCTGTTTAGGTTCAGGGACTGCTCCAAGCTCCGACGGCCACCATTCGGGTGTCCAGAGTATTTTCGCGTCTCCAAATAACATGATCTCAGGCTTGGTGACATTGCATTGGAGGTAGTTTGTAGCCATCCATTTTGCCACCTCTTTCATGCCTGTCAAAAAGGAGTTTCTGACCTCAGTGGTGAGAGTTTTGAAGGGGAACAGGAGCTGTGTGTCATCAGCGTAAGATATGGGAATAAAGCCATATCTACGCAAAACTCCTGCCAGGGGTGCCACATAGATATTAAAGAGAGTAGGGCTCAAGCATGAGCCCTGTGGCACCCCTTTAGATATCTCTGTTTCCACTGAGCGGTATGCACCCATGGTGACTCTCTGGGTGCGGCCGGTCAGAAAACTCTTTAGCCAGTCAAGAGCCTTGTTCTGGATGCCAGCGTTCGACAACCGTTGCGTCAGGATGGTATGAGACACGGTGTCGAACGCTGCTGATAGATCTAATAGCACCAGGATGACTGAAAGGTTGTCCTGGTAGGCATGGAGATCATCAGTAACAGACAAGAGAGTGGATTCTGTACTGTACTTGGGGCGGAAACCCGATTGGGATTCATCCAGGGCTTTTACCAGTTCCACATGTGCTGATAAGTGGTGGTTAACATGTTTCTCTATAATTTTTCCCACAAAAGGTAACAGGGAAATGGGCCTAAGATTCGTCAGGTCAGACCACAGTAGGGCAGTATTCTTCCTTATGGGTCTGACAAGCGCCCTTTTCCAATTTTTGGGGACAGCACCTGAGATGAGTGAAATATTTACCAGTTCACAGATCGTTGGACATAGAAGTTCATTAAGTGTGGGCATTAGTTTGGCAGGTATAGTATCCTCAGGACTACCGCTTTTAATTTGTTTTAAAAGATCCGATGTTCCTTTCAAGGATATCGGGGGAAAGACATCCAGGGAATGAGTAGCAGGTGTGCATTCTACAGGATCAAGGGGAGATTCTGTAGTGGTCAATGAGGCTTGATTGGTCAAGATAATTTTTTCATAAATTGTGTTGATCTTATTAGTGAAGAAACATGAAGTGTCTTCACACAGTTGTTGAGAAGTCATATCAGGGGCTTCGCAAGCTTGAGGTTTGACAAAAGTCTGTAAGATCTGAAAGAGGACTCTTGGAGAGTTTCCGGCCTCTTGTATTTGGGGGTATTCTTCTTTGATCCGGCTCCATCCTTTGTTCCTGAATTTCAGGAGATGGAGGACGAGGGGGATTGGGAGCGGTAAAGGATCTGAGGACCCTCTTACACGGGAGTGTCAGTCATTTCAGGACTGGACAGACGAGCTAGGGGAAGCCAGTGGTCTTGACACTTCACCTGCCACTGGCTTTGTCTCCCCTTATTTCGTACTCCCAACGGCTGCGGGACGCCAGCACTTATCCGTCGTACGGCTCCCGTAGGTTGTCAGATAAAGATCGGAATATCTTTTTATCCGTTTTATTTTTAGAAACGTTTACCTGGCGTGGTGATACATCTTCCCACTCCTCCATTGCAACGGCTATCTACAACGTCGATTTACTGATATAGACGAATACAGCTACAGCCTTTTATATTTGTCCTCGAAGTGCATTTTGGCGTGGTAACTCACCTTCCCTCAGCCTTATTACGACGGCAAGCACCGGCAGCTTTCTCCCATTTAATCCAGATAAGGAAGGCAACAAGTATTTATTCCGGCTCTCGCTTCCTTTCGTAAACTTTGCACTATCATTCTCGAAGTGAATACTGTAATGACCTCACTCCTCGCATGTCCCTATCAGTGGGTTCTACAAAGCGGACAAATTATTCCTTAATCAACCTACCGAGTTTTAATTTTCACTACAACTTGTAAGGATAACCAGCCGCCTTGTTGAATGTGTACCTATTAGCGCTCAACCGGCAAAGGCTTTTTATACCGAATTAACCTGGCAACCAAGTGCCTCGATAATATTTGTGGCTCCTGAAGAAGGCGTTTCTCAAACGCCGAAACGCGCGTCGAACAACACATATTGCCATTGTAAAAGTACTCTTTATTTGTATGTTTTATGTAGTATTTGAATGTTGCTTTTTTGTTTACTATTGACTTATTGATTTATACTCATGTCTTGTTATTAATTGCTTTTAATGTGAATATTTATACTTATTAAACGATATCGTTTTTTTATATATTTTGAGTCCTACTTCTTTTGTGCTATTTCTCCCTCCTATTGTGTTGACATTATGCCGATAAGTTTTTTACACTGTCTATTTCCCTGTATCATGAATTGATTTTCTTCACAGGGGGTCCTTGTTATTTACACTAATTTGTCTCCCCATCTACAGTGGCTACGGAGGAGGGGGCTGCTTATAGTGTGGTGCTGACAAGGGCGGCCAAGGCCTTGGCGCTTACGCTCCCCGTCGCAACTGTGAGGTCTAACATCCTCACTGAGGTCCTTAAACCACAGACAGGCTCTCCGGAACATCTACTGACGTTTAATGAGGCTCTCATGGACGTCCTGTTGGGCACCTGGTCCAGGCCCGCTACAGGCCCCCCTGTAGATAGGAACGTCGCCAGGCGCCACGGCCCAGCTCCGGGCGACCCTAGCTTCCTGTCCACCCACCTCACCACAGAGAGCCTGGTTATCCAGGTTTCTACTTCCCAATCCGCATTCCCGACTGCACCCCCAGATCGGGAATCCAAAAGGTATGAACAGTTTGGCAAGAAACTGTTCTCCCTCAGTTGTGGGTTACGGTCAGTCAACACTGCTTGCCTTTTGGGCCGTTGTACCCACTCTCTGTGGGATACGGTTGCGGCCGTGCTGCAAGAGTGCCCGGAGGAGGCCCAGGCGAAGCTCGCTCAAGCCCTCGCGGAGGGACGGGACAAAGCACGGTATTCGATACTATGTGGGCTGGATACCACGGACTTGCTGGGCAGGGCGATGTCAACTACGGCGGCGGTTCGCCGCCACGCCTGGGTGAGGTCCGCCAACTTCTCGGCTGATGTCTAGAACACCCTCATGGACATGCCGTTCGATGGCAGCCACCTCTTTGGTGGCAAGGCAGATCATGCGCTTGAACGCTTCAAGGACTCCAGGGCTACGGCCAAGTCCTTGGCCTCTCTGGCCAGCATCAGCAGCAGTCTTCCTTTCGCTCCTTTCGTGGCCAAGGAAGGGGCGCCCCTTCATGTCCTGCCAGCCACGGGCCGCAGTCTAACATCTAACGCGGCGGCGGACGTGGTAATCGATGTGGCGGTGCCACGAGACAACGGCGAGGCCAGTCCACATCCACCCCCGCAGCATCTGCCTCAAAGCCTTCCTAGTCCGAGCTTTCAGGCCCATTCAACGCCAGTGGGGGGTAGGGTCCGCCATCACCTCCTCCACTGGCACACCATCACATCGGACAGGTGGGTGCTGCTAATCTTCCGAAGGGGCTACTCCCTCCCCTTCGAGGTGACCCCTCCATCCATGCCTCCGCAGTACCACCGTGTGTCGGGGGATCACTTGCAACTTCTGCAAGAGGGAGTATCGACCCTCTTGGCCAAGTGGGCCATCGAGCACGTTCCTGGGCCAGAAGTAGGTCGTGGTTGTTATTCCCGCTACTTTCTTGTTCCCAAGAAGGGCAAAGTGGGCCTACGCCCGAACTTGGACCTGTGGAACGTCAACGGCTTCCTCCGGAAGGAGAAGTTCAAGATGCTGACTTTGGCTCAGGTCTTAGCTGCCCTAGACCCCGGAGACTTGATGGTAGCGTTGGACTTGGACGCTTATTTGCATATCCCCGTCCTGCCGGTCCACCGGCGCTACCTACGGTAGGCCATGAGCACTTTCAGTTCACCGTGCTCCCCTTTGGCCTTACAGGTGCCCCGCGTATGTTCACAAAAGTGATGGCGGTGGTCGCAGCTCATCTGCGCAGATTAGGGGTGGCAGTCGTCCCCTATCTCGACGACTGGTTGTTGAAGGCAGGCTCACCCCAGACAGTCGTCAGCCACCTCCTGACTACAGCGACCTCCTGCACTTGCTGGGGTTTTCCATCAATGTGCCGAAGTTACACCTGTGTCCCTCTCAAAAGCTCCTCTTTATCGGAGCGGTTCTGGATTCGGGGCAGTTTCGGGTTTATCCTCCCAAGCAGCGGGTTTGGGATATCCAGGCTCTGATTCCGATCTTTCAGCCTTTATCCCGGGTCTCGGTCAGGTTGACGCTGCGGCTTCTGGCGCTGATGGCCTCCTGCGTCCTTCTGGTGCATCACGCCAGGTGGTGGTGGATGCGGGCTCTGCAGTGGGACCTGAAGTTTCAGTGGGCCCAGCATCAGGGCAACCTGTCCGACCACGTCCTGATCTCGGAGGGCACTGCGAGACAGTTGCAGCGGTGGCTCACGGACCGCAATTGTGTCAGCTGCAGATCCCTCTCCCTACCCCAACTGGAGCACGTAGTTGTGACGGATGCGTCCCTCCTGGGCTGGGGGGCCACATGGGGAGGCGGAGATCAGAGGCCTCTGGTCTCCAGCGGAGTCCCGGCTCCACATCAACCTTCTGGAGCTGCGGGCTATCCGGCTTGCACTGAAGGCATTCCTTCCCACTGCCTGGGGAAGTGTAGTGCAGGTGTTCACGGACAACACCACCGCCTTGTGGTACTGCAACAAGCAGGGCGGGGTGGGGTCATGGACCCTTTGCCAGGAGGCTCTGCACCTCTGGCAATGGCTGGAACAGCAGGGCATCACCCTGGTGGTTCAACACCTGGCAGGTTCCCTGAATGCCAGGGCGGACGAACTCAGCCGTCGGTGCATGATGGATCGCGAAAGACGTCTGAATTCGGACGTGGCGCAAGGCCTCTTTCGCCAGTGGGAGGAGCCTTGGTTAGATCTATTCCCCACAGAAGGGAACGTGCAATGTCATCAGTTCTGTGCGTTGGAGTTTCCAAGGCGGCACTCGCTTAGAGATGCTTTTCGTCGTGAGTGGAGTTGCGTTCTGTTGTACTCCTTTCCGCCTATACCACTACTGGCCAGAGTGCCGAAGAAGATCAGGCGCAACCGGGCCCAAGTCATCCTTGTGGCTCCGGACTGGGCACGAAGGTACTGGTATCCCGAGCTTTCTGCCTTTTCGGGAGGACCTTCTGTCGCAGCAGCAGGGGACGGTCCTCCACCGAACCTGTCCAGTCTCCACCTCCATGCCTGGATATTGAGCGGCAACAGTTGAGGCAGTTTGACTTGCCTCTGCCAGGAGAGTGAGTGAGCTCCAGGCTCTTTCTTCTAAGCCTCCTTTCCTTTCTGTCCATCCGGATAATGTTGTTTTAAGAACGCGTCCCTCTTTCCTGCCCAAGGCAGTCACGGCCTTCCACATCGGGCAATCTATCACCTTGCCCACCTTCTTTCCGCCTCCGCATCCCTCCAAAGAGGAAGAGAGGCTCCATCGTCCGGACCCGAAACGTGCACTCTCATTCTATCTGGACCGCACACGCCAGTTCCGGGTGGATGACCAGCTCTTTCTTGGTTACGTGGGTGCTAAGAAGGGACAGGCGGTGCACAAACGAACCTTCTCTCGGTGGGTCGTCTTGTGCATCAAGGTTTGCTACTCCTTAGGGAAAAAGAAGTCTCCTGTTGGGCTGAGGGCCCATTCCACTAGGGCCACGGCGGCTACTACTGCCCTGGGTCGGGGTGTCCCCTTGCAGGACATCTGTCAGGCAGCTATGTGGGCCTCGCTGCATACGTTTGCTAGACGCTACTGCCTGGACAGCCAAGTCCGGAGAGATGGCTTCTTTGGCCGTTCTGTTCTCCAGGGTTTTCTGGTGTGATCTTGGGTCGCAGACCCACCACCGGGGTTGGTATTGCTGGGGTATCTATTCTAAGGTAAGGAATCTAACTAACGTGTTTCTTACAGATGAACAAGTTATTTACCTTCGATAGCGATATATCTATAAGAAACATTATATAGTTATTTTCCTTACCGCCCCACCCATCCTCCCCGTACTGCAAACCGATATCTAGGGTTAAGGTACATCCCTTTGAGCCTAGTTTCATGGCACCAGTCTCGGTTTTTATCATGGCTCTGCGTTTCTGGCGCGGGAAAAGCTGTGTATAAGAACTGACGTCAGCGCGCGAGCGCGGCGTCTAAGTACTCCGTAGGCGCCATCCCGGCGCCAACAACGCCGACAACGGACGCGGAGCCGCAGACGACGCCTACCGCCGTGCAGAGGTACTGCTATGCAAAACTTTCCGGATCCAGCCTGACGCTTGAGGATATTCTAAGGTAAGGAATCTAACTAACTAATGTTTCTTACAGATATATCGTTACCGGAGGTAAGTCACTTGTTCTACAGTGATGATGTGCAGAGCAGTAATTGCACACTATTACACCGATGCGCACAGTTGTGCGTTGAATAATTACCACTACGCCGATGTGCACAGCAGTAATTGCAATCACATTTGCCACTTTTATTTTTACTCACTCCGAGCATTATCAATTCGTTACATACTACTGCAGTTTACTTTGAATGTAACCTACATTTCGCCTTATATAGTTACAATTTCACATTCCGTTATATGTTCACTTTGGGTTTCATATTTTCTATATTATCCACAGTTATTCTTCTCTCAATTTTTCACTAATTTTGTTATCATAATGCAATTCGATCCACCTACAAAATTTTTACAATCCAAGGGTGAGCCTCTGATTCCATGGTCTAGATGGAAGGAGGAATTTTTGACATACCTAAAAGCTGTTGAAGGAGAAAGAATGGGAAATGAAAGGACAAAATGTATTTTGTTGCATTGTTTAGGCTCTTTGCTCACCTGCGCTTGGTTTTCTGCCATCTGATTGTGTTGTGTCCCTGTCTACCTCGCTTTCTTTCCGTTATACGTGATCCGCCGTTGTGCTGCCTCTGCTCCTCTCCGCCTTCCCCCCCGCTGAGTGAATAAAGTTGCCTCCTTGTCTTTTTTGCTTTTTTTCGCCGTCCTTTATTCCTTTCCCTGCCACCCACTTCCCGCTATTTCCTGCCCCTGCGGCCCCGCCCCCTCCCTCCCATTGGCTCCCGCTACCCGCCTCCCAGTTGCTCCTCCCTCACTCCATCCCTTCTTAATGCAGGCCGCTGCGAAGCCACGCGGCAAGCCTGTCTGCGCCAGTTCGCGCCTGGACCGTGCCTAGCGCTAGAACCCCTTTACCCGTCAGGCCCACCACACACGACGGACCTTCGACGCCGCCACCCTCCTCCCACTTAACACCGGCCCCTCAAATGCCTGCTACCAAGCCACCCCGAAGCGCAGTCACGGACCATTCTTCTGCCGAAACTGCTGCTACACCAGAACCCGAACCACCACCTCCCACACCAGCCCATGAAACAACAAAGACCTCAAGTGCATCCTACTCAACACCCGCTCCGTACACAAGCACGCCATCAAACTCTCGGACCTCTTCTACTCAACAGCCCCGGACGGAAACCTGGATGAACGCTTCCTCGGCCCCTGACATCGCAATCGCGATTGCCATCCCAGACTGCTTCAAAATCATCCGGAGGGATCGTACCAACAAGCCCGGAGGAGGAATCGCTATCGTCCGGAGGAACACCCTCAGAGTCGCATCCAGCACCGAAGAAACTCTCAGCACCCCGAGCACCTACACTTCCAGATCCACACCAACCCCTCGACCACCCTCAGATGAACACTCATCTACAGACCACCGGGTCCACGCCCACAATTCAGCGAATCTATCGCCGACTTCGTCACGCCTTCGCCACCACAGACTACATCCTCCTAGGGGACCTGAAATTCCACCTGGAGAACAACAACAACGACAACAACACCACCCCCCTACTCGGCAACCTCTCCAACTTCCGACTGAAGCAACTAGTGAACACCCCGACGCACCATGCAGGACACACGCTGGACCCCATCTTCTCCGCCAGCACAAATGTCATGGTCAGCCACACCACCACTCTCCACTGGACCGACCACCGATGCATCCACTTCTCCTACAAAAAACTCACCGCACACATCCAACCGCCGCAGATCCCCCGAAGATGCTGGAGCAAAGTCACCCCTGACCAGCTGACCGCCTCCCTCGCCCAGGGCCCCCCCGGCCGACGCCTCGGACACCAACACCTCCGCCCGAAACCTCACACAGTGGATCAGCAACTGCGCCGACGCCCTCGCCCTTCTCAAGAACCCTCCGAACATGCACAACAGCAGAAGAACCACATGGTTCACCACAGACCTCAAGGACTCCAAAAAATCCAGCCGAACTCAAGAGAAAACCTGGCGCCAAGAACGGACAGCGGAAAACCTCGAGGCCCTTAAGACCGCCACACGCAGACACCACCAGCTCATCCGCATCGCCAAGAGAACGGCCTTCAGAGAGCTCATAAACAACAACGCACACAACAGCAAGGAGCTCTTCAGCTTCGCGAAGGAACTCTCCAACCCAAGCTCCAACTCCGACATCCCCTCCCCCCTCCCCTCACAGGATCTCTGCGACTCCCTCGCAGCCTTTTTCCACCGCAAGATCGCCGACATACACGACAGCTTCCAAACCAGACGCCTCCACCAGCCGCAGAACCAACAACCCCAACCGCCCTCCTCAGTCGCTGGACCCCCGTCAACACCAAAGACGTCACCCAGATCATGAACACCATCCACTCCGGCTCTCCATCCGACCCCTGCCCTCACCACATCTTCAACAAAGCAGACACCATCATCGCACCCCATCTCCTAGACATCATCAACAGCTCCTTCGAATCTGCCACCTTCCCTGAGAGTTGGAAACACGCTCAAATCAACCCCAAGGACCTCAAGAATTTCCGGCCCATCTCCCTGCTCCCCTTCCCGGCGAAGGTTACCGAGAAAGCAGTCAACAAGCAACTGACCAACTTCCTCAAAACCAACTGCTGCCTCGACCCGTCCCAGTCTGGCTTCCACAGCAACCACAGCACCGAGACCGCCCACATTGCCGCCACCGACGACATCAGAACCCTGCTCGACAACGGAGAAACCGCAGCCCTCCTCCTCCTAGACCTCTCAGCTGCCTTCGACACGGTCTACCACCACACACTAAAAACACGTCACCACAACACAGGGATCCAGGGAAAGGCCCTGGACTGGATCTCCTCCTTCTTAGCCGACAGAACCCTGAGAGTCCGCCTACCCCCATTCCACTTAGAGGCCACCAAGATCATCTGCGGCGTACCCCAAGGCTCTTCACTCAGCCCTACGCTCTTCAACATCTACATGAGCCCCCTCGCCGACATCGTCCGCGCCCACGACCTCAATATCATCTCCTTCGCCGACGACACCCAGCTGATCCTCTCCCTGACCAAAGACCCTGTCACCGCCAAATCCAACTTTCAAGAAGGAATGAGGGCTGTCGACGAATGGATGAAGATCAGCCGCCTGAACTGAACAGAGACAAGACGGAGGTCCTCATCCTCTGCCTGGAACGACTCCTGGTGGCCCGCCGTCCTGGGCACAGCACCAACTCCCACCGACCACGCACGCAACCTTGAGTTCGTCCTGGACTCATCGGTCACTATGACCAAGCAAGTCAACGTCATCTCCTCCTCCTGCTTCAACACCCTCCGCATGCTACGAAAGATCTTCTAATGGATCCCCACGGAAACAAGAAGGACTGTCACCTATGCCCTCGTCACAAGCCAGCTCGACTATGGCAACACACTCCATGCAGGGACAACGGCCAAGCTACAGAAAAGACTACAACGCAGACAGAATGCCTCTGCACACCTCATCCTGGACATCCCCCGCCACAGCCACATCACCACCCACCTGAGAGACCTACACTGGCTCCCCGTCAACAAGAGGATCACGTTCAAGCTCCTCACCCATGCACACAAAGCGCTCCACAACGCCGGACCCGAATACCTCAACAAACGCCTCTTGTTCTACGCCGCCGACTCTCCAACTCCGCTCAGCCAGCCTCGCCCTCGCCACCGTACCACGCACCAGAAGAACAAAAACAGGCAGATCTTTCTCCTACCTCGCCGCCAAGACCTGGAACTCCCTCTCCACCCACCCCGACTAACCCAAGACCTTCTCACCTTCAGGAGACACCTCAAGACCTAGCTGTTCGAGCAGTAGCCGCACCACCCCCCACCCTCATCGCCTTGAAACCCTCGCGGGTGAGTAGTGCGCTCTATAAATGTACTGATTGATTGATTGAGAAGGGCAAGCAGTGTTTAGAACTTTACCATTTGCAAGTGGTGATTTAAGCACATTTAAAGAAGCAATGATGCGTATTGAGACTCGTTTTAAACCCTCTACTAGTATAGCGCTCAACCGGTATAAATTTTATACTAGAGCGCAAAGAGAATCAGAAACATTTGATGACTTTTTGACAGATCTTAGGAGCCTAGTAATTTCTTGTAATTTTGAAAATCTTGCTGATGAAATGATTAGGGACCAGATAATTGTAAATTTAAGAAGCAAGAAAACCCAAGAACAATTGTGGATATTAGGGAATTCAAATTTACACGATACTATAGCCACGGCAAGCCTTTGAGCAATCAGACAAGTGGAGGAAAACCATTGATGATGATAGTTCCAAGGGTGATGGTAGTAAATGTTTGGATGAAGTTTGTGTGGTTAAAAGAAATGTTCCTGCAAAATCTTTCTTTCAAACTAATAGAAATATTAAGAGTATTATCTGTTTCAGGTGTGGAAGCTTCTTTTAAATTTTGTCCTGCTATAGGCAAAGAATGTATCAAATGTGGATGCAGAGGACATTTTTTAAAAGCGTGTAAAGATGACCGTAGAAGAACTATTGATTCACATAAAAACGTATCCACAAGGAACAGTGAAGTTTCGTGTTTGAGAGTGTTTAATCAATCTGATGAGTAACAATGTACAGAGAGAGGGTTAGTTGTTCCCATTATTGACGTGTGTTCAATAGAGGAAAATTTATGTTCACCCAAATGTGAAGTCACATTTCTAAATGAAACACTAGAACTGATGGCAGATTCAGGATCTCCTTGGACCATTATACCTGAAGTTTATTTTGATGAAAAGTTTGGCAAGGTCATGTCCTTAAATGACTTGTGTCCTCCATATATTTTGGCACAGAGTTTTGATGGGTCTGCAATAGATCTAGCAGGGTTTGTTTCTTCTGAGATGGTATTTAAAGGAAGATCAGCACTTAAAAAATTGTATGTTGCTAGGAAAGGGGTCACCGGATCATTGGAAGTTAGGAATAATCCTCAATCCACGCAACAGGGAACCTGCCATGGTAATTGAAGGGATTGATAACATAACTAAAAGGAACAGCTTAGGCTCTGTGGAAGAAGACTTTCCTGAAGTATTTTGTGATTCTAAGGGGACACTCAAAGGTTTTTGTCATGAAATTAAGTTAAACAAAAACTAGGAAATGTTCCCATAAACGTGAGAGATGAATTAGGAAAACTTTTGAAAAGTATGCTGAATGAAGGGGTGATTGAAGAGGTAGAATCGTCGGAGTGGGTTTCTCCGATAGTTTTAGCGCGTAAATCAGATAATTATTTAAGGATGTGTTTTGATCTTTGTGCTCTTAATGCAAATATATAGATTGATTGCCATCCTTTGCCGAATAAAAAAGAATTTGTCAGCATGTTGGGAGGTGCCACAGTTTCGCCACCTTAGGTCCATTTATCATCAGATTGAGTTTGCTGCAAATTCTCGCCATATGACAGCCTTTATCACACCACATGGTTTATTTCAATTCAAGAAGATACCTTTTGGGTTGGCGTCCGCAGCCTCAGTCTTTCAGAGATCAAGGTGTCATTTGTGTGTGAAGTGTTTCCAAGATGACATTTTAATTTATTCACCTGATAAAACAACCCATTTAGAATATCTTAAAAGTGTGTGTGGCATTCTCAAGGATTATGGTCTTACTCTTAAGAGGAATAAATGTAAGTTATTCCAGGAATCTGTTGAGTATCTAGGACACACTCTCTCTAAAGAGGGTGTTGTTCCAAACAAATTGTTAGTAGGTGCTATACTCAAAGCACCATCTCCTGATTCCAAAGAAAAACTTCTCTCATTCTCAGGGCTATGTGAGTACTACAGTAAGTTCATAAAAGATGTCACTGCTAAAATGGAACCTTTGAGAGAATTAACAAGGAAAAATGTTGAGTTTGTGTGGGGTGAGAAACAACAAAATGCTTTTGAAAACATTAAGGCGGAAATGGTTGCTTCTCCATCTCTTAAGCCATTTTGTATTGGAAAAACCTGTGTTCTTACTGTTGATGTCAGACTTTACGGTCTTGGGGGTGTTTTGTCTCAGTGTGCTGGTAAAGATGAGTGGAATGTGGCTTTCGCATCTCGCACTTTGAATGCTATGGAAAGACGGTATGCGGTGATAGAAAGAGAATTGTTGGCTTGTATATGGGGCGTAAAACATTTCAGGAACTATATTTGGGGTGCGCGATTTGTGTTAAAAACTGATCATAAACATTTGATTAACATCTTATCTCCTGAAGGAGGACTGAACGCTACGGCTAGAATTGCAAGGTTAATGTCAAGATTGCGAGAATATACCTTTGCTATTGAATATGTTCCAGGAAAGACCATGTTGATGATGATCCTTGTGGAAAAAAAATTATGGCTAGTATTTCTGAAATTTTACCAGAGAAATTTAGTTAAATCTCTGAAGAACTGTGGGAAAAGGGTATGAGTGGTGATAAACTGTTACAGCAAATTATTAATTTTTACTCAGTTGGTTGGCCACACAAGAATGAAATACCTTATGAGTTATTCCCTTGTTGGAAAGTTTCTGAGGAGATTGTTGTAGAAGGTAATTTTGTGTACAGACAAGGAAAGTGTATTCCTCCTGATTCTTTATGAGACACCATTTTGCCCTTGAGTCATGAAACTCATTTAGGAATGTCTTTTATGAAAAGACTCATCAGATTGACCTTTTGGTGGCCTGAATTGGATAGGTATGTGGATAGAATGGTAAGGGAGTGTCCTGAATGTGTAAGTAGTGAAAGGTCTCTCAAGTGTAATCCTGCTCCTCTTGTTCCTGTTAAGTGGCCTTGTTTTTCCTGGCAGAAGGTTGGTTTAGACATTGCTGGTCCTTTCAATTTTTTGCCACAAGACTGTAGATTTGCCATAGTAATGGTGGATTACCACACAAAATGGCCTGAAGTTAAGTTGGTTCCACGTGTCGATACTGGAAGTGTTGTATTATTTTTAAAAGACATTTTTGCTAGGGAAGGCACTTCAGAAGTTATTTCAGACAATGGGGTACAGTTACATTCTTTTGAAATGAAGGAGTTCTTAAAATTTCACAATATCAATCATATTACCACATCCCTTTATGAGCCTCAAGGGAATGGTCAAGTGGAGAGATGTAATAGGGTTCTTAAGCAAGACATCATTTAGGCGCGGGTTTTGGGTCAGAATGGAAAGAGAAATTAACCTTATTCAACCACAGAGGTCTCACCTTTCCGATTGCTCAAGGGAAGGGATCCTGAATCTAAATTGTGCCCATGGTGGTTCAAGACGATAATTTAGGGTCAAACTCAAGAACTGGATAAAGAAGTCATGGCCCATAAGTTTGAAGAAAAACAACAAAAAAGTAAGAACCTCTATGACTTCCGTATGAAAGTAAAGATACCTGAATTTAAGGTTGGTGAATTTGTTAGAATACGAAAACCAGGAATTCTTTTTAAGAGTGACACAAGGTTCAGCAGACTCATAAAAATTGTCAAAGTCAATCGTAATGGTGTAGTTACACAAGATGGTCAAGTCGTGTTTCCAAATGTAATAAGCTTTATTCTTAATGTTTCTAAGATGGGAAATGTGTTACATTCTTGTACATTTGTTTTAAATTTCCCTTTTAAATCTGTGTTGCCCTTTTAATTGTACTGTGTACTTTTAATCTTTGGCACATGCTTTGCAGTTGTGATTACATCATATGGAACGGTTATTGGACATTCTTGATCTGCATCTCTGCAACAGCAGTACTGTGCTCTTTCATTAAACTGGATTTTCAACTTTCCTGGATTTATGCTTTAATTATGTACTGATCTTAACACATGGTCAAATTCAACAAATTTGACTGTAAAAACTGTTCCAGCAATAAGTTTAATCAGCAGTGGATGTGGTTACTTGGAGTTACTTTGGGCGATCAACTCTGGAATGGAGCCAGTCAAGGGGACCAGCAAGGTCCGAAGAAACATTTGCCATGGCAAGAAAGGCAGTCTTCAGTCCAGTACCAGTGCCCGAGGTTCCTTGCCGTTGACATATGGAGCTTGCTATACATTTTTGTCCTTTTTTTCCTCAACATATTAGACTGTTTCTTAAGAATTATCCTGTTTCATCTGTTGTTTTGGTTAGCATCTTTTGCTGGTGAACGCCCTTAATATTGAATTTAAAATATCGATGGGACATAGTATTGAATGTCCCAAAATATCGAATGCAGTATATAGAATTCCAAAATATTGTTTTTTTTTAACACCTTAGCTGCTTCGAACTTTCAGCACCCAGTGCTGAACGTTCGAATGACGAGCCCTGGCCCGTCGGCCAACGTTCGTGCGCAGCACTGGGGAGGTAGCGCTCGTGACAACCGTTGGCCGACGGCAGCGCTTAAGGGGTTAAATATCGAATGTTGAAATATTGCGTACAAAATATCTTTATGACAAAATATAATTATTTTTTACAGGTAAGTAATATAAAGAATCATACTATAGAATGTAAAAAATACAGAATTTTTAAAATATCAAAATGTATTGAATGTAATAATAATGTAAAAATAGTGGGAACATTTTTGAAATAAATATGTTTATGTAAAAAAATTGTTGAGAGTAAATGTATCTTTATGAGATATTATTATTTTTGATTAAGATTATAAATTTTATTTGAAATATAAACTTTAGGAGTGGGATGTTGGGTTATATGGGGATAAGGGTGGGGAGTGTTGTCTGTTGGGGGGAAACATGGCGGCCGTAGGCTAGAGCGGTCCGCACGCTCCGAGCAGCCTCCTGAGACTCTGCACCGTAGACAACGGAGCTACGCCGAAGGACATGACCCGCGGAAATCTAGTATAACGGAGCTTACCTGTTTCGAGGGTTTTTACTTGCACGAACCGTCGGGATTCAATGGATGTGTTTGCCCGCTGCGCCTCCCTCCCCTGCCTCCGCCTCTCTCCCGAGTTGGAGGCGGGCAGCCGTGGAGTTTTGACGCGGCCGTGCGGCCGCTGCTCGGGAGTTCCGCGGCGTGATCTCTGGTGGCAGAAAGGGAAGGGTAACAACGACGAAGGACACCGCCCTGCGGGAATCTCCTCTTGCTGGTAAGGCGTCGGAGCTGGATACAATCGGTGAGGTGGCTGACTCGGCTGAGTCAGAGGATCGGGGAGAACTCTTTTCACCACAGAGTAAGGTGTTTGACTTGACCAGGGACGGGTTTGGCACAAGTAGTGGTAAAAGCAAAGATTTGCAAGCAAGGATTAAAAGGAGTAAGACCAGGAATCGAGGTAAGGGGTCTAGGTTGGACGAGAGGAAACCACAGGTCCCAGAGTGCACCTTGGGGTTGGCTTCAACGACAGGTCAGGAGTCCAAAACAAGGCTAGTCGAAACCAAGGGAGCAGCTGAAAAGGAGGGTAGTAAAATTTCTAGGAAAAAAAGTCTAAAAATAAAAATCCGAAAGTACCCGGAGGTATAACTCCATCACTGCGCTCTTTCTTCAAAGTTTTACCCCAAGTGTTAGAGATCACCCAAAGATATGGCAGCAACTAGGGGAGAGGGCCTGCAGCAGGATAAGCAGGGTATATCATTGCCGATCCTGATTTGGCCTCCTCTTCTATTCCGTCTCCTGATGTGGCAACGCCCGAGGCTCCTTTAGATGCCATCCCGTTTGGACCATTAACAGACTCAGAGACTACTACTGTTAGTGAGGCGCCTATTTTACTAGACGAGTTGGCAGACGAGGGAAGACAATCTGCGACAACATCAGGAAAGGAGACGTAGCTGGAAGCAGTAGTTCTAGGAAAAGAAGACCTAGGAGTAGGCGACACACTCAAGGCCCTGGTCAGTTTCATAGCGGCAATGGGGGAGGAGATAAGACGCGACTTTGCAGTCTCCAAAATTAATCAGAATGAAACAAGAGCATCATGTGATGTATTAGATCAAAAGAACTGAAATATTGGAAGCTGAGTGGGTCTTTTGACTTCAAATTTAGAGACTGCCAGATCTAAAATACACACCCTCCAAAGAGACGGAGAGAGTATGCGAGAACGGATCGAAGTGTTGGAAAATTACTCCAGACGTAATAGCATTAGACTTTTGAAGATTCCGGAGGGAAAGGAAGGTGCTAACCTTAAAAGCTTTATAACCAAGCTATTAAAAGAATCCCTTAACCTTGATGAAACAATCGAAGATCTAGACAAGGATATTCAGCGAGTGCATAGAGATCCTTTCCGCCTGAACCCGGCAAGAAACAAACCTAGAAAGGTGCTAATTAACTTTTTGACATACGCACTCAAAGAAAAGATCCTAAATCTTGCCCTGAAAGCTAGAACGATGCAGGGCCCAGAATTCTCCTTTGAGATACGGTCAGACCTTTCCAAAACCACTCTTGACAGACAGTCGAGTTGGGGCATCGCATGGACAAATATAGGTCATTAGGCGCCACAGTACAAATGAGGTTCCCAGCATTCCTACGGATTATGTACAATAATAAGATGCACAATATCCGTACTATACAGGATGCTGATGATTTATTAGAATCCATTCGAGATCATGCCCAGACCCAGAGTGCAAAATAACACAGGCTTGGCCAGAGTAGTATAGAGGTGCCTATATGTACGTTTTCCCAGCTTCCTACGCTAATCAGAGTGGAAAAAAATATACTATAAACTAAAAAAAATTATTAACAAATAAACTAATCTAATATACTAAAAATAATACTTGTAAAAAAAAAGGGGGGGGGGTAATATAACCCTCACCAATTTTTGGAATGGGAAAAAAGGGGGAGAAAAAAAGAAAAGGAAAAAAAAGAAAGACTTAAACCAATCTAGAAACTGTCTAATGTATAAAAATGAAATCATTATCTGGGACACGATAAAGGGTTCTTATTTTATGTCCATATCAAAAGCAGCTCCTTACCTCAAATACAGCAGCAGCGGGGGGTCGAGGGGTAAGGCTGTAGGCGGGCGTAAATCTGGCCAGACACCAGGCCAGAGTAAGTAGGGGTGGGTTTCCCGGGGGGGGTGGAGGAGGGGAGGTGGGGAGGAGGGGAAGAAAGGTTAATATATAAAAAGTCCTCAAGAGTCTGCCCTTTTAAGACTTTGAGCTTGTCCTTTTTTCAAATTTTGACTTTTAACATGCTAATATCAAGAATCTGCCAAATGGGGCACAGAAGAGCGATGGAGCTAGAGATAGTTATTATAGCATGACATCAGTTCAGTACGTGTCCTGGAATGTCAATGATCTGTGAGTGAGAGGTATACGAGATCGTATTTTACAATACTTGAAAGACTCTCAAGCGCAGATCATAGTCCTCCAGGAAACACATCTCTTAAGAGCAGAGGCCACCACTATATTTAAAACACAGAGGTGGATCGATAAATTCTGTTCGACAGACCATAACGCCAACATCAGGGGGGTAATATTCATTTTTAAAAAATCTGCAAAAGCGCAAATTCTAGATTATATAGAGGACCACTCTGGGAGATGGCTGTTACTGAGAGTTTCGCTGGATGGTCAGATCCGCATCTTGGTGGGCTATTACGGTCCCAACTCAGATGATCCATCACATCTGGATGCCGTTAGAAATCAGCTGATATCAGTCCAGGATCCGGTGATCTGGGTGGAGGATTTCAATATCGTGCTCAACCCCAGACTAGATAAATCAACAAACTCAAGGGCCTGCAGCTCCATTAAATCTAGGCAAACCCTTATTACAATCATGACACAACTTGGTTTGGCAGATTTGTGGAGAGAGAGAGTCTGTAACAAGATGGGGGTGTCATTTCGGAATAACCGCTTCAAACATAAATCTAGAATTGACTATGCCTTTTTTAGCTACTGTTTGAAGAACACTCTGACAACGATAGATTACCTCCCATCACATCTGTCAGATCATTCCGCTTTAACATTCATTATGAGATCTGGAAGCATGATCAAACAACCATCTTGGTTGTTTGACCGAACACTCTTGCTCGAGGAAGAAGAGGTTAAATTTCTGGTAGCTGAGTCCTCAGTGTTTTTTGACATAAATCTGGATTCTTCAGCCTTGGCTGTAGTCTGGGAGGCATTTAAGGCCTTTTTAAGAGGTCAGATTACTAACAGAGCCTCCTATAGGCGGAAATTATATAGAGAAAAGATAGCTAGTCTCGAGCAGGATATGAAGCAACTAGAGTTAAAAATTGTCCAGTCCGTAGGAACATCAGAGGAGCAGACAAAAATGGCCGAACTTAAATCACAACTTGAAAATATTTTACAAGAGAGAGTAAACAAAAGATGGGAAGCGAGTAAGATCTCCCAATTCGAATTTGGAGAAGCCGCAGGGAAAGTTTTGGCTTGGATGATAAAATCTGACCAAGCCCTCAAATATATTACAGAAATCAGAGTAGAGGGGGAGGCCATGACAAGATCCTCTAACCTAGATATAGGTAAAGCCTTTTTTGAGTTTATGAGGCGATCTATAGAGAAGATCTTCCCAATGACCAGCAGGCAAGGGATAGATGGTTGGAAGCAATCACACTTCCAGCCCTCAACAACACAGAGTAAGTCCCTAGAAACCGAGATAACAGAGGCCAAGGTGAGGAAAGCAATCCGTCAAACAAAAAAAGGGAAAGCGGCAGGCCCAGATGGTCTCCCGGGGAGATTTACAGATCTTTGGAAGAGGTTATCGCCCCCGTGTTGACGGATTTATTTAATGGCATTTTAATACAAGGAGATCTACCGCCAAAATCAAGGGGGGAAGCCACAATTGTACTTATCCCGAAACCTGGGAAATCTCCCCTGGAATGCGGGTCATATCGACCAATATCGCTGCTCAACAATGACTATAAAATCTTTACAACGATTATTTCAGCAACATTGGCCCGTGTAATTGGCTCTATAATCCACCAAGATCAGAAAGGATTCATCAAAGGGCGACAATTATCAGATCTAACACATGACTTGATAGGGGCTATAGACATCGCCTCAGCTTTTTCCCTACCTATGGCTACCCTCACCTTAGATGTAACTAAGGCTTTTGATAGGGTCAATTCGCCCTATCTGAATGATATACTTAAAAAATGTAACTTTGGGAAAGGCTTTTGTAGAACTATAGTCCAGCTTTACGGCGCCCCGTCGGCTAGGTTACTAGTCAATGGGGTTCTGACGGATGCCTTTAAAATTACCAGAGGTACAAGGCATGGCTGCCCGCTTTCCCCCTCCTTTTCAACTTATATATCGAACCGTTTGCCCAGGTTTTGCGGGAGGAGGTTAATATTCCATCTTTTGATTTTGCAGAGTGGGAAAGGCGGGTAGCCCTCTATGCAGACGACATCCTGGTTTTTACATCTGATCCAGCAAAGGCATTTCCAGTTGTCATCCAGCGGGCTGAAGAGTTTGGACATATCTCGGGTTATGATATCAACTCGAGTAAAAGTGAAATAATGACATGGAATATATCAGATATACAGTTGGGGGTAAACATCTCAACCTCCATACGTTACCCCTGGATACGAGTTACCCAAGATATGGGCGGCATTGGTCAAACTAACCTGGACAGAATATATAGTGAGAGTGAAAGGCTTCTGAAATCTTGCACTCACTTGCCACTTTCTATAATGGGCAGAGTCAATCTGGTCAAAATGTGTATCCTTCCAAAGTTTACGTTTATTTTTAATGCTATTCCCCTGGCTTTCGATCTTAAAACGATTGAAAAATGCCAACGAGAAATTAACTCCTTCATTTGGAACTATAAATCCACTAGACTTGCATGGAAGAAACTGAGGAAGAGGAGGGAGAAAAGAGGTCTTGCTCTGCTGGACCTACTATACTATGCATGGGCCTTCCAGATGTCACACTCTAGGATGCTTTTAAAACATCATCCAATCTTCCTAATGGGTCGATGTATAGAGTTATGCTAATTGGGGCAAATCTAACAGTAGATAGGTTTATGTTCAAATTTGGGAGTCAGAAATTTTTCAAAAAAATCAAACAAAATGTTTTACAGTCATGGACTAAGGCCTGGTTTACCATCAGACTGTCCTACTATTCTAACTTTGCCCCAATTTGGGACTCGCCTGGTCTACCACTATGTTTGAGAGACAGTCTGTCTTCCATAATAGAACAAGCCGGGATCACAAGATGGGGTCAGCTATTGAACAAAGGATCATTAATAGCATGGGATGAGTTATATGACCGGACTGGCCCCGGGCTTTCAAGATTTAAGCACATTCAATTGGACAGCGGGGTGAGATCCCAGTGCTGCAAAGATGCGCATTTTGGGAAGGCTAGCATATTGGAGCAGCAGCTAGTACAAAGACCAGGGGGAGGAAAAGAGGTAGCCCTATGGTATTGGCAGTTGTTGGAAGAAATTGACGGGGATTTTACCCTTCCTGATGAACTGTGGGGGGAGGCGACTGGCCTTCATTGCGAGGAGATGTGGTTAAACTCCTTCCTTCTTCTTCACAAAATCGTAAAACCATCATGGCTAAAAATAAATCACTATTTTTCGGCCAATCGTGCATTTATAACACCGTTGAAACTTTCCAAATTCCTCCCAGATAAAAAATGCAATAAATGTAACCTTGTGGGAGCATCTGACATCCACATGTTCATGGACTGCCCTGGCATCGGTCGGTTCTGGGACGAAGTGAAGTTTACCTTATACTCTATTCTAAATTCATCACTGTCAATAACTCTTTCACTTATCATCTTTGGTCTGGAAGATAACATCACGGGCAAAGCAGGGTCCTTCCTCTTCTATGCCATCTTACTGGCCAGAAGGCAAATCTGCATGCATTGGGTAGAGAAAACGGCCCCAACACACTCAAGGTGGCTCACGTCCCTATATGAAACATCCAAAGCTGACCTCAATAGATCATGTAGTAAACGTAACCTGGCTTTTTGGGATCTGTTGACCAAGTGGAGATAGTATTCCGGGGGGTGTTTTGTTTTTGGGTTTTTTTTTCCCCGGGTCCTATGATAATGCCATAAATACTCCTTGGACCGGGTTTAGCCTCGTTACAACATTGGTCCTACAGGTTGAAATATACCTATATACCTAGATGGAGTCAGCACAAGCCCCCCCTGTATTGGGACCTCTCTGCCACCAATAAAACAACTCTCGTCCTGGCACAAGAGAAGGTTAAAAAAAAAGGGAAATCGCAAGGTGGTTGGTATCTCCCATATTGAGGGTAAGGCATATGAGGACAAAAAGAAAATAGGGTGGGGAGTGTTTTAATAATGTTGAAATAATTATTATGTTTATGTAAAAAATATAGTTGAGAGAAAACGTATGTTTATGAGATATTAATAATTTTTAATATTATACATTTAATATTATACATTCAATATTTAATATAAATTATAGTAGCGGGATATTGGGTTATTAGGAGATAAGGTTGGGGAGTGTTTTAAAAATGTTGAAATAAATATTATGAAATTCATAATTATGAATTACTGAGAGTATACACATTAATTGTAACGATAAAGAAATTGTAATGTTTAAATTTAAATTGAATCAAAAAGTTTGATTTTTAATTTACATTTTTATATTAATTTATTTGGGATATTTAGTTCTTATTTGTTAAGTAATATTTGTAATATGTTTGTGGTTTTAATATTGTTACATACTATTTTGTAGTGGGATGTTGTGTAGTAAATGTATCGAGGTAGGCTGTGTTAAAATGTGTTAGAAATAGCTGACATTTTAATTAATAATTACATTTTGACAGATTAAATGAAAAGTAAAATACAACAATAAATAATTGTGAAATTATTTAACATTTTTAACATAATATATATTTTGAGATAATAATTAATGGATATTATGACATTTACTGGTTATATATTTAAAGTATTTTACATTAAGAAGTGTATATATAATAATTTACATTTGTGAGATTAAATTAATCTATTAAAATTAATTGTAAATTGTTATATAAATTATTGATAAATACAAGACATAAATATGTTTTATTACTATCCTGCACCTTCCTTGATTAAGTGCTGACTGAAGTTTGAATAGTAAATTATATATATTTACTATCCAGCACCTTCCCTGATTCAATTCAGACTGGAGTTGGAATAGTAAATGATATATAGTTACTATCCAGCGCCTTCCCTGATTTAATGCTGACTGGAGTTGGAATAGTAAATTATATATATTTACTATCCAGCACCTTCCCTGACTTAACCCCTTCAGCGCTGCGCGAATTCCGCTGCGGTGCTGAAGGTTCTAAAGAACCTATGGAACCATGACGGAACGGTTCCGTCATGAGCACAGGCCAACCGACGCTCATGACGGAACCATTCCGTCATGAGCATGGAAGGGGTTAATGCACGTTGGAGTTGAAAAGTACATTATCTATATTTACTATCCAGCACCTTCCCTGAATTTATGCAGACTGTAGTTGGCATAGTAAATTATATCTATTTACTATCCAGCACCTTCCCTTATTTAATGCAGACTGGAGTTGGAATAGTAAATGATATATAGTTACTATCCAGCGCCTTCCATGATTTAATGCTGACTGGAGTTGGAATAGTAAATTATATATATTTACTATCCAGCACCTTCCCTGATTTAATGCAGACTGGAGTTGGAATAGTAAATTATATATATTTACTAACTAGCACCTTCCCTGATTTAATGGAGACTGGAGTTGGAATAGTTAATTATGTATATTTACTATCCAGCACCTTCCTTGATTTAATTCGGACTAGTAAATTTCTTAAGTTTGAACATTTTTCCTTATTGTCAAAAATATATTGTTTCATACAAAATAATATTGGTACATTAAGTAACAGTAATGTTTTTTAATCTTTCACATTTTTAATGTAACATACAAATATAGGTTAACCTAATATTGCATTTTTATAGTCTTGTAAATTACAAAACATTCATATTTTCCATTATATATATATATATATATATATATATATATATATATATATATATATATATATATATATATATATATATATATATATATATATATATATATATATATATATATATATATATATATATATATATATATATATATATATATATATATATATATATACACCAGTTACCTCCAAGGTTGCGAAGGAAGCCAGGACACACGGAGTTCGTTGCAAAATTTTAATGGCAGCAAAAAAATGCGACGCGTTTCGCCGATATGGCTTGCTCACGCTCGTCATACAAACATTGTCAGCCATTTTTAAAGTGCTGAAAACACACCCCCAGTGTAAGCGTATCTACACAGAAGTCATTTCAGAGTCGCCATATTGTACTATGTTAAATAACGCATATCAATATCTCCCAAAATATAAGCAGTGTAAAATATACTGTTGGGGCTTAGCACACATGTATTGTAATACATATTCGAGAATTGTCTGTCAGAGCGCAATGATTACAGGATGTACAGTTACTCATCAATTTTACGTGTGTAAAACACCATAATCATTCATATCATTTCAGGCATAATTATTCAAATGCATATGTATCTGAATTGTAAGAGTATACAGTTAATCTTACAGATTGCAAAGAGTGGCGGTCACGTGGTGCGCATTGATTCGTAATGTGAGCGCTCATTGGATGCTATAATGTGACAGCAAGTAAAGCCCCATGTGATTGGATCCCGTTGCTGGGAAACGTAAAAACAACATTTGTCACGCTTGAAAGGTGTAACCCCTAGAACAAAGCCCAAGTGGGCAAATTGATGTCAATACATTCGCCATGTTGGCTTATCACAGTGCGCAGACACAATCTATTGATTATCACAAATGATGCCCAGATGGGCTGTAATCGGTCTGTGTCTGCACAGAAATCAATGGTGCTGAGCAGTGGAGATCCGGCTCCTACACGTACTTCTAAACAGACTTACCAAGGTCTTCAGAATTCTACACTACATGAAAACTAGAACTGATCTCCACCAAGTGACTATCGCCTCCCTACTAATTATCATGTTTTAACATACATCTTGAACGTCGCAACCGCCAACTCTTTAATCAATAGGATTCTTAACACTTTCGTACGATACCTGCTACGACACACCGATCAGACCATCCTGACAATCTGACCTGTCCATCTTGAATGAGATTGCCTTGAAAAAGCCCCTGTGTGGGCGAAACACGTGTCGGCAGTGCAAAGCTGGAGAACTTTTAATGTGCTTAAAATAAAGATTTTTGAAGATACTACGTACGGTTTTTGATCCATACTTTGAAGCCCATTTATTTCTCATGAACTTGTGTCTGAAACTGATGAAAAAGTCGTGAAATAACCAATGTGTTATGCAGAATTATTACTGATTCCTGACTTCTCAGAGGGTGCTTGTTGTAACTTGGTTTCTTCCTAAGTACAGAAATCAATGGTGATTCAAATGAAGTCCTCGCCCAAGTGGGCATGTATTATACTTCCAAATTATGTCCCAAACGGGATGGAGTTCAGGTTCCAATCAACTCATAGTATCTTGCAATACCCCATAACATCTGTGAAAGAGAAGGTTATGTGTGAAATAGGTGAAATAAAATGATCAATAAAAATATTAAAATACAGACAGCATATATACAACTCAATTCATTCAGATATGCATATTATTCTTCATACAGATGAATGGCCAGTTCCTCACTTGTGTTCAATCCCACAGGGGCTAAACATTGAAAATCAATAATATATCTGGACTCCAGTTTCCTCATGGATAGTTCATGATTACCACCTCGTACCCCTAGATCCACACAATCAATAACCACCATACGTAGCTTTGTTTCATCCTGCATGTGACAATCAAAAAAGTGTCTGGCGATCGGATATTGTTTGGTATGGTTCCGTATCGCTCTCAGATGTTCTAACACCCTCTTTTTGGCCTCATGTTTGGTACTACCCACATACCACTTGTTGCATGGGCAGATTAACAAATACACACTGTATGGGGTGTTACAGGATAATTTCTTTTTGATGACAAATTCCCTTGATGTACCAGGTATGCTGAGAGTTTTACAGTCTCTACTGAACTTGCATGCCTTGCATCTCTTACAGCATGTAAATCCGGTAGATGTGGCCTGAGCAGAAGAAATATTGTCGGTCACATAATTACGACTAAGCTCATCACGTAAGGATCTGCCCTTCCTAAACGTGATCTGTGGATTGTCACCTAAATATTTTTTGAGGTGATCATCCGTATTTAAAACATGCCAATGTTTCTTAAATACTTGTCTCACATCATTGGATTGGCCAGAAAAGGTTGTGATGAATCTGATAGTTTCAGATTGTACTTGAGGTGGTTTAGGAACTAATAGTTCCTCTCGTGATTTGCTGCTGCTCCGTTCTATTGCTTTGGCAATGACTTTATTGCCATACCCTCTCTGTTTAAACCTTTGGCACATGACAGTTTCCTCATTCTTGTAACTTTCTTGTGTGCTGCAGTTGCGTCTGGCACGCAATAATTCCCCATCGGGGATGCTGTACACAAGACTCTTCGGATGGCAGCTGGATGCTTTGAGAAGGCTATTCCCCGATGTGCTTTTTCTGAAGAGTTTAGTGGTCAGAATGTTATCGACCACTTCTACTTCCACATCCAGGAATTCCATCTTCTTCCTGCTTATATGTTCAGTAAGAGTCAGGTTCAATGTATTGACATTGAGTTTGTCAATAAATTGTTTGGCCGATTTCTCATCGCCATTCCAAATGAAAAAAATATCATCACTGTATCGCAGCCACAGGGACACATTGTTGAAATCCGCCATCTCTTGGACAACCTGCTCCTCCCACCAGCCCATGAATAAATTAGCATAGCTGGGGGCGAAGCAGGTTCCCATGGCCGTGCCCTGTGACTGGCGATACATGACGTCATTAAAATAAAAAAAAATGTTGTTAAGACAGAAGTCTATCATAGATAGAAGCATTTGAGAATGCAGTAGCAGAGAGATCGATCTAGAGTTCAGATAATGTTTGACTGCTTGGAGTCCATGTTTGTGTTGGATGCTCGTGTATAAACTACTGACATCCAAGGTGACCAATGTAAAGTTGTTTTCCCAATGAATGCCATTGATTATGCTCAAGAATTGGGTGGTGTCTTTAACACCACCCAATTCTTGAGCATAAACATTGGTCACCTTGGATGTCAGTAGTTTATACACGAGCATCCAACACAAACATGGACTCCAAGCAGTCAAACATTATCTGAACTCTAGATCGATCTCTCTGCTACTGCATT
Source organism: Lissotriton vulgaris (assembly GCF_964263255.1). NCBI lineage: Eukaryota > Metazoa > Chordata > Amphibia > Caudata > Salamandridae > Lissotriton > Lissotriton vulgaris. Next base: position 17,878,425 of record NC_141686.1, on the reverse strand, counting down.
CTCAAATGCTTCTATCTATGATAGACTTCTGTCTTAACAACAATTTTTTTTATTTTAATGACGTCATGTATCGCCAGTCACAGGGCACGGCCATGGGAACCTGCTTCGCCCCCAGCTATGCTAATTTATTCATGGGCTGGTGGGAGGAGCAGGTTGTCCAAGAGATGGCGGATTTCAACAATGTGTCCCTGTGGCTGCGATACATTGATGATATTTTTTTCATTTGGAATGGCGATGAGAAATCGGCCAAACAATTTATTGACAAACTCAATGTCAATACATTGAACCTGACTCTTACTGAACATATAAGCAGGAAGAAGATGGAATTCCTGGATGTGGAAGTAGAAGTGGTCGATAACATTCTGACCACTAAACTCTTCAGAAAAAGCACATCGGGGAATAGCCTTCTCAAAGCATCCAGCTGCCATCCGAAGAGTCTTGTGTACAGCATCCCCTATGGGGAATTATTGCGTGCCAGACGCAACTGCAGCACACAAGAAAGTTACAAGAATGAGGAAACTGTCATGTGCCAAAGGTTTAAACAGAGAGGGTATGGCAATAAAGTCATTGCCAAAGCAATAGAACGGAGCAGCAGCAAATCACGAGAGGAACTATTAGTTCCTAAACCACCTCAAGTACAATCTGAAACTATCAGATTCATCACAACCTTTTCTGGCCAATCCAATGATGTGAGACAAGTATTTAAGAAAGATTGGCATGTTTTAAATACGGATGATCACCTCAAAAAATATTTAGGTGACAATCCACAGATCACGTTTAGGAAGGGCAGATCCTTACGTGATGAGCTTAGTCGTAATTATGTGACCGACAATATTTCTTCTGTTCAGGCCACATCTACCGGATTTACATGCTGTAAGAGATGCAAGGCATGCAAGTTCAGTAGAGACTGTAAAACTCTCAGCATACCTGGTACATCAAGGGAATTTGTCATCAAAAAGAAATTATCCTGTAACACCCCATACAGTGTGTATTTGTTAATCTGCCCATGCAACAAGTGGTATGTGGGTAGTACCAAACATGAGGCCAAAAAGAGGGTGTTAGAACATCTGAGAGCGATACGGAACCATACCAAACAATATCCGATCGCCAGACACTTTTTTGATTGTCACATGCAGGATGAAACAAAGCTACGTATGGTGGTTATTGATTGTGTGGATCTAGGGGTACGAGGTGGTAATCATGAACTATCCATGAGGAAACTGGAGTCCAGATATATTATTGATTTTCAATGTTTAGCCCCTGTGGGATTGAACACAAGTGAGGAACTGGCCATTCATCTGTATGAAGAATAATATGCATATCTGAATGAATTGAGTTGTATATATGCTGTCTGTATTTTAATATTTTTATTGATCATTTTATTTCACCTATTTCACACATAACCTTCTCTTTCACAGATGTTATGAGGTATTGCAAGATACTATGAGTTGATTGGAACCTGAACTCCATCCCGTTTGGGACATAATTTGGAAGTATAATACATGCCCACTTGGGCGAGGACTTCATTTGAATCACCATTGATTTCTGTGCAGACACAGACCGATTACAGCCCATCTGGGCATCATTTGTGATAATCAATAGATTGTGTCTGCGCACTGTGATAAGCTAACATGGCGAATGTATTGACATCAATTTGCCCACTTGGGCTTTGTTCTAGGGGTTACACCTTTCAAGCGTGACAAATGTTGTTTTTACGTTTCCCAGCAACGGGATCTAATCACATGGGGCTTTACTTGCTGTCACATTATAGCATCCAATGAGCGCTCACATTACGAATCAATGCGCACCACGTGACCACCACTCTTTGCAATCTGTAAGATTAACTGTATACTCTTACAATTCAGATACATATGCATTTGAATAATTATGCCTGAAATGATATGAATGATTATGGTGTTTTACACACGTAAAATTGATGAGTAACTGTACATCCTGTAATCATTGCGCTCTGACAGACAATTCTCGAATATGTATTACAATACATGTGTGCTAAGCCCCAACAGTATATTTTACACTGCTTATATTTTGGGAGATATTGATATGCATTATTTAACATAGTACAATATGGCGACTCTGAAATGACTTCTGTGTAGATACGCTTACACTGGGGGTGTGTTTTCAGCACTTTAAAAATGGCTGACAATGTTTGTATGACGAGCGTGAGCAAGCCATATCGGCGAAACGCGTCGCATTTTTTTGCTGCCATTAAAATTTTGCAACAAACTCCGTGAGTCCTGGCTTCCTTCGCAACCTTGGAGGTAACTGGTGTATATATTGCAGGTCTGTCGGTGGCCTAACCAGGACCGCGCCACGACAGCCCAGAGTGCACATACCGGCACTGGAGGAGAAAGAATATATATATATATATATATATATATATATATATATATATATATATATATATATATATATATATATATATATATATATATATATATATACATTATACATTTTTTGTTAACATTATGTGTATTATCAATATTATTAATTACATTCTTTCTATTTTCATTTTTATTGCATTTTTCTGTAATTGAATTTAATAAAACATAACATTACTTTAATAGTACTTTTTTATATATACACAACATATTTTTTATTAATATTAATATATTTTTATTATTAATATAAAAAATTACATTACGTTTTTTTCAGTAAAGGTATCTATTTAATTTACATTTTTATATATTACATTCATTTATTTGCAGTGTTGAGTTAGTAATACAATTTGTTTTTAATAATAAATAATATATGTTGTATTACTTATTGTTATTAATTACAATGTTGTACAAGTATTACAATATTTTTTATTAATTTCTACAAATGTATTACATTTTTAGAAAATATAGTTGTTTATTTTTTGGTCAGTTTATTTCTTTTATTTTATTTAAGGTTTACATTTATATTTATTCAGCCATTTTTGTTTAGGGGGACTACTTTTCTAACCGCTTACTTTCGTTTTGGGTCATTTCTCCGGGGATCAGATCGCGGTTGGGAGTTGTTGCTTGGAGCCTGGTAAGAGTTATTTTTCTTAATTTAAACTAAGTTTTAACTTATTTTGAATGTAGTTAGGTGGTGTGCAGTGTATTTAGACTGTGTTAGTTGTGTTTGTGGTGTTATTTAGGTGTATTTTACGTTGTGTTAATTTTTGAGTATGTTCGGTTTTTAAAGCCTGGTGTTTCGAGTCTAGTATATGTAGTAGATGTATTTGTATTGTTTTAAAATGTTATTAAAAGTCTTTTGAAGTTATGTTTATGTATCTTTTGTTGGGTGGGTATGTTTTACATTTTTTTTACAGGTTTTCATTTTTTTTAAAGGGGTGTGTATTAGTTTTGTAAACTAATATTTAATTAACACACTCTTAATTTTTCGCGTTTTTTTACTTTTTCTACGTTTTCGAATTTTTTTAGGGATTTATCAAAAGACAATTTGTTTTTGGATAATTTTGGCGTTTTATTTTTTTAAGAGTTGTGTATTAGTTTTGTAAACTAATGTTTATTTTACACACTTGAATTTTCGCGTTTTCTTGGAGCGTTTTTTACATTTTCTACATTTTCGGGTTTTTAATGGTATTTGACTATTGGATTTTTCGAGGGTGGAATTGTTTTTGGACATATTTGCATTTTTGCATTTTTTGCGGGGTTTATTTAACGTTCTTTGGGAGGAATTGACACCTGGATGGACTTAGAAGTTGGATTATATTAGCTTAGGAGCTACGACAATTGTAACTAAATTTTTAATTTGTATGTGGGAGGGAAATGTAATTTATTTCTATTTTGATATATATTATATTTTGTAAAATATTATTTTATCAATTGTATATATTTGACGAATTAATAATGTTTTATAAAATATGAAAAAATGTAAATTATGATGTTGTGTTTTGGATGTAAATGTTTTAATTCCTGTTCACATTACATATAAAGGATGCTTTTTGCAATTTTGGATAGGTATTCTAAGCCTCTAGTTGTAGGATGACTTGCCTTTGTACAAGCTCGAACATTTTATTTGTTTGTTTGGTTAGTTTTGGTCCAATTATTGTTATGAATTGTTGCATCCTTAGTTCTTGGTAACTTTGTTTTTTAGGATACTTTCTAGTAATTTTTTAAGTGTGGGTGTACCTCTCCATGTTGTTGCCTGGAAAGCGTTATGCCATCCTTCAAAGGCGTTGTTACTTTTTGCTTCCTTGTTTAGAGTACTAAGGTAGACGTTCCACCATGGTATGCCGCTGTTTGCATCTCCTCAGAGGCTGTGTCAGCGGAGGTGATTAGTGGCTACCGCATCTCCCCTGCGGGGCTTTCAGTGCTCCTCCTTTGGTGGCAGTTCATTTTTAAATGCACGCTGGGATTTGAGGTCTCATTTTGCCAATTAACGCCCTCTAGTTTGTTACCTCCGCTGCAGCTAATCATGGCCAATTTTTCTCGGCCAAAGTGGGAATTGAACTATGAAAACAGCCAGGATTTGCCATAGGAATCTTTCCGATGCACTTCGTGACTTCAAACATCTAAATTAAAGCTGGCCGGAGACTGCAGAAAAACGTGGTGGTAGTGGAACTCACCTTTGGAAACTGTGCTTGAGTTATGGAACTTTTCCTTTTGATGCAAGTTTGCACTCGCGCACAGTGTAAATGGGGAAGTTGTACCGAAATCGACATGGGGAACCAGCGAAAGAATGAGGACAGTCGTAAAGCATTGTGGGGAATGCAGTCCCTTAAACACTGAGAAGAGCTTTTAGAAATCTACAACGATGGAATACATGAATATTGTCATATAGTTACTGCTTACCTATATACCGTGTTAAGTTAGTATGAGCTTATTAAATGTTTAAACGCCATTTTACCTTTTGCTGCTTCTGCACACGACACATAATTGTTGCTTTAGCTTTCAGCCTACAAGAGCGTTGTGATTTATACGAGAATAATATGTTATTGCTCTGATAACATTGCTTAGTATACAATGTCTGTACAGTGAGTGCTGAAGCCTTGAAGGATAAGTAAACACGGTGTTATTGTAAAGTCTGATCTTCGCACTTTCTTAGACATAACATAAAGGCAGCTGCTGCCAAATCTGGCTTTAGGCGCGTTTTATATTGCTTTGCTGAGAACACAGAAACACACTTGATGGTGCTTCGCATGCAGAGAGCTGGTGGAAGATGATGTGATCCTCTGCCCCTGAGAGATTGAGGTGTGGGGTCGCCCTGCTAAAGCCCAAAGAGACCTTCTTAGATATAATATAATATGCTAGTTAGGGAGGGTGAGAATTAGGTGTTGTTAACTCCTGTTCATTTCAACATTTTAGCACAGGGGTCCCCAAACTACGGCCCGCGGGCCAAATCCGGCCCGTCTAATGAATTCAAGTGGCCCTCCTGGTGCTTCCAGATCCACAGGGTTATTCAGTGTTATTTTTACGTTCTGTACTCGGGCACATGCGCAGATCGAAGCTGAAGCTGCCTGCCTGCGAGTACTTGACTGGACGGCGTACGCGCGCGTCTTGCGTCACGCGTATCTGTGCGTGGCGGTTGGGCGCGAAGAGTCTGGTTTCAGGCGCGGAGACCGGGAGCGGCGCGGAAGCCTTGAGAAATTGTGAGCACTGTGAGCCGGTGAGTGTGACCACGGGTGGAGCGGGCAGAAGTGAACCAATGAGAGGTCCATGGAGGCTGGGGGGGTTTATATAGCGCGGTCATTAACAGAAGCAAAGGTGTGATTAGCCGACTGGGAGGGAGGGGTGGGGGGAGGGTCCATGGAGACTTGTTTATGTAGCGCGGACTTTTACAGAAGCAAAGGTGTGATTAGCTGGCTGGGAGGGGGGAGGGGAGGGTCCATGGAGTGTAATTAATGTGTAATTAATGTGCCGGTGTCAGGCGCGGAGACCGGGAGCGGCGGAAAGCCTTGTGAAATTGTGAGCACTGTGAGTTCATGCAGGAAGCTCTTCTCTTGTTTTCAGATAAAAAAAAGAACATTTGATGCAAACATAGCACTGGTACAATTTGTAATACCATCACAATGCCCCCGACCCCCACCCCCCTTCACCCCAGAATGTTTGTGCTCATCCCAGAGAGAAAGGCTGAGTGAATGGTGGTAGGAGCTGCAATCTTTTGTGTAATAATTGAACTTTACATTGTGAGTGTACAAATATTTTAAATTGCTTTCCTTCCTCGTCCAGGCACTGCACATTAGTAACCTTAATGCAAATTTGAGGGTCAATGGAGACTTGTTTATATAGCGCAGACTTTTACAGAAGCAAAGGTGTGATTCGCTGGCTGGGAGGGGGAGGGGAGGGTCCATGGAGACTTGTGTAATTAATGTGCCAGTGTCAGGCGCGGAGACCGGGAGCGGCGCGGAAGCCTTGTGAAATTGTGAGCACTGTGAGCCGGTGAGTGTGACCAGTGTGAGGCAGCAGTGAACGAAAGAGGTCCATGGAGGCTGGGGGGGTTTATATAGCGCGGACTTTACAAGAAGCAAAGGTGTGATTAGCTGGCTGGGAGGGGGGGGGAGGGTCCATGGAGACTTGTGTAATTAATGTGCGTTTTTCATGTAGCGCAGACTTTCCCAGAGGCAAAGGTGTGATTAGCTGGGGGTCCATGGAGACTTGTGTAATTAATGTGCGTTTTTCATGTAGTGCGCAATGCTGGGTACAAAGTACAAGTGGACTAGACTAGTTATAATACTGCAATAAATGGAGGACACAAGAACAAACGTTACTTGGGCAGTGGTGGCATTTGTGCAAGTATCGCGCAATGCTGGGTACAAAGTACAAGTGGACTAGACTAGTTATAATACTGCAATAAATGGAGGACACAAGAACAAACGTTACTTGGGCAGTGGTGGCATTTGTGCAAGTATCGTAAGCGAACAAGAGGTAGCAAATGGTCAGTGTGTTACAAGACAAAAGTGACGTGTGCATGTTACAAAAGAGTACCAAACACATCCGAATCCGATCTATATCAAGGAGTATCTGTGGTAGTTAAAATAAACACGAGAAGACTTTCTATTACAGTGCCTGTTCTATTACTTTTACTTTTTGCAACAGGTGGCGCCAAGGCCAAGCGAAGGGCAGCTGCAAAAAATGTCAATGAAATTGGTTGTCACTTTCGCGGCGGCCCATATCATTTCCTGTTATAAGACTGACCCCGGCCCCTCGTCACAGAAAGAAAAGTTGATGTGGCCCCCGCCTAAAAAAGTTTGGGGACCACTGTTTTAGCATGTTGTCCCATTTTGCATTTTATTAACTAGTAACTATACTGATAACTTTGCTTCTTATAATATGTTCGCTTGTATTATCTAAGATACAGCGTTTGAGAACACTGCATTAGTAAATAAACATTTAAAATATGCACAAGTCCTCATGTACTCCATGTTCTGGTTTGAAATGATTATATAACGAAAGAGTGTCTGTGTGTTCCACGTGACCTGAGGTTTTCAAACATCATGTTCTGGTTTGTCTAAACATTGGGAGTTTGGTATGACCAATGAGACACTGTAGCTAGCTCGGTAAGGGTATTTTGGGTACTGAGGTGAGTTTTGGATCATCCTAATTCACTGAGGTTCCAAATCTCTATGCACAGTTCTATAGAAGAATGGAATCCCTGCTACATGGAGCCCATAAGTTGGTGGTCTTATAACATGACACTTGAGTAGTAAGTCATTCAATCCTTAACCCCTTCACTGTCGTTTCCGGAAAACGGTGGTGTCGGAAAAAACCTACCTGTTTATGAAACAGGTCTTTTCAAGCTTGAATCTTTCTGAAACGGTTTCCTTGAATTACTACCCAGTTGTGCTACAAAGTTTACTTTGTCCTTCTACATTTCTGTGCTGTCATGGCTGCCGTGGACATTCCGCAGCATAGTCGCATTGCGGTGCGCAATCATTTGCAGCAGTACAATGTACCAATTGATGGCATGGCTGTGATACTGGTGGTGAGTGCGGAGACAGCTTACCCATACGAAATCTTTTATTCGTGGGTGACATTTCCGGCTGTGGACGGCACTTCGGGTGTGTTCCACACTTACACTCCCTCTCCTGTACCAAATGAATATACGCCGTACAGGGCACAGGAAGTACCTATTGATGTTTGGCAGCATAGAGTTTGGTTTGATGGCGCCCTCCCCCAAACTTTAACCGCTCCGAGGTTAGGTCCTTTGTCCATTCCAGGCGCTAGTTGGCCTGTTTTGGCTGGATTTACACCTCATCCTCTGCACGGTGCATGTAACGTAGCAGAGTTAAGACGACTACATGTTGTTTCCATTAGCGTTATTCGAGCTTTGGTGCAGTACATAACCCGCAACCTTCCGGGTGGGCCCCTGGGGGGTGCGGCGCTTTCGGCTGGACTGGGTGGTTTGAAGCTCCGTCCCGTGATGGTCAACGCTGTGATGGGCAATAAGGATAAGGATGATTTTTCTTTCTGGCTTGCCGAGAAGTTTGACCAGCTGGAAGCGGTATTTCCTAATACGTCTCCTGGTGAAAAACACAGGATTATGACGATTAGTTTGCCCAAAGACTTGGCCCCTGAAATCAGTGAATCCTGGGGTAAAACATTTCGGCGGTCTATGCGAGGTGTTACAGCACTCCATCTATGGCTGTCCTGCCTACGGTCCTTAAGCGTGTTCAAGATGACCACGGACCTGAGGCTGCGGTTGAATTGGGTATGCGCCAGTGTGGCACCTTTGATGTGGTTTGCGATCTCATTCTTGCTAATGTCAAGGGGGATGCAGTGAACTTTCAGGTGGCCAATGCTTTGGTGGTACTTCCCGATGCCGAGAAACCCCGTCAGTTAGCAAGGATTATTGTGGCGGCTTATAAAACCGTGGGTCGCAATAGTAGGGGACTGAATCCTTTTTCAACTAAAGAGAAAACGCAATCCCAAGGGCAGAAGTCTGAAACGGACAGTCAGCCCAAGTCAAAAAAACAAAATTGGCCTAAAAAACAGAAACAGGGAAAGCAACAGCAACAGAAACAGGAGTCACGTCCTGCGTCTCCATTGCCTGCGCCTACAGAACGTGTCTATGACTTGCGCGATCGCGTGACGATTAAAACACCTGATCGATTTCAGGTTTCTGATCAACGCTCTCCTCGTTCCTTTCAGGACTTATCGGCCTCAGCGACCGATGGAGGAGGAGGCGGAAGGGGTCGGGGTGGCCAGCAAGGACGTGATCAGCCCTGCCCGAAAGAAGGTGCAGGAAAACAGGACGGCTCTACGCCGAAAAGACCGCAGTTTCAAAAGAAGAGAGTCGCCGCCTTAACAGCGAAATATGCCACAGATAGTGAGAACGCGGCTTCGGAATCTGACATTGGCTCTGACCTCGCTGGACAGCGCGGCGGAGATTACCATGGTGCGGTAGGCCCTGCGTCCACTACTGAAGGTGACAGCGACTGATCGTTATGTTGTGATTGAATCAGCTGATACTAGAGTTGCTCCCCCTGACAGACTTTATGAAATAGTCCTGCTTATTGAAGGTGACATACAACGTACCATAAAAGGGGTATTTTGGGAAAATCTTTCGCCTACGTATGACATTTTGCTTTCGAAGGCTGACTGGCCCCACCTTTTGTTCTCGCAGCTCCATGAGGGAGGAGGTGATCCTCCCCAGTTTCGCGCACACAGTCTCGAAGGAGCATGCTCTGAATTTTGCAGAAGAGTGGGCTAAGGCTCTGTACTGTACACATTGTGGTTGGGATAAATTTTCCCCAAGCCACGAGATTCCCTTACGGTCTCAGCCGCAGCCTCAACCACAATATCCCTTTCGACGTGAAGCAAAAGCTTCCGTCGGGGCAATCCTTAAACAATTGGAATATCAAGGTGTAATTGAAACATGTGTCACCTATGAATAACCCTCTTTTTACTGTGACCAAGCCTGACGGTTCATATCGTTTGGTGTTGGATTACCGGCATTTAAACTCGCATTGCCGTACATGTGCAGTACAGAATACTCACAGCTCTGCTTTTGTGGACAGTCTTGTGCGTAAGCGTTTTAAGACCACGCTTGACATTTCCAACGGTTTTTATACACATCGATTGGATGGTCTAAGTTCCCAATGGACCTCCTTTACTTGCTGCGGTGTGCAAAAACAGTTTCGACGTTTGCCAATGGGCTATAAGAATAGTCCTGGGATTTTTACTGCCCGCATTGTCTCTCTTCTAGAGAGAGTGGACCCGGATGCATGCTCGTATGCGGGTGACATTTATCTCACTGGCGACGAACTTTGGGAGCATCTGTGTTGCGTTGACCGCTTAATTTGTAGCTTTGCAGACATGGGTTACAGATTCAATTTTGCTAAATCGCACGTTGCAGAATATACAGTGTTGTTCTTGGGCTATGAGCTCAATGATGAAGGTAGAGGTTTGGCTCCTCACTTCCTGGAGAAATGCGCACAACTGCGCGCTCCGTCAACTCTGAAAAAATTACAGTCTTTACTGGGTTTTTTAAATTTCGGGAGGACATACATTGCGGAATATGCCCAGCGTATCTAGCCTTTGTATGCTTTGATACAACCAACTTTTTCCAAATCATGCTGGCTGCCTGAGCATCAGTTATTCTGCAATCTTTGCAGGCTGATCTGCTCGCTTCTAAATTTTTACTGACTTGTGACAACCACACCAACCTGGTAATAAGAATAATCCCCGGGACGGTGGGTTTCACGTACCTTACGTTTAATGAAGGAGACACAGTATCTATTGCTTACAAGTCACACTTGTACACTTCCGCTGAAATGCGATTTTCCACTGTGGAGAAAGTTTTGACGGCTGTGCAGATGGCGATTCTTAAGGAACGTGCTCTGTCACAGGAAAAGCGCATGTTGGTTGTTACCCCGTGTCCTGCCTTGGAGGCAGTTATGAAAGCCAGTGTACCGAATTTGAAAGCTTTGCACCCTCGGTGGATACAATGGGCTGCTTCCTTGACGTCCTCGGATGTCACGTTTATTTCCGACGCCTCATTGCGGTCGCAGGAGTATTTACAGTATGAATTCGTTCATCCAGCTCCTTTAGCTATGTGGCCTTTGGAGGATTTCCATTGCATCATTTACACTGATGGTTCGGCGCATTTTGCGCATGGCTCTAAACATGCCTACGTTTCCGCATGCGCCATTGTGGTCAGTGCCATGGAGAACGATGAGTTCAAGTCCAGAGTCGTGCATACGCAGACTCTAGGGGACTGCACTGCACAATTAGCAGAACTTCGGGCTCTTTTGCTTGCATTGGAGTATGCGGATCCTAGTGTGACGATTCTTATTGTGAGTGATTCATATTACTGTGTCCAGTCTTACAATGAGAACTTGTTCTTTTGGATGCAAAATGACTTTTGCGATTCCAAAGGTAGCACAAAAAAACATTAAATGATCTGGGTTCGAGTGGCTGAGCTCAAAGAGCGGTTGCCACTTGTGTTAGTAATTCATACTCTTGGCCACCAGCGTGTTGGAGTTCACGCTGTGGGTAACTCGCTTGCTGATGAAGCAGCAAAATCAGCGGTATCTACATATTTAGTTGCAGCAGTTACAGGGTCCAAAAGTAAGATAGATGATGACATCTTGGCGGCGGTGGCTGCCACTGAGAAGGGAGGTATATGTCCTACAGGTTTCCCTTCGAAGTACACATACCACTTAAGTCCCGATAAGGTTCCTTATGTGAAACTTCCTGGAGTCGGGGATCGGTTGATTCCTAACTCTGTCCGCAGGAATACATTGATTACAGCGGCACATGAAGGTGTGGCGTCTGCGCATGCGACCGTCTCGGCCGCTGTTTCACAGTTATAACAACGTTTCTGGTGGCGGGGACTGTACAAACAGACGCGCGATTATGTCCTTCAATGTGACATTTGCCAGCAGATCAAGCCTTCGACTGCTGCGCGTCTGCCACAGACACAGTTGTACATGTCTAATAAGCCGCTAGGTTGCGTTTATTTAGATCACTGCGGTCCTTTTTCTTCTGATACTGCGTTTAAGTACATCTTAGTAGCAGTTGATTCATGCACACGCTTTGTGTGGGTCTGGCCCCATCGCAGCGCTGATTCACAGACTGTCATAAGAGATTTGCGTGTCTTTGTAGGGATTTTTGCCTGTGGTACCTTCCATTCGGATCAGGGTCCGGTTTTCGCCTCTAAGGCGTACAAGGATGCCATGATTTCGATGGGGGTCCAAGTCAAGTTTTCGTCTCCATACAGACCTGAGGGTAATAGTGTAGTGCAGGGGTCCCCAAACTACGGCCCGCGGGCCAAATCCGGCCCGTCTAATGAATTCAAGTGGCCCTCCTGGTGCTTCCAGATCCACAGGGTTATTCAGTGTTATTTTTACGTTCTGTACTCGGGCACATGCGCAGATCGAAGCTGAAGCTGCCTGCCTGCGAGTACTTGACTGGACGGCGTACGCGCGCGTCTTGCGTCACGCGTATCTGTGCGTGGCGGTTGGGCGCGAAGAGTCTGGTATCAGGCGCGGAGACCGGGAGCGGCGCGGAAGCCTTGAGAAATTGTGAGCACTGTGAGCCGGTGAGTGTGACCACGGGTGGAGCGGGCAGAAGTGAACCAATGAGAGGTCCATGGAGGCTGGGGGGGTTTATATAGCGCGGTCATTAACAGAAGCAAAGGTGTGATTAGCCGACTGGGAGGGAGGGGCGGGGGGAGGGTCCATGGAGACTTGTTTATGTAGCGCGGACTTTTACAGAAGCAAAGGTGTGATTAGCTGGCTGGGAGGGGGGAGGGGAGGGTCCATGGAGTGTAATTAATGTGTAATTAATGTGCCGGTGTCAGGCGCGGAGACCGGGAGCGGCGGAAAGCCTTGTGAAATTGTGAGCACTGTGAGTTCATGCAGGAAGCTCTTCTCTTGTTTTCAGATTAAAAAAAGAACATTTGATGCAAACATAGCACTGGTACAATTTGTAATACCATCACAATGCCCCCGACCCCCACCCCCCTTCACCCCAGAATGTTTGTGCTCATCCCAGAGAGAAAGGCTGAGTGAATGGTGGTAGGAGCTGCAATCTTTTGTGTAATAATTGAACTTTACATTGTGAGTGTACAAATATTTTAAATTGCTTTCCTTCCTCGTCCAGGCACTGCACATTAGTAACCTTAATGCAAATTTGAGGGTCAATGGAGACTTGTTTATATAGCGCAGACTTTTACAGAAGCAAAGGTGTGATTCGCTGGCTGGGAGGGGGAGGGGAGGGTCCATGGAGACTTGTGTAATTAATGTGCCAGTGTCAGGCGCGGAGACCGGGAGCGGCGCGGAAGCCTTGTGAAATTGTGAGCACTGTGAGCCGGTGAGTGTGACCAGTGTGAGGCAGCAGTGAACGAAAGAGGTCCATGGAGGCTGGGGGGGTTTATATAGCGCGGACTTTACAAGAAGCAAAGGTGTGATTAGCTGGCTGGGAGGGGGGGGGGGAGGGTCCATGGAGACTTGTGTAATTAATGTGCGTTTTTCATGTAGCGCAGACTTTCCCCGAGGCAAAGGTGTGATTAGCTGGGGGTCCATGGAGACTTGTGTAATTAATGTGCGTTTTTCATGTAGTGCGCAATGCTGGGTACAAAGTACAAGTGGACTAGACTAGTTATAATACTGCAATAAATGGAGGACACAAGAACAAACGTTACTTGGGCAGTGGTGGCATTTGTGCAAGTATCGCGCAATGCTGGGTACAAAGTACAAGTGGACTAGACTAGTTATAATACTGCAATAAATGGAGGACACAAGAACAAACGTTACTTGGGCAGTGGTGGCATTTGTGCAAGTATCGTAAGCGAACAAGAGGTAGCAAATGGTCAGTGTGTTACAAGACAAAAGTGACGTGTGCATGTTACAAAAGAGTACCAAACACATCCGAATCCGATCTATATCAAGGAGTATCTGTGGTAGTTAAAATAAACACGAGAAGACTTTCTATTACAGTGCCTGTTCTATTACTTTTACTTTTTGCAACAGGTGGCGCCAAGGCCAAGCGAAGGGCAGCTGCAAAAAATGTCAATGAAATTGGTTGTCACTTTCGCGGCGGCCCATATCATTTCCTGTTATAAGACTGACCCCGGCCCCTCGTCACAGAAAGAAAAGTTGATGTGGCCCCCGCCTAAAAAAGTTTGGGGACCACTGTTTTAGGGGTTCAGGGGTATTAAAGGGTTTTAAGGGTTGCACAGTGTATTTTTAGTGTATGTTATTTTTAGATTATAGGGTTGGTTTTGGGGGTGCTTGGGTATTTTTAGGGTTAATGGGGTACGTTTACGTTTTGGGGTGTAGGGGGTTTTATTAGGGTTCAGGTGGGTTTTGGGTTATGGGATTCAGGGGTATTTTTAGGGTTTAGGGATAGGTTTGGGTTTTCGGGGTATAGGGGTATTTTAGGGTTCAGGCCTGGGTTTTGGGTTTTGGGGTACAGGGGTGATTTAGGGTTTATGGGTAGGTTTGGGTTTTGGGGTACAGGGGTATTTTTAGGGCTCAGGGCTAGGTTTGGGTTTTGGGGTACAGGGGCATTTTTAGGGTTCAGGGCTAGGTTTGGGTTTTGGCGTAAAGGGGTAATTTAGGGTTTATGGGTATGTTTGGGTTTTGGGGTACAGGGGTAATTTAGGGTTTATGGGTAGGTTTGGGTTTTGGGGTACAAGGGTATTTTAAGGGAGCAGGGTGGAATTAGATTTTAGAGTGAAAAGAGTAATTTAAAAAATATATAAATATATATATATTTATATATTCACGCTGCCAATTCCGTCAATTACGAACAGAAGGTATGAAAAACAGACGCGTTTCGGATTGCTCCTTCGTCACTGACGAAGGAGCAATCCGAAACGCGTCTGTTTTTCATACCTTTGCTGAAATAAACCATTTTCGATGTATGCTTCCTGAGTGCCCGTATTTCTGTTCGTAATTGACGGAATTGGCAGCGTGATTTATTCGCGGCAGGCACCGCCGCGTTCGGGCACCCGTCCGGGAGTGCAAAGTGAAGGTGCAGTTTGGAGCATTGATATATTTTTTTTTATATATATACATATATATATATATATATATATATATATATATATATATATATATATATATAAAGTATTTGTAAAAAAATATATATATATTTATATACATATGCATTATTAGGTATATAGATATGTATATATGTGTATATATGTGTCGAAACGCGTTGGTTGCTATATTGTTTTGAAACCCCAGATGGATTTATGAATTAAATCAGGAAAACTTGCACGAATAAGCTGTTTGCGGTCTGTTTTCTTCTGCGACTCCACTCTCCCCCTCAGCGGGGAAAACCTGTTGAAATTGCAGCGGTCTGACTCGACCGCAGGAGTAACGCGACCAGGACAAAGCAGCGCCTTACGGAGGGAAAGGGAGTCATCTGCTGGATAATATATATATATATATATATATATACATATATTTGCAAAAAACTTCTGGAGACCTGAAAAGACGGGTCGCACTCACCAAAGGTACTCGTTTTCGTAAAGTTTCCTTTTTATTCCGTTTTCATTTCATAATGAAATGAAAACGGAATAAAAAGGAAACTTTACGAAAACGAGTACCTTTGGTGAGTGCGACCCGTCTTTTCTGGTCGCCAGACGTTTTTTGCAAATAGTTAACGGCGTGGTCCTGCCGTTAGAAAACGCACCGCAAATAGATCGCCGGTTAGCAGGGAATTTGGACTAACAACGTTAGTTATATATATATATATATATATATATATATATATATATATATATATATAGTAAGTACATTTACTAAGTTTACCCCGCATATAACTTCACCACACTTGCGTTGTAAAGGCATGCGTGGTAAAGTTATATGCGGGGTAAAAGTTTGAGGAGTGATAGTATTGCGGAGTCATGGTATGCGGGATTTTTATTTACGGGATTTCATCATATATTCCTTCTAGAGGGACACGACATGTACAGAACCAGAACCCCGGTTAAAGTTAAACAGAGCCTCAGCATCACAAAATGGATGCTGCCACCACAGACACAAGTCTGACCTCCTGCTGCTGAGAGTCCTTCCAGCAAGGGAGGTTTGGACAAAGGGTTTCCTGCCTTGGGAGGTGCTAACACCACCCCAGACAGGATTTTGTGTATCTGGTTAGGTAGGGCTGAATAGAATCAGACATGCCCGGAGCACACAAAATGTCCCCGTGCATAGGCCAGTTCAAACCGGTGTTGGGGCACTCCAGCCCCAGCTCTGGCGCGAAACTGGACAAAGGAAAGGGGGTGTAACCACCCCCCTTCCTGGTCCCACCCATAGGAGGGACCTAGTAGGTAGTCCAGCCCCTAGAATTAGTTTAAAAGTAGGAGCTGAGTCCCAAGACGGCAGATTACCCTGAAATTCGACTACATAAGAATAAACGCTGGACCTTCGACGTTCTGCTGCTCAGAAGACTGAAGAATCTCCCTTGTGGCCAAGGAGTGGCCACCCTGTAAATACAGGCACCATCCAGCGATCGACTGCTTTGCCGCCGCCTCCTGCCGTAACCGGATCCCAGAGCCTGACAAGAACCTGACTCCCAGACATCTAACAGCCTGATCCACAGTCCCTGCAAAGCTGAGACGAGTGGAGGCGACCTGAGACGTGGGACCGGACCTCTTGAAAAGTCCACGAGAAGCTGACTGCGCAGCACCTGAGGCACCCTCACCGCTGTGCTTGGGGTCTTGAGAAGCCCCACCACCGAGCTACATTTGCTCCAAGGACCAGCCCTCCACCGCTCAAGAGATCCGCGTGGGGCCCTTTTGCTTTGTTCCACTCGATGCGCCTTCCCGGTTACTAGTCCGTTGACTAGTGGCCATTTTGGCGACCAAACGACAACTTTCCACCGCTGGTCTGGTTGCTCCAGACTGGCCCTTGCTGCTCCCAAAAGCAGCAACCCCTCTGACCTTGCTGGTTACAGTAAGAAGCCTTCTCTGTTTCCTGCGTGGCTTGCATTAGCCAAGGCCTGTTTGCTCCGATCAAGAAGCTGACACCGCCATCAACTAGAGCCTACGTGGGACAGCTCGTGAGTGACTCCTGGTCGTCGTCATCGTCGCCTAGTCCACGCTGCTGAAGAGGCATCACCTGTTGGCACCCGACAACGCCTGGTTCCTTCCTGGTTCCACGCCGGTCACTGGCTAGTGACTGTGAACATTGTCCCCTCTGCTTTCAGGTTTTCACCACTTCAGATCCACCCTTGGATCCACCGTAACTCTTCACATCAGGTTGCCTGCAGCATCAACACTCCAAGGCTCCATCTGAACTCCTGTAGAATCCCGACACTTTGGCTCCACTGCACCCGCTTCCTGTGGGTGAGGTGACACTGGCACTCCGATGCCCCCGAGTAGTTTAACACTCCTAGTGTCCAGATTCCAAAGGGTTAAGTTCTAGACTGACCCGAAGACTTCCTACCTTCACCTTTTAAACTTTTACACCGCCATTGATTTCAATGTGAACCGCTTCTAACTTTGCGCACTGCAAACCAGTTCCTGTGGGCCTCCTAGTTCCTAACTTGCGTTAGTACAGCATAGCCCCAGTGATTCCCAAGGCCCTAGGCCTTACTTCCTTTCGACTCATGGTACTTATACCACTTCTTTAGTATATGGTTTTAGGGGCCACCCGGGCCTATCCATATTTGTGCCACTTTTGTATACTTATCTTTTGAATTGTTTTAACGTGTTTGCTTCTGTGCTCATAAAGAGTTCGGGGGACTATTTGTAGTAATAAATACATATATATTTTGAATATATATCCTGTGTGGTGTCCTTTCACTTGGTGTTCAAGGGGGTTACATATGGTAATACAGCTGGCTTCACATGCCAAAAGAGTTTAGAGAGGACTGCTTTGTCCACGCTACCACTAGGATACCTGGTCTATAAGGTTGACTTACAACCAATCACCATAAGGGTTGTTTGGACTGATACAAGGTGGTCACTAGAACTAGTGAACATCCTATATCAGGCCAACTTCTCACATTGGTGGGCAGCGGTTGGGATTTGAGCTTGCTGTTGTTTTAACATTGTAATCTTTGCCAATACCTTGTGAAAGATCATACAGGTACCTATAGGTACATATAAAAAACAAGATAGTATATTTAAGTTCTACTGAACTTAGTGTTGTAGAGGATAGGGCTTAGCACACCCTGACTACAACTACTAGACAGGGTTTAGTAGGAGAACACATATAGTAGGTAGATTGCAACATATCCACCTCACTAGAGCAAATGGCTGGCACAGAAGGAACTAGTGGGATTCCAACTGTGGAGGGTGACCAACCCCAGGCACATCCAGATTTGCTTTTCTCACCTTTCAGGAGTTGAGAAATTTGTGTTCAACAAGGAAGCTGAAACAAGGGTCCAACCCTACCACTCTGCAACTCCTAGAGCTCTTGGAACAGTCTGAGGCTCTAAAAACCTCTGAGCCAGCTCCTACAGGGGATAAGGAAGAGGTCCTGACTCCAACAGAAGATGCTAGGGATCCCCATGTCCTCATTGAGGATGAGGACAGTAGTAACCATGATGATGATAATGATTCAGATCAGGTTGGGGAAGTGTCTGATGGAGTAAGGTATAGCCAGGTCATAGTCAGGAGGCTTAGCCAGGCTAACCTAAGTCACCTTAGAGACCATCCCCATTCAGGCCTCCAAGTAGAGTTAACCAGGGGTGTTGGAGGAACAGGAATCACTCAAGTGACTCCCAGCACTCTAATGGCCCTAGAGTCCCTACTCAGAGGGGGATGACTTCCCCTCAGAGGAGAGAACATGAGGCCAAAATGAAAGAAGCTGCACTTAGGATTCAAAGACAGGAACTTTATGTTGCCCTGGCCAAAGAGAAGCTTGCTCGTGCTAGAGAGCATAGATAGAGTGGGTTAGAACCCACTGGTGGCAGCAATATCCCTAAGGATAAAGATAGGTCCTATGAGAAAAAGAACCAAGCAAGATTGTGCCCCCCTACAAAGAAGGGGATGACATCCACAAGTGGATGACGCTTTGGAGAGGGCCTGCAAAGTACAGCAGGTACCCCAAAGTCAGTGGGCAGCAATCTTTTGGCTCTCCTTTTCAGAAAAAGGAAGAGATAAGCTCCTCACAGTTAGTGATGGGCATGCTAACAAATACTCTGTCCTGAAGAGTGTTCTGATTGATGGGTTTGGCTTAACCACTGAACAATATAGGTTGTTGTTCAGAGATACCCAGAAGACACAGACTCCGGACTGGACTGATTTTGTTGATTGTGCCACTAAGGCTCTGGAGGGCTGGTTACTGGGAAGTAAAGTCACTGACTATACAGGATTGTACAATCTTTTAATGAGAGAGCAGATTCTAAATAATTGTCAGAACCAGCAGTTGCATCAATACCTGGTTGACTCAGATCTGACCTCTCCCAAGAATTGGGAAAGAAGGCAGACAAATGGGTTAGAACCAGGGTTAAGCAGACAAACCAGGGGGTGATCAGAAGAAAGCAGACCAGAAGGGTGGGGAGCAGAAACCAAAAGACCAGAAGTCTTCTACAGGGCCCCAACAAACCACGGAGGGGGTGTCCCAAACTTCCAAAAAGAAGAAGAAGAATGATGGCCATAGAAAACCATGGTGTTCTACATGTAAGAACACTAGTCACTGGACCAGAGACTGTAGAAAAACTGCAGCCCCTACCACTGCAGCCCCTAAGGCACCTGCACTCCCTAGTACAGTAAGCAGTGGTAGTTCCCTAGCCAATGGTGTAGTAGGATTAACCCTGGGTACTGAGGTGGGTTCTGACCTAGTCAGGATCCCCACACAAGCTGTCTTGATCTGTGATGTGGACATAGCCATGGCCACTACTGTGAGTCCCAGTAACCTGGGCAAGTACAGGCAGACACCTTTAATAAATGATAAAGTGGCTCAAGCCTATAGGGACACCTGTGCCAGTGTCACCATGGTGACACCAGCATTTGTAGACCCTGGACAGATTGTACTAGGTGATAATTATCTAGTGACCAACGCCAGCAATGTCACTACTACACATAGTGTGGCTGTTGTTAATTTCTCCTGGGAGGGGTAACTGGCCTAAAAAGGGTTGTGGTAAGTGGAGACCTCCCAGTTGAATGTTTGTTGGGCAACGACCTAGAATCCTCACTATGGTAAGAAGTGGAGTACAGGACTGACCTACAAGTGATGGTCAGCCTTCACAGGAAGCTGACTGTGAGACCCCTGGAGGAACTGTCCCAGAAGAGCTTGAACCTGACCAGGTTGAGTTTCTTGGGGCAAGGGGACCTTCAAGGGCAGACTTGAGGCAGGCACAGTTAGACTGCCCCTCTCTTGAACCCCTCAGACAGCAAGCTGCTGCTGAGGCTGCTGGGAATGCTCAAGGTACCCATAACGTATATTGGGATGATGGGCTCCTTTATTCAGAGGGTAGAGACCCCAAGCCTGGTACAGCCAGGAGGTTGGTCATACCTCTGAGATTTTGGGGCTTCCTTCTAACCTTGGCCCATGATATTCCTTTAGCATGACACCTAGGCCAGAACAAGACTTGGGATAGGCTTGTCCCTCACTTTCACTGGCCTCACATGTCTGAAGATACAAAGGAGTTTTGTTGCTCCTGTGTGACCTGCCAAGCCAGTGGCAAAGCAGGTGGCACAACAAAGGCCCCCCTGATACCACTACCTGTGGTGGGGGTACCTTTTGAAAGAGTGGGAATTGATATTGTTGGACTAATGGATCCTCCCACAGCATCTGGGCACAGATTTATACTGGTGGTAGTGGATCATGCCACCAGGTATCCAGAGGCTATTCCTCTAAGGACCGCAACAGCACCTGTTGTGGCAAGTGCCCTCCTGGGAGTATTCTCAAGAGTGGGCTTTCCAAGGGAGGTAGTATCTGACAGGGGTGCAAACTTCATGTCAGGATACTTAACAGCCATGTGGAAGGAGTGTGGTGTTAACTACAAGTTCACCACTCCCTATCATTCACAATGCAATGGCCTTGTTGAAAGGTTTAACAAGACCATGAAGGGTATGATTAAAGGGTTACCTGAGAAGCTTAGGCGAAGATGGGACATCCTTCTACCCTGCCTTCTGTTTGCTTACAGAGAGGTTCCACAGAAGGGGGTTGTCTACAGCCCTTTTTAGCTTCTGTTTGGGCATCCTGTAAGGGGACCCCTATGTCTGGTGAAGGAAGGATGGGAGTTACCTCTCAAACAACCTAATCAAGATATAGTGGACTATGTACTTGGTCTCCGCTCCAGGATGGCTGAGTACATGAAGAAAGCCACTAAAAACCTTGAGGCTAGCCAGGAACTCCAAAAAGCCTGGCAGGACCAAAAGGCTGTCTTGATTATCAGCCAGGACAGAAGGTGTGGGTGCTGGAGCCAGTGGCCCAGCAGCACTCCAAGACAAATGGTCTGGACCCCACACAATTGTTGAAAAGAATGGAGAGGTTCCCTACTTGGTGGACCTAGGCACTCCCTGCTCCATGTCAACAGACTAAAGGCATATGTCTACAGGGCAGACATGGGCTTGCTCATGGCTATAGATGAGGGGCAGGAGGAAGAGAGTGACCCTCTCCCAGACCTGTTGTCTCAGAACCCTGAAGATGGGTCAGTTGATGGTGTGGCCTTAGGTGGCAGCCTCACTGACCATCAGCAAAAGGACTGCAGGCAAGTCCTACAGTCATTCAGACATATGTTCTCATTGACACCCAGTCAGACTAACTGGTGTACCCATGTGGTGGACACTGGTGACAGTCTTCCTGTGAAAAGCAAGATTTACCGGCAACCTGACCACGTCAGGGGCTGTATAAAGACAGAGGTGCAGAAAATGCTGGAGTTAGGTGTCATTGAGCCTTCAGAGAGCCCCTGGGCTAGCCCAGTGGTTCTGGTCCCCACACCTCACACACAAGATGGCAAGAGAGAAATGAGGTTCTGTGTGGATTACAGAGGACTCAATGCTGTCACCAGGACAGATGCACACCCAATTCCAAGGGCAGATGAGCTCATTGCTGCCAAGGTTTTGAGCACATTTGATTTGACAGCTGGCTATTGGCAAATCAGGTTAGCTGAGGAGTCTAAGGCCAAAACAGCATTTTCAACCCCAGGAGGTCATTACCAATTTGTGGTGATGCCCTTTGGTCTGAAGAATACACCTGCCACTTTTCAAAGGTTGGTGAACCAAGTCCTTACTGGGTTGGGTGACTTTTGTGCAGCATATCTAGATAATATAGCTGTCTTTAGCTCCACCTGGGAGGATCAACTGATCCACCTGAGGAAAGTACTTGAGGCTCTGCAAAAGGCAGGCCTCACTATCAAGGCACTAAGTGCCAGATAGGGCGGAGTAAAGTTGTATACCTGGGCCACCTTGTAGGTGGAGGACAGGTTCAACCACTGGAGAGTAAGATCCAGACCATCAAGGAATGGGCTCCTCCAACTACCCAGACTCAGGTCAGGGCTTTCTTAGGCCTGACTGTTAAGAACTAAGGGTCCCTTGTGACTCCTCTTAGTGACTTGACATCCAAGAAGATGCCCAAAAAGGTTCAGTGGACAGGAAACTCTCAAAAGGCATTTGATGACCTGAAGCAGGCCATGTGCTCTGCACCTATCTTCCGTTCCTCCTGGTCACTCCAGAGTGGCATAGACTCTGTCCCCTGTGCTTGCAGGCATTTCTCCTCAAGAATCCATCCTTGGATGGTTTTGTCTCCCCCTGGAGACCACTGTGTATTGGTGCTTACTTACTGGTTTCCTTTTGAAATATTGTGTGTATTGTGTTCATATCTCTGGGTAGGAGAAATACAAATGTGTTAGTGAGTTTGTATTATAAATATAACTATCTTTATAACAGCACTGTGTGGTTCTTTTTAATTTAACCTACACTATATGATTAGTTCTGGTAAAACAAGCTGCCTAATACTCCAGTTATCGTCATTACCAGGCCACCCAGAGTGAGACATTTTGTGTGAAGTGCTTCTATTAAAATATTATTAGTACTACTATCATTACAATTATATTTAAATTATCTTTGTACAGCTGGATCAATACAAAAAGCTGAAAGAAGAAGTACGGAAAAATGTTGCAATACTGTCACAGCAAATGGATAAAGTACAGTGGGAACAAAAAGCGGATCAAGAACGAATACTATTTGAACAAAGGCACCAAAAAGAAGTAGAGGTAGCAATAGTGGCATCTTCAGTGTTTTCTGAGGTTTTCTTTTATAACATTGGAATAGGTGTGATGTATGCTGTTCACTGGTTAACGTTTCCATGTTTGTTTTTAAGACTAAAATAATTATGGAACATACAAAAAGAGCTGTGTAAAAATGTTTTTTGTATTTTTTTTACTAATATATTTAAAAAGAGAAGCAGATTTTCCAAGTGAATATATTATGTGCTGCTGTATACAATCATATGAATTATTTATAGTTCGTAAAGTGCAGCATGCCTGGCTTAGTCTGGATTCCTATGGATTATTCTCAAGTTGTTGCACAACAGCCATGCAAACCATAACTCACACAATAAATGCAGAGCTCATAATCCAACCTTGATGTGAAAGACGCAGTTACAAATGATGTAAGTACCCTTTCCGTTCTGAGTGATGCTTCTGCCTGCAGAATCCTCACCTTTGATTATTCCTTAGGCACCAGACTGATTCGGGAACTTATTCAAGTGATTTCAAGCGCTGGCAGAGTGTCCAGTACAACACGTGATAATGTCATAACCCGGCCGAGAATAGTTGCACCCGCGGCTAAGAACTTTCTCTGCACGTCACGAACATATCCCCAGAAGAAGGCATGATTTAAATGCCGAAATGCATTGGGATAGTTTGAGTGCATTTATGGAACCATGATGATATCATGAAATGTATACTTGTGAATACAACGAGATGCATGAACATATGATTAAACATTAGAACATCACCTACGTTTGAACTTTGCCATTCATTTTCCATAAACTGTGAAAGAAACCTTTTACAAGGACATTTGGGGAACCCTGAGGACATTTCTCATAGTTGAGAGTACTACCCCCACATAATGTCATTATGGCCATATTTCGCTTACTCCTGCACCCTCATGTCAGCTCTGTTTTTTCTGTTCATCTCTAGGCATCCAGACCTTTTTCTCTCCTATTCCATGGAGAATTGTTCCCTCTAAACATTTTTTGCAGTTTGCAGTTGGTGAAG
The DNA here is from genome assembly GCF_964263255.1 of Lissotriton vulgaris. Taxonomy (NCBI): domain Eukaryota; kingdom Metazoa; phylum Chordata; class Amphibia; order Caudata; family Salamandridae; genus Lissotriton; species Lissotriton vulgaris. The sequence continues at coordinate 17,854,345 of NC_141686.1, read as the reverse complement.
ATAGGTGACTTCCACTTCCTAAGAGATGTGGTTTTAAACAACACTTATTGCAGCAAACAACTGTATATCACAGGTCTTCATAGCTACTGTATCTGGTGCCTCCGTGTTGAGCCACCTCATGTTGTGTGTCCTCTGGTGGCAGCTCCACCCATTCGCCATCAAGGAGCGTAGAGCGAGTCTATTTTCAGCTTGTTCTAAAGAGGGTCAGGACCTGAGACCAGAAGAAAAAGCACTCCTATTTTCTTTTTTTTAAATTATTTTTATAGAATTTTTTGTCCCATTTGATGCAAGAAGAGCAGAGAAGAAAAACTACAAATATTACACAAAGGAAAATAACATAGTAAAATGCCAAATGAAAATACATCTATGAAGAAATACAAAACAGAAAAAAATGAATGATCAAGCAATTTCCCTTTGCATTCAGTCCTTAACTGGTGCCCAGATCTTCATTCCCAAGGCCCTTTTTTTCGACCTTTAGTCCTATATATAGCCATTTCTAAATTAAACATAGATAACAGACGAGCAGGCCATGCCTCAAAATACGGAGGAACAGGACTAATCCAGTCATGAGTAATACAAGCACGTATTAGCTCCATACAAATGAACAAGAAGCTTTTCCTAGCTTCGGAAAGTATATCTGACGTTACCCCTATCAATACCAGCTCCCCCTTTATAGTAACTGTTGATCACAACAATACACCCAAAAATTGTTTGATAAAAAAAATAGGTTAGCCAATTTTGGGCACAAGAAAAACATATGTAGTGCATCTGCTGCAAATTCTCCACATCTGCTACACGTGCTACCTACTGTTGTCCCCCATTTTGAAATCTTACTAGGCGTATAATAAAGATCATATAAAGCCATATAATGTTGTGAGCGTGGTCTTCCTTTGATTAAAATTCTATTTGCTAATCGAATTGATTCCTCTATATCAATTAAGTCCCTCCCTAGTTATGTTGACCATTTACATTGATATATCTCTATATCATCCGAACATGACAAAATAAGGATTTTATAATATTGTCCTATCGATGTTTTCCTAAACATGCTGTCAATAAATGGAATTCTCTTCAATTGAAATTCCGCATGGGGGGCTAAAGCATTGATATAGCTTTGTATCTGTAAATACTTAAAGAAATCAGTTTGTGGCAAATTGAATTTATCTTGCAGTTCAGTGAAGGTAATAAGACGACCATCACTCATTACATCGCCCACATACCGAATTCCGTTCATACACCATCTTTTCATTACAAAGTCATAGAAAATTGGGGGAAGAATACCTGGTGCTGTAAAAGGCGTATATGCAGTAATTTTTTTAATTCCTAGCTGTCGCTTAATTAATCTCCATGCCATATAGGCTGCCTTCAATACCTTGAATTTAGTTTTTTTAAAGTAGCTAGGTTCTATCACTTTAATCAAACATCCACGACATTCCTCCCCTAATGCAAATTCATATATGGACGGGGAATGACTCGGTAGAATCCCTGCCCTTTCGCCAATCACCAGAGGATTAATAAACTGCAGTACTGATGCCAGATAATAAAACAAGAAGTGTGGTATACCCCATCCCCCCTGTCCTTAGGCAGTACCATCTTTTTATATGCCCGTCTCTGACGCCTATAGCCCCATAAAATTCTTGCTGCCATCCTTTCTAGTTGTTTAAAGCAGCTAGAATGGAATTCAAGCGGTATAGCACGAAACATAAATAAAAACGTGGGGAGTACCAACATTTTTAAAACATTGGCCCGCCCAAATAAAGATAAATGGAAATGATCTATTCTCTCCAGCGTTGAATTGGCTTTTTTCAACATAGTGTTCACATTTAATTCCGGTATAGTGGATAGTGGTAGTGCAATTTTAATGCCTAAATATGTGGCTTCTGTCACAGTTCTGATTTGAGCCTGGGGGTTCTGGCCAACATACAGTATTTGAGTTTTAGAGATGTTCAACTTGTAACCTGAAAAAGAACCAAAGTGAGTTGCTAGATCCTTTATCATTGGAATTGCCCTTTGAATATCTGCAGTTACTACAACTATGTAATCCGCATATGCGAGAGCCCTATAATTTATACGCGAAACTTGAACTGGTTTAATGTTCTCAGCATCATTTAGTTTATTTAAAAATATGTCAATATATAGGGCGAATAGTAATGGGGAACACGGACATCCTTGCCATGTTCCACGAAAAATTGAGAATAGAGCAGACTACTGGCCGGCTAGCTTGACAGAGGCAGTTGGGGAAATATAAAGAGCCTTCAATGCAGTGTTCATCTTTAGACCAAAACCCTTCTCATAAAGCAAGTCCCATAAATACGGCCAGGCTACCCTGTTGAATGCTTTTTCAGAACCCAACAGGGTAATTCCCATTGCCGTCTTGGTCACCTGTGCCCAATCCATGTGAGCAATTAACCGTTGAATATGATCAGTGGTATCACGGTTTGGAATAAATCTGTGCTGAAAATGAGAGACAATAGATGGAATTATGTCTGATATCCGGGAAACTAAAATCTTTGAATAAAACTTACTATCAGCATTAAATAAAGATATAGGTCTATAAGAGGTCGGCCGGGAAAGTGACTTATCTTTTTTCAAAAAGGCCATGATTATTGAATGACGCCAGGATTCCGGTGCAGTACCTTTCTGAGCTTCTTGAAACGTTAATATCAGATCTTCCTTCAAAAGATGTCGAAATATTCTAAAAAATTCCAACGGAATACCATCCGGACCCACAGCTTTTCCTAATGCAAGAGAAAGAATAGCAGCTTCCGTTTCTTCCCATGTTATATCTTTGTCTAACATTGCAGCCTGATCTAGAGTTATTTTTTAAATTGCCATGCTACCATTAAAATTCAAAAAACAATGATGAATAGGATATTACTTCGTCCTTATATAATTTGCTATAATATTGTTTAAAAACCACCAAGATCTCTTCAGATTTTTCATGACTTTGTCCTGCCTCATCCTGAATGCTATCAATACATTTAATAACCTCTTTTTACCAGATCTTTTTGGCTAGTATGTGGCCTGCGTTTCCCCCCACTTCATATACTTGCGCTCGAGGAACTGCTATCTGTGCCGCTAATTTTACTGCAAAGTTCTCATAAAGCCTTGACTTGTGTATGGCCCGTTCTGACATTACTTGTTCCATATCTTGATAAAGCCTAATAGCCATTACAAGCCTAGATTTCACTTCCTGATTTTTTTTAACTGGGATGCTAACTAGTCTCGGAATTTCCTTTGATTGTTTACTGAATAAGACATCGTCTCCCTGCGTACCCCCGACTTAAAAGCATCCTACACCATCTGTACTGAGGTAGATCCACGATTAAGTTCTAGAAATTCAGTAATCCACCTTCCCATATGTTCAATATAGAGTGTATCAGCTGAAAGTTTACGTTAGAATGTCCATGAGCTTCTTCTAGGAATACCAGTTAGTTCCAATTCTAGCTCTAGCATAATAGGGTTGTGATCAGAAATTATTTAAGTGAAGGATGTCATACCTAGAGTTCTTAAGCAATCTAGAGGTAATAAACAAATAATCCAAAATAACAAATTTCTGGTGGGGAGCTGAAAAGAACGTATAACAAGGAGTACCCATGTCTTTAACATTCCCTACATCCAATAAACCACATTCCTTGACTAATCCTCTCATAGCTTTATACACCACCTTTTTTTGCCTGGATACACCAGATCACTGGTTATATCAAAGTGCCCCTCAAGATGAATATTGAAATGCCCACATAGTGTTAGGGGAGCAGGCCAATCAGCAAGCTAATTACTAAGGTGATTTAGCATTTCTGGATCATCCAAATTAGGACTTTAAACAGCACAGATAGTCCATGAGCTTCCTCCCATACAAATTTCACTTATCACCCATCTTCCATACAAGTCAGTTTTTACCTTCTTACAGCTCCTTCTGCCCCGTTTTTTTGAAAATTGCCACACCTCTTGTAGTAGTCCCTTGCCGTGTACAGCCCACTATTTCCAACCCTAGGTCGTTAAACCCGTGTCTATTGCTGCACGATAAATGAATTTCTTGTAAACAGAGGAAATTAATCCTCATTGCTTGAAGAATTTGTGCCGCTATTCCTCTTTTTTTTTGTCATTAAGCCCACAAATGTTCCACGACAATATCCTCAAATTGACCATTGTCATAAACTAGGTAAATTCCTAGCTGTGATTCATAGCATACTTCCTTTTCGCCCAAAAAAATAACACTGATCTCAGCAGTACAGAAATATTTACATGACAGATTACTAAGATTTACATTTACATTTAAAGCGCCTACTCTGCTCTTACTTGCCCCACACCAATCCCACCCCAAATCCCACTCTATCCCCTCCCTCAGCTCACCCTTGCCCACCCTACCACCCACCCAAAAGAGGCAAAGGGACTGAATAGTCCCTCTCGGTGATGCAAAGAGAAGCACGATGCGTTTCGCTGTTCGCACCCAGCTTCCTGACGGAAGAAAACTATAGACATAAGGTAGAAAGGCCCCACTAAGCAAGAGTAATCAAAAGTAATCAATACCAAAGAAGAAAGAAAAAAGAAGGGATCCATGTAATTATTTATTACATTGACATTTCACTAGATAGAAGCCAAAAACTCTTTAGCACTGCTCTCTGAGATGAAGTAATGCGTTTTCTCCTTATATATTATCTTAAGCTTGGAGGGATTAAGAAGGTACACCTGTGCGCCTTTAGCCTGGAAGAGGGGTATAAGCTGCCAAAATTGCCATCTCTGTTGCACCGTAGCCTGACAATAGTCAGGCCGAACAAAAAATTCAAGCCCTTTCCCCCTGCGCTTGCGATCAGGCCTGGCTAAATCATACAATGCTTCTTGTGCAAGGAAGTTATTCAAGCATATTGATATAGCTCTTGGCTTGTCATTTGTAGTCCCTCCAACGTTCTTCTGTTGAAAAGGGAATCGATGGGCCCTTTGCAATTCTATATCCCACTGCCACTGAGTTAACTCAGGGAAAGCTTCTGTGAACAGTTCCTTAATAAATTGGCGAATATTACTTCCCTCGCTCCCTTCCAGAATGACCAAGACTTGCAAATTATTTCTCCTAGACCTGTTCTCTAACTTCCAGTTGATATCTTCACGTAAAGTCTCTAGGGAGGAGATCTGAATTTTATGATGAACCATTTCGTTGTCAATTGCAGAGATTATTCCCTCTGCTTTTACTACCCTAGACACCGTCTCACTGCACGTCTTGACCACTTGACGGAGCATTTTGCAGCCTACGAACTGCTCCTTGCGTTCGCAAATTCTCCGCTTTTTGTCTCTTCACGATGCTGTAATATTACTTGATAAATGGTGTTTAGAGTAATTTCAGAATCGTGATGTTCCTCTATCTCCTTCGTAGATACGCCAGAGTGGGCCAGTATTGGCGAGCCTTGATTTACAGTTCCTTCTCTGTTTTCGAGAGGAGGAATAGACCTTTCATTACCCTCTGCAATTTTACGCACAGTACTCTCCTCTGTGTTCTCCTCAGCCCCCCACTCTACCCTCCTTGATGGTGTAGTGTCCTCATCCTCATCCTCTAGCAGCACAGAGTCAAGCTTCTGTCATCCCTCCATTCCCCCTCCAGGCTCTCGGTCTCCAATGCGTTCGATAAGTCTGACATGGAGTAGAAGTTACCAGCATAATCAATGGACTCAGTGTCTCCAGTTACTTCACGTAAATCATTAGGTCCTGCCACTATGCCCCCTTCATTAACTGCAGTCTCGCCCCCATCTTCTCCCAAAATTTCTTCTGAATTTATCTGCCCTCCAGAAGCTGGGGACAAATTAACAAGTTGATGGGTTATGGCCCGCAGTGAATGATGACACTCGGGGTGCCGGTAATACTTTTTCTAGAGCCGGAGTTAATGGCAGGTCTCCTTCAGATTGTACTGGTGGTATTACACCTCCCCTTTGATTTTATGAAACCACACCAGACACAGTCACATCAGAAGTCATATCCCCATTAGATCTCTGGAGATTATTCAGAACATCTAAAGGTTGTTACCTATCTTTAGGTAGATATTTTTTCTTAAACATTCCAGGAATTTTGGGTGTACCTCCGGCAGTGTTAGCCGAAACCGTGACAGTGTCGCCAACCTCCAGATTCATGCTACTCTCCGGTAATGCCGGCGCTTCAGGCACTCCCTCCGTAGCGGCAGCCGCACGCGTGTTGGGTCTTGACCCCCTTGGTAGATTTTTTGGCGCCATCTCTCTTCGAATTCTCCGGCCCCGCAAGCCAGTCTGCTTCTTCACACTCGTCCTCTGAGAATCTGAGCCTGCCTCCAAGCTGCGCAGACCGGGAGGAGCTCACCGCAATTCGCCGACCGAACCGGGGCTCTCCGAGACTGAGCCCCGCAAACGCCAAACGCTGCATGCGACTCGATGATACGATCAGCACCAATCCAGGAGCATTCCTGGCTCTGCCAAGGGCACACAGGTATCCTGGTGTCAAGAAATCCCTTGCAACAGGTTTGAGATACACCTTCAGGTAAGTAGGGCACGAATCACAGGAGAAGCATCTCGAGCTGCTCACTCAGATGCGTGAGCATCCACCATCTTGCCTAAATCCTCCAGGCACATTTGGTCACTCTACTCCTGTTCTCATCAAAGATCAAAATCAGATACGTTCAGGTCCCAGCCTCTGTATCCTGAGTTAGTGGAGATTTTGCCTTTGGCGTCTCCTTGGATACTCCAGTGGAGTTAAGCTGGTGGGAAAGAACAGAGTTCCTCTTGGAAAACCTTTCTTCTCCCCTCTAGCATTGGCCATGCTGGTAACGGATGCTTTTACCTTAGAATAGGGAGGCCTGTTGGCTCCAGGGGACCTAGGTTCTCTTATCAGTCTGCTGAAACTGAAAGCGATTTAGTTGATGTTTAAGGGTTCCCTCCCGACATTTCACAGTCAGTCAGTCCAGATTACGAACAACCATACAAACACAATATGGTACCTAAGAAGAGACTTGGACTCTCTTTCGAGAACTCCAAAGTCTGTGGAACTTAGCCTTCTAGCATGGTCTCTGGATGGTGGCCAACCATCTACCAGGTGCTCTGAATACCAGGGCTGAAAGTTTTAGTTGGCTTCTTGTTGGTTACCGCTAGTGGCATCACCATGCTGTTTGTTGCAGACCTCATCTGGACCTCTTTGCCAGTCTTGACAATGCTCACTGACCAAAGTTTGCAACCCTCAACCTTCTGTTGCAGGGCTTCTTTGGGGATGCATTTGTTAGAGTGGAAGTTTTCGCATCTCCCTGATTCCTCAGGTTCAGCAGGAGATTGGCCACAACAGGGCCCAATTCACTTTTTTTTTAGCCCGGCAGGTTGGTATAGAAACTTTCAACAGCTGTTGATTGCAGCCCCTCTTCGTCTTCTAATCTGAGTTTACCTGTTGTCTCCTTCAGGGGGTGGGGTTAGGACCTGCACCCAAAATCTTCACAGCCATCTTCTTCATAATTGGAGATTAAGCGGGGAAATCTGAGTGCATTTCTGGTATCATTGGAAATAGTGGATGTCATCCTTTCTGGGCCCCATCCTTCCATATAATCCATTTACCTAGGGAGATGGAATAAGTTTGTTTCCTGGTGTGCCAAGAGGAGTATTGACCTTTTAATAGTGTGCCTTGCCAGCGTACTACACTTGGCACTGTTCTTGGCCTAACAAACCTGTGTGGTGGCTACCGTCAAAGGATACCTCTTTGAGCTGTCTTCTTACCAGATCAGTCATCCCTCTTTAAATCTCTGAAAGGTATGACAAACGTTTTCGCCAACCCCTTTTATATAATGCCTCACTGGCGCTTCATTTGGTTCTCCCTTTGAGTTTATGCCTCGTTGCCAGTTGCTGCTATTGCCGTTAAAAACTGTTTTTCTAGTTGCTGTAACCATGGCTTGTCGAGTCAGCGAGTTGCAGACCTGGTCTCCTTGGCTCCCATTTACGTGTTTATTCTCAGACATGATGGTGTTTCAAAGTAGAAATGGTGTCTCCTTGCCTTCCTAGCTTGCCTTCCGATGACGGAGAATGATTCAGGCATGTGAATCTATGAAAGACACCAATACTGGAGACCCATGATTACAGGTAAGTACCTATTGTTCTGCTTTTGGATACTATTATCTACCTGCAGATTCCTCATTGACCCTTCCGCCTCTATCTACCTGCAGATTCCTCACTCACACTCCCGCCTCGTCATTCTGCAAAACCTTGTTGCCTTTCCAAATTAAGATGCCATGGTTGGAATTGTATTGCAGCACTACTTGATTTTCAGTCTTCTTGATGATGCTCAAAGGTGCAGCAAAAACAGAATTGAAGTACCCGCTCTTGCAATTTATAGCCCTTTGGTTCCTTCACAACTCTGTGCCTGGTGTCGAAAAGGAGCCCGAGCCCTCTGGCAGCGCCAGAGAGCTATTGCAAAAACTCCCAGCCGGAGGATGTGCAGGTAGATAAAGTAACCAACAGAATTTTTTTTTATGGAAATGGAGAGAATTAAACAAGGAGAATGTAGTCACATAGGTAGCAGCCATGACCAGCTAAAAAGTGACACTGCAACTTTAAAGGCCGTTGTTCGATTTGTGGATTGTGGTCCTAACCTTGCATATTTTGGTGTAACCATAACTGCTCTTTAGCTGTGGTTTTTCAATTGATGAATTAAGTTATGTTTGTCTTTGTTATAACACTGTAATGTTTGTTTGACAAAAAACCTTACAAATGTATTGGGGAAAAACCCAGTTAATATGCAGTTATGGTTACGAATTTAAACCGAAAACTCTCTAAATTTTTTACATTGTGATTTGGATCAAAATCTATTACTCACACTACAGCCATGAAAAGCATAACTTACACCCCATATGTACTGCTTATGACCTTGCTTTTAGTGAAACAGATGCGATTACACATGCTGTAAAACATGATACAGATGAGATTACATATCACATTACTCTTACCAATTCGGCAGAGGTGACTATTATTATATTATCATTCGTTGGTTTATGTCTTGTTGTTTAGTTGCATTTCTATGTTATTTATTAATGTACATACTGTGAGGCGATAAGCATTTCATTTGTTGTGCGAAAGACATAACATTGCGACTGTGTGATATATGCTCAAAATTTGGCAGCAGGTTGGAATGCTAGGTTTTCTATTGGTATGTCTAGTTTTGTGTGGATCCATTGGGTGGGAGTTCAGATTAAATGGAGGATAGGCAAAACATGTTTAATTTACTAATACCGTTTGCAGCACTTGATCGATCTGCCTAAAATGTGGCAGTATCTTAACATGTTTAGCTTACTCTTTGTTTTCTCAATGTCATGGCTCTGTTGAATTCGTAAGAAAGTTGGTAGCAAGCACATTACGCCCAATGCAAGACCAGGAGACTTTGCGACCAACCTCCACTACCCGAAGCTGGTTAAGTGAACGACATGGCTAGAGACTGTGGACATTGGAACATTGGAATGTTGGGAGCTCCATTGAAAACAATGGAGTGCTCTGGGCTTATAATGGCTGGTATAAGCCTGGAGCTTCAACATTTCAATGTTTCTTTGTTCACAGCTCTGGCTGTGAACAAAGGCTTCAGGGGGCCTGAGGGGATTCTAATCCCCTCACGCTTCCAAAAGGCTTTTTTTTTTTTTGGAACATTCTGTCCTCTAGTGACAGAATTTTCTAATAACCTTATAGCCCTTCGTAGATGGGCTATACCGCTATGAAAGTCCCTCTCCCTTGTTAAAGGCCCTCGCCTTCGGCTCGGGGCCTTTAACGCTGGAGAGGTCCTTTAATAGCCGGTATAGCCCTCTACTGCGGGCTATAAGGCTATAATACGTGCCTGGCCTAACGATTTGTTCAGAAGCCAGCTATCAAAGGTCAGAGTGCCGAATACAAACTGCGTAGTCGTAATTCTATGTCATGCTTCCTCTAATTTATATTCTGACACCCTCTTCCTCTCTCCTTTGCTCCTGCAGGTTACTTGTCATCTCTGATTTCTCCCTTTGTCCTTGTTTTTTCATCTTGTTCTTCCTTCTTCCTTTTGTGTTTTTCTCTCTGATGCTCCGCATCAAAGTATGTCTATTATGTGTTGGTACCCAAAAATACTGGGCTCCACCTACAACTACTGCCTCAAAGCTGTGCACGGCGCAGAATGGGTGCATGGCAGGTGAATGCGATTCATCACAAAAAACTATGAAACTCACTGTTAAAAGTCACCTATGGTTCAGCAGGAACACAAATGAAAAAAAGCCCTGAAATTCTAATGCACACCATAACTCCCACCACGTTCAGGACACCCCTTAAATGATGGCATAAAAAAATGCTGCCTACAAAGGGAGGGTGGCGGGGAATACGTTATGGCTTGCATTTTGCCACAACAACCCAGTCTGAAATCATTCTGTGTGGCCCACATTACATTTGTAATAATGTTTATAGTACATAGTGGGGACAGTGGGAAATCTTAGAAGAAAAAAGATTTTTGTGCATTCATAACTGGATGCCAGCTCCAAGAGAAAAAATTGTGTGAAACAGTTTACAACTGCCATATGTAAAATTTGTAGGGATTACGATTCATTTGAATCGCAATTTGGCAATCACAGTTCCTAATGTATGAAAGCCATTGAGTATCCTTTAGTTTTTGTTTGGGTCACAGTCGGCCTACATCATGAATAGTAATGAGGTAGGTCACGTTAGGAAGCATAGACCTCACAGGGATGGGGCGTGCTTGAGTCAGTAGGCTATCATGTCTGTGATTACATTTTATTAGAGCAAACTATTTTTTTTTAATGCAGCCCATTTTCTTTAACGGAAAACTGGATGCATTTAAAAAGATAAAAGAAAACTTCTAAGTTTCATTTTTAGGAGTAGACCAATGTCCCTTGGACCTCTGCCTGGATGTAAAAAAAAAATTGTTTCAAGAGTTACAAATGGGAAGGGTCCCCTGAGGCCCCCTTCCCACTTGTGAATGATTATCACCACCTTTGAGGTGTCGGTAAAAAAACTCAATGTTTTGCAACCGTAATTCAGTCTTTCAACATTCATAAATACCGCTGTGATTCGCTTTAGGAACAGGCACCCTAAACAAGAATCACACTTAGTATTTTGTTCATATGAAAAAATATTTTTTGCGGTCAGTAAATGGCAGTTTCCGACTACAAAAATGCTTTTGTGCATAAGCCCGCAAATAAGGAGTGATTAATATGGAAAAGGTTGAGCTTATTTGTGTAATATGACAAACAAGAACGTTCTCTAGTACAGAAAAACAGTTTACGAAATGTGTTACGGAAGCTGGAAAAAGTAAATCCTTGAAAAGTACTGACCATCCAAAGGAAGTCTTAACTTCTAATCAAGAAAACGCCTGTAATGTGTCAACCGATTGAGCCTCTCCTCAAACGGATGGCGTGCTCACGACAAGATTTCAGATGAGACTTCTGCAAAAATGTGGAAACAATCAGAAGCCGAAAGATATATAACACATAATAGTGTACAGAACAGTAAAAAGAAAGACAGTTATTCAGATACACTTTCAATACTTCAAATACCCGACATATGACAAAATGTTACAACCTTTTACTCACATTTTTTTTACACTGGTTAGGCAACACCCTCAATTGACAAAGAAAGATTTTAAAATATGGAAAAAAAACATTTCTTAATTTTACACTTCTGTAAACCAAAAATTAATTAAATGCAATCCTAGTCATTTTAATATTAAAGTAAAGTGCTGGAATATTTTAAAGTGGATAATTTTAATTACAGGTTAACCTCCTTCGCTGCTAGGAATCTGCATAGATCGAAAAAAATTCCACCCACTCTGCGTTCTCCAAAGTCTTCTTAGAAAAATGGTACCTCACTTGTGTGGGTAGGCCTAGTGCCCGCGACAGGAAACAGTCCAAAACGCAACGTGGACACACCGCATTTTCACAATGAAAACAGACCCTTTTTTTTGCAAAGTGCCTAGCTGTAGATTTTGAGCCCTAGCTCTGCCTGCACGTAGGGAAACCTAGCAAAGCTATACATTATTCAAAACTAGACACCCAGGGGAATTCAGGAAGCGGTGACTTGGCTGATTCTCACCAGGTTCTGTTTCCCAGAATCCCTTGCAAACATCACAATTTGTCCCCCCAAAAAATGTTCCTCACATTTCTGTGGTGGAAAGTTCTGGAAGCTGCGTGGATCCACAAAATTCCACCCACCCCGCATTTCACAAAGGCTTCCGAGTAAAATGGTACCTCGATTGTGTGGGCAGGCCTTGTGCCTGCGACAGGAAATGGCCCAAAATGCAAGGTGGACATACCACATTTCCACAGTGAAAACTGACCCATTTTTTGCAAAGTGCCTATCTGTAGGTTTTGAACCCTAGCTCTGCCGGCACCAAGAGAAACCTAGCAAACCTATACATTTTTTAAAACTAGACACCCAGGGGAATCCATGATGGGGTGACTTGTCTGGCTCACACCAGGTTCTGTTACCCAGAATCCCTTGCAAACCTCACAATTTGTCCAAAAAAACACATTTTCCTCACATTTCTGTGGTGCAAAGTTCTGGAATCTGTGTGTATCCACAAAATTCCACCCACCCCACATTCCCCAAAGTCTTCTGAGAAAAATGGTACCTCACTTGTGTGGGTGGGTCAAGTACCGGCGACAGGCAAGTGCCCAAAACATATTGAGGAGACATCAAAATTACCTATCATTAAACAACCTGGTTTTGCAAGGGGGGGTCACCTGGGTTTTTGGTCTGGGCTCGAGAGCCATCTTGGGAAACTACAACACCCACACGTTTCTGAAAAGTATACTCCCGGGGGAGTCTAGCAAGGTATGGCTTGCGTGGATCTTCCAACGTTTTCCTACCCAGAATGCCCTGCAAACCTCAAATTTAGCTGAAAAAACACATTTCCCACAGATTTTTTAATGGAATCACTGTGGCGATTCCTAGGTGCCGGCAGAGCTAGGGTTCCAAACCTAAAGCTTGGTACTTTGCAAAAAAAGGGTCAGTATTCACTGTGAAAATGTGGTGTGTCCACATTGAGTTGTGGGCCGTTTCCTGTAGCGGGCACTAGGCCTACCCACACAAGTGAGGTACCATTTTTCTCGGAAGACATTGGGGAATGCGGGGTGGGTTGAATTTTGTATTTTCCATCAATCATCTGATTAAGGGAGATTAAGTAGCTTGGGAGGGATGGGGGTTTTTTGGACGGTTTTCCTTTAGTGATTGCTGTTTTAATATTTAGAAAGTTATAAAACTCTGTGGCTTCTAGACCATATTTGGTTTGGAGTTCTTTAAAAGAGAGCAGGTAGCTATTATAGAACAGTTGGTAGGGGAAGAATAACCCTTTATTGATCAAAATCTCATTGTGAAGAGGTATCCCCTTATATTTTATTAAGTGGTTGTGCCATAGTAACTCCCATTCGGAGCATCTTACATGGTTAGGCAGGAGTTTGTCAATTTTTAGGAGAGCAAATCTTGTTGGGAATTGAGCAGCTGGGCGTGCTCGTTTTAGCCGTGATGATGGATTCTGGGGCGAGATTTTTAATTAGGGCTTTCTCAACAGTAAGCCATATAGGAGTGTAATCAGCTGGTGGTGTCAGCCAGTAGGAGCCTTTCTTGGCAAGGAAGGCTGTCTGGTATATTTTGAAGCCCGCTAGATTGATCCCACCCATGGATTTATCCCCGCGTAGTTTTTTAGGCTAATCCTAGCCTTTTTCCCTTTCCACAGGAATGTAGAGAGAAGATTGTCTAATTTGTGGTGGAAGTCTTGGGATAAGGTGAGGGGGAGCATCATAATGAAATAATTGACTATAGGGGAGATCATCATTTTAATGGTCCTGGCCCTTCTCCACCATGTTATAAAGCGGGGGGACCAGCCATCCAATTGTGATTTTATTTTGTTTAGAGTGATAGATTCATTGTGGTGTAGTCAAGGAGGGAGCTGCCGAATTCGATTCCCAGGTATTTCATAAAGCCAGTTTGCCATGTAAGGCCTGAGGTGCCTAGCATATCCCTGGTACCATGAACGTTTAGGGCTTTACTTCTGACTTATCGCGATTTAATTTGTAGCCCAAGTGTAGTGAGAATCTTTCAATGGTAGTCATGAGAGCTTCTATAGAGGTCTCTGGTTTCTCTGTTGCAACTAGAATGTCATCAGCATATGCAGCTAGTTTCACCTGTGTGTCCCCGAAGCTCACTCCCGCTATGTCTTTAGTCTGTTTTATATCTGATAGAAGAGGTTCGAGGGCTAGGAGAAACAGGGCCAGAGAAAGAGGGCACCATTGTCTGGTCCCCTGTTGTAGGCGGAATGAGTCTGAAAGGGTACCGTTGATGGCGATTCTGGCAGACGGCGAAGAGTAAAGGGCCATTACTATGTTGATGTAGGAGTTCCCTAGATTAAAGGCTGTCATGCAGTGATGTAAAAAGGACCAAAAGACACTATCAAACGCATTTTCAGCGTCCAGGGTTATGGCTACCATTGGGGAGGGTGTTATTTTGGCTTTCTCTAGGATATGGCAAAGGAGCTGTGTGTTGTCGTTGGACATACAGTTTTTTAAAAATCCCACCTGGGAATCACTGATTAATTTGGGAAGAATGGCGTTTAGTCTGCTCGCTAAGATTTTTGCGTAGACTTTGCAATCCAGATTTATGAGTGAGATGGGGCGGTAGTTTTTGGTTAGTAGGGGATCTTTACCCTCATTCGGGATAACAATTATGGTGGCTTAGCCCATGGATTCCAAAACACTACCAGAAGAGGCTATCGAATTGAAGAGCTTTTGGAGCATAGGGGTTAAATGCTTTATAGAAATTCGCGGAGAACCCATCGGACCAGGTGCTTTGTTGCTTTTAAGTGATTTGATAGAGGCCAAGATTTCAGTGTCTTTAATGGGGAACCTAATGCAGTATTCTCCTCTTCAGAGAGCTTGGGTATATTCAAGGCATCAAGGTATTTAGTGCAAGCGGCCGGGTCAAATGACATCTTATTCCTGTATAGGTCTTCGTAAAAGGACTTGAAAGTGTCAACAATTTTTCCCTGCTTGGTATGTGTGTTATTAGCAGAGTCCTTGATTGAGGTTATGGTAAGCAATTTCTGCCTATGCTTGAGGTAGAATGCGAGGAGTTTCCCAGCTCTATTCCCATCGCAAAGTCTCAGGGCTTTGAACTTATTGACCCAGACACCTGTGCGTCTGCTTGCAATGGTGTTATATTTGTATTTCTTTCTGATCAATTGCTCTAAAACAAGTTTGTTGTCTAGGTCAGTAGAATGGGTGATTTCTAGGGATTTGATGTCTTTTTCAAGTCTATCAAGATCCAGATAAAAAATTTTTGTTGGTTCTTGCTTTGATGCCAATGATTATCCCTCTAATTGTTGCTTTTAGTGCGTCCCAGACTCTGGAGGTGTGCATCTCAGGGGAGTCATTCAGTGAGATGTATTCATTTATGGCTTTTTCTATTAACTGTTTATTTGCAGGAACAGATAGGATTTTGTCATTAAAACGCCAGCGTTTTGGGGGTAAAATCGAGTGGGAACCCGCAAGCTTGACGCTAATGCAAGCATGACGCTAATGCAAACATGATCGGAAATCAACTTCGGAGCAATATCAGTTTCCTCAATGAACTGATTGAAAGGGCTAGAAATTAGGATATAGTCAATTCTGGAGTATGAATTGTGTGGGGCGGAGTAAAAGGTATAGTCCTTCCCGTCAGGGTGTTGGAGCCTCTAGGAGTCTTTTAGTAAGAATTTATTGCATAGGCGTGTGAGTAAGAATTTATTGCATAGGCGTGTGAGTGATTCGTGGGAGCGAGAAGGCTGGAATGAGCATTTTGAATGGTGGTCTAATAAAGGGTCTATTGGAAGATTGAAATCTCCACCTACAGTTAGGAGCTCATCCTGTGGAATGTTCTCTATTGCTTTGGAGACTGATTCCCAAAAGTCAGGTGTCAGAATTGGGACTGTATATGTTCACCAGATGGATTGGATCATCCTCTCTCAACAGGTGGGTAATCAATAGTCTACCGTCCGTGTCGTGTGTATGCAAGGTGACCGATAACTTAGATTTTTTTTTAGATTAAGGTGATCACACCTCCTTTCTTGTGATTTGCGGAGGAGCAGAGTGTGGAAGATTCAGTTAAGGTTAATAAGGCGTGTGTCCTCCTCTGAGAGCTTAGTCTCTTGTAACAAGATGACATCCCCTTTTGATTTAGAGAGGTATTCGAAGACCTTCCGTCTTTTCACAGGGTGATTGAGACCTTTGACATTCAATGAGACTACAGTGAGGTTCTCTGCTAGGGAATTAGTCATAGCCATCTAACTAGTTATTGTCGCTACGGGAGTCGTCCAATGCATGCCAGTTGTTGTCTGATGTGAAAATTCTGTCTGGAGGTTTCGTGGTACAACTCTAGTGTGTGGACATTTGTAAGTGTATGACCTGTCCAATACCATGGATGTGTTTGCCTGCACAACAAAAAAGAAGCAGAAAACAAAGCAAATGGAAATGACTGGTGAGGTGAACAACCTCAGTTTTAACCCCTCACTACCCTCCACCCCCTTCCTCACCCTTCCCCTCCCCAACCCTCCCCTCCCACCCTCACCAGTGTAAGAAATTTAGAGTGTGGGACCGCAGTACCGTCTGCTAGCAGAACTGAGGGTATAAATGAGACAATAGAACTTCAGGCTAACCAGATTAAGTTAGGAGCCCACAATAGACCCTTGACCGGTAATTATTAGCCTAGATAGTAACTGGTCAACGAGTAAGTTATAAAACGGCATAGCAACTATATCAGAACAATGCAGGCAAACATGAACTGCAAGTGCAACTAGCGTATCTCTCGAAATACTCAACAGAATGAGTTGCATAACCAGAGGTATTCAAAAATACTAGCGAAAGCCCTGCTGGATAAGAGAGTGCACAATAAATGCTGTACTAACATGGTGATAATCGTAGCAAATTAAGGTCAGGAAAAGAGAACAGACAAAACGCTATATTCAAAGTAGTTAGCTAAACCTACGGCAGTAATAACAATAGACAATAAGCAGGAGTTTCAGGCGTTTAGTGTGTCCTGGGAGTCCATTTTCCTCTTGTTGGATAAGCCACTTGACAGGTCCATGTTCTGTGCCGGGCAGTCTTCCAAGTGGCGTGCTAGATCTCGGGGGTCCGAGAAGAAAAGTTGTTTGCCATTTTCGGTAATTTTGAACTTGGATGGGCCAGCAAAGGAGAACAGGATACTTTTCGCTTTCAGTTTGTCTCTCAGCCGGAGGAACCCTTTTCGTATTTCCACAGTTTCTTTGGAGAAATCCTGGGTGAATATTATTCTCTGGCCTTCCCAGGAAATCTGGTGGTTCTTCCTTGCGAACTGCAATATGGACTCGACGTGTTGGTACCTAAGCAGCTTGCGGATCAGAGGATGAGGGCCCTTCCTGCCCTGGGCATTGAATTCTATGCGCTCTGTCCAGTTTGAAGCCATGTTGGAATTTAATCCCTGTTATCATTGGAATCCATGCTTCTAGGAATGCCACACATGAACCAGCGTCTGTTTCAGAATTCTCCGGTATGCCAAAGATGCAAATGTTCCCTCTCCTGTTGCGGTCTTCCAACTCGGCATTTTGTCTTATAGGTCGTCTGTGATTCTCTGAAGGCGCTGTATTATTTGTAAAGATTGTGAGGTCTTGTCTTCCATCTCACTCAAGCGTTGCTCTGCCTCGTTGAGGCTTTTATTCATGTTATTCTTGTCCGCTCTGATCGCCGTAACTTCCAGCTGCATGGAGTCTGTGTTACACTTGGTGGACTTGGCAAGGCTGTGAACTTCAGCCAGTTTTTTGAGGATATATCAGCTCTCGCTTTGATGGGGTATTCTGAAAGTGTAGGCTCCGGGCGCACTTTTTTGGAGTTGTTTCTGCCTTCCCTTTCCAGTCAGGTTTAACAGATTTGTGAGAGATAAGATGTGGTGGACACTGCAGCCGGCGGGACTCTCTTCCTGATCACGATTACGCTTCGGTGACGTGTCCACACGACGTCCAAAGTTTGGGTTGAGGATAATCCCACACGCAAGATGTACCTGCTGCAAGGAGAATCTCTGAGGACTCTACTTCAGTGGGTAGCTGCCAAATGGTGAGGCGAGATTAAACCATATCAGCCAGCGCTGTATTTATTTTGTCAATTAGTTGTAATAAGCGAGCAAGCCGTAGGCAGTAAGGGGTACCTCATGTTGGGGATTGTTTGGTTGTAAGCCACAGTTGAGCAGGCTTGTAAGTTGTCGGGCTAGCTGCTTGTTGTGAGCCAGGTAAGTTCGTTAATTGAGTTAGAAACCGTGTAGGTGAGCGCCAATGCGGTGAGCACCAATTTGCACCTCTCTTCCTATCAGCGAGCTGGACAGAGCCTGGACCAAAGTGCCCCACGCGGAGTGAAGTGCCCCACGCGGAGCCACTGGTTCTGGTGTTGCCCGCAAAGTAGGCGAGGCAGGACAGGTCGGGTAACTTCAAGTCACGTCGCCATTTTAGAGGTGTCGTATTTGGTAGGGTCTATGGTGCAAACTGGCCAGTTGCAGTGTGCCACCTTTATTAGAGAGTAAGACACAACAGAGATGGTCTGTAAGTCTCAGCAGAGTATTGCCATTGAAGCAAAGGAGCAGAAGGGATGGCGTTTGTTAGCAGGAGAACCAGACCAAGGTGTTCAGCGCTCCGATTGTGAGGGGATCAGCAGTGCAGCGCCATTTATTTTAAAACTCTTTTTATTGAAAGATCACAATATAGCCGCAGCACTCCGAGCCCCGGAGGCACTGCAATCAAGTCATACCATCATCAATCACGATCTGCAAAGCATATTGCTATACCCCAATCCCCCAACATCTCTCCACCCAACGATCCCCCCTCTCCCCTAGCAACCTCCCCCACCCCAAGTCCCTCCCCCCACACAGTGTTGCCATGTCCTCTTACAATGCTGAAACGGAAAATACATACGATAAACTCCGTGTACTATATCGCCCCCTGGCACCATCACACCGGTCCCTCATAGTCTCTTGTTATTGGCGGCGGTTCTAGCCATATCCCCCGGTAATCTGCCCATCGTTTCTATATTTTGTAATGTTTCTTAGGGCATCCTCTGGCTTCATACACAGGTCGTTCCAATCCCATACAAAAGTCAAGTCCCTGTTTCCATACTGTCACTTTAGGAGCCCGGGTGTCTTTCCAGGCTTTAGATATATCCCTCTTTGCGATCGTAAGGCCCCGCAATAACAAATGTCTCTTATAAATATTGCCCCCCACCCCCTCAAGGACATGTAGACGCCCCAATTTGGGGGTGCGTGGGAGTTCCCAACCCAGCACCTCTGACCGGCAGTCCCATACCCCTGTCCATCATTGCGTCAACCTGTCACAGCTCCACACCGTGTGCAGGAACGTGCCAACTGCTTGACCACATCTCAGGCATTCGGGGGACGCAATCAAACCAGCCTTCCACAGTCTCTCCCTGGTGTAATATGCCCTATGTAAATATTTAAATTGGATAAATCGCAAGCGCACAGCGATAGCCCCCGCCCCCCCCCCCATCCTCCCCTTGGGGCCTCAAGAGCTTCCCGCCAATCTTCTTCCTCCAGGTCCCCCACGTCCCCTGCCCAGACTTCCCGCAGATGTTGTACGGACGACGAACAATGAACAACTAGGGTCTGATAGATGCGGGAAATCTTCCTGTCATTCAGTTCTCCCATGAATACCTTAGCTTCTAGTGGGCTGAATTCAGGCAGAGAGTGTAGACCCTCCAACGCTGGTGTGATAGCATGGCGAAACTGCAGGTACCAAAAAACTGCGTCCGAGGCATGTCATATTCTTGGCTAAGCTCCTGAAACGATTTAAGGGATGTGCCCCGCATAACGTGTCCCAAGTTCGAGATTCCAATAGAATCCCACCCACGGAAACCCTGCAAGGATGCCAGCATCGGAAGTTGGCCATTGCGCCAGAGGGGCGTCTCTTCGGTAAATCTGTCCCACCATCCCATTCTGCGCACTAGGGCATTACAAATATAATTTAACAGTCCTGAAGATGGTCTCGCAGATGAAAACATAGGAGACCGAAACGTCGACCAACGCCTCTTCCTATCTATTTATCAAATTTAAAATCAGGAAAGGTGTCATCAGTATCTACAGTTATATATTTACCAATCACTGATATTCCTGTAGTTCTGCTTGTCTATTTGTATCTAAATCCTTCTGCCTTTTTAATATTGATGATAAATTCAATCTTTTTTCATATACTCCCGTCTTATTTGTTTTTCTTGTATTTTTTTTGTATTTGTGCTGTGTTGAACATTAATGTGCGTTTTTTGTGTGATTTGGATAGAGGTTTATTGTTGATTGATCTCACTGTAGGACCATTGAATAGTCCTTTTATTTGTTTTCTTAAATGAATCCCTAGAGATACTCCAAAACAAATCCCCTTGAAGGCACTCCTTACCCTTTAATTCTTTAAGTAAAGACAAGTGTTGTTTTATTTCTGGAAGTGTAGATTTCCGAAGCTATTCAAGGCAAAGCTTCCCTACACTGTAAGTGGTTACCATCCCTGGATGTTGTCTCTGGGAATATCTTGGATCTGGCCTATTCCATCTGAATCCTTGTGATTTGTTCAGGAATCTTTCATGACAGTTATTAGTGTCTGTTTGCCAGATCACCCACTTCTTCCAGTTAGGATCAGTTCTGTTCTGTCTACCTCCTCATCTGAATCGTTATTACTGTCAGGTGCAGGTGTAAAGACAGTTTATTTAAATCTTTTATCTTAGCTAAGCCAAGACAAGAGGTTTGTTGAACAGTGTCATTCAAAAACAAAATATATTCTGGTATAATGCAGGCTCTGAATAGTGCTTCTAAATCCTGTACCTGCCAATCTTTCGTGCCCCAGACAATTTTTGCCTCTATGTTGTCTTTCCAGTAGTCAAACCCTAAAGTAGACAATTGAGCATAAAAGTTTGCAGAATAAATTTGTTTAGTATTGATCAACATTGTTTTCATTCCTGTGTTATTTCTATTTTTGAAATAAAACATTTCTGGATTTGTAACATTAAACCCTGTGAAGTAAGGAACTTTTCCAAGAATTTTTTCGAACTGCCTTTTGGTGTGTTGGAAAATGTTCCTATTGATTGTAATATAAAACATTTCTAGGGCTTGCAGATCTATGCAAATAATGATGATCATAATGATTAAAACAATACATTTGTTCATAATCTGATAACCCGTCTAAGTAGTCATGTTCTGTAAATGTAGCTGAAATTTCAAAATCATGTTGTTAATAGTCTCAAAGTCCCAAACATCAGAAAATTCACTGGGTGCAACAAAGTCATTCAAAGAAACCTTAAATTGGTGTGGAAGCTTCAGAAGCTCAACCGGACCATAGATGTCATAATCAGTTCTGTCCCATGCTATACCACCAGGTATAGGAACAACTGTGATGTTTACTGCTGACAGTCCTCTTTTTTCACGATGAGATGATTTGTATTGTTTCAGGACCAAGTTGATTTTCTTACTTGCTGTGTCCATAGTACTGTATTTTCCATCAATCATCCTTCCCAAGCTCAATACTGGCACGAGCCAGAGCAGGAGGAAAAGTAAACCCAATCCAATCCAAAATTCCATCCATGGTGAAACCAGATATGTTTTTTCTAGTAGATGAAGGAGTTCTGTTACTTTTTCCTTTATAGTTTTGTTTGCTGGTTCATCTTCAGGTTCACTGGGATCCTCAGAAAAGTTATCGAAGTTGATAAAGTAGCCAGAAGCAGTTCTGTCAATTGTTGGGATTGCATCAGGATTACTTGAAGTCACTGGAGCTTTCTCTTTCTTTGTCATATTGGTATTCTCAGACGGTACATCATTGTAGACAGGTGTTTCTTGACAAACTGTTATTTGGGTTTCCAGAGGTACAAGTTCCATGGCTTTGTTGCATAGTCCTTCTTTTTTTACTGTTGGTTTATCAAAAGTGATAAGTCTTTCAGTTTGAACCTCTTGGATTGTAGCAAGGTTTGGTCGTCTGCTACTTCTCGGGAGACCACTGGGCCTACTACTTATTATTGGCCACATGATTGTGATTTGACCAAGTCGATAGATACAACTCTGTTCTCCCTTTTACCAGCAAGAGGCTGTAGTACTACTGATCTTGTTCCTTGGACGGCCAAGACCGGTACTGCTTTTCTGTAAGAAGGCCCAAATTCCTTCTTCACCGCAATTTTCTCCCTGACCAGATCCCCAATCTTTGGAATCCAGACAGGCCTTTTCTTCAGTGGGCGTTTGCTTCTGTATGGTATTACTCAGACTTCTTGTTTCATTTAAGTCCTGTAAACAGCCAAACGATCTTTGACATCAAAGGGTTTTTGTTTTCACCACTGAAGACTGACTATCGAGGTCTTCGATTATCATTATAGTACCAAACATTAATTCATACGGAGTGACGCCACCCAGAGAATTTCTTGGCAGATGATTAAGACTACGTTGAACACTTGTTTTTTTCCCACCCATCACCCGAACCTAATACCTTAGCTGTTATAGATTGCTTTATGTCACGTTTTTTTCTTTCCACTAACGCATTACCCTTGGTATGGAAGGGACTAGAATACCGCAATGCAATGCCCAAGATAACCATGGCCACCTTGTAAGCTCAAAAACTAAACGCAGGAACCTGGTCAGAATGTAGCGTGCCAATTGCGTATGTGGCGATAAAGACTCGCAATCCTTTATAACAGTTCTGGCGTCAGCCGAGCGCTGGGACCACACTCAAATAAATATTGTGCAGGAATCCACTGCGACCATGATATATTTATAATTACCATCCTTTGTTAAGGGACCACAGTGGTCCAGGTAAATGCACGCTAGTGGTTTATCTGAAATCAGAAGGGGCGTCTGAGCAGGTCGCTTTACTGTTGAAACTTTCATTTTTTGGCAGATTTCACATTCTAGAACATAGTTACTAGTTTGTTGCCTTATGCATGGCCACTAATATCTCTGTTTTAATAAAGATACTGTGGCGGAAACTCCTGCGTGTGCAGAGGCGAGCCCTTCATGTGCTGCTAAGATTAGTCCTAACCTGTGTTCCATGTTTGGAATTGCTCTGTCCCCCACTCCAGGGATTCAAGCAAAAGTAACATTATTTGCATCAGTTATATATGAGTACTTTACTGGAAAGCCTTTCGTGAGTGTATTACCACTGTCTTTGACTGAAGCAGTGACAGCTTGCATTATTTCGCTGTCTATTTTTGTTTTTGCCCGGGTGATTGCAGCTACGGAAGCCGTTTGCACAGCTGTCTTCGCAGCTTCATCAGCCAATGAACAAAGACTGTACCCCAAGTGTCACAATCCTCTACGTGTGGTGCAATCCCCATAGGTAAACAGATTGTCAGAATCCTGTGTTTTTCATAAGGTGTACTATCAGGAAATACTGCCTCTATTTCAGTAATTTTTTGTGCTAACCAAAATGGAATCTGTTCTCATTTTGCTGGTAGTTTACCAATGACTGACTGTGTAGTCTGTGGTGTGATTTTGTTTGTGTTCCCCTGGTGAGGGGTATGCTGTGGAATTCTTATTGCAGGTTGGACTGTTAATGTCCGCATGACATATTGAACCTATTTTCTATGTATTTTAATTAATTGTTTTAGGTGAGCTAATAATTCTACATCTGACATCCTTTCAATGTCTGGATGAGGTGTATAGCTGGCTAGTACTCCTAGTACGGCCATGTAGCTCCTGGTCTACCTAGTGGACCGAGCCTGGTAGTGTGATGTCCATGTTTTAGGGCGCCAGTAAACCAGAGCTGATGCTCTTGGTAAGTTAGTGGAATTTCAACGTCCTTGAAAGGAACGTATTCCGCTGGAGGTTCCTCTACTTTGTAGTAGTGGAACTCCTGTGTTACTGGATTTGCTTGTGGAAAAGTAATACATGAATAGAATACCTCGGTCTACCGATATTCATGTGCCTCATTACAAATATAACTTTACCACCTCTCGATGATACCCCATTTTCTATAAGTTTTATAGTTATGGTTTTCCTTATATTTGCCGGGATGATTACAGCATCATCGTCATTTTCATTAAACCCTGTAACGTCTGAGCCCGGGTGGTTTGCATTTACTGCAGCTCCACCGGTTGCGTTGTTGTCGCCGTTAATTGACATTGTTTAATGAAAGTTTGCAGAACAAGTTTCAATGAAACAAAGATTAGGTGCACAATATTTTGGAACACTGTGTCCGTCAACGTTGAATTAACCAAAAACTAATACATAGGATTTTCGTCCTACTCAGTTTCGGAAGATATTAACCTTTTACCCACTCAAGACGTCTATTGGAATATTTTACGGGAAAAAGGGGTCTCTGTGATAAGCACGACTGAGTTACTCTAGTATCTGGCATTAAATTATCGCCTTACCAAACGTTGGGCGCCATGTAGTGTAGTTCCTATATTCCCAATAAGCCCTGCGCATTGGAATAATATACCCTGCAGCTTAGGACTGAAGTCGACAAGGTCTCTGCCGAATATATTAGACTTAATTGTGAGTGCCAGCTAGCTCAGAGGTCACTAGAAACGTTCCCGAATAAACAAGAAGAGTATAGTCTCTGACAACCATATAACATGACAACTTTGTTTCCCCAGAATGAAGCGTATCTCTAGAGTCGCGGAAACAATACACAGCTATTTCACTCAGTCAATCGTGCATGCTTAGTTTCACCAGAGTTGCTTTAGAAATAGAGAGACGGGTGTTTTTAATAAAAGTTTTTACTGAACAGTCTTATTTCTTAAGCATAAGAAATGCACTGCTACAATTGAAATGGTAGTTAAGAAGTACGGGGCATATAATATGAATAGTATTATAAAGTAGTACTGTAAAAGCATGATATGGTTTCTAAGCCATAAACATAGAATACATAAAATGCATAAAATACATACAGTGATAAAATGATGGCTAAAAGTACTTAACTGGTGCTTCTAATGTACGCCTACCCCAGTGTACCTAACCTAAGCCTAGAACGAGGGAGGAGTAAGTGAGGAGTATTTTGAATTTTGGTATTTCTCTGCCAAGAATCTGTTCAAGAATTTTCTAGCGATCTAATCATCTCCTTACCTTGGTTTTAGAATGATAGAGGTCTTATATCTCTCTATCTGGACTCGATCTCTCAGCAACCTGCAAGGGTAGCCTGGAAACACTGGCGCTTGATTTCTCGGCAGGAGAAAAGACAGCGGCTTTTCAGTGCGTCAGTTGGAGGGTCGGCTTCCTTCAGCACTTGCATCAGCAGGGCCTCGGGCAAGTAGTTAGTCGATCTGCTCTGGAACCACCGTGTGTTTGACTGGGCAAATGTAGGCATATTTATACCACTGAAGGTGCCGAGTCTAACGTAAGATTGGACATAATATCGTCACGAGTGCCTTAGTTCCTTGAAAACTCCCGGATTTCTTGGATAAATCAGTATTCAAGCAGTGGGAGGCTCCTGACTGCTGAGGGCTGGTTTTACCACGAAATCGATGTGGATTCTCAGAGTTTAGTGGAAGTAGCCATGCCGTATTAGGGCTGCGCCGGCTATAACTAAATAAGGCAATGATTCTTTATGCCTATAGAAGGACTGGATGGTTTATACCTATGTATGGGCATGAATCGGGAAAAATTACACTAGGGTCCTAGATTCCCACATAACAGGGCAGTTAGATTATAACATTTTATAATCCTAACTGACTCACAAAACATGGTAGAAATTCGAGTTTAGTACGCCTGAACTCAGAATGATAAAATACATCTATTAGTTTAAACATTCTGTGTTTGAAAATACCACTTTTAGAAAGTAGGTATTTTCTTGTCTAACTATCCAAGCCTGCCTCTGCTAGGTTGTGTATTCCTTGTCTGGAGTTTGAGTGACAGAGGCTGGGGATTCCAGGAGACAGGGTGAGTCAGCCCAGTGGTGAATAGAGAGATTTGCATCTAGATGGGAGGGAGGAGTTGCCTGGGACCTGAATAGGGATGTGCCTTCCCCCCACAATGCTGGCTCCACCTCCTGTGGGGGTCTGATGTTTCTGGCCTGCACTGTGAAATGAAAGAAGGATTCATGTAAACAGAGTGCTCCAGGACTGACCTGAACTGGTTTGGATTAGGCAAAGGCCCCTCTGCCCTTACAGGAAAAGGAATTTATATCAATTTTGGACAACAAGAAGAAACCTTTGCTGAGGAGAGGAACCAGAAGAAACTGAGGAGAGACTATCCCTAAGATGAAGTGCTGCTTGGGGGTTTGGCCTGCAGTGGTTGCCTGGCTGCCAAAGAAAGGAGAAAGGACTTTGTGTGCACTTTATTCAACTTGTAAAGGATCTCCAAGGGTTTGAGAGAAGAACTTTCCTCCTGCTGAAAACTCTGGGACAACAGACTTCAACCACCAGCTCCCCAAGAGTTCTTTGGAAGTGCCTGCTGCTGTTTTGGGCCTTCTGAGGAACTGCGCGTCGCAAGGAGCTGGGAATCTTCTCGCAACGAAGAAGCGTTTCACAGCCACTGCCGTCGCATGGTGGATGTCGCCGCTGTAGCTGTACCAACAAAAAGGAGAGTGGTCCTTCTCACCAAAGGGACAGGACACAATAAAGACACCAAGTCAAAGAAAATTCACTTTGAGATTCCTATATAGCATACCAGGATACTCCAGTCTCTCTCACACTCAACTCATGTACAAACCATAGCAATCACCAAGGGATAGTATATAAATGCTTTATTTGCTAAATAGATGCCCAATATAAGTCAGTATTTTATATGTATAAAAAAGGGATATGCCAGTGCAAAAAATTAAATCACAACTTCACATACATGTAGTAAATACAATCTCATATCTTTAAAAAAAAAACCCTAGCTGTGAAGCACATTAAACAGCGCAATTTCTCACAGTTGTAAAATTTAATCAACAATGATTTCCAAGTCACAGTTTAAAAATCATATTATATTCATAAAGACATGTAAAATAAGATAACATAAAAAATATAACACATTAAAATAATTCTTTTGACCAAAGGCAACACGTTTCGGTGGCAGTAACTGGTCCAAACCACCTTCTTCAGGCAATCATAACAATTGTGTCCGGAAATCCTTACATCTATATTAAGAGAAATAATATATATCTGTATGGATCTTACACTTATTAAAACAACAATATAGATATATATGTATAATATAAGGCAGATCAAAGGATCCCCATCAATAAAACACCCATATACTGTACCAATGGCATTGCTGCTATACCCGCAAACTCATACACACATCATTCTCATCTCTATATTCCATGTTAGTCTTTATATAGTGGCCAATTATTCCCATATAGTTAGGAGATGACCCCGTATAAGTCAAGTCACCTTCCCCTTTTTTTCCTTTTTGGAATAATGGACGGCTGATTTATGTAACAGGCCATTCTCACCACAGTCACATCAAGCAAAATTAATAAAAACCCACCGGTTAAATCCCAAAATGAGTTTGGTCACAGAGGGGCTTCAATCAATATCTCCTCCTGTGCATTCAACTGATTGTTCAGTCACAGCTTAAAAATTCATTTTGAACACCAGATTAACACACAAATTAGCCCACGAAGATGTTGCCCTAAATATACTGGTTCTAGTATCCCCTAATTTAATATAAAAAGCAGATATATATTCTCCACATACCTTACACACTCCAAGTTCGAATTAAAAGCACACCTGATCACAACAGGATCCTAGTGAGGTGCCCTAAAGGTCACAATAAAAATGTTTTTATAATTCACTCTCACTTACGTCGAGAGTTGCTATACTATTTAATTACCCTTCTTTTACACATACCTTTAAAGATCAGTGTTAATATATGAAGCAAAACATGGTTACAGGAATGCTGCCCTGAATATACTCTGTAGGTTTAAAAAGAGAAAAAAGGAAAAAATATTTCATTTGCTCTAGAACCCTCTATTGATTTAGCTGTATTTCCTTACTAAACTCTCCCTTTAGACCTATCATATTTACCTTAATTATGCTTTCATTAGAGCAGAAACACAATTCTGAGTATTCAATACGACCAGTGTTTCTTTCCTTTTTATCCTGAAAGTCGATATCTGAAAAGGCATATAATATAACTGGGTCAACTCGCTATCAGAAGTTTTATTTAACGAAAACACTCATGCACACAGCATCTCTCATGGTCCTGTGCTTTAAATGATAAAGTTAGTAGCTTCCTACATCTCATGTGACATCCCATTCATAAGGAATATTAATAAGCTTCCTCCGCGTGTGCGCTATACACCCAATAAAGTTTATTCATGCATGGCTCTAGTAAAACCAATAACCAGCAATCCAGCTTACAACACTCTGCTAATAATGACAAAAAAATGTGGGGCAGTCATTTTGAAAAATAGACTTCACCAATATATAACCGCACCAACAACTACACTTTTAACCACTAAATAAAAGGTCATATTAATCACAACTATTGTGACACGTACCGGGATCTTAAAATCTCCAATAATGCCGGGCAGCTACTTCCACCTCTGTCGCAGCACGAGAATAGACTCTGCAATAAGGGGTACCTTTATATAACACTTTAAAAGCTGTCCCTCAGCGTGCTAAAAATAGTGGCTGTTTCTCCATAGATAACTGACTATTCACTTAAACTTAAATACGTCTGTACTAGTTGTGCTCATAAACAGCAAAAGGGGACTTCACATCAATAAATATCTGTAGCCGCCATTTGCAAGTAATGCGGAGTATCCTCTTCCATGCTCTTGACGGCTCCCGGCGGTCATGAGTTACGGTGGGCATGTGCTGATGACAGCCGGGAGCCGTCATGACCACGCCCGCGATTGGAATCTTCAGCACTGTGGCGGAATTAGCGCCGCAGCGATGAGGGTATACTTGTCTCTCCTCCCCCGTCATTGCTCCAAATTTAATGAACAGAGAAAACTGACATTCTCTAATGGTGAAAGAATAAGGCCGCCATTTTACAACGATGGGAAGAGAACTTCTCTTTCCTTTAGCAACATGTAACTATGTATGCCAGCTATAATTAAATACTTCCATAAACATGATTATGATCAGTAATTGGAATCCATAATCGATAAGACTCAATAATTCAAAGTGAAGTCTATAATATTTACCCAAAACGATCAATTCTAAGGCTTTTTCTCCCTATTACATCCACATTGTGTATCAAAGGGGGAGAGAAAAAACAATCAAACTCTAGATTCTGACTCGACAATTTGTTAAAAAAACAGGGTTCACAAAGTACGTCCTGATAACGGCAAAAGGAGAACTACCTACGACATCATCCTTGCCCACTCTACAATCTCAGAGGGGGAACTGTCTATGACATCATCCTTTCCCACTCTTCTCTACTATTAATTCCCTGTCTAATAGTATCCAATACTGATATGTACCATTGCTCTCTTTGTTTCCAATTGTCTTCTAAATTTCCTCCTCTTGTTAATGATCACTCTCTCTATAATGAACCAGACAAAATCCGTTTCTCTGTGGTCATGTTCAATATGAATACCAGAGGAGTATTTAGTTTCTTAGTTTTAAGCACAGATTTAGGTTCGGCTAACCTCACTCCCAGCTCATGGCTTGTTTTGCCAATGTAGGCCAAACCACACGGACAGCGTAAATAGTAAATAACATTTCTACTGCAGCAGTTATTCACGCATTGTTTTCTCATTGTCCTACCATTATGGTGATTTCTTTTGTAGTGTAGTTCCTATTTTCCCTATAGGCCCTGCGCATTGGAATAACATAAACAGTAGTATAGACGTAGAAGTGCGGTCTTCCAGGTCTCTACTGACTATGCTAAACTTAATTGGGTTTGTACCAACTAGCTCAGAGGTCACTGGAAACTTTCTTGACTGAATAGGAAGTGATCAGCTTCCCTGGTACAGACAAGAAGGGATTCAGTTTTCCAACAACCGCATAAACATGACAACTTTCCTCCTTAGAATAAGAGTCAATCTCTAGAGTCGTGTGAAACAATAGACAGTTATTTTACTCAGTCAGTTGTGCAGATTACTTTCACCAAGATGCAGAGAATAGAGAGACGGGTCTTTTCAATAAAAAGGTATTATTTATTGAACAGTCTTTCTTCTCATGCAAGAGAAATGAATTGCCACAATTGCAAGACTAGTTATTATAAAAAGTGCGTACAGTAAAATGAGGATTGCGAAATAATACTGTAAAAGCATTGATATGGTTTCTTAGCCATACAATGGTTAAAATGAATAAAATATATACATTCATATATACATTTGACTAACGTACTCAACTGGTGCTTCTGACTACGCCTACCCCAGTGTACCTTACCTAAGCCTAATACTTGGGATGGAGTAAGTAAGTAACAGTTTTAGTTAAGTTGGTTTTGCCAAGGTTGGCTTCAAGAATTCTCTCTAAGAGTTTAGTCAACACCATACCTCTGAAATAGAATGTTGGAGGTGTTGTATCTCCTTCCCGGACTCGATATCCCAGTCACTCGCAAGAGTAGGCTGGAAACGCCGGAGCTGGATTTTCTCGGCAAGAGAAAAGACAGCGTCTCTCTCAGCGCGTCAAGGAGGAGGAGGGGCAGCGTCCGTGGGCAGCTTGCATCTGCTGGGCTCTGTAAGGGACAGCTGTTCTGCTCCTGTATTCACCACACCATCGCTATCATCGATGTCGTTGAGGCAGCGTTTGCTTAAGGCAACGTTGGTAATATTTATACCTGAAAGGTGCCTTGTTTGACGTACGTTTTTGGACATAAGACGTCAATAAAGATGTCACTAGGAAGTGATCGTCTCTCAGTTCTCATTAGAGTTCTATTATGAATCAAAACATAGCAAGCGGGGCTTTCTCAGGTTGCTGAGTTTTATCTTGTTGAAGAACTCGGAGTGTAATCTAGGAATCTAAGATAGTGGCTTCTGCTGTGTCATCTGCTCTAATGAGCTGCAGAGGAAGAGATTATGAAATGTGGCTCTGATCATGTTAGGCCAGAGATGAGTTTCTGAAATATCGCTCTTTATCGTTTATGCCATTATTGGGGTATAAATGGATTATAGCCGTATAGGGGCATAAGGTCACAGTATTGATTGGGGTCCTTGATTAGAACGCGACACCCACTCCACAAATTTATGTCCATCAAATTACTAAAAACTATAGCAATAAGATGCATGTGTAACATTACCCACCCCAAAATACATATTCGTATTTGAAATGGCGTATTTTGAAATACATGGAAATATTGGTACTGTACATCTTTAAGCATAGAAATCATTCAAAATTATAGCATATGTAATCAGTGAACGATTTTGCGAAAAAATTACACATGAAATATCTCTTTATACAGAAAAGAAGGGCGAGATAATTTCTTCACATAGAAATTCAATTGTTGTAACATGTGCTAGAGGCTGATGTAAAGTTATCATGTCTCTAGAAGTACCTAAAATTAGAAGTTCTGTTCTTTATGAATAGGTTTACTTTAAGCCAAGAATTTTTGTGCCAGAAAAAGGTAAATATTTAGAAAAAATGTTCAATTAAAAAAAAAATGTTCATGGTGAACGGGGGAATAGAGTTCCAACGCTTTTCAGTAGTTTTTGTTGATCAAAACTGAAGGCCGAATTCAATGTTCATGGGAACGCTGTGTGTCGGACTGCTTTTCTAAAATTATTGTTTCTGTTCAGGGGAGAACATCATATCAGACAGGCTCTCAAAAAATTGGTCTACAAAATCAGGTGACAGTTCGACCAAGTTCGATAGTGCTGTAACTTGGCAGGTGTGAGAATGATTGCTATCATCAAAGTCTGGATCAGCAATGCTCACAGAAGGTCGTACCTGGGTGATGTTGCTTTTATTTCTTGCTCCACTGTCACCACCTAGTCGTAGCACAGGAGTCTCAATGAATGCCGTCATCAGGATTGGTAGCCGCTGGGGACAACACAATGCGTGAGCCGTTATAGGGCTTAGCAAAGTATCAATATCCATTGGTACTGCTGATGGGAGTGCAAGACAGATGTCCAACACGCATTCATCTCCGCATAGCATACATCGAAGCACAGGTAAGATGCAGGTCTGCCATATGGATCTGAATGAAAGAAACCAGGTCATGTTCAGATCTCTCAGCCTGGCCAATCCAAGGACTCTAGTTATGCGGTCCCGGTAGCGTATTGCTAGGATCGTTTCTTCCATCCTTGTCGGAGTCATGTCTGAGTTTTGGCTTGCCATATCGGAGCAGGAGGGTCAAAAATAAAATGCCTGCTACAAGTCCCAAAATCAAGGGTATGCCGCCAAAGTCTGCATGGACAAAATTGGGAATGATTCCTAGAACTGCTTTGAATGGTGTTAACAGTCCCGTAAAAATGGTCTTAAATACGCCTGGGATGCCTGTGGCACTGGACATATTTAGAATTTGGCTAAGCATTTCTGTGAAATGCACGGGACAATTTGTTGATAAAAGGTCATGAATCTCTGATGTTGTCCTTGCAACTTGGAGATCATACGTCTCTTTTGATGACGTGATGGGCACTGTTGTATGCAAAAGCACAGACTTCATTCTGCTTAAAGTATCAATTCGTATAGAAGAGACATTCAAACAAGGCCATACGGGAGTCTCGGAGTCTCCAGGGCCGTTTGGAAACAATGCTTGCATACAGCATTTGACCATGGAAGTTACTTGTACGAGATATGCTTTCCCTGGCAAGAGGCCACAACAGCTGTGATCCGTATTAGAATGTAACTCCCGTTTGAGAGTTGCTTAAAAAAAGGCTCTATCTGCGTTGCAGGTGTGACATATTGGTGGCATGAAAGGTTGTTTGAATTTCCTTCACAGGCTCCGTGTAAATTAATACCTTGGCACAAAAGTATACCGCTTAGTGAATGTTTGCACTTTTCACCACTAAGAAATACATTTTTGTTGCTGTCACTATAGCATGTGTGTGTATATGGTAATATCCATGCTGACTTAATGTACCCTTTACCCAAACGTTCATACTGGCCAGTCGGTATGTATTCAAGGCAATTTTTAAATCGGAAAGTTGTTATCGGAATTGTGATAATCCTGTGTATTATCCATTCAATGACAGGACTTTCTGACATTTTTAAAGGTAATCTCTCAAGTTTTTCGATGCTCAGGATTGTATAGTCTGCTCCTTTCTGTGCCAAGCTGATTTGTTTATCAGTAAGCTTAAAGATGGAAAACAATTACGTTGTGTTAATTAAACGCCAAGGCACATAGCCTGAACGAAGATTTTGCAGCGTCCAGCCTAACTGTACAATAGAACACAATTGCGACTGGCCATGCTGTAACATTAGCAAGTCTTTGTCTATTATATCTATGGCAGATGATGCAATACTGTCCAGTGAATATATTCTGGAGGACAGAGTCATTAACCCATTGTCCACAACAGAAAGTGATTTTTCCAAATTAATACGATCAATTTCTCGTATTTTTTCAGCTGTTTCAATTTGTGTGACTTTCCAAGCCTCGTTGTAAGCCGCATAGACGCTGGCCGCTACGAAGCGTTTCTGACGCTGTTTGCGTGGTCCCATAATAAAATCGCACAAATCAGCACCATCTTTAAGTAAAGATAAGTGTTGCTTAATTTCTGCCAGTGTGGATGATTCTAGCCATTCAAGGCACAGCTTCCCTACACTGTATGTTGTTACTATCCCTGAATGTTGTCTCTGGGAGTATCTAGGGTCTGGTCTGGTCATTGGTAACCCCTGTGTTTTATTCAGGAATCTATCTTGACAGTTGTTTGCGTCAGTAGGCCAGATAAACCACTTTTTCCAATCAGGATGTGTTCTGTTTAGATGTAAACTTTTAGATACGTCTATTTCAATATCTGTTGTTGCATTATCAGGTATTGGCTTTGGAATAGACGGTTTGTTAAGGTCTTTAATCTTAGCTAGGCCAAGACAGGTTGTTTGGTGAATTGTGTCATTTAAGAACATTATTTGTTCTGGGATCATGCAGGCTCGAAATAATGCTTCTATGCCTTGTACCTGCCAATCTTTTGTACCCCAGATTGTTTTTGTTTCAATGTTATTTCTCCAATAATCAAAACCAAATGTCATCATTTTTTCATAAAATGCTTCTGAATATATCAATTTAGTATTTGTCAGCATTGTTTTCAACCCTGTTTTATCTAACAGTTTATAATAAAACGTTTCTGCATCACTGGTGTTAAACCCTGAGAAGTACTGAAATTTCTCATAGAATGTTTTAGAACTGCTTTTAGGTGGAGTAGCACAATGTTCCCATTGGTTATATTTAAAAACATTTCTAGGTTGTGCAGATTTATGTAAGTAATGATCTCCGTAATGTGAGAAGCAGTACATCTGTTCATAATTAGACAAACCTTGTAAATAATCATGTTCTGTAAGTCTTGCTGACAGTACTAAATCAGACATCATATTATTAATACTTTCAAAATCCCAATCATCAGAAAATGTACTTGGTTTTACAAAGTCACTTAAGGAATCCTTGAACTGGTGACGATATTTCAGGATTTCAACCGGACCATATATTTCATAGTCAGTTTTGTCCCATACTACCCCGCCGGGTATTGAAATTGCTGTGACATTTACTGTTGATAGTTCTCTTTTCTTCACGTGGGATGATCTGTGTGGTTTGAGGACTAAGTTGATGTTCTGACTTGCTGTGTCCATTGAACTGTAATAAACTTTCCTAAAATTTAAGCAAAAATTAGGCATAGTAGGAGTATGAATACCCCTGAAATAATCCAATGCTCTATCAATGGTGCATTCAGATAAACTTCTTTGATTTGATGAAAGATTTCTGTTGCTTTTTCTTTAAAAGTCTTTGTTTCTGGCATCACTTCGGCGTTGTTTTGATCTTCAGAAAAGTTGTCGAAATTGATGAAGTAGCCAAAGGCAGTTCTGTCAATTGTTGGGATTGTTCTCTCAATTTGTCTTTCGGTAGCACATTCTAATGCCACGTCATTGTGGTCTGGTGTTTCATGACGAACTGTTTCAATCTGTGTTTCAAGAGGCACAAGTTCCATGGCATTATTGCGTAGTCCCTCTCTGTGCACTGCAGGTTTATCAAATGTGATTAGTCTTTCAGTTTGGACCTCTTGAATTGTTGCAAGTTTGGGTATTCTGTTATTTCTCGGGTGTCCACTGGGCCTACTGTTGATTATAGGCCACATGCTTGAGGTTTTACCAGGTCAATTGATACAACTCTGTTCTCCTTTTTACCAGCAAGGGGCGGTAGTACTATTGATCTTGTTCCGTTGATTGCCAAGACAGGAACTGCTTTTCTGTAAGAAGGCCCAAATTCCTTCTTCACCGCTATTTTTTCTCTGACTAGATCCCCAATCTTTGGAATCCAGACAGGCCTTGCTGGGGCTGGTGGTGTCTCTTCAGTGGTAGCTGGCTGTTGCTTTAACTTTATGTTGCTTAAGGATTTTCTTGTTTCATTCAAGTCCTTTAAACAGCCAAACGGTCTTTGATGTCAAAGTCTTTATTCTTATCTTCTACCACTGATACTTGACTATCTAAGTCCTGAATGTACATTCTAGTTCCGAACAGTAGTTCGTATGGGCTGAAACCTTTTAGAGAATTTCTTGGCAAATTGTTAAGACTGAGCTGGACACTTATTAAATGTTTGGCCCACCCATCACCCGAACCTAATACCTTCGCTGTTATAGATTGCTTTATGTCCCGGTTTTTTCTTTCCACTACACTGTTCCCTTCGGGGTGTGATGGACAAGAGTATCGCAAGCCAACCCCCATGCTGGCCATGGCCTCCTTATAAGTTCGAGAGCTGAAAGCAGGACCCTGGTCAGAATGGAACATGGCAATTGCGTATGTGCCGATAAAGACTCGCAGATCTTTTATAACCGTTTTGGCCTCAGCCGAGCGCTGGGGCCACATTTCTTTAAGTGAATTTTAGTCTTAAATGATATACAATGGGACGCATTTCTCTTGTTTGATTATGCGTATAGATCGCCTTATGCTTTCTATTAGGATCCCGACACTACACTGGCCGGTTCTCCACTGCGATTTCTGTTGCAGTCTTCACAATTTTTTGCAAAATAATCAATAACTACGCTCATTCCCGGCCACCAGTACTCTGATTGTAATTCTTTCAGAGAGTCCCTGATTGTTTGGTGTCTCAGACCCAACCCCACATGTGCTTCCTGTGTTAGGAAACCTCTCCGGTTCGTGTTTGGAATTACCCTATCCCCCACTCCAGGGATTCGAGCAAAAGGAACGGAGTTTGCATCAATTACGTATGCATAATTGAGTGGATAGTTCACGGGTAGTGCTGCACAGTCGCCTTTTACGGACGTTTTTACTGCCAGCATGGTTTCCCCGTTTTTGTATTTTTCTGAACGCTTTTTTGTGGCTACGGAAGCCGGTTTAGTTGCTTCCGCTACGGCTGTATTAGCCAATGAATTCCCTGCAACGTGAACGCCATCACGTTGATGACTCCGAGTGTGTACCACGTGAGTCTTTTGTAGTTCTTTCTGTAAAAGAACTACTTGTTTCCAAAGCATTTTATGCTTGATTGTGGCACCTGTGTCATCTTTGTAATCATTTTTAACCCAGCTCTGTAACTTATTATTGTAAGAGTTGACCCAAAAATGCGAATCGCACACGATTAGTGTCGGGAATTCACGTTCTGCATTTTCAAGTGCCGTCTTTAAAGATCTGATTTCAGCTCGCTGAGCCGAACAGTTTCTTACTGATTCAGTTTTTGTTATTTTCGGTCTGAATTTACCGCACAGCCAGCGACCTTTAACAATCGCGCATGCTGCATCGTAGGATTTGTTCTCTACGTTAAAGTGCTGTACAAACCTATCTGTATAGATTATACAGGAGTATTGTTGGAGAGGCAGAAGTTCGATTGGCAGAGGATATTCTTCTTCATAAGTCAAATCATTCAGTTTTTCGAATTGCGGGGCGAAATAATATTTCACATCTTCCACTCCAAGAGAATTTACACACTGTATCCATTTCGGATCCAGTGACACTGTAGGCAGGTTTACTGGGCTGAATAGCGCCTCGAAGGCGGATTCCGCTGTGAGGATATTGATTTTTTTGCCATGTGCTAGTTCTCGTTCATTCGCTAATGCAGTTTCTACTGCTTTCACAGTATTTTCTGTTGGACTGAATGTTTTTTCTGCTTGTGTGTACAAGTGAGATTTGTAAGCTATTGGTACCTTTTCTCCCTCATTAGAGGTCAGGTACGTGAATCCGCATCTTCCTGGGATGACTTTGATTACAAGATTGCGTGTGTTGTCACGTGTATCTAATTTTGTTTTTGCTAACATGTCTGTTTGCAGTGATCTCAAAATTTCTGTGTGTTTTTGAGTCCAAGTGATTGGTTTAAAATCAGGTTTAATTAGTTCGTAGAGAGGTTTAACCCTCTCCGCATAATTTAGGATGTAAGTTCTTCCGAAATTCAGAAAACCTGGACTTTGATGTGAGTAATGCGCTAAATGTGATTTCTGCGCTAATGTGATTTATGTGCTATTATAATCATGCGCTAATGCTTTGGGTGTTAGGAAATGACTGTGTGTAGTATGTTTTGCGCACCCTGGGTTCTGACACCTCTGAATGGGTTTTTATGCATCATGTGTGAAGTTTCTGGCCTATACCCCTTAATGTATTTTTTTGCTTAGGTGGTTGTTTTTCCCTAGTATAGGTATACTAGTGAGTTCCTGGTTCCCTGCGTGATATTTTCCTAAGGTGGTTAGGATTGCGTAGGTGGTACTTACCTTTTACCAGTGGTTACTGGTTGTGTGCTACATTTGCTATTTGGTGCTACAATTGCTATGGTCTAAGTGCTATTTCTACCAAGTTCTAGTTCTAAAAGTGCTTATTCCTGACAGTTGTCCATTTGGCCCTGTCCCATGTATATAATCCCTTGTAAATATTGCCCGTGCCAGTTAGCACAATGTACATCCTGTGATTATGATTCTGATGTGTTCTGATAATACAAAGGCTATTTTTATATAACCTTGTGTGGTGTTCCTTTTGTGGGGGGCCTGGGATGTTGTTGCTGGTGGGTGCGTGCGCAAATGCTTTACAAATCGCCTCTGAAATAAGCCTGACTGCTCGTGCCAAGCTACCAAGAGGGTGAGCAGAGGTTATCTTGGCGGGTGACTTCCTTGCCCTGACTTAAAATGGTGGAATCTGCCTGGCTTTGGCGTAAGCCTCCGCCATCCAGAAATACCCATTTCTAACAAAGGACATGAGGTAGCTCCAGTAGTGCGCAGTGACCTTGAGGAGAATGAGGTAACTAGTGCAGGGGTTCATGGTCCTAGTGATGGGAGGGACGCTCTACTGACTCTAGATGAGAGGTGCATGGAGAGGGGTTCCCCCAAAGTTGACGTCCTGGTATGTGAGTGTGAAGACCGCCCAGAAGAGTGTGGGTTGAGTGACAGTGTCAGTCATATACTGTCTTGCCAATCTCAGGAGAGTGGTGTGGAATACGTGTGCGAGGCACTGGATGGTGAGGTGAAGGATAGTTTGGCTAACCCTTGTGGGGGGTTGTGTGATACAATTGTGGGCGAGCATATTGTAAGTCCATGTTTTCCAGAGCTATGCCAACACCTGGTGGAGAGGGAGTTCTCGGACCCAAGGGAACTCACATTGGAGGCAGACCTTTTGGTGGATTCCAGAGGGTCTGGAGAGGCATTGGGGAATGACCCTGTGGGGAGTGGCTCAGGTAAGTGGTGGAAGTGGTGCAGAGTAGCCCAGCTAGGTCCCGTTGTACTGGGGGGTGGGGAGGGCTCATGTCCTGTCTCAGTGGAGGAGTGAGTGTGGGGCTGCGTGTCCAAAGGTGCTCGAAACCCAGTCTCAGGGCCTGGATGGTTCTTTAAGGAAACACCAGGTGGGGAGCCTAGGCAGTCCAGATGGGCCGCCCGTTGAGGGGTATCCCCTAGTGTCTTGTGAACTGGGAGTGTCTGTAACCAGACCTCCATCAGTTCTGGTGTCTGGCAGTGCTGCTCCTAAGTGGAGGGTGCGGAAATCCAGATTGAGGGGTGAGAAGGGGAAAGAGTCCCCAATGGAAAAACCTGTGGGTCAGGTGCCAGCCAGAAGGGCTGAGTCACTAGTGAGTGACCATGGTGACACCACTTATGTCCTGGGGGGATCTTCATGCGCTGTCAGATGGACAGGGGTCAAGAGATCTGCGCCTAACAAACTATCACACAACACATGAGTTATATGTTACCCTCAGGGGGGCATGCCTGCTTCCAAGGAAGTCCTGGTGCACCAGGCAAGTGTTAAACCGCAGGGGTTGGTCCCTGGGTTGGGAAGCCAGGTTCAGGTGTTGTCTGACCTGGAGGAAGGGACAACTGTAATCAGTGTCCTGACCGATGTAGCTTCTAGGGGTACCACTCCAGGTGGGAAGGTACAGCTCTCTGAAAGGGGGTGCAGAGGGAGAGAGTCCTTGACTCTGACCCGGTACATCTGGAGGGTTTAGACCCTAGGTTGGAGGGCCAGGTTCAGGGTGTCCCCCCTGATGTGGTAGCCCAGGTGCAGGATAGAACCCCTGAATTGGTGGGCGAATCGTGTAGGACACCTGCTACAGGCTCCCTGGCAATTCTGGAAGGGGTACCGCTCCAGGTGGGAGGGTACAGAGCCCCAGGGAGCAGATGTGGGAGAGACCATTCCAGTCTCTGCTCCAGGCGCCGGGTCCAGGCCTTGGGCTGGTGGGTCAGTGTCAGAATGTCATACTTGACCTGACAGGAGGGAGAGTGGACAAAGGGTGCCAAGCACCTGGGGTTACTGCCCCCGCTCTCTGACGCCACAGAGGTTTGAGAGCCCTGAGAAGCATAAGACCTGGGTCTCCTCACTGACTACTGTCAGTGGCCACTGTGGTTTGCTGTCTGTTGGGACACACCTGTGAGCAAGCTAAGGTTAGGTGCTGCACAGATGGTGTACACAGAGGAGGAGAAGGGTTCCACATGGTTTAGCTTGGTGGGCCCTGAGAGTATTGACAGAGGAATAGAAATGGGTTCAGATTGGCGTAGAACTGGAATATGCCCCTGCTGTTGCGGGCCAGGTCCATGATCTATCGCCCAAAGCAGGGAATCCCATCAAGGTAATGATTGGTCTAACCTGTGGTTTGGCCGGAAGGGGGTTGTGTTGGACTTGGCCCTTTTTGGAGGGTCATCGCTGAATTTTTTGCCTTCCTCCTGTATTTTATCTGACCTGTTTTTGTTGGTTTTATGCCTCTGGGCACTTTACCACTGCTGATCAGTGCTAAAGTGCATATGCTCTCCCTATCATAAATTGATATATGAATTAATGATTCTATGATTGGCTGGTTTGGTTTACCTGTCTGACCCTAGTACAGTGCACCAGGATTGCCCAGGTCTGGTAATCCAAATGCTGCTAGTAGGCTTGCAGCACTGATTGTGCCACCCACAGAAGCAGCCTGTAAAAGTGTGTCTAAGGCCTGCCCTTTCAGAGCCGGTGTGCAGTCTGGTACTGCCATGCTGACTGGGCAAGTGCACCCACTTGCAAGTCCCTAACCCTTCCCTTTTCTTCATATCAGACACCCCTATGGTATGCCCAAGGGCAGGGTGCATTGTAAGTATAAGGTAGGACATGCCCTGGCGTGTGTCCTGTCCTAATAGTGAATTACAGCCATTTTCGTTTTTCACTATTGCATGGCTATCTGTTCTCCATAGGCCATAATGGATTATTACATTTTATAATCCTAACTGACTCAGGGAACATGGTAGAAATTCGAGTTTAGTATGCCTGAACTCAGAATGATAAAATACATCTTTTAGTGAAGTTGGTTTTAACATTCTGTGTTTGAAAATACCACTTTTAGAAAGTAGGTATTTTCTTGTCTAACTATCCAAGCCTGCCTTGGCTAGGTTGTGTATTCCTTTTCTGGAGTTTGAGTGACAGTGGCCCAGTGGTAAATAGAGAGATCTGCATCTAGATGGGAGGGAGGAGTTGCACCTGGGACCTGAATAGGGCTGTGCCTTTCCTTCACAATGTTGGCTCCACCCCCTGTGGTGCCTGTGATGTCTCTGCCCTGCACTGTGAAAGGAGAGAAGGAGTCATGTCAACAAAGGGCTCCAGGGCTGTGCCTTCCCTCCACAATGCTGGCTCCACCTCCTGTGGGGCGTCTGATATTTCTGCCCTGCACTGTGAAAGGAAAGGAGTCATGCAAACAGAGTGTTCCAGGACTCACCAGAACTGGTTTGGATTAGGCAAAGGCCCCTGTGCCCTCAGAGGTCAAAGGATTTTGTGGTATAAATAGTAGGATCCCGATCCCAAGAATTTAGATCACTTTTGGACAACAAGAATAATTCTTTGCTGAGGAGAGGAACCAGAAGAGACTGAGGAGAGACTATCCCTAAGCAGAAGTGCTGCTTGGGGGATTGGCCTGCAGTGGTTGCATGACTGCCAAAGAAAGGAGAAAGGACTTTGTGTGCACTTTATTCAACTTGAAAAGGATCTCCAAGGGCTTGAGAGAAGAGCTTGCCTCCTGTTGGAAGTCTCAGGGACAACAGACTTCAACCACCAGCTCTCCCAAGAGTTCCTTGGAAGTGGCTGCTGCTGTTTTGGTCCTTCTGAGGAACTGCGTGTCGCAAAAAGCTGGAAGCGTCTTTTAACGAAGAAGCGTGTCGCCTTCGCAGCCGCTGCCGTCGCATCATGGATGTTGCCGCTGTAGCTGTCGCATTGCACCGCATCAAGAGAAGCGTCTCGCAACGAAGAATCGTGTTGCCGTGGCAGCCGCTGCCGTTGCATCGTGGATGTCGCCGCTGTAGCAGTCGCATTGCACCGCATCAAGAGAAACGCCTCGCATCCACGGAGAAGTGTGCCGCGGTCGGAGCCGCTGTCGTCGCATCACGGAACAAGGGTGTCGCCGCTGCAGCTGTCGCATCGAGCGGAAGCGTCTCGCATCGCCGGAGAAGAGTGTTGCCACCAAGGCCGCTGTCGTCGCATCACCGAACAAGGGTGTCGTCGCTGCAGCTGACGCATCGAGTTGAGACTTTTAGCAACATCGGAGAAGCGCGCCACATCAAGAAGAAAAACAACGTCTATATTTCTTTGCACCAAAATGTCATCACATTGCGGCGTTGCTCATCGCATCGCCCCGGAAACGCAGTAAGGAATCAACGCATCACCATCTTTGCAACACTTTCGTTGCCCTGCTTGTCACATCTTAAGGTGCATTGACTCAAAGTGTCGCATTTTAAGATCTAGAGAGAACTAAGCTAATTCTACCATTTTAAGTACAGTATTGTGGTTTTTTGTCGTTTGTGGTCTGGGGTTAAATCTATATAAAGAATTCTTATTTTTAATATACAACTGTGTGGTGTTCATCTGTAGTGTTGTCACTGGATAACTGTATTTGTTCACAAAATGCTTTACACACTGCCTCTGAGATAAGCCTGTCTGGTCGTGTCACGCTACCAAGGGATTGAGCAGGGGTTATTTTAGGAGTGTACCCCCTTACCCTGAATAGAGGCACGGGTCCCTATTTGTCACAAGTACCTACCTGTGCCAACTAGAGACCCCCACATCTAACAAGAATGAAATTTCAAGGTTGCAAGCATGCCAAAATGACACCCACCCCTGAAATATGCATGTGTGCACATTTTGCGCACATACATGCCCTAAGGGCCTGTATGTCTGACATATGGCACTTTTTTTTAAAGAAAATCGCAAATTACCATCTACTTGAAGTTGGTGGTAATTTGCAATTCCTTAAGGCCAA
Organism: Lissotriton vulgaris; assembly: GCF_964263255.1. Lineage (NCBI taxonomy): Eukaryota > Metazoa > Chordata > Amphibia > Caudata > Salamandridae > Lissotriton > Lissotriton vulgaris. Next base: position 17,811,704 of record NC_141686.1, on the reverse strand, counting down.
ATTGCAAATTTCTGGTGCTTCCAGAATTGCATTTAAGGAATCACAATTAGCAATTCCTTAATTGCATTAGCACAATAGAGAATTGCAAATTTTGCAATTCTCTATTTTGCGATGGCCTTTTGGAATGATACATCCCAAAAGGCTTTTTCCAATTAGCAAACAGGCCGATTCTGAGAATCTGCCCATTTCAAACGGGAAAAAGGCTTGATACATAGGGTCCTCGTTTAGTGACCTCAGACCGTGTCATCAGGCAGGTCGCTCCCCCGCGCCACCATAGAGGCCTCCTGTGTGCCCCGAGCTGCTGCTGCCGCTCGATCTGATTGCGCCTGTGTGATAGCTTCTCCTGTACTCGTGCCCCTCTGTGCCCCACTGCTGTGTGTTTCTACTGCTCGCCCCCACCTGCCTGGCTAGCATTGCTGGTGTCCTCACTGTGCTAGCATTGCTGATGTCCTACTATACTTCTTGTACCCCACTTTGCCCTCTGTTTTCCCCGCTCCGCGCTCCTTCCCGCCGCTGTGTATTCTGCGGCCCGCCCCCCCTAGAGTTCCCATTCACCACCCCGCTCCCGCCTCCCAGCTGCTCCTCCCTCCAACTCCCCCTCATATGGAGGCCGCATGGTGGTGAGGAGAGCGACCTCTGACCCTGTCTCCAGGAGAGTCGCTCCCCCACGCCACCACACAGCCCTCCTGTGTGCCCGAGCTACTGCTGCCGCTCGATCTGATTGCGCCTGTGTGATAGCTTCTCCTGTACTCGTGCCCCTCTGTGCCCAATTGGCGTGTGTTTCTCCCACTCGCCCCCACCTGCCTGGCTAGCATTGCTGGTGTCCTACTGTGCTAGCATTTCTGTGTTCCTACTATACTTTTTGTCCCCCACTTTGCCCTCTGTTTTCCCAGCTCCAGGCTCCTTCCCGCCGCTGTGTCCCCTGCGGCCCCGCCCCCCAGAGCTCCCATTCACCACCCCACTCCTGCCTCCCAGCTGCTCCTCCCCCCCCACTCCCCCGCATATGGAGGCGGCGAAGCCAAACCCGTCTGCGCCTATCCGCGTCTGGACCGCGCCAGGACCCCTTGCCCCCGCAATCACCACGACGCACACTACCGCTACGACTGCACCCTCCACACACTCAAGACCGAACGATCACGCACCTGCTGCCTGGCCACCCTGAAGTGCACCCAAGGACCCTTCTCCTGCCGGAGCTGCAGATTCACCAGCATTCAGCCCGCCAACCCACCCACCGAAGAACCCATTTTCTTCAGATGCATCCTGCTCAACACCCGCTCCGCCTGCAAACTCGCCATCGTACTCTGGGACCAACAACCCTGACAGAGACCTGGCTGACACCCACCTCTTCGCCCGACATCGCCATAGCCATCCCAGAAGGCTACAAGATAACCCGCAAGGACCGCTCCAACGGAGTGGGTGGAGGAATTGCCATCGTCCACAGAAACATCCTCAAAGTCTCGACAGATGCCGACGACACCCTCAGCACCGCCGAACACCTGCACTTCAAGATCCACACAACGACCCCAACACCACCCTCAGAGGCACACTCGTTTACAGACCCCCCCAGACCCCGACCACAGTTCAGTGACTCCATTGCCGACTTCATCAGCACACACGCTCTCGCCTCCATTACTACATCCTCCTCGGGGACCTGAACTTCCACATCGAGCACAACAACGACTCCAACACCTCCACCCTGATCGACAAACTCGGCCTCATACAACTTGTTAGAAATGGCGATTTCCGGTTGGCTAAGGCTTGTGCCAAAGCCAGGCAGAAAGCACCATTCTAGGTCAGGGCAAGGAAGTCACCCTCCAAGATAACCCCTGCTCACCCCCTTGGTAGCTTGGCACAGGCAGTCAGGCATATCCCAGAGGCAAGGTGTAAAGCGTTTGCGCGCGCACCCAGCAACAACATCCAAGGCCCACCACAAAAGAAACTCCACACAAGGTTATATATAAAAATAGCCTTTGTATTATACCAAACACATTAGATAATAAACACACACTTTACAATGTGCCACTGGCACGGGCAGAATTTACAGAGGATTATGTACACGGGACAGGGCCACGTGGGCCACTGTCAGGAATAAGCATTTTTAGAACTAGCACTTGGTAGAATTAGCACTTTGTAGGTATGTATGTATGTATGTATGTTCTTATATAGCGCTCGACTTACCCTTGGGCATCTCGGCGCTTGCATTGGGAACCCTTCCTGGCTTTTTCCCTGTGAGATAACCCGTACTGGGCATCCCCAAGGTGAAAGCCAGGCATCCGGCCGCGGGTGGGCCGTAGTGGAGATTAGGCAAGCTATTGCCCAGAGTTGCAGAGTGTGAACCCGTGATTCTAGTAGGCACCGGAGTGAGAATTATCGAGTCCGTGGACACTTGTGCTCAGACCCTGCCACGTCAGGAATTGAACCCTGGTCCCGGGTCTGACCTCTACTCCAGGGTATGCCTCCTCTAACCAGTGAATAACACTTAGCACATAGCACATATAATAACTGTAGCACCAAATAACAAATGTAGCACACAACAAGTAACCACTGGCAAAAGGTAAGTACCACCTACACAATCCTAAACACCTTAGGCCAATATCCCGCAGGGAACCATGAACTCACTAGCATCACGTATACTAGGAAAACACCCTCCTAAGCATAAACACACTTGTAGAGGTATAGGCATAAGCATTGCATGAATGTAGAAATCACATTAGGCAGGTAATCACATTTGTGCCAAAATATCAGAGAACTGACCTCAGGCCAACCTGGCCTCTCAGGGGCAGAAACGCCCTGTGTCCAGAAAAGTCAGGGCAGGCTGCGCAGGCAGCCAAAGAAAAATGCGCAACAGTTATCTGGGCCTAAACATAGCAGCTGCCCACTAAGTGCTAAGCAGCTGTGGAACTGAGCCTGGCAGCAGTGTGCCTCCTGGCTCTCCTGGGGCTCTGAATAAGCGCATGCCCCCTTCAGCGTTGGGCCCTCGTGGGCTCGAAAGAACTGTGTGCCGGGAGCCTCGTGGGCTCTGAAGAAATACCTGCGGCCTCAGAAGCCTCGTGGCTCTAAATAAACAAATGCACTCGTGTTGGGGGTGCGGCCCGCTGTCAGCCGGGGCCGCTCTACCACCAAAAGTGCCCTCAAATTACGTGGGAGTCCCGCTCGGGGGACTCAAAGAACAATGGCCCCCAGAGCCCTCGTGGACTTGGACAGAAAAATGCCCCCGTCGTTGGAGCTTCTCGTGGGCTCTGAAGTACAGAAACTAACCGGGACACCTCAAGCCCCCTTCCACTTACCGGGCTCCTGTCTCCCGGCGTCCGGGGCCGCTTGCGGTGATCCTCTCCTCATGCAGGGCTCTCTCCACACAAGGGAGCCCTGCTTAGGAAGCAGCCCGTCATCCTTTGTTTCCCGGCTGCATGCAGGAGCGCGGGGTAGGCTCCCGCCGGTTCCTGCTTCTCCGGATCTTGTCCTGCTTCCTGGGTGCGCGCGGGGAAGCCCTCAAGGCTGATCCAATCCCTGCGTGGCCCAGGGATGACACGGCGGGAATCCTCACGGCCAGGGACCAATCCCAGCATGAATGGAGGTGGGCACAGCACTCTGCTCGGGATCACCCAGGCCGGTGGCGGTGAAGTCTTCGGGGGAAACGAGGGGTAGGCACCCTCTTTTTAGATTTACAAAAACGCGGGGTAAGCACCCGCAAAATAAATAAATAAAACCGGGTGGGCTTCAGTGAAGTCAATGCAAAAATAGCGGCAATTCTGCAGGGTGGGCACCTGCTTTGGAATAAGCAAAAAAGGGGGGATCCCCACGCCGGGCAATCCCTCAGGGTAGAGATCACTGCACCAGCGGCGCCACGCGCTATTTTGAGAGGGAGGCCAGCACTCCCCAGGCACTGGCGGGCCACCCAAGTCTCCCCAGATCCAGGGACAAAGTCCAAAAAGAAATGAAGGCAGGGGGGTTAAAGGCTGGGCCCAGGGGCCAGCTCACAAGGCGCTCCAGGCAGGGAGGCAGTTCCCAGTGGCGGTCCTCCTGGCGCCCAGCAGTGTAGTGTAGTTCCTATTTTCCCAATAGGTTCTGCGCATTAGAATAACATAAACAGCAGTGTAGACGTAGGACTGAGGTCATCTAGGTCTCTACTGACTATGTTAAACTTAATTAGGTTTGCGCCAGCTAGCTCAGAGGTCACTGGAAACTTTCTTGAATGAATAGGGAGGGATAAACTTCCCTGGCTCAGACAAGAAGGGATTCAGTTTCCGACAATCGCATAAACATGACAACTTTGCTCCCTCAGAATTAGAGTGTATCTCTAGAGTCGTGTGAAAACAATAGACAGCTATTTCACTCAGTCAGCAGTGCATACTTAGTTTCACCAGAATGCAGAGAAATAGAGAGACGGGCGTTTTCAATAAAAAAATGTTATTTATTGAGCAGTCTTCTTCCTCATGCAAGAGAAATGAATTGCCACAATTGCAATACTTAAAGTAAAGTAAAGTGCGTACAGTAAAAGTAGTATTATGAAATAATACTGTAAAAGCATTGATATGGTTTTGTCATATAGTTACTGCTTTTCTATATATTGTGTTAAGTTAGCAATAGTCAAACGACATATTTTCCTTCGGCTTCAGTTTGCACACAACACATAATTATTATTGTAGCTTTCAACCTAGACGAAAGATGTGATTTATTTGAGAATAATATGTTATTGCTCTGATATCAGTTGTGCTTGGTACACTTGGTACACTGTCTGCACACTGAGAACTGCACCCTCTAAGAATAATCTAACACAAGGTTGCTGGGAGGCCTGATCCTCGCACCACATTAGACATAACACAAATAATGTTGCTGCCAACATTGGCTCTAAGCGGGTTTAAGACAGAGTTACCGAGAATGCAAAAACACACTTGATGGTGCCTCGCATGCAGAGAGCTGGTAGCTGGTGATGTGATCTTCTCCTACTGATATTTAGAGGAATGGGCACGCCCTGCTAAAACCCAAATGAGACCTTCTTAGATATAATATAGTATGCTAAATAGGGTGCACGAAATATAGGTGATACAGATTTCTATAGATTTTGCATTATAATATGCTATCACCGTTCGCTTACTATGGATTAGTGACCATGCTGATAACTCTGATTTTTATAATATGTATGCTGGTATTATATAAGATACTACGTTTGAGAACCTTGCATTGAAAAATAAATATTTCAAACTTGCACATGTGTTCTTTTACTCCCCGTTGTGGTTTGAGATGATTATAGAGCGAAAGAGTGTTCATGTGTTCCACGATACCTGAGGTAACCCAAGTTCATGTTCTGGTTTGTCTAAGTCATTGGGAGTTTGTTATGACCAATGAGACACTGTAGCTAGTTCGGTAAGGGGATTTTGGATACTAAGGTGGGTTTTGGGTCACCCTAATTCACCGAGGTTCCTGATCTCTGTGCATAGTTCTGTGGGAGAACAGAAACCCTGCTACATGGCGCCCATACGTTGTTGTCCTTATATCATGACACTCGAGTAGTATATCATTCAAACCTTAACCCCTTCAGTCCCATTTCCGGAAAACGGCAGTGTCGGAAAAACCTACCTATTTTTGAAATAGGTCTTTTCAAGCTTGAATCTATCTAAAACGGTTTTCTTGAATTGCTACCCAGTTGTGCTACAAAGTAATCTTTGTTTTTTCACGTTCCTGTGCAGTCATGGCACAAGCCGTAGACATCCCGCTGCATAGTCGCATTGCGGTGCGTGATCATGTGCGGACTTATGATGTACCTGCTGAAGGCTTGGCTGTGGTGCTGGTGGTGAGTGCGGAACATGCTTACCCGTACAAACTGTTTTATTCGTGGGTGACATTTCCGCCGCTGGACGCAAATTCTGGTGTGTTCCACTCGTACACTGTGTCACCTGTACCTGCTGAATATGCTCCGTACAGAGCACAGGAAGTACCTATTGATGTTTGGCAGCATGGAGTTTGGTTTGGTGGCGCCCTACCCCACTCTTTAACCGCTCCGAGGGTAGGTCCTTTGTACATTCCGGGCACAAATTGGCCCGCTTTGGCTGGATTTACGCCTCACCCTAATCACGCCACTTGTAACATGGGTGACCTTAGGCGGCTACATGTAGTCGCCATTGCCATAATTAGGGCCCTTGTGCATTACACCAGTCGTAATATTCAAGGGGCAGCCCCTCGAGGTGCAGCCCTTCCGGCAGGGCAGGCTGGTTTGAAAATCAGTCCTGTCATGTTGAATTCCGTTATGGGCAAGAAGCCCCTGGATAAGGGTGAATTTCCTTTCTGGCTTGCCGAGAAATTTGACCAGCTGGAGGCGGGGTTTCCTAATACGACTCCTGGTGAGAAAAACCGGATTCTTACGCTTAGTTTGCCGAAAGATTTGGCCCCTGAGCTTGTTGACTTTGAGACCTGGAGTAAGACTTTTGCGGCTGTATATTCGAGGTGCTTCGGCTCCCCGTCTGTGTCCAATCTGTCTACGGTCCTTAAACGTGTTCAAGATGATCACGGTCCGGAATCGGCAGTTGAGTTGGGTGTGCGCCTATGTGGCTCCTTTGAAGTGGTTCGCGTTCTGATCCTTGCGAATGTCAAGGGGGATGCAGTGAACTTTCAGGTGGCTAACGCTTTGGCGCTGGTACCCAATGCCGAGAAACCCCGACAGTTAGCAAGGATAATTGTGGCGGCTTATCAAACCGTGGGTCGCAATAGTAAGGGTAATAAGCCTTTTTCTACTAAGGAGAAGAAGCAGCCCCAGGGACAAGCTTCGGAAACTGACGTTCAACCCAAGTCCAAAAAACAAAATTGGCCTAAAAAAACAGAATCAGGGTAAGCAACAGCAACAACAACAAACACAGGTTTCGCTCCCTGCGTCTCCGTTGCCTGCGCAGTCGGAACGAGTTTATGATTTGCGCGACCGCGCGATGATTAAATCACCTGAACGTTTTCAGGCTTCTGACCAACGCTCTCCTCGTTCCTTTCAGGACTCATCGGCTCCGTCAACTGGTGGTGGAGGGGGCGGCAAGGGCCGGGGTGGACAGCAAGGACGTGGCCAGCCCCGCCCGCGCAACAGTGCAGACAAGCAGGAGGGCTCTACGCCTCAGAGACATGGGCTCTGACCTTGCTGGACAGCGCGGCGGAGATTACCATAGTGAGAGAGGCCCTCCGTTCACTACTGAAGGTGACAGCGACTGACACTTATGTTGTGATTGAAACAGCTGATACAAGCGTTGCTCCCCTGATAGACTTTTTGAAATTGTCCTGTTAATTGAAGGTGACATACAGCGTACCATAAAAGGGGTGTTTTGGGAAAATCTTTCGTCTACATATGACATTTTGCTTTCGGAGGCTGACTGGCCCCCACCTTTTGTGCTCGCAGCTCCACGTGTGGAGGAGGTATCCTCCCCAGTTTCGCGAACACTGTTTCGAGAGTGGAAGCGCTGCACTTTGCAGAAGAGTGGGCTCTGGCGCTTGCACCGGCTGTGTACCGCAATCAATGTGGCTGGGATAAATTGTCCCCAAACCACGAGATTCCTTTACGGTCTCAGCCGCAGCCTCAACCTCAATATCCCATACGACGTGAAGCCAAAGCTTCAGTCGCAGCGATCCTTGAACAATTGGAATATCAAGGTGTAATTGAAACATGTGTGTCACCGATGAATAACCCCCTTTTTACTGTAAACAAGCCGGACGGCTCTTACCATTTGGTTTTGGATTACCGGCATTTAAACTCGCATTGCCGTAACTGTGCAGTACAGAATACTCACGGCTCTGCCCTTGTAAATAGTCTTGTGCGTAAGCGGTTCAAAACCACGCTTGACATTTCCAATGGTTTTTATGCCCATTCATTGGACCGTCTAAGTTCCCAATGGACTTCTTTCACATGCGGCAGTGTCCAAAAAATGTTTCGGCGTCTCCCGATGGGCTATAAGAATAGTCCTGGAGTATTTTCCGCCAGCATTGTCTCTCTGTTGGAGAGAGTCGACCCAGATGCTTGTTCCTATGTGGATGATATCTATCTCACAGACGACGAACTTTGGGAGCATCTGTGTCGAGTGAACAGTATTATTTGTAACTTTGCAGACATGGGTTACAAATTTAATTTTGCAAAATCGCACATTGCAGAGTACACAGTGTTGTTTCTAGGCTATGAACTAACCAATGAGGGAAAGGGCTTGGCTCCTCACTTCCTGGAGAAATGTGCACAGTTGCGGTCTCCAACAACACTGAAAAAATTACAATCTTTACTGGGCTTTTTGAATTTCGGAAGAACTTACATTCCGGAATATGCCCAGCGCATCAAGCCTTTGTATGCTTTGATACAACCATCTTTTTCCAAATCATGCTGGCTGCCTGAGTATTCAGCTATTCTGCAGTCTTTGCAAGCTGATTTGCTCGCTTCTGAATACTTACAGACTCGTGATAACCAGACCAACCTGGTGATAAGAATCGTCCCGGGGACGGTAGGTTTCACATACCTAACTTTTTTTTTTTTTTTTAAACTTTATTGTCAAGAAGGCAGAAAAGTTATTCACATTGACACTTTCGATCATCAGTTTCATATTATCACATGCTAATGGTAAAGAGACGGAGAAAACCTAGTACATTCTGGCACTCTGTAGTTATCTTCACAGTATGGATATGGAAGAAGTAATAGCAACCATTTTGCACAGACTCCAACTCACTAACATACCATACCCTGTTTCAGTTTGCAATCCGCCCACTTATGATACAGTGATCAGTTCCCAGCAATTTCAACTAACAGAATTTTTTTTTTTTTAAATTTACATCTATAAAACCCAACTAATGTCATCACTTCTATAAAGTGTTGTACCCGTTCACAGGCAGTTGTCATCCATTGCACATGATCAGTACGTTGTCAAAGGTAATATAAGTTTCTTGCTCCACCTCATCACAAACCAGAGTTCTTTATGTAAGTCCGCCCTCCCTAATCTTCTTTCTCCTCTGACTCCAAGTCCTCGTCCTCCGGTAAGGGTTCACACGGTTCTCCCCTGTATTTGTTCCATGGCATCCATACCTTATTCCATTTACGGGGGCAGGCCCGCAGCACGTATACTGCCCTTTCCTTCACCATTAGGAGGTCCATGTTCCTAATCCATCCAGACACCGTAGGTAATTCTGGAGCACCCCATTTTTGTGCAATGTCCCTCTTGGCCACTGTCACAGCCAACGTGACCCACAATTGTCCATATCTGTTCAGGTCATTAGGGTCCCAAATGTTCAATAGGCACTTACGGGGTTCAGGCAGTATTGACACCTCAAGGGCTTGGGAGACTGTGCGCATAATTTGTCTCCAGACTTCTTGGATCAATGGGCAATCCCATAGTGTGTGGAGTAGAGTAGAGTTCCCTCCTCCCCGCATCCTCTTAGACAGAAGGGGTGTGGCGCCCTCTGTATCCTGTGTAGAAGTGTTCTGGTGTAATACGTGCGGTGTAGTATCTTGAGCTGCACTAACCTGAACCTAGCTGAAATGCCCACTTCTTTTGGTGACGCAAGCGCCTCGTTCCATTCTGTGTCATCCATGTCGCCTAATTCCCCAACCCATCTCTCCCTAAGTTTCTGCATGGGATCTGTCAGGTTGTTAACCAGTTTTTTGTATGTGAGAGAGGTTGCCTTTTGTTCCATAAAGTCCGTCAGTAACCTGTCCTCTAGTGGTGACGATTCCGGGAGTGTGGTGTCAGGTGGAATTGCGTGTAGCAGTGCGTGTCGGATTTGCACATACATGTGGGGCCCAGACCATATTGCTGCTGGAGTTGTGAGAATGCAACCACCGAGCCCTTGTCCCAAAGGTCCCCTACCACAGAAATACCTATGTGGTCCCATTGTGCGAAACCCTTACTGGACCGTAAGTTTCCTAGTGTTTTCGTGTCCCATAACGGCGTCATCCTGGTGATTTTCCCCTTCCAACCCAGTCGAGATTGTGCTGTATGCCATAAGGTCGCCGTATGTAACGTCGGGCCAAGCAATTTCCGAACCTGGGAAAAATTGTATAACACTGAGAGCATGCCGTCCGTCCCCAACTGCGACCAATCCGCCTTGTACACATACCTAACTTTTAATGAAGGAGATACAGTACCTATGGCTTACAAGTCACACTTGTACACTTCGGCTGAAATGCGCTTTTCCACTGTGGATAAAGTTTTAACGGCTGTGCAGATGGCTATTCTTAAGGAATGTGCCCTGTCACAGGGAAAACGCATGTGGGTTGTGACCCCGTGTCCTGCCTTGGAGGCAGTTACGAAAGCCAGTGTACCAAATTCTAAAGCTTTGCACCCTCGGTGGATTCAATGGGCTGCATCCTTGTCATCCCAGGATGTCACGTTTATTTTTGACGCCACTTTACGGTCGCAGTCGTACTTACAGTATGAATTTGTTCATCCTGCTCCTTTAGCATTGCGGCCGTTGGAGGATTTCCATTGCATCATTTACACTGATGGTTCGGCGCGGGTTGCGCATGGCTCTAAACATGCCTACGTTTCCGCTTGCGCCATTGTGGTCGGTGCCATGGTGAACGATGAGTTCAAGTCCAGTGTCGTGCACACGCAGACGCTTGGAGACTGCACCGCACAATTGGCAGAGCTTCGTGCTCTGATGCTTGCATTGGAGTATGCAGATCCGAGTGTGACGACTTTGATCTTAAGTGACTCTTACTACTGTGTCCAGTCTTACAATGAGAACTTGTTCTTTTGGATTCAGAATGATTTTCGTGATTCCAAAGGTAGCACAATCAAACATAAAATGATCTGGGTCCGAGTGGGGGAACTCAAAGAAAAGTTGCCACTCGTGTTTGTGATTCATACTCTTGGCCATCAGCGCGTGGGAGTCCACGCTGTCAGTAGTTCGCTTGCTGATGAAGCAGCGAAGTCAGCAGTATCTAAATACTTAGTTGCAGCAGTCACGAGGTCCAAAAATAAGATAGATGATGACATCTTGGCAGCGGTTGCTGCTACTGAGAAGGGAAGTAAATATCCTGCGGGGTTCCCTTCTAAATACACATACCACTTAAGTCCCGATAAGGTTCCTTATGTGAAAATTCCTGAAGTTGGCGAACGTTTAATTCCCAACTCGGATCGCAGGGCTGCTTTGATTACAGTGGCTCATGAAGTTGTGGCGTCTGCGCATGCGGGCGTCTCAGCCACTGTAACTCAGCTACAACAGAGGTTCTGGTGGCGGGGACTGTACAAACAGATGCGAGATTATGTCCTTCAATGTGACATTTGCCAGCAGATTAAACCTTCAACTGCTGCGCGGCCGCCTCAGACACAGTTGTACATTTCTAATAAACCACTGGGGTGTGTTTATTTAGATCACTGCGGTCCTTTTTCTTCTGATACTGCATATAAGTACATCTTAGTAGCAGTTGATTCATGCACACGCTTTGTGTGGGTCTGGCCTCATCGGAGCGCTCATTCACGGACTGTCATTAAGGATTTGCGAGTCTTTGTAGGGATTTTTGCCTGTGGTACCTTCCATTCGGATCAGGGTCCGGCTTTCGCCTCTAAGGCGTATAAGGATGCTATGGTTTCGTTGGGGGTCCAAGTCAAGTTTTCGTCTCCGTACAGACCCGAGGGAAATAGTGTAGTGGAACGAATGAACCGTGACTTAAAGCAATCTTTGACAGCTCGGGTTATAGGCACTGGCAGAAACTGGTTGGCCCACCTCAATGGCGTGCAGCGTGCGCTTAATAATCTCCCTAGAAGGTCTCTGGGTGGGCGGACCCCATACGAAATGCTCTTTGGTATCAAGATGTACGTCCCTGACCTCGACGGTCTAGACTGCAAGGCCCAGGCCACGGCCTTTGACGTAGATGAACATTGCAATGTTTTACAGGATCTACAAAAGACCAGAGACAGTCTAGCAAAGGAACATTTGCCCTCCACATCGGATGATGTGTTGCAGATCCCGGTAGTTGGCTGGCTACCCAAAGTTGGAGGACTGGTTCGAGAGAAGATCGATAACAAGAAAGAGTTTGGTCCCGCATATCGTGCACCGGTTCGAAATCTTGGAGTGAAGGGCACGAGAACAGTCATATTACCACCACTTCCAGGTCGTAAGAAAAACAGATTTATCTCTATTGACAATGTCAAGACACACAGGGTGGCCGATTCTTCATAGCATGACACCGGCTGTATCCTGTCCTTCCATGGTGAGGCATTCTGTGCTGGCTATTACTTCTGGTGCAGAGCCGGAGGTGTCTATATCCAGTCCTTTATTAAATACTATTGCTGTTACTAACATTGATGAGCTGAACTACACCTATCCTGCTGATTTATCTATGCCAGATTTGCAGACTCGTTTGGCCGACCAGTCCAGATTCTCTTTTGACTCTGATTCGGAATTTTCAAAGAAACCCTCAATTATTGCAAAATATGCCACCTTATTTAAAAACATCCCCTTGGACATACATTTGGTTGATTCTATTTACATTTTACCTTTTTATGTCAATTGGTTTTGTGTTTTACTTTTTCCGCCTGATCGATGGCCACTATGTTAAAGAAAGAACAGGAATTCGGTACCTTAATGGAACATTGGCCCCTCTTTCCTCTTCACATTCAGCACATAGACTGAAACGAGACTTGAATACAGTCAACATTACTGCTTGGCCTGTCCTTGATGGGATTGTGTGGGATGTGGTTAGATTTCAGATACATGGGCCCACTGAAGTGATTAAAAGTCGAATGTGCTTAGAGTAAACATGGGGGATGTGATTAAACAAAATATACGTTCTGATGATTGGGATATTCAGGCCGTAGAAGCATTATTCTCTGATTTGAAATATTATGCAGCTTTTGATGCTGAGGATTTATATTTAGATTCTGTTAATTATGGTGATTTGTTTTGCTTCCAACATTATGGTAATCATTTTCTGCATAGGACAAATTCCAGGAGGGTTGCTGTGAATTACACACAGTGGGAACACTGCCCAGCTCCATTAATAGGCAGCTCCAGTACATTTCTGAAAAAATACACTTATTTTACAGACTTTAATCAATCAAATCCTGAGTCGTTTTATTTCAAAATGACACAAAAGCCCATGTCCAAAGTTAGACTTACCGATACAAAATTGCTGTATTCGAAGTCCTTTCTAGACAAATTAGCTGTAGATGGCTATGAATTCTGGAAAGGAATAATTGACCTTAAATCGGTTTGGGGTACCAAAGATTGGCAGGTACAAGGCACTGAGGCTTTGCACCGTGCACGTCTCATCCCGAATCACATGTTGTTTCTAAATTCTACTATTTCCCAAACAACATGCTTTGGATTGGCTACTTCTAAAAAATTAAATACACCAATTATCCCCGAATTGGAAGAATATTCAGGTTGGGGTAATTTTTCTGAATTGTCTATTCGTGAGTTGCAAACTCTATTACACAATTCATCCTTTAATGTATCCAGTTTGGATCCAAAGGGTTGGCTGATGTGGCAACGAAGTGCTGATTCTTGCCAACGTCGTTTTCTGGGTTTGGCTGAAGGGTTCACACAAGTCAGACCTGATCCCCATTTTGAAACTGATTATACTGTCACCACGTACTCTGTGGGGAAACTGTGTCAGAATTGGTTACAACATTCCACTTTAGCTGCAGTTGAACTACATCTGTCTCAGTTGACTGATAATGTGGATTTAAATGATTTTATAAAAGGGCCGACTAAGGGTAGGTCTAAACGGTGGATTTATGCAGTTTACAATGAAATTTGGAAATTTTCGCAAATTGAGGCTGCTAAGCGCCTAAGGGCAAATTTTGAAAAAGTGCTTGCAGTTGTCGATAACAGTATTAACATGCTTTCTTCCCGAATTTACACGTTGAACAATATTGTCTCTTCTGTAGTTGACATTGTGAATGATGAAGTGTCTGTATTGTACCATGGACAAAATCAATTGCGTTCTCTGATGCAGTTTGCATGGACACTACAGACTCTGAAAGCGGGTCGCGTGCCCTGGAGTTACATGAACGTGTCATCCCTATTTGCCCCATTTAACCCCTTCCATGCTGGGCCGATTTTCCTCGTGTGCTAGGCTTTTAAAGAATCAATGGCTTTATGACGGCCCCCAGCCATCATCAGCACACGAGCACTGTAATGCATGACGGATGGGGGCCGTCATCAGCATGGAAGGGGTTAATTTGACTGACAAGCAGCGCATGCTTTCCATGCGGGATGCATCATTTTCTATGTTACACATTGAAAAGTTAGAATCTTTGCCCTTTTCTGTAGCTGAGGCGCTGCTGCTACTTGGCTTATCCATGGTGTTATTACTTTGCCATTTGCTTTGTATAAATTTACTAATTGTATGCGATATATTGCAATAGGGCGATATGAACCACTAGGCAGTGCTTTCCTACATGAGGCATGGTCTTTACCATACACGTACAGATGCCTGAAGGATGGAAAGGAAGTGAATCTGAATGGTGAAGAATGCACACAGTCGCCTGACCATTCACTGATATGCAGACACATCCAGTTGCATGGTTCTTGTAATCAGGACCGGCATAATTTGGCCTATGTTTTAAAAGGCACACCAGTTCCTGCAATAGTTCCCACATTCACTTTATTGACAAACGGTAGTTATTTACTTTTGAATAACGAGGAGTGTTGTGGGTTAATGGTCGGTATCGCCTATGTGGTTACTGTATCAGTACGTGTGGTGTGTTGCAAGAACGTGTTATATCCACCCACGCATGGGAATTCAGATGTTTCCATCTGGCCGCGCATCCCAACCTTGAAAGCGGAGTTCAATGGTATGAGCCGAATAAGGGCTCTTTTGTCTCAAAAGGAAGTGGCCCTGAGCTCGGCCCGTGAAACTTATGTCCTTCACATAGCTAACACACGCACAGAGGTGCAGGCACTTTTAAATACTGACTTGCCATTTCATTTCTGCGAATTAGTTCATCAAATCTTTAATGCCTCCTCCACGTCTGGCTTAGCTCATTTTTTTAAATTGGTTAGCAGTGGTCTCGTGACTACATTCGAAAAGATTTTTGGTGTCATCCCCGCGTTCTTCCATTTAATATTTTCGAGTTTGTTTGGAGGATTCCCTGTTTTGCTGGCGTTAGCTGCAGGCGTTTTGATATTATTCTGCTTCCTAAAACATGGATGCCCATCCTGCACAAGAAGCCGCTCAGCCCCTTCTGACATTGTTTCGCAACCGGATGCTTGATTACTATGGCACCCTGCCGCTTGCGACTTTAAGCACAGGATTTGGATTTTCGTTTCGATTTTCCTATTTCACATGTGTCCAGCCTGTGTTTCATTGCCTGAGCTGCGATTTTGACTGGGCCATTGATTTGTGTCTCTGCTTGCCGTTATCTCCTGGAGTCGATTTTAATCACCTGATGGGCCCCGTAGTTGCTCACAAGTTGGTTTGTTCTGGCGAAAGGATTATGGCCTTGGGAGCGATGCATGGACTAATGGGTCAGTGGGACATCCCCGCAGCGGCGCATGAGTTTCTGGCACATAGCGTTCTTGAGAACCCACAGAGTTGTCCTCTGATGTTGCTAGAGCGTCCGGTGCTGGAGGAGCACGTATGTTCTTTCCCATTGCTTAATTGGATGGCTGAACTGTTTTCGGATGATGACAGTGATTTCATGTTGGAAGCTGTGGCTACCTATTTTGCATATTCTATCCACCCATGAGTGGCTTTGGAGACTTTCACTATACTGGCACGTGACTTTTTAGTAATTCTGAATGGTGCCTTTTCTCTTACGGGCATTCGACTTTTATATGTTCTAGGCCTATGATTTTATATTTGGCCTCAAGTTCAAGACTTTTATTACATTTTTTGTTTGGCCACTATAGGCATTCATACATATTTTGTGTTAATTTCTATAAACATCTACATACATTTAGCTTGGCTCAATATTGTTGAACTCTGCTTTCATGTTATGCGTTTATTATAATTTTGGCTTGTTCTTTTTGAGCGTCCTCGGATCATTGGGGGGGTGTCATATAGTTACTGCTTTTCTATATATTGTGTTAAGTTAGCATGAGTTTATTAAATGTTTAAACGACATATTTTCCTTCGGCTTCAGTTTGCACACGACACATAATTGTTATTGTAGCTTTCAACCTAGACGAAAGATGTGATTTATTTGAGAATAATATGTTATTGCTCTGATATCAGTTGTGCTTGGTACACTTGGTACACTGTCTGCACACTGAGAACTGCACCCTCTAAGAATAACCTAACACAAGGTTGTTGGGAGGCCTGATCCTCGCACCACATTAGACATAACACAAATAATGTTGCTGCCAACATTGGGCTCTAAGCGGGTTTAAGACAGAGTTACAGAGAATGCAAAAACACACTTGATGGTGCCTCGCATGCAGAGAGCTGGTAGCTGGTGATGTGATCTTCTCCTACTGATATTTAGAGGTATGGGCCCGCCCTGCTAAAACCCAAATGAGACCTTCTTAGATATAATATAGTATGCTAAATAGGGTGCGCGAAATATAGGTGATACAGATTTCTATAGTTTTTGCATTATAATATGCTATCACCGTTCGCTTACTATGGATTAGTGACTATGCTGATAACTCTGATTTTTATAATATGTATGCTGGTATTATATAAGATACTATGTTTGAGAACCTTGCATTGAAAAATAAATATTTCAAACTTGCACGTGTGTTCTTTTACTCCCCGTTGTGGTTTGAAATGATAATAGAGCGAAAGAGTGTTCATGTGTTCCACGATACCTGAGGTAACCCAAGTTAATGTTCTGGTTTGTCTAAGTCATTGGGAGTTTGTTATGACCAATGAGACACTGTAGCTAGTTCGGTAAGGGGATTTTGGATACTAAGGTGGGTTTTGGGTCACCCTAATTCACTGAGGTTCCTGATCTCTGTGCACAGTTCTGTGGGAGAACGGAAACCCTGCTACAGTTTCTTAGCCATATGATACTTTAAAATGGATAAAATATATACATACATAAATACATTGACTAAGTACTCAACTGGTGCTTCTAACTAAGCCTACCCCGGTGTACCTGACCTAAGCCTAATACATGCGAAGGGATGAGTAAGTAGCAGTTTAAGTTAAGTTGGTTAAAATAGTTTTGCCAAGAATCTGCATCAAGAATTCTCTTAAGGGTTTAGTCAGTTCCGTACCTTGGTAATAGAATGTGGGAGGTCTGGTATCTCTTTCCTCAGGACTCGATATCCCAGCAACCCGCAAGGGTTTGGCTGGAAACACCGAAGCTGGATTTTCTCGGCTGGAGAAAAAGACGGCGTCTCTCTCAGTGCGTCAAATGGGAGGGGCGGCTTCCGTGGGCTTGTCACATCAGCTGGGCTCTCGGGCAAGTAGATGGCCGCTCTGCTCCAAACCACTGTGTGTTTGCTTAAGGCAACTGTTGGCATTTTATACCTGGAAGGTGCCGGGTTTGACGTAAGGTTGGACATCAGACTTCAGGAGTTCTTGTTCAAATCAAAACAAATGCAGGGGGGATTTCCCGGGCCGCTGGAGGCTTGGTTTGTTTAAAGAATGCGTTGTGCTTTCTAGGAGTCGATGGGAGTAACCGTGCTGTGCTTTGGACTGCATGGGCTATTATTGAATATGGATCTGATTCTTATGCCTTTATCAGGATATTATTGATTATAACCTCACAAGGGCATAAATCGGGAATATCGAATTAGGGTCCTAGATATAAACACGACAGCAGCAGCAGGCCCCCCTCAAGATAGGATCCAGGGAAAAGAACATTTTGTAAGGGGTCATAGCCCCTTTTTATACACAGGAACCCTTTGTCTTAGGGTGCAGGGTGGGGGAAGACCAGTTGCAGCTGTTTTTGGAGCACTTTGTTGTGCTCAGCCCCTCTCACCATTCACTGGCCAGGCTAGGGTCATCAGTCGTACCACAGGGGGCGGAGCCAGCATTGTGTGGGTGGAGCTCAGCCCTATTCAGGTCCCAGGTGCACTCCTCCCTCACATCAATATGCAGATCTCTCCACTCACCACCCGGGCAGACCCATCCAGCCTCCAGGAGCCAGGCTCACCAGCCAGCTCCAGCCAATCACAAGCCAGACAGCCATTTCACCTTTATTACACAGACATGCAAACTTCTAGAAGTGGCACTTCCACACTAGACACATTAACGCTGCACGCATCGTCGAGCAGCATTCACTCTCACGAGTACGCACATACCAATCTCGACCCTGCACTCCCCAAGCATCAGGAACTACCATGGACACTCACATTCCCCATGCATTCCTATGGGAGGGCAGGCCAACCTCATCACACGCATGCACTTTACACTGGGACACAGTGTTAAAGTCGCAGAAGCCAAAGATAACTAGCACCAGGTCACATTTAAAAGCAAAAAGTTTAGGGGTGAACCTGCCAGAATTGCCAAGTCCAACACAACTCCCACCCACTCCGCCGGCTACACGCTTGACCCCATCTTCTCAGCAAGTTCCCACGTCTCCATCGACCGCACCACCGAACTCCACTGGACCGACCACCGCTGCATCCACTTCACCGTCCGGAAACCCACCACCGCATCCAGATGATGCCCCGCCGCAGCTAAGGTAAGAACACCGAGGACCAGCCAACCACCACCCTCGCCCAGAGCCCACCCGCAGACCCGACGCCGCAGCTTGCAACCTAAGACAGTGGATCGACGACTGCTCTAACACCCACACCCCACTCAAGAAACCCTCCAACACCCAGACCAGAAAGAGAGCCAGCTGGTTCACCGAAGACCTCCAGGCCTCCAAGCGAACCTGCCGAAAACTGGAAAAAAACTGGCCCCGCTAGAGAACACAGGAAAGCTACACAGCCTACAGGAATGCCACCCACGGACACCACCAACTCATCAGATCCACCAAATGGACCACCTTCAGAGACCGCATAGACGTCAATGCACACAACAGCAAAGAACTCTTCAACATCGTGAAGGAACTCTCCAACCCCAGCTCCAACACCAATGACAACCCACCATCACAAGACCTGTGCGACTCACTGGCCACCTTCTTCTACCGCAAGATCGCAGACATCCACAACAGCTTCGATGCCGTCTGCACCCCGGCAACCGCTGGCACCCCCACTCCCACGACCACCACCCACACCAACCACCTGCTCGCCTCGACCAACATCAACGACGACGACACCTTCAAGATCTTGAACACCATCCACTCCGGATACCCAGAAGACCCCTGCCCACACCACATCTTCAACAAAGCCAGCAGCACCATTGCACCCCACCTCCGGAAAGCCATCAACCTCTCCTTCGAAACAGCGACCTTCCCGGAGAGCTGGAAACACTCAGAGATCAATGCCCTACTCAAGAAACCCAAGGCGGACCCCAAAGACCTAAAGAACTTCCGACCCATCTCCATGCTCCCGTTCCTGGCGAAGGTCATCGTAAAGGCTGTCAACAAACAACATCCTGGACACGTCCCAGTCCGGGTTCCGTAGCAACCACAGCACCGAAACTGACCTCATCGCCGCCACCGATGACATCAGGATCCTGCTCGACAACGAAGAAACCGCGGCCCTCATCCTCCTGGACCTGTCAGTCGCCTTCAACACAGTCTGCCATCGCACACTAAAAGCACGCGTCCACGACGCCGGAATCCAAGAGAAGGCCCTGGACTGGTCCAACCCCCCCCCCCCCGCTCCAAAGCCACCAAGATCATCTGCAGCGTACCCCAAGGGTCATCCCTCAGCCCACCGTTGTTCAACGTATACATGGCACCGCTCGCCCACGTCGCCCGACGGCACAACCTAAACATCATCTCCTACGCTGACGACACCCAGCTGATTCTCTCACTCACCAAGGACGCCCGCACTGCCAAAACCAACTCCACGAAGGAATGAAGCTGTCGCCGACTGGATGAGGAACAGCCGTCTGAAACTGAACTCTGACAAGACGGAGGTCCTCATCCTCGGTTCTACCCCCTGAGCCTGGGACGACTCCTGGTGGCCGACGGCATTAGGAGCACCCTCTACACCCACCGACCACGCACATAAGCTGGGGGTCATCCTGAACTCCACACTCTCCAAAACAAAACAGGTCAACGCCGTCTCCTCCTCCGGCTTCAACACCCTCCGCATGCTTTGCAAGATCCACAACCAGAAGGACGGTCATCCAGGCCCTCGTTAGCAGCAGACTGGACTACGGCAACGCACTCTACGCAGGAGCCCCGGCCAAACTCCTGAAACGGCTCCAACGCATCCAGAATGCCTCCGCACGCCAGATCCTCGACATCACGCGCCGCAGCCACATCAAACCACACCTGAGACCTGCACTGACTCCCCATCAACAAGAGGATAACCTTCAAGCTCCTCACCCACGCACACAAGGCACTCCACGAGACCGGACCAGGGTACCTCAACAGCCGACTCAGCCTCTACACCCGGTCTTGCCAGCTCTGCTCTGCAGACCGCTCCCTCGCTACTGTCCCCCGCATCCAAAGAGGGATGTATGTCGGTGCAAGGCGATCATTTTGATCGCTGTGCTTTACAACGCGGTTTTCACAACACAAGTTGTTACATCGACTTGCGTTTGAGGGCGCTGGATTGAGGATTCATTTAATTTTCTATTCTAACTCCAGCCCACGTAACAGTAGGGAAGGTGTTGGAATAGAAAATCAAACTATTCCTTAACCAAGAGCGCCATCCAGCGCAAGTCGTAGTAATGACTTGCGTTGTAATGGCTGCGTTGTAAAGGTCGCCGGTGTTAACACCGCGTTGTAAAGGATGTTTCCCCCAAAGAGTGACCGCCGGTGGCACATCATTCTCCTACCTCGCCACCAAGACGTGGAACACCCTCCCCATCCACCTACCGCAGACCGAATACCTCCTAAACTTCAGGAGACTCCTCAAGACCTGGCTCTTTGAACAGTAGCAGCGTTCCCTTCCCCCTAGCGCCTTGAAACCCTCACGGGTATGTAGTGCGCTTTATAAATGCTATGATTGATTGATTGATTGATTGTCCACAAATATCAGGAAATGTTGGCCCAATGCTAGTTAGCTCACAGCACCCCATCTGAAACCCTAACCATGATGGAATATTGGACCAAATTCTTTCTTGTCCGTCATCTTCAATTGAACTAGATCCCTGAACTTTAGTAGTCCAGCTAGAAGTTGCTGGTTACTCCCTCACTTTGCCAGTGGCAGAACATTTGGAAGTTGCTTTTGAGCTCTCATCTCGGTTTTGGAGTTCCTGTTAGACAGTGAAACATTCAATGATGTCAAAAAGCGTATCTGCTGCCACTGTGCCAGGGTTATCAGGATCTGGAACACACATCTGGATGCCATATAGGACCTCAGGTCATTTTAAGATCGTCTAGGAAGATTATTTAAAGCTCCCTGAACTCCGTACACGTGATAGATCAACGTATGACATGAACCTAATACTCTTAACTGTTAAGGACTGCTTTAAGTCACTGTTCTTCATTTCCACTTTCGAAATTCTCTTAGGATGATTGGGGGCAATCATGTAGAGCAACAACCAGGGTTTCTATGGTATCCCAGTAAGTCTTAGAGCCCAACACTGGTCACTCATCCAAGTGGAATGCTGCTACTGCATATGGTTCGATAAAGACCTGTAAATTTATCATTACAGTTTGAGCGTCAGCTAATTATTGTGGCCACATTCATAGGAATCAAACGCCAATAGAGTCCAGAGATCCGGAGTGCAGACATCAGCTATGATCCAACTAGACACCTTGTAGTGGGCTATTTGAAACTAAAAGAGGTGTACTGATGTTGTTTACCTCTAGTTTACAGAGTGGGTTCCCTGGGGTGGGCGGGGGATCAGTAAGGGGGGAAAACTCACAAGGAAATGTAAATAAAGTTATTTTGCACTGGGTGGGGGAGCATATGGCAAACAAATGGGGGAAAAACATTGTCCTCCTTTGCAAATTTTAGACCAGGATTCTATTTTCGGTTATGTACACCTCCTAGTCTGATTGGAAGAACTAGGCTTTTAGGCATTCATTTTATAACTTATTGTTCAACATATAGCAAATTTGAATAAGCCTAGACTTTTAAAGATCCTATTGTGGAACGTCAGTGGTCTTAGGGTTCCTGCAATAAGGAGGAAAATTTTAGAGTATTTGAGAATTAAATATATAGACGTTTTCTTCATTCAGGAATCACACTTAGCCAAGGAAGAATGACCTGAGATCCTAAGGTGTCAGCAATGGATCAAGCATTGCGTATACACTTCTCTGTGCTGTGAAAGGGGTTGTCCTTCTTTTAAAAATAAAATTCAAGCCATACTGGGGTACTGTGTTATAGATCCTTTGGGCAGATGGGTAATAGTTTAGGCAAAAATATTTGATGTTTGGTTGGCTTTTGTGGGATATAATGGCCCTAACCTAGACGACTCTGCATCCTTACGTACCATATTTTTGCATTTAGTAGATATAGGTCTCCCTAACATATTGGGGGGAGACTTTAATGTTTGTCTGGATCCAGTGCAAGACACAAACTCCAAGAGGGCAGCAATATCAACCCCTAATATAAAGAGCGCCTTGAAACAACTGATAACTGACACAGGTGTTGTAGATATTTGGAGGACTATGAGCTATAGGGATGGGATAGAAGGAGGAAATGTCACCTTCCAGATTCAAAAAACACGACCATTGTTCCAGGATAGATTTTTTTCCTGGTAGACTCAACCATCAGTAAAAACATCAGGAAAGTCAGTAGTCTCTCTTGAGGTCATGTTCAGAGACAAGCCCCACTGCGATGATGGACACTTAATCGTAGGTTGCTTTTAGATCCTCAGAGTGGCCACAAAGGAGTTTTTTCTTTTTAACCTCATTTCGGCCCCTCTTAATATTGTTTGGGATACATATAAGGTGTTCCTTAGAGGAATCTTATCCAGCTTAAGTTCTGCCCATAGCAAGAAGATCCGGGCGAAATTAATACTCTTGAAACCTCCATAAATACTTTGCAAAGCGATCTGGCAGAGGCCTCTACCCCTTCAAGTATAGGCCAAATTGGGCAGGAACTTCAACTAGCAAAATCCAAGCTGCTGCCTTTCTGGGGGCTATAGTAAGGTGGAAATGGGAGGCCGGTAGGCTATCTCATTATGAATATGGGGAGGGGTGCAGAAAATTGTTATCTTGGAAGATCAAAGATAACCAGTGGAGACATTTTATAAAAGACCTAAAATGCCAGATTTCAGGTAAAATAATTGCGAAAACATGTGAAATTGAAAACGCCTTTGTACAGTTTTTTTCAAGACCTATACTCGGAAGATACAATACCAAACAAGGAACAAATTGAGGCTTTTTTTTTCTTCAAGATTTAGTCCTCCCACATCTCCAGGGGAGAGTAACGGAAAAATTGAATACCCCTATTTGTATGGAAGAGGTTGTTAAAACTATTAATATCTTAAAGAAGGGGAAAGCTGCAGGTGAGGACACTCTTCCAAATGAGATATATAATGATACTAAAAGAAGAGTTCGCTCCTATTTTGCTGCAACTTTGTAATTCCATCTTTATCTCTGACCATGATCTTCCATCTTTGTGGGACTCCGCCACCATTACCATACTTCTTAAGCCAAACACAAAAATCCTAGGTCTTGCGAATCATATAGACCTATTACACTGTTCAATAGTGATTAGAGGATCTACTCCCAGATACTAAGTAAGTTTCTAGATAAGATTGTGGGAACTCTGGTTCCCATTGATCAGAAAGGCTTTAAAAAAGGGAGACAGCTGCATGAATTGACTCACGAGTTAATTGGTGCAATTGACCTAGCTAAAGAGTATGGCAGCCCACTGAAGGGTATGACCTTAGATGCCACGAAGGCTTTCAACAGGGTTAGCTGGCCTTTTTTGTATGAGGTGATCCAACGATTTAATTTAGGAGAGACCTTTTTTGACAGCTGTTGAAGCCCTGTATAAGAAGTCGTCAGCCAAAGTGCTAGTCAACAGTAATTTGTCCAAAGTCTTACACATTGGTAGTAGGACAAGACAGGGATGCCCCTTATCGCAGCTTCTTTTTAATCTATATATTGAGGCCTTGGCAGTAAAACTAAGATCATGCAAGAATATCTCCTCTTTTGTGTGTAATGGTTGGGAGAAAAAGATTTGGCTGCACGCAGACAATCTGTTGATCTTTACAGGTTTCTAAGCTCCGTCACTTCCAGCAATTGGGAAACACTTGAGGGTTTTGGGAAGGTATCAGGTTATGCCATTAATTGGCAAAAAACTGAGATAAAGCAATGGAACACGCACTTTCCAACTGATTTAACTAGATATAACATGAGATATCGAGGCATCCAAATTGTGCAGAACTTGTGAATATCTCAAAAGTGAATTTTGATAAATTAGTGTCCAGTGTGCAGAAACAACTACAGGCCTGGAGCACTCTTCCTTTATCGTTCTTGGGTAGATCCAATTTGTTAAAGATGTCAGTTCTTCCCAAATTCACTTTTTTGTTTAACACCATCCCTCTGGAATTTAACACCTTGGCTGCTAAGGCAATTCCCATCCTGTGCTGGAAATTGCTATTCTTCTTTATTCATGCCGAGCTCAGCTCGTCATCAGCACAGCTCAACTGTGCCTCATGACGAGCTGAGCTCGTCATGAGAAGGGAAGGGGTTAAGAAAGAGTTGCTTAAGAAGGTTGACGGAGATTTCACTAGTTTTATCTGGGGAAATAAAAGGCCCAGAATCGCTTGGAGATACCTTAGAGTGAGGAAGTCAGTAGGTGGCACAGCCAGCCCGAATCTCCTTCAGTATTATTAGGCTTTTAGTTTAAAGATGTTTAGACAGCTGTTGAGAAACACCTCAGAGATGTCACCACTTTTCCGGCTTCTCATAGCTGGTTCCTCAGACATTAATGGGTTTTTCTCTTTAAATTTGGTCACCCTGTTTGTTTTTTTAAAAGTCAGGCTAAAGGTCCTTTTGAGTATGTGCAAGGTTTGGCACCAAATAAGACTGTCTCTACAAATATCCTACTTTAGTCACAACACTCCTATTTGGAACTCACCGGGTACTGCAGATTGCCTTCGAGATTCTTTAGCAATTCCTCTAAGGGAGTGTGGCATCCTCAGATGGGGGCAACTTCAAGATGCCACAGATCAAATTTCTTGGCAGTGTATGCAGGAAATATTGGAAGGGATGGTGTCAAGATTTAACTACTACCAGTTAAGGAGTCGGGCAAAAACACTGGCCAAAGACGGAAAAGGGAATCAATTTTGGGAGTCGGAGATAGTTTCCGGTCCCTTTTGCAAAAAAAGGTATCAGAGTGGTACTGGATGATGATTCAGGCATCTGAGGAGGTGCAAGCTCCACCGTTGGCGATCTGGAGGCGGGAACTGCTGTCTCTAGACCTTGATTAGATATGGCAAGTATCTTTGTCTTATTTATGGCTGTATGCAAAGTCTGCTCCACTCAGGAAGAATCAGCTCTTTACAGTCCATAAGGCCTATTGGATGCCCAGGAGACTTTCGAAATTGGGAACCCAGGTGGAGAAGAGGTGTCCAAGTGCAGTGAGGTCAACACAAATGAAGTCCACATGTTCTGGTAGCGTCCCTCTATACAGATCTTTTGGCAGAAAGTGGGAATGACACTATCGGGAATTGTGGGCCAAGAAGTTCAGGTGAGCTTGGTTTTGGTTATTTTTGGGGGATGTTAGAGGGAGAGGGAAACAGGCCCTTTACAAACGCACATAGATCGCTTGTATTTATTATAATTCTCTTTGCACATAGATAGCTCTGCATTAAGTGGATTTTGCCCAATCACTCCTTAGTAGTGCAGTGGGTGAGATCAATACAAAGAATAGTGACATTGGACCGAGCCGCAGTGCACTCGTAAGAGAACGAGGTTCTGGGACCTTTGGGATAATTTGGCTAAGACAGCATGCCACTGATTGGTTTCTTTTCATTCCTTCTTTTCTTTTTTTACCTTCCTTTTATTGTATTTGAGTATGTTAATGTCACTGGTCCAGTGATTAACATCAAGATATACAGGTAGCTTGAATGGTAGGAAGGAGTCCATCCTTTCATTAGTATCATCGTCCAACGCTCAGCACCTGTTAAAAGGAGTCAGTTCCAGGTTGGCAGCACATATAAGACTTGGGATGTTTTCACATCCCTCCCTTCGGGGAGACGCTGAGGTCTTTCAGCCAGCTGCAGGCGCTTGGATCCTCAGAAGCCTAATATGAAAAATGGCAAATGAGGAATTAAAAAATAAAATAAATAAATAAAAGAAACCAAAAGAGGTGTTTGCAGTGGGCGAGCTGCAGCAGCACTTTTAATTTGATGACAGATGTCACAACTTCAGACATATTATTTAGTCTGCTTCTACAGACCATGCCACCAATAGCAATTCTGCAATAAGGAAACTGTAGCCACCACACCCGCATGGGTATATGCTAATTCCTCATGAGCAGCTATGATTAATTCTTGCCTGCTCTCCTGGTTGGATATCACTCGCTGACCTCCCTTGAGAATGCAAGTGAAAGGTATGTTTTGAGCACTCAATAGATGGGAGTATTTTGCTGGATTTATTTTAGGTAATGGAGTGCCACTGCGTGAAGCAGTGACAGCAACCATGATGTCATCATCCACCCTTTTGTGTGAACAAGTAATTGCAACTACAACAACAGTCTGTCAGTGTTTTCTTTAGAATCTCTGAATCCATTCAGGTGCCAGTAATATAAGTTTTCATTAAAAAGACTCTTCACAGTAATACAAATCACCCACTATGAATTTGGGGACTTCTGGATCAGTATTCTCTTGTGCCAGAATTAAAGTGTTCCATTCAGCCAGCTGAGTGGCACAATCTGCTCAGGATTGTTTAAATCTCTGGATGTGAGTTTGAGGGGCAAGATGGAGGCCGCACGGACGGCCGAGTGAGCTCCTCTCCCCGCTCTCCCCGCGGACCCAACCGACTAAACAGTGAAGGAGGCTGCCGTGTGACCGGTTTGTCAGAGAGAAGTAAAACTGACATACTTACCCGGAGGAGCTGGCTCCTGTGGTTCTCCCTGTGGCTCGGTCCTCTCCCTTGTCATCTGGCGTCCTGGTCCCGTTTGAATCCCGTACTTGCAACAGCATCGGCTCAGCCTGCGGGGTGTCTCTCTACAGTCATGCCACCTAAGGGTTCTACCAGGAGGGGCCGTGGTACAACAATGCCCGCTTCGGGAGCCATGGGGAAGACCTCTGTTACTGTTGCTGGCTCTGATGATCAGAAGCCGACATTCCACAGCCGGTGAATGCGGTTTCGGCTGGCAAGTGCAGTACTGCTGTTCGTAATAAACAAACTGTACCTGCATTGTTTGAAGTGCAGTCCTCTAAAACTAAGACATCGCTTAGTCTGCGACAAGGGGGACTGGCTCCGCAAAATCTTCACCTTTTACTGTGGCACTGACAGTTTGTAACAACGGGGAGTTTCTCCTGCTCCCTCCACATCTGTGCCTCTAATAGTAGGCGAGTCATATTGATCAATTGCGGGACTTAGAGCTTAATAGAGAGGATGACCCAGCAGATACATTTTTCTCTTTATCAGATGTGACTAACTCCTCCGAAGAAGATGTCCAGGACAAAGACTGGGCAGGTAATGATAGCGACACCAGCAGTTTTCACTGGAATGGTGAAGGTAATCCATCTCATGTGAGGGCAGAGACGGTTAAAAAAACTAATGCAATCTCTGTGTGCCCTATTCAGAACAGGGTGACCACGGGAGATATGTCCTGGGATTATTCATATTCATCAGGCTTGGTGGATAAAGGTGACATTGTGGGCAGTGCATTGTCAGTCAGTGATGGCGCAGCTCTTCCCTCTCCTGAAGAAATCACGCTCTCCACCATCTATCAGGTCATGATGGCGCATAGAGAGGAGGCGAGAGTCGAAAGTTCCCTGACGCAAGGGGCCTGTAGGAAGCTGCTAAAGTCCATCCGCAGGATTGCGAAGACTTGCTCAGACGTTTCCTCTAGAATTACAGACGCAGAAACAAGGATCTCCCAACTTGAGGACGATTTTGCTGTACAGCAGTCTAAGGTGGAAAACATACAGGCCGTTAGGGATGACACTGTGTTCAAACTTACTGATTTGGAGAACAGGGCTAGGCGCAATAACCTGAGGATTTTAGGTATGCCGGAGGGGCAAGAAGGTGCCAACGTTCGCCAATTTGTAATCAAACTATTTGAGGAGGCCTTGCCGGATCTGCCCCTATGGGACTGGAAGACACAAATCCAGAGGGCTCATCGCTTTCCTTTTAACCAACGGAGTGTGGGTGCTCAGTCAGATAATCTCCCTCGTGCTATCTTGATTTCTTTGAATCATTTTTTAGCTCGTAAGTCCTTGTACGATCTGGCGAGGCCTGATCGCAAAAAAAACGGGAAAGGCCACAGTTTTTTTGTGCGCCCTGACTTTTTCCAGAAGACAGTCGAAATACGTTGGCACCTTAGGCAACTGATCCCAGAATTCCAGGCAAAGGGGGCTCGGGTTTTTCTCCTGAACCCGGCCAAGCTAAGGTGATCTGTAAGGGGCAGACTCAATTCTTTCATACTGAGGTTCAGGCCAAGGAGTATCTACTTACTCTGAAGACAGGATAGAGGGCCACAGTTGGTACTGGCAGTTCTCCTTGGCCGATGACTACTACATATATTCTGTGGGACTAGATTGATTCTGTCTTATGCCCTTGTAATTGATTTTCTGTTTGTGTCCCTCATATTTGGTCTGGGTCAGATTTTGGCTGCTTCTCCAGCTTGGCCGGTCTTATCCTATTTGCTTTTCATTAAACAGATAGACTCTTCATTGTTTTTGTAGCCTGTTTTTTGAGTATATCTTGGGTCCAGGGGTAGTCTGTGCGTGGGGGGGGGGGGGGCTGCGGCTCAACATCACCAGGACAGTAGGTCCCCATGCCTTTGAAGCTGGGGGGAGGTAGGGTTGGGTCCAGGGGTAGGAAAGGATCAATGGGTTGGTTGGTTGGGTGGGTATGGGAGTGGTGGAGGGGGGTTCAACTTATTTTTATTCAAGATGGTTATGGCATTTTGCATAAAGGATTTTTCAAGTTTTCTTTTGCTAATCTTATTTTAGGTGTTTTCTCAAGCAGTGATACAGGACTACTGGGCCCGGGTAATGTTGGGGTGATCAGGATTGCTTTTAGAGATGGCGGGTAGGCACAACTTCATTCAAATTTGCTCTAAACTGTTGTGGGTTGAACAATAGGAGAAAGAGGGGCGTGCTAGCTATTTTTGTCACACATTGGGATATAGATGTATTGTGTTTGCAGGAGACACACATCCCTTGGAATAACTGTGCTTGGCTGAGGGAAGTGGGTCTTGACTTGATTGCTTGCTCACAGCAAACTACAACTACAAGGGGTGTAGCTATAATGGCAAAGCGAGGTGTCAGTGCCATTAAGCAAGTGAAGGCGGACAATTTTGGATGATGGGCTCTTGCTGATATAATGGTTAGGGGATCTCCATATACAGTCTGCTCATTGTATGGCTCTAATTTGGATGACCCCTCTGTCCTGCATTTTTTGAGTATTGAATTTGCCCAATGGCCCTCCCCAAAAATCTTGTGTGGTGACTTTAATATTCATTTGAATTTAAACTTGGATTTATACACTGATGACTTATATTCCAGGAGAAAAAGCAAGACATTTAAGGCTGTTCAGGGAGTCTGCTTGGAACATGCCCTGGTTGATGTCTGGCAGAAGTGGTATTCGTCCGACCCCGCTTACACTTTTTAATCAGCCCCCACAGTAAATTTGTTCGCTTAGAATATTTTTGGGTGTCAGATTCGATTCTCGAAGGAGGTACGTGTGAACTGTATCCTAGAGTAATCTCTGATCACAACCCATTGATCTTGCAACTTCCGTCTAGGGGGACAAAATCACCTCGGTCAGCTTGGACTTTTGAGCGGAAACTATTGCTTGACCAGGAGTATTGCAGTCATATGTCTGAATGGATAAAATATGTTTTTCAGCTGAATAATGGTTCAGCCCCTACAGTTATCCTTTGGGATGCCTTTAAGGCAGCAGTGAGGGGGGAGACTCCTAGCTTCTCATTACACTGCCAAAAGGTGATTAAAGAGAGGATTAAATGTTGGAATGTCCAGCTGTGAGAGGCTGAGGTAGCATTAATCAGAGTAATCACTGATCAGTCAAAGAAAGAGGAATGTCTTAGGCAGATAGTTATCTGCAGGAATAGAATTTACCAGCACTTTGGGGAAGAGCTTGACGCTAATTTTATCCAGTATAAAACAGATGTCTTTGAGTTCGACGAGAATGCTGGCAGACTGCTGGCTAAAAGACTACAGCATAAGGGGGTTATGAATTGGATATGTCGCATTCAAGACAGTACAGGTCAGATTCAAGACCAACGTGATAGAATCCTTGACGTATTTCGGGAATTCTATAAGGCTCTTTATTCCTCTGAAGATGAGGACGCAGGTGATTCAGGGGAAGAATGTCTGGGTGATTATGTAACTGCGAAGGTGACACCGGAACAGTCGGATGTCTTTTCTGCTCTGATTTCTAGGGAGGAGCTGGAATCCACTCTAGGGTCACTGGCAGCGGGTAACGCGGCTGGCCTGAATCATTACCTCTTGAGTTTTATCTCACATATAGGAATATTTTACTCTGGGAGCTAGAATCGCTATTTAAACTTGCTCAGAATGGTCAGTCCCCTGAGTCTTGGCATAAGTCCACTATTGTGGTCTTTAGAAAGAAGGGCAAACCAGAGCTCCTCCCTTCTTCCTACCGCCCGATTTCATTGATCTGTGCGGAGAGTAAAATTCATGCCCAAATGATTGCACTTAGGCTAGGTAAGGTGATTGTCCCCTTAGTTTCCAACCGTCAACATTCCTTTATACCTGGCCAGGACACCACAGATCACATAATGCGGGCAATAGCATTATTTGACTTGACCTAGGTTTGCAAACAGCCTCTAGCAATGATCCTGTTGGACGCCCAAAAGGCGTTAAACAGGGTCCCATGGGGCTATTTATGGCCTCAGTCCGTATTGCTGGTCAAGAATCACTTCCCCTTTTGATAAGCAGAGGTACCCGAAAGGGGTGCCCCTGCTCTCCGCTTTTATTTTCAATGTATATAGACCCCTTTCTGAATAAACTGGAGAATAATCCAAGGATCAAGCCAGTCCTGGTTAACGGTGTAGCTCACAAAACACTAGCATATGCTGACTATGTGGCTGTTTTTACAAAGGAGGTATGTTCTGCTCGTCTGTAACTTTATGATCTAGCTAAACAATTTGGTGTAGTTTCTGGCTATCGACTCAATGTCGATAAAACACAGGTTATACATTCATATTTTTATTACCTGCAGGGATCCTAATAACCCCAGTTACCACCTATCTGAGAGTGAAGATCACATTGTCAGTGGAGGATATACCAGAAATCAACATGTTACCAATTGTTAAAGAGGTCAATCAATCATTGGAGAGACTGGATCATCTCCATCTCTCACTTCATGGTCGCTTCAACGTAATTAAAATGTTACTATTACCAAAATTCTTATATTTATTTCGTTCCATTCCTATTGAATTTCCAATGTATTGTATTTAGAGTGCCGAGAGGGCCTGTTCAAGATTTTTATGGGGCTATCATAAAGCAAGAAGAGCTTTGAAGTGGCTAATACTCCCTAGATCAAGGGGTGGCTCTGGGGTGCCTTCTATGTTGTTATACCATTGGGCTGCGCTGCTGCAGCATATGGTGGTCTTAGTATCTGGAGGGAAGGTTGTGGTGCCAGAGTGTGTCAGACCTTCAATCTTCGAGGTGCTCCTCGAGGGAGAGGCTTGTAATTGCTTGGTCCGCTAAATCGAACCAAGCTATTACAAGAAAGTCACATTTAAGATTATACAATCTGCTTTTTCGGTCTGGAAAAAAGTTTGCAGACGATCTGGCATTACAACTATTAATGCATACTCTCCCCTGATCTCCTACGTCCTCCTGCCCTCGATTTTTCAGGATTCGATTACTGTTGGTTGGGGTACTCGCGGGATTAAGGTGTTGGGGGATTTTTTTTGGGGGGGGGGGGTCAAATGGTTTCTTTTTCTGACCTACAAGACAAGTACGGCCTTTCCACTAGACATTTTTTTAAGTTTCTACAAATTAGGAGCTATCTATCAAAGCTTGTAACAGCTAGGGCAGGTACGTTTGAGAGCATTCCGGTGGTGGGGCACTTCGAGAAGAGATCCAGATTGGGGTCAATATATCAAACACTCATCTCTGATCTGGCTGATGACCTAATTGCTCAAAATGACAAGTGGGACAGGAAACTTGCTCAAGAAGGGACCGATCTAGCCGCCTCTTTGGAGTTGGCTGGCCAGATGTTAATTACTGGTAGTTTGAAGTCCTAGCATTATATAGCCGCCCTAGATCTATATTATACTCCTGGTAAAATTGCCAAATGGTCTAATTATCGGGAGAATCTGTGTAGTATATGTGGAACCCGGGCTGCGGATACAATACATATTTTTTTTTCCTGTCCCAAGCTAATTAAGTATATTGAAGATGTTGAGCGGTTTCTTGTTCAGATCACTAGTAAAACCCTGACTCCTGCTTAAGTTATCTTGGAGCTAGATCAATCACAAAGCGGCGCCTTGCGCAGTAAACCTGAGCAAGGCTTTCTGTTCATTACTATGTCTATTTTCAGGGCATGTATAACGCTGCAATGGATTAGTCCTGATTCCCCCACTATTGGCAACATATAGTATGGAGTCAGCGGTGTGTAGACTTAAAGGTCGGAGAAGACAGAAATTAGGTCGCAGAATTTGGGCTCCTGTAACGGAATGGCTAGGTTGAAGTCCCTGGGTCTGGTCAATGTTTGTTTTCATTATTGTTTGTCTTCTTTATTACAAATTTCTATACTGTGTATTAACTCAGGCGAGCTATTTGTATAATCCTTGAATTTTTGTATTGCCATAACTTTCTACCGAACTAATACAAATTCTTTATTTAAAAAAAAGGATTGTGTAAATCTTTTTTTGGTTGGAACTCTTCATTTTTCATGACAACGCATACTGCTGCACATGTGGCTGAGTATCGTTTAGTACCAACCACATTGGTAGCTGTTAAGGAGATCGACCATTGTATCCGTCTTGGATGTAAGGCACTTACTTGTGTTAGGAGCACTTGCCTTGCTGATAGTCTCTAAGGCTGGAGTGGGGGTTACCACCTTTATGCGTTCCCCTGTGCTAACAGCCTTTCCTTTGTAACAGCTTTGTGAACTGCAATACGTATTTTTTCTGTTGATGCAAAACACATTTCAGCATTAGAGTATAAATGCGATTTATAAGCAGTCGGCACAGTATCACACTCATTAAAGGTGACATATGTATAACCATTGGACACTGCAATTATGTGGCTTACCAAGTTGTGTTGACACATATGTGTAAGTGTCTGGATGTAAGCATGTCAGTTTGAAGTGTTGTGAAAACCTGTGTGTTATGATGTCCAATGTGTACTAGAAAGGTCAGGATGAATTAAGTCACACAACGGTTTAATCCATTGTGCATAGTTTGGTATATATGTTCTACTAAAGTTCAAAAAGCCCAAACGTCATCATAGCTTTTTTATTGCGCCCTGTGGTTACAAGAGAACACATTCCTGCAAGAAATGTGGTGCAAGGCGTTTGCCTTTCTTGGATAATTTGTATCCCAAGACAAGGACACTTAGATAAACAGTCTTTCTTTTTTTGTAAATAGAATTTGTCGCCATGTTCTGTGAATTCTAAAACAATGCAATCAACTCTAGCTGAATGAGTGTTCAAGTTATCATTCATGAGGTATATGTCATCAACGTAGGACAATGCTTCTGAGTCCCTTTCTAATAGAATTTATGTTGCTCGGGCATCAAACCCCTGTGGAAGTCGGCAGAATTTTCCCTAGACCTCTAAAGATTTAACCACCGTTAAGTCTCTGTTTTCAGGTGTTTGCTTTGGCAGAAAAAGCCTTTGGAAATGTCCGATGTAGCTCTATATTATTTTTAACTATATTGTTTGTTAGAGTGATGATATGTTAATTGTGAAGTGCAAAAGTCTGTGTATGGCTGTTTAAATGACTGTATTCTAAGACTAAGCAATAGGTCTGGGTTAGCTACTCAAAATAATGGACTGTTCTTTGCTAAAATACAAGGCTCTATTATGCCTTGATACTCCAATTGTAATAGAATTTCCCTTAATGGTTGCTTTGTTTCATGTTTAATTGGTTATTGTGGTTGCACTTGCGGGCTGGTACTTAGGGTTAGAACCTGATAAGACGATTCTGAATCCCAGCATACATGATTGCGATATAATGGTGGGGCTTGTGCAAAAGCCCATTCCATGACCTACTCTTGTTTAACAACTTCAGTGACAAGAACAGAGACTGGAGGTATGATTATAACTTCTCCTTGTGTGACTTTTTTTTATCAATCAGAGCTGGGCAATCCACTTCAACCAAGAGAATGTCATAGGTGGTTGTTAAATTTTTGCTGAATATTACTTTAATAGTACGTGGTATGTCACCCTCAAGTTGGAAGTTCAAATCAGAAAGTCTGTTGGAATGGTGATCCGCTGATCTGGTGTTTCAAAACGAGAAACTCTTTAAGATTCCAGCAAACGGCTGTTACCTCTGTTGCGCTATCCACCAATGTCAATTCCCCCGTCTTGTTCTGAAGGAGTGTTCTCAATATGTGTGACATATTTAGTCGAAATACCTGCAACTTTCCTCTATCTGAATTGGGGTTTTTATTGTGGAAGATTCTCTTCCTTTTTTATTATGGTGTCAAACAAGTGATGAGTCCTTTCTCGGTTTCACATACTCTTCATGCCCGCAGTTGGGTCGCTCGCTGTCTCTGGGTGCTTTTCAGGCAAGTCATGAAAGGAATGAGAAGGACATGTATCAGTGTACTGATACCCATCAGGCTGTTGAAGTATATCACAGTTATGGACTCCAATTGTAAAGATCCACCCGTGTTTTTGTTCTATCTTTATTTTTCTGTTTATCCTAGTGGTTTTTTTTTTTAGACGACTCAGGTGCCTGCTTGATATTATATTTATCAGATTTGTCTTTAAGCTGTGGCTTATTGGGTCTTGCTCCCAAGTTATCTAGACCTGTAGGTGTATAGGTTTAAGCAATAGTTTTGGGTAATTCTCACTCCTGGTCCACAATGGGAACCTGCGCGAAGAGTTGGCTTATAGGCAGTGCTGCTGTCTCCCCTTTAATATTGCTTAAAATAATTGAGAAAACGGTAGCAAAGATGCTTATTAATTTATTTCCCAAAATTCAGAACAGGAGCACTCCCATAATCATTTTTTATTTTGTTTGGCACCTCAGCAGAACAGCAGTAGATGGTAAAGCATGTGTTATGGTATATATATGGCAGCTAAGACTGTCCCCAGGTGGCACAATCCTCTACTGTGGGAACCACACCAAGTGGTAATCACATGGTTAGAATTCCATGTTTGTCTTAGGGTTCCATATGGGGAAACATTGCTTCAAGATGATTTTATTTTTTGTGCCAAAACGGAATTTCCTCCTATGTGGTGGGAACGTAACCCATAATTGCATTAATAGTTACTGGACTAATTGCTGATACAGCTAAGTGTGGCCTCCCCGCTTAAACAGCCCTTGCTGGGACTGCCCTTATTGTATGCATAACGAACTGTGTAAACGTTGGTGTAGTCTAACTAGACCTGTGTAAGGAGCATGAAGGTCTGCATCATTTAATGATGCTAAGTTTGTGTACGGTGCATGGCCAACTTGGACTTGCCAAGTCCCCCCTTCATTGCTGAAGGTACCCAGTCTTACACTCTTTATGTATTAAATCTTTTATTGAGCAAAATAAGCATAATCATAATGCACCTCACAACATCGTCCGGGCCGGCTCCAACATGAGGCAGCCTAGTTCCGGGGCACCACTGGCGCCCATTGCGTCCCCAACAGGGTCTACATCTGTTAACACAGCAAGCCGCCTACAACCCATCTGGGCCAGCCGCGTCAAAAGAGGTGCTATAGAGGTGCAAGCTGAGCAACAATAATGCAAGAGTAAACAGGAATCCCCAGCTCAGGACTGTAAACGACCCCAAGCACCCTTCCCTCCCTCTCCCTCCCCTCTCCTTGTCCATTATTTAAGTATTGACAGTAGGTCAATGCTGACACTTACAAGTCAGGCGGCGCTGCGCGTGTTGGGGCTTTGCGTTTGCGTGTGCGTGTCTTGGGCTCCGGGAGTGGGGTATCTGCGAGGCGTAACAGACGCAGATAGCGGGGACAGCTCACCTCTCTAAATTCCCCGGTCAGTAGGGTAAGGAAGGGCCGCCAAAGCTCCGCAAAGTCCGCCCCCTCCCTGCTGAGGCCAGTGACAGCTTCTCCATCCCCAATATCGCCCAGAGGCGGTGTAACCAACCCAACTGTTGCGGGGCATGGATGGCCCTCCAGTGTGCCACAATGTTCTGGACTGCCGCCCCCAGGGCCAGTGCGATCAGTTTCCCCCTCCAAGATTTCAGGGGGTACATGAGGGCGTTTGGAAGGCCCAGTATGATGTAGGCCGGGAATCGGGGTAGCTGCGTATCCAGGTGGGAGTCTATGAGGTCCAGGATAGGAGTCCAGTATGAGCGGAGCGCGTCGCAGCCCCACAGCAAGTGTTCCAGAGTCCCTAGTTCCCCGCAACCCCTCCAACATCTATCACTAACCCGGGCGTCCCATTGGTGTAACCTCTCGGGTGTATGATACCTGTACGTGGCGACTTTGGTTAGTGTCTCCGTGAGACCTGTATGGTGTGCTGAATGTCTGGCCCTGTGGTACACCCCCTCCCATTCTTTCCTTGTCAGTTGACGCCCCAGGTCCCTCTCCCACCTAGCCCGTCCTGCGTTGTATGTATGAGTGTTAGTGAGGAGTAGTTGTTGGTAGAGATCTGAGATCAGTTTTTTATCCGAGGTGAGTGTCAGCAACCATTTCTCATAAGGCGTGAGGTGTCGTTGGGCTCCCGGTTGGATTGAGGGGTGAAGCACCCAGTGCCGCACTTGCAGATATTGCAGGCGGTTCGCCTCGGGAATGCCGTAGCCTGCTTTAACTTTGTGGAACGGAAGGACACCCTTGAGGTCAAACATGTGACCCGCAGCTCTACAGGGAGTCGCCCTCCATGCAGCGAACGCTCTAGTGTCCAAGCCAGGCGTAAAGTCCGGGTTGCCGAAAATCGGGGTCATCGGCGAGGGAAAGGTGGTCAATCCCTTTGTCACGGCCACCCTGTCCCACACCTCCAGGACTGTGCTCGTGATTTTAGAAGCGTAGAGGTTGGGGGGTCTATGCCGGCGCGGCAGGAATGGTATACCTTGCAGCGTGCGACCGGCTACCGCCTGGTCCTGGAAGAGCCATTGTTTGCCCGACTCTAATTGATGCCATTCTACCAGCGTGCGCAGCTGTGCCGCTTGAAAATATAGCGTGAGGTCGGGTATACCAACCGCCCCGTGAGCAGGAGGCAGAGTGGCGATAGTATGCTTAAACCGCGGCCGACGGCCGTTCCAGATGAACCGTGACAGCTCAGATTGGGTCTGTTGAAGCCACCCGTTCGGCGGCCTCAAGGGGAGCGTCTGGAACAAATACAGAATCTGGGGCAGCAGCGTCATCTTGGCTGCGGCGATCCGGCCCAGCCAGGATAACGTGAGAGGCTTCCAGCGCCGTAGCTGCTCTCGGAACTTCTTCGTGAGCGCCTCGTAGTTGGCCCGTGCAGTACCCTGCACCGTCGGGGTCAGGAGGACACCCAGATAGGAGACGGAGGTGTCCGACCACTGCATTTTGAACTCCGCTTTGATCTCCTCCAGTGTGTCAGGCCGCAGTGAGATGTTCAGGGCCTCCAATTTCGCCTCGTTGATTTTAAAGCCCGACGCCAGTGCGAAGGCATGGAGTTCCGTAAAGAGTGCGCAAAGTGACTGCATTGGGTTGGTGAGGGACAGAAGGATATCGTCCGCGTAGAGGCTGATTTTGTGCGTGTCCGCCCCGAATGGAATGCCAGAGATGAGGTTTGGTGCCGCACCCTCTGCGCCATCGGCTCCATGTAGAGCGCGAATAGGAGCGGAGAGAGCGGGCAGCCCTGGCGGGTGCCCCTGCCGATGTCAAATCTCGGGGAGGTATGGCCGTTCACTCGCACTGCCGCATTGGGTCGGCGATAACAATTGAAGATGCGGTGGCGGAGAGTTTCCCCAAACCCGAAGTGTCGCAGCACTTGGTCGAGATAGGGCCAGTGCACCCTATCAAATGCTTTCTCAGCATCGATGGTGAGGAGCATACAGCCCGGCCTAGTACGCGACCCGGTCTCAATGAGGTGGAGCACTCGCCGGGTGTTGTCACTGGTCTGCCGTTGGGGGATAAAGCCCGATTGGTCCGGGTCTATTAGTTGCTGCATATATGGCGCCAGGCGACCTGCGAGGATGC
This sequence comes from Lissotriton vulgaris, assembly GCF_964263255.1. Classification (NCBI taxonomy): domain Eukaryota; kingdom Metazoa; phylum Chordata; class Amphibia; order Caudata; family Salamandridae; genus Lissotriton; species Lissotriton vulgaris. Next base: position 17,773,355 of record NC_141686.1, on the reverse strand, counting down.
CGGTGTAGAGCTTCAGATCTATGTTCAGCAGAGAAATAGGCCTGTAGGAGCCACACTTGGTCGGTCGCGGCCGGGTTTGGGAATCACAGAGATGGACGCCTCGAGCAGGTCTGGGTGTATAGCACCGGGCTGATCGAAGGTATTAAACAGGTCGCGTAGGATAGGGGCAACCTGTGGACAAAAGGTCTTATAGAAGGCCGCTGTGTAGCCATCTGGTCCCGGTGATTTCCCCACCTTGAGGCGGGATATCGCCGAAATGACCTCCTCCAGGCCTATGGGCCGATCTAGGAAGTCCGCTTGTGCCTGGTTTAGGGTGGGGAGTGCTGAGCCTCGCAAATAGTCCATGCCGGCGTTCGGGTCCAGGCGATCCGCATCATAGAGGGCCGCGTAGAAGTTACCGAAGGCCGCCGCTATGGCTGCGTCCTCCGTGATCTGGGTGCCACGAGCGGATTGGAGGGAGCGTACTTGCTGCCTCTGAGTCTGCGCCCGCAGTCTACTCGCCAAGAGCTTCCCACATCGGTCGCCCCCGGTGTAGTAGGCATGTTTGAGGCAGCCAGCATTTTCCTCTCGGCGCACAGCTGGCGCCACGCCCGCGCGGCCCCAGTGCGCTGGTGCATCTGCTCCAGCTCAGCCACCCGTTGAGTGAGTTCGGCCCGTTTCAGCGCTCTTTCCTTATTGTTAGCGGTGGCGATGGAGATGATTTCACCGCGGAGGACCGCCTTGAGGGCCGCCCACTGCGTGGCCTTGGCTGTGTCCTCGTTTGCGTTATGTGTAAAGAATTGAGTGATCGCGGTTTTAAGCCTGTCTTGGGTGTCTGGTAGCTGCAGAAGTCCGTCCCGCAACCTCCAGTGTCGTTGAGGTGCCGGTGTGGGCGCCATTTGAAAGGTCGCCACGACTGGTGAGTGGTCCGATAGCGAGCCCGGGAGAATCTCCACGTCCGTGGCTTGTGCCACTAGCTGGGAGGAACACAAAAAATAGTCTAACCTCGCGTAAGTCTTGCGTGCCGCCGAGTAGTATGTGTAGGCAGTTGTTTGTGGATGAGCGTGCCTCCATAGGTCGATGAGGCCCAGATCTGCAAGGTGTGAGTGCCCTGAGGTCGTGAGTGCACCCACCTGTCCGAGTCTCTGACCCGAGCGGTCTGCTGTGTTGTGGAACACAAGGTTAAGATATCCACCAAGTAGTAAGTGTGGGTGTGTGGTAGAGGTGGCCGACTCTAGTGCTGTGTGTAAGAACTTTTCCTGTCCTTCGTTCGGGGCGTAGACAGAGCCCACAAGCAGTGTCTGGCCCGCAACTTGGAAACTGTGGAGGAGGAGCCGCCCTTTGATCTCAGCTTCTTTATGTAGGACCCTCCCCTCGAAGGACTTGGCTACTAAGATTGCTACCCCGGCCACCTTTTCCTGGGAGGAGGAGAAAAACTGCCAGGGGATAGAGCGCGATTTAAGCCTGTGTTGGTCTTTAGTGACAAGGTGTGTTTCTTGGAGGAGGCATATGTCTGCCTTCGACCGTTCAAAGAAGGACAGTATCGCTTTGCGCTTGGTTGGGCTGTTGAGGCCCCGCACATTAAGTGAGAGTATAGTCAAGTGGCGTGTCATGGCGGGACCGGTAAAAAAGATGCTGGGACCTGCCCATAGTCAGTGGGCGTGGGCCACAAGACAATGTCTCGCACAGCGCGGATGTGTCCGCCGACCCTATCAGTTAGGTTAGAACCCTCTGGACAAGGAGAGCCCTCCCACCCCGCCCCCCCCCCCTTCCCAACTCCCCCCCAACCCCAACTGGTGCAACTCCCCCCTCCCGGTCCTCCCCCCACCCCCTTATCCAAACCATGAAAAAAGGTTTGATCAAACATAGTCCCAGGTCCAGGTGGCAGTCCGCTGGACCCGTGGTAAGGTAGTCCCTTGGTATGCAGGCAATGGCAGCGGTGTCAGTGGGCATAGTACGTCCCTTTCCGCCACCGTGGGCAGATCGTTAAGGATACAGCAGGGAAAGCGTGCGGAGTCCGAAACCTCTGCCCCCGCCGCCGGTGCAAGCAGTCCCGGCCTTATCGAAACCGCCTAGGTCCATGCTTCCCATGTCGGGGGTCAGCCACTGTCTGGCTTCATCAAGCCCTGCGCGACGGTCTCCACCGCCGCCCGTCGACCTTCTTCTATCTCCTTAGTCGCGGGCCGCCGCGGTCTGTGGCGACGTCGTTGCTGCTTCCATCGCCCGGGCATGTCCTCACCGGTAGTGCCCCCATCTGTCGGGCTATCGTCCCCCGTCGGCTCCTCGATGCCCAGGAGGCTACAGGCCTCCCTGAGGGAACGCAATTGGTGGAGGATGTTGCCAAGCTTGAACACCAGTCTGAAGGGGTGCCCCCAGCTGTAGGAGATGTTGCGCTTACGTAGTTCCGCCGTGACCGGCCGAAAGGTGCGACGTTTCTCCAGAGTAAGGGCCGCAAGGTCCTGGTACAAAGTTAAGGAATGTGTGCCAAAGGTGATTGGCGCCATCTGACGCGCCTTGTTGAGGATCTCTTCTTTGGTCCTGAAGTCTTGCACACACACCAGAATGTCTGCAGGGTAGGCCGCATTAGCTCTAGGCGGGCCTGTCCGGTGTGCCCTGTCCAAACCCAGGGGAGAATCCGCTGGCCGGCCCAGGATGTGGTTGAACAGTTCTCGGGCGAATTGAAAAGGATCCTCCGCGTCTGAGGACAGCTTCACTCCCCGAATTCTAATGTTGTGCCGCCTGGAGCGGTTTTCCAAGTCCTCAGCATGAGTTTGGAGGTCTACCTGCTGATCGTGTATGCGTACCAGTTCTTGCCGCAGTGCCTCGAGTTCTGCGTCCCGTGTGTCGCATTTCGTCTCTAAATCCGCAACTCTCTCCCCAATGGGGCCGGTCTCGCGGCGCACCTCCTTTATTTCCTCCTGGAGCTCCTTCTTCAGGGCGTGTATGTCCTCGCGCAACCCAGTAAAGAGGGACTCCAGGAAGGAGCGCGTGACGGGGCCTTCTGGGTCCGTCTTTCCCAAGGACGGAGAGTCTGAGGTTTTCTTCTCGGAGCCCACCCGATGGCTGGTCGTCGCGACGTCCGTTCGCTTCCCCATCGTGCTAGGGGTGAAGAGCTCTGTAATGGTGCGGTCTTTCCGGGTCCTCCCGTTGGACATGACCCTGTGAGGCCCTCCCCGGTGTGCTGATTAGCCGCCGCAAGTATCGGCGGCCGGCGGGCCCCCAAGCGCGCCAAAGCTCTATAGTGTCAGGCACGGTGAGGGGCGGTAGGAGCAGGACCGGGTTCAGGCTTCAGGCGGCGAGCTAACGCTGAGGCGCCTGGGCAGACACAGGGCAGGGAGCCACCGAGTGTGCAGGGGAGGCGGTAGGAGCATGGACCGTGGTCGGCCCCCCGCCACGTAGTCGTGTTCTCTGGGCAGGTCAGGCCGCTGTTGCTGATTGCCCGATGCTTAGTGTAGGCGCGTGTCTGGTGTGGTGCCAGCCCCCAGGGGGTAGTGCGTCGGCGGCAGGTGATGAAGAGGGGGAGCGCAGGCCCTCCGAAGGCGTTGTCCCAGGTGCGGTGCCAGGCCTCCCAAAATGGCGGGCTGTCGCGTTGCTCAGTCCCCGCCGGGCGGAGGGGAGAAACGCCGCGGTCTCCGGGCAGGTCGGGCCTCTGTTGCTGACCGCCCGATGCTCAGTGTGGGCGCGCGTCTGGTGTGGCGCCAACCCCCAGGGGGTAGAGCGTCGGCAGCAGGCGATGGAGAGGGGGAGCGCAGGCCCTCCAAAGGCGCCGTCCCAGGCGCTGCGCCGGGTCCCCCAAAATGGCGGGCTGTCGCGCTGCCCAGTCTCTGTTGGGTGGAGGGGAGAAGCAGGCGCTCTGCAGGAGGGGGGGTTCAATGCCACTGTCACACCCCCCCACCCCCCGAATTTCCGCTCCCCCGGGGGCCGGGGGCCGATCGTCCTCCCCCCGCACCTCACCTCCTGTCGCTGGGGGGCCCCCCGGGCGTTGCTGTCGTCGTCCCCGGTAGGCGGCAGGGCGGGTGTTGCTCCGAAGTCAGGGTGGGGCAGCAGGTCCGCAGAAGCCTCCGCTAGGGGTTGCGGGAGGCCTCGCCGGTGCCGCGCGGGCCGGGCCTGCTGCCACCACCGCCGTTCCCTCAGGGTGCCTCCAGTGCGGCCTTCGAGCTCCGCCCACCACGGCCTCGCTCTCGGTGCTCCGCACGGGCCAGTCCCAACGGCCTCGACAGCTACGGCCAGTCCCGGCAGGAACCAGTCGTCCTCAGTCGCCGGCTCCCACCACAGTCGATCCTGCTGCAGCAACGTCGGCGGTAGGCGCTCCCTGGGACCCCTCGGGCCGGGATCGGTGCTCTGGTAGTGCTAAAGTCGGCGACCGCCGGCGGGAGCTCGGCAGAGCACGTCCGCTGACACCGCCATCTTGGCCACGCCCCCGTTTTACACTCCATAGTGGATGTGAGAGGGTACTTTGCAGCCAATTCTGATGTTCCTGATATGTCAATAGTATTTCAAAATCTTCATAAGCTCTATATTTGGCTGGTATTGCAGATGGATTGTATGTGTAGAATATCTGTGAAGTGCCATCGGCTGCAGGAAAGTGAACCCAAGAATAGAATACCTCAGTTTCATATGCTTTGTGGGGCGCAGCCACGAAAGTATCCCACCCCCTTCCAGGAGGGATCCCTTGTTGTAGTAATAGTGCTTAACAACATGTCTACAATTAGCAGGAAAGATAGCTGCTAGCACCATATTTAATTAATAGAACTCAAAACATCTAGAATACTATAGTGGAGTAAGCCTTTTGAAGGTTCAAGCTTGAACAATCTTCAGACAAAAATGGGGTTTCCGATGAAACTGAGGAGGATTATTCCCTAACACCATGGACATCTCCGTATAAGGTGAAAAAGGGACGTTGGGCACATGCAAGAACTACTCAGGATACTCATTAAATAAGTACCTGACCGAGTGTTGGTGGTGCCATGTTATATGTTTCCTACAAATTAAGTAGGACTGTGTATCTGGAAAACCCCAGCTCCAACACCAACGACATCCCGCCTTCGCAAGACCTGTGTGACTCACTGGCCACCTTTTTGCACTGCAAGATCGCCGACATCCACGTCAGCTTCAACTCCACGACCTCCCCGACAACCACCGCCCCCACGACCACCACCTGCACCAACCACCTGCTCTCCTGGACCAGCATCAACGACGAGGACACCTGCGAGATCATGAACACCGTCCACTTCGAATCACCGTTAGACCCATGCCCTCACCATATATTCAACAGAGCTAGCACAACCATCGCACCCCATCTCCAGAAAGTAATCAACATCTCCTTTGAGACGGCAACCTTCACGGAAAGCTAGAAGCAGGCAGAAATCAACGCCTTACTCAAGAAACCCAAAGCGGATCCCAAGGACCTCAAGAACTTCCGACCCATCTCCATGCTCCCGTTCCCGGCGAAGGTCCCAGAGAAAATTGTCAACAAACAACTGACCGCCCACATTGAGGAGAACAACATCCTGGACCCGTCCCAGTCCAGGTTTCGCAGCAACCACAGCACCGAAACCGCCCTCATTGCCACCACCAACGACATCAGGACCCTGCTAGACAAGGGAGAAACAGCGGCCCTCATCCTCCTGGACCTGTCAGCCGCCTTCGACACGTTCTGCCACCACACTCTACGAACACGCCTTCACAACGCCAGAATCCAAGAAAAGGCCCTGGACTGGACCACCTCCTTCCTCTCCCGCAGAACTCAGAGTGTCCGCCTCTTACCCTTCCGTTCCAATGCCACTGAGATCATCTGCGGCGTACCCCAGGGCTCATCCCTCAGCCAGACGCTGTTCAACATCCACTTGGCACCCCTCGCCTACGTCGCCTGACAGCACAACCTCAACATTATTTCCTACGCTGACGACACCCAGCTGATCCTCTCCCTCACCAACGACCCTCACACCGCAAAAAACAACCTTCACGAAGGAATGAAGGCCGTCGCCAAATGGATGAAGAACAGCCGACTGAAACTGAACTCGGACAAGACGGAGGTCCTCATCCTCGGCCCCACCAAGTCAGCCTGGGACGACTCCTGGTGGCCGGCAATGCTAGGAACAGCCCTGATACCCACCAACTCCCCGACAACCACCGCCCCCACGACCACCACCTGCACCAACCACCTGCTCTCCTGGACCAGCATCAACGACGAGGACACCTGCGAGATCATGAACACCGTCCACTTCGAATCACCGTTAGACCCATGCCCTCACCATATATTCAACAGAGCTAGCACAACCATCGCACCCCATCTCCAGAAAGTAATCAACATCTCCTTCGAGACGGCAACCTTCACGGAAAGCTAGAAGCAGGCAGAAATCAATGCCTTACTCAAGAAACCCAAAGCGGATCCCAAGGACCTCAAGAACTTCCGACCCATCTCCATGCTCCCGTTCCCGGCGAAGGTCCCAGAGAAAATTGTCAACAAACAACTGACCGCCCACATTGAGGAGAACAACATCCTGGACCCGTCCCAGTCCAGGTTTCGCAGCAACCACAGCACCGAAACCGCCCTCATTGCCACCACCAACGACATCAGGACCCTGCTAGACAAGGGAGAAACAGCGGCCCTCATCCTCCTGGACCTGTCAGCCGCCTTCGACACGTTCTGCCACCACACGAACACGCCTTCAAAACGCCAGAATCCAAGAAAAGGCCCTGGACTGGACCACCTCCTTCCTCTCCCGCAGAACTCAGAGTGTCCGCCTCTTACCCTTCCGTTCCAATGCCACTGAGATCATCTGCGGCGTACCCCAGGGCTCATCCCTCAGCCAGACGCTGTTCAACATCCACTTGGCACCCCTCGCCTACGTCGCCTGACAGCACAACCTCAACATTATTTCCTACGCTGACGACACCCAGCTGATCCTCTCCCTCACCAACGACCCTCACACCGCAAAAAACAACCTTCACGAAGGAATGAAGGCCGTCGCCAAATGGATGAAGAACAGCCGACTGAAACTGAACTCGGACAAGACGGAGGTCCTCATCCTCGGCCCCACCAAGTCAGCCTGGGACGACTCTTGGTGGCCGGCAATGCTAGGAACAGCCCTGATACCCACCAACCACGCACGCAACCTAGGGGGTCATCCTCAACTCCACCCTCTCCATGACTAAGCAGGTCAACGCCGTCTCCTCATCCTGCTTCAACACCCTCCGAATTCTCTGCAGGATCTTCAAGTGCATCCTCACCGAAACAAGAAGGACTGGACTACGGAAATGCCTCTACGCAGGAGCTTCGGCCAAGCTCCTGAGACGGCTGCAACTTATGCAGAACGCCTCTGCACGTCTGATCCTGGACATCCCCCGCCAAAGCCACATCACAACCCACCTGAGAGACCTGCACTGGTTCCCTGTCAACAAGAGGATAACCTTCTAGCTCCTCATCCACGCACACAAAGCTCTCCACAACACCAGACCAGCATACCTCAACAGACGACTCTGCTTCTACACCCCCACTGGCCAGCTCCGCTCTGCCGACCTCGCCACAATACCACGCATCCGAAGAACAACTTCCGGCAGCAGATCCTTCTCCCACCTCGCCGCCAAGACCTGGAACACCCTCCCCACCAAACTGCGGCAGACTCAAGGCCTACTGGCCTTCAGAAGACTCCTCAAGACCTGGCTCTTTGATCAGTAGCGGCACCCCCTAAACCCCCACCCCCAAGCGCCTTGGGACCCTCACTGGTATGTAGTGCGCTCTATAAGTGGCTTGTCGTAATTATTAGACCCCATACATATGCACTTCTTGATGCTTGTTTAGAAGTTATGTTACTAGGGTTAAGATTCCAGAGATCGCCTGCTGATAGTTGGTGGACGCATTCATGGAAGAACTGACTATAGGACCCACCTGGGTTATTAAGGCTGATATCTGACCACAACAGTGACTCAAGGGACCCAGCTCCGGCCTGCCTTAATTTATGGCACGGATTCAAGTAAGCACCTGCGCTTGAGATTTCGTAGTTTAAAAGGCCCAATTCTAATCGTATCTGTGCAGGTGAAGCAGATTTTGGCATGTTGGAAAGACTCTTTTATAGATCTTGGTCACATGTTGATTTAATGTTGTACTCACTTTGCCCTGAGAAATTTCAACATGGGGCCAATTTGGGTTTCTTGACTTCCAACATAGGAGTTACGTTCGGGCCGTCAATGTCTTTGAAGGTTTTTAAAAATTTATCTGGAGAACCATTGCTTTCATTGAGATATTGCTGAGATATTTGGCAAGGGTGCCCTTGGAGTCGAAATTAACCCCCAGGTATTTGTAGGATTTTCCTAGTACACGTCCAGAGTTGTTATACGTCCAGAAACCACCTCCGTAGTGTTTTTTGCCAACTATGACTGCTTGGGTTTTCTTTAAGTTAACCTCTAGGTCGTTGGTAACGGTATAACTATGTAGTTTATTTAATAGTCGTTGCAGCCCTACTCAAGTTAGACTGAACAGGACAAAGTCGTTGGTGTACAGAAGATGGCTTAACTAGACGCCACCAATCTTAGGGGGATGGCTGTTTATCGCATCTAGTTCCGTTGAAAGGTTGGCGATGAACAAGTTAAAAAGCAATGGGGCTAGCACACATCCCTGTTTAACTCTTCTCGTGATTTTTCGAGACAGATGTGAGCCGGTGCCAAGCTCAACTTCAATTTCAATAAAGCTTTATTCGGTTGTAGAAAACAGCCATAAAAGCACAATATATTTGCATATACATAAAGAAAACGGTTAAAAAGGTGTAGTCAGCATAATAAAATGTCGTGATAATGACAAATTCAATTTAGCAGCAAACAATTCTCTCAATCTTCCATCAATAAAAGACAGACATTTAGTTTGCTTAAGGTATAACTCCTAATAAGAGAGCTTCAACATGAGAAATGTAAAGTGCTAGGTGCGTACACAGAGAAATGACAATAAACTTTAAAAACGGCAAGTTAAAAACATATATAAAAACTCAATACACCAAAATTAGTACAGAGCGCAGCCAATACAAGCGTTGACAATTATTAAGAAACTCATGTTGGAAAAGGTGCAGCCCATGTTACTCCAGGTTCTGCCTATGCTTAACAACCAGTTTCAAGAATTTTACTATCAGTTTGGCAAAAGGTTCTGCATCTAAAAATTGAAGGGCAAGAAATGCAGGGCGGCACCTGCGTAGGCCCAGGACTTTTAAAATTGGTATAAGCCACTGTTTCCTCGGATCTTGATAGAATTCACAAAACAGTGTTGTATGGATCGTAGTTTGGGGAGAAATTTCATCACAGGGACAAGGTTGGAGAGATTTTTCCCAGATGTTAATTTTGTGAAAAGTGACCAGATGGTGGAAAATATTTAGTCTGAACCTGGTTAACAAGAATCTTTCGTATCCCGAAAGATTAAAAGTTAGATAAGGCTGAACCGCCATACTTGTCAGGACCCTGGTATAGGACCCTGGTATAGATTTCGCTCTCACTGAACTGAGCAGGCCAATTGCATAATATGTTGGACCACCCGCCTGTCCCTAAAATTGATGACAATACAGTCCCCCGGGAAATCCTTTCTTCTATGGCCCAGCCAGCTTAACCTTCTCGCAAATAGTATTTCCCCAGATGTATGAAACAGGAGTAACCTGTTCTTGTTTAGCCAGTGTGCTGCTTTATTTCTTAGCTCAGGGTAGGTTTCTGATTTTTCTTGGGGCAGCTCCGGGACACCAACTAGCCCTACCGTATATGGTGATGATTGTGGGGGTAGATCATGGTGTGGAAATGACCTCTTTGGTTTAGCAGTCACGGAAGAATCCTTGGCTGCACATAGGTTGTTGTTCGCCTGTCCCGCAGATTCTGTGGCCTTGGGCAAGACACACTCCCCTATGTCAAAGTCCTTAACTCCAGCCGCCCTCGGAGCCCTCTGAGAAAGCCTACCCAGGTTTTCAGTGTTATTCATTGTTTGAGCAACTAGGGGCCTACAGTCAGGTGATGGCTGGATAGTATTATTGGTACCAGTTTTTTGGGCTCTTGGGCACGGTTGTGGATCAGTAGCCTTTGTGTGTGCTCTATCCGTTGGTTGCCCTTGGGTAGTGGGGCTGTTTTTCATTACTTTCTCCAGGTTATCTATTTTTTTGCCTATGCGCTTTACCCTTTCCAGAAGTGGTGCCATTAGGGATTTCATGAGAAGTTTTATCAAAAAGTTGCTCGTTGTGTAAAGGGAAAGGTGGGGGAATAACAGTTTTTTCTGGAATTGAGACGTATGGACCACTCTCATTGGTTGAGATGGATACAGTGTCTGATACATTGTTATTAACATTTTTCCCTTTTACTACATTATGTTTAGCAGCAACTTTCTTTTGTTTATTGCCACCTACATTCCCCTTAACATTTTTTACAATTAGGCCTTCCCTGTTAGTGTGTTTTGACTTACGCCTAGCCTCCTGCCCTCTGGTTGTTACCCGCGGGCTGTCACTATTTACACTCAGTGGCGAGGCAGAGACCGAGATTGGAGGTAATGGGGTGTCACAGGACCTATTACCTGTAGTATTCTCTACATGAGGAGGAGTATCGAGAATAGCCTCATTTAGGAAAGTAGTGGGGGTCAAAGATAACCTTGTTGATAAGGGCAGAGACTCACGGGATACATTGCCCATTGTAGGGGCAATATCCTGAGTTGTTGAACTATGGTGGACCCCTGGAAGAGCAACAAATGATGGTGCCAATATCGAGTCCTGGGAGTTTATAGTGAACGTCGATATATTGGAGAATGGCAAGGGGAAAGAGAGCCAGCAGGGAACAAAAGGCGGCGTTCTGTATTTTCTATGGCATTCGCCACCACCCCGATGGTTTCTGCAGCATACGGTCAATTGCTGTCAGAGTGGGTAGTGGAGGATTTAGGACTGCTTTTTGTTTTGGGACAGAACCAGAGAACACAGGATTATTCTTCCCCATTCTTTACCACTATGTATACAAGGGTAAGTGTTGTGGGCACACGTGCTGTGCTGTCAACAGACGCCAACAAATACAACTCTATAAATTACACAATAAGAGGTACTAGAGGGTACTAGGAGGTAATAGTCATTATCCTGTATACGACAATTTCTAAATGTACTAAACAACTTTTTTTACACTGATTACTAGTTCAAAGAGAGCCTATTAGACATAACAGATTATGGGAGCACCAGTTCACAAACCCAAGAGGGGTGGCCCGACCCGGCCTCTCCCGGACACTAACGGTCACAAACGGTCCCGCCCTTGTCCCGGGCTTAGCCCGGCGCTTCCCGCGCTCGTCCTCGCGTGTCGAGGGACCTGGCGCGTGCTGATACTGCGTCCTGCCCCAAAGGATCCTGTGAAACATGGTTTGGAGCCGGACCGGCGGAGCCAAGCCCGGCAGGTCAAAGATCAAAATCCAGGAAAACAGGGGGGCGGAGCCTAGCCCGGCCACGGGAGGGAAGCAGGAAAGTCACGGGGAAACGCTGCCGCCACACACAACTTTCACAAGGGCAACAAGGGACTCGGCCCCAGGCGGGGCTTTATGCGCCTCCTGGTGCGTGCTGATACTGTGTCCTGCCCCAAAGGATCCTGGGAAACGTGGTTTGGAGCTGGACCGGCGGAGCCAAGCCCGGCCGGTCAAAGATCAAAATCCGGGAAAACAGGGGGCGGGGCCAAGCCCGGCCACCGGAGGGAAGCAGGAAAGTCACGGGGAAACACTGCCGCCACACACAGCTTTCACGAGGGCATATGTGTCATATTTACTTGCCGGAAAACTCTGTTAACTCTTATCACAGTCGCCACTCCTTCATGAAGTTTTTGTGTTAAGGGGAACTTCAGTAGAGGTTTTCACCTGCCAGTTGACTCATTAGTTTTATTTTCCGGTTAGGGTTACTGTTGCCAGTAGATGCTGGCCGTGGCAGTTTGAAAGAATTTGTAATTTTAGTTATTTCCAATAACGATGGTGGCTTTCGAGTTAGTTATGCTTCACTAACCGGTCGACCATCATTCTTCCTGGTTTCCGTCTGCCTTCTGGAACACTGGTGTTGGTATGGTAGTTGGACTATGGCCTCCAAAGGTTTGACCAGGATTCCCCATTTCATTAGCTTCGCCCAGAGTGCTGCCCTAGGGACCCAGTCAAAAGCAGCTTTAAAATCAACAATGGAACAAAAAAACACCTTGAATGAGATAAGTTCTTTGTTGATAAGTATTGATAATGCCATTAAGTTGGACATGGTTGCCTGAGTTTGCGGTGAAGCTAGTTTGATTTTTTGGAATCAGACCTTTCTGTTCAGCCCAGGAGCTCAGTTCTACGATTAAGATACTCGCAAAATACTTTGCCTCATTGTCCAGTACGGCTATCAACCTGTAGTTATTTGGGGAGGGTGGGAGCTAGACTTATAAATTGAGTGGATTATTGCACCTCACCAGGAATCAAAGATCTTCTTTAGTACCATAGTTTGGCTTGAAATGAGAAACTGGGTGCTGCTGCGAGAAACCGTATGAGAGGGCGAATGAGATGGAAAAAGACTTAACAAAAAAGAAGAGAAATTTGACCAATCAACAATGGGGTAGGCTGTCGAAGGAGGGCCACCTTGTGTCAGGGGCAAACATTCCTTCATGATGTTAATGCTGATGTCATTCCATCTAAAACATTTTAGGTTTTCAGAGTGAACTCCCTTATAGGTTGTTGGAGCAGAAATGTGATAAGCTTGGTTTACGTTGACAGTGACGACTAGTGGGTGGTGGTTGTAGGAGAGTAGGGTCTGCAATCCTATGATCACCCGGACTTTTTGCTTTTGTTTCACTGGTTTACGACTTTCTCGGGCTGTGGGCCTGCCAATCAGACCCACAGCCTAGCTGTTCTCTCGCTAAATTGATATGTGTACCTTAGGTGCATTACCCAATTGGAACTGGGCCACCCTGTCAGACCCTGTAACTCAGGGCATCGGTGTACCCAGGGCCTACCAGGGGCTGAAGCATGTATTATGCCACCCCTGGATGGCCATCTAAATATGACACAACTGGCTGCACGACAGCTGGGGCCACGTGGCGTACTCGCCCGTTGCTGTAGGTGTAGTATCCCTATACCTAACCTTAAAATGGACACCCGAGTTCCTCTCAGTCACTCCTATGGCACGCCTTGACAATCCTGAAGGCAGAGTGCATGAAACCGTGTGAATTGGGCTCTGGCACGAGCCGAGCCCGGTTGCAGCTTGCGGAACCAAGACCCAATGGCTGTTCCAGGATAACGCGTATCATATCGGTAACTTCGGTATCGCGTTATCAAGACATGTCGAGTAAGGTGTCATACGAATCGGGATGCTGCCCCCTCACCAATTCTGGCGACGAGGTTAGCATTCCGCCCTTCTAGAGGGACACGACATGTACGTAACTGTGAACCCCGGTTAAAGTTAACTGAAGCCTCAGCTCCACAAAATGGACGCTGCCACCACAGACACAAGTCTGACCTCCTGCTGCTGGGAGTCCTTCCAGCGAGGAGAGCTTGGACAAAGGGTTTCCTGTCAAGGGCGGTGTTCGCACCGTCCCAGACAGGGTTTGTGTATTCTGGGTAGGTAGGGCTTTGCAAGAAGGTGACTGCGGAGTGGCACCCCGGTGCTCACTACGCATCTGCCGGCTAGAACCAGTTCCAGGGGCACGCAGCCCCTGACCTGGGGAAAGTCCAGCAGGGGGAGAGGGGTGTAACTACCCCCCTTCCTGGTCCCACCCTTAGGGCAGGACCTAGTCATGTACCCACCCCTTTCCTTAGGATAAAGGCCGGAGCGGGGACCCTTCCAAATTAGATCATCTTTGAATCAAGAATACTTTCTACGAAAGGACTTCGAGACTCTTCTCAAGATTTCTCCCTTGTGACTAAGGAGTAGTCACCCTGCATCCGCAGGCACCATCTAAGAACTCTGCGGTTTGCTGCAAGTCCTCCCTCAAGGATCCGACGGCCCAGCTCAACGAGAACCGGCTTCCCTGGCACCTCTGACCTCTACCCACGTCGTCAGCTCAGCTGAGATCTGTGGGTGCGACGAGACCTCGAGGGACCGGCCATCATCAAAACCTGCACGCTTTCTTAACCAGCACGACCATCAAAGCAATTCTCTGGTGAGTGCTCTGGGGTCCGAGAAGCCCCGACCCTGAGCAGCTCCAGCACCGAAGTGCAGTCTCCCAGCATCTCCACGATCTGCGTGGGGCCCTTCTGCTCGCTGCTCAGTACGTTGTCTGGTCACTAGCCGCTGGCTTGTGCCCTTCTTTGACAACATCCGACAACCAACGCTGCTGGTCTGGTTGCTCCAGATCGGCCCTTGCTCCCTTTTTCGAGAGGAGCACCCCGGACCCTCCTGGTCCACTCAAGACGCCATTTTAGGCCCACCACGTGGCCCTGAAATCTGCCAAGGCTTGTTGCCCCAATCATGGGCCCAGCGACGCCGACAGCATCAACCTTCGTGGGACAGCTCGCCCCTCCATCCTGGTCGCCGACAACGCCTCCGGGTCCGTGAGACTGCAGAGCCTAGCGTCGCCCACTCCCTAGTCGAGGTGACGGCCATCCGGTGCCTTCCTGCTACCCTCTGACTACTGGCTAGTAGTACGAACTTGGTCCCCTCTGCTTTCAGGTATCAACGATCACTGATCCAGGCCTGGATCTCTACGAACTATTCATCACTGGTCGCCGGCCAGCAACTCCTTTTCTTCCGGCTCCTGGCTCGTCAGCGAAGACCCCCGACGCCTGTAAGACTTGTGCAGCCGCAGCCCTCGTGGCTAGGTAACTTCGGCATTTCGGTGCCTGCATAGCCGGCTTACTCTAGGGTCCAGAGTCCCTCGCTTCCGACTTGCCTTATCGGGTCCGCCCGAGACCACTAAACTTTCCGTGCCCTCGGGCACTTGTTTTAATTGTGCACTTGAAGTATTTTCTAAGAGCTTTGGTTCTGTGCTTAGTACCCTGTCCTCATAAAGAGTACAGGGCTGTTGTGATTCTAATAAATATACTGTTTATTTTCATAACACCTGTGTGGTGTCCTTTCACTTGGTGTTCAAGGGGTATGTGATGGTATTACAGCTGGCTTAACACGCCCTCTAGAGTTTAGCCCGAAGACTGCTCGTATCCACGCTACTAGGATAGCTGGTCTAAGGTTGACTTACAACCAATCACCATAAGGGTCATTTGGAACGATACATAGTGGTCGCTAGAATAGCGAACGCTGCATATCGGGCCAACTTCTCACAGTGGTCGCTCTCTGATCGAGCTATGATACTATAGTTTTCCAGGTATAAGAACAGGGCTGAGTTGCAGATGGTATAGTTTAAGTAGGAATACTTTCGACCATTTGTCCATGACCAATTTGGGGGAATATCCTGTGTGAACCTACAGTTCATTACGATGAAACCGGCGCTGTAAAGTTGCTACACACAGAGCTCCCCTAATCCGCAATGTGATTGGGGGTTTAAACTGAGCCTTCAATGCCGGCGATGGCAGTGGTAGAAGACCTCCAAAATCCGACAGATTTCCCTGAAAAAGATTGGTGTTGAAGTCCCCGGTGTTATTATTATTAGGCAAAACAGAGCCACCCAATAATCCCGAGAGGACTGGGTATAATACTTAGGAAAATTACAATTTGTCCCCATGGGAATCACTTGAAAATTTTTCATAAATTCTTAATTAGTCACAGCAGGGATCTATCATTCAAAAAATGCAAAGAAAATACAGTTTTTACTGTTATTTATTCTTTTAGATTATTTTCTTTATCAAAAGCATATAAAATGGCAACATAAATACTACTCTGTGTACTGATTTCGTTTCTAGTAGTATGTAACACCTTTTGTTTTTAAACACGGAACAATAAATACTCTGTAGAGAGGAATATATCTCGATCAACTTCATTCATTATAACGACACAAGAAAGTGGTATGAATGACAACAAAAAGGTGTTAAGCGTCGACGTTTCGGTCCCTGGTCGGTTTATAAATTCCATAGGACCATCGTCAGGACAAGTTGCACAAATATATCTACAAATGAATACAAAAAACAATGACACACTCCTTGCATCAAAGGTATCGTCTAGTCACCCAAAGGGGAAACAAAGGGAAAACAAGCCAACGACATGCACCCTACATGTGACTAAAAATTGTACAAACAACACCATACCAAAACATAACAACCAGTTCACTGTGTGGTTCTTACTACCTATACTCAATTAAAAAAAAAATCCTTACCTGAGACCTCCAGTCGGAGGTTCTCAGCACTAAAAGGACAGTAGTGTCCAAATATCTACAATATAGGAATGAACACCAGCATAAGGCTTGTGTCAAAACATAAATCTGTGCATGAAATAAAACCCTTGAACACTATAATCAAAATACCAGCTTCAGTCAGTCAATCATGTTATTTTATACAAATATGTTTATTAGCCCTGTATCAAAAAACGAGTTCAATACCAATTACCCTCTCCATTCCGAATATTTTACACCAAAAAATGCCCAGCACCCCTCAAGTATAAATGTGGAGTACTCACGGCCAGAAAAAATCAGAGGCATGTAATACCTGCAATCAAGAAAGCCAGTTAGCAACTTAAAGCCTGTCGCGCCGAATTCCCTAACTAAAGCACTGTACAACCGCTAATGTATATGTCACCCGACCGCGTAGCTCACACTTACTTTGTGTCAAACGGTGCTACGTCTAACTTCCTCTCAGTTCGTTGGTCCAAGACTGCCGATCCCGGCAATCAGTATACATAAACCTTTGCCCTTTGCAGTGTCATGACGTCAGACGCATGCTCCGTATCGGTGTGCTAAGAGTCAGTGAATGAATTTGAAATCAAATGTATTCGCCGCAAAAGCCTACATAATAAATGACATCTCTATTGCTCAAAAACCCAAATTTAGCTTCATTGACGTAGCACCGTTTGACACAAAGTAAGTGTGAGCTACGCGGTTGTGTGACATATACATTAGCGGTTGTACAGGGCTACTTTTGAATGGTTACCTCCGGCGCTTGATGGAACAGTCTTAAGGCAAGGATGAAGAGAGGGTTGAGTTTGAGTAGATGTTTCTGTTGACGAGTTTGTTTTAACTACTTGTAATTGACAAGTTGCTTTGTCAGTGCCAATTAAAGAATCTATTGCTTTTTCAGCCGCCGCAACTTTTTGAGGATTTAGTGGGGGAACCTCTTAAGCAAGAGGGATGAGCATATTGCACCTGGTGCTGTACAGGAGTGGGCTGCGGCGCATTTAAAATTGGGAGAGCAATAATGATCTGTTGATCCTGATTTAGTGGGGTAAAACTTGAAACTTGTTTATTGTCCGAGGTTTAAAACAATGGGAACAATTTAAGGGGTTCAGCTGTAGATTTTGTTGTTGGCTTGTTCCTTTGTTTGCGTTTTCTCTCTCTCTTACTGAGAGGATGTAGTGGTTGAGGGTTTGTCTTTGAGTGAGGTGGGGCCGGTGTGGGTGGCTTAAGGTCCAACTCTGCATAAGCACGGTCGACTAAAGTTGTTGAGCCACTCACAATTTTGAGGCTTAATGACCGGGATGGTATAGCTTGGCTGGCGGTGTCAACCCGTGATCCTTATGATGCAAATTTGATGCTACAGAAGGTTTTGCCTCTATACTCTCTGGAATCCCGTCGACCACTGTTGTCGGAGTGTTGTCGTTTATTTTGACAGGACTTAAATCTGTGTACTTTAAGTGGTCCTGGTCCTGGCGCTTAATAACGCTACCTCCTGACAGTTGGTTGACTTCATCTAAGACACCATTTAAGAGAGCTGGAAGTGCTGTTCAGGATAATCCTAGCAGATTTGTTCCTCCATGAATGTAGCACTGAGGCTGTTTATATCATAAAAGCACAGTTTCAATCACACTGTGTCAGAGGTGCAGAGCAGATGCAGTGGTTTGTCTGGAGCCTTTGAGTTGTCTACAACCAGACAACCAAATGCTAGGGCATCACGTTTAATGTTCCTAGCCTTGGACTGAGTGTACAAACAACATGATAATACTTACTAAGAAATTACCTGCATGTACAACTTCCAAGTACATTATTGTGCAAGACATGTAAAAAGTCACCATTAGAAAAAGATGCCGAACAAAAACATGGAACTAAAATAGAGATTCACTACAGAATGATAACACTCTTCTTGACTTCAAAAGATGGAGTCTCTCCTATTTCTTAGAAGGATGAGGCAGGGCAAAAAAATAGGCAACAATTAAGATAAGTTAACTTACTTATGACTCCCTAGAATTTGTACTGGGTAGCCAGAGCCTGTTATTTAAAAGTTGCAGCACTTATTGTGCCACCCTGAGTATGAAAAGTAAAACATTTCTCCCAGACTGCAGCTGCAGACTGGCAAAGCAGTTTTATACTGCTAACTCAGCTTTGTCCTTTAAAAGAATGACAAAATACAGACCTCCTTTTTTAATATATATAAGACACCCCTTGGGTAGCGGTATCAAGTCCTAAGGCAAAATGCTGTATATTAAAAAGCAGGATGTATATTTATTATTATTATTATTATTATTATTATTATTATTTAGCTTGTAAAGCGCCTGCTTACTCCAACGGAGTGTCCCGGCGCTAGAACATCAACAAAACCCCAGCGACTGTCCTGAACTAAAGCCCTTCCTGCGCATATAGCTAACAAAACAAAAGAAGTCAAGAAATATTACTTCAGTCCACCAAATGTTGACGGAACAGAGACTTCCACACACAGGTCCTAATATCCGCACACAGGTCATTCCATGCCTTAGCTGCCAGGAAGCCAAAGGATCTCCCTCCAGCTCGAACCTTCAGCACCCTGGGTACAATCACCCTAGCTGAGCCCAGCGATCTCAAATCCTGTGCGGGCCGATATTTACATATGACGTGAAAGTAAAACCCAAAATTGCTGTTTTTACTGTGAAAAGGCTCTTAAGTTGATACTGCAAGGTATCAATTGGATCGTTACATTAAATCTCATTTGATGTCCAAGTCTAATTTAATGTAATCTTTCAGTAAAAGGTCACTTTAGAAAGCTGTCACTCTGTTGCCTAAATTTTCCAGTAGATACAAGACAGCCTTCTGTCCTCCTGGGAAGAGTTTTTTCCAGGAAATTAAATAATAGCAGCCTGCCATTAGAAAAGGTGTTACCCCTCCCTGGCAGGAAGCCACATGGTGTGAGCCCAAAAGGCAAGGTTCAAAAGGGAAGCGCCATTAATGGTAAATGTTGGACACACATCAGGGTAGCTGCTCTTTTGTTCCTGCAAACAGGTTGGCTTCAGGGACAGAGAGGGGGAAAACAGTTGCCAAACCAGTTTTCCTGTAGGTATGTAGCTCTTAGATAGGCTCACCTCTAGAGTGGGCTGGCAAGCTCCAAACACAGAGAAGGATCTTGCCATCCTGGGAGTGGGCATAATATTGCACTTTGGGTTAGCTTAATGCCACACATTTCAGGACGATGTCATCGGGCAGGAGTGGACCTGGTAGCTCATTTACTAGTAGTCATCCACCACATCTCCTGAGGGCATGTTTTGAGCATAAAGTGGCACCCTGACCTCAGATCGTGTCTGGACTTGAGATAGTACAAAAGAAGGACTGCCCTGCTGTTCCCTGGACCTGGTAAAGAGGCTACACCAAAGACTGGACTGCATCTGCTGCTCTGGACTAGCAAAGAGAGGACTATTCCTGTGTTCTCCTGATCGTGGAAGTTGCCCTTGAGGCCCAGATGGAAAAGGTGAACTCCAAGCGTAAGCTGGTGGCCTTGGTCTTCCTGATATAACCCTAGGCCCACAAAAGCTGAAGAGGCTATCTCTACACAGGTGGTAGCCACACTTGCATGTTGGCCACTGACAGCTTAAGCACAGCCATGGAAACCAAACCCTGACATTCAAAAGGTGCACAGAGTCTGCAGGAGAGTCAGTAAAGTACACTTTGGTTGCCCAAGACTGACACTCGCTGCTGTTAAAGGGAACCAATGGTTTTGCTGCAAGCGGAGACCAGTAGGCCAACGGCAACTGTTTTTTGGGGTGTACTTCACCTGAACTTTGAGGGACTTCGACCTGTGCTGCCAACGTCACCTGATCGTGTTCGTGGACTGAGGGGTGGCCTCAGGAGTCCCCAAATGACAGGAGCAGCAACTTCAGCATGCTGTATCGCTTGCATCTGGACTATTCTATTGAGGTCTCTGGGGATTTGCCCATAGTTCCTGGAACTGAACTAAAGATTGCTTTGTCTGCAAGGTAACAGTCCTGCTGAGCCCTACTTGCCCCCTTGACGTGTTCCCTGCCTGAGTTAGTCACCCAAAGCAGGCCGGGGCAGCCAAACACAACTTTACAAAAGTTTTCGAAGTGACCGCTAACCGTGGTAGTTGCCAATGCTTGTTTATGGTTTGCAGTGATTTACTTAACATTTCATATCTCTTTTTTATTTTTGCCTACAAATTCATAAAGATCAATTTTTAAGATCTGTTTTTATAAATTGGTGTCAGATTTCCTTTGTCATGTTTCTTTCTTTTTTTTTTTTTTTTTTTTTTTTTTTTATCCTCATTTGCCGTCTTGCCACCCATATCTTTGTTACTTTCCGACCTCTGGGCTGTTATTGTCTCTTGGGCTGGTCTAGAGTAATGGGGCGTGAACCGCACATATTTTTGAGTCTGGTCCCCTCTCAAAGCTCCTTCTTGACCATCTGACCCAAGATGTGTATTCTCCACCATCTCTATTCCTTGCTATCGATTCCAAATACCAGCGAGACAGGCACGGGCTTAATCATTGGACTTTCAACTTAAATATAACTTTAACCAAAATTTAGCAGGAAGGGTATCCAAAAACCTCTATTCCTTTTAGAGGTATCTAACATATCTAATTTTGCTGTATATCTCATGGCTAATATCCAGTCCAATAAAGTTGGACTGAGTGGTGAGACCCATAACTTACATATCTCCCGACGTGCTAATAACATAGCATAAAAGATGAGTCTTACATTGTTACCCAAAACTCTATTTTGCAAATCATATCTCCCAGAAATAATTAATTCGGGGCTTACCTCAATAGGTTGATTCAGTGATTTGGAGAGGGAGTTACTTACGTCAATCCAACATTTTTTGATATTCGGGCATGATACAAACATATGGAGGTCATCAACATTTGGGGCTTTGCATTTTGAACATTCCACCAATCCTCCATTCTTAAATTTGGAAAGCCTGTAGGGGGACCAGTTTGCCCTGTGGATAGTAAATAAAACATTTCGCCTTAGATTGGCAGGTTTAACAATTCTATATAGCATGCTCATAGTTACTTGCCATTGGTCTTCTGTAGCAATCCTTGGCAAGCTATCCTTCCACAGGGTCTCTGGTAGATCAAATATGCCATCCTCCATCTCCAATATTTGCCAATACCAGCAAGCAACTTCCTTCTTAAAGACCTCTCGTTCCAGTTTTAGTTCAAATTCATTTTCCTGTCCAATCTCTGATACAGCGTGGTTAGCCCAACTTTGAATTTGTACATACTTGTATCTTGAGAAAACTAAGCCCCAATTTTGCTGACATAAACTCCATGGAATTAATCTTCCATCTTGAAATAGATCTCTCCATCTTTGTAGATCTGGCTCCTTTATCAAGTTTGAAGCTAACGCATCTCTTGTCCAGGTCGGCGCTCCCGGTGATTCCCATATTGGAGCCATGTAACTAAGATAAGGAATCTTAGTAATTTTTCTTATTTTATACCAAGTCTCAGCCAGATCTTTCAGAGTCTTGAGTTTCACTTTTTTTAAAAACTTAGGGTCTCCAAACTTATATAAGTAACCAAACTCATGATAGCCCGATACTTTCAGCATTATCTTAAACAATTCACCTATCTGTGAATAAACGAGAGAACCCAATAACATCCTGCAATTTTTCAAACAAAAAGCCCATGCATATATTTGTAGATCAGGAGCCGCCAATCCTCCTTTATTTACGCTTCTTCGTAATTTCCTCCATGAGATTCGAGAGGATTTAGATGCCCAAATAAATGAAATTATCATGCTTTGTATTTTCGCCAACCATTCCTTTTTAAAACATAATGGAATAGCTTCATACAAAAAGGTAATTTTTGGAATAATCATCATCTTTACTAAATTGGATCTCCCATATATTGACAGAGGTATATTCATCCAGCCCTTTAGCAAATCTCCAACCTCTTTTTTTACTCTGTCAAGATTAGTTTTAGCCAAGTCCTCAATCCTCTGTGTAATCCTAACACCAAGATATCTCATTTCTGCTGTTATTTTTACAGTTCTTGTGTCGAGATTCCAAGCCATTATCTCAGTCTTTTCTTGGTTTAGCTGGTAACCAGAGATCCTACCAAAATCTTTTGTTATTTTTACTAGATTTTCCAACGAACTAACTAAATTAGTAGAATAAACAATAATGTCGTCCGCATATAAACCCAGTTTCTTTGACCAGTCCATTACTGCAAAAGGGGGTATCTCTTCTGATTCTCTAATTTTACAGGCTAAGGGTTCTATATATATATTGAAGAGTAAAGGTGATAAGGGGCATCCTTGCCGGGTACCCCGCATTACCCTTATGGGAGATGTAAGAGTGCCATTTACAAGTACACGTGAAGTCGGAGCACTATATAGTGAGAAAATGGAGTGGGTAAATTTATCTCCTAGATTGAGATATTGCAGAAGAGTTTTTAAATAAACAAAGTTAACACGATCGAAAGCCTTGGCAGCGTCTAATGCTATCGCTGCCAGGGGATAATCATACTTAGAGGCTAAATCTATCATGCCTATCAAAGAATAGGTAAGATCTTTTAAATACCTCTTCTTAATAAAGCCTCTTTGATCTTCATGTATTAATTTATGGATTATTTTACTGAGCCGATCAGCCAATATTTTTGTATAGAATTTATAGTCGCAGTTTAAAAGCGAAATTGGCCTATACGCATCCATATTTCTTGGAGATTTCCCTGGCTTCAGAATTAAAATAATATTTGCCTCATTCCAAGAGTTTGGGATTTTCACTTCCCCCCGAAATATTTTATTATATAAATGACAAAGAGTAGGGACCAATGTAGTATCAAAAGCTTTATAGGCTTCTGCAGGTAGACCATCTGGTCCAGGGGCTTTCCCTCTCTTGCTATCTTTAATAACTTTCATCAGCTCCTCCTGAGTGATTTCCTTGTTGAGCCCCCTCATATCCTCATCTGATAATGGTTTCATTAAAGATAGCCAGGGCTCAATCTCCCCTGTATCTGGACACAAATCTTCTGCATATACCTTCGTGAAATGCTCCTGAAATGCTTTTACCATCAATTTATTTTCCGATATAATTTGATCTGTGCCTGGTTTTTTAATCTCTTTAATATGATTGCGTACTACATCTTTCTTAGCTTTCCAGGCTAGTAGCTTGCCACATCCCTCCCCATATGAAAAATGTGCCAACCTGCTAGCTTCCCATCTTTCTTTGACTCGTCGTGCAAGTATCGCAGTTAGCTGGACTTTTAGGTCTAAAAGTTTTTTATCACAAGGACCATCTAAAGTAGTATCATCCTGGGGAATCCGGTTCATTTCGCACTCTCGAATCTCTTCTTCTAACTTAGATACCTGGCTATAATATAATCTTCTTCTCTTTGCGCCCTGAACTCCCATTCTACCTCTCATAAATGCCTTGCACGCTTCCCATACTACGTCGTCCCTGGCTGAACTCACATTTACTTCTAGGAAAACTTGTATCTCTTCTTTAAGAATCTCTAAGATTTCTGTATCTGCTAAAATTGTCCGGTCTAATCTCCAGACTGAAGTGATTTTCTCTTCTACCAAACTCAAATTTAGACTTACCCCTGAGTGATCTGAAAGATGCGCCCCTAAATGAGCTACATCCGTAACCCTCTCTCTCAATCTACTATCAACCAAAAAAAAATCTATCCTTGAGTTGTGTTTATATTTTTTGTTATAGAAGGTAAACCCAGACTGTTGTGGAAATGTACCTCTCCAAATGTCACAAAGCCCAAGTTGCCCCATCATTGACTTAAGTTTGGCAGTCATTTTAATATTTGTTATTGCTCTAGAATTACCTGCCCTATCCATCTTCCCATCTAGTACCGTGTTAAAATCCCCTGCCATAATTACTTTGCCAGGAAAATCCAATACCTCCAATTCAACTTTCTCTAAGACTGCGGGATCATCTATATTCGGACCGTAGTAACCCACTACTATTAACGTTTCACCCGAAAGTCGCAAACTGCAAATCACCCATCTTCCTCTACTATCTACTACACTGTTTTCGACTACTATGTCGGATCCTTTCCTTATCAGAATAGCTACCCCCTTTGTGACCAAGTCTTGAGATGTATAAATAGCGTTTGCTATCCATTTTTGGGTACTAAAAATCTCCTTACTTTCCCTTTGTGTTAAATGTGTTTCTTGCAAGATGATGATCTGTGCGGATGAATCCTCCAAATATTTCAGAATCAGCTGTCTTCTAGATTTAACTCGGAGCCCATTAACATTCCAGCTAAGGAACCTTAACTCCTTATCTCTGGCCCTGGTCATTATAGTTATCATGCTTGCCATATGCTGCCCATTTCTTCATCCTGTTTAAGTCACAGCAAGACTGCTCATGAGGAATATTTTTTATAGTTTTCTCCCTTTCCCTTATCCCACCCCTCTCCCTACTCTCACTTCCCACCCCGGAAAACCCAACCATTACTCCCATGGCCTAGGCCTGTGGATGTCTGAGTGGTGGTGTCCCTTAAATTTACAAATTGTTATGGTCGAGAACCTTATCCCCTTGCAACATCCAAAAAGGCATCTACCTCCTCCACCGTTCGAAAGTTATACATTTTGTTGTGCCACATAACTTTAAGAAAGGCTGGAAATTTTAACTGGGCCGTAGCTCCTAGCTCCCTTAATGGCGCCAAGCGCTTTCCCATCTCCCACTGCCTATTTGCAGTAGCTGGTGACAGATCTGACCTTATATCAACCGATATTCCATCTATTAAAATAGATTTTTTTTTCAAAGCAAATGACAAAATTTTTTCTTTTAATGAATAGGTCGCGAAATTAATCAAAATTTTCCTTGGCTTAGCCCGGTCAGGATTCAACCTAAAAGGATCTCGATGAATCCGTTGTATGTCCCGAGCCAGACTTTCCTCATCTTCTTCTAGTGCTAGCTCTTTCTTCAGTAGCTGCACTACAAACGCCTTTAAGTCTGTCCCTTCTTTTCCTTCTGGCAGTTTAAGAATTTTTAGGTTGTTGCGCCTTTGCATGTTTTCCAACCTTTCTAGCCTTTCATCCATATGCCTATCTTGGGAATACAGAGTCTCTATCTCCTTTCGATTGTCCTGGACTCTTCCCTGCATAGTTTTCATTGCAGATTCCATCTCTCCCGCCCGAGTCGTTAATTTATCTATCTTGTCCTCTAACAACACGCATGTAGCACTAATGCGCTCTTGGTTTTTTCTAGAGGCTTCAAACCCTAAATGTATGTCGCGCTCTAATTTTTTAAGGAGTTCCATGACGGTCCCATCTGTGGAGGCATAACTCTCTTGTTGCCTTAAAGTTAATTCAGTGTTAGAGAGCCCCGACCTTTCATTCATAGGGGATTCTTCTTTCCTTGTGAATATATCATCTTCCACCTTATTATCCATGACATCAATAGGTGGACTTTCATTTAATTCACTTAATGTGGCTGGTATGCTAGGTTGAAATATCTGCTCCATCGGCGCCTCAGCCTCACCGCTACTGCCCTTATCCCCATCCATCTCTATATCTAAAACCTGAAATGGGTTAGGTGTAGAAAGAGTTGACCAATCCTGATCGTATTCTTTCCTATATTCAGATAGAGATTCCCTTTTTTCTTCAACTTCTACCTCTTTGCCAACCTTATTTTGACGCTGACGCTGAAAAACAGACTCAGGTTTCAACACCAACACCTTTGGGATTGGCTTAAAATAGAGGTTCAGTGAGGGAGCTATAGGGTTCTTAAACAGCGCCCTTTCTTTTTTCTGTCTTTTTATCCTCTCTTTTTTAGACGGTGAAGCCTTAGATTTATGCACTATAGATTCAGAGAAAGCACTTTCCTCTGCCTCCTCGTTATTTATTTTTTCTCCTTGTGCGTCTTCACTTCCACTTGGTCCCACAAACGTTTCCTTATTTAATTTCTTGCTCCTTAACTGGTAACCTGAGGGCTTATCCCGCTCCTTCCCCCTCTTGCTTACTTGTTCTGTAGTATTCCGCTGTGCAACACTTTCCAATTCTGTGTTGCTTGTGTTGCTCGTTTTGCTTGTAGCAGCTTCCAAGCCTTGACCCCTTCCTCCGCTTACTGGAGTGCCGATTTTCGCGAGCACTCGGCGGCCTCTACAGACACCCTGTGCTGCTCGCTCCCAGCTCCCGGCCGGCAGGTAACGTGACTCCGCCCCCACAGTCTCGGCCTCGGCGGGTTGTTGCGTTGTGTCCTCCGCCATCCGCTGCCGATTCTGCTGGTCTCCTGTGTCTAGCCGGCAAACGGCTTCCAGTATCCTGCGGTAGCTCGCCGTGTCTCACAGCAGGTAAGTGCCGATAAGAAGAGAAACAAAACTCCGGTAACTGACGCTCGGCACTCGACCTCGCATTAGCCTGACACCATCACTCTCCAGACCTCCGCGACCCGCTCGTTAGCCGGCCGCCATGTTTTCCCCCCACCATCATGTTTCTTTCTTATTCTGTTTGGGTTCTTTAAAATGTATGGCAGTACTTTTTTCCTAAGGTCTGACTACTCGAAACCACAGCTGCTAAGTGTTGAGCTAAGGTCTCTCAAACAAGCCTGACTGGACCCAAGACAGGTTTGTGAGTTTATTACACAGTACATTGCACGACCACACCATATATTAAACTACATTTTCTCACAACTATGCACACCGCTGCGCTGACCCGTAACCAGGTTGCTGCTATAAAAGTACCACATGCATGGAAACATTGGTACATACGAATCTTCAAGGTAGAAAAGAAAATTACGCTGATTTGGGCGGGTAACTCTACTCTCCTAATTGTTATTCAAAGGGACTGCTGCACTGATCATGAGACATCAAAGCATGATTTTGGATTATTACTTCTAGCTGCAGATTTCCCATCATATATCCTTAGGTGTCTGTCTGGATCTGGAGAATTCTTCCAGCCATGCCCACGTGTACCAGATGCCCTTCCATGAAGTTAATCTATACTGATGAGCACTGATACAGATTTGTTGCTTAGTGTGGTGGAATTCAAACTTTCTAATGTTCCTTCCATTGTTCTTTTGTTATCTCAGCAAGACCTCGTGGTGGCATGGTAAAAGATGATTTATGGGCCTTTCTATGTTTACGTGCCTTTGTTTAAGTCACTCGGTGTCATGTTTTTTTTGTGTAGGTGTTCCTCACATATCTCCTTCCCAAAAATGTT
This sequence comes from Lissotriton vulgaris, assembly GCF_964263255.1. NCBI lineage: Eukaryota > Metazoa > Chordata > Amphibia > Caudata > Salamandridae > Lissotriton > Lissotriton vulgaris. Next base: position 17,746,019 of record NC_141686.1, on the reverse strand, counting down.
TCTTGCCATTTCTTTTGGCAAGCCCATGGAGCGTATGCACAGCTTTTCCTTGAGGATCTTGACACTAAAAGCTGTCTTTCTAATTACCATTATATCAGTACAGTGCATGAGGATTCTGCATGCACTTTCAGTGCAGCCGCCTTACACCGCCTCCTTTCTGGACAAATTGGTACTGAGGACCAGAGCTACATTACTACCAAAGAATATGACTCCCTTCCATGTTTGCCATTCGATCATTCAGCCAGCGTTTGTTGTACTGCCTCACCCCTCGAAAGATGAAGGGGGGCTCCATTGCTTTAATCCGACGAGGGCCCTGAGCTTTTACATCGACCACACAAAGTTCCATTGTGTGGATGAACATATCTTTATGGGATTTTCTGGGTCAAAGAAGGGCAAGGCAGTGCAAAAGAGGACCTAGTCAACGTATAAACACATCTGCATAAAAATCTGCTACATATTGATTAAGAAGCAGCCCTTGAATGCCCACTCAAACAGGGCCAAGGTCACTACTACCACTTCAGCATGAGGAGTAATTGTATTGTATATTTGCCAGCCTGTTACGTGGGCGTCAGTGCATAAGTTCATGAAACCCTACTGCCTTGACAGGTCCAATGGGAAGGTCAATTTGCCCCTCAGTACTGCGGTACATTTTGGTCTAAGTCCACTCCCAAGACCCTCCACCTTTGGGGGCTTCTGCTACAGGAATATTCCAAAGGTGAGGAATATGTGGTTAGAAGCATCCATGGGTAGAACAGATACTTACCTTTGGGAACATTCTTTCTGGTGGATACTCTATCTAACCTCAGAATCCTTACTGACATCTCCAAGTGCCCATTAAAGTAAATTGTTGCATATTTCTATGTCAAAATATCCCAACTTAAGAATTCAGCCCATTGTTTCAGACATTTTGTTCAACCCTTTACATCTGAAGATGCAGAGGGTGAAAGAAAAAACTGATGTCGGATAACTGAAATTGCGTTTACATGGTGGTCTACTCCCTCACTTCTGGGAGGTATGGTTTCACTACAGAACCATATGGAATCGCCCGTTGACGCTAGGGCATTACTGAAGGAATTCTTTGCATCAAGACACTTAGGGATATTCAATATGTGAGAAATCTGCAGTTAGAGTATTTTATTTTTATTTTATTCATTTGTAGAGTGCCTGGTTACACCAATGGTGTGTCCCCAGCCTGAGACATACCCAATGAGTAAACTGCTGTTCCTACGTGGCCCTTACGTTGTCCTTTCTTAATTTTTTGTGAACAGCCATGTCTTCAGCTGTCTGCGGAAGATACGTTCACTGGGTTCTGTTCTAATGATGATTGGCAAGGTGTTACAGATTTTTGCTGCTAAGTACCTGAAAGAGCAAGCCCCCATTCGGGCTCTAAATATTCTTGGGACAGTCAATAATGCCATGTCCATGGATCTCAGATTTCGTCCTGGGGTATATTTGGTCAGTAGTGGTTGAATGTATCTAGGGCCTTTGTGTGAAAGAATGCGATGACAATAGCACATTGCCTTAAACATGACTCTCTTCTCCACTGGCAGCCAGGGTAAGGTAGTCAGGGCTTTCTTTGTATTGGTTCTCCTTGGAAGGCTGAGAACCAGGCGCGCCGCAGCGTTTTGAATCCTTTGCAATTTAGCTAGGCCTTTTTTGGAAGTGCCTAGATACAGTACTTTGCCATAATCTTATTGTGAAGTGATTACTGCATGCACTATGGTTTTCCTGGTTTTGGATGGTAACAGATCTATAACTTTCCTCAGGGTTTTCATGGCACCATAGCACTTCCCCACTTCCGGATCTGATTTTCAAATGACAGTTTGAATCGAACCATATTCCGAGATTTTTCACCTCTGATTTTGGGTGGGAGACTTGGCCCAGTACTTCTGGCCACCATGCAGAAGACCATATGGTGGGTGTCTTTCCTATCACCAGTACCTCCGTCTTATTCCAATTTTGCTTGAGGCAGTGGTTTGACATCCAGTCAGCCACCTCCTCTAGACACTTGGCTAAGCGGGTCGCTGCCTGATCTTTGTTTTGGGATAGTATTACGATTAGCTGCGTGTCGTCTGCGTAGGACACTATAGACACCTTGTGTTTCTCTACACATTCTGCTATTGGTCCCACATACAAATTGAAGAGCGTGTGACTCAGAATAGATCCCTGTGGCACCCCTTGGGGCAGAGGGTAGCTATCAGACAAATGTGTCAGTTGGGCAACTTGGAAACTCCGTTCGGATAGAAACGATGTCAGCCACTTCAGAGCGTTTCTCTTGATGCCGCAAGCCTCTAGTCTTTGTAGTAACAATAGGTGCAAGGCCATGTCAAACGCCGCGCTAAGGTCCAACAGGATCAGCGCGGCTGTTTGCTCTTCATCAATATATTTTCTCAGTGCCTCTGTCGCCATTAGTAGTGCTGATTCTGTAGAGTGTGCCATTCTAAAACCTGACTGAGAGGGGTGTAGTATGTCGTTCGTGTTGATGTGGTCCACAAGCTGTTTGTTTGTAATTTTTTCTGCGATTTTAGCCACAAATGGAAGTAGTGAGATAGGTCGCAGGTTGTCTAGTATTGTATAGTCTAGTGATGTTTTTTTCCTAAGTGGTCTAACGATGGCCTGCTTCCATTTCATTGGGACTGTTCCCGTCTGGAAGGAGCGGAGAGTAAGCTCCTCGATGTATGGCAGGATTATGTCCATCCCCTCCAGTATATGCCAGAAAGTGCCTTACCAAAGTTAGTACCTTGTTCTTGATAATTTCAAAGTCACTTACACAAACAGGAAAGCATTTTTTGACGTGCCATTTGTTTTTTTTGCAAGTTTAGATACCATTTAAACCAGACCAAACTACCAAGCTTCATCTGGCTTTAACTAAAGAATAAGTTACCCATTCATTTTCAAGATTTCCCTTGGAAATATAACTGTTTACTCACTCAAATCTAGAATGATGAGAAAATACCAATCTGAGCTTGTCAAAGGGCAGTTGAGGCATACGAGCAAAGCAGCCTGTCAAGGATTCAAAAACGTCCTTTACCCCTTGGTGAATCAGCTGTCATTTATAGTGTTTAATTGGATCAAGCGTTTCATTGGTAGCTGTACGACCACCTCAATTCCTTGTTTTCACTCTCCACACAAATCCTTTCAACTTGGTCTTGCTCTTTCTCATAATCAAGCTAGTGCTCTTCTAACCAAAGTAACATATTTGGGCACAATAGTAAGACTTCTGTGAAGGCCTGGGCTTTCTCAAATATTGGGGAACTAAATTTACAGTTAAGTAGCATAATTACCCTTCTTCTAATGAGCATTGTGCTCATGGCCCTAGACCCTCCTTTGTCTTTTTTATCTTTCCCCAACCCCACCCTAGCATTGTTATGCATTAATAACAGTATTTTGTGACGAATCTGCACAAAATGGTCTGATCTAAGCTGGAGAATAGTGGGCATGTGGGTGAGAATAGATTGTGCATGAGCTGTACCATGTGTATAAGTTGAAATGTAGAGAGCCTGTAAAATGCTAGAAAAACATGATTGTGATGAATTAGTAATTTCTCTTTTGTTTAGGGAAACCATAAGCAGAACGAAGAACAAATTAATGATCACAAAAAACGAATTGAGAAGTTGGAGGAGTACATCAATAAATGCATGTATGTTAATATTTTTTATAACTACCCTTGTTTTATGTTTAGTTTATGAAATTGAGTTCTGTAAAAGCCTGAAATAGATTGAATATTAATTTAAATTGTCTGTGTATGCTGCTTCAAATTCTTTCTAGTGATTATGAAGTCTTGCCTTGTGATAGATCAAAACTACTTAGTGTTAATTCATGCTATTCTGTTTTGTCTGCCTAGTTACATACATTTAAAATCTACATTTCTTTAAGCCCCTTCATAAAAAGCTGGTTGTTTATCTGTACGGGGCAATATAAAGGACGTCCTTGGGGGCCAACCACCCCTCCTTTTACCTCCACTAAGTCCCACACAGTAGGAATGCTCAGAGGTCTTTGGAAGCCATTCTCCCCTTTCTCCACCACTGCAAACGCGGCTCCTGGTGCACTACTGATTGGGATAAAATCCACTTTACTCCTGAGGGACCTTGGGGGCCCAGAAGCCCTCAGGGTACCTCCTGTAAGTCCTACACTGCAGGATTTTTGAGAGCTGGTAGGAGGCCCGCCCCCTTTTTCCACCACTCGGCAAACAATTTTTCTTCTTAAAAAAACTATAATGCGTGCCCTGCTTTGCCTTCTGGATCTTGTGGTTAACATCGGGGCGAAACTGAGCACTGAGCAGCATACCCTGTGCGCCCAAATAGTGCTTCAAGTTTTCAATGGAGGGGCAAAAACAGCGGCACCACTACGGAATATACCGATGCTAACCACAAGATCTAGAATGCAAAGCAGGGCACGCCTACTAAGGCGGGATTTTAAAAATACTCGCAGGTGCGATAAAGAACTGCAGAGCTATTGTTCACCAGAAGCCAGCCAGTGAACAAGGGAATCATCCCGAAACGCGTTTGGCATTTGGCAGAATTTGCGTTGAGAGGCTGTACCTGTGTCTGCTGCTGTCTACCAAGCAATAAAAGGCTTACTAGAACATCACAAGTGGCGTCTTTACTGTGCGAGCAGTTGTTTTTGGATGTTATGTGGCCCGCTCTGGCCACGAAGACACCCCACTGCAGTTCCAGCAGGTCCTTGCGGTCTCACTCTGAGCGCATTCAAGGAGCGGTGTTGCCGGTTTGGTGGGGTGAAACTGAGCAGCATACCCTGTGCGCCCAAACAGTGCTTTAAGTTTTCAATGGAGGGTCAAAAACAGCGGCACCACTACGGAATATACCGATGCTAACCACAAGATCCTGAATGCAAAGCAAGGCACGCCTACTAAGGCGGGACTTTAAAATACTCACAGGTGCGATTAAGAACTGCAGAGCTGTCGTTCACCAGAAGCCAGCCAGTGAACAAGGGAATCACCCCGAAACGCATTTGGCATTTGGCAGAATTTGCACTGAGAGGCTGTATGTGTGTCTGCTGCAGTCTACCAAGCAATAAAAGGCTTACTAGAACATCGCGAGTGGCGTCTTCACTGTGCGAGCAGTTGGTTCGAGGCATGTGGGCTGCTGAATTCATATCTGTGCATAGATCGCGGCCTAGTGTTGGGTCCGGATGATCGCGCATTGTTGTCCTGGAAGAGTCTTCGAAGTATCACGAGATAGGTGGCTCCTCCCCTGGACTAAAGTGCGCATGGGCATCGACTCCATCCCCAGATTGTTTTTTTCCGCCATTGGGTTCGGATGCATATTTGTTAACTCAAGTTCGGAATCAATAAAAAACTTTCTTTTTGGCCAAAAGGCCTTTAGTTTTACGTCGGTATTGTCTTGAAATCGGTGCCCAGTTCTGTTCCAGCTCAGTTCCCGATCCGGACATCCAGAGGAGCCGCGTGGCTTTTCAGCACTGAAGGCCCGGTCGACGCCAGAGACCTTGTCGACGAGCCATCATGGAACGGAGCCCGTTCAAGAGATGTCCCGTGTGCAACTCGAAATATCCTCACATCGACGTCCACCCGGTGTGCAACAAGTGCCTGTCGCCGGATCACGATGAAGCCAGCTGTATGGCTTGTTCTCATTTCCGCTCCAAGAAGACGATTCGACTTCGACGCGCAGCGCGCAAGGAAGCCCAGCAGACAGCACCTGACCCGGAGAACATCTTCGATCCCGAGGACGATGAGGGAGCAAAGCGGGAGGTTCGAGACAACCTGTCTGATCCCGCATCGGAGATCGACTCCAGCTACGACACTGATATTGAAATGGTCGATACTGAAGACGTCGTCGACGAGGTAGGAGATGACGATGGGGCTTTTGGGGCCATGGAAGATAGCTCAAGCGAGGAGCTAGGCCCGAACGCTGATACTGGGGCCGAGACACTTAATAAGGCTCAGGTCGAGGGATCGCCACATGGCCTTACCCAAGATCTTACACTGTGTTCTACAGCCTCGCCTTCGGGCCCGGCTTCGGACACTTCTAAGGAGCCACGGGTTGCCGAATCGAAACCGAAAGAGAAAGCTTCAGTGTCTACGCAACCAAAAGCACTAAAGGCGAAATCGAAACCGAAAGTGCGTATTGCTTTGGTTGGCTCGAAGTCCTCTGAACTATCGGCACCGACGAAGCAAAAAGGTGTTATCGACCCGGTGCGGTCGCTAAAGGGTGTCAAGCCGAAGACTGGGACACCGAAAAAACTGGTCAAAGACGTCGACTCAAAAATCGGCGCCGAAGACCGTCGACACAGACAAAGGACTCGGAGCTCAGAAGGTTCTCGATCCTACGCGTCGATCAGACAAGGCTGAGAGCGGTACGAACCTCGAGTCCACGCCTGGCGGTGGCTCGAAGGAACCCGTCGAGTCGACGTAGCCGTCCGCCTCCTTCTCGAAGCAGGTGTCGGAATCGCTGAAGCGAATTAAGGAAAAGGCATCGTCTGTCAGACCAAAGGATACTCCACCACCAAAGCCTGCCAGTAAAACTCAAAAATCACTGGCGCCCATCCAGTTCACGCTGCCGCCGAAAGTGGTACCTAAGGCCTTCGCCCCTAAGATGGCCGTCGAAGCGTCCAAGAAGGTGTCCACGGGGCCGAAGCCCACAACTGCGGTACTAGTCACAAAGCATCGACAACCCTCACTTGAAGAGCAGCCGGAACAATTCATCGATGCCGACACGGGTAGACTTTCAATTTACAAATGAAAGATCGCCCCGGAACAGCCTATGGAGTCATATAGAATCCCATTGAAAAAGAAGAAGGATTCTACTACAACACCCGTTCTTGTCGAACCTATATCTCCATGTGGCCAAGACACTGCTCCTGTTTTGCCCACTTACTCGGATGTGGAGACAAGGGAAGGTGACAATGAGGAGTACAGCTATCCTGTGGACACTGATCCAGAAGATCACAATGAACCCTGGGTGGACGCTGCTGACCCAGGGGATCCACACACTGCCCCGGATAGTCATGTGTATGCTGTAAAAACATCGCCTACTGAAGACTCGGCGGTGTTTAATGCACTTATTGAAAGGGCGGCCAAAAATCATGATGTCCAGCTCCATGCTGACCCTATTGAAGTGGATTTTCTGTTTGACACCTTTTCCACCTCAGAGAGAACTTTCAAGACTCTGCCAATGCTAAAGGGTGTCTTAAAACATGCTGGAGACATATTTAAAGAGCCCACAAGGGCCAGGGTGATAAACCCCAGAATTGAAAAGAAGTACAAACCGGCACCTGGGGACCCTACCTACATTAAGGGACAGTTGCCGTTGGACTCTCTGGTTGTTTCCAATGCCCGGAAGAGGGCGAACTCGCAAACAACGGGTGATGCTCCTCCCCATGATAAAGAATCTAAAGTGCTAGAAGCATCAGGGAAAAATGGTGGCAGCTCAAGCGGCCAATATTTGGCGCATTTCAAACACTCAGGCACTCTTAGCCAGATATGACAGGGCCCATTACGATACACTTGAGACACTGTTACAACACTTGCCAGATGAATATAAGGAGGCAGCAGAGATGCTTATACAGGAAGGGAAGTTCATATCAAATGCTTCTATCAAGTGTGCACTGGACGCAGCAGACACCGCGGCCAGGTCAATTAACACAAGTGTCATGTTGAGGCGACATGCCTGGCTCAGAATCTCCGGGTTCAAGCCAGAGATACAGACCACCATACTAAATCAGCCTGTAAACCCTGATCATTTATTTGGCCCCGAGGCGGACACCACCTTGGAAAAAATCAAAAAGGGCACTGAAACTGCAAAGTCTATGGGGGCTCTCCAGTCGCAGCAGTTCAGGGGTGGTTCTTTTCGTCGCTCAAACAATAGAGGAGTTTCCAGAGGCCAGCTGTCCCAGCAAACACAGTAAACCACGCGCAAACCACATACACCAAACAAAGTAGAGGTGGCTATCGTGGAAACAGCGCCAAGGGCAGAGGTCGTGGAAACAACAGCTCCAGATCCTCCGCCACTAACAAACAGTGACGCCTTGTCACTGCCCCCGACCATACAACACCGGTCGGGGGGAGACTACAACAGTTCCTGCCGGTCTGGAAATCCATCACCACAGACAGGTGGGTCAGGAAGCTTATCCAGAACGGTTATTGTCTGGAGTTAACATCCACTCCACCCAACATACCCCCAAGACACCGTCCTATGTCCACAGAGCATTTGCACTTATTGCAGCAGAAGGTACTCGTCATGCTGCAAAAAGGAGCAATCAAACTTGTGCCTGTGGAAGAAAGAGGTACAGGTGTGTACTCACTCTACTTCTTAATCCCAAAAAAGGACAGGTCCCTCAGACCCATACTGGACCTCCGACCCCTAAACCAGTACATTGTATCAGAACACTTTCACATGCTAACACTGCAGCAGGTCCTACTGTTGCTCAGTCAGGGAGATTTCCTCGCAACATTAGATCTGAAGGACGCATACTTTCATATTCCGCTACACCCGTCACACAGAAAATACCTCATATTCACCATTCAGAATCAGCATTACCAATTCAAGGTCCTCCCTTTCGGAGTGACGACGGCACCCAGGGTGTTTACAAAGTGCCTAGCGACAGTGGCTGCACACCTACGGAGACAGAATATTCACGTCTACCCTTATCTGGACGATTGGCTTATCCAAGCAAAGTCGGCCAAGCAGTGTGCCGCCCACATGTCCCACACCATTTACCTTCTTCACGATCTGGGATTCTCACTGAATTACCCAAAGTCCAACCTTCAGCCCGCCCACGTACGACAGTATCTGGCTGCGACAATAGACACTCTGGCAGCCACAGCACAGCCAAATTCAGTGAGGATCAACGGCATTCAATTGCTGATACAACAATTCAGACCGCAACACTCGCTTCCGGCACGAGTGTTCATGCAGTTGATAGGCATGATGGCCTCCTGCATCTTCATAGTCAGGGGTGCTTAGCACGTCAGTGGAATCAGGCTCACAGACAGTTGAAAGACCTAGTGTTGGTAACCGGTCGTGCATACGACTCTCTGCATTGGTGGAATCAACAAAAACCTTTGCAGGGGACGACCGATCCAGGAGCCTGTGCCACAGATCATTCTGACAACGGACGCATCTCTCCAGGGATGGGGAGCTCATGTACTCCACTACAAAGTGAAGTGACTATGGACAACGCAGCAAAAGAAGATGCACATCAACCTTCTAGAACTGATGGCTATCTTCATGGCAATGAAAGCATTCAAAGTACATCTGTGCAACAAGGTCGTGTTGATCCGGACGGACAACATGACGGCCATGTACTACATAAAGAAGTAGGGAGGTAAGCACTCTCCACAGTTGTCTCATTTGGCTCAGAGCATGTGGAAGTGGGCCATTCAGAGGAACATCTTCCTCATGGCGGAACACCTCCCAGGCAAAGACAATCAGATGGTGGACCTGCTCAGCAGGTACAGCCACCAAATGCACGAGTGGGAGATACATCCATCAGTACTCCACCCGTACTTCCAGCAGTGGGCTCATCCAGACATAGACCTGTTCGCCACAAAGGAAAACGCCAAATGCCAAAGCTTTGCCGCCAGGTTCTCACACCCACAGTCGCAGGGCAATGCGATATGGATGAACTGGTCAGGCATATTTGCGTACGCTTTTCCCCCAGCACCTCTAATACCGCTGGTGGCACGCAAGCTGAAGCAACACTCGATGACACTCATCCTGGTTGCTCCGACGTGGGCACGCCAACCATGGTACACCACGTTTCTAGAACTATCCGTGGCACCACATCAAAGGCTGCACCTCACACCCAGCCTTTTGACGCAGAGCCATGGCGACATTCAGCATCCAGATACGCAACAGCTCAACCTGGCGATGTGGCTCCTGAGGTCTTAGAATTTGGCTATCTCAACTTGCCTCCAGACTGTATGGATATCATAAGGGAGGCAAGAAAGCCCACCACCAGAGCATGTTATACGGCGAAATGGAAGCGGTTTGTCATTTATTGTGCTGACCACAACATCATCCCGCTAGATGCATCTACTCACAACATCATTTGTTATCTGTTACATCTATACAAATGCAATCTGGCCTATGCTTCCATTCGTATACATTTGTCCGCAATAGCAGCTTCTCCACAAAACAGGCAGCATCTCTCGCTTTTCAGAGTGCCTGCCATCAAAGCTTTTCTGGAAGGACTCAAACGAGTCATTCCTCCCCGAACCCCACCGGCTCCTGAATGGAACCTAAATATGGTCCTCACCAGACTGATGGGTCCACCTTTTGAGCCTCTACATTCATGCGAGATTCAGGTCTTAACATGGAAAGTGGCTTTCCTGATAGCGATTACATCGCTGCGACACGTTAGTGAACTCCAGGCACTAACTATCCAAGAGCCATTAATACAAATTCACTCCAACAGGGTGGTGCTTCGCACTAACCCTAGGTTTCTTCCTAAGGTGGTTTCACAGTTCAATATCAATCAGACTATAGAACTGCCTGTGTTCTTCCAAAATCCTGAGTCAGTGGCCGAGAGAATGCTCCACACACTAGACGTCAAGAGAGCCTTAATGTACTACATTGATAGGACCAAAGAATTTCGGAAAACAAAACAACTATTTGTTGCCTTTTCGCCACAACACAAAGGCAACCCCATTTCCAAAGCAGGTATAGCCAGGTGGATCGTTAAGTGCATTCAAATTTGCTATCAAAAAGCCAAGCGCACAGCCCTGTGCCCAGTGAGGAGGCCCTTGAGGTGAGGGCGGACGGGGGTGCAGGGCAGTGGCCCCGAGGGGTGGCGAGGAACCTGCGGAGAATCGGCGGTCAGATCGGACCGCACCGGCCCCCACTGCTAGAGGGGGTGTGCGCTGGTCTTGGAGGGGGTGCAGATCCTTTGATCCTTGGCGTCCGCCCTGTGAGGTCTCCTGTACTGGCAGTTGCAGCAGGCAGGGAGCAACAGCTTGGTGTACGAGCTTCATCTAGCAGCGTATTGGGCCCCTGAGGTGGACACTTGGCAAGGTACGGGGCTGGGCGGCGACGGCCTAGGAAGACTTGGCAGACCAGCAGTGGCCGGCGCCCTTTCCATATTTCTCTGGACTTGGAGGTCCCTAGTGCGGAAGAGGATAGGGCGCCGCAGACGGCCTTTGAATCTGTGCGCAGTGGCCGTGGCCCGGACCCCCTGCTGCCTGTAGGCGAGATCCGTGGTGAGGCTGCAGGTGCGACCGAGGAGCTGTCCCTTTTGTCGTCCATCATGACCCGAGGCGGGAGTGGTGGTGGGTCCTCGAAACAAGGGACAATTGATAAATTCACGGGGCCGAGTGGAAACTCCGGTGCCTCGGGCGGACAGTCGACCACTGGACCAGATAATGCTACTCTGCTGGCAGCGATCACACAGTCCCGAGACACGTTGGACGCTAAGATTGGGGCCGTTGGCGCAGATGTGACCCTGCTGCGGCAAGACCCGGATCACAGAAGCAGAAACCCGGATCACTGGTGTAGAAGGTGACATGGCGGCCTTGAAGAAAAGGATGGCCGACATGGCGGGCGTACAGAAGGGCCTAGCTCTGCGCGCCGAGGATGCCGAAGGACGAGCCCGACGCAACAACCTACGTTTTGTCGGCTTTCCGGAAGACTGTGAGAAGGGAAACATGGAGGCCTTCCTTACAGAATGGCTGGAGAGCTGGATGCCGTTGGAGTCCCTCTCCTGCTGCTTCATCATCGAGCGGGCGCACAGGGCACTCACTCAGAAGCCACCAGTCGGTGAACGTCCACGGCTGGTGATAGCCAAACTACTCAATTATCATGATCGAGACACGATCCTGAAGCAGGCCCGGCTGAAAGAGCCCCTCCAGTGGAACAATCAGCGGATCATGATCTTCCCTGACTACACGCGGTTGGTGCAGCAGCAAAGACAGTCCTTCGTGGCCGCGAAGGCTCGCCTGCGGGGCCTCAAGATCCAGTATGCTCTGCTTTATCCGGCTCGGCTGCGAGTGATTTTTCAATCCCGTACTCTCTTCTTTAATTCCCCTGAAGAAGTCTTTGCCTGGACGGATGAGACTGTGCGTGTCAGACCTCACACGCCGCCTGCTAGAGACTCGGACTCGTCATCTTCAGCGGCGCCCGCGCGGACGCCCCGGCGCTCCCGCAGCAGAAGTAACTGGCGATCACGCTCCAAGAAACGCTCGCCGGCCAAGACAGGAACTGTAGAGGAGTCTCCAATAGTGGATCTGTGAGGAATGCAGTGACGGGGGGCGCCTACTCCACTGATTGACTATGGTACAGGCTGCGCTGCGGCGATTCCAGGCCTGAATGGCGGTGCTCTACGACTATGGTAACATTAACACTGACACGTTCGAGTTGCTTTTATGGTTGCGGGGTGCGGGTTGGTTGGGGGGAGATGGACTATAAGGCGGTCAACCCTCATCTTAGAGGTGTTTGTTAAGGGGGGGGGCTGCGAGGGACTGAAGTTGGGAGTTCATGGGGATCCATTGGAATAGTAGATCTCCGGCCTCCCGTTGGGGGCAGGAATTGACCTATACCGCAACAGGTACTTCAGCGTTCTTGAGGTATGGGGTGGGGGGTAGGGGGGAAGTTTCAGGTGAGGCTTGGGAGGGAGTGGGGTTTGGGGGGTTTGTTGAGAGTTGGGGGTTGAGGTGGGTGGGTTGGTGGGTGGGGTTGGCTAGCACAGTGTTCTTTCTGGTACTAATGAGGCGGGATGTGTGTGTGTGGCTTTGGCTGCTCCGACTGCTTCTATTTCGGTCCTTAGATGGCGGTCGCTACCCCTGAATTTAGCCTGCAAAGGGCTTCATTACATGTTGTGAGCTGGAATGTGAGGGGGATACTGGACAGGATTAAAAGGGGGGCGATCCTCAAACAGGGGAAGAAAGCTGGGGCGGATGTCTTGTTGCTGCAGGAAACTCACCTCATGGGCAACAAGGCCCTTAGCCTACAGCGATATGGCTTTCAGCAGGTGTATCATGCTGGTTTTGCGAGGGGGTCTCGGGGTGTAGCGGATTTGGTACACCGTAGGGTGTCCTACGCCCATGAAACTCAATGGCTCGATACGCAGGGAAGGTATGCATTCATTCAGGGAAAGATCGGCTCTGAATCGGTACTCTTTGGGAGCGTTTATGCCCCACCTCCGCTGCAAGGAGCTCTTATTGAAAGGCTGTTCAGTGTGTGGGCCGGGATGCCTGATATCATGTCTGTGGTTGGTGGTGACTGGAACGATGTGATGGATGTGCGGATGGATAGACACAGGCTCAGAGGCGAGCAGCTCCCGGACACACCCACTAAACTCAACGGCATGGTGAGGGGGATGGGGTGGGTGGACGTGTGGCGCCACCAGCACGCTCAGAGTCGAGAATACACGTATGTCTCGGCAGTACATAAGTCCTTCTCTAGGATTGATTACCTATTTGTTCCCCATGCTTGGGTTGGGAGGGTGGCTTCCACATCTATCTTGCCCCGAGGTCTGTCGGACCACTCCCCGGTTGCAATGGACTTACTCTTAGATAGACGGAGACAGCCGTTTAGGTGGCGACTCTCCACATGGCATCTGCAGCAGGAACCCTATCAACAGCACATGAGGGAAGCGATTGCACACTACTGGAACGATAATGATCACCCTGACATAGATGCCATGACTCTCTGGGAAGCCCTGAAACCTACGCTCCGAGGGGTGGATATTGCGTGGTGTGCGGCTGCCCGTAGGGCACGCGGGGAGGATTTAGCACAGGCGGCTGACCGGGTCCGCGCCCAGGAGGCACGTTGTCATGACGGCGGGAGTGAGGAGGATGTAGGTCAACTGCTGCTATTGCAGCAAACTTACGCCTCCCTACAGCTGGATGAAGCCAGGCAGTTGTGGCTGGCGACTCAAAGTAGGATCTACCAATGGGGTGATAAGTCCAGTTCTATGCTGTATAGGCTCTGCCAGAGCACTTTTCACCCTCAGACACTGCCGTGCCTCCGAGACGAGGAAGGTACACCCATGACAGCCCCGGCGGCTCTGGCGGCCAGGTTTGCACAGTATTACGCGGCCCAATATGCCCCCCGGGAACTTCTCCAAGCGGAAGACATAGATACATTTCTTGCTGACCTCCCGCCGCGAGTGGTTCCGGACGAGGCACGTGATAGTCTCGACCTTCCGCTGTCGGCTGAGGAGCTGGGTACAGCCCTCGGGGAATTGAATGCGGGCAAGGCCCCGGGACCGAACGGGTTTCCCAGTGAATTCTTTAAGAAGTTACATCTTCAACTCGGTGCACATTACGGTAGGGCTCTGGAGGCGGCCAGGGAGAAGGGCCAGCTCCCGAGAGACTGGCGGCATGCGGAGATAGTGGTATTTTGCAAGCCCGGTAGGCCTCCTGACCTGCCTGAATCCTATAGCCCAATATCGCTTTTAAACACCGAGTCCAAAATCTTAGCGAAGGCGCTTTGGCCAATCGTCTTCTCCCGTACATAACCGACCTTGTACACCCCGACTAAGTGGGCTTTATGCCTCATAGGGCAACGCAGCATAATATCAGGCGCGACCAGGTGGTGGTGGAGGCGGCCCGTGCGGCGGGTATTCCTGCGGCACTCTTACTGGCCGACATAGATAAAGCCTTTGATTCGGTGAGCTGGGTCTATCCTCGCGCACTGCTGTCTTGTCTAAACCTCGGGCCCCGCTTCCTATCATACCTATATTTGCTGTATACTGACTTGACTGCGTCGGTGAGGGTGGCTGGAGCGGTATCTGCCCCCTTCCCTATAGGACGTGGCACCAGACAGGGCTGCCCCCTATCGCCCTACTTATTTGCCCTGGCCATGGAGCCGTTGGCAGCATGGGTGAGGATTGACGCTCAGATGCGGGGTGTCGAGTGGCAGGCGGGTCCCACCGATAGGATTGCTCTTTATGCGGACGATGTCCTCTTCTTCCTTACGGACCTGAACAGATCGGGGCCGCGAGTCCTAGACATAATGCGGATATTTGGTGAGGTATCGGGCCTCCATTTGAACCAACGGAAATCTGTGCTGTGGGTGTTGGGGGAGCGCAGTGGTGTAGGACCCTGGGCGAAGACACTATAGGCAGCGGCGGGTGGCCTTCGGTATCTGGGTGTGTTTCTGACTGATCTGGGCAGTGTCTCCTGGTCGCGTAATGTTGTGCCCGTGTGGGAGCGTGTGCGCTCGGACATGCTCACCTGGTCCCGCATGCCTCTTAATGTATATGGCCGCTCAGCCATTTTCAAGATGGCGGCCCTCCCGCGCCTGTTGTACCAGCTACAAAACCACCCTTATCCCGTTTCCCCGCAGTGGTTCAGACAGGTCAACTCGACGCTTAGTCGGTTTTTATGGTCTGGGGGAGTGGCGAGAGTGGCGCTGCGCACATGTTTTCTCTCCACATACTGTGGCAGCCTGGCGACGTCGGATGTCCAGTCTTATTACCAAGCCTCCCACCTTCTGATCTTGAATGAGTGGTGTTATGGGGACCGGAGCGATCCGGCCTATGCCTTGGAGAGGCATCAGATGGACCCAGACACTTTACATACTATACTCTACTCAGCGCCAAGGCGACGAAACCTCCCAATGGTCACACAGACTGTATATCGTATATGGCGTGACGCCCTTCGCCGTATGGGGTGGTGGAACAAACTCACAAGGGAGACTCCTCTTTGGCGAAATGGGCTCTTGCCCTCATTGGCATCCCTCCCGGGGTTTAGGGACTGGGATGCAATTGGAATATCGGCCCTGGGACACGTCGTCAGGGGCACTGCCCTGAAGTCATTCCAGGAACTACGTGAAGAATATGATATGCCCCAGACCCAGTATTTTAAATACCTGCAACTTCGGCACGCCATCACACCCACCCTGAGGGGCTTGGACTCCCTGCCGGAATTCAGCCCTCTGGAGGCCAAGGTATTCATGGGGGAACTAGACAGTAAAAAAATATCAACTATATATCAGACACTGGTAACGCATTGCTCGACCTCCCTAGATAGCTTAAGTGATAAATGGGAGAGGGATGTTGGTCCATTGGAGGAGGAAGACTGGAGGGAAGCACTGGAGGCCCCGAGAGGAGCCGCCATAGCGGTACGTCTGCGGTTCATTCAGTTTAAGTACCTCCACAGGGCTTACTACACGAGGGAAAGGTTGTGGAAGGCGGGCCTGATTGGATCCCCGGATTGCTTGCAGTGTGGCAGAGAAGTAGGCACTTTCCTTCATACTGTATGGGCGTGTGCTGGATTGCAGAGATTTTGGTCTGGTGTGTGAGACTGCCTATCTGAGGTTCTGGGTTGGGAGCTCCCCCGCTCGTCCCCACTGGATCTTCTTCATGTTATGGAACAGATAGGGGGAAACATTTATAAAAGGCATCTGCTATTACTGGGTCTTATTGTGGCCAAGAGAGATATTTTCCGTGCCTGGAAGGACCCTAGGGCCCCTCTGGTAGGAGTGTGGAAAAGGGGGTTAGACTTCTACATGGGCCTGGAACGCCCGATCTTCGCAGCTAGGGGCTGTCCCCGGAAACATTATAAAATCTGGAAGCGATGGGCGGTTTATCGTGGACTATGGCTGGAGCCGCCGCCGCCTGATCGGCCTGTGGAGGAACTCTTAGATGCTGAGCCCGGGCCGTAGGGCACACACACTAAACGCTTCTTCTTGCCATTGTACTTGAATGTTGTTTCGACGCTGTGCCAGGGGTAGGGGGGGTGGTTCTGGGCTGGGGTAGTGGGAGGGCGGAGGACGGGGGGAGTTGGTTGCATTTCTTTATATTGAACTGTTGACCGTACTGCTTTCCTGTGATTGCCATTATGATGCTCACAGCTCCTCCGATCTCCGGGGTGCTGTGCTTGTTATGCAATTTGTCAACACGAAAATAAAAATCTGTTCTGAAAAAAAAAAAAAAAAAGCCAAGCGCACTCCAACGGTACCCCCACGGGCCCACTCCACCCGAAAGTTCGGGGCCTCCACGGCTTTCCTTGGAAATATTCCTTTAGAAGACATATGTAGAGCAGCCACATGGTCTACCACACACACATTTACGAAACACTACTGTGTAGATGTGCACTCCAAACAGCAGGCAGCTGTAGGGCAGGCTGTTCTAAAAACACTTTTTCAAACTGCTACAGCTGACACAGGCGGCCGCCGCTAATGGAGGGACTGCTATGTATTCTATGCACAGATATGAATTCAGCAGCCCACATGCCTCGAACCGAATATGCTACTTACCAGTATGCATCTGTTCTTGGCATGTAGGGCTGCTGACATTCATATCGCCCACCCTCCTCCCCGGCGCCTGTAGCGGCTGCAGCATTCAGAATCACTCTTAGCATTGTCATCACTCACGGTGTTACACTCCATCTTTGCCACAATGGCTAAAAACAATCTGGGGATGGAGTCGATGCCCATGCGCACTGTAGTCCAGGGGAGGAGCCACCTATCTCGTGATACTTCGAAGACTCTTCCAGGACAACAATGTGCGATCATCCGGACCCAACACTAGGCGGCAATCTATGCACAGATATGAAAGTCAGCAGCCCTACATGCCAAGAACAGATGCATACTGGTAAGTAGCTTATTCGTTTTTGGATGTTATGTGGCCCGCTCTGGCCACGAAGACAACCCACTGCAGTTCCAGCAGGTCCTTGCGCTCTCACTCCCAGCGCATTCAAGGAGCGGTGTTGCCGGTTTGGTGGGGCGAAACTGAGCAGCATACCCTGTGTGCGCAAACAGTGCTTCAAGTTTTCAATGGAGGGGCAAAAACAGCGGCACCACTACGGAATAGACTGATGCTAACCACAAGATCCAGAATGCAAAGCAGGGCACGCCTACTAAGGCGGGGCTTTAAAAATACTCGCAGGTACGACAATGAACTGCAGAGCTATTGTTCACCAGAAGCCAGCCAGTGAACAAGGGAATCACCCCGAAACGCGTTTGGCAGAATTTGCGTTGAGAGGCTGTACCTGTGTCTGCTGCTGTCTACCAAGCAATAAAAGGCTTATCAGAACATAGCGAGGGGCGTCTTCAGTGTGCAAGCAGTTACTTTTGTGTGTGTATATATATATATATATATATATATATATATATATATATATATATATATATATATATATATATACAATTGTACCACAAAAGTCCGGTTGCTCCTGGCGCTCACTCGGTTGCGATCCTGCGTGGAGGCCGGTCACCCTATTTACGAATCAACAAAATTTCCCTCTCCAAAAGGAAATAACGCAGGATACCTCTGGATGCTTGTAAAGATGTTTTATTTAGGCAAACGTGGTGTGAGAAGGTGGCCTGATATGCAGTGGTCACTATTCTAGTGAACACTATGTATCAGTCCAGCAACCCTTATTGATGATTGGTTGTAAGTCAACCTTATAGACCAGCTATCCTAGTAGCGTGGATACGAGCAGTCTAAGGCTAAAAGACTCGAGAGGGCGTGTTAAGCCAGCTGTTATACCACATATACCCCTTGAACACCAAGTGAAAGGACACCACACAAGTGTTATGAAAATAAACAGTTATTTATTGAAGATCACAACAGCCCTGTACTCTTTATGAGGACAGGGTACTAAGCACAAACCAAAACTCTTACAAAAATACTTAAGTTAGCACAGTATATACAAATGCCCGAGGGGCACGGAAAACCATATACTCTGAAAGTGGAATGCGAAATTACTAGCAGGTAAGTACAGTACTACTAGGCTTAGGAATCGCTAGGGCTTAACTATAGAACCTTCAGATTACTTATAGGAGGCCTAGGGGACTCGGGTGCAGTGTGTGCACTCTCACGCGAGATGCGGGACAAAGTCTATGGTAGCTAGTAATTGCAAAGTTAGTGTTCTCGGGCGAACCCGACCTGGTAGGGAGAAAACAAAAGTAGATTCTGACCCTTGGATAGTGAGGCTATGCTGGGGCACCGAAATGCCGAAGTTACCTAGCCCAGGGGCTGCAGCTGCATAGGACTCAAAAGACTTCGGGAATCCTCGTTGACGGACCAGGAGCCTGGAAGAAAGAAGTTGCTGGCAGGCGACCAGTGAAGAAAGTTCGGTGGATCCAAGCCTGGATCGATGGAAGATGACACCTGAAAGCAGAGGGGACCAAGTTCGAGACTACTAGCCAGTAGTCAGTGGGCACCAGGAGGGCACCGGATGGTAGCCACCTCGACAAGGCGTGTGGGTGACGCTGGGCTCGGAGATCTCACGGACCAGGAGGCGTTGTCGGCGACCAGGAAGGAGGATCGAGCTGTCCCACGAAGATAGAAGCTGTCGGCGTCGCTGGACCCAGGATTGGGCAACAAAGCCTTGGCAAATTCAAGCCCACGCGGTGGACCTAAAATGGCGTCTGGAGTGGACCAGGAGGGTCCGGGGTGCCTCTCTTCAAGAAGGAAGCAAGGGCCAGTCTGGAGCAACCAGACCAGCAGCAGTGATGTCGTCGGGCGTCGTTCAGAAGGCCACAAGCCAGCCGGCTAGTAGCCAAACAACGCGGTGCACAGCAAACAGCAGAAGGGCCCCACGCAGATCGTGGAGATGCAGGGAGGCTGATCTTGGGTGCTGGAGCTGCGCAGGGTTGGGGCTTCTCGGACCCCAAAGCACTCACCCGTGGAGGACACGGTGGGCTTGCAGTAAAGATGTTGTGCAGTCTTGGCGATCGTCGGTCCCTCGAGGTCTCGTCGCACTCACGGTTCTCAGCTTGGCTGTAGAGGTGAGTAGAGGTCGGAGGTGCCAGGGAAGCCGGGTCTCGTCAAGCTGGGTCGTCGGATTTGTGATGAAGGACTTGCAGCAGACCGCAGTGTTCTTTAGGATGGTGCCTGCGGATGCAGGGTGACTACTCCTTAGCCACAAGGGAGAATCTTGATGAAGAAATCGTGAAGTCCTTTCGCAGAAAGTCGTGTCTTGATTCCAAAGATGATCTAATTTGAACAGGGGGCCCGCTCCCATCTTTATACTAAAAAAGGGGGCTGACCCGGTGACTAGGTCCTGCCTATGGGTGGGACTAGGAGGGGGGTGGTTACACCCCTCTGCCATGCCGGACTTTCCCCAGGCCAGGGGCTGGTGTGCCCCTGGAACTGGTTCTGACCGGCCTATGCGTAGTGAGCACCGGGGTGCCACTCAGCAGTCACCTTCCTGAAAAGCCCTGCCTACCCAGGATACACAAAACCATGTCTGGGACGGTGCTAGCACCGCCCCGGACAGGAAACCCTTTGTCCAGGCCTCCCTCGCTGGATGGACTCCCAGCAGCAGGAGGTCAGACTCGTGTCTGTGGTGGCAGCATCCATTTTGTGGAGCTGAGGCTTCAGTTAACTTTAACCGGGGTTCACAGTTACATACATGTTGTGTCCCTCTAGAAGGGTGGAATGCTAACCCCGTCGCCAGAATTGGCGAGGGGTTAGTATTCCAATTCGTATGACACCTTACTCGACATGTTTTGATAAAGCAATACCAAAGTTAGCATTTAACCGCGAGGATTATAATGCACTTAAGAGTATATGGTATGCGATATCATGGAACAGCTATTAGGACTTGGTTCCGCAGCTGCAGACAGGCTCAGCTCATGCCAGAGCACCATCTCACACGATTCTAAGCACTCTGCCTTCAGGATTGTCAAGGCCTGCCATAGGAGTGACTGATAGGAATCTGTGTGTCCATTTTAGGGTTAGGTATAGGTATACTACACCTACAGCAAAGGGTGATTACACGACTTTGCCCCAGCTGTCATGCAGCCAGTTGTGTCAAATTTAGGAGGCCAGCCAGGGGTGGCATAATACATGCTGCAGCCCCTGGCAGCCCTGGGTACACCTATTCCCTGAGTTACAGGGTCTGATAAGGTGGCCCAGTACCAATTGGTAAATGCACCTAGGGTACATGTCGTAATTTAGAAAGAGAACAGCCAGGCTGTGGGTCTGATTGGCAGGCCCACAGCCAGAGAAAGTCGTAAACCAGTGAAACAAAAGCAAAAAATCTGGGTGATCATAGGATTGCAGACCCTACTCTCCTACACGTGGCAACTGCCTACCGACGCGTTTCGCCAGTTTTTTAGCTCTAGTGATAGATTAGAGGAACACTTTCTCCAGTATTAGGGTGTCTTTCATAGATTCACATGCTTGAAACCTCCCCGTGATGGCGTTGACGTTGTCTTCGTCAACGAAGTCGACGACGAAGATGACTTCTTTTTCGTTGATGGAGCGTCGACGGTGCGGTCGTCGACAGTGCGGTCGTGGACAAGGAGGTCGTCGACGAGGAAGGAGGTCGTCGACGCGGAGGTTGTCAACGGGGCCGTCGACGAATGTGATTTCTTTACACCGTTCGTCGACGATGACTTGGTTGTCGATGGGGGAGGCTTCTTCGTCGACGACGATGCAATCGGAATGATAGACGGTACAGTCTTGAAACTAAGTGTTACCTTCTTCGACGACGATGATGTCGACGAGACAGTCGTCGACGATCCAGAAGCAAACGTCGTCGTCACTGTCATCGACGACAATCCGGAGAAGGCAGATTTCGTCGTCGGAACGAATGTCGACGCTCCAGTTGACGCAGAGGCATGTTTTTTCACAAAAACTTGAGCAGAAGATGCAGTAGACGCCTGAGAGCCAGGTCTCGTGGGCGTGGACGTAGTAGGTAGTGGTGAAGACACCGCAGGGGCCAAAGAGAGAGACATCTTCTTCCTTTTGAGGAAAGATGAGGGCAACTCCTGCACACTACCACATTTAGATACTGCTTGGGAACGACCAGAAGTGAAACTTTCGGCATCAGAAAGTATTTATTTATTTATTTATTTATTTATTATAACATTTGTAAAGCGCGAAACGAAGGCCCGTGGGCATCTCGGCGCTAAGTAACTGCAACGTTTGGCCAACAAGGGGACTAGGAGATCATTGATTAAAAAGCCAAGTTTTGAGGTTTTTTGATTTTATGTGGCCATCCTTGTCCTTAAGTCTCTGTAGCCATAACAGTAGACGGCCTTCCCTGTCCTTTAGAGTTTTTGTGGAGAAAGTTCTACAGAACTTACACTTTCCCACATCATGGTCGGGGTAAAGACAGTAAATACACTTACTGTGTGGATCTTCTGAATATAGACGCAGATTTCCACAAGAAGAGCAAGGTCTGAAGAGAGATTTCTTACTTGTAGACATGTTGAAAACAAAAAACACAGGAAAACCTGAAGAAAACAGAGGAAACTGAGCAGAGCTCAGGGAGACTCCCTTACACACGACGTGCGGTAGAAAATCTGAGGTACTGAGCTCTGAGAGAAGGTTCTGGAGGGCTGCTGGCGCCTGATTGGCTACAGTTTGGACCAACATAATGCCAGGAATAGGCTACAGGTATTTTTTCTCTGTTCATGTATTCCTATGAGGAATTATGTCTAGGCATTTACTGCCTTTTTTCTAATGTATATATCATCTGTTATGTTTTATATATATATATATATATATATATATATATATATATATATATATATATATATATATATATGTATATATATATATATATATATGTATATATACATACATACATACATATATATATATATATATATATATATATATATATATATATATATATATATATATATATATATATATATATATATATATAATTAGTATGTTATTGCTATTTTATTTACCGTGGGACTCCCACTCCAACGACGGGGAATATTCAAGCATGTGAATCTATGAAAGACACCAATACTGGAGAACCACCTGTTTACAGCTAAGTAACAATTGTTCTTCATGAACTTATTATATTCAAACTAAGAAGCAAGCAGAAAGACTTCATCACACTTTAGAGGTGTATTTGAGATTATTTACTGAGCGCACAGGGATAAACTATAAGGGTTTGTTTCAGACTGCTGATTTTGTGCCTTATAGCCTAAGAATACTTCTTCCAGTTTAGCTTGTTTTTGTCCTTTTCTGGATTTCCTGCCAGAGTTAGTTTCTGAAGCAGAGCCAACTGAAGAAGTTTCCAGGCAGCGAAGATTGGTTCTCTTTACTAGAAAATACTTCCTTTTTTGCTAGGACCTGCACACTATGGCCCTTTCACCATTTTACAGGTCGTAAGGTTTTACATGTGTCATTATTGGACACCAAATAAAAAAAGATTTTATACTGTTTTGTGTCTCGCCTTTCACCATCATGTTGGAAGGGGTTCCAGAATATATATATATATATATATATATATATATATATATATATATATATATATATATATATATATATATATATATATATATATATATTTTAGCAAAAGCACTCGAGCTTTGAGAGGGAAACACGACGCTGCTTCAAACCATCCAGCCTTGTTCAGCCTCGCTGTTACTTGGTTGCAACCTCTTTGATTTCTTTTGTATCCGTCCGATGCGTTTCGAGGCTTGGAACGCCCCGTAATCATGGAAAAAGCTCAATTAAGGACATGACGGCTGTGTGCGGTGTTCGTATTTATTGGTTTTCCTCCTCGAACATTGCCGCTTAGGGTGGGTGTGTCTTCACAGCTGCCGCCTGGCATGCTGGTAACTGAAGTCCATGTAGCACACAGCGATTGTTAATACCTTGAGTAGGCTCAGTTCCTTAATTGTTATTAGCGCTATGTTCATCTGCCTTGAGTAGGACAAAGAGTGGTTGGCATCCAAGTTTCATCTCCCTTGAAGTAGCGTGCTGTGTGGAAATGAAGGTTCATATCCATAGCCGTTTCTGATTCGACTTTGCAGTCGTAGGAGTAACTGGTTCGCCTCTCCACGGCCGAGGCAGCCGTGTCCTTTATAATTTAGCAAAAGCACTCGAGCTTTGAGAGGGAAACACGACGCTGCTTCAAACCATCCAGCCTTGTTCAGCCTCGCTGTTACTTGGTTGCAACCTCTTTGATTTCTTTTGTATCCGTCCGACGCGTTTCGTGGAGAGGCGAACCAGTTACTCCTACGACTGCAAAGTCGAATCAGAAACGGCTATGGATATGAACCTTCATTTCCACACAGCACGCTACTTCAAGGGAGATGAAACTTGGATGCCAACCACTCTTTGTCCTACTCAAGGCAGATGAACATAGCGCTAATAACAATTAAGGAACTGAGCCTACTCAAGGTATTAACAATCGCTGTGTGCTACATGGACTTCAGTTTCCAGCATGCCAGGCGGCAGCTGTGAAGACACACCCACCCTAAGCGGCAATGTTCGAGGAGGAAAACCAATAAATACGAACACCGCACACAGCCGTCATGTCCTTAATTGAGCTTTTTCCATGATTACGGGGCGTTCCAAGCCTCGAAACGCGTCGGACGGATACAAAAGAAATCAAAGAGGTTGCAACCAAGTAACAGCGAGGCTGAACAAGGCTGGATGGTTTGAAGCAGCGTCGTGTTTCCCTCTCAAAGCTCGAGTGGTTTTGCTAAATTATATATATATATATATATATATATATATATATATATATATATATATATATATATATGAAAATCTTTTTTATTAACTTTGCACAAGGTCTCATACAAAACATGGCAGTGTTCCAATAGCTTACAGAAAAACAGTGTTACATTGTACATTCGAGGATAGAATCTGTAGTAACATGGGCTGATAGCAGCAACAATACCCCCTATCCCAACCCACCCAAGGTGTTCCAGAATATATTGAAAGAAATATGCGGTTTACACTTCTGTCCACACCACCCGCTGTACACTGTTACTTACAAAGGTTTTGACCTGTCTGACCATTTTCTGCAACTTTCTTCTTGGGTTGACATTCCTATAGTTGTTCTCTAAATTGTTTTCACCTCTATCTATTCAGATCTAGTCTTTTGTACTCTTCCCCCTGAGTGTCCCTTTCACATTTCACCTGACCTTATGCTTCTCAGTCTTTTACCCTATACATTTCACCCAACATTAAATCGAGGTCACACCACCTTTGCATTTCGCCTGCATTTCTGCTATCTGCCCAATGTCCTCTGCATGTTTTTTGTTTCAGCATCATGCTCAGTCGTCCACATCACATAATAGCACCACACTATCTGAATTCTGGTTTATATTTACTTTAATTATTTATTCATTTTCAGAGTTTTATATAGCGCGAACAGATATCAGAGCGCTTTACATAAATATGAAAAGAGGACAGAAGGAAAAACAACTTCATAAGGCAATTTGTACAAAGTAGCAAACAGTGCAAGGTGGTAGAATGTGGTTATGTGGTCGATTCAGGTAATGTAATACAGGGAGTGATATCCACGCAAACAGTATTTGCCGAGTTTAAGTTCAAGTGAATTGAGCCAGAAGGATCGGCTTGACTTCTTTTTTGAAGAATACCGTGGATGAGATGAGTCTAGTTTCTGGAGGGAGGGTATTCCAGATCCTGGGAGCCATCCCTGAGATGGAGCGCTTGTATGGTTTTTCTTGTGGAATCTTTGAGGTTTCAAAAAGAGTTTCTGCTCTGCTTGTGGCTCTTGAGCCTCCTAAGCTTGTCAATTTCTGAGCAATGTGACTGGGCGAATTGTGGTGTAAGGCCTTGTGAGTAATTCAAGCGATTTTCAAGTGTATTCTGGCTTCGAACGGTAGCCAATTCAGACATTTTAAGTCAGGAGAGATGTGTGAGCGTATTTTTGATCGAGTTATGAGCCTCGCTGCAGCATTGATGGAGGCTCTTAATGGTGCGGTTGTTGATAGAGAGAGGCCGCAGAGGGCGGCTCTTCCATAATCAATCCGAGGGATACCTAGCGCTTGGACTGCAGTTATAAAGTCATTGGCTGGAAGGAAGGGTTTCAGCTTCCTCAAGGTATTGATTTGGAAATTAGCTCCCTTGGCTGCATTGCTGATATGTCGTTGATATTGAGATTGGAGTCGAGGGTGATACCTAAGGATTTTGCTGAGTTTACAATGATAGGTTGGATATTGAATGCAGTGAGGTGTTTCAGCCAGTCCTGGGCGATGGGGATTTTGGAGGGGGGTGCTATTGGGAGGAATTCTGTTTTTAGAGCATTAAGTTTGAGATGGTTCTCTGCCAGCCATGTCTGTGTGTCCTTAAGTGTTGAGTTGAGAAGTTTGAGGTCTTCAGGGGATTGTAGTTTGAGGTAGAGTTGGGTATCGTCCGCATACATGTGGAATTGTACATTAGAGGCATGAAGCAGTGCGGTGGGTAGCTCCATGACTAGGTTGAACAGGGTTGGTGATAAGGAGGATCCTTGCGGGACCCCAAGTGTTACTGGCACATGTGTGGACATGCTGTTGTTAATTTTGAATTTCTGAGTCCGGTTATGAAGGAAGGAGGTGAACCATTTGAGTACTGTCCCAGAGATACCCATTCTGATATTTAGCAGATCGAGTACGTTCTCGTGTTTGACTGTGTCGAAAGCAGATGAGAGGCAAGTAGGATGAGGAGGCAGGTACCGTTTTGGTCTAGGATTTGGAGTGCGTCATCAATTATGTGTGTCATGGCTGATTCTGTGCTGAAGCCGGATTTGTGTCGGTTAAGGTCAAAATGATCGATGTGTTTTGTCAGTTGGAGGTGAACACATTTTTCTAGTAGTTTGGCTAAGGTAGGGATATTGAAGATGGGGTGATAGTTATTAAGGTCAGTAGGGTCAGCTGTAGGTTTCTTTAGTATAGGCGATACTTGTCCCACTTTGAGGGAGTCCGGTATAACTCCTTGTTGAAGAGAACTATTAATGATTATGGTCCATAGCGGGAGAAGCCATGGGATAAAGTCCTTTACGCTGTTTGCAGGTCGAGGGTCCGAGAGGTGATTGGAGGGCTTCAGGGTACTAAGGATCTTGCCCATAGATTCTTCCGTTTAGGTATCGAAGGATGCCCAAGTGGCATTGTTTTTTAGTTTGATGGGTGTATTGCTGAGGGGACTGGAGTATAGGTTTAGATCAGTGCGGAGATCCTTCTTGATGTTGTCTATTTTAGATTGAAGAAGGTAGAGAATTCTTCACAGGATGGTAGCGTGCTGGTTCTGTCATGTACTTGTTGTGGTTCGTCTTTGGATTGAGTTTTGATTAGTTCAAATAGTTTTCTTGGTCTGTTTTTTGCTTGGTCTAGTTGATGGCTAAAGAAGTCAGCTTTCGATAGTTTGATTTTCCTGAAGTAAGCATTTCTTTTTTTCTTTAGTGTGTTGAGGTGCATAGCTGAAGGGGTGGATCTCCAGTTACCTTCTGCTAGTCTCATGGCTCGTCTATCATTGTTAAGCAGACCATCATACCATGGTTTTGAACTTTTGGAGGAAACTCTCTTTAGTTGAAGGGGGGCAACTTCGTTGAGTATCGTGGTCATAAATTCTGAGGTAGTGATCAGTGAGAGACTGAACGTCGTCGTTGTCGGAGGGGGGTAGGAGGATGTTGTAGCTGGGAGAGGGTGAAGAGATGGGATTGAGTTTCTTCAGGTCCCTTCTCCAGACCTTGGGTTTGGTGGGTTGGGCTGGGGAAAGTTTCTCACATTTATTGATGAAGAATGCGTTAATGTGGTGGTCGGACCAGTCACAGAGTTGGATTGAGTCTAGTTGAGTGGGGAACTTTGAAACGCCGAGGAGACCTGAGGAGACCCAACCTGGGACGCCGCTTTCTGTCTTCGTTCTGCCTTTGCCTGCACCTTCACGACTTGCAGCACCCGCTCCGCGGGTGCCGCTGCGCGGCTTGCTAATCGCCGCTCTGAGACCCTGCTGAGTGCGTCTGGAGCAAGAGGTTACATCGTATCAGGGGTGGTGCGCTGCAGGGACTCGCTTTCCCAGGAGTCCCTGCCTGACCTGTGTCATCTGGTCTGCGCCCCCTGGTAGCCACGCCCCCCGGACGGCGCATTCTACATATAACATCGCACTTCTTGGAGCAGGCGGGAACTTTGAAACGCCGAGGAGACCTGAGGAGACCCAACCTGGGACGCCGCTTTCTGTCTTCGTTCTGCCTTTGCCTGCACCTTAACGACTTGCAGCACCCGCTCCGCGGGTGCCGCTGCGCGGCTTGCTAATCGCCGCTCTGAGACCCTGCTGAGTGCGTCTGGGGCAAGAGGTTACATCGTATCAGGGGTGGTGCGCTGTAGGGACTCGCTTTCCCAGGAGTCCCTGCCTGACCTGTGTCATCTGGTCTGCGCCCCCTGGTAGCCACGCCCATTGGACGCCTTTGACATCACATATAAATCAACAAACCACACGCTGCGCGGGAGCGCCGGGCGAAGCCCGGGCAAAAGGCGGGCCGTCTGTGGCCGTCAGGGGCCGAAGGAGGCTGGGCTGGGCCCACCCTCTAACACTTTATCCACGCTTCTACCTTGCCTCCCGCTCATCGCAACAGTAAGCTGATATTAGTCTGGCCTTATTTTCACCATAGGGAAAACCTTAATTTCAGGGGTTCTTTGCCCTTTTGTACTTTGATTTAACTGCCATACCTTTTTATCCATATTGACATTGAACTGAGGCACTAGGATGTCTACAGATGTATCGAATTCTTTACCTTCCTCTGTAGGGGTTTCTATACTTGGGCCTTTAGATAAGTATTTTGCACGGGCAACTAGAGAAATAGATAGAGAGATAGCGCTGGCCGAGAAACGAGCTGAGCGCCGCTTTTCTATCGAACTTCTCAAAAATAAGCCCCCAACCTTGGCTCAAAAAGAGGTACTAAACCCTCAATTAGATAACAATATTTTACCTGTCGGGGATTCAGACGCAGAGTTATTTAACACCCATGATATCCCCTTGATTTTCCAGGATGGGTCACTCCCTTTGACTATTAATGAATCAAATAATGCTACTAATATAAATGGGTCACCATCTATATCGCACCCTTTAATTGACCTGAACTTGACCTGAACTCCCCCATAGTGTTGGATCAAGCCTCCCAGTCCAACATAAGTGCCTCACTTCCCGAATCGAATTCACCTTCGGAGGAGGCGGCACCAATGGAGACACAATCACTGCTAATAGTTAGTGCACCCAAAGAAAAGACACAAAATAAGAGATGTCAGGAAGTGTATCACTCGCCACCAAGGAAAAGAAGGAGGAATATAGGGGTTAGAAAAGGGACTAAAAACTCAAATCCACCCTTACCACCAGCAAATACATCAAAGAAGACTACCAAGGAATCAGAGAAAGATGTATTAAGAGGGCCAAAAACAAAAAATAAAATGAGTATGTTCCCAGAAGCACTGACGACTAAAGGGCTTATGGAGGATATTGAAGGCCTTTTTAAATCTCTAATGTTGCCACTCTTAGAGAGAGTTAAAAGGCTAGGGGAAAACATGGATCGTATTCTAGCTGCGTCAAATCCAAGGGAAGCCCCTAAAGAATCCATCCCAAGAGAAACCCGCCCATCAACTAAACACCCAACACAGAATACTGCGATTCCACGAGAGGATAACTCTATACCTAAAAAAACCTCTGTATATAATAACACCCCTAGACCAGTGACCACACAAGTTTCACATAAAGTAAAGGCTAAGCTAGGTCCCCTGAAAGCCCTTGTCTCCATAGACCTCATGCCAACGAATGCACCAATACAGAACTCAGTAAAATCAAACTTCAGGAAAAACGTTGATTTACCACCAGAATCATCTAATTACGTTATTATTCTGACCGGTGTCCCTGTGGTACCAGCGGGTAGCATAGAACCCAACACCAGCCTTAAAAATAAAGTTATACACTGGCTGCGGAACAATAGACCTCTCCCACTACATCTAAATGGGGATATAGTGTCCGTCAGACGGTGTGGCTGGGTAGGTGTGCGACCTAAAGACATAGAGGGGGATGTGGTGATAATAAATTTCAGGGACCACAGAGTAGTCACCCATATTAGCGATTGGTTCCCTGGTAGAAAGGAGGGCAGTGTATCTTCTCGAAATCTGAGCTACTTCTACCCTGAAGCCTTGATGATGTCCAGTACTTATCCCCCAAAACTGGGTCGCTCTGATCCCCAGCAATCCTTTAATCGTAAACAGTATCCCACTACCATAAGACACTACACAAATAATTTTCCGCCTTTCTTTCCACCTCAACGCCCAAACAGATCTCTTCTTCCCTTTGATCATGATCACTATCCCACAAATCCAAATGAATATTGGAATATTCCGATACACAATCTATTTGAACCCCTTTCAGGCCTGGACCTGAATGAATGACTCTGTCCACCAGTCTCCAAACTGGGAAGCACGTGGGAGTACCCCTCTAACTGTAAAACATCAGAGGAATCTTTTTTTTCCCTCTTGCCCATGAGTCGTCTGCCAGCGTCCTTACCAGACATGGGGGGGGGGGCACTATGTATCTAGCTTAGACCTGAACGTGAGATTAAAGACAGTTACCGAGCCCTTGATCCCCACAATGCCGCAAGACACGAGGTTTTGTTTGTCCGATCACGAGGAGAACAACGTTTGTATTACGGAGGGTAATTCTACACATAACAGAAATGTTACCCTTTACACCTCTGGTAATGTCAAACTGGACGAACTTCCCACCCTGTCTGAAAAACAACTTGTGATCAATTTGGGGAGATATGACGGGACTGATGATACTCATGATATGGTACCATTTTCTAAAACATGTCCTACCAAATATGGGGGGGGGGAAGAGGCTGCACCTGAGTATTCTAGAACTGGTCACGGTCAGTTGCTTCCTAAAACCAAGGTAAATATAACCAGAGATATGAAAACTAGGACTAAGCGCAATAGTAAGACTGGAAATGATGCTCTAGGCAAGGGAAATGTAACCGATGAGGTTAAGTTGAAGGCTAACATAGAAAAGAAGATACCATGTAAAATAAATAAAGGTAAAAATATACCCAAACCCAAATGCATAAGCACACATGAACGCCAAGTGAGCGTAGTGTCCTGGAATGTGTGTGGGCAAATAAAGTTCAAGAAATAGCGTGGGGGGAGTTCGTTAGTAACATCGACATTCTATGTGTCCAGGAAACCTGGGTGCTAACTGAATTACACCTAGATGGATTTAGGACCTTCCATGTCCCAGCTGTACCCTCTAGCCATGGTAGGCATAAGGGGGGGTTATGTGTGTATGTGTCCAACTGCTTAAATTCCAGTATCACCCCCGGAAGAACAAGCCAATCTTATTTTCAATTGGTCACTATCTCATTAAATCCTATTGACGTGCTGATTGTGGTTAACTTTTATAACAATATTAAGAACTCCGACTTTACCCATGTAGACAAGAGCTACAGTGCCCCGGGGAAAACATGGCGGCCGCTAGCTAGGGCGGTGCGCTCATCCTTGACGAAGCTCCTGCCGACATGCCCCAGAAGGTGAAGTAGCTGCATCGGTCTCCTCGGATCCCCGGATCGTGCGAGTGGTGAGACGGCAAGCAAAAGACGACGCCAAAACCGCGGAAAAACATCGAGTTCGCAGTGGCGGTTTAGAGCGGGCTCTGCAAGCTGAGGGGGAGTGAGAGCGAGCAGGCAGGCGGAGCTCCGGGAGCCCGCGGTGTGTTGCGGTCAGCTGAGCCGCTCTGAGAAGCAGCGTGTGCCAAACAGTGGAGCAGGCTCAGGAGGGGGAGTGAGAGCGAGCAGGCAGGCGGAGCCCTGGGAGCCCGCGGTGTGTTGCGGTCAGCTGAGCCGCTCTGAGAAGCGGCTTGTACCGAACAGGAGATCCTTGGGACACTGAGCTCCCGAGGCTCGCAGAGCAGAGTGGCGGTCAGAGTTGCCGGTATCTTTGAGGCATTGAGAACCCTGCCTGGCGAGTGAGACGAGTGGAGCGGGCTCAGGCTCGGGTCAGGTCGGGTTGTACATGCGGAACTGTGACGCGCTGATCCCAACGCTGGGCTGTGCTGGGCTGTGCAGAGAGAGAAGAAGGGGTAGACGGGTGCCTGGGATCCCTGTCCCAGGAAAAGACTGAAAGCTCGGCGGCGTAGGGGCAGCCTGGGTTTTTCGGAAGCAACAGAACGGTACCAGTGCTGCATCAAAATAAAGGTGGATAGAGCTGCCAATGTGCTGGGGGCAGGTTTTCCTCCCCGCACCCCACCGCTGGGGCGACGCAGCCGTGGAGCTCCGAAGAAGCAGAAGGGCAGCAGTATACAGCGTCTCTGCAAAGAGAGTGGCAACAACTATTTGGTGCGGTAAGGGGGACCAGCAGAGGGGGAGGGTGCTGAGTGCTTTGAGAGGTGAGGTTCAGCCTATTGATAGCCAGGACCCTATAGATATACAGGGCTGTCACTCCTTGCAGAATTTAGACCCTACACCCAGAGTCTTTAGATTTAACGCACAATTTCAAACCTTTAGCCAGATATCGAGTGAGACTTCATATATATCTACCGCCAGAACCCTATGGAAGCGGAAGGCTAAGGGGAAAGGAAAAGGCAGCAATAAAGATAAAGAATTAGTTGCCCCTACAGGCCCCAGTGATACAGGCCAAGCGCAAATAACCGAAAGAAGCCCAGGGGAGCAGTCCCCCACAGAGTCAGAGCCAGAATTTGAGCACGAGGCTGCAACTGATACATTACAACCCCCTGTCTTAAGGATATCGAAAAGGGGTAAGGAACATCAGTTACGGTATACCGCTCCGAAGGAGCTACCGCATAAGGCTAGTCAGAGTAAAGGAGGTTCTAAAACAAAAGCTAGTAAAATCTCCCGAATCACACCCTCACTGAAGTCTTATTTTAAGGTCCTCCCCCAGGTCTTAAACATAAATCAAGAGTCCCAAAAATCTCCTTGCACACAAATTCTGAAAGTCTGGAGAAGTCTGGAGAAGGGAACCGACACCGGACAGCAGGACCTCCTTCAAACTTGCCACCCGGAAACACCACCAGCTGATCCGCGCCGCCAAGAAAACAGCTTTCAAGGACCGGTTGGACAACAACGCACACAACTGCAAGGAACTCTTCAACATTGTGAAAGAGCTTTCCAACCCCAGCGCAGGAAACAACGACATCATCCCATCGCAAGACCTCTGCAACTCCCTCGCTTCATACTTCCACAACAAGATCGCGGACATACACAACAGCTTCAACAACCAACCAACGCACACCATGACCGAACAACCACCCCCCCCCACCACCACCCTCCACGCCTGGACCCCGATCAGCACCGAAGACACCATCCGCACGATGAACTCCATCCACTCCGGATCACCGACCGACCCCTGCCCTCACCACGTCTTCAACAAGGCCGACGCTGTCATCGCACCCCACCTGCGAGACATCATCAACACATCCTTCGACACCGCCACCTTCCCCGAGAGCTGAAAGCACGCCGAACTCAGCGCTCTACTCAAGAAACCCACAGCGGACCCCACCGAACTCAAGAATTACCGCCCCATCTCGCTCCTCCCGTTTCCGGCCAAAGTCATCGAGAAGACCGTCAACAAGCAGATGGCCGCCTTCCTCGAGACGAACGGATCCCTCGACCCCTCACAGTCCGGCTTCCGAGCCAACCACAGCACCGAGACCGCCCTCATCGCCGCCACCGATGACATCCGAGCTCTGATGGACAATGGAGAAACAGCGGCCCTCATCCTCCTAGACCTCTCCGCGGCATTCGACACGGTCTGCCACCGCACCCTAGTACGGCGCCTCAGCAACATCGGCATCCAGGACAAGGCGCTGGAATGGATCACCTCCTTCCTCGACGGAAGAACACAGAGAGTCCGCCTACCACCTTACAAGTCAGAGGCCTCCGAAGTCATCTGCGGCGTCCCCCACGGATCATCTCTGAGCCCCACCCTCTTCAACATCTACATGAGCCCCCTCGCGGCCATCGTACGCAAACACAACCTCAGCATAATCTCCTACGCCGACGACACCCAGCTGATCCTCTCCCTGACCAACGACCCCGCCGCCGCCAGAGCCAACCTGCACGAAGGGATGAAAGAGGTAGCCGAGTGGATGACGACCAGCCGCCTGAAACTGAACTCGGACAAGACGGAGGTCCTCATCCTGGGCTCCTCACCCTCCGCCTGGGACGACTCCTGGTGGCCTCCCGCCCTAGGCACCGCACCCAAACCGACAGACCATGCACGAAACCTGGGCGTCATCCTGGACTCCTCCCTCTCCATGACCAGGCAAGTCAACAACGTCTCCTCGGCGTGCTTCAACATCCTACGCATGCTACGGAAGATCTTCTGGTGGATCCCCACCGAGACCAGAAAGACCGTCACCCAGGCCCTCGTCACCAGCCGGCTGGACTACGGCAACGCCCTCTACGCCGGCACCACCGCCAAGCTCCAGAAGAGACGCCAGCGGATCCAGAACGCCTCAGCCAGACTCATCCTCGACATCCCACGAACCAGCCACATCTCCGGACATCTGAGAGACCTTCACTGGCTCCCCGTCAACAAAAGAATCACCTTCCGCCTCCTCACCCACACACACAAAGCCCTACACGACCAAGGCCCGAGCTACCTCAACAGCCGAGTCAACTTCTACGCTCCCAAACGCCACCTCCGATCAGCCAACCACGCCCTCGCCGCCGTCCCCCGCATCCGAAGAGCGACGACAGGAGGAAGGTCCTTCTCCTACCTGGCCGCCAAGACCTGGAACTCCCTCCCGACCGACCTGCGCCTGACCCAAGACCACCTCTCCTTCAGGAAGAAGCTGAAGACCTGGCTGTTCGAGCAGTAGCGGCACCCCCTCCCCCCCAGCGCCTTGAGACCCTACGGGTATGTAGCGCGCTTTATAAGTGTCACTGATTGATTGATTGATTGATTGATTGAAATTGTACTCACATCAGTCGAAGAGATTGGACCTACAACTACTTCTACATCTCCTACATCTATACTTGGTAATCTGGGAGAAAAGGAAGGAGAAGTAGCAGGGGTAGGAGAGTTAGCTAGAGGCGTAGAGATGGGAGACCCAGTAGAACGAGCCGCTAATGCAACTTCTCCTCCGGACCAGCAAGCCTTCACCGCAGGAGCGGGAAGTGAGACAAAAGACTTGGATCAATGTAGTGGGGGTTGCGCAGATAATGGCAGCGACGATACCATCCAAGCCATACTTCTCAGCATGAGGGAAGAGATTAGAAATGGGTTTGAGGAGTCAAAGAGATGTTTTGAGGAGTCCAGGCTCACTCAATCAGAGATCCGCACAATGTGCGAAAACCTAGAGTCTAAGGTAGATGGTCTCTCACTAAGAACTGGAGGCCTAGAGAATTATGTTGAAGACCTCAAGGCAAAACTGGAGTCTGCTGAGGTGAAGATTCAGACATTACGACGGGAAGGTAATACAGTCAAAGAGAGGGTCGAGTCCCTCGAAAATTTCTCTAGAAGGAATAACTTGAGGCTCCTAAAAATACCGGAGGGAAAAGAAGGAGGAGACTTAAAGAATTTTGTTGCAACCATACTAAAAGACTCTCTAAATCTGGATGAACCCTTGTCCGAGATAGAAATAGATATTCAGAGGGTACACCGGGATCCGTTCCGCCTCAAACCGGGCAGAGATAAACCAAGGAAGATCCTGGTGAATTTCTTAACATATTCTTTGAAAGAGAAGATTTTGACCACAGCTTTGAAAGCCAAGACTCTGAAAGCCTCTGATTTCTCTTTTGAAGTGAGATCGGACCTGTCCAAAACCACACTGGATAGGCAGTGGGAACTAGGTCAACGGATGGAAAAGTTCAGAAGCCTAGGAGCAACCGTGCAAATGAGATTTCCTGCCTTTCTAAGGATAATGTACTATAATAAAATGTACAATGTCAAGTCTCCCTTTGAAGCTGACGAGTTACTTGTCACTATTAGTGAACACGCAAACCCTCCGGACCGCGTGTGAAATTTTTGTAAAAAATAATAGAGGAATCTGTAAAATGAGTCAAGGAAGGAAAAAGGGAGAAAAAAAGAACAAGAAAAAGAACAAAAAAAAACGTATTAAAAAAAAGGGGGATAATGCGGGAAAATAAATAAAAGTGGGAAGAACAAGGAAAGGGAAAAGAAAGGGGTGTAAAGGGAAAAAAATAAGGGGAAAAAAACCCACAAAATTATGAACACTTGGGTGAGGATACACAACTTCGTCATTAAAACGTAGGAAAACTAAACAGTATTGGGTGATAAATAAACAAATGCTTATCAACACGGGAATTTCACTATAGATTTCAACCCACAGTATACTCATTCTCAAAAGTGCTGAGTTACTAGGCTGCAATGACGCCTATTTTCAATTCCCAAACCATCGCCTAAATCCATCCTTGGCTATCTGAGGATCATCAATAGCAATAATATGTTATAAAATAACTACTAGATAAGGGACTTAAAATACGGCTTTATGAATCACCACTGCTTATATTTTAAGCATAATGACCGATAAGATAGATATTAGGGCATGGAGCGGGAACACGTCAGAGACGACAAGCTGGCAATACATCATGCCAGAGTAAGTTGGGGGGGGGGGGTTTCCAGGGGAGGGAGGGGTGGGAAGGGAAAGGCAAAATATAAAAGTCCTCATAAACCGAATTCTATAATCACGAAGAATATGGATCCAACAGTGTTTCAAAGCGGCTGTTTGGCCAAAATAGAAAGAGATATAGCTAATGACAGGCAGTCTTGCAAAAAAAGTATCAGAGTTGAGGGTTGGGAAACTATGTTAAAAATTAATGTCAGATATTAAATTCCTATCCTGGAACTTAAATGGTCTGCGTGTTAGGGCTAGGAGAAATAGATTCTTACAATACCTACGAGATTCACCCGCGCAGATCATTGCGATCCAGGAAACACATTTGAATAAACAGGAGATTACAGATATACTTAAAAAGCTCAAATGGGTTGATAAATTTATAACTACGGACCACAACACTAGTATTCGTGGCATTGCCATAATTTTTAAAAAAGCAGCAAGGGCCCAGATCACGGGTTGGAAAACAGATGCGAGCAGCAGATGGTTGATAGTCAATGCTCAATTACACTCGAAGGGTGTTACCATTATCAGCTATTATGGACCTAACCAGGACGACCCTTCTTATTTAAACATCCTGCAGAACCATCTGATTACCTGTTCTGATCCCATAATATGGGTTGGGGATTTCAACCTTGTCCTAGATCCAAAACTAGACAAATCTCCTACTTCTAGGGCTGTTGCCCACAGTAATATGAGGGATACACTGCTTAGATGTATGTCGAATCTTGGCATAATAGATCTATGGAGACAAAGAGCTGGTAATGCTATGGGAGTCTCCTACCACAATTACAAATACAGACATAAATCACGAATTGATTATGCTCTATTCAGTCTCTCCATTAAAGATCAGGTTAAAAGCATAACCTATCTGCCTCTACATCTGTCAGATCATTCTGCTATTTTCTTCTCTGTAAAATTAGAGCAGAAATCCACTCATCCATCTTGGTCCTTTGACCAAACAATTCTATTGGAGGAAGAGGAGAAAGATTATCTGAAGCAGGAAACTGTCTCCTTTTTAGAGCAAAATTTAGGCTCTGCCTCTTTGGTCATTGTATGGGAGGCTTGGAAGGCCTTCATCAGGGGCTGCATTACAGGTAGGGCCTCATACAGGAGAAAGAAATATGAAGAGGCAATTCGACATATAGAGCAAGAATTGACCCACCTAGAATCATCAGACCAGCTCCCCTCAGACAATCAAGAGGAGAAAATAGAATTAAAAGCCAAGCTAGACACTCTACTGCAGGAGAGGATAAATAAAAGATGGCGGGCAAGCAAACTTGCGCTCTTTGAATATGGCGAATCTGCAGGAAAATTGCTGGCCTGGAAAATTAAAGCTGACCAATCCAGCAACTTTTTTAAAGAAGTGAGGGTCGCTGGGGAAGCCAATAGTAGGTCAACAGACACGGCCATTGGGGAAGCCTTTAGTGAGTTCTTCCAGAATATCTATACAGAGGAACTTAACGTTAATTTAGATGAAAGGAACGAATGGTTGAATAATATAACTCTCCCGGAATTGGAAGTTTCTAACACTATCAAGCAATTATCACAGGGCAAAGCCGCGGGACCAGACGGTCTCCCAGGAGAATTATATAGGGTACTTAATTCTACTCTTACTCCAGTCCTTATACACCTTTTTAATGACATAATGATTAGAGGGGAGGCACCACCAAGCTCCTGGGGGGAAGCTAATATAGCTTTAATATTAAAAACAGGCAAGGACCCAGCCGAGTGTGGATCATATCGCCCAATCTCTCTTCTCAACAATGATTACAAGATTTTTACCTCAATTTTGGCTGCGAGATTGGGAAGCGAGATTGGTTCGATTATCCACCCTGACCAAAAGGGGTTTATCAGAGGACGGCAACTGGCTGACTTAACCTACGATTTGGTGGGAGCCGCGGACATCGCCTCAACTTCCGGCCTACCCCTGGCCATCATGACCCTC
This sequence comes from Lissotriton vulgaris, assembly GCF_964263255.1. Lineage (NCBI taxonomy): Eukaryota > Metazoa > Chordata > Amphibia > Caudata > Salamandridae > Lissotriton > Lissotriton vulgaris. The sequence continues at coordinate 17,707,846 of NC_141686.1, read as the reverse complement.
GACGCCACAAAAGCGTTCGACAGGGTAAACTGGGCATACTTAAATCTAATAATGAAAAAATTCCATCTGGGTCCCAAATTTTGTAGGGCCATAGGCTTACTATATAATAACCCTAGAGCATCCTTACTAATAAATGGTACGCGAACAACTCCTTTTAAAATTAGCCAAGGAACAAGGCAGGGCTGTCCCTTATCCCCCCTTCTCTTTATTTTATATGTAGAACCGTTTGCACAGTCTATTAGGGAGGATACTAACATTCCACACTTTACTTTTTCGGGCTGGGAAAAGAAGATCGGCCTCTATGCCGATGATATACTCATTTATACAACCGATCCCGCGTTGGCATTCCCCACAATTATAAAAAAAGCGGAGGATTTGGGAAAATTCTGGGGATATGAAATTAATGCAGGGAAAACGGAAATTATGGTTTGGAATATTCACAATCTCCAACTCCCGGTAAAATCCTCAATGAGGTACCTGGGAATTACAATAACTAAAGATCTAGAACACCTGGCTCAAAACAACTTAGCCCGTATCTCCCGAGAATCCCAAATCTCGATGAAAGCTTGGTCTTTCCTCCCGCTTACCATCTACGAGAGAACTAGCTTGATAAAAATGAGTATTCTCCCGAAATTTACTTTTATCTTTAATTCCATCCCGCTAGTCTTTGATACCAAACAGCTTGCAAAATGTCAGCAAAACATTAATTCATTTATTTGGGGATATAAATCCAGCAGATTAGCATGGAAAAAAATGAGAAAGAGAAGAGAAAAAGGGGGGCTTGCATTGCCAGACCTGCAATATTACGCCTGGGCATTTCATCTGTCCCACTCCAGGATGTTACTTAAGATCCCCTGGGAAAATGCAAATGGGCTTATGTACAAGGCAATGTTATTGGGTTCGGACCTTCCAGTGAATGGCTTTCTCTTCAAGTTCGGCCACCAGAAGTTCTTTAAAAAAATTAGATTAAAGTCATTATTGGGTATTTTAAAAGAATGGTCTCAAATGAAATCTAAGGCCAGGATAGGATACCTATCTGAACATGCCCCGATTTGGGACTTACCTGGACTATCATCACAAGAAGCCAACACAGCTAAAAGAGTCCTACTAGACGCAGGTATCACACAGTGGGGCGATCTGCTGGTGGAAGGATCAATCATTGACTGGGATATTTTCAAGCTTAAGGTAACATCATCACTCTCTTGGATAGTATACTTACAATTAGGCAGCTGGCTTCGGACTCAAACTAAGAAGAAAGCAATGATGGGAGAGGAGAGTCCTTTAGAAAATATCCTAGTTGAAAGACCTGCGGGAAAAAAGGAAGTTGCACTCTTCTACTGGCACATCATAGAGGATGGAGAGCGTGATCTCAACCTCCCGGAAAAACTCTGGGGTGCGGAGGGAGAACCACATATGGAGGACATATGGGAGGAATCTTTTACCCTCCTCTATAAAATCATTAAGCCAGCATGGCTGAGGCGCAACCATTTCTTCACACTTCACAGAGCGTATTACTCTCCTAAACGGCTGTCGAAATTTCAACCCGGGAAGTGTTGTTGCAAATGCTCTTTTCCAGCAGCCTCAGATCTTCATATGTTTTGTGAGTGCCCGAACATTGCCACCTTTTGGCACGAAGTCAGAACAACACTCGAATCTATTCTCGGATTATCTATCCCGTGCTCATGGTCTTTAATCATTTTTGGACTAAATGACAACATCAAGGGATTAGAGAGAGATTTTCTGTTTTACGCCATCTTACTGGCAAGAAGAGAAATCTGCAAAAACTGGGTCAACATAAACCCCCCAACACATGTAGAGTGGCTGCCTTCAATATATGCAACATCAAAGCTGGATCTATCTAGAACATGTAGCCCTAGATCTCTGAGATTTTGGGACCTCTTGATTAATTGGAGAAGGGACAGTTAGCCAACCCGGGTTTTTTATTTTTTTCCCCGGGTCCGATGATTAGGCCTAAAATCTCTCTGTCCAAAGGGAGGTACCGTACAGCTATTGGACAACTGGCCGAACTGGTCCGAAGGGAGAACGTCCGTTCAAGCTCTGCTGGCGACATAGGGACTGACTCTCTGGGTACCTGGAGCTTAGTATTGGGCTTCTTGGTGCTACAGGGGGGTCGGGCCTCATGTCTGTGCGGATAGGAGCACAGTTGGATCGACTTTATGGCTAAAGAGGACAAAAAAAAAAAAGAACTCTGACTTTACGGAAGAATTAACAAACCTGACACGAGAAATAAGGGAGATAAAAAGTGTGAAAGGGAAAGACTTAATATGGGTCTTGGTAGGTGATTTCAACGTAAACCTATGCAATAGTGAAACATGTGGGTTCCAGGAATATGGGGAGGGGGGATTATGCGGGCAGGAGCCACTTCCAACATAATGAAAAAGGGGAAATATTGAATAGCATTATGGCCAATTTCGATCTTGGCTTTGCAAATAGGCTCTGCTCCCCCAAGGTAGAGTTCACCTCTACCTTTTTAGCAAGGGGACTTCACTCAATCATTGATCTTATCATCATGCCGAACAGGTTTGGCGGCCGGGTGGTTAAGTATGAGACCCCCATCATCGGATTGAGTGACCATTTGCCGCTGAAAATGCTTGTTAGTGCCCCAGGAACTAAAATCACTACAATAACTGAGACCCTGGCATGGTCGCAAGACCTCCCAGTAGCACAGCAAAACGGCCTCGCTCTGAAATGGAGCATGGTAGACCCTATAAAAACCCTTCAGAAAATAGTGGGAAGTGCCTTACCCCCAATCATGGTATGCTTAGAGGAGAAGTCTACATTCGACGAAATTTTGGAGGCATTTAGTAATATTTCTACTATCACTCAGGGTGTGCTAACTAGGACCCGCCCCAAAAAAAGTAATAGTGCTAAGGGTTGGTTCGATTCTCAATGCACTAAGACACATATTGCCCTCAAACTAGCTTTGAGTGAAACGATAAGGGACCATGAGGCAATAAGGGTACATAGAAAGGCATATAATTCAGCGAGGCACCAACGGAAGAAAACAATTAAAGAAAAAGCAAGGCAAGATCTAGTGAATATTTACAACAAGGGGTGGTGAGGGACAGAGTCTCTGAATTAAACAGAAAGCTCTCACCCAGTCAAAAGATCAGGGCTAGATCCAACACCGTTTTTTAGCTCACTGCACCATCCCAGTTTCAGAACCTGGCTGTATGCAAATTAGTCTGTTCCTGTCCCAGTGCATGATGGGAACAGGGCAAACCAAACTACAAAAGCCAATTCTTACACTGGGAAGGAAACAAGCTCCCGGGGACCGGTTTCTGGCATTACAGCCGTCTTCGGCCCGGTTTGCTTGAATCCTGATGGTGCAATGAGCAAGGGTCTCACATCTGAGAATACCCTTCCACGCTTAGGGTGGACAAAAATATTTACAACAAGGGGTGGTGAGGGACAGAGTCTCTGAATTAAACAGAAAGCTCTCACCCAGTCAAAAGATCAGGGCTAGATCCAACACCGTTTTTTAGCTCACTGCACCATCCCAGTTTCAGAACCTGGCTGTATGCAAATTAGTCTGTTCCTGTCCCAGTGCATGATGGGAACAGGGCAAACCAAACTACAAAAGCCAATTCTTACACTGGGAAGGAAACAAGCTCCCGGGGACCGGTTTCTGGCATTACAGCCGTCTTCGGCCCGGTTTGCTTGAATCCTGATGGTGCAATGAGCAAGGGTCTCACATCTGAGAATACCCTTCCACGCTTAGGGTGGACAAAAATATTTACAACAAGGGGTGGTGAGGGACAGAGTCTCTGAATTAAACAGAAAGCTCTCACCCAGTCAAAAGATCAGGGCTAGATCCAACACCGTTTTTTAGCTCACTGCACCATCCCAGTTTCAGAACCTGGCTGTATGCAAATTAGTCTGTTCCTGTCCCAGTGCATGATGGGAACAGGGCAAACCAAACTACAAAAGCCAATTCTTACACTGGGAAGGAAACAAGCTCCCGGGGACCGGTTTCTAGCATTACAGCCGTCTTCGGCCCGGTTTGCTTGAATCCTGATGGTGCAATGAGCAAGGGTCTCACATCTGAGAATACCCTTCCACGCTTAGGGTGGACACAAATATTTACAACAAGGGGTGGTGAGGGACAGAGTCTCTGAATTAAACAGAAAGCTCTCACCCAGTCAAAAGATCAGGGCTAGATCCAACACCGTTTTTTAGCTCACTGCACCATCCCAGTTTCAGAACCTGGCTGTATGCAAATTAGTCTGTTCCTGTCCCAGTGCATGATGGGAACAGGGCAAACCAAACTACAAAAGCCAATTCTTACACTGGGAAGGAAACAAGCTCCCGGGGACCGGTTTCTGGCATTACAGCCGTCTTCGGCCCGGTTTGCTTGAATCCTGATGGTGCAATGAGCAAGGGTCTCACATCTGAGAATACCCTTCCACGCTTAGGGTGGACAAAAATATTTACAACAAGGGGTGGTGAGGGACAGAGTCTCTGAATTAAACAGAAAGCTCTCACCCAGTCAAAAGATCAGGGCTAGATCCAACACCGTTTTTTAGCTCACTGCACCATCCCAGTTTCAGAACCTGGCTGTATGCAAATTAGTCTGTTCCTGTCCCAGTGCATGATGGGAACAGGGCAAACCAAACTACAAAAGCCAATTCTTACACTGGGAAGGAAACAAGCTCCCGGGGACCGGTTTCTGGCATTACAGCCATCTTCGGCCCGGTTTGCTTGAATCCTGATGGTGCAATGAGCAAGGGTCTCACATCTGAGAATACCCTTCCACGCTTAGGGTGGACAAAAATATTTACAACAAGGGGTGGTGAGGGACAGAGTCTCTGAATTAAACAGAAAGCTCTCACCCAGTCAAAAGATCAGGGCTAGATCCAACACCGTTTTTTAGCTCACTGCACCATCCCAGTTTCAGAACCTGGCTGTATGCAAATTAGTCTGTTCCTGTCCCAGTGCATGATGGGAACAGGGCAAACCAAACTACAAAAGCCAATTCTTACACTGGGAAGGAAACAAGCTCCCGGGGACCGGTTTCTGGCATTACAGCCGTCTTCGGCCCGGTTTGCTTGAATCCTGATGGTGCAATGAGCAAGGGTCTCACATCTGAGAATACCCTTCCACGCTTAGGGTGGACAAAAATATTTACAACAAGGGGTGGTGAGGGACAGAGTCTCTGAATTAAACAGAAAGCTCTCACCCAGTCAAAAGATCAGGGCTAGATCCAACACCGTTTTTTAGCTCACTGCACCATCCCAGTTTCAGAACCTGGCTGTATGCAAATTAGTCTGTTCCTGTCCCAGTGCATGATGGGAACAGGGCAAACCAAACTACAAAAGCCAATTCTTACACTGGGAAGGAAACAAGCTCCCGGGGACCGGTTTCTGGCATTACAGCCGTCTTCGGCCCGGTTTGCTTGAATCCTGATGGTGCAATGAGCAAGGGTCTCACATCTGAGAATACCCTTCCACGCTTAGGGTGGACAAAAATATTTACAACAAGGGGTGGTGAGGGACAGAGTCTCTGAATTAAACAGAAAGCTCTCACCCTGTCAAAAGATCAGGGCTAGATCCAACACCGTTTTTTAGCTCACTGCACCATCCCAGTTTCAGAACCTGGCTGTATGCAAATTAGTCTGTTCCTGTCCCAGTGCATGATGGGAACAGGGCAAACCAAACTACAAAAGCCAGGGACAGACTGATTTGCATATAGCCAGGTTCTGAGCTGGGATGGGGCAGTGAGATAAATAACGGTGATGGATCAAGCCCTGATCTTTGGACTGGGTAAGAGTGGTCTGTTTGACTCAGACACTCTGTTCATCACCACCCCCCTTTTTGTAAATCGTTTTTGGCCACTATAGGTGTGGCAGGGTATACTCAGACATGAGTCCCTTTCTCACTGCTCCATCAGGATTCAAGCAAGCCGGGCCGAAGAAGGCTGAAATGCCAGAAACCGGTCCCCGGTAGCTTGTCTCCTTTCTGGTGAAGAATTGGCTTGGTAGTTTGGTCTGCCCTGTTCCCATGATGCACTGGGCCAGGGACAGACTGATTTGCATATAGCCAGGTTCTGAGCTGGGATGGGGCAGTGAGATAAATAACGGTGATGGATCAAGCCCTGATCTTTGGACTGGGTAAGAGTGGTCTGTTTGACTCAGACACTCTGTTCATCACCACCCCCCTTTTTGTAAATCGTTTTTGGCCACTATAGGTGTGGCAGGGTATACTCAGACATGAGTCCCTTTCTCACTGCTCCATCAGGATTCAAGCAAGCCGGGCCGAAGAAGGCTGAAATGCCAGAAACCGGTCCCCGGTAGCTTGTCTCCTTTCTGGTGAAGAATTGGCTTGGTAGTTTGGTCTGCCCTGTTCCCATGATGCACTGGGCCAGGGACAGACTGATTTGCATATAGCCAGGTTCTGAGCTGGGATGGGGCAGTGAGATAAATAACGGTGATGGATCAAGCCCTGATCTTTGGACTGGGTAAGAGTGGTCTGTTTGACTCAGACACTCTGTTCATCACCACCCCCCTTTTTGTAAATCAAGATCTAGTGAAGGCTGCAGAGAGTAGAGACGCGAAACTATTTTGGCAGGTAGTTAACACACCTTTCCTCAATAACAAAGAGGCAGTTAGCCTGTAAATAGCCATCGATGAAAAATCGTGGGTAGAATTTTTCTCAAATGTTTATTGCAATACCCAGGAGGAACCACAAATAGCGAGTAACCATTGTCCCATCCCAATCGAGTTTACCCTAGACGAGGTACTAATGGCCATAAATTCTACTCAGAATAATAAAGCCCCGGGACCAGATGGGATCCCCAGCGATCTTTACAAGATGAATACCGACCTATGGGCCCCACTTTGTCTGCGGGTCCTAGGTGCCTGTTGTGCCAAAGGTTTTATTAAAACATGGGCAGAATCAGTAATAATTCCTATAAATAAAAAGGGTGACCGGGAAAGCCCATCAAACTACAGACCCATATCTCTCCTGGACTCATTAATGAAAATTGCAGGGAGAGTGGTCTTGACTAAATTACAGACGTGGGCTGAGGAAAATGACATTTTAACACCCGTACAATATGGGTTTCGGGCAGGGATGGGTACGGTCGAGCAGGTTTTAAACTTTGTATTGCTACAAGGGAAGTATACTAGAGCCAAAGATGGTTGTCTCTATGCAATATTTGTCGATCTCTCCTCGCTTTTGATTGCGTAGTACACACAAAACTCTGGGAAACACTAGAGGAGATGAATGTAGACCCAGCTATTGTTCTCTTTTTGAGACAATTATACTCAAACGCAACTGCCAAAGTAAGGTATGGACTGAGGGGGGAATGCACCGGGTCTTTCCGCATACAGAAGGGGGTGAGACAAGGCTGCGTGCTGGCCCCATTCCTCTTCTCATTATATACAAATAGCTTAGAGAAGGAATTGGGGGACAGTAATATTGATTCACCGAAGTTTGGCAATAGGCAGATTTTCTCCCTCTTGTATGCGGAGGACGCCGTGTTAATGGCTAGAACGAAGGTGGGTGCCCAAAAGGACTTAACCAAGTACGTAGAATATATGGAGGCAAGAGGCCTTAAACTTAATGCCAAGAAGTCCTTTGTGATGTGCTGTGGTAAATGTGGCGCCAGATGTAATAAACTTAAAGCGGCAGGTCTCCAAGTACAACATACTAAAACATTTCCATACTTGGGGGTTACAATTGATGTATCCGGGGCTTGGTGCCCTGAGGTGAAAAATAGGACTCTAGCTTTTAAACGATCGATTGCGGCTGTAACAAACTTCGCAAGCAAATTGGGTAAAAAACAACCTGAAATCATGCTCAACATATATGTGGCAAAATGCAGAAGTATTGCTCTCTACGGAGCAGGTATATGGGGGTATCAGGACGTAACGTCACTCCAAATTGTTGAAAATAATTTTTTTAGATACCTTCGGGCCCTCCCGAAGGGCACATCTGTTTACAACTGTCACGCTGAATTAGGCATGGACCATTTAACAGACCTGATTAGAATCCAACCAATTCTGCTCTGGCGCAGAGTTTGGGCGACACAGTAACTAGGCCTAAATCAGGGAATACTTACCAGATTTAGGGGCCGATCAGGATGGCGGACGGACTTGCGTCCGTCCGCCACCCTTGAGGAGGAGGGAACGTCCGCAGGGGCTGCGGCGTTCCCTCCGTCCTGATTAGGATGTGACCGCCAGGGTGGCGGTCACATCCTCAATATTTAACATTGCGGCGGGTGCAGCTTCAAGCTGCACCCGCCGCAATGTTAAAATAGCATGTGTTACATTTACATGCACAAAGCGACAGGGACCGCACGGTGCCTGCCGCTTTGTGCACGCAAATGCAGGGGGGTACCATAGGTACCCCCCATGTGCACCCCCCACCCCCCATTCACCCAGGGGGCCCGCAACGGGCCCCCAAAGTGAATGTCCGTATGCTTTTCCATGGCGGAAAAGCCGCCGTGGAAAAGCAGTTTTACACAAACATCATAATATGGCGGACGGTGTCTCATAGACACCGCCTGCCATGTTATAGCTTTTCCGCCGCGGTCGGAAGCCGACCGCGGCGGAAAAGCGGCGGACGGAATTCCAGACCCACCAGCCATCCTAATTTGGCGGTGGGTCTTTGGTGACTCCGCAGAGGATTTTCCGCCTCCTCCGGGCCGGAGGTGGCTTCCGCCGGCCCGGAGGAGGCGGAAAATCCTCCATCCTGATCGGCCCCTTAATGTGGTAAAGTACTGCTTGTTTTGTTTGCCCATTGTCCTGATGAGGCCTGAAACTGTTTGACAGGCCGAAACGCGTCGACAGTTGATTATTGATCTCAACACACTTTGTTTGACTTGGAAGTAATATGAGATTTATGCTCGAGGAGTTGGAGTGACTTGAGAAGCCAAAAAATCATTGAGTTGTGCTTCAACAACTCCCAAAAACAACTGTGGTGTTCGAAAAAGGAATTAAGGTTACAAGAGACATTTCCAATTTTCCTTAGTTATAAGCTATTGGGCTTCAGACATAACCCATGGATTAAGGGTTAACAATTGTCTAAATGTTATTTTGTTACTTGTTTTTTTGCCTGTATGTCTTGTTTAAAATTGTTTGACAAAAGAAAAAAGATATTGTGTATTGTTGATGTGTATGATTACAATACTGAAAACTCCCCCAAATTTTTTTTTTAAAAGATTACTAAAAAGAAAAAACGATATCACTTATGTGTTTGGTGTTTCTTTAGAAATTTAACCATAAGATGAACAAAAAAGTAGGACATCGGATTAAGTCATTGTAAATGTGTGTAGTGGAGAGGGATAATTGATGGTATCCTTGTACTTAAATAATTACGTTCAAATTGAACACCATTGGCATCACTTGTATTTTGCTAAATGTATATTCACCCAGATGCCTAGTGGTTGATTGGGTACCCCCTGTTTTTGTTAAGTAAATCAGGGAATAATCAGCGACGTTATGGCCCTCGACAATGCAAAACGCATTAAATGGCTTGAGTATGTTAGGAGGGTCCTAACCGACATCCACAGGCCAGAATGGTACAATAACCCCAAACAAATTGGGGAAATCCCAAAGAAAGTCCTCAAACAATTATGCATGGAGCACTTTAATATATTAAGGCTTGGAGGAGAGGTCATCAAGAAAACTGTGCCCGAACATCAGCTGCTATTGACCACCCATAGAATGCAACCATACCTAAACCTTGTGACTTTGGGGTTTGATCGTTTCATCTTGACCAGATTTAGGTTTAACTTATTCCATCACCTAGTGTCGTTTCCAGCTAAAAACGACTGGCACAGAACTTTGGCCATATGCCCATGTGACAACATATCTTCCCAAACTACCTTCCACCTGGTTTTGTTTTGCAAATTGTATAATAAAGAACGCTCCAGATGGATTAAACAATATTTGAGATGTGGGGCCTGGCGGCAATGTAGGCCAGCGTATTTGAACTTGCAGCAACTGTGAAACCCGCTATGTATAATGACTATGACAACGTTTTTAAAAAGTGTTTTAAGACGACGGAATTCATTATGAATTGCTAATTATTCGATAGATTCACTGTAACTGATTTAATACTCTTTTTAATGTAAATGTTCTTTATGCCTGTTGGATTGTATAGATATATTTTTGTATGAATCTGCTTTTATGATTTTTAACATTGTGAAAATCGAATAAAGCGTATTGAATTGAAAATGGGTGGTGTCACCTTTGGAGATAATGAGGTCCAGGAGTGGTGTCACCTTTGGAGATAATGAGGTCCAGGAGTGGTGTCACCTTTGGAGATAATGAGGTCCAGGATAGAGGCGTTGTCGTGGGTGGGGCTGTTGCAGATTTGGGTGAGGTCTAAGGTGTTGAGGAAGTTTTTGAGACTGTTGACCACCGAGTCATTGTGATCATTCCAATGAAGGTTGAAATCCCGAAGGAATATTTGTGTGTTTTGTCGACCTGAGTTGGTTGTGATCATGTCCATGAGGTGTTCAGTGAAGGTGAGGTTGTCTCCTGGTGGGTGGTAAATAATATGTAGAGAGCATATTGGATTGCTCTCACTGTTGACGTCGCAGCAGATGTGTTCACAAGAGGAGAATATAGGGGAGACGGCTCTGGTTACTGAAAGGTTAGTCCGATGGATACATGCTATTCCACCTCCTGTCCTGCCGGTCCTGTCTAATCTGATGATGTGATAGTTAGGGGGAACTAGAATGTCAATTAGGGGGGAGAAGGATTCTGTTAACCAGGTTTCGGTGAGTATGGTAAGGTCTAAGTCATGTGCGATGATGAGGTCGGCTATGTCAGATGCGTGTCTGTGGGCAGATCTGCAGTTAAGCAGTGTGCATTTGAGCCGTGGGGTGATGAGGGGAGCAGAGGGGTCCAGAGTGAGGGTGACTTTTTTCAGATTATTAGACATGGTGCCTCTATCATTTTGAGGGGGGGGGGGGCCTGTGAGTGGATTGGATAGTGGGGATGGGAAGGCGAGTGGTGGCTATGTGGGTCATGGGAGTGGTTTGTAGGAGGGCACGTATGTCATATCGTGTCAGTGGATTGATGCATCGGCTAGGGCGGGTGGAAGAATTATGGGCAGGGATAGAAGTCCAGTGAGGGGGGTTGTGTTTGTGTAAGCGTGTGGGAGGGGTGGAGGGCTTGTGGGACAGGAGGGGTACTAGGTAGCGAGAGGTGTCTAAGTTGATTTGAAAACAGTTCTTTGAAGGTTTGAAGCTCGTCTTTAATTTGGAAGAGGGTGGACATAATCTTGTCCAGAGTGGAGTTGGGAACGGTAGTAGTGGAGGTAGTAGGGCAAGGTATAGGTTGTGGAGAGTTGACTCTGTTCCATGTGAGAACTGAAAGAGGCGTGGAAAGAGTATGGGTGGGGGGTGGATAGAATGTTGGGTATGTGTTAGGCGTGGGTGTGGAGGAGGTAAGGGTGGGTGAAGGAGGAAGAGGAGGTGCGGTAAGAGGGGGAACTAGGAGTGGTATGGGAGGAGGGGGGACTAGAGGAGAGGGAAAGCGGGGTGGTAGTGAAGGGGTAGCAACGTGTGGGAGGAGGGGGGGTGGTGATGTGAGAGGGTTAGGGGTGTGGATGTGGCAGGAGGAGGGTGGACTAGATGTAAGATGCGTGGATGTGGCGATAGACGAGCGGGGCTAGATGTGAGAGGAGGAGGGGTGGTGACAGGGGCGGGGGCTAGGTGGAGAGAGGAGATGTGTGTTGTAGGGTGGGGTAGAAGGGTTGAGGGTTGCGCGTGGCTCTGGGCATCCTGGAGACAAGAGGTTTGGGGGTGTGAGGGTGAGGAGCTGAGTAGGTGGGGGTGTGCGAGGAGGAGGGGGGCTAGGAGTGAGAGGGGGCGGGGTGGAGATGTGGCAGGAGGAGGGGTGCCTAGATGTGGGAGGCGGTGGGGTGATGATAGAGGGGGGGTGGCTAGGTGGAGAGAGGGGATGTGTGTTGTAGGGTGAGGTAGGGGGGTTGAGGGTGGCGAGCGGCTTTGGGCAACCAGGAGTCAAGAGGGTTGTGGGTGGGAGGGTGGGGAACTGAGTAGGAGAAGAAATGGATTGGGTGTTGGGAATGGGGGTAGGTTGTGCAGGGGTCAATAGATTGGCTACCTGCTCTCTAATGACGGGAAATATGTTATCAAATAGGTTAAGGCTACGATCCGTGGACTGGGTGAGAATAGTACCATTATTGTAGATGGTGATGGTAGCTGTCGCTTGGAGGAGTTGTGATGGTGTGATAGACAGCAGCAGACCATGTCTGGACTTCCTCGTAGAGGAGACCGTGAGTAGGTCTAGGAAGGCTTTCCTAGAATAGAAATTAGTGGTAGCAGTAGCAGGACTGGTGGTGCCGCTTACCATAAAGTCTAGTTTGAGTATGCTGTACCCTGTGTTGGTGGCCACGGCCACTGCCTGGATTCAAGCTGTGTACATGCTGGGAACGTCCCAACAGTGAACTATGTTTCTCAGTAGGCTAAAGGCTCATGTGAACTGGTGGCCACCTTGGATCTTCAGATGTTACTTCCCTTTTGGTGCTCAGTGTCCTTGCTAGGCAATTATGCTACCATGGTGCTTCAGCTGGATATTGTTACCTGGATATTTGTGTTAAGCTTTCGAAACTTTAAGTTCCTAAAAAATTGTATTGTGGACATTTTGGTTTGCCCAGTATTCTGCTATGTTTGATTTAAAAACAAGTCATCAAATGAGAGGGACGGGGGCTTGGTAGGTCCAGCATACAGGTCCCTAATCGATATGGCATGAACAGAAGTATGCAGTTCCTAAAGGGGACTTGGAAGCGGCAAGGAAAGCGGGAAAGGAGGGTTAGAAAGCAGGTGTTCCTGATATAGAATGGAAACTAAAAGTGGAGTAGCTCCAATAAGGAGCAAGGGCCCTCACACACCCCAAAGAATGTCATGCTACATCATAAGGCAGCTCCTCTTTGTCCGGTGCTAGAATACCCCACGGACTCCACAGGGGGCTCTTTGCCAGAGATCTTTTCAGGTTGCTTTCGTGAAGCTAAAGAGTGGTGTAGTGGGTCTGGGTAGTGAGTAGAATTGTGAAACAAAAAGTGATTTAAAAAAAATAGCTAGAAGGATCCAAAACCAATTTTATTCACTGGATACCTCTGCTACCAATAAAAACTACTCGCTGTCAAAGTCGTAGTTGGTGATAAAAATTATTCCTGCTGCAGCTCAAGGTGCCCTGTGTTGGGTGGAGCTGGTCGACATGTTTAAATGCCCTCAATTGTCCAAAAGGATAAACGGCATTTCTTCAGGACCGGGGATCCGCATCTACTCTCAAAGGGACAGTCAAGAAAATGTGTATATATATATATATATATATATATATATATATATATATATATATATATATATATATCGGCCTCTATAATGCAGACTTGTATCGTCGTCCTATGTGAATGTGAAAATACAAAAAAATAGCCTACCTTCTGGAGAACACCTAGAAGGGGATGAGGATATGACCCCAACCGTGACGTACACAAAACTTGCTCTTTTGTGAGGGAGGGGCAACTTTGCTCAATGTCCTCCACGGCGTCAGACCTACTCACGTGTGGATTTCGGCAAAGGTGATATAAAAACAAACCTTGAACTATTCCTTCTGTGCTTGTTTGAAATCCAAAGACTTGCGATGTATGTTTTGCTAAGCGTTCCTATGATGGAACAGGATGAATTCTAAAGACATTTCCCATTTACATAAATACCAATGCACTTAATGTATAAAGGTAGTCAATTTCCCATATATGTGCTTATTGCAAAGTGTAGGGAATCACAGGATGTCAAGGATGATCTTTATTTTCTGGTTGTACAGCAGTCACATGGAAGCTATACTTCTCTTGATAAAATAACTTTAGGAGCCACAGCTTGATGTGGTAACTTTAAACTTAGAGATATGTGTAACTGCATATACATTTACTAAGGCAAATAGGTTTCTTTGTTTAGCTTTCATACATTTCAGGTTACTAGTCCAAACATAGAGAGTTGATTTTATAATGATCATGCTAAGACATATCATTCACAACAACAGTTACGTTCAGTGTTCCAGTGACAAGTTACTTAAGGCATCTCTTTGCTTTGTAATGCTCCATTACAATCTGCAGACCTTGACCCTAGAAATTACAATGCAAGGCGTGGTCTCTGTTTCCTCTCTTAATCTAATTTCCTTTTCTAGTACATGTGCTCATTGGGGGGGACTCTGAGATATGAAAAAGAACATTGCTTCCATTGGATATTGAGCACAAGGTTAGTGCAGACCTGTCGGCCAACCACAGATGCAGCTGTAGTCTAGAATGTGAGCTTCCGGCCGGGTGCCGCTAAAGTCCCATTCCCACTGATTCAAGCTGAGGTCTTGAGCTGACCCCTAGGTCGCCCGACTACCTCAGGGACTGACGGGGTGTGGACTGTGCCGCAGCCTGCAGAGGCGACTAGTAAAATGAAAAGCAGCTACTCCGTGATCTTGGACCACAGCTTTTAAGATGCCGAATGGGGCCGACGCAGCCCACATGAAGAGCAGGTTGAGGCGGCTAGTTGGCCCAGAATATTGAGGCAGTAACAGGGCTGAGGAGCCTGCACAATGATAGAAAAAGCCCAGGAGGACTGGCCGAATACGCGACCTGTGAGAGCGGGAACTCGGTGGCAGTTGGTGCACAATGGTAGAAGTGACACCCGGGAAGGTGGAGGACTTAGTCGGCTAGAGTCGGTGGTCCTTGGAGGCTCCCCTGCGAGCACAGACACACTTGCAATGGGATGGTGGGGTGTTTGGTAGGACCCTCTCGCTGAAGTGAGTGCAAAGTCTGAATGAAAGGAATGTTGCAGACATATAACAATGATAAAGGTCAGGGGAGGTACGCCCCGAAGGCACTCTGTACTGTAGACACCACTTGATTAAGGCATCTCAGTGAGGCATTTTGGCAACAAGCACAGTGGAGACTGCCATTTGGGAGCACTACTTGATTTGCGGGCGGCGCACGACTTGCTCCCCACAATGGGAAAACCTCATTAACCCCTGGGGCCTGACAGCCCTGAGAAGAATGGGGCCAGGGGTATGTACTCACACAGAGCTGGAGGGAACACGCTGGAATCAGAATTTCCAGAACTCCTTCAGGTACACTTGACCTAAGTGTTAGAGGCCATCGCAACCTCCAGGGAAGCCCTCGAAACTAAGATTAACTCAGTGGCGGTGTAGGTTATGAGTCCTAAGGCAGATCTCCGGAAACTTGCGGACAGGTCGCAAGAGATTGAGACAACCCTCCACTGCAGTCCAAGACAGCCAAAGTACACCTGAAAATGCTCATGGGAGAGTCACGGTCTTAGAAAGAAGAATGGAAAATGCAGAAGTGTGGGCCTGCTGGACTGGATGGAAGGCAATGACGTGCTGACAGTTTTGGGACACTGACTATAAACTGAGGTAGCACCTAAAGGCCTGACTTCATTCTATGCATTGGAGCGGGTGCACCTGGTGCTGGCGAAAAGAGCCCACGACCCCCATCCCCAGTTGTGATCTCCCAAACAGATGTTTCCAAACTCCTGCATTACCAGAACCGAGACATGCTTCCCAAGAAGGCCAGAGACTCGGGCCTGTACAAGGTTGAAAAAACACTTCAGTCATTTTATATCCAGATAACACCATGAGAGTGCAATAGAAGCAACCTCCCAACCTCGGAATAGATGTAAGAAAAGCAGGACAACTAAAAGCATCAGGAGATTGATCAGACTGAAGTCCAAATGTGACCAAGCTGCTGTAATTCTGACAGCAGGCGAGCTTAGCGACACATGCCAGGGTGGAGTAAGGGGAGTTGCGCAGCCTGATGTGCCTCTGTGGTGTGTGACCACCTTCCTCTCTTTACCCCGTACTCGGCTGATGACCTGTGACATTCAAACTTCCTAATATATATTTATTTTATTTATTCATTTATTTGAAGGTTTTATATAGCGCGAACAAGACCCTTGCGGGTATCAGAGCGCTTTACATGGCAGATGTCGGAAACAGGTACAAGCATAGAAAAAAAAAATATTGGGGATTCCGTTACAAGGTGATCACTAATACATGCTAGTAATTATATTACAGTAATAAGTAAGTAATTCAAGTGAATTTAGCCATGAGAATTGCGTTCACTTATTTTTTGAAGGAGGCAGTAGAAGGGTTCAGTCTTGTTTCGGTGGGCAAAGCATTTCAGAGACTGGGAGCCATTCAAGAGAAGGTCCAGTTGTAAGTTTTCTTCTTGGCAAATCGTTGTGGTTTAAGTAGAAGATTCCTGGAGCTCCTGGAGGCGCTAATACCAGAAGATAGTATCAGTTTCTGAGCTAGATAGCTCGGAGAGTTGTGATGTAGGTCCTTGTGCGTCATACACGCGATTTTCAGATGAATTCTAGCTTCGAACGGTAGCCAGTTGAGTGCTCTAAAGTCTGGAGAGATGTGAGAGTTTCTTTTTGAACCTGTGATGAGCCTGGCAGCTGAGTTGATAGAGGCTCTTAGCAGGGCTGTCATCGATCTGTGTAGGCCGCAAAGGATTACAGCCCCATATTCCACTCTTGGGATTACTAGGGCTTAAACTGCTTGTTTGGAGTAGTTTGCTGGCAGGAAGGGTTTCAGTCTTTTCAGGGTGTTCATGTGGAAATGTCCTCATTTTGTGGAGGCGCTGATATGTTTCTGCATCTTTAGGTTTCTATCCAGTGTCACACCCAGCGATTTCGCTGATTCGACAATGAGAGGTTGCTCTTTGAGTGCTGTTAGGTGCTTCATCCAGTCGAGGATGATGGACTATTTGTTGGGGGGCGGCAATTAAGAGGAATTCCGTTTTGAGGGAGTTTAGTTTCAAATGGTTTTTGGCCAACCTTTTGAGTTTTTTGTAGCGTTGAGATGTCCTCAGGTGAGTGGATCTTGATATAGAGTTGGTTGTCGTCTCCATACATGTAAATATGGACATTGGAGAGACTGAGAAGGTTGGTGAGTGGCTCCATGAAGAGGTTGACAAGTGTGGGTGAAAGGGAACAGCATTGTGGTACTCCTAATGTGACTGGAACGGGGATGGATAAGGATTGATTGACATTGAATCTTTGATATCTATTTTGGAGGAAAGAGGTGAACCAGGTAAGCACATATCCAGGTAATCCCATTCTTTGTTTCAGGAGCTCTAGCAGGTTGTCATGCTTTTTGAAAATCTTTTTTATTAGTCTTGCTTGACGGTGTCAAATGCCGATGAAAGGTTGAGTAAGATTAGTAAGCAGGCTTCGTTTTGGTCAAGAATTTTTAGTTCGTCGTCTATCATGTGGCTCATGGCTGATTCGGTACTGTGACCTGCCCGGAAGCCTGATTGGTATTGGTTGAGCAGGTTGAATTGTTTAATGTGGTTTCAAAGCTGTTTGTGAACACATTTTTCCAAGAGCGTGGCTAGAGTGGGGAGGTTGGATATCGGGCGATAGTTATTTGAGTCCGAAGGGTCGGCTGTTGGTTTCCTTAGGATAGGGGATACCTGATCTGTTTTCAGGATTTCTGGAATGGTTCCTTGATGGAGGGAGGTAGTTATAATCTTGGTCCAGAGAGGTAGTAACAGTGGAATGAAGTCTTTTAAGTAGTTAGCAGGAAGCGGGTCTGTGAAGTGACTGGAGGGATTCAAGGCGGTTAGCGTTTTTATTATAGTATCTTCACTGTAAGTGTTGAAGGAGGACCAGGATGCGTTGTTTTTAAGGTTGAATTTTGTTGAGCATTTGACTGGGCCACCTGTCTGTGGCAGTGAGGAGTTCTTTTGTGTGTCAGTAAGGGATAATAGGTCATTGAGCAGGTCGGTTTTTATGGTGTCTGACTTCATAGTTAATAAGGAGGCAAATTCCTCACAGTTGGGTAGGGTGTCGGGGGTAGCCTTGGGGTGGGTGGGTACACTTTTGGTTTGGGCTTTGATTAGATAGAATAGTTTTTTGGGACGGTTCTTGGCTTGGTCTAGTTGATTACTGAAGAAGTCGGTTTTAGATCGTCTGATCTTTCTAAAGTAGGAGTTTCTGGTGGTTCTTAGTAGCTTGAGGTGGTCAGAGGAAGGTGCAGATCTCCATTGCAATTCATTTGATCTTAGTGATCGCCTGTCTTCATTTATCTTATCATCATACCAGGGTTTTGAGTCTTGTGGTGATTCATTTCAATTGTAAAGGAGCTAATTTGTCTAATAAGCTGTTCATGGAGTGGAAGTAGTGGTTGGTCAGACCTTGTACATTGGCTAGGTCTTCCGGGGGACGTAGGAATTTTCTATTTAGAGGTTGCGAGTAGGTTGGAAGAGATGTTTCTTAGATTCCTCTCCCAGATCTTTGTATTCGGAGGTTGTGTCAAAAGTCGTTTAACTGATTCCATGACATGGAATGTAATGATGTGATGGTCAGACCAATCACAAGGGAGGATTGAGTTGAGCTGAGTGGAGTCAACTTTAGAGATTACTAAGTCGAGTAATTTTTGTTGTGTGTGGAGCTGTTACAGATTACGGTCTGAGAGGAAAGCTTTGAGGCTGTTGAACCCTGGGTCGTTCTGGTCAACCAAGCATAGGGTGAGTCACCCAGGAATATTTGCATATTACTCCAGTATTGGAACTCCCATAGATTGCCATGCTTGTATCATTCCCCGTCGTCGGAATGGGAGCCCCTGGTATACATAAAAAAGCAGTAGAAACCATCACTAAACCAGAACCTAGGCCTGGGGCCATTCCTGTTTTGCATCCTATCTACCTCTTTTTGTAAAAAGAGACCAAAAAAATGAACAGCCAATCAGCTTGGCCTCACCCCTTGGAACCCTACTGAGAGAAGCTCAGAACCTCAGATTTTTCTACCGCACGTTGTGCTAGGGAGTCTCCACTGAGCTCTGCTCAGTTTTTTTCCTAGAACTTAGTTCTACAGTTTTTTCTACATTTTTTGATTAATTCCTTCAGGATTTCAGATAAAGAGAAGAAGGCCCTCTTTAACCCCTTCGCTGCTAGGCCTTTTCCCCTCCTGTGCTAAGCCTTTTTTTGGCGATATGGGGTAGTGCGCGCTTAGGCCCCTGTAACTTATTGACCACATAAGGTATCCACGCCAAATTTGCGTCCTTTTCTTCCAACATCATGTGGATTATAAAGGTGCCCCGGGTTTGTGGATTCCCTTGGAGGGGTGCCAGAAATTAAGCAAAATACAGTGACATTTTAGTTTTTTTCAGAAAAATTGGGAAAACGGGCTGCAAATGAAAGCTTTTGTCTCAACATTTCCACCTGTAACTTCTTGTAATTTTGACAGCTCTTTGAAAGCAATATACCGTTACATCCGTTTGATCTTCCTGGTTGTGGGGATATATAGGAGTTGTATTTTCACCAAGAACCCGACGAACCCAGAGCCAAAAACTGAGCAGCAACTTGCAATGGTATTTTATTATTTCCCGGGTATAGAGCATTTATTCTTGGAAAATGTATACATGGAAAAATCGGTACAAAAGACACCTATGTAATTCTGAATTGGGTACAAATTATAGAGTTTAGAAACAGTATATATTTGCACATTTTTAAAATTGGGAATACTCATACTAGCTTGCGAATTATTGGTAATTTTTCAAAATGATTTTTTTTTTACACAACGTCTTTCATTCGGAAGGGAGAAATGCATGACAACTCAATAGCTAATAACAGTTAATTTACAAATCTGAATTACCCTAAGTCTCCCGATTAAAAACGGTACCTCACTTGTGTGGGTCGGCCTTGTGCCTGCGACAGGAAACGGCGTAAAATGCAACGTGGTCACACCTCAAGTTTGCAGTTAAAAATTGAGCCTGTTATGGGAAAGTGCCTAGCTGTAGTTTTGGCACCCTAGCTCTGCCGGCACCTAGGGAAATGTAGCAAACCTATACATTTTTTAAAACGAGACACCCAGGGGAATTCAGGATGGGGTGACTCGACTGCCTCCCACCAGGTTCTGTTACCCAGAGTCCCTTGCAAAGCTAATAAATTGACAAAGAAAACGCATTTTCCTCACATTTCTGTGGTGGAAAGTTCTGGAATCTGCGTGGATCAACAAATTTCCACCCACCCAGCGTTCCCCGAGGTCTCCCCAAAAAAATGGTACCTCACTTGCCTGGGTCTGCCTAGTGCCTGTGACCTGAAACAGCGCAAAACGCAACGTGGTCGCACCTCAATTTCGCAGTGAAAACGGGCCCTTTTTTGGCAAAGAGCCTACCTTTCGTTTTTGAACCCTAGCTCTGCCGGCACCTAGGGAAACCTAGCAAACCTATACATTTTTGAAAACTAGACACCCCGGGGAATTCAGGACGGGGTGACTCAACTGCCTCCCACCACGTTCTGTTACCCAGAATTCCTTGCTTTTTTTTTGTTGTTGAATATTTTTATTAAACATTGTTCCCCCGTATATACATGTACAGAGCACTTAGTTCATAAATGGTAAAGACATATGCAATCTCGATTAGTACAGGCTAATATAGTGCAATTACCTTCATTACATTCTTAGTTGATCATACTTTTTTATATACATATCGGTCATGAATAGACAATCAAGCTAATAAGGAAAATTATAATACAGCCCAAAGAGAGAAACTAAAAAAAACGAAGAGAGCCGTACCGGTGAGCTAGATTAGTACATCTAGTTAACTAAGAATTTCCCTCCTTCCATAATGGGTAGGTTCCCAAATTTGTGTTCCCAGCTTTTTTCCCTTTTTCCCCTTTTTTGCATATATTGCAGTACCTAAATTATATATTGACAGTAGTTTACCTAACCACTGGGAGTATGTTGGTGGCAAAGGGTCCAACCATGCCGTGGCTATGCATAATCTCAGGACTGCCATGGCCAAGAAAATAAATCTGTTACCATACATTTGCATGTCTTCGTTATTAACTCCTAGAAGTCTTATTGTTGGAGTTAAAACTACCTCCTTTCCTAGTCGTGTACTTAGAAAAGTTTCAATATCTTTTTTAGTTGTTTGCAGATGGGGACATATAGCAAATATATGCACTAGGTCTGCCTCTGGACTCCCACATCTAAAACATATGGTGCCTGATACCCCTCCCCATTAGGCTATTTTTGCAGGTGTATAATATAGATGGTACAGGGTTTTATAGTGTTGTGCCTGAAGTGAAGTGAAGCAGTTTATACATGACCTGATTAAAAAAGAGGATCCTGATCTTTTTCTACTCACTGAAACCTGGCTTCAGGATTCAGATGTCGCTATTTTAAATCTTGCTTTCCCTCAGAATTACACGGTGTTTACGTTTAACAGGACTACGAGAGGAGGTGGTAACGCCATGGCAGTTAAATCCTGCTTTCCTGCTGAATGGAAAGCTTCTGGGCTGCCTGCTTGTGAAAGTGCACTCTTCAAAGTTGCTTTTAGCCATCACTTTACGTTTAGCGGTTTGCTCATATACCGCCCTCCTGGCAATGATTCGGTCTTCAAATCCGTGCTGGCCGATATGGTTAGCCCTATAGCGCTCGGTTGTGCGAACTTTAACATCATGGGTGACCTTAATATTCATTTTGATAATAGGTCATCCGCAACCGTTAATACCTTGCTGGCGGATCTTGAAGCTCTTCAACTCGTCCAGCTTGTCACTCTTCCCACCCATACAGGGGGCCATATTCTTGACCCCATATTTTCCACGCTTGAGGAGGTGAAGGTGTCAGATCCGATGCAGTTGGGATGGACGGATCATTTGCTAGTAGAAGCCTTCTGTCCTATCCACGACAAACCTTTTAAATCGGTGGATAGGCCAACTCTAAAAAGGCATTGGCATAAGCTTAAACTGGAAGAGTTTTATAGCTTACTGGAACAGAAACCCTTGAGCGCCTTTGTGAATGTGGACCAGGGTTACCAGCTGTTCTACGCTTGGATTTCTGACTCTTTGAATTTTCTCATACCGATGCGCTGGTCGAAAGGCCATGCGAAGACATCCAGCCCATGGTACAATCAGTCCCTGGCAGAGCTGAAAAAAACTTGCCGGAAAGCAGAGAGGGATTGGCGAAGATCTTATGACCCTGCTCTGAAAACCCTGTACTTTGCCAATTTGAAGCTCTATCACAGGGCCATTTGCAGAACACGGGCCGCATTCTACGCTCAGGAATTTTTGGCCAGTACTAATCCATCCAAACTGATTTTTAAGGTCCTGAAAGACCTTATGAAGAAAAGAGCTACCTCGGAAGTGATTTGCACCGACTCCCATTGTGAGAATTTGGCAACTTTTTTTCTGGAGAAAGTGCAAAAAATATACTGAGGATTTGATCTGTGCCGGCCAAATCCAGAGATAGTTGACCCTAATCTTTCGGGGTACGAGACTTTGACCGTCTTACCTGAGTTGTCCACCGAGGCTTTCGACAGACTTAGCCTCAGTGTTAAATCAGGCTCCCCCCTGGATCCGCTGAAGCCAGCCCTTATTAACACACTTTCCCCGCTGTGCCGAGCTCCCATATTAAATCTCATCAATATGTCACTGTCAACTGGAATGGTTCCTTCTGCTTGGAAACAGGCGGTAGTTACTCCTATCTTAAAAAAGGCTAATTCTGACCCCTTGTTGCCAGAAAACTACCGCCCTATATCTCTTTTGCCTTGGATGGCTAAAGTAACGGAAGCTCATGTCAACTCGATCCTGTCTGAGCACTTGACTCGTAATCAGATATTGGATCCGAGTCAGAATGGCTTCCGGCCAGGACACAGTACCGAGACTGCATTACTGTACATCATTGAACATCTTCGCCTGGTACTGGATTCCGGACGTACAGCAGCGCTCCTGCTATTAGATCTGAGCGCTGCTTTCGATACTGTGTCCCACCATATACTGCTCCAACGCTTAGAGGAAGCTGGAGTAGCAGACATCGCCCTCCAGTGGTTCCGATCTTTTCTGTCAGAGCGAATCTTTAAAGTGGCTATACCACCATGCCAATCCACCATTCATCCCCTGGATCTGGGAGTCACACAGGGCTCCTCGTTGAGTCCCACCATGTTCAACCTCTCTGTGCAACCGCTAGCTGCGGTCGTCAAACAATGGGGTCTGACGATGACCTCATATGCGGACGATATTCAGCTGGCGGTGACACTAAGTGGAGACCCTGATGTGGAAGCTCCCAGATTCCGAGCGGGACTGGTGGCAGTAGCATCTTGGCTCCGCACCAATTGTCTTCAGTTGAATGCCACCAAGACTGAGGTGTTGGTGTTGGGGAAACACGCCGAGATATGGGAAAACCAATGGTGGCCTCCTGAGCTGGGTGTTACTCCGATACCAGCTTCCAGAGTGAAAAATCTAGGAATTTGGCTGGATCCCGCACTCACTTTTACGGGACACACTAAGAAGGTGGCTGCCACTTGCTATGGTATCTTGCGTGGCATAAGGCCAGTTCTGAAGTACTTTGATCCCCCTACTCGGCAGCTCGTGGTCCAGGCATCGATTTTACCTCGACTGGACTATGGAAGCTCGCTGATGTTAGGGATGAACCAGGCGGAGGCCTCCAGGATCCAAAGGGTCCAAAATGCCGCGGCGCGAGCCATTGTAGGCCTTCCCAGGCATTGCTCTGTGTCAGGTACCATCCGGGCCCTACATTGGCTACCGGTCAGACAACGGATTAAATTTAAAGCGCTTTGTCTGGCCTTAAAATTATGAAACTTTCCTCGCCGCCGGCACTTGCCAACCTGCTTACTCCTTACATCCCTCTGAGATCATTGAGGTCAGAGGCTCTTCATCTGGCATCTGCCCCCGTTTTAAATTGAGTAGAATGGGTGGCCGCTCTTTCCGGGTGCTTGCAGCAGGGTTGTGGAACTCGCTCCCGGTGCACATCCGAGCTCTTAATGATCTGTTCACCTTTAGGCGGGCGATTAAAACTTTTCTGTTTCCTGCCGTTGAGTAGCCGTCCTCTCTTTTATGTGTGTGTTATGTTATAGTACCTGTCTGAGCGCTAGGACGCCCCTTTGCTGGGGCAGCTGTGCGCTATAAAAATATAAATAACATAACATAACAGAAGTTTGCTGTCCCAGCTCCAATGACTGATAGAAAATTTCCGCCCCAATATCCAGGCTATTTGCCCACTTCTCTGCCCATTTTTCCATATCATCTTGTTTTAGTTTTGTCAATTCAGAATACAATCTTTTAATCGTGCAATCAGCACCCCTTTGGATAATTTCCATTATTGGGTTTTTGCCAAATCCAGCCGACCCCCCCCCCTTTTTGTAATAAGAAGGCTTCTGACTTGCAAATACTTAAAGAAGTGTCTCATATCTAAATCATATAAAGCCTGCAATTCTGAAAATTGCAGCAGTCCTTGTGGACCAACCACATTGCCAAACATAATTATTCCCTTTCTCCCCCATTCATCAAAAGCTGGACCAGTGAATACCTCATTCGGAAAGGTAGGGTTACTATTCATTCTTGTGTAGGCGTTATATTTTCCCAGACCGAACTTTTTAGCAAACGCTTTCAATACCGTGTATGCAGCCTGGAATGTCTTAAATCTGGTCCTTTTAAAATAACTCGCATCAGTAGGTTTTCTGCTTCTGCCCCCATAACCAGGCCGTATATAGCTAATGTAGCTAGTTTGTCTTGCCCTTCTACTTCCCCCCCACCCCCCCCCCCACCCCCCTAAAAGGGCCGCCATATACTGAAAGGCCGCTGCCCAATAATAGAGTTTAAGATCTGGGAGTGACCACCCTCCCCTTTCACTAAGAAGTGACGTGAAACGGAGGGCTCTCCTAGATTTCCCCTTCGTCCATAGAAACCTATTAATTATGTGCTCGCAACTTTTAAACCACTTAGCTTCGAATAGGAGTGGAATGGCTCTAAACATATATAAAAATGTGGGCAGTATCATCATTTTTACGATGTTAGTGCGTCCAACAATTGTTAAGTGTGGGTTATCGAGCCTATCCAGCTCCTTCCTTACATTAGCTATTATGGGTGTGATATTTTTTTCCACTAGTATGTTCAGATCAGCAGTGATTGTCACTCCCAAATATACTCCTGTCTGAGCCACCCGTCTGGCGTTGATATGCAGCTACCTCGCTTCCAATGCTAGACTTCACCTTATAAAACAAACACGAACGCTTTCGGGTGTCTCGACAAGGTATAATGACTCTTTCATTGTTTAAATTGCAATACCCACTACAACGGGGATGTTTAAACTAAATAGTTACCCCCTTTCCCTAGGAATATTTGCACACAAGAGTCATTTTTGGCCAACTGAATAAGTCGCGGTGATATCTATGCAACAGGTAATAAGGCACCTCCCCTAATTTTTTAAATTTTTTATTTTTTCACTTACCTAGTATGAGCGTGTAAATAAACAATAGTATCTAGTACGGGTAGATATTAGTATCCATCATGTACTAACCATTACCCGGTATTGCCTACTAAGCAATGATAACGAGAATGAAATTATATGATCCCTCCGAACCATTTTATCTACTTGATGAATTGGAGTTTCCTCCCAAATTAAGTACCCTACATCCTTGACAGAAACCAACCTGACACCTTGATCTTGGTCCTTTCAGGACCGAGTATAGGAGATATGACGCGTATATATGTACCCCTGTGTTAATAAATAATTAAATCTTCTCATTTAGTGAAAATTAAGTAATTGTTTCCCAATGTCCTTTCCCTATAGGAACTGCCCACACCTCCCCTTGCACTGTCCTGAGGAAGACCCGCCAAGTAAGGGTTACCATCCCTACCACGAGGGTCGAAACGTCGACTACCAACTGTTGCACATAATCAGTGTGTTATTATGTACACCTGTCATTTATGATGTCTTACTGAATGGTATATTTAATCGATGATTAATTCTGGTTAGGCTCCTCCGGGAAGCCACCATCAATTGTTAAAAGTGATATACAATTGAACTGTCACTTCACCTACCCACACTATTCCTGAGCACTACACTCCCTCCCCCTTTCCCTGTACTGTGGGCACTGTTAAAAATGTATATTATATGTTTGTAAATGAAAAATACAGTTTTCTACGTGCCAACACTATTTGAATAAACAATAATGGTTTATCAAGTGAATGGTTAATGAATATTTTTCTTTAAAAATTTATACATTTACTCTCAACTGGTCAGGGACCACTTTTTGTATAGCATTCGATTACCCAGGTCCCTATGACTACCGGGTTGACCCCCTTCCCTGTACGCCCCCCCCTGATTAAAACCTGCCACAGATAGTCCCAGGAGACCCGATCAAAGGCCTTCTCGCCATCTAGCAACATAACCGCCATCGGTTCCCCTGCGACTTCTGCTGCGTCAAACAAAGTGATTACTTTACGTGTGTGATGGGTGGTGCCCCTTCCCGGGATAAATCCGTGTTGGTAATCAGACACAAGGTTTCCTATTATTCTGGCGAATCTTATGGCCAGCACCTTGGAGTAAATTTTCGTATCCGAGTTCATTAAAGCAATCAGCCTATAAGACCCCGGCTCTGTAGCACACAAGTGAGGTATCATTTCACTCGGAAGAACAAGGGGAACGCTGGGTGGTAGGACATTTGTGCCAGCACGGAGATCCCACGCACAAATGTATGGAAAACTGTTTTTTTAACCTAATTTTCAGGTTTGCAGGTAATTCTGGTTAGGAAAACGTTGGGGGACCCACGCATGCCATACCTCCCTGGACTCCCCCGGCTGCCTAGTTCTCAGAACTGTTTGGGTTTGGTAGTTTCCAAAGATGGCCGGCGAGCCCCAGGCCAAAAACTCATGGGACCCCCCTTGCAAAACCAAATTGTTTTGACTGAATTAAGTTTTCAACTTGAGAGCGTGAGATTCTTGGGACAATATTGCATGGAAATTGTGACAGACATTTGCAAGTTTGCAGGACATTGTGGATAAAAAAAACAATAGAATTCACAAGAAAGACATGACCATATACTCCCATGGTTTACCAATAATATCTACATTTAGTAAGTTATTTATAGCTGTAATGTACACCTGAACAAAGTTACTCAAAAGTCAACCATTCCAGCACGGCTATCTATTCCTCAAAGACACACACATACAGGTTGGATTTGGCACGAGGGCGAGTGATGGTTCAGTACATTAAATTCGATTAACAAGATATTTCGAGGAAACGAAATGCTCTGTCAATAAATAAATAAATGTATAAAAACCGAAGCAGTGACTCACAACTCGTCAGCTTTAAAGCCACAACAAGGCACCAACCGTTTTACAGGCCATTCACGTACCTTTCATACCTGATACACACAAGACCATTGACACCATCCGGAAGGAAAAGCAACACATTACTACATTCACAAAAAGGGACAAGGTACACCCTACTTCAGAAAGTGAAAAAAGACAAATATTACTGCACAGCCATCTAATCCGCAAGCACTCACACATACTGGTTGGATTTGGCACGAGGGTGAGTGATGATTCAGTACATTCAATTGTATTCGCAAGTAATTTCACAAAAAAGAAATGCACTGAGAATAATTGAAAGTTTGAGAAACCGAACCACTGACTCACAGCACGTGAGCTGTAATGCCACGTCAAGGCACCAACCTCTTTACAGGCCGTTCATACACCTTTCATACGTGTGACACATACAAAACATTCACACCGCCAGCAGCGGACCCATCACATTACAACACTCACACCAGCAGACAGCGCCATTCAAAGGCCCATCACTTTCACACGCCCCCATTCCTGACACTGCAACTACACAAAATGATGGACTGCGTGGAGTATCACTCAACTAGCAGTGTGTGTAGTGACCAACAGAAAGTAACTACTCACACACCGCCAGCCGAGCGCAAGTCCACCCACACCACCTTCCAAGCACCAGACCATGCACACCGCCAGCCAAACACCACTCCGCGCACACCGACAGCCAAGCGCCACTCCACGCACACCACCAGCCAAGCGCCACTCCACGCACACCACCAGTTAAGCACCACTCCACGCACACCGCCAGCCAAGCGCCACTCCACGCACACCGCCAGCCAAGCACCCCTCCACACACACCGCCAGCCAAGCGCCACTCCACGCACACCGCCAGCCAAGCGCCACTCCACGCACACCACCAGCCAAGTACCACTCCAAGCACACCACTAGCCAAATACCACTCCACGCACAGCTCCAGCCAAACACCACTCCACACATACTACCACCCAAGCACCACTCCACGCACACCGACAGCCAAGCACCACTCCACGCAGACCGACAGCCAAGCACCACTCCACGCACACCGACAACCAAGCACCACTCCACGCACACCTCCAGCCAAAAGCCACTCCACGCACACCGACAGCCAAGCGCCACGCCACACACACCGCCAGCCAAGCACCACTCCGCCCACACCGCCACCCTACGCACACCGCCATCACATTTTGAATTTTTTTTAACAAAACAAACAACCTAATTGCAAATCTAGTAACACAAAATCTGTAACTAAAAACATTGCACAAATGCAAACCTTGAAAAAGAATACAAATTATTTAAAAAACACAAACCAGGCAGTACATTTTACCACTCATGAATACTTCCAAAAATTATTTTGTGTGTGGTAAGCTCTATAACAAGCAGGCACACACAGCCCAGGGTTAGAAAGACACCCAGGGCAGTAAAGACGAGTCTCCTTCCGCAAACCACTTCGCCAACAGACTCCATCTCCTAGTGGGAAAGTCTTTTGTAGATGTGGGAGGAATGTAATCAGGAAAGTGGGGATCTTTCAATCGAGCAACATCCTCCACCACTCCAAATCTAGGAACACTTACTTGCTCCACAACAACAAGGCTAGATATTACAGAGTGCTGAAACTGACGAAAGGTCAACTTTGACCCAGGAGAACACGCCTTGAACACAATAATAGCATTGAAAGTTGCTAAGTTGAAAAAATGGATGGCCAACTTCTTATACCAAACATAAGCCTTCCGAATAACAGTGTAAGGTTCCAACCTCTGATCTACTCTGTCAACACCACCCATGTGCTTATTGTAGTCCTGAATGCACACAGGTTTGTGCACTTCAGCAACCTGACCCCAAACTGGCAGAGGTGAAGTGCTCTCATCATGTATGGTACTCAGCATGTACACATCCCTCCTGTCCACAAATTTCATAGCTAGTAGTTCGCCACAACGTAAGGAACTGCACTGACAACTCTGAAGGTTCTTGCAAACAAGCTCCTTTGGAAAACCTTTGCAGTTAGAGCGGATTGTGCCACATGCAAAAGTGTCCACTTTAAACAATTCCTTAAACAATTGCACAGCAGTGTAGAAGTTATCAAGGTACAAATGGTGGCCTCTGTTGAACAATCTTCTAGCAAGATCCCACACAATTTTCTCTGACACTCCAAAAGTGGACCGACAACCAGGGGGGTCAATAGTGGAATCTCTACCAGTGTACACACGAAAATTAAAAACATACCCTGTCTTACTCTCAGACAAGATATACAGTTTAATTCCATAGCGTGCCCTCTTGCTAGGGATGTACTGCCTAAAAACCAAACGACCCTTGAACAAAACCAAAGACTCATCAATAGAAATTTCTTTACCAGGAATGTAAATCTCTGAAAAAAAATCAACAAAGTGATCAAGAACAGGCCGAATATTAAAAAGACGGTCACAGTCAGGGTGACTACGTGGCTACGCCTCAGAATTATCCACAAAATGAAACATGCGTAGCAAAAGTAAATACCGATCACGAGTCATAACAGCTGGAAATATGGCTGTTGCCATCAAAGGACTGGAAGACCAATAACTTCTTCAGCTCTTCCAGATTAGTGGGAGTCCACCGGGTAGCTCTAGAGTGGGGCCTAAGTTTGTCACTGTTGACCCTCAAAAACTGTGTACAAGTTAGTCTGCTCAACAATCTCACCCAAAAACACATCATCCATAAATAACTGAAAAAACTGTATAGGCAAAAAAATTTCACAATCCACTCTACACCCTGCATCACCACTAAAGGCAGGCAACACCGGCTGCACCATTTTAGGATCAACCCAGAGTCCAACACTTCCAGTAGGAAGACTAGCAGCCTCAGGCTGCAATCCATCTGGGTCTTGCTCCATCTGCACAGCAGTGTCCTCCTCTAACACAGGCCCTTCATCTGCACTGAGAGTACCTTCATCATCCGATGATTCCATGTGGGGAGAGAACTCACTGCCAGAATCTTCCCCTCCCTCCTCTCCCTCAGACGCACTGTCAGTGTCATAATCCGGCTCAGAGGAAGATTCAAGAAGCATACCTACCACCTGCTGAGCAGTCATTCTACGGCTAGCCATTATGATTACTAACAAAGGTAACTTGACACACAAGTCAACAACTACAATCACTATGTGAAATAAGGAATGAACAAAATTCACCTTTATCAGAAATAACTACACAGTGCAAAACAATACCACTCACTTGCCTGAAGCAGCTAAACTCGACACCACGTACTCTGCACAGACACAGTATGGATCAACAATATCCCACTAAAAAAGAAAGAGAAAACAAAAATACACATATGAAAATGCAAAACACATCACAAAGAATTTCATGCTCAAAACAGTAACTAACTATACATTACAATATAACTCATTTGTAGTACATACAACAACAAAAAATGTTCTTACCTAAAAAATGCAACTACACAAAACTGCAGAACAACCGCTGTCAAAACCGCAAACAAGAAGCAAAAGCTTTTTACTAGACTAGCAGCCCGTCCCGACGTTGTCCGGGTATGAATTGCTGCCGGCCAGTAGTATATTGTTTTGTAGGATTTCGTTTTGATAGCATTTCTTATCTGTGACAGGCCTGTGAAACGCTCCGATTCACAGTGCACTTAAGAGTTCAGTAGTGTGTGATCTCGAGTTTCCCTACTTTATTTTTCCTTGCAATATTATATAGTGTGAACTCGACAACATGACATGAGCACGATTTACATTACAGAATAACACATTTATTTTTGGTAGGCACGGGAGACAAAGCAATTTGCCTGGAATCACAGGTTCTCTTCCAGGGGATCCTCATCAATAGTCATAAGCATTAGAATATTCCCGCCCATGCGCGGGAATATTCTAATGCTTATGACTTTGATGAGGATACTAGGATTACAGGTAAGTAACTAATCCATGTTGAGCTGATGCCGAGATTCGAACGTAGCTCCCCAGCTCTAAAGTTTGAAATTCTAGAACTTGTGGTGGGAGGTGTGTCTAAAATTGTATGTCGGTGCTGGCCATCAATGAGAGAGACCTGTGCATTTTTCAAATGGGTGGTGAAAAAATATGAGTATGTTGCTGGAGATGTGGGCCGCCGTGCCACCAATGTACTTACAGGAGGAGGGTAAACACCCATTATTCCGCAACTTTCTTTCCGCATACCATCACTCCGCATACTTTCATTACGAAAGTACCATGACTCCGCAATGCCATTATAACACATGGCATTACATTTTATATGCTTTTACCACGCACACATTTACAACGAAATTCGTTGTAAATGCATGAATGGTAAAAGCATGTTTTTTTAAATGTTTGGTTAAGGTAAGTATGGGTATAGGGGTATATGTTTTGGGGTACTGAGGTAAATGTTTTGTTGTGTTTGGGTATTTTAAGGGTTCAGATATAGTTTTGGGTTATGGGGTACAGGGGTAGTTTTAGGGTTTAGGGATAGGTATGGGTTTTGGGGTATTTTTAGGGTTCATGGATAGGTTTGGGGTATAGGGGTATTTTTAGGGTTCAGGGCTAGGTTTGGGTTTTGGGGTATAGGGGTATTTTTAGGGTTCAGGGGTAGGTTTGGGTTTTTGGGTACAGAGGTAATTTAAGGGTTCAGGGCTAGGTTTGGGTTTTGGGGTACAGGGGTATTTTTAGGGTTCAGGGCTAGGTTTGGGGTACAGGGGTATTTTAGGGTTCAGGGGTAGGTTTGGGTTTTGAGGTACCGGGTTATTTTTAGAGTTCAGGGCTAGTTTTGGGTTTTGGGTTATAGGGGTATTTTTAGGGTTCAGGGGTAGGTTTGGGTTTTGGGGTAGAGGGGTATTTTAAGGGTTCAGGGCTAGTTTGGGGTTTTGGGGTACAGGGGTATTTTAGGGTTCCGGGGTAGGTTTGGGTTTTGGGGTGTAGTGGTACTTTTAGGGTTCAGGGCTAGATTTGGGTTTTGGGGTATAGGGGTATTTTTAGGGTTCAGGGGTAGGTTTGGGTTTTGAGGTACAGGGGTATTTATAGGGTTCAGGGCTAGGTTTGGGTTTTGGGGTACAGGGGTATTTTTAGGGTTTAGGGATAGGTTTGGGTTTTGGGGTACAGGGTATATTTCTAGGGTTAAGATGGGTTAGTGTTTAAGGGTGTTGGGGTATTTTAACCACTTCGCTGCTCATGACGAGCTCAGCTCGTCATGAGGCACGGTTGAGCTGTGCTTATGACGAGCTGAGCTCGTCATGAACAATGGGAATTCAAAGCCTCCCAGCACAGGAGGGGAAAAGCCATAGCAGCCAAGGTGTTAAGGAGTAAGGGTGGGTTATGATTATGGGGTGCAGGGGTATTTAAAGGGAGCAGGGTGGGATTAACACACAATATAAGACATGGCATGAAGGGCGAAACGTACAACACGCCCCCAGCGTTTGTCATGCCCCAGCACACGCCTACAGCACAACGCAGACACGCCCACAAGGGACTACTTTGCAGGCACGGTTCTTTTACCTTGTAAATGTATATGGGGGGCGCCTGTATAGCCTATGTCCTTCTGCCGCAACTGCCCTTTCCAACGCTGTATTGGGTTTTGTGATTGGTGCTGTGGTTCCTGAGATTAGCCGCCTCAAAGGTTTGGGCTCTCTCTTTATTATATTAGTATAGATTTAAAAAGAAGAAAAATAAAATTAGATTCACATATTAAAAAAAAAACACCAGTCCACCTGCCAAGCTAAGGGTTAGGTGGGCCTAACAGTATAAAATCAAAAGGGGAGCAACCCTTGCCCATGAGGTCACCCCCCACCAAAACAAACATTTTAAAAACGCTGGTGTCCAGTGGCTTCTGTCCCCCTTGGGGACAGATGGGACTAAACACATTCTGCTACTCTACAACTCAAAGAGGCAGTAAAGGCCACAATCATCCTCCCAAAAAGGGGGACCGACCCATGTCCAAGGGGCGGATCCCCAGCATAAAAATAAACCCTGGTGCCCTAGTGACCCATAAAAAAAACCAGCAAAACTGCCCTTCAAGACAACACCAAAAGGGGGATGATGGGCGGAGCCCTTGAGCAAATCTAACACTCACCCCCAGTGAACTGATCTTAGTTTAATCCATCATCATTATGTAGCTCAATTCACCAACCCAGGTTCAACATGGCCAAATGCAAATCAGACTGACCCTTTGCACTTTGATTGCCCTAAGTTGGCAGAGGTGGGTCCCTTGCTCACTTTGCCACTAGACTCAAGCTAACCTGGCTGATAACGGCTGATTAGCCAAAAACAAGTCCCATTATGGATGATTCCGGACCAGGTAATATATGGCTTGCCAGTTCGGGCTGGACTGCTCCCATGAAGCATAGGGTCAGAATAATTTGCATATGGCCATGTCTGAACTGGGGTGCTGGAGTGAGCTACACCAGCTAAAACCTAACATCATGGGCAAAATAGTTGCACCAAAAAAGGGGAGTGACCCTTGCCCAAGGGGCCACTCCCCACTAGATTTACTCAATTGGCACAGTCTACCACATACATAATTTTTTTTAAAAATCTGCCCCCTAGGGGGCAAACAAAGCAGAAAGGATGGCCCCCTAAAGGGTAGTGACCCTTACCTAAGGGGTCACTACCCAAAACAAAAACAAAAAAAGTGGGTGTCCTAAAATGGCCCCCAAGGGGAGAAACCCTTGCCGAAGGGGCCACTCCTCAGCATATCCTAAAATTTAAAATAAATTTGACCCTCCCCAGGGGGGCAGACAAGGCCTTCATAATTGCCCCCAAAAGGAGAACGACCCTTGTCCAAGGGGTCAATCACCCCAAAATAAAAATCAAACAATTTGGGCTTCCTAAAATGGCCCCCAAGGGGAATGACCCTTGCCAAAGGGGCCACTTCCCAGCACATCCTAAAATAAAATTAAATTTGCCCCCCCCCCCCTCCTCCCCGGGGGCCAGGCAAAGCCTTTTTACTTGCCCCCTAAAGGGGAGCGACCCTTGTCCAAGGGGTCGCTCCCCAAAACAAACAGAACATATCAGGGCTCGCAAAATGGCCCCCAAATGAGTGACCCTTTCCCAAGGGGCCACTCCCCCAGCAAACAATCCTTGGCTACATCACACTACACAAAAAATTCCTTGGTGTCTAGTGGGCATTCCTGCTGCACGATCGCACGATCGTGCAGCAGGAATGCAGAAAGAGACCTTGAGGGAAAGGAAAACCCTTTCCTTTCCCCAATGCCTCTTTTGTTTCAAATCCCCCCCCCCCCCCCCCCACCCCTTCCCCAGCCCCAAAACTCACTTTTTTCTCCTCCGACGCGCAGGAAGCACATGGCTTCCCTGCTCGTTGGCGGAGAAAGGGAACCTCCAATGATGTCAGCGCGCCTCGCGGGGTTGAGCTTCTCCTTCACCCTCTGAGAAACTCCTTGCTAAGGCCTTCAAAAAGACCTCTGATAGGTCTGAATCAATCAATCATACCATTTGTAAAGCGCACTACTACCCGTGAGGGTCTCAAGGCGTTGGGGGCGGGGTGGGGAATGCTGCTACCGCTCGAAAAGCCAGGTCTTGAAGAATCTTCTGAAGGTTAGCAGGTCTTGGGTCTGCCGTAGGTGGGTAGGGATGGTGTTCCAGGTCTTGGCGGCGAGGTGGGAGAACGATTTGCCGCCGGAGGTTGCTCTTCGGATATGGGGGACTCTGGCCAGGACAAGGTCGGCCAAGCGGAACTGGCGGGTAGGGGCCTGGAAGCTGAGTCATCTGTTGAGGTACGCTGGTCCGGTGTTCTGGAGTGCCTTATGTGCGTGGTTGTGGATCTTGAAGGTTATCCTTTTGTTGCCGGGGAGCCAGTGCAGGTCTCTCAGGTGGGGTGTGATGTGGCTACGGCGAGGGCTGTCGAGGATCAGGCATGCAGAGGCGTTCTGGATGCGTTGTAGCCGTTTCAGGAGTTTGGCCGAGGTTCCTGCGTAGAGGGCATTTCCATAGTCTAATCTGCTACTGACGAGGGCCTGTGTGACTGTTCTTCTCATTTCGGTGGTAATCCACCTGCCCCATCATGGATAGGGTTGAGACCAGGATGTCCCCTAGGTTGCGTGCATGGTCGGTGGGTGTTGGGGCTGCTCCCAGTGCGGTCGGCCACCAGGAGTCGTCCCAGGCCAAAGGGGCTGATCCTAGAATGAGGACCTCTGTCGTGTCCGAGGTCAGCTTCAGTCGGCTGTTCCTCATCCATTCGACGACGGCTTTCATTCATTCGTGGAGGTTGGTTTTGGCGGTGTGGGGGTCTTTGGTGAGGGAGAGGATCAGCTGGGTGCTGTCGCCATAGGAGATGATGTTGAGGTTGGTCGACTTGGGCGAGTGGTGCCATGTAGATGTTGAACAGTGTTGGGCTGAGGGATGAGCCCTGGGGTACGCCACAGATGATCTCTGTGGCTTCGGAGCGGAAGGTGGGAAGGCGGACGCTCTGTGTTCTGCCAGAGAGGAAGGAAGTGATCCAGTCCAGGGCATTCTCTTGGATCCCTGCGTCGTGGAGGCGTGTTCGTAATATGTGGTAGCAGACCGTGTTGAAGGCGGCTGACCAGTCCAGAAGGATGAAGGCCGCTGTTACTCTGTTGTCTAGCAGGGTCCTAATGTCATCAGTGGCAGCTATGAGGTCAGTTTCGGTGCTGTGGTTGCTGCGGAACCTGGACTGGGACGGATCCAGTATGCTGTTCTCCTCGAGGTAGCGGGTCAGTTGTTTGTTGACGGTCTTCTCGATGACTGCTAGACCTGGCACCATAGGCGTGGGTCTCCCTTCCATTTTTGCTGTTGCCTCATGTGTTTTTCTGGTGTTAGATGCTTTGGGCACTGTGCCACTGCTGTCCAGTGCCGCAGTGCGAGTGCTCCCTACTGTAAATTGATTTATTGATTAGTGGTTCCGTGATTGGATGTTTGGTTTACTTGTCAGACACTAGTACAG
Organism: Lissotriton vulgaris; assembly: GCF_964263255.1. Classification (NCBI taxonomy): domain Eukaryota; kingdom Metazoa; phylum Chordata; class Amphibia; order Caudata; family Salamandridae; genus Lissotriton; species Lissotriton vulgaris. Next base: position 17,671,833 of record NC_141686.1, on the reverse strand, counting down.
TGCACTGAGTGTGCCCAGGGCATGTAAATCCAAATGCTGCTAGTGGGCTTGCTGCACTGGTTGTGCCACCCACAGAAGCGGCCTTGTAAAATGTTTCTAAGGTCTGCCATTGCAGAGACTGCGTGCAGTCTGGTACTGTCATGCTGACTGGGCAAGTGCACCCACTTGCCGGTCCATAAACCTTCCCTTTTTTCATATTACTATGCACCCTGCCCAAGGGCAGGGTGCATAGTAAGTATAAGGCAGGACAAGCCCTTATGTTTGTGGCATGTCCGAATAGTGAATTACAGCCATTTTCGTGTTTCACTTTTGCAAGGCTACCTGTTCTCCATAGGCCAGAATAGGCTGCTAGAATTATTACACTTTATAATCTTAGCAGACTCAGAGAACATGGTAGAGATTCGAGTTTAGTATGCCTGGACTCAGAATAATAAAATACATCTTTTAGTAAAGTTTATTTTAATATTATTTGTTTGCAAATACCACTTTTAGAAAGTAGGTGTTTGCTTGCCTAACCATTTGAGCCTGCCTCTGCGAGGTTGTGTATTCCTTGTCTGGGTTTGTGTGTGACAGGGCTGGAGAATACCAGGAAACAGGCTGGGGCAGGCCAGTGGTGAATAGGGAGATCTGCATCTAGATGGGAGGGAGGAGTTGCACCTGGGACCTGAATAGGGCTGGGCCTTTCCTCTACAATGCTGGCTCCACCCCCTGTGGTGTGTCTGATGTCTCTGCCCTGCACACTGAAAGAAGAGAAGGAAGACTGTCAACAAAGTGCTCCTGGACTGTACTTGCCTTCTACAATGCTGGCTCCACCTCCTGTGGGGCGTCTGATGTGCCTTCCCTGCGTGGTGAAAGGAAAGGAGAGGTCTTGTAAACAGAGTACTTCAGAACTGGCTTGAACTGGCCACAGGCCCCTCTCCCCTCAGAGAACAAATGATTTAGGGGTATAAGTATTGGGACCCTGATCCCATGAAATTAGATCACTTCTGGACTTACAAGACAAAACCTCTGCTGAGGAGAAGGAACCTGAAGAAACTGAGGAGAGACTATTCCCAATCTGAAGTGCTGCTTGGGGGATTGGCCTGCAGTGGCTGCCTGACTGCCAAAAAGAGGAGAAAGAACTTTGGACTTTTCTTTCAACTTGTGCAAAGATCTCCAAGGTCTTGGAAGAGAGCTTGCCCCCTGACCGAAGTCCCAGGACCAGTGGACTTCACCAGCCTTTGTGAGTTGCTGCTGGAAACAAGTGGCTACAGAGGCAGGGAGCTGTGACCAACTCTCACAACCGGCCCGGTGATCACACCGGAGTTGGGCACGGCCTCGCACGCATCGTGATGCCCCAACCGACTCGCGCCGCTATCCGGACTGACCGACACCAGCTCCCGAACTCCGGCTCTGTTGCCGCACCGTAAAGCTGGAATCACCGCAACTCCCGCCTCGAACAACGCAAGCTCTGAGCTCACCGACTCCGTCCGGACGCCGTCAACGAGCCGTACCCTTCACCGCGACTGGAAGGACACTGTGACCTGCAACGCTTTCTTTTTCTACACCGCGACGAACCCCAGAACCGGCTCGCACATCCGCGCCGGCCGCCTCAAAGAAAAGGTACTGTGACTGAGTCTGCCGACATTTGAGTGGGCCTGGACCACCGCGGTCCGCTGGATTTGTTAGACTTTGTGTTCTTTTCAGCAACGCGGTAACCGGACCATGCTACCAACTCGCACAGAACCTTGAATTAAGCCTTTTTCAACTGAACTCTTGAAATTTAATGGTACTGTGGATTCTTTTTGTTGTTTATTGGTCTTGTGATAACTCTATATAAAGTATACTTATTTTTTATATAAAACCTGTGTGGTGTCCATTTGTAGTGTTGTCACTGGGTTACTGTATATGGTCACAACTGCTTAACTAACGTCACCTCTGAAATAAGCCTGCTCGCGCCACGCAGCCTAGAGGGTGAGCAGGGGTTATTTTGAGAGGGTAATTCCCTTTCCGTGACTCGAGGAGAAGGTCCCTGCTTGTCACAAGTACCTACCTGTGCCAACCAGAGACCCCCAATTCTCACAATGACCTTCACCGGTATCGGGAGCAGAGAGATGGGCTGGAAGTTATTGAGGTCCTTGGGGTCCGCCTTGGGTTTCTTGAGTAAAGCATTGATCTCGGCGTCCTTCCAGTTCCCCGGGAAGGTTGCTGTCTCGAAGGAGATGTTGATGACTTTCCGTTGCAATGGCTGTGCTGGCTTTGTTGAAGATGTGGTGTGGGCATGGGTCTGACGGAGATCCGGAGTGGATGGTTTTCATGATCTTGATGGTGTCGTCGTCGTTAATGTTGGTCCAGGAGAGCAGGCGGATGGTGGTTGTGGGGGCGGGGGTCTCAGTGGTTGTCGGGGCGGTCGTGGCATTGAAGCTGTCATGGATGTTTGCGATCTTAAGGTGGAAGAAGGTGGCCAGCGTGTCGCACAGGTCTTGCAAAGGTGGGACGTTGTTGGTGTTTGAGCTGGGGTTGGAGAGTTCTTTCAGGATGTTGAAGAGCTCTTTGCTGTTGTGTGCGTTGTTGTCTAGGCGGTCTTTGAAGGATGTCCTTTTGGAGGATCTGATGAGGTGATGGTGTCTGCGGGTGGCGTTCTTGTGGGCTGTGTAGCTGCCTGGTGTTCATTCACTGAGCCAGTTCTTCTCCAGTTTTCGGCAGGTTTGATTGGATTCCTGGAGGTCTTTAGTGAACCACGTGGCTTTCTTGCAGATATGACTGTTGGCGGGCTTCTTGAATGGAGCGAGGGTATTGGCGCAGTCGCTGATTCGGTGGGGTCGGCGGGTGGGCTCTGGGCTAGGGTGGTGGTTAGCTGGTGTTTGGTGACTTTGCTCCAGCAGTGGCAAGTCATTTGTTGGTTGCCGTGGTGCACGGTGGGCTTCTTGAAGGTGAAGTGAATGCAGCGATGATCGGTCCAATGGAGTTTGGTGGTGTGGTTGAATGAGACGGAAAAGAGGGGGTCAAGGGTGTGGCCGGCAGAGTGGATGGGTGTTGTGACGAGTTGTGTGAGTCCGAGGTTGGATCCGGCTGGTGGCGTTGGTGTTGTTGTTTTCGAGGTGGTAGATGATGAAGTCGGCGATGGAGTCACTGAACTGTGGTCGAGGTCCGGGGGGGTCTGTAGACAAGGGTTTCTCTGAGGATGGTGGTGGGGTCGTTGTGGATCTGGAAGTGCATGTGTTAGGCTGTGCTGAGGGTGTCGTCGGTGTTGGTCGAGACTCTGAAGGTGTTCCTGTGGACGATGGTGATTCCTCCTCCTACTCTGTTGGTGCGGTCCCTACGGGTGATCTTGTAGCCTTCCGGGATGGCTATGGCGATGTCAGGTGTTGAGGCGGGGTTCAGCCAGGTCTCTGTCAGGAAAGCGACGTCTGGGGAGGTGGAGTCGAGTAAGTCCCAGAGTTCAACGGCGTGTTTTTGGGCGGAGAGGGTGTTGAGGAGGATGCATCTGAGGTAGTTGGGTTCTTTCCTGGTCGGCAGCTTGGCAGGGCGGATGCTGGTTAAGCTCCAGTTCCGTCAGGTGAAAGGTCCGTGGATGCGCTTCGGGGCGGCCATGGAGCAGGTGTGTGATCATTCGGTGTTGAGTGGGTGGAGGGTGCTGGCATCATAGCGGTGTCGGGCATCGTGGCGGTTGCCGGGGCCAGGGGTTCTGGCGCTGGGCGCGGTCCAGGCACGGATGGGCGCAGACGAGCTTGCCTTAGGCGCGTCTTCGGCGCGTCCTCTGCACTGCCTCCATCTAAGGGGAGTTGGGAGGGTGGAGCGGTGGAGCAGCTGCAAGCCGGGAGTAGGGTGGCGAATGGGTAGGCAGGGGTGGGGCCACAGGGACGCAGCGGCGGGAAGAGCTGGAAAAAAGAAGGGTGACGGACGGTGGGGGACACAGAAGGCAAGCAGGGCACAGAAACAAGCGGTGAGAAAGAATGAAATAATGCAATCAGCAACAGGACAATTACAAATGAAATTAGGCAGTCAGCACCAAGACAAGTACAAAAGAAATTAGGCAATCAGCAACAAGACAAGTACAGTCAAAACAGTCCAAAGCAGTGCAGCAGAGTGAGAAAGCACCAGCACAACCTGAGGCAGTACCGCGGCGTGGGAAGCGACCTGCCTGCCTGTAGGGCTTAGTCCTGTCGAATCTCCTCACCGAGGTGTAAAGGAGAGGGAAGGACTCTCAAAGGGAGTAAGGCATGAGAGGAAATCCAGCTCTGTTCCTCCAACATCTCCTCCTAAAGCTTCTAAGACCTTCAAAAAGCATTCATCATTACCATCTAAGTTAAAATCTGCAAAGAAGTCCCTCTTGTCAATGACGGTGTCATCTATTCCGTCGACGAAGAAGCCTAGGGTACAGTCTTCTCCATCTTCTGTCACCCCGTCGAGGACCTCGTTGACGGAGGTTTCCTCGTCACCGGCACTGACCGAGGGATCTGTGTCGACGAGTTTAACGCCAACGATGGTGTCGACGACGAGTGTGACGACGCCAACAACCTTGACCGAGGACGTCGATGAGGGCTGTGACATCGACGGCGTCGACAAAGGTGATTTATTCGTCAACGATTCTTTCTTCGTCTTCGATGGTCCCGTCGACGATCCCATCAACGGTGGAAAAAATTTCAATTTCGCTCAAAAAGTGTCAAATCACACCAGAGATGACTTCGGCAAGGAGCGTGACTCCTTTACCTCCTGCACTTCTCCTTGAAGAAGAGGAATCAGATGAGGAGGAGGGTCCTTTTGGTTATGCTGACAGCCCTTCTAAGCTACATGTCAAATGCCAGGACACAGAGTCAGAAGGATAGTATGAGGATTTTAAACAGTATGGTCCTCCCGCTCAATATCAACGAGACTATCACCAGGAAATTGTTCAAATGCCCTCCTCCTTACTAACAGACTTACAAGCTATGGTTGTGGATTGCAGGAAACGATTTGCTGCAGAACCTCCTGTTCCAGTAGGAGTGCAAGTTACCGATGTTCCTCCTGCTCGTCCTGTGGCCTCACAGTTACCACCACCTCAGCCATTGATGGAAGCGCAGGATATTCCACCAGTTGCGCCCCTCCTGTCCTTGATGACACCTCTAATGACGACCAAGTCAATGTTAGAATCCAGATATAGAGTGGGATGACTATGTTATCCCGGATCCAGCTTCTCCTGCTCCGGCGCCTGTCAATTCTCCCCTTGTGGATATAGGGGGTTTCCATAATTTAATTGGGAGGGCCGCCAAAAGGTTCGACCTTCCCATGACCAATGTGGAATCAGAGTGCTTCCTTTATGACTTTAAAGAGCCTTATGAGAAGTCGATTAGGTCAATTCCGATTGTGGACCATGTTTGGAGCGAAGGTTTAAAGGTTATGCAGAATCCAGCTACAGTTATTCTAGTTCTACCTCGTCTGGAGCAAAAATATAAGGCTCCAGAGGGAAGCCCGGCCTGTTTGACTAGCCAGCCTAAGCTAGACTCTGTAATCTCGCAAGCCGCACAAAGAAAGTCCAGGTATCCTTTGGCTCCTCTTACCACTGCTCCAGATTAGAAGGGTAGACTTTTGGACAATGTAGGTAAAAGATTTTCGTCCATGTACAGTCTGTTTGTCGGAGGCACTAATTCTTTGGCTATTCTTGGACGGCATGAACCCCAGATGTGGTGCGACCTTTCCCCCTATCTAGATCAGCTGCCAGAGGAAGGGAAGAAAGAGACAAAGAGGATTTTTCAGGAAGGAGAGATTACATCAGCGGAAATCATAGATTGTGCAGTGGATATTGCAACAACGGCTTTTCGATCCTTAGCTGGAGCAGCAGTTCTGAGGCGACGGGGCTGGTTACAGGCCACACGGTTCCGCCCAGAGTTCTAAAACAAGATCTTGGATATGGCTTTTGATGGGGAAGCGTTATTTGAAAACATATTGGCGATGCGCTTCAAGATATCAAAAAGGATACGGAAACAGCAAAATCCTTAGGGACTCTCCAGTACCTCAAGTTCCCATTCTGAGGAGCAAGAGGAAGAGGTAAGTCGACATATAGAGGAACTTATCAACAACAATGTTACTCCTCTTTTGGTTCCCAAACGCAATCATACAGGCCTAACTAAATTCAAAGGCAAAACCAATCTTCGTCGTCTTTTTCTTGGTCATACAACAGAGGAAGACAAGGTCGCAAGAGCAGAGACAACACTAAACGCCAATAGGGGCTTGCTGGCTCTGACTACTGCCCCCTCTCCTCCTATATCATCAGTGGGAGGCAGAGTTTCTCATTTGCTCCAGAACTGGCAACAGATAACATCGGATCGGTGGGTATTGAACTTCATTTGTTATGGCCATACCCTGGAGTTTGTACAACAACCACCGTCCAAGCCCGCTCGCGCGTGGTATAGAAAAATCTCAGTCTGCTACAATTAGAGGTCCCTCAAGTGCTCGTCAAGGGAGCTGTAGAACCGGTACCTATTCCTCAAAGGGATTTTACTCCTGGTTCTTCCTAGTCGGGAAGACGTTAGAAAAGTGGTGCTCTATTCTAGATCTGAGGGAGCGAAAACACCTATCTCAGCAAACAATCTTTTTGGATGGTTTCTCTACAAGACATCTTTTGTCTTCTCAACTCAGGGGATTTCATGGCCACTCTGGATTTAGAGGATGCGTACTTCCACGTACCCATCCATCCAGCTCACAGGAGGTATCTTCGCTTTACAGTATCCAAGAGCCATTTTCAATTCAAGGTTCTCCCTTTTGGTCTGTGGTCAGCTCCACGGATCTTCACAAAGGTGTTAGCGCCGGTAGCAGCCTTTCTATGAAGACAGAAACTCAAGGTCTTCACTTACCTGGACAACTGGTTGATAAAAGCTCCTTCCAAACAGGCAGTAGAAAAATCAGTCATACGGTGTACACGTCTGTTTTCCAGTCACAGCCGGACGCTCAACGAAAAGACGTCCTCTCTTCTTCCGTCACGGACAGCCAGGTTCCTAGGGTCTATTCCGGACAATTCAATAAACAAGGCTTTCCTGTCCTTAGGAGGACAAGAGAAACTAATGTCAATGTCTGGAGAAGTGTGGCTCAATGATTAGAGCGGCAGACCCTGATGTAGAGGTCTAGCCCGGGACCAGTGTTCAATTCCCCGCCTCGGCGGTCTTGGGTTCAAAATTCCACGGACCTGATGATTCTCGCCTCGGTGCCTATTCCAATCATGGAGTCCCACTCTGCAACTCTGGCCAGTAGCTTGCTTAATCTCCACAACGGCCCCACAATGCTAAGGATGCCTGGCCTCCACCTTGGGGGTGCCCAGGAGTGGACGCCTCACAGGGAAAGCCAGGATGGGTTCCACAGCGGTATTCGTACAAGCGCCTTGAGAACCTTGCGGGTGAGTAGTACGCTCTACAAGTATCAATTTACATTTACATTTTTTCCCTATTGCTAAAAAGAAAGTCACTTTCAGTTTGCCTCTAAAAAGTCCCTCCTGGGTTCCATCTCCTCATGCATACCCTAATCCTGCATTACAGGCTAAGAATGCGTCCTCTTCAGGAAGAGTTGGATCTGCAGTGGCGCCAAGTTGGCGGATCCTTCGACGACAAGATCTCAGTTACCAAGACCATGACAGACGCTGCATCTTAGTGGATGATCAAGGAAAACATTTCTCAAGGGCTGTCTTTCAGACTATCCCTGGTTCCTCACATTATAACTACGGACGCCTCTCTCGAAAGCTGGGGAGCAGTGTTACAGGACCTTCACGATTGAGGCCTCAGCGTCAAATATTGCATATCAATCTGCTAGAACTCAGGGTGATCAGCCTAGCGTTACAAGCTTTTCTTTCAAGAATACAACAGTCTTCAGTCCTTATACGTACGGACAACACGACGGACAACACGACGGCCATGCATTATATGCAAGAAAGGAGGTACCAGATCTCGTCTGTTGTCATAAGAAGCCCACAAAATCTGGAAATGGGCAATTCAGCAAGAGGTTTCACTTCGAGCAGAACATCTTCCAGGTGTCCTCAACAAAACAATGGACAAGCTCAGCAGACTATAGTCTGTCAGCCACGAGTGGGAACTGGACAACTTTACTCTACAGGAAGTGTTTCACAGGTGGGGCACACATACAATAGATCTCTTTGCCACTCCACAGAACAAGAAATGCCGGTTCTATGCAAGCAGGGTTCATCATCCTGGATCGTTGGGGAATCCGCTTTCGATGGCCTGGTCAGGCGCATTTGTTTACGCTTTTCCCCCATTCCTCTGACCCCCAGGATTCTCTAAAAGCTCAAACCAGAACCGTGCAAAATGATTCTGATAGCTCCAGTGTGGCCCAGACAGTTTTGGTTCACAGAACTTCACCTTCTCTCCCTGGACCTTCCTCTTCATTTGCAGCAGATTCCTTCACTGCTGACTATGTCCCAGGGCCAAGTCTTACATCCGGATCCTCAGTCTCTTCAGCTCTCAGCATGGCTCTTGAGCAGCGAGAATTTTGTGTGCTGAATCTCTCAGCGGAATGTAGGGAAGTTCTCTCTCAAGCAAGAGCCTTGAGTACAAATAAGGCTTACAAATTAAAATGGAAGCTTTTCTGCATTTGTTGCCAGCTCAATGGACTCCATCCTTTTGATTCGGAGCCACATGAAGTTCTTCTGTACTTTCTGTCATTAACAAAGCGAGTCTGGCTCACTCTTCTGTCAAGGTTCACCTGGCAGTGATTTCTCGTTTCAGACGCACGTCTTCAGGCCCCTTACTCTGGTCAGAAAGAATTGTTAAACAGTTTCTCAAAAGACTTTTCAGATTCTTCCCTCCGGTTAACCCTCCTCCTCCTCCTCTTTGGCATCTGAACTTGGTTCTGTCCCAGCTTATGAAGCCTCCTTTTGAACCTACTCACAAGGCAGAGCTGAAATTTCTCTCCTGGAAGGTAGCGCTTCTGTTGGCCTTGACCTCTACAAGGCGTGTGGATGAACTGCATGCACTCACCATTCAAGAACCTTTTCTCCAGTTCAAAACAGGAACAGTAATTTTACAGACTAACCCAAAATTCATACCTAAAGTTCCTTCGGACTTTCATTTGAATGAGCCTGTAATTCTCAAGACTTTTTTCCCTCATCCGGCTACTCCTGCAGAGAAAGCACTTCACTCTCTGGATGTACAAAGGTGCTTAAAATTCTATCTCCAAAGGAAAAAATACTTCAGAAAGTCTTCCCAACTGTTCGGATCTTTCAGCGACCCTCTTAAGGGTATTCCCCTATTCAAACAGGGGATTGCACGTTGGATTACTAATGATATCCAATATTGTCATAGGGCAGCGGGCAAGGCCCTGGAAGGTCGAGTCCGTGCTCATTCCACGAGGGCGATTTCCTCTTCTACAACCCTCTTTGCGGGTGTTCCTCTCCAAGAGATCTACCGTGCAGCGACTTGGAGCAGTACACATAGGTTTACGAGACATTACTGCCTGGATGCGGCAACGCAGACTGACACAGCAGTTGGCCAAGCAGTCCTGAGGAACCTCTTTCAGTAGGGGTGATCTTTCCCTTTCATCCCACCTTCCATGTTACTGTTTTATTAGCTTTGCAAATTTTTTGAACCTCATGTGTTGTGTTTTTTGACATTTTCTAAGTATGTTATAGACTATTAATATGTCTTTATGGTGATGATGGTGATGATGCTATTGAATCGTTCTTCATTTTATAAGGATCATTGTTCCAAAACTGTGCTGATATCTGCTAGCTACTCTGATACAAGTATGGGAATCTATGAAAGTTCCAATACTGGAGTAAAAAAAACAGTTACTTACCTGTAACTTTGGTTCTTTAGTATTGGAAACTTTCATAGATTCCCATGCGACCCACCCACCTCCCCTGGGAAAGCTCAGCCTCTCCAGATTCAGTGGTTTGTTACACAACGGCTACGAAAAATCTGAGGTTCTGAGTTTCTCTCAAGAGGGCTCCAAGGGGTGAGGCCAAGCTGATTGGCTGTTCATTTTTATTTTGGTCTCTTTTACAAAAAGAGGTAGATAGGATGCAAAACAGGAAAGGGCCTAGGCCAAGGTTCTGGTTTAGTGATGGGGACTGATACAAGCATGGGAATCTATGAAAGTTTCCAATACTGGAGAACCAAAGTAAGTAACTTTTTTTCTTTTGTTGGCCGTCATTTGTAGCTAGAATATCCATGAGGTGTTATATGAATGTGAGGTTATCTCCTGGAGGATGGTAGAATGTGTGTAGTGAACATATTTGTTTGTTATTACTAGAGATGTTTAAACAAAGGTATTCACAGGAGAATAGAGCAGGGGCATTGGAATTGGTCACTGTTAGATTGCTCTGATGTATGCAAGAGATCCCAAAACCCGGCTTATCAATTCTGTCTAGTCTGGTGATGTCATAGTTTGGGGGTACTAGTATGTCCAGGATGGGCTTAGATTATTGATTTAGCCATGTTTCAGTCAGGATTAGAATGTTTGGTACGTTAGCGAATAAAAGGTCAGCTATATCGGATGCTGACCTGCAGTTTAGGAGTATACATTTTAGCTGCGTCTTGTTGGGTGCTGTGTAGGTGGGTTCGAGTGTGAGAAGGATTTGTGTGAGGTGGTTTTCAACTATGTCTCTGGAATTGTGTCTTGTAGCTCTGTAGGTGTTGAAAGGGATAGACTGGATTAGGGAATCTTTACGTAAGTTATCTGGGTGCCCATCGTTTGGTGTGAGCTATGATAGCTCGTAAGAGGGGAATAGGGAGAATAATTCTTTAGATGATAGGGAATTTTTCATCCTTATTGGGCGTGATAAGGCGTTGGGGTAAAGCACTGTATTTCAACTTGGGGGCTCATGATTTTGGGAGGTTACGTGTAGTTGTTGGATGCGATTCAATTTTTTTTTATGTGTGGGCATGTTCTGTATTCAGGTTTAGGGCGCGCAAGCTTGGGTTGCTGAAGAATCAGACCGTGTAGAGTTTGGATGTCAGCTTTGACTTGTTCAAGAGATAATAATATCTCGTCTAGTCTGGGGTCTGGAGTGAGATTTGCCATATTTAATGGATGGTCTTTGGGTCCGGGAGGTGTAGTTGTGCCTTGAATGCAGTTTAAGGGGGAGTCATAATCAGGATCCTATCTGGAGTTATTTGTCAGAGGTTCATGGTGTCCTGCTCCCGTACGGAGAGGGAGGCATACATTCAAAGTTGTGGTCATGGCCACTACTTGGGGGAAAACATTTTGGGAACTGTCAGTAGAAATGATGTAGGATTGTAAATTTCATAACCTAGAATTGGAGGTGGTAGACAACCCAGCATGCAGAAGAAGCTAGCTGAGAGCAAAGAACAATACTCCCACAATGTCATGCGGTTTCTATGAATTAAGTAGAGCTGTGTATTCCGACAGCAACCTAAACATCAGAATATGTGAACTAAGTCCAACCATACCATCAAAGTATGTTGCCCCAATTCCTAGCTAGCTCACAGTGCCTCATCCAAACCACCAACCATAATAGTGTATCAAATGATAATCTGCAACCTCTGAACATGGCGTTTCTAATTCCCCAGAGAAATCGTGGAAACAGCTGCTCTTTTGTTATTACTTAGTCATGCTCAGAGGGAGACACAAGAAATGTATGCATTGGCTTTTTAAACAGTTATTGAAGCAGTTATATTCTTGTGAAAAAATATGAGCTTTAATTATTAGCAGGAATAAACCAAGCATTGTTACCAGCATTACAAAAATTGTGAAAAGGTAACAGTTCAGCCATTGTGACTAGTGTGTGTGGTTATATGATAATGCATATACTTATATTCCTACCTAATCCAACCTACGCTATAGAGAGCATTGTGAGAGTCCCCACTGCCAGATCTTTTGGGACAACCCAACTCCCCATACCTGTATATCATGTATCAGGAAGCCAGTATGATTTATAATAGGCTGCGATCCTTTCAGGATAGAAATTGGAATCAGCAAGGCTGCAGCTCATTCACAGCATCCAGGATAATCCTTAGAAGTACTCCTCTGGTGCATATAGCTCAGAGGTGGTTTATATAATGAACCACTGATGCAATTGCACTGTGTGTGAGGTGTAGAGCTGATGTGTTTGTTTGTCTTTGTGGCTCAGAACTGTGTCCAGGCAGAAAACAAAAAATGTGTATTGTGCTCAGTGTTCTTAGCGTTGGATTGAGTGTACTAGGCATCTTGATAATGTGCTCATGAGAGATATATATATCACAAACAAAGTTCGGAGTGATACTTCCATTTATATAATCTCCTCCCAGGGTGCCTCCGGTTTCATTAAAAGAGTCCCCTACGTGTTTCGAAACATGCTCCTTCCTCATGGGGCAGGCAGTAAATGACGAAAAAAGCGACAACCATCACTCTCCATTTTGCATGCTATCGCCAGTGAAGCATGCTGGTAGTTGTAGTTTAATGTCTCCCCTTCAGTGGGGTCCGTACATGTGCAGTCATTAATTATCCCTGTTTTTACCTTTCCACTTTTAGAGCCCTCCAGTGGGCTCCAGAACAACAAATGCAGCTGCCAAAATCAGCAGTTCTTGTGCGCTGCTAACAGGCTGAAAATTAAACGCCACGCAGTCCCGTTTTTATGGTGGTGTATCCTTTCGCGGCTGAGACCGCCGCGTAACATATCTTCCCAAGGTGCCTCCAGTTTCAAGGACGCTACTCCGCGCAAGAAAAGTTGTCACAACCTTTTATTTTAGGCATCTGCACTTCAAGGCTGGGAAATTCATTGAAAGAGTCCCCTACGCATTTCGAAGCAACATGCTTCTTCCTCATGGGGCAGGCAGCAAATGACGAAAAAAGCTACAACCATCACTCTCCATTTTGCATGCTCTCGCCAGTGAGGTATGCTGGTAGTTGTAGTTTAATGTCTCCCCTTCAGTGGGGTCCGGACATGTGCAGTTATTAATTATCCCTGTTTTTACCTTTCCACTTTTATAGCCCTCCAGTGGGCCCCAGAACAACAAATGCAGCTGCCAAAATCAGAAGTTAGCAGCCTGTTAGCAGCGCACGAGAACATGAATGAAATCCTGTGCTCTTTTATAAGAGCCCCAGCCAGCTGAGCATGTTTTAGAGCTAGCATGTCAATCTGTGGCTTCCAGTTCAGCTTCCTATTTAAGGTTATCCCCAAGTAAGTGAACACTTCAGTCTGTTCTAAAAGAACATTGTTCATGTGCACTTTACCCTTAGTGGCTTTGTACTTGTGGAGAACCATGAACTTTGTCTTGTCCACATTGACCACCAACTCATGGTCGCAACAAAACTCCTCCAACCGAGACAGGGCAACCTGTAGCCCTGTTTGAGTCTTAGATAGATATCAAGGTGTCGTCCACGAACATGAGTAGGGGAATCTTCAAGCCCGCCAAGGTTGGAGCATCAGTGGGGCATGTTGAATAGTACTGAACGACCCTGTCGATGAACAAAGAAAACAGGGTGGGAGCGAGGACTCATCCGTGGCGCACACCCTTTAAAACGGGAAATCTATCAGTTACTTCACCATGTGTGCCCCAACGAACCTGTGCGTGATTGGAGTCATGTAGTTTGACTAACATTGCTAGTAACTCCAATGGCATCCCCACATCCATGAAGGCTCTCCACATTGTATTACGAGGAACCAAGTCAAAAGCAGACTTAAGATCGATTAAAGCCGCATATAGTGTGCCCCTTCCTATAATAACTACCCGCCAGTAGATCATCACAAACCTGAGCACCTGATCTATGGTGCTGGTATGGGGGCGAAAACCTGCCTGCAGTGATGATCAAATCTCAGACTCCTCTATCCACAGCTGGATTCAGCACAGTACAAACCTGGCAACTATTTTTTTAATGTAATCTATAAGGCTGATAGGCCTATAGTTGCCGGGTAGTGCGCGGTCCCGCTTTTTATATACTGGTGTTATAACTGCTCCAGACCAGCTGTCAGGGATGCAAACGCCACTAGCAATGGCATTAGCAGGATAAGTGATGTAAACAACTCTGTTGTGCTTTTCATAAACAAACAGATCCGCTGGTACACAATCGAGGTCCGGGGCCCTTCCTCTCGGAATTAAGGAGAGGACTGTCTCAACCTCTGAGTTGTTAAATGATAGGGTAGGTATCGAGGAGGGAATTTGGAAATAATCCAAGTTGTTATTGGAGGCAGAGAACTGGACCTTTTAATACGAAGCCCAGGGTTCGGGTGGAACATAATTAATAGGTGTATAGGGTGTTCTGCCACTCCCCCACTTGACTAATGGCCAGAATTTTACCATGTCTTTCTCATGGTTGACTGTAAGCAAGTCAAGCCAGCGATTATCATCTCATTCCTTTTTGGCTTTTAATTGAATTGCTTTATACCTTGCCCTGGCGAGTTTAACTTCTCCCATTTCTTTAGATCTAATAGCCCTTGTCAATAATCGATATGCCTCTCTGCAGGTTTTATTGTACCAGGTAGCTGTTATTGTCCCGGTATTTGCCTTCTTTTGGTTGGTCTTGATAAAAATATGTTTTTAGATTTGAAAACAAGTCTCTATGAACCTGGTGGGCATTGAGGTTAATATCCTCTTGGGAGTCACTACTTTGGAAACAAGATTTCGAGGGTGCAAACATAGCCTTCATCTTGTCCAGATCCCCATCGTTCCCTATAAGCCTAGACCATCTTACTCTCCTTGTGTCTTTTGAAAGCAGCACTTCTGGTGATATATCCTCAGCGACCTTTTGTAGATGTTTAATAAACCTGGGGCCTTAATTGTCAAAATTAGCGGGTCGTGATCGCTTTCTGTGAGTTCCTGTACCAGCATGTCATAGAGGGAAGACCAAAATTCTACATTGAGGAGAATAAAGTCATTGTGACTACTCCTTATACCATTATTGAAGGTGTTCGCACCCTTCCGGTCCGAAACCTCCCATTTGCCGCTCGCACTCCCCTTTCCAGGGACAGCCCCTTAAGTATCAAGGCAGCTTCTGTCCATTTTTGAATTGGGCTCAGATCTAGGGACGGGATGTTCCACTGTGAATCCTCATTAATACTTAGATTACCATCTTCTAAATCAAGCGGTTTGAAGAGTCAGTTGAAATCTCCCATGATTATCAGGTTGCACCCACCCCTCTGGCTCCAGGAAACTATCAAGGAGAGCAACTGTCTCAGAACACCTCCCACTCGGCTGCCCTCTTGCATAAATATTAATTATTTATGTATATTTATTATTTAGGAGTTTTATATAGCGCTAGCTGGACCCGAGAATATCAGAGCGCTTTACAACACGTAAGTTATGAGCAAGTATGCAGTACAGAGTATAGTCAAACATGTGTTGAGATCGTTTGGTTAATGCTGAAAAAGATGAGGTGATGGTCGGACCAGTCTACGGGAAGGATATGGTCAATGGTGATTGCGTTGCTTTCGGCAATTATAGCGTCTAGTGTTGCTCCTCTGTGGTGAGTTTCTTCTGAGCAGTGTTGGGTCAAATTGTTTTCTAGTAGGAGGTTGTTTAGGGATTGAATGAGTAGGTTTTTAGATTCATTCCATCTTAGATTGAGGTTACCTAGAATTATATTATTTGAGTTACCGAGAGCACATTGTGCAATTAAGTCAGAGAGGTGTTCCCTGAATTCAGAGGACTTGCCAGGTGGGTGGCAAAGGAGATGGCAGATTGCTGGTTTGTTTTCACATGTCTTGATATTTACTGAGAGACGCTGAAAGGTGCTATATAGGCAGGATGTAATTTCCGTGATGGAGATGATGTTCTTGTGAATGATAGCTATACCCCCTCCCCTTTGCTCTTGTCAGTCTTTGTTGATCAGAGGAACTCCTGGAGGCACCAGCATGTCCATGTTGGGGGTAAGAGAGATTGTTGAGCCAGGTTTCTGTGATGAATGCAATGTCTATATCATGGGAGAGGATGGCTTCTGCTAGTTTGGTTGTGTGTTTTGAGGCCGATCTACAGTCTAGGAGCATGCAGTTAATGGGGAACCTTCTATGTTCGGATTCTTATTAGACAGAGCTCTGGGAAGAGAGGTTAGGTGGTCTGGGGGTCTAGGGATTTTCAGAGATCTTCTGACTCCCGGGTTTACTTGGATCGAAGATTTGGCGGAGGAGTTAGGTGGAGAGTCATAGGTTGAGGCTAGGTGTGCCGCTTCTCGAAAGGAAAGTGCTGTTTTTGCTCTTCTGGGTCTATTAGAGCGATTTTCCGTGACCGATCTGTTGGTCGAAGGCCAGAGCGGGGCAGGGACCCTATTAGAGGGTGATGCCTTGGTGTGCTCGGGATAGGTAAGAGTAGGGGGTGCTATGGGCGGCTGGGTGGGCTTTTGAATCGCGGCCAGGTTGGATAAGGTTTCGTTCAGGCCTTGGATGAGGGTTTCGAGCTGAGTTCCCAGGAGGTTTAGGCGCTGAGTTGTGATATCTACGGAGGGCGGTGGGGAGACTGTGGCAGCGTTGCTGGGGGCGAGTGGGGAGGGTCGCAAACGTGCTGGCTATTGGGGGGGAAAGGTGTCTGGTATGACTCTGGAAGGAGTCCTGAGCAGGGGTAATACTGTCTCATGATGAGGGTTAGGCTGCCATTGGCCTGGTGGTATGGGGGAGCTGGAGGGAGATTGGACATGGAGATGCAGTTCGCTCCTGGCTGGCAGGTTGGGATGCGCAGAGGTGCAGGGGTGGGGGGATCGTCTTTCCGTAGGGAGGGGATTTATGGTCGGAGGTGCAGCATTGTGGGCGTTGTCACGGAAAGGCGGGAATGGTGATCTCAGGGGGGGCGTGAGATGGTTCTGGTGTCTCATCTGCCGTTGAGGACTCGCTGGTAGGGAGGCAGGGGGACAGGTCCGATCGCGTGTTGTGCAAGGGAGCCTTTTTTAGCGATAGGAAGAGGGCGTCAAAAACCTCAAGGTTATCATTGTTAACTTTTATCCGGACTGGAGGAGTGTGGCTCAGGGGTCAAAGGCGGCAGACCAGGAAGCTGAGATCGGCCCTGGACCAGGGTTCAATTCCCCGCCTCGGTGGGTCTTGGGCTCAAAAATTCCACGGTGTCGATAATTCTCGCTCCGGTGCCTACTCGACTCACGGGTTCACACTCTGTGACTCTGGGCAATAGCTTGCTTAATCTCCACAACGACCCCTCGCGGCGGGATGCCTGGCTTTCACCTTGTGGATACCCTGCCGGGGTTATCTCACAGGGAATACCAGGACGGGTTCCCTAAGCAAGCGCTTAGATACCGACCTCGGTTGGTGATTTGCGCTATATAAATACATGTACATTTACATTTACTGTGCCATTTGAGTAAATGGTTAAGGAGATATTACTATTCAGCGTCTGGTGATTCGGGAAAGAGGACGTCAGTTTGCAGCTATGGGATGTGATGGTGGTTTTGGAGATGTGAAGATGTGTGTTGAGGATGCTGAACCAGGTGTTAGGTCTTTCAGTGTGGAAGATGAGGTCTGTTTTGATCATACTGTTCAATAAAAGGTGCCCAATTGCTTGATGCAGATTTGGGCAGAAGACCTGCAATATTCCAGGAGCCCACTGTCAAGATGGTCTTTAAGTCCTTGAGATGGGCTTGCAGTGGATGGATAGGAAGGAGGTGCGTTCACAGCCGCCTGCGTATCTAAACCATAGGAGCAGTCTAGTTGAATGGATCCTACTGGGAGAACATTTGCCATGTCGTTCAGCCTCTCCGCCATGCTCAGTTCCACCTTAGTTGTATAGACACCCCCAAGATAGCCAGGGTTATTACCTATAACATCCTGCTCTATTGGAATATCTCGGGTTTTAAAAGAATCAGGTGGATCACAAATTAGGGGACCATTACCATAGCCCACGTGACCCCAAAATATGCCTGTCCCTGGATAAACGTAACTATCAAGTTGTTCAAGTCAATCGATGTCTTCTAGTGAAGAAAAAACATTGAAACAGTTGTTAAGCGGGACAGAATAGTTATATTGGCCAAGTGATTATGATGTCTCTCTCCAGTCTGTACATCTAGTGATATCTGTGGGTCGATAGAAGTACCCCAAGGGGAGAACAGAAATATCATCCCTGGCGACAAGGTCCCCTGCCCTTTCCAGAATATGCTGGACCAAACCAGGAGACCTAAAACTTAGAACCACACAGTCACCTCTGAGGGACTTTTGAGACTTCCTTACCCATGGTACTCTGTGGATCATTTTAAATTCAGTGAACAGTTGGCTTTTGATCCCTGTCCTTGAGCTCAGCAGCTGTAATGCCTTGTTTCTCAGGGTTGACCAATCCTCCTGTGCCTGCGATGCTAACCCTGGGACATTACCTAGGACTACAGTATAGAGAGTGGCTTCCAGGGGTAGATGTAAAAAATGTAAAGCATACCGAGCACCTGCAAGACATCGTTGAGGCGAGCGTGTGCAAGTTTCTCTCTCAACATGCTGTGAACCCGGTAAGCTAGTACCTCCCCGTAGCAGGGAGACATGAAGGCTATCAACAGGGGCTAGATCGGTGGGATTCGGTGCGTTGATTACAGACCCTCTGTTATGCAAACCCACCCCACCCGCCTGGGAAGTAATGCCCCCACCGCCCGACTGTGCGCTGGAATTACTCAAGGTACTATGCGATAAATCCTGCTCCATTTTGTTGAGTCTATCTTCTATCAGACACAATTTTTTCAACAACAACATATTACATTTGAGATTCCCTGCACTATCCGTGTATAGAATATTTCCTAGTTAAATATAGGTGGACTATCAACGCCATGGCTGGGTAGGTTATCTCTAGTGGTAACCGATGTGGTTTGACAGCACCCGTCACACCCCCTTGAGGCTACCTACCCTTACACTCCCCCTGATGGTTGGGGGATGGCCTTCGACGGACCCCGGACTTTCCTTTTCTTCGAGGGTGGTTCCCCTCTTTCAACATGAATTGCTTTCTTGCCCCTAGTTATAACCATTGTTGTGCCTGAATTGGAATCTGGACTAAAGGGAGTAGATGGTGATGGGGCGATAAAACCTGGAGTATACTGACTTAGGGATGAGGAAGGTATGACAGAGGGTGTATCTCAGTTAGTTGCATCTGGTGAATCAGCACAGATTCTGCCCTAGTCAAAAAGGCATCAAGGGTTCCCACCACCCCCCTCCCACTCCTGCCTTACGTTTGCTCTATGGTCCAGCCCCCACAAGACTCACAGCAGCGAAGCAAAGAGACTAAACTTTACCATGCAATTAAAAAGTCAGATGAACATTGGGTGGCCCAGCCCAGCCTCTTCCATTCTCAGACGGGCCTGCCCTTGGTCTAGACTTCGTCCGGGCTGCGTCCCGCACTGCTGGTTAGAGGCTGCGCTTAAATGCATGTGTTAACTTCAGAGCCTCTCCCTCGTTAGCAGCAGCGCGATGGAGCGCTGTGCACCCTGGGCATTGTAGTCCTTTGGCAGGGGCACAAGCGAAGCAATCCCTGGGACCACGACCCCACCAGGGGAACTCAGGAGCATAAGGTGAGCTGGAGAAGTCGCAGGACAAGTTTGGCGAGAAGACACACCCGCACCACGGGTTAGAGGCAGCGATTAAATATGCATGTTGACTTCAGCGCCTCCCTCTTATTAGTGGCAGCAGGATGGAGCGCTGTGCACCCTGTGCGTTGTAGTCCTTTGGCAGGGGCACAAGCAATGCAATCCCTGGGACCATAGTCCCACCAGGGGAACTCAGGAGCACAAGGTGAGCTGGAGCAGACAATAATGCGAGAAGACACACTTGCACCACGGGTTAGAGGCAGTGCCCAAATGTGCGTGTTGACTTCAGCGCCTCCCCCTCACTAGCGGCAGCGGGATGGAGCGCTGTGAACCTTGGGCGTTGTAGTCCTTTGGCAGGGGCACAAGCGAAGCAATCCCTGGGACCACAATCCCACCAGGGGAACTCAGGAGCACAAGATGAGCTGGAGCAGCCACGGGACAAGAATTCGAGAAGACAAAAATCTAGCTCTGTCTCATCCATACAGACCTCCCATGTGGGGATTTAGATTTCAAGTTCTTTGGATGAAAACAGCGTGCATGTAGGGTGGAATTTCCAGCAGTTCTCTTCCTAAATAATCTAGTTTACAACCTGTTACTACAAGCAATCATCTGCAAATCCAAAACCTCTACCTAAGTTGCACTAATGTGAACTGTGAAATGCAAGTTCAAGTTCAGATTGTTCTGGTTGATTGGTTCTCTAAAAATACCTCAGTTGTCTGTCGCCTGCCCCTTCATTTGAAAAAAAAGGTAATCGATAAATTGTGACCACAAATAACATTTTCACCTCACATAGCACCATTGTCGTTGATGAAAATCTGCTCCTCCCACCAGCCCATATGCAGACAAGCACAGCTGGGGGTGAAGCAGGTGCCCACCACTGTACCCCGTTACATTTTTATTATTTTCTTGTTGAAGAGAAAGTAACTGTTTTCAAGACATCATCTAACTATGAAGAACAGCATCATTGTATGTTTATGCAGCTTAAGTGGTTTATCCTTCAGGAAATATTCAACAGCCTGAATTCCATCATCATGCTTAATGCTAATATGTAATTGCATCACATCAAGAGTCATTAGAAGGCAATCATTCCTTCAAAGCATGTTGTAGATTATTTTTAGAAAGTCACTTGTGTCTCTAATAAATGAGGGTAATATACCCACATCATCCCCTGTGAGAAGTCATCAATATAACTCAAAGTCTTTTCAAATAAACTATCATTAGTAAAGATAATGGGCGTTCCCAGTGGTTGTGCTTTTTCCTTGTGTATCTTGGGTATAAGATACATGATTGGTATTCATCTTGATTCAAGAAGCCTACATTTTTCCATTCAATTAAATCCAAGTGGTATTGTCACATGCTCCCCTAGTTACTCTTGGCATAGCAATTGCTCTTCCTCCAATTGCTTATGTTTCTTTTGTATACATTCCAATGGGCCATATTCACTGGGGAAAAAACACTGGTCATAGTTAAGCCATTTAGGCTTAGATTTCAAACACACAAAACCATAGAAATTCAGCAGTTATAGTTATCTGAGCTAAAGTTCAAAGTTTATTATGTTTTGGCTCTCATCGAGGGCCACATAAAAGACGTACAACAAATTCAAAACAACTACAGATTCAATCAAAATATTCCATGTACATATGTCATTCAAGTCCATGAATCATTCATTAATGAAAGCACAAATAAAAGCTGGCACAAAGTAACTAGATAACATATTAATAAATATCTAAAAATCCTTTAAAAAATTTGAAAATATAGAAGCAGAACATTTCATTTGGAGGCCAATATAAAGATTGTACAAAGATATTTACATTAGATATACCTAAGCGGAGGCAGATTGGTTTTAGCCATTTAAGGCGCAAAGTGCGAAGTGCAGGGCAGATCAGCAGAACGTGCATACGGTCCTGTATACTTGCATTACAAAAATTGCACATGTTAGATGAACCATGCCGTTTGGAGAGAAGTACATTTAATGGCAATAGGTCATAACGAAGAAGGAACCAGAATCTTCTAATGCCATGGGGTAAGTTCCATAAAACATAGGTTTGGGCTTTTTTGGCAACATATGAGTTAAGGAGAAGATCACAACCCCCTTTTCCTTGTATTACGTTCTTATCAGTTAGAAAGCATAGTTCCCACGATGCCTGTTTTAACAGGATTTTTAGTTGTAATTGAGAGTGCAGGAACAAAGTACTTTCATCTAACCTCAGAAGAGTCACAGCTCTTCTGAAGTTCTTTACAAGTTGTGAAAACTCTTTAAAGTTGCCTAATAATTCACTTTTCAGTAGGGCTCTCATTGTCCCCGGTTCTGCTCTGGCAAGAGAGGCCACCCATCGTACCAGGGCACATAGACCCTGCACCCAACTGCCCCTTAGCCCAAACTCAAGTCTGCACGCTGCTAAAGAGCAATTAGTGTTTGCACTGATAATGACCTCACATATTACATCACTTTTGACCTAATCAGTGACATCACTGATGGCATCATCCACAGAATCACTCACACACACCCATACAACCTCTCATTCACCCAATCACACACCCACAGAACCACTCACAAACCCATTTGCATACCCATACAAACACCCACTTACTCACCCATCTAACCATCCGCAGACTAATACAGCCATTCTTACAGCCACTCACTCACTGATAGAATTCCTACACCCACTTATTCACCCATACAACCACTCACACACACACCCATACTGTCTCTCTCAGAGCCATTCACTCACCCATACAACCACTCACGCCCACTCACTCACCCAGACAGCCACTCGCACACTCACTCTCTAATACAGCTACTCACACACCCTACTCACACACCCACTTGCTTACCAATACACCCGCTCAAACAGCCACTTGCATACCCAGTCACTCACCCATACTGCCACTCACACACCCACTCACCTAACTATACAGCCACTCACACAACCACTGACGACCCATACAGGCAATCACACACCAACTCAGAGAAATACAGCTACTCACAAACCATTCACTCATCTATAAAGCTACTCAGACATCCACTTGTTAATCCATACAGCAACTCACACACCTACTCAGACACCCAATCACATGGATACAGACAGTCACATGGGCACTTACATAATCTAGGTTAGAAATAGTATCACTCAGCAGTACACAAAGTAAATGAATTTAACTTATGTAGTAGCTTTGTATATATGTTTACCACAAACGCTAATAAAACACTCACACTCTCTGGATGATGTCATCTGTGATGTCACTAACCATGTCATGAGTGATGTAATGTGTGAGGTCAAAAGCAGTGTAAGCACTTAAGTACCATAGAGTAATGGTTGGAACAACTCAAGGGTCCCTCCCAGAGGACGGGCTGGACAGACGGGAGGATACTCAATTTCCGTTGTCCAGTTTCATGCCAGAGTGGAAGCCAAGGGCTCCCTGAACTGACTCAAACTGGAATATGCAAGGAGGGCCCATAATGTGCCTTTTAAGGCAGTCTGGTGGCACTGGCAAATGCCCCATCCCAATACACTAAGTCTTGTCTGGGTGGTGGTCTGTGAGAGGAAACCAATTGTTCTAATTTCCTCTGCTCAACTCAGCAGCAGGAGGGCAGAATCGGGCCGTGGTCGGCAGCAACACTAGCTTGCTGTCAGACCCTGGAAGGCTGTTACCGGTAGTATGGGGGTACCCCAAGGAAGGCCCTCTGTACATTGGATCATACTCTCAACACTGGAATTCATGTTGGGGTATGATTCTAAAATGTTTAATACCAAACATGACAGGATTCAGAGCAGCCACTATATAGTTAGACATCTCGTAATGACTGATGTTCATAGTATGTATTAAAAATGGCTTGTTGCACTTACAAATCCTGGATAATCGACTCCAGGGTTTGTAGGGGTATCCTGCTCATGCAGGGGCATCCTCACAAATGTTTGATATTTTCACTGTTCATTTGTTTAAGTCTTAAGAGAGGCTTAGGGTCTGTCTGAAAAATGAAGTGAGTGCCAAACGGGTATGGCCCCAACTTCTTCAAGGCACAGACCACAGCAAAGGCCTTCATCTCAATAGCATCTGCTTATAACAGCTTCCGATTGGTCTTGGCCATCTGCATTAAGTTGTGATAATGCTGCACCTACTCCTATCTCCGAAGCATCTGTCTGGACAATGAAGGTTTTGGAGTAATCAGGACTTTGCAGGATGGGAGCAGTGCACGTGACCTGCTTCAGGTCATCACATGCCTTTTGACAGCTATCTGTCCACTGAAGCTTTTTTTAGGTATTCCTTGGAGGTCAGATCATTAAGGGGAGTCAGTCTGGACCCATATCCCTTAACACACCTCCTGTAGTACCCAGTCAGGCCCAGTACATCTCTGACTGGGTAGTGGGAGCAACCCAGTCCACTGTGATCTAGGTTTTCCTCTTCAATGTTTGAACCTAGCCTCCACCTACAAGGTACCCCAACTATACATCCTTGCTCTGCCCTATCTGGCTCATGGCTCATATCAGGATGAAGATTGCACCAGGTGAAGTGTTTTTTTGAAAAACATATTTTATTGCCAGATTGTACAGGAGTCGCAGGGCTCTGAAGCCCAGAGATCACTGCAGTGTCAAGTTATGCATGTGCAAGGCAGCATCTGGCTTTTTTAACATCAAACAATACAACCACAATAGATGGCTTAAAAGATCCGCAGGATTTAAATCGCCCTCCCCAACTAACCCCCCTCCCATCTCCCCCCTCAAATCTTCCCCAGTTGCGCAACGTCCACTGAGACCAGCCAATACCCATGAACCATCAGGCTGTAAAACAAGCATTTGCAATGCAATCGGTCTCGCATTTGTTTGTGTTAGAGCATTTGGCATTGCAAATGGCAATGTTTTTTTTTACCCATGTGTTATGGAGTGTGTGTATGTGCTGTGGAATTATGTGGGTTGGATTAGTTATTTGTGGAATTGTGTGGCTTGGAATTGCGTGTTGTGGAGTGATAGAAGTGGAGTGGATTTGTGTAGTGGAATTATGTGGCATGGTGTGATGTGGAATTATGTGGTTGGTAATTACATGGTATTAATTGTACTGGAATTATGTGGACTGCGATTGTGTGTTATGTAGTGTAATTAAGTGGAATGGCAGTTTGTGGAGTGGTATGTAGTAGAGTTTAATTATGTAGTGTGCTGTTTAATTTTGTGGCATGTAGTGGGATTGTGGGTTGTGGATTGGATGTGTGTGGTGTGTTGTGACATTGTGTTGTTGAGTTGAATTATCTGGTTTTGTGTTGAATTATGTGGTATGGATTGGAAATGTATGGTGTTGAAAAGTGTGGGCTGGAACTGTGTGGAAAGATTTGCCTTTTTGGAGATTGCTACTATCGATTCAAGCTCTCAAATGAAGGTTAATGCAAATGAGAAATTAAACATTGATCAAATGTTGGCATCTATGCATAAATAAAGGGGATTTGCATACCTGGTGGTATGGGCATTAGGCCGGTGCAAAATATGGCTGGGATGGACCATAAACCTGGTATATAACAGTTGCACAGCTCATGGCTGAAGGCAGCTGGTATTTCCACGTATGTTCTAGTAACTCTTGTTCTGCATGGGACAGGCTATTGCTTCATGGGCAGCCCGCATCCCTAGACAATTGCAGGATTGGGGGCAGGTGCAGATGGTGGTCCGCAAGTTTCCAACACGTTTCTGATTTCAGCATAGAGGCCCAGTAGAATAGTAGCGGCTCTGTACTCAAGAGGCATTTAAACCACACGCTCTGACATGCCATGTCAACTGAAGGCCGGGGAAGTGAAAGAATACCCATACAGTAGATACAGCATGTCTTGAGAGATTGCGCATGCGCGCTACCTAGGCAAGACCTAAAAAGGACGAGATCTCCCTGAGCCCACTCCTTTCCTCTGTAATTTGCCTGCAAATTATATTTCCTCCTATTTAACAATAAGGGTTTTCATGATGATCCCAGGAATACAGCCTACCACCCTGCAGCACAAGCTTTTCAAAGCAGAAAAGCACAGAAAAAAAGCATATTTTCTCTTCTGCTCCTTAAAGGTGGCCACTTCAACCAGCAGCAGACATATCAATTAAGCACCAGACGCTGCCTAGGACAAATAGGGCCCGATGTAGGTAATCCCAGATTACAACTTCTTAAATACCGAATCATACCGATTCGGTATTTAAGAACTGGCAATGGGGATGTAGGTATTTTTACCGAATTAATTACCGCATCGGTAAAAAATCGGTAATTACTGATTCGGTAATTACCGATTCTGTGTTTGCCATTGATTCCTATGGGCCTTGAAGCCCATAGGAATCAATGGCACATACGGATTCGGTAATTACTGAATCGGTAATTACCGAATCCTGCCAGGGGGAACAGGGTGTCACTTTGACACCCTGTAGCACCCCTGTTTTTGGCTTGGGTGCAATGTGACACACATACATGCCCTTAGGGCATGTGTGTGCCACATGGCACAGGTGTACATGCACAGATGTGCATGTACACAGGAATTCCTTATTTACCACCCAATTGTATTGGGTGGTAAATAACGAATTCTTAGAGGCCTCTAGTACTGTCAACAGTGCTACCTACATTAGAATTTACAGGTTCGGTATTTTTACCGAGTCTGTACTTACTGATTTGGTAATTTTACCGATTCGGTAAATACAGAATCGGTAAAAATACCGAATCTGTAAATAAATGCCTCCTACATAGGAAAAGGCATTTACCGGTCGGTAACGGCCGAATTCGGCCGTTACCGACCGGTAAATGCCTACCTACATCGGGCCCATAGAGTTTTATCTGGTCATGCTTTAGTACATCTTCGGTTTTGTCTTTTCCTTCTAATCTGTTGTGTACAGGAAAACTGATAAAACAGGTGTAGGCAAAATCGCTGCTAAAACACCAGCGGAAGGGGCGGGGGAGGTATACAGTAAGCTAGATAACGATTAGGTAAATATAAAGAGCTAAATATATGCGTAGGGGTCAGAAGAAAATCGGTCATGAATGAAGTGAGAGGTTTTCTACATGCACACACTTTGTTCTAAGAAACAACATCCTGAGAGTTTGACAGCAGCTAAATTTCAAGAGAACATACCAATGGGTACAAGTGCAGTAGGGTAAATTACTAACGATTACTAAATGAACATACACCAAAAAAACAGCAATTGTGAAGTAAATATACGGTAATTAAAAAATACAATAGAATTACGGTAGGATGACAGCAACAATAAATCATACAATAAAAGAACCAATAAAACAGCACATTGTTCGCTGTATTGAAGGTCTGTGTAAACCAGTCTTTTTAAGTGCTTTACCTACATTTACAAAACCAAATCTATTAGTGCAGCCCCATCTTTTGGAAAACCTGGCAAGTAACTAACTATTTAAAACAAGTTTGTGATGCAGTAGCCACACTAGATGGGCCTGCTGGGCAGTGAAACTGTCATAAACCTCAGATTTCTAGGTTTTCAACTGAGGTGTTATAGATTTCATACTAATTACTGCGAACACATATTCTAAAATTATTAACTAGTTTTGTTAACAATAGTGTGGCAGTCTGTAGTACTACAGCACTGGAATAAGTTGTAATTATCCAAAGCAATTATGCTCACATCACCAGCTCCAAATATTGAAAAGTAGAGTTAGCCCTGATGGAACTTGTATCCTATGAGGGGCATGGAGATCACTTCAAAAAGTGTGTGTATCAACATAGCTATCATAAAATAGTCAAATTCCCCTAAGTACCAAAACATTTAACTTTGCTTTTGTGGGCAGGTGTGTAGATAGTCATAATATACACACTATATCTACTCGACTTCTCAATACAATGTGTGTTCTCCGTGTTTTTATTTTTTGAATGGTCAAGAAAACTTACACATTTTACAGTAGTTCAGAAGAACAGTCAGGTGGATTCCTGGCTATTTTCAAACCATACATTTTTACTCTTCAGTTTACGGACTTTCATTTGCATTATTAGATTACTGGCGCCAAGGCCATTTCTGTAATTGAGTTACTGTTTTATACTTTGCTACCGCTGCTTGCAGATGTGCCTACACATTACCAGTCCTTCATGCATTCTGTTGTGATTCAAAACTAAGTGTGCCTACCACCACCAAAGGGCAGGGGCGCTTCAGAAGAGGACATCCGGAGAGGCTACTTACTTGAACATCTGTACTCATCCTCCCGTCTTCTGATCTCTAACTCTACAAAGAGAGGATGGAAATAGGATATATATAAAAAGAATATATTATTTCGAGTTTAACTACCCAACCTCATGCCCTCTTGAAGAAAGAAGCATGTATATTTAAGCTCCTCCTTTGTCCAGGACTACACTATTTAAAGCTTTTATGAGGCCGCTTCCTTTCGGCTCAGTGGCTCAGCTTGAACTCCTCATATTCCTTTTATTTTGGTTCATGCTATCGCAAATCTGTGAATGGTCAAATGCCCTATTCCCCCCCCCCCCCAAAAAAAAACTGTATTCACGTTGCTGAAACTAAGCAGCAGACAGAGCTAAGAAGCCACAAAAACAGACGATGCTTGACACGCTACAGAACATCCGTGTATTTTTGTCAAGTGGAAGACTGGACGGGAATAACATTTTAAAAGTAAGTAGAGTGTTAACGATAATGTACTCCTAGTGAGTTTAACATGGCTTTCCTCAAAAATCCATAGGTTAAATGCACTACGGAGCGAGCAACAGTCTTTTTTTAATTAATTTTTTTAACTATCAGCAGCAACTTTCAAATGATCACAGAAAGTAAACTGAATAGGGAAATAGGATCAGTCGGACACGTCGAGTCTGTCGTGGCAAATATGCTAATTAATTTGAGTATACTATTTTAATTTTAAATAGAGTCCTTATGCTTTCTGATTTTTTTTGCATTACTAGTGTTTTTACTTTTCTATATGATTTGCAATGCGATTGATATACTACGTTGCATCCACTACTAGCAAGGAACTTATTTACATTCACTAATTTCACTTCTGAATGAAAATAATGCTATATTCCTAATGAAACTCCCAAAATATTCCTCTAATGTTTATTAATAGTTTATTTAAATCAACTATCCTTCTAGAATGATTACAATCCTGAAGAAGCTCGTTCCTACTGGGGTTGCGGTTGTTACACAGTTCTCGTGAGACTCGATCCACCTCCCTTATTTAGAATGACCCCCGCATGTACATGGAGTGCGCCAGCCTTCAAAAAACGGACCTTGAATCCCAACCTGGGGATCTCAAAACGTCAGCCTCGCCCCCCCCCCCCCCCCACCCCCTCCCACTCCGCACCAGCCCACTCCCACCCCAGTGCTTCTCCTTCCCTCCTTTTACCACTGACTAAAGAAACGAGGGGGCTGGTTGAAATTCTGCACTTGAGACGCCACGTGAGCGCTCGTGCCGATTCAGCCACAGGCACCAGCATCCTTCCACCCGCTCACGCTGCACCCACTGCTTGATGTAGGCTCCCCTATTCCCACGTGCACCCAATTTATAGAACCCCACACGTAAGACGCAGCGGGGCCATAGAGTGCCAACCACACGAGCTCCTTTGTCAGGAATCAAAGTTGGTGCCTGTTGTGGGCACGGTCCCAGTTGTAGGTGTAACAGCGCCTGTGCCCACCGCGCTAGTTTCACGTCTGTACTGACACACGAATACGCAGATGTGCTGCACTGTAATGGCCTTTAATTTAAGAGCGGTACAGATGGCATTAACTCGGGCTCCCTAGCATTAGGAACGAGCCGGCCTGCAGTGAACACACCTCGCTGGACAGTTCAGGTGGCATCACCTCCATGTTATGTAAAGTGCCGAATAAAGGGGCAGGGTGGCACCAGCTCTCTCCGTGTCCTGCTCCCAGCGCACTTATCGCACTACTGAGGGGGCTGAAAGGTTCCTTTTGAACCATTTCACAAGCACTGCAATACATACATTGTCGCCCCTAAGGTGCATGCGGTTTAGCAGTTTACTCGACATTCTCGAATGCAGTATTTTAAAAAAACCATGCTCAAAAACATGTGTCCTACTTAAGGCGAATACCCGATTCTGACCCAAACTTGCAGTTATCTACTCAACAGAGAACCATTGTTTACATTAGATCATTTAAGCACACCGCGTAATGCATGCATGCGATACACATCATTTTTAACACACAGCACTATACATGCATGGGTTTATACATCATTTGTGCAAAAAACAGTATTCATGCATGGGTTTTTTTAGTGTACCACATCCCGCGTAAGCTAAGAAAATGTAATTGTGAATACAGGCACCGAGGATGTGATGAATATTAAATACAGTCCAGCTTGAGCGTGCGCCTCACGAGAACGGAAGTGCAGCATGTATGCCATAAACGAGGGGGTGCACGGACGCTCTTACATGGAAGGCCCACACTTAATTTTAATCCGGACACGATATTATGCTATTGGCTGATTAGCGCTGGTGCCTGAACTGCATTCCTTATCAGACGGCTACGTTCAACAATGCTCTCTCTCTTTTAGCCGCCCCCCCCCCCCCTCCGTTACACCCGCCTAAAAGATCCACAGAAAATATAATGTCAGAAATGGCTTACTGTCTCCGAATCTCCAAATCCATGCATGTACAAATTATCGTACATGGAGGTTTAACAGCCCAAAACACGGCGCAATGCAAAACCAATTTAAAGCTACAGCTCCGCTGCCAAATGTCTCCACCCCCTCGAAAGAACTCTTCTGGAAACCTCCTTCCAATTCAAAGCACAGCAGCAAGCACGCGCACGTATATTACGAGCGCAGGTGAGAGAGGCGGGCTCTGCTTTGAAAGGCAGCAAAGTTCTTTTGAACCTGCGAGGTTCCGGGAGATGCCCCGCCTCTGAGCCAGGCTCGCGGTGATGTAGCTTGTCCGGAGCGGGCACCTTAGAGGCAGAGGGGTGTGGGTAGCGGAGAGCCCAGAAGAAAGCAGGGATCCCGGGAGTGCTGGCGTTCTCGGGAGACAACAGGAGGAGAGAAATCCGGTGATGCGACGGAATGAAGGAGCCAACGGCAAAAGAGCCCAGTAAGTGGTACGGAATGTGTGTGTGTGCGTGGGCGTGTGTGTATGCAGTGTGTGTGTGCGTGCGTGTGTGTGCGCGCGCGCGTGATTGTGAGAGGCTGTGAATGTGGAGAAAGATGTGCACGGCTGGAAGAAGGGGGGGAGGGGCTGGGCGTGCGCGGCCACGATATGCAATCTGCGCTCGTACCCAGATCGGAGTCCCTTGAGGCCCGACTTCATAGCAATAGGTCTCGAACGAGACCTAAAAATGGTAAAGGCAAAGAAAAAACTGCAACAGAAATCCCCAGTCTGATACACACACACCCCAAGCCACCGCTGACCTCCCTGGTGCCACACCCAGCAACCCTGCTCCAGCCCTCATTCCACTGGAAGATCGTCCACCTCATTTGGAGGCTCCAGCCACAATCCCCTATAGTCAGCCCACTGCTTCCATATTTTATAGTGCTTATGCGGGCATCCCCGGGCAACAAAGATTGGCTGTTCCCGCCCCATGGAACATTCAAGGCCATTTTCTCCAGGCAGCCAATAAAGGGGCCCGTGCGTCATTCCACATCCTGGCTATATCAGGTTTCGCCAACGTGAGACCCAATAACAGGAGATGCCTTTTGTACACATTGCCTCCAATCTCTTCCATCACATGCAGTAGGGGGAACTGTGGTGTGTGTGGAAGCGACCACCCCAGAACCTCCGATAGACAGGAAAATACACCCATCCAAAAACGATTGAGTGATGGGCATTGCCAGGCGGTGTGCAAGAATGTGCCCTCCTCTCAGCCACACCGGAGGCACCCCAGGTAGGCAATCAATTCCGCCCGGGCACAATCATACCCGAGTGAAATAGACCCGATGGAGGTACTTAAATTGTATAAGGCAAAGCTGCATTGCTATGGCCGCCCCTTGGGGGGCTGCTAAGGCCTCCCTCTAGTCCTCCTCCTCGAGTGTACCCAGGTCCTCCTCCCATACCCCCCGAACCCTCTTAAGCATAGGCCCGCAGTGGATTACCAGGGATTGATATATCCGCGAGATCTTCTTGGTCTCCAAGTCCCCCATAAAAATGTCACTTCCAGCAGGCTAAACTCGGGCAGCGAGTCAAGGCCCTCCAGGCTAGGAGAGAGCGTATGGCGGAACTGAAGGTACCGATAAAACTGCGATGGAGGCATGCAATATTCCACCTGTAGATCCCGGAAGGACCTGAGGGACCCATCCCGCACCACGTCCCCCAGGGTGGGGATGCCAATGCCATCCCACCCCCTAAAGCCCTGTGAGGCCGCTAGCCCTGGCAGGCGCCCATTGTGCCACAGGGGAGTCTCTCCAGTCGGGGTATTTCACCACCCCATTCGCTTCAATAACTGCCGCCAAATTTTAAAGACAGTTTATGTCACCGATGGTAACCCAACGCGCAGCGCCGCTGCATAGAGTATCGTATGAAAGGTGTGAGACCCCATTAGGTGTCGCTCCAGCAAATAGGCCGGATCCCTCCTGTCACCATTCCAATACTCATTAAGAACGAAGAGATTCGAGGCTTGGTAGTATGAAAGAATATCTGATGTCGCCAGCCCGCCACAGTAGGTGGAACGGAAGCAAGTGCGCAATGCTACGTTCACTGTCCCTCTCCCACCCCCAAACAATTGCCCCAACACGGAATTCACCCGCCTAAACCATTTGGGCGCAATCGGATATGGGTGATTCTGCAGCTGATACAGCAGGCGGGGGAGCGCAACCATCTTGAAGATTGCTGACCTACCATATATTGTTATGGGCATGCGCGATCAAGTCTTTATATCTGCATGAACGCGCTTCCAAGTTCCGGTCCCAAGAAATGGCTGGCACATCTGACAGGAAGACACCCAGATATCTGAGACCCCCACCGCCACCTGCATCGCCGACGCCCATGCGCCCGCATACCCCGGAGCTCCCACGACCCACAACATGGACTTTCGGGGATTCATATACAGCCCAGTCTTTTCCCCGAAAATTTGCATGATCGCCAGAATTTGCGTCCCGATCTATCTAAAGCAGATATATCTTATCTAAGAGACAGCTGCGCGTCAATGCGCACCCAGGCCGTTAACATTTCCATGGCTAGGGCGAATAAATATAGTGACAGGGGGCCCCCATGTCTGGTGCCCCACCCAATAGGAAAGCTGGACGAGACCGCTCCCGCCACACTCCCTGACGCTGACAAATCAGTGTAAAGAAGCGTCAAATACGACATAAAGCGTGGGCCGAAGTTAAGTCGACGTAGAAGGGCAAACAGATAAACCCAATTCAAGGAGTCGAAAGCCACCAGGTGAAGTGTTTGAGTTTTGATTGTTGCCATTGTGATGTAAGGCCAGTGGTTGTGATCATTTGAGGTGTTTTCTTTGTGATGTGTGAGTGAGCCAGAGTGCACATCCAAAGTAATCATTTTCTGATTTCTTTGAGGACATCCATTATTATCTGCATGTTCATTTTATTATTATTACTAGCAGCCCGTCCCGACGTTGTCCGGGTATGAATTGCTGCTAGAGTATACACAACAGAGAAAAGGGGATTAAGTATACGGGAAGTAAGGGCGCTCAGACAATATTAGCGTGACTGTTATTGTAATGCAATAGTAACTGGTGCTAGCAGGGAGGGGGGACCCCAAGAACCCCTCAATTTAAATGTGAAAATTTCACACCTAAGACTTAAACACAAAGTCCCGCGCACACAGATTCAATGTAACAAGAAGAGTGTTACTGTATGTGATTAACAAAAACAATTGTCCAATGTTGGTTCCAGGAGTTTTGGATGTATATCTCCTTTTATTAGATCATCACACCATGGTAATTTACAGCCAGCCGACACGTGTTTCGTTAAAGCTCTGCACATATACAGATGCTGTAACTCTTCAGGGCTCAATGGCTGGATCCTTATTTGTTTAGGGCCCTAGTCCGGTGATAATTCCAACCCGGATGGGTGACCTAGTAGTAAAACGGTGACGATGTATTGTTTCCAATGTTTAACGTGTTGCAATGTACGTGGAGGTCACCAGTATTCCACACCTATGTGCCACAAGTATATCACGGTCCAAATCACAAAGACGTACAAATTCCTTCAACGGACACCACACGGGTACGTGCGGTGTATGGGCTCCAGGGTTGAATCACCCTCATTGCACTGGCGTCCACGGACCCGGAAGTTGCTGGCCAGTAGTACATTGTTTTGTAGGATTTCGTTTTGATAGCATTTCTTATCTGTGACAGGCCTGTGAAACGCTCCGATTCACAGTGCACTTAAGAGTTCAGAAGTGTGTGAACTCGAGTTTCCCTACTTTATTTTTCCTTGCAATATTATATAGCGTGAACTCGACAACATGGCATGAGCACGATTTACATTACAGAATAACACATTCATTTGTGGTAGGCACGGGGAGACAAAGCGATTTGCCTGGAATCACAGGATGTTGAGCTGATGCCGAGATTCGAACGTAGCTCCCCAGCTCTAAAGTTCGAAATTCTAGAACTTGTGGTGGGAGGTGTGTCTAAAATTGTATGTCGGTGCTGGCCATCAATGAGAGAGACCTGTGCATTTTTCAAATGGGTGGTGAAAAAATATGAGTATGTTGCTGGAGATGTGGGCCGCCGTGCCACCAATGTACTAACCGGGGAGGGTAAACACTCATTATTCCGCAACTTTCTTTCCGCATACCAATACTCCGCAAACTTTCATTACGAAAGTACCATGACTCCGCAATGCCATTATAACACATGGCATTACATTTTATATGCTTTTACCACACACACATTTACAACGAAATTCGTTGTAAATGCATGAATGGTAAAAGCCTGTTTTTTTTTTAATTTTTGGTTAAGGTAAGTATGGGTATAGGGGTATATGTTTTGGGGTGTTTGGGTATTTTAAGGGTTCAGATATAGTTTTGGGTTATGGGGTACAGGGGTAGTTTTAGGGTTTAGGTATAGGTATGGGTTTTGGGGTACAGGGGTATTTTTAGGGTTCAGTGGTAGGATTGGGTTTTGGGGTACAGGGGTATTTTAAGGGTTCAGGGCTAGTTTTGGGTTTTGGGGTACAGGGGTATTTGAGGGTTCCGGGGTAGGTTTGGGTTTTGGGGTACAGTGGTACTTTTAGGGTTCAGGGCTAGATTTGGGTTTTGGGGTATAGGGTTTTTTTTAGGGTTCAGGGGTAGGTTTGGGTTTTGAGGTACAGGGGTATTCAGGGGTGTGGAATTTAATTAAATATGTACTTGTCCATGGGACAAGTAGCTTCATAAATCTACATGTCCTGTAACAAAATCCATTTGTCCCTTTGGTGCCATGTAGAGCGCCGTCAAATAATGGCTGCAATCTCTTTATATTATACCTCTGATAATAAATAGCCTCTCTGGTTATGGCAGGCTAATACTATAGAAGGATTTGAATTTTGGAGTTTTTCACCAGCTCTTCTCTAATCTTTTCCTATACTGAGAAATGTCGGCAATTTACCCCTGACAATGGCAGAAGTAAAGTTTCTTCCAGGGCTGGGAAAAAGGTGGTTGGAGAAAAAGTGAACTTGTAAACACACAACAGATTTCTGCTGGGGCATATTAATTTGGCTCATGCAAAGATGCAATTCACAAACATTTTCTAGGACTACGGTTTCCTTGCCTACTTAAGGAAATTCATGTGATTTCATGAAAAACGTAAATCTGCATTAATACAAGGACATGTATCATGGGTGCACTTTTGTGACTTTAACATTTGAGCCCCTAATTACATCTGAGTTAACCAAGACATTTTGTTTTTAATAAAATGCTATCTCTTCCTATCTGTGAGCTGGATTCATTGTGTCACAGCATTCTGCTCTTTTACAAAGTAGTTTTGTTCAGTGCCAGGAATTTCTATGGCAATGTGGCCTTTATGAGACCAAATACTAGCGGTCTAGTAAGAACGCGCTGGCATACAGCACCACACCTACCTGATAATCCCAAGGTAGAGAAAGGAGCATAGTGTAGGCCAAGTGAGTAACCCGAAAATTAAAATACCCCCCATGTTGATCTAAAGTTCTTATGACACCAAGGAAGCAAAAAAAGTCATTGGAACCGTCACCAGAATAGCTCGCTTGTCTCTTCCATTTAAGCATCTATCCATTCATCCTTTCACCCACTGATATCTAACATTTCACCTTTACATTGGCACCCATTCATTCTTTTATCCATTAGCCTTTCACCAATCTGTTCGTCCATCTGTTCATCTGTCAGTCCATCCGCTCATCCATATCCAAACCTACCCATCCATCTCCCAACCTATCCATTTCAACCATCCATCCATTCTTTCGCTCATCCATACACCCTCCCTTTCACTCCTCTATCCACCCTCCCTTTTACTCATCCTGCCTCCCACCCTTCGACCCATCCATCAATCCTTCCTTCCACTCATCCATCCATTTATTCTTTACACTCATCCATCCTTTCACTCTCTAATCCTTACACCCTGTAACCCATCCACTCATTCACCCTTTCCTTCATTATAACATCCTTTGTCCATCCACCATCCCTGTCACCCAACCATCCCGGTCACTCATTCATCCATCCATCCATCTAGCCAGCCCCACTTCCACTCACTCATCCTTTCACCCATACATCCATTCATCCTTTCAAATTAATTACAAATCTTTGTCAGCTGAGCTGCAGACAGAAGAGGCCCATCAAGAGCTCCACCTCTACTGTAGCTGCTTATCCTGCCATCTCCAAACCTATTGATCCAACTGATCCAGCCCGCCTTCTTTTCATTCATCCATCCTTTTGCTCATCCATCCATCCTTTCACCCCACACATCCTCCTTTTCACTCCTATTCATCCACCCTTTCACTCATCCATCAATCCTCCTTTACACTCATCTATCCACTGACTCTTTCACTTCCTCCATTTACGCTTTCGCTCGTCCATCCACGCTTTCACCCGTCCATCTTCTGTTTTGCTCATATATCCATCCACCCTTTCACTAATCCCTCCATCCACCTTTACACTCAACTGTCCACTCATCAACCCTTCCACCCACCCCCCATCCATCCCCACCCACTCAGCCATTTATTCATCTACTCTCACCCATTAATCCACCCTTTCAATAAGCCGTCCATCCTTTCACTCATCAATCCACTTATAACCTATCCATCCACTCACCCATCCCTTCATTTACCCTTGCACTTATCCTACCATTCTTTCACACATCCATCCTTACATCCATCCACTCATTCATACATGCATCTACCGTTTCACTCCACTCATTCATCCATCTAGCCTTTCACTCATTCATCCATGCATCTATCCATTCACCCTTTCACTCATTAATGTATGCAGCTATCATCCACTCTTGCACGTATTCATACATGCATCTATTCATCCACTCATTCATCCATGCACTTATCCATCCACCCTTTCACTCATTCATTCATTTATGCATCTAAACATCCACTCTATCACTCCACTCATTCATCCAAATATCCATCCAGCCTTTCACTCATTCATCCATGCATCTATCCATTCACCCTTTCACTCATTAATTTATGCATCTAACATCCACTCTTGCACGTATTCATCCATGCATTTATGCCTCCACCCTTTCACTTATTCATACATGCATCTATCCATTCACTGTTTCACTCATTAATTTATGCATCTATCATCCACTCGTGCATGCATTCATCCATGTATCTGTACATCCACCCTTTCACTTATTCATACATGCATCTATCCATTCACCCTTTCACTCATTAATTTATGCATCTAACATCCACTCTTGCACGTATTCATCCATGCATTTATACCTCCACCCTTTCACTTATTCATACATGCATCTATCCATTCACTGTTTCACTCATTAATTTATGCATCTATCATCCACTCGTGCATGCATTCATCCATGTATCTGTACATCCACCCTTTCACTTATTCATCCATGCATCTATTCATCGACCCTTTCACTCACTCTCCCACCCACCCTTTCAAGTCCATTATGGGCCCTTTTGTCTGCGGACTTGCAGACTGAAGAGACCCATCTAAAACTCTACAGCTGCTGTAGTTACTACAGCGGTGTGTTCACAATGCTCCTGGTGCAGGCACAAAGTGAGATGAGAGGCCTAGTGCAAGGACAGAATTGAGGGTGGCCTTAGGCCTGTATGAAAGCCCATGGGAAACTAATGAGCTTTAATGTAAGCCCTCTATGATATGAGAGGTTGAGGGGAGTGGGTCAGGGATGGTAGAGTAGGTGGCGGAGGTTGGGGTGGTGTTAGCAGGTTCAGGCACCGGGTGTTATATAAGGGGTACAGGAAACGCAAAGTGCCAAGGAGGGGGTGCATGAGAAGGGAAATCAAAGTGAGTTGAAGATGAGCAGGGATATTGGAGCCCTATGAGGCCCAGGAGTGGAGGAGAGAATACAAGGCAGGGGTCATACAGTTCAAGTCAGAGCAAGGGGCCAAGAGGCAGAAAAAGCAGCCTCTTACATGCCATTGCTGCCAGTGTACTGGAGCTGCAGAAGCTCGATGTGTGTCTCATGCTTGAAGAAAATGAAAAGACCAGGGGACGGCCTGGAAGCCACAGGAGCTTATCGAGCTGGCTCGAACTTTGAGCTCTGCTTTATCATTTTGCTGTTCTGCTCTGGGGAAATTAAAGTGCAGGCCCCAGCTTTTGCATTGACCCTTTCACTGCCAATAAACTGTTCAACTGCCAAGGTCACTGGCTGTGACCTACAGGGTTGAACAGCTGTGTATCGTATTCCCATAAAACTGTCTACTTGTCCTTTGGACAAAATGCAAATTAAAACCTCTTGCCCTCCTAAAAAATCGTGATGTCTCGGGCGTCGGGAGATAGGAATTCCCCACCCCTGGGTATTTATAGGGTTGAGGGCTAGGTTTTGGTTTTGGGGTACAGGGGTATTTTTAGGGTTTAGGGATAGGTTTGGGTTTTGGGGTACGGGGTATATTTATAGGGTTAAGATGGGTTAGTGTTTAAGGGTGTTGGGGTATTTGAAGGAGTAAGGGTGGGTTATGATTATGGGGTGCAGGGGTATTTAAAGGGAGCAGGGTGGGATTAGCACACGATATAAGACATGAAACGAAGGGCGGAACGTACAACACGCCCCCAGCGTTTGTCACGCCCCAGCACACGCCCACAGCACAACGCAGACACGCCCACAAGGGACTACTTTGCTGGCACGGTTCTTTTATCTTGTAAATGTATATGGTGGGCGTCTGCATAGCCTATGTCCTTCTGTCGCAACTGCCCTTTCCAACGCTGTATTGGGTGTTGTGATTGGTGCTGTGGTTCCTGAGATTACCCGCCTCAAAGGTTTGGGCTCTCTCTTTAATATATTAGTATAGATTATTGATGCATTTAACT
Source organism: Lissotriton vulgaris (assembly GCF_964263255.1). Lineage (NCBI taxonomy): Eukaryota > Metazoa > Chordata > Amphibia > Caudata > Salamandridae > Lissotriton > Lissotriton vulgaris. The sequence continues at coordinate 17,633,084 of NC_141686.1, read as the reverse complement.
GTCGCCAGTAGGTAGTTCTAGTTAGGATCTACTTTCCATAGGAAATCCGCAACATTCTATTGGGAATAACTTTGGCGCCGGTGGACGAATCTTCGCAAATTTCTCCAAGAAAATGGCCCGCTCCGCTCCTTCCCTGAAAGTTTGGGGGGGGATTCGTCAAGTGGGGCCGAGATAAAAGGGGGGTCCCAAAACATGTTTTCCCCATGTTAATTTCCATAGGGCGGTCGGTTTCACTTTTAGCCCGAACGGCTGAATGGATTTCCGCCAAACTTTGCAAAATTGTAGGGACTGGTAGCCCCGATGTGCCTTTGCTATGTCTCAAGTTATGTGCTTCAGTGGATTTTTAGTAATTTAGGTTCAAAAAAATATATATATCTATGGCAGTGCCCAGGTACGCGCACCGGGGAGCGCACCGGGCGTGCCACGCGACTTGCGCGCAGAAAGCTGATTGGTTCTTGGGTGTCTGTAAAGATTCGAAACAGTCCGGAGCGGCCGCCATCTTGTGTCTCGGTAGGATTGAGACACAAGAGGTGGCCAAAACAAAGGGGAAAATGACCATAAGGGGGCAGGGTAGACCCACCCTGATCCCCTAGGTTTGATGTGGGGGCTATAAAAGGGCCTCGCGGGGCAACAAAAAAAAAAATGTTTTCGATTGTCGCGGAGGGAGCGCCCGGTACGCGCACCGGGGAGCGCACCGGGAAGCGCACAAAAGAGAAAAAAGAATGCCAGAGTTTAAAATTGTTAGCAATATTTTATAAATGGGAGGTAGTTTTGAAAAGAACTTTTTTTTAAATTCTTTTTGTTGTTTTATATTTTTTTTATTATTTTTCTGAACATTTTTTTGTATTTTTGAACAATTTTATATTTTTTGGGGGTTTTTTAGGGAACAAACAAAAAATAGGGAATTGGAAATGGCTCAACAGGAGCAGAAAAGAAAAGAATTACTGCTTCCTTTTCTTGCTGCATTGGTGGTTGTCTACAGCATTATTTATTAAGGTGACACTAAGTTCACCATAACATAATGTTTTGCCACAGAAAATGCAAACAAATTTGAGGTTGCCAAATTTTTGCTGAATATTTGGCACCATTTGGCGTTCTTCAGGACCAGAAAGTGAGGGTACAGTAGAGGAAGTGCTGGCCACAGGGGGTGGGTTGTTTCGAAGTTCCTGTACTTCAGCCTGGGCTAAGTTATTGGGATGCCACCTCTCCATGTGGCGGATCATGGTAAAATTACCAAAAGAATATTTCTTTTTGGGATTGCCCCGGAGAGAACTTTGTCACAAATAAGACAGGTGACTTTGGGGGCGTTCACCTTTTTCTGGTCATCAGGAAAAGAAAAGAATTGCCAAATAAAGTGCACTTTAACGTGCCTTTGTCTTGGTTCTTCAGGCAGGAAGCGCCTTGGTTGTTGATCCTCCTCCTCTTCTTCCTCCTCTTCTTCTTGTCCTCCAAGAAACTGTGGTGGTGGACCTTCTTTTCTTGGTGGTGGGGGTGCACCAGCTGCAGCAACAAGTGATGCCATTGTTTGCTCAAAAATAGCTCTTGCTCTCTCAATGAAGAAAGTAAGAATGAGGAAAAAAGGAGGGGGCTTTCATTATTTGGAGAGAAAAAATGATGAGAACCAATGAAAAGTGTTATTTTCAAGTCACATGACCCGATGCGCTTACGTTACGCGCTCCGGCGCGCTTACGTTACGCGCTCCGGGCTGCGCCGCGGAGCGCTTCCGGGTGCGTTTACGCAGCGCGTCATAAGACACATCGCGCGGCTACGCGATACGTCACGCTTACGCGAAGCGTCACGCTTACGCAAAGCGTCACGATGTTGTTTTCGATCGCGAAATTGCCGCTAACGGGACGCTTCCCGGTTCGCGCACCGGGGCGCTTCAAAATACTACGCTTTCCGGGGCGCGCACCGGGAGAGCTCCAGGGCAAAAAAAAACAATATACAAAAAAAATAAATTTGAAAAATTGTAAAGACTGGTAGCCCGATGTACCTTTACTATGTCTCAAGATATATGCTCCAGTTGTTTTTAAGAAAATTAACTTTTAAAAAATATATATTGGGCTACATTGGGCTATATATATATGTTAGAGCCCAAATGTAGCCCATATGTAGCCCAATGTAGCCCAAAGATGGCCACCAGAGACAAAAAAATACAAATGTAGCCCAAATATCAGCCAGATGTAGCGCAACTATAGCCCAATGACAGTATGTACCAGAGTGTTCTAAAGAACAACTAGAGCGCTAACAGTCTTACTTATAAAGTGAGATTCATAGTTAGGAATTAGCATTAAAAAAACCTTTGAAATTCACTGAAAAAAACATAGGTTTCACACCAGTTATAGTTAGCGGGAAATTTTACTGACATAAAACCAATGAAATTTCACGTTATAGTTAGTTGGACTCACTATAACTTGCGCGCCTGCAATGCACTGCTGATGACGTCACATATTACATTACTCATGACATGGTCAGTGACCTCACTCATGACATCACCGATGACACCATCCTTGTGACAAAGTGGCAGACCTCCTATCAGCATAAAATAACCTTTGATACACACATTCAAAAATAGAAACTAATATTTTCTTAAAAAAGGAGAAACCAATACAAATTACAACAACTTATTAGGTAATTCCAACATCTACATACACATCCACTCATTCACCAACAGTTCTATATAGTCATTCATATATATATTCACTCATCATATGTAGTGATAGACCTATACATCCTGTTACACACCGACAGTCATCCAAAAGTTACTCACACACATATTCACACATGCAAAAAACTATTGAACATCCATTTTTTTGCATATACAGCTATACACACACTACCACTTTACTTCTAAGGAAACTTACACATACTTACTCTCTTAAACAATCACTTATAGAAACACATACTTATTTAAACAGGAACTCTTACAATCTCTCACTCTCACATATACTCACTTATATATATCAATACTCACATACACTAGATTAAAACATGTCGTTACTGAAAAAGACAATAGTGAGACAGTCGTTTACTCACTAACACACACATATACACACTCATCCATCCATACAGTCCTGTTCATATGCTGTCTTCAAAACACATACAAATAGTGAGTCAGTCACCAACCCATACAGCCACTTATACACAAAGTGAAACACTGATACATACATTTCAATATTTAAAAGTTACTTGCTAACATATGTATTCACTAAGATACACTTAATAAGGCAGTTAACCAATCAATTCTTCTAAAAACAAACATCCATTTACACACTTATTTAACCATTTATTCTTCCATCGTCCTTTACAAATACATATATAAAACATATATATTTTTCAGAAAGACACATTCACTGGATGGTGAATATATATATATATATATATATATATATATATATATATATATATATATATATATATATATATATATATATATTAGAGAGACAGAGAGAGAGAGAGAGAGAGATAGATTGATTTTAATGTTGTTTATTTGACATCTGGGAAAGCCTTTCTGTTATAGAGCATATATTTATTTTAGAGGTTTTATATAGTGCTGGCTGGACCCAGAGGTATCAGTGCGCTTTACATGATAGAGCTAGTTACGATAAGAGAAAAATTACAGCATCTAAGAATAACAAAAACATCAGAGCGCCTTACAAGACTGAGATACATATGGTAAAACAATATTTACAACATCATTATAGGATAAACAACAATAAGACAGAGAATAACAAAAGGCTTGAGGTTATACATATTATGTAAAGAGATACTCAGAGAAAAGAGTTGAAATACCTATAAGATATGGAAGAGCGAGTTTAAGGCTCAGGTAGAGACCCTCAATGTTTATTAAGGAGGTGAATTTTGAGATCTTTTATATAGCTGCTGTATGAAGGGTTGCATCATAGTTCTTTGGGGAGGGCATTCCAGATGTAGGGGGCATTTCCGGAGAAGGGGCGGGATTGAGTGTATTTCTTTTTTAGGGGTCGTGTGCTGCCCACTTGGCAGAGTTTATTGGCAAAGTAAGATGTTGCATTTTGATGGAGGACTTTGTTTGTGATGCATACGTTTTTGTTGGCAGATTTGCCTTCGATGGGGAACCATTTTAAAATTTTGAGAGCTGGGGAATGTGGTTGAACCATTTGCAGTCAGTGATGAGCCTATCTGCGAGGTTGAGTACAGATTTGAGTGGAGCTAGGTGGAACTTGGGGTTTCCGGTGAGGATGGCATTCCGTAAACGGTTTGTGAAAGGAGCAGGAATTGAACCACTAATTTAGACTCTTCAGTTAAGAGAAAGGGTTTGATTTTCTTGAGATGACGGAGGGAGAAGAGGGGTACATTAGCCAAATTTTTGATGTGCACATTGAGCTTTAGACTGTTATCAATGGCGATACCAAGAGATTTTACTGAGTTGGACAAGGAGAGAGAGCAGTTGAGGGCATTGAGGTCGGAGTAGTTAGGCCTATCTCAGAGGCAGTGTGTGAGACGTTTATGACCATGTACAATAAGGCAGTAATGACACCACAAAAGGACACAACTCGGGTAGGTGTAGAAAAATAATAGCTTTATCTAACAGTTTAACTCAAAACTCTAGAAGAATTTCACCAACTACAATTCACGTCAACCCGTAGGGACTCCAACAGAAAGACCATAACGTAGTCACCAAAGCGTGACACTGACTGACTTCAGGGCCAGGGTCTACGCGACCCGTTGCGCACCAGATACCTGTTGTTGAAAGGGGACACAGCACGCAGCTTCTCGAAGAAGCGGAGATGGTGACAGGTGGACTCCCAGCGACCACAAGTCTTGGGGGCTGAGGTCCGCAGCGTGCACCCACAATGATTCGGGCACTCTGGGACATACGGGTGCTTAGTGGCAGCAGCACGCAGCTGCGGCGGCCCGGGCTAGTGGTGGCAGTGACTCTCGTCGTGCAGCTCCGTGGTGGGCGCACAGCGTAGCAGCTCTCTCTTAGCTGGGGCGGCCCATGAAATGATAGCAACAATTGTCAACAAGGGTGAACAAGGTGAGATCACACAGCGGCGGCAGCTTTCCCTCAGCTGCAGCGCCCCACAGGACAAATCCCAAGGATGCAAATTTGCCAAAGGTGCGGGCGCTCAGCGGCCACAGCTCTCTCTTAGCTGCGGCGGCCCACGGGACAAATCACATTGATGCAAAGTAGCAAAGGGTGTGGGCACTCAGCGGCGACAGCTCTCTCCTGGCTGCGGCGGCCCACGGGGCAAATCACGATGTTGCAAAGTAGCAAAGGGTGTGGGCTCTCAGCGGTTACAGATCTCTCTTGGCTGCGGCGGCCCATGGGGCAAATAGCGATGATGCAACGTAGCCAAGGGTGCGGGCACTCCGCGGCTACAGCTCTCCCTTGTCTGCGGCAGCCCACAGGGCAAACTACGATGATGCAACGTAGCAAAGGGTGTGCACTCAGTGGCTACAGCTCTCGGCTTCGACGGCCCAAGGGGCAAATCACATTGATGCAGAGTAGGCAAGGGTGCGGGCACTCAGTGGCAGCAGCGCTCTCTCAGCTGCGGTAGCCCACAAGTCAGAGGATGGTCTAGGCCAGGCTAGCACAAGGGTGGACGCTCAGCGGCTGCAGCTCTCTCTTAACTGCAGCAGTCCACACAGGTTCAGCGAAGGGCCCGAAGGTGCAGATTCCGGCTGCTCTCAGCAGCGGCAACTCTCTCTCCCACACGGATCCAGCGGAAGAGTTGAAAGTGCAGAATTGAGCGGGCCCTCAGGGGCGGCAGCTCTCCCTTAGCTGCAGCGGCCCACACAGGTTTAGCAAAAGGTGCAAAGGTTTGGAGTTAGGCGGGCTCTCAGCAGCGGCAGCTTTCTCTTAGCTGTATCGGCTCACACAGGTTTAGCAAAAGGTGCAAAGGTTCAGAGCTAGGCGGGCTCACAGCGGCTTCAGCTTTCTCTCAGCTGCAGCGGCCCACAGAGGTTTAGCAAAAGGTGCAAAGGTTTGCAGTCCGCAGTCCTCACTGTAAAACTAGAGGCTCCCGATTTCTCGACAGAGGCTTCACCTGCAAGTAGAATTCCTCGCACAGGAATTCCGACGGCTGACAGGGTGAAGTCTAATGTCATTAAGACTTCTGTAGGAGGTGCTCTCAATTTTAGGCCCTCTGGTAGTTTCTTCGGCAAGCTTGGTGAAAGTTTCAAAGTCCTTTCCTCTGTTTGCTGGGAACAGAGTTTCGTCTTGAAATCCCGACGGAACACACTTGATCAAAGTTCCAGCGCAGCAATTTATACCTAAAAGTCTTTGTTCTCTAAGGTCGCAAATCACTGACTCCAGTCAGAACCAGTTCGGTGGGGTCGGGGAGCACTTGGTTTACGAGGTGACATTCTACCCTTTTAGAATGAGGGGGTCTGCTATCAGACACCCAGTGGGAGGTGGAGCCATCATTCACCTTGCCAGGCACGCCCCTGCTCGGATCAAAGAGTCACCCCTCCCTAGGCTCTGAATACAGATCTCTCCCCGGCCAGGTCTGACCGAGCTAACCCTGCTGCTCCAAAACCAGGAGGCCAATACACATACTCGCAACAACCCGCAGTAAAGCTTTAGGCCAGAAACTACCGCGTTTTCAGGAAGGGCATTTCAAAACATGTGATATTTAAACAGCCCTTACTAAAAGGTGGTCCTTACTGTACTGAGCATAAACATATCAAATTCGAAGTTCCTGTTGGGTTCCTAGGGCCGGATAGGGGTGATAGAAAATAATCCTTAACAAACAGGCTACACAGATGTAGGCATTAGGGTTATCCTTATTTACACAGTCATTTATATACAGGGAGCAAATAGTCATTTATATACAGGGAGCATTCGCTCTGTGGCACTGATTAGCAGTGGCACGGCGCTCAGAACATCTACATCCAGCCAACATACAAGACAGGAAGAGTAGAGGGGAAGGGACACCCACGCCAATGACACCAGGTCTAACACCACTATTCTCTTGGGCCTTAGAGGAATCTTGCTTCTTCAGGTCACCTCCAGCACTATTTTTCTGCTTTACTCTGGTGCGAACCCATTTGTCTGCCTTCTTTCCCAATTCTTGGGGGGAGGTCAGATCAGAGTCCACCAGGTACTGGCACAGCTGCTGATTTGGACAGTTATTAAGAATGTGCTCCCTCATCAATAAATTGTACAATCCCTCATAAGCTTGTACATTACTTCCATTAAGCCAGCCTTCCAGTGTCTGAATAGCTCTGTCTACAAAGTCACCCCAGTCTTGGGTTTGTGCCTTCTGTGTGTCCCTTAATTCGACACTGTACTGTTCAGTGGTCAAACCAACCCCATCTATGAGGGCACTTTTGAAGACTGTATAGTTGTCAGCATCTCTTCTTTGACAGTGAGAAGTTTGTGTTTACTTTTGCTAGCCACAGGATAGATGCCCACTGCCCTTGAAGGACCTTCTGTTCTTTACAGGCCCTCTCCAAGGCAATGATCCATTCATGGATATCTTCTACCTCCTGGTAAGGAGGGACTATCCTGCCAGGGTTCCTAGCATCACGAGATTGCTCCCTGACCATAGGGACACTAGTGCTGCCACCATGGGACTATAGTCCCAAATGCTTCCTGGCCTTCTGTACCTCCAAGGTTTCCTTATGAAGGGGTAGCTGCTCTTGCTTGATTCTCAGTTGGGCTCTCCCAAGCTTAAGCATGTGGTATTACCTTTCTAAGTAGTACACCCTCATACTGGAGAAGAAAGTCCCAATGGAGTTGTTAGAGGTGTTAGAATTAGCAGAGGAGGCTCTGGACCTTCCCTGTGTTCTCTGCACCCTCTCAGGAGGAATAAAGGGAGAACTACCTCTAGGGGCACTATTCCCTGAGAGATCAAAGTTCACCAAGGTGGAATAATCAGACTACTCATGGTCAGTGTGAGAAGATGGCCTTATATATGATGCTCACTAGTTCTAGTGATCACCTTGTATCAGTCCAAACAACCCTTATTGTGATTGGTTGTAAGTCAACCTTATAGACCAGCTATCCTAATGGTAGCATGGACAAAGCAGTCTTAGGCTAAACTCTTTTGGCATGTGAAGCCAGCTGTTTTACCACATATAACCCCTTGAATACCAAATGAAAGGACACCACACAGGTAGTTATGAAAATAAACAAGATATTTATTAACTAACATACACCTCTGAACTCTTTATGAGGTCAGAGGGCTAAGCACATGACAAGACTCTTAAGAAAAATATGTTAAGTTGCACAAGTTACAATGGTGCCCTAGGGGCACGTCAAACCATATACTAAGTAAGTGGATTTAGAAAGTTGATAGAAGGAATGGAGCTGTCCAGAGGCTGTAGGGTCGCTGGGACTACACTTCCCTAACCTTAGGTAAGTAATAGGAGGCCCACGGGACGCGTGTGCAGAGTGTGAACTCACACGCGAGATGCGTAACAAAGTCAATGGACAGTACAGTTTACGAAAAAGGTGAGAAAAAGGTGAGTACGGACAGTTCTGACTAGTTAGGACTAAAACAACTGTGAAACTGGACACCAGGAGAGTCAATCTACCCCTGAGCACCGAAATGCTCTCGTTACCTCACCCACGGGCTGCGGGTGCATAGGTGTGAAAGTGCGTCGGGTTTCTGCGTTGAAGTCAATGGAGCCTTGAAGAAAAGATGCTGAAGGCGATCAGGAGGAAGCTGTCCGGATGGATCCAAGGGTGGATCAAGGAAAGTGGATCCCTGAAAGCAGAGGGGACAATGTTCACAGTCACTAGCCAGTGACTGGAGTGGAACCAGGAAGGAACCACATGCTGTTGTCGCAATCAGGTGAAGAGTGGACGCTTGACTCTGCAGCCACGTGGACCAGGAGGTGTCTTCGACGACCAGAATGGAGGCACGAGCTGTCCCACGCAGGCTCTCGCTATCGGCGGTGTTGGTTCCGGATTCGGCGTCAACAGGCCTTGGCAAAGGCAACCCACGCGGTGAGTGGAATCAGCGTCTGGTGCGGACCAGGAGGGTCTGGGGTGCTTCTCCTTTGCAGGGAAGCAAGGGCCAGTCTGAAGCAACGAGACCAGCGGTGTGGATTTCAAGGATCGTCGTCTAGGAGGCCACTAGCCAGCCGGCAAGTGACCAGACAACGCGTCGAGCAGCAATCAAGCAGAAGGGCCCCACGCAGATCTCGCGGATGCTGGAGGGATGATCTTCTGTGCAGGAGCTGCTCGGGGCTGGGGCTTCTCAATCCCCAAAGCACTTTGTCGAGGATACCTCAGAATTTGTGCTGGAAGCGAAGTGCAGTTTCTTCAAGATGGCCGGTCCCACGTGTCTCGTCGCACCCACAGATCTCAGCTGTGCTGCAGATGTAGGTAGAGGTCGGAGAGGTCTGGAAGTCCAGGTCTCGTCAGGCTCTGAAGTCTGGATCCACTCGGGAAGACGACAAAGTGAACCGCTGGAACGCTTGATGGTGCCTGCTTGTGCAGGGTTGTCACTCCTTGGCCACAAGGGAGATTTCTTCAGTCTTCTGTGGAGCAGAACGTCGAAGTCCTGAGTTTCTTCTTGTAGATTCAATTCAGGATAATCTAATTTGGAATGGGACTAGCTCCTACCTTTATTCTTCTAAAGGGGGCTGTACTATGACTAGGTCCCTCCTATGGGTGGGATCAGGAAGGGGGGTGGTTACACCCCCTATCCTTTGTTCGGTTTCGCGCCAGAGCTGGGGCTGGAGTGCCCCAGCAACTGGTTTGAACCGGTGTATGCACAGGGTACCTTGTGTGCCCCAGGCATGTCTCATTCCTTTCAGGTCTGTCTTACCCAATACACAAAATCCGGTCTGGTGTGTTGCTAGCACCTCCCAAGGCAGGAAACCCTTTGTCCAGGCCTCCCTTGCTGGAAGGACTCCCAGCAGCAGGAGGTCAGACTTGTGTCTGTGGTGGCAGCATCCATTTTGTGATGCTGAGGCTCGAGTTAACTTTAACCGGGGTTCACAGTTACATACATGTCGTGTCCCTCTAGAAGGGTGGAATGCTACCCCGTCGCCAGAACTGGCGAGGGGGTAGTATTCCAATTCGTATGACACCTTATTCGACATGTTTTGATAATGCTATGCCAAAGTTAGCAATAACCGCGAGGATTATAATGCACTTAAGAGTATATGGTATAGCGTTATCATGGAAACAGCTAAAGGACTTGGTTCCGAAAGCTGCAGACAGGCTCAGCTCATGCTAGAGCACCATCTCACATAATTCCAAGCACTCTGCCTCCAGGATTGTTAAGGCCTGCCATAGGAGTGACTTATAGGAGGATATGTGTCCATTTTAGGTTTAGATATAGGTATACTATCTAAAGCAAAGGGTGATTACACCACCTTGCCCCAGCTGATTGATCAGCCAGTTGTGTCAGATTTGGATGGCCAGCCAGGGGTGGCATTATACATGCTGCAGCCCCTGGTAGGCCTTGGGTTCACTTATGCCCTGGGTACCTATGGGACACTGTACAAGGACTTACAAGAGTGACCCAATACTAATTGGTAAATGCACCTAAAGTACATGAATGTCAATTTAGAGAGAGAACAGCTAGGCTGTGGGTTTGATTAGCAGGCCCACAGCCAGGGAAAGTCTTAAACCAGTGAAGCAAAAATCAAAAATCTGGGGTGACCCTAGGATTGCAGACCCTACTCTCTTACAGTCAGGCTCAGAATTTGTGTCACAGGGGGAGTACCCCATACCAATCTTCTGGAGCCACCCCACCAACATCGCTTTACCCTTCTGGCCTACCAGTTTTGTAGAGGTCATCCTGCAGCAGCAACTCTAGGATTTGCATAGTGTTAGGCTCACTACTTGTGTTTAACTTCCTGGATGCAGCCAGGGTCCTATGTTCCTGAAACTGTTGCAGGGATTCTGCACATGCACAGAACTATGTGCAGGAAACCAGGACCTCTGTGTTTAGTGGTGTACGAGAAAACCACCTTGGTGCCCAGAACCCCAATCCGACTAGCTATAGTGTCTCATTTGGTCTCCGTAATACAGCAAAGCTAACAATGATTAGACATCCTAGAACACATCACTCAATCCCTCTCAGGAATTGCGGGAAGAAGAACACTGTTTCGTTCAAACACTCATACTTGTCCACAACGTGAGTGAACAGAGACACAATATAGATTAAAAAGTTTGTTTTAACTAACGTGCTCAACAATGCAGTATACTAGCCAACACAAGCAGCAATATGCATAAGAACAATCTGATTAGCATGGTTACAATTTCATAAAGCACAAAAGGGGAAATCATATTATAATGACAGTCGAAACAGGACTACTGCGCCTAAATACCCTCCCCTTACTATAAGCTAGTTTATTATAGAAGACCTCTAAGACTTGTCAGGGGGACCCCATACCTCCAAGTGTAGATGCAAGGATTTACATCTCAGGACAAGCACAGCTGTTCTTCGTTGGAATGAATCTATCCTGGTGCCTTTTCATGCATGCAATGCCATATTAAAAGCACTCGCCTTTCAGTAATTCAGCTGTGTTCGATCTTGTGTCTATGGGCGTGGGACTGACCAAAGTGAATCAACAGCATCCATTGTTTTTCGACCTTGAACACTCTGTGCAGATGAGGAGCACAGTGTACAGCTAAATGTGTGAAAAGCAGACAGGTCTCGTGAGAATGCATCAGCAGCAGCCTTTCTACGAGAATAAAGCCATGTAGTAACATGTGCAAAAGCGGCCTTCAGGCCTGCAGACTCGGCTGGGGGCCCTGGGCCTTCTACGCCGGCGGCTCCGTTCACAGCACTTCGGATTCAGGCCTGAATACAGATGGACCCCGGTCGACTTGGTTACACCTCCCCCAGCACCGATTCCACCGGCACCACGACCGCAGCCAACGCCGTTTGTGCCCCCAGCCGACGTCGACCCCGGCCTCCGTGCTGAACTGGACACGGAGCAGGATCCGGCACCGATGGGTACGTTTGTGCCCTTGTTCTACACTGGTGCTCCAGTCAAGCCAGATTGTTAACCAGAGGAGGATGAGGAGGACTAGGGGGGATCTGGTGTCCCTCTAAAAGACCAGTTTGAGTATGACCCCAACAGGAGAGAGGAACTGGGGGAAGCTAGTGGTCTAGATACTTCCCCAGACCTTGGCATGTTGTATCCTTCTACCTTGGCTACGATGGAGGGAGCTTCTTGTTGCGAAGGGCGGCCGAGGCTCTCAACCTCGAGCTACTTACGGTGGCAGTCAGGAATAGCCTCCTGACAGAGGTGCTTCAACCGGCAACAAGCTCTTCCGAGCCCTTGCTGCCGTTTAATGAAGCCCTCACCTGGTCCAGGCCCAACACATGGGCTCCTGTGGATAGGATGATTGTCAAACGCCACCGCCCGGCTCCGGGCAACCCCACTTTCCTCTCCCAACGCCCCACCCTGAGAGCTTGGTGGTCCAAGGCCCCACATCCAAAGGGGCATTCCCTAACCCACCACCTGATAGGGAATCCAAAAAGCTGGACCATCTTGGGAAGACGTTTTCTTCCTCCAGCTTGGGACTGCAGTCAGTAAACACTGCATGTCTGTTGGGCTGTTATACCCACTCTGTGTGAATAGATCAAATGAGAACTTTAGAGGTGCTCCTTGACTCACTCACACATTTCAAAGAAAGCACTCACTCACAGATCACAAAGACAACACATCAAATGATCACAGCTACTGGCTCACATCACAATGGCAATAATCAAAACTCAATACATCACCTGGTGCAAACACCGCATCTCACCCACTCCTGACTGGGGAAGTTAAAAGTTTAAGAGTCAGCAACCCTCAGCTTTAAACCCACTAGAAGGTTTGAGAAAGACTTCCCCCCCGGGTCAGAGAAATCTTACCAGAACTGGCCAGGCTCCAAGCTGGCCTTCCCATGGCAGGAAGGAGTTCTCACATCCCCCTCGCTAAATCTCGCATGTTCCAGCCCTTATCGTGACGAAGCTCACAAAGCCTTTCAGAGTACATAAACAATCCCTCACAAAAACAGAAAGACCTTGAACGTGAATAACCCAAGCAACTTGCAAGCGCTGCTGTGCATGCAGAAAAGTAGAAGTAAGGCAAAGGCATGAAAAAAGGATGACGTGAGGCCATGTCAAAGCCAATAGTAAGTACTTCATAATTCTCATCAATGTGAATAACTCAAGCAACTTGCAAGCGCTGCTGTGCACACAGATAAGCTGAAGCAAGGCAAAGTCAGAAAACAAGATGACATGAGGCCATGTCAAAGCCAATAGTAAGAACTTCATAATACTCATCAATGTACTACACAATGATACTTTATCTCTCAATCTCTCTGCCCACAACACTGCACTTCGAAACCAAAGAGTACATTCCACAACTCTCTATCCCTTTCACGCTTTCACGCTTTCAAATGCACATTCCACACATTCTGTTCTTGGCAAGGCTGTCTTACTCCGTGACAGCTCCCACTGAAAGACAGCAAGATTACAAGAAAGAGACGTAAGACATATGCAGGACCGTTGTACATCCAGGCTAGGATGAAATAACACACTAGAGTAAGTTAACATAATGGTAGTCAAAGGTCATTAATGAGTGTCAAACCACAAGAGTGCTTCTAGCACTACAGCTGTGGAAGGGGTGTCCCACCACGTTCCACCCAGGGCCACAGGTTGGTGCAAGCTTTCCAGACCCTCCGCGGCCGGGTAAGTGGGACCCACTGTCGTGGGTCTAGGGGCCAGCGAGCAGGCCAGTCCACCACCGCCCCCTTTTCACCAGCCTCCAAACCCTCCTAGTCCGACCTTCCAGGGCCACCAATCGCCAGTGGGTGGCAGGATTCACCATCACCTCCCCCACTGGCACACCATCACGTCGGACTGGTGGGTGTTGCAGATAGTCTGAAGGGGCTACTCCCTCTCCTTTGAGACTCGTTTTCAGTTTACTGTGCTCCACTTTGGCCTCACCTGCGCCATTCAGGTGGAATCGAAGGTGAGGGAGGTGGTCGCAGCTCATCTGCGCAGATCAGGGTTTCCAGTCTTTCCCTATCTCAATATCTGGCTGTTGAAGGCGGGCTCGCCTCAGGCCGTCTTTCCCACCTCGAAACTACGGCTAACCTCTTGCATTCTCTGGGGTTCTCTATCAACAAGTCACACCTGACTCCCTCTCAGAAGCTCCTTTTCATCGGAGCGGTTCAGGACACAATACAATTACGGGTCTATCCTCCCGAACAGCGAGTCTGGGATATTCGGGCTGTGACTCCGATCTTTCAGCCTCTATCCCGGGTTTCGGTCAGGATTATTTTCCGGCTACTGGGCCTGATGGCCTCCTGCATCCTGCTGGTGGACCATGCCAGATGGCATATGCGGGCTCTGCAGTTGGACCTGAAGTTCCAATGGGCACAACATCAGGGGAACATGTCCGATTGCGTCCAGATCCCGGGGGCATTGCTCACCAATTGCAGTGGTGGCTAACAAACCAGGATTTAGTCGACAGCAGATCCCTCCCCCTTCCCAAACCAGAGTTCAGAGTGGTGACGATGCATCACTTCTGGGATGCGGCGGCCACATGTGGGAGGCGGAGATCAGAGGTCTCTGGTGTCCGGTGGAGTCCGGGCTCCACGTCAACCTTCTGGAGCTTCGAGCGATTCGTTTTGCACTCAAAGCATTCCTTCCCTCTGTCAGAGGAAGAGTAGTGTGGTGTTCACGGACAACACCACCGCCATGTGGTACTGCAATAATCAAGGCGGTGTGGGGTTGTGGACCCTATGTCAAGAGGCCCTATGCCTCTGGACATGGCTGGAACGTCAGGGCATATCTCTGGTAGTTCAGCACCTGGCAGGTTCGCTGAACACCAGGCTGGACCAACTCATCCGCAGGTGCATGATGGATCACAAATGACATCTTCAGTCAGAGGTTTTAAAATCCTGAAGAACGAAGGTCCAGAGCTTCTCCGTTCGCTGATGACCCCCTATCATCCCAAACGGAATCTCCGGTCCAAGGGGCAACATTTAGCCATGATACCCCACACTAAGTTCTGCCGCATCGGAGGGCGTTCCTTCAAACTACTGGGGGCCAAGTTATGGAACTCCCTTCCCCTCCACATCCGATGCATCGACAGTATGCTAGCTTTCCGCAGAGCGACCAAAACCCATCTCTTTCCCTCCTTGTAGGTCTCGTCTCTCGTTTCAGTTGGTTGTGTTATGGTTCTAGCGCCGGGACGCCCCGTTGCTGGGGCAGCTGTTTGCGCTTTACAAAACAGATAACATAACATAACATAACAGGTGTTGCAAGGTCTCTTTCAACAGTGGAGAGAGCCTTGATTAGAACTTGTTTGCCACCGAAGGGAACGCACAATGTCAGCAATTTTGCATGTTGGAATTGCTAAGGCGGCACTCGCTCTGTGACTGTGTTTGTCGCGAGTGGAGTTGCGGTTTTCTATACACATTTCAACCGATACCACTTATGGACAAAGTGCTGAAGAAGATCAGAGGCGACCAGCCCCAAGTCATTCTTTTGGCTCCGGATTGGGCTCAAAGATTCTGGTATCCCGAGCTATTACATATGGCCATCGATCCTCTGATCCAACTGCCTCTGCGGGAGGATCATCTGTCGCAGCAGCAGAGGACGGTCCTGCCCCCGAACCTGTCCAGCCTCCACCTCTTTCCGTGGAGATTGATCAGCGCCAGTTGACAGCTTTCGACCTTCCTCCCAAAGTCTGTGATGTTATCTTGGGAGCCAGGCTTCCCTCTGCTAAGACGGTATACCACTGCAGATGGAACAAATTTGTGGCATTGTGCACAGCAATGGCTGTGGATGCCCTTTCCGCTCCTCTTTCTGAGTTTCTCTTGTCCCTCCTTTCTTTGGCCCAGCAGGGCTCTGCTCTAGGCACTCTAAAGGCTACCTCTTGGCCATTTCTGCCTTTCTTAGGCTTCCTGACCAGCTTTCTCTTTTCAAGTCCCCTGTTTCAAATGTCTTCCTTAAAAGCTTTACTCATCTTTTTCCTCCTGTTCCCTTCGTAATGCCCCAGTTGGACTTGAACTTGTTTTTTTTTTACGTATCTTATGTGCTCTCCATTTGAGCTGCTACATAACTGTCCTCTCAGGCTTCTGACTTTAAAACCTGCCTTTCTGGTTGTCATCACCTCTGCGCACAAGGTGAGTAAGCTCTAAGCTCTTTCTTCTAAACCTCCTTTTCTGGCTGTTCATCCAGACAAGGTTGTCCTTCCAACTTGTCCTTCCTTCCTTCCCAAAGTGGTTACTTCTTTCCACATTGGACAGACCATCACTTTGCCCACCTTGTTTCCGCCTACGCATCCTTGAAAGGAGGGAGAGAGGCTCCATCGTTCGGATCTAAAACTTGCGCTTTTATTTTATTTGGATCGCACAAAGCAATTCCGGGTGGATGACAAGTTCTTTGTTGGCTACTTGGGCCCCAAAACGGACCATGTCTAGATGGGTCTTTTTGTGCATCAAAGCTTGCTATTCCTTGGCAAAGAAGGAGCCTCCAGTGGGGATACGCGCCCATTCCACCAGGGCGATGCCAGCTGCCACTGCTTTGGGACGTGGAGTCCCCCTTAATGACATCTGTCAGGCAGATACGTGGGCATTGCAGCACACATTCACAAAACACTACTGCCTGGACAGCCAAGTCCGGAGAGACAGCTTCTTTGACAGTTCTGTTCGCCAGGACTTTTTGGTGTGAACTTGGTTCGCACACCCATCTCCAGGATATCTGTTCACCATGTAAGGAATCTATAACTAATTGTCTCTTTCAGATGAACAAGCTACTTACCTTCTGTAACAATTTATCTGTAAGAGACATAGATTAGTTATAGATTCTTTACCGCCCCACCCATCCTCCCTGTTCTGTAAACTGTTTTCTAGGGTTAAGGACTACCTTTCAGGGCCCTAGTTTTGTGCACCTGCGCTTCTGGCATGGAAAGTTGTTTACAGAACTGACGTCAGCGCGTGAGGGCGGCGTCTTAAGTAGCTACCACAATGTCATCCCGGCGACCACAATGCCAACGACGAACACGGAGCCGACTGACGCCACCTTTCAACGCGCAGGGGTACTGCTGATGAAAAACTTTCCGGATCCAGTCTGACGCCAGGGGTAATTCATAAGGTAAGAAATCTATTGCTAATATGTCTCTTACAGATATATTGTTACCGAAGGACAGTAACATGTTCGTTGGGTGTTATTTTGTGATCCCAAACTTCACAAAAGGCGGGTAATGACAGTAACATGTTCGTTGGGTGTTATTTTGTGATCCCAAACTTCACAAAAGGCGGGTAATTCAGGTTGAGGGACTTAAAAACCATGCAGCATGCTTTAAACATGGATCTCTGTACAACTGGCAGCCAATGAAGATCCCTCAAACCCTGGGAGATGTGGCAATGTTTGGGCAAGGTACATATCAGCTGAGCAGTCTGGTTTTGAATTAGTTTGAGCCTGCACAGGAGAATTTTAGGAAGGCCCAGGTAGATTGAGTTAGCGTGATCTAATCTAGACATAACTAGAGCTATGATTATTTGAATCAAAGCCTCCTTAGTAAGGATTTTTTTAAATCTTTTTTCCGGTGACGTAGCTGGCAGAAGCAAGCTAAAGTCACGCCTCCTACCTGCTGCTTAAAAGAAAGGTTCACATCTGTTATGACTCCCAAGTTTATTACAGCTTTTTGGGCGTGGGGGATAGTCCATCTCTCTAGGCCAGAACGATGGGGACCAATAGTAACTGTAAAGAATCCCTAACTACATGTGTCTGCATCGTTACCATAGGTAAGTAACTTGTTCTACATGCAAAGAACTGTCTTGATAATTATTGTCAGCCGTCCCAACCAAGGGAGATCAAAGTTCTCTGAGTCCACTAATTGATCTCCACTGGCAATCCAGCTCCGCTAAGTCATGTAGCACTATACTGCTCTTTATAGCGGTGCCAGATTAAACCAATATCCTATGTAATTTTCGATTCACAGATACTAGGATCACAATTTGTATTCCCTTTGGATTCTGAAGCTCCTGTCTTTAACTATGGTGTCAATCAGGGTGAAAGACTTTACCAAACGGGGAGTATTGAGCATCATTACCTGTGTTTTCTAGTTGCTCATGTCATTTGGGTCTAGTTAATTTTCAACAGGGTTTCTAATAGTAAAAATAAATTGTGTGCATAAAGATTTAGAGGCGATATGTGAAAGATACACGGCCAAGTTGGGAAATTTACAGACTAGGATGCTTGTGTGCCTTTTGTAAAGCAACGGTAATAGAAATACTTGCATGCAAACATACACAAAATAGAACTGATGTCTGTAGTCAGAGCAGGACACAGAGAAAAGTAGAAGCACAAATTAAACATTTGTTATTTTACTTGTCAAATAGCGGCACCGAACAGGTTATTAACCTATCTGTTGGGCAGTGCAATAGAGTAACTTGAATGAATATAAGGTAAGTAGATACAAGATCAGGTAGGATACATTTTAAGTACTTAATCAGAAATCCTATCTGGCTCCAGCAACTTGTAATGTTCTACTTGCTTCATTATCTAACAGGAGCCCACCAGACCTAAAACCCCTGCAAACCAATTAATTGGTGGACTTGTCTGTTCAGCAATAAACAGGCAAACAATAAAATGTGCTGCAGTGGAAATTACGTGTATCTCACTGCTTGCACCTCATTATGCAAGTTTTAGATATAAAGATATGTGTGTGCCTTGAGAGCTGGGTGGGGGGGGGGTGGGCGGCTAAACCCTGTCCCCATAGCCAACCATGCATCACCTTTAATGTGTACCAGCCTTGTAACCCTCTACACACAATCATCAAAAACAGCAATAAATACCTACTTTCATTCAATGTTTCAGAATAATGTGCGGGTGTCAAGGAGAGATTTTTTGATCCCATTATTTGATAATTAGGCCCAATGTTCATAATTTCTAAATACTTGTTTTAGTGTTCAGGCCAGTCGGGACCCGTGCAATTTGAAATTCTCACTCATACATACTGTAGCAGGGCAATAGGCATCATCCCATGAATGTCCCTAACTTGCCACAATTACTGTTCTCTAAGGCTGCCTTTTACCAATGGAGAGTACTAGGAATCATGTCGTTAGTGACCAAAAGTTGTTAAGTATTGCATTAAGTGTGCCAGAATCAGGATGTTACCAGTGACAAGCCAAATGTATCATTCTGTAAATGCGCACAAGCTGCCAAGAATAACCACCTTTCCGTGATGGTCAGTATCTTACACCAGGGTGGGCACAGAGCACTCATACATACTACTCACATAAGTGCGCACATCGGCATGCACACATATACACACAGTATCTAGACTTTCTCTCTTTGCATACATACATTCCTCTGGTTATTTGGGAAGTAAAATAACAAATGTTTAATTTGTGCTTCTACTTTTCTCTGTGTCCTGCTCTGAGTACATACATTAGTTCTATTTTGTGTACGTTTGAATGCACGTATTTCTATTACCGTTGCTTTACAAAAGGCACACAAGCATCCCATCCTAGTCCGTAAATTTCCCAACTTGGCCGTCTATCTTTCACATATCACCTCTAAATCTTTATGCCTTTCGTCTGTCTGGGGACCAGTTCTGAAGTGCTACTTCATGATTGGTACTCCCTGGAGTAAATAAGGGTGAGCAGAAGCACCTCTGGTTGTCTGTGGAAGGGATAGGAATCAGGAGGAGTTTGTGGACAAGTGGGGTGCCTGATGGAGTGGGAATGAAATGTGGGTGAGCTTGAGCAGCTGGAAGATGGGGTGATGGGTCCATTTCGTAGGCACTTTGCGTGCGGGAGCATACGAGGGTACCTCGGTCAGCCTGATGAGAGATCAGGAAAAGAGCAAACATGTGTGAATGATTAGTTACTTGCACATCAATGGCGGTGTGAATAGGTGGAGGGGGTATACTGGAAATATTTAATTAAATAAACTCCATTGCCCTGACCAATAAACTTCAGTTTTTTTAAATGTGGAAGGAAAATAATTGAATTCAGTAAATCAGTGTATTTTCATGTCTTAGTGCAACATAGTCATTAAAGGTAACTGTAATCGGCAACTGTAATCTAGGTTATTATGCATAGTGGTGTATTGTAATACAAGTCTGCCTTATGTATGAAATGTAATTCAGCTTCTAAAAGGTCAAACAGGCACAATATTTTAAAATGTAAATTATGTATTTGTTTATTTTGGCTTTAATAATAAGTAATAATTTAGAAGAGCACCGACAGCAGGAAGAAATTCTATGTGGTGAAATTGAAAATGGGAAGAGACGAATGGTCGAAGTGAATGAAGAACTGAACAGCATTATGAACGATCTTCAAAATGCAAGAATTGATTACCATGAAGGTAGTCGCCAGAAGATGAAAGCAGAGATACTTGAAAGCCTTAAAAGGATGTATCCAGAGTTGGTGGTAATTAAAAACATTAATTTATTTTATGCAAGTTTTTTATTTATAATCTACATTCTCTTAAGTTATTTTTGATATCCTCAAGTAAAAACAAAAGGCGTTACTGAATGTAAGTAACTTGTTCATAACACGCTAAGATAGTGTAGGCTAGCTATGTGCTCTATAAGTGCTTCATAGAATAAAATAGTGTTTTACTTTTGAGCATTACAGTCACAAGTTTAAAACGAGATTAACTCCAACATGGCTACAGAGTACCAAAACGTGCCTTCTACCTTAAGAGTTTTGTTCTATCTACAGCATGAAACTTAGAGCAAATAACATGGGGTTGTTGAAGTCTGTCAACAAGTCCTCAGGAGACTCTCAGGAAGGTGAAGCATTTTGTGGGCTGCTCTCCCTCAGCTGCAGAAGTGGATTTAAACCTGGCGCCTGCATAATACTCAGCCCTGGTTCTCGGTTGGTGCTGATACTGCATCACAAAGGAGGTGAATCCTTTTGGGAAATTTTATGGAGTACAGCAACATAAATAATGATGTATATTAGCTGCACTGGGTCAAACCCAGTGTGCTTTTACCCAGAGCTGAATGTTGATTTTGTTGTAGGTGAGGGTGGGTTATCAAAGACCGGCATAGCCAAGGCGTGTGGTATCTAGCGCTCCTCACCAGCAACCACATATCTAAATCTGTGCATTGCTTAGTCTTGATGCCCCAATTGGTCGCGGTAGCAAGTGCCGTGGCAAGGCGACCTGTCTCCAGCTGGTACCTCTCAATTGGGAGATGAGAGCTTGTACAGTTTGAGCTGAACTAGTAAATAGCAACATGGATCTCCTCTGCAAGATAATATTGTTTGGAGTCGGGGACCGCAAAGCTACCCCATCCATAAGCCCTCTATGTTACAAGTAAATTCAGCAAGTACATGAAGAAGTTCAAAGAGGTAATTTTATTGGGGAAATTAGCTTTATTGCTTTAGGGACATTTTCTCTGACCCATAGATCTTGAAGTAACTTATTCCACATTGTAAATAGACTGTTCAAAGTAGGATATCCAGGGACCAACCAGTGGGGCCTGTACTACGTGCTTCGTGTGTTTGGTTTATCTTTTGTGATTAGTTGAACCTCAATTGATCCTCTTAGAATCTATCACATCGAGGTGTGTGAACTTTGGAATGCCAGTGACATTTGGATGCAGTGGTTCGGTTCGGTTCTAAAGACATTCTTGAATATAGAGCCCTCCTGGAAAGAGTGGCAGCGCTATCTTTGCAGTCTTAAGTTCGAAATCAGGATAATTAGAAACTACTGGGTACCATCTTGGGCAAATCTATATGCATTCTTTTTGTCTCATTTTGAGTGTTTGTGGGCATATGTGTCTGAGGATGGAGAATCTCCTGAATGATGATAGAATGAAGCAAGAAGCATTATAACCAATGAACTGCTAGAAGTCATTCGGGTATTTATGATTGAGGCTCCCCGTTTTCCGTTTTTACAGATAATTACAGACAGAAAACCATTTATTTTCTTGTCTATATTTATTGTTAAATGTCTATAAAAACGGAATTTGGGTGTTTTTGAGTGATTTTAAGTACACTTTGCCATGACTGCCAGGCCAATAACTGTGTTGATTGATAGGTAAGGAGGTTAAAAAAGAAAGGAATTTTAGTAAAGAGGCTTAAACAGCAGCAGATATGCACAAAGCTGATACTGAAATTCACATATTTTCATATAAGTGCATTGATTTGTCTTCTGCGTGTGTTCATATCACTGACACCTGGCATCCAAGCATGACTGCATATTTGTCGGTAAATAAATGTGGAATATACCAGTTTCAGCTTTATTTTTCCCACAAAATCCATAATAAATATGAATAAATACAGATCAAGTTGACAAAAAATAAATCTGGATAAATACAGACGGAAATGTCAAAAAATCTGTTTTTGCAACCGGTTTAGAGGACTCTAATAAAGACAAGTGTAATTGGATTTGACAAACTTGTACCCAGATGCTCGAGCAAGAAATCTGGAGTATGTTCTATGATGGTCGTTGAAATGCTTAGATTATGAAGGCTGAAATTAACACTGTTTTGCCTAATAAGTTTATGGCTTTTGGTGGGGCTCAAGGTATGTATTATCTTATATCAACACATAGTCCTCACCAGCCTCATTGTAAAGTAGTTCATCTTGAAGGTTGGTGCTGCAATTAGCATGATGAATGACTGTATAGATTCAGTGTCAGATACAAAAGAGAGATTATGTTTCTGGCACCCATTCATCCAAACAGTTATGATCATTCCTTCTCCTCCCATGTTTTCCTCAGAGAGAAGACCTACTGTTCTCTGTGGGAGATAATGCTAAAATGTGCACAGTTCATTACTTTACAAGACATCACCTCCTACACCTGTCACCATGTCACACACAAGAACGACATACTAGTACATATATTGAATTGATCAAGCACTTGGATATCACCTTCTTTACCCCAGTTTCGGAACTTTCATAGATTCCCATGCTTTGTATCATTCCCCGTCGTCGGAATGGGAGTCTCTGTAACAAAAATACCATAGCTGTAGGTACAAAAGACAAAGGAAAAAGGCCTAGGCCTCATTCCCTTTTGTAGCATATCACCCTCTTTGTGTAAAAGAGACCAAACTTAGGCATCAGCCAATCAGAAGTGCCTCACCCCTTAGAACCTTCCTGAAGGAACCTCAGTTCCTCAGATTTTCTACCGCACGTTGTGCTTAGGGAGTCTCCTGTGAGCTCTGCTCAACTTCTACTCTTCTAAGGAATTTCTTTTGGATATTTCCTTCAGAATCTTTCAGATTCACTTCAGGATTACTGACTGCCTTCCAGGATGTCTGAAATGGAGAAGAAAAAAGCACTTTTCAAGCCATGTCCCACCAGTGGCAAGAAAAGGCTTTTTCTGGAGTGTGAGAAGTTGGCCTGATATATGATGCTCACTAGTTCTAGTGATCACCTTGTATCAGTCCAAACAACCCTTATGGGGATTGGTTGTAAGTCAACCTTATAGACCAGCTATCCTAGTGGTAGCATGGACAAAACAGTCTTAGGCTAAACTCTTTTGGCATGTGAAGCCAGCTGTTTTACCACATATAACCCCTTGAATACCAAGTGAAAGGACACCACACAGGTTGTTATGAAAATAAACAAGTATTTATTAACTAACATACACCTCTGAACTCTTTATGAGGTCAGAGGGCTAAGCACATGACAAACTCTGAGGAAAAATACGTTTAAGTTGCACGATTTACAATGGTGCCCTAGGGGCACGACAAACCACATACTAAGTAAGTGGAATGTGAAAGTCAATCAAAGGAATTGAGCTGTCCAGAGGTCGTAGGATCGCTGGGACCACGCTATACTAACTTGAGGTAAGTACTAGGAGGCCCACGGAACGCGTGTGCAGAGTGTGAACTCACACGTGAGATACGTACAAACGTCTATGGACAGTACAGTTTTAAGAAAAGGTGAGTACGGACGTCCCTGACTAGATAGGACAAAAACGACTGTGGAACTGGCCACTAGGAGAGTCAAGCTACCCTTGAGCACCGAGATGCTCGTGTTACCTCACCCACACTCTGCAGGTGCATAGGTGCCAAGTCGTGTCGGGTTCCGGCGTTGAAGTCTATGGAGCCTGGAGGAAAAGATGCTGCAGGCGGTCAGGAGGAAGATGTCCGGTGTGATCCAAAGGTGGATCAGTAAAGAGAAGAACCTGAAAGCAGAGGGGACAATGTTCAAAGTCACTAGCCAGTTACTGGAGTGGGACCAGGAGTGGAACCAGATGTCGTCGTCGCGATCAGGTTGTGGTAAATAAAGTTTACCTATGCGGAATTTCTATGCGGTAAAGTTCAATAAGAATAACTCAATCAGAAATGAGAGGCAGAGTCCGTGGCATCTGAGTTTATAAGAGTTTTATTCCATAAAATGGAATTGGTTCGAACCAGGTATCATGTTCCATCACCACGAAGGTTCAGGAAGGGATAGACAATGCTTTATTAACAGAGTACAATATATATAGTAAATGCATATAATGGTGATGGATACAGAAGGCGTAACAGCTGAGAGAAAAGAGATAAGAACACATGTACGTAACAGAAGGCGTGCACGAGGGCGTACACGTAGGTGTGTGCTAGAAACGTCACATGGAAGTGTCACAGGTGGGTGGATCCATAGAGGAATCCTGCAGTGTCAGCAGAAATACATGGCAGAGATGCGCGCGCAGCAGCATGACGTGTGATTGACGTGGAACTGGAGGGTGAAGGGGACTTGACATTTAGCACTATACGTGGAGACAGAAGTCTGGCGTGTCAGAACAACCTAAACCCAAATCATATCTAATATCTTGTGTTTGAGGAACTGTATTATCTAGAAGGAAAGGTCTCTCGGGCAGAGGCTATTCTATACTGACTGCTAGTGCGTGCATATGTGTCTACATGTCTACGTGAAATGCGAGGGGCCATGGGCCTACCATGGTAACGGGAGCAATGAATTACTTGCATGGAGACAGAAAAGGCCGGGCCCTTTGCTCTGCAGATGGGGAGATGTTTTCCTAAATCACTAGACAGGAATGTATTTTCGAGGAGCGGAGCAGATAACTTGAAGGCTGAATTGTCTTGGCAGGCAAGCAGGCCGAGCCGGGCACCGCTCGCCGCACAGGGAGTAGGGTAAGGGTCATGGATGCAGATCCAGGCTGCAGCTTTCAGAGGCAGAAGGCAGAAAGGGCTCGATGGCAGAAATCAGGGCCTAGCTCGCCAGAGCCAGGAAAACGTGAAAGTGCACCATGTAAAGACGGTGGCACGGCATACTTAGGAACGGAATCTTCGACCCATTCATGGTGGATCTGAAAGAGGACATGTTGACGTTGGACGCAAATGTATTTGCGTCTTCATAGCTGGTTGTGGAGGGAACATACATGTACTTGAAGCACGTACATGGAGCAGTTGGGGTCTACGTTAGGGGACACAATTGACCATAAAAATTCATATTACCTCATTCCCTCCTTGTCCCCTACGGACCCTTCATGATATATCGATCTTCATTAGCCCATCAATTTGTTCATATAACATCATTTGCTCTTCCTTTTTCAGGCGGGATTTAGAACGTGGACTTGAATGGGGAATACATGATGTGGCACATAGGCCGCAAATCGCTGGCCCACACTGTAAACATAGGCAACAACTGAACACTATGAGAAGGGCTATTCCGAGGGTGGATAGGACTTTCCATCCCCAGGCTGATAACACGCTCCAGAACCAACCGGACCAAGTCCAGGTGCATGGATTCTGGTGTATCTGACTTGCAATCTTGTGGAGACGGGTTATGGCTCTATATACTGAGGGTGCGTTTTCTGGAATGAAAACACAGCAACTCGATCCGATGACTCTACAAGCTCCGCCCCTATCGGCCAGGATGACGTCAAGCACAAGACGATTTTGAAGAACAACAATCCGCATAGCAGACTGCTCTTCTGTTAAGTTGCCTAGGGCGGAAGTAGTTTCATTCACTACTGCTTCGAGGGTTCTGGTTAATTTACGTATCAGTTTACTATTAAAGACAGCACCTAAATAGGGAAAGAAACCTTTATTGAAGTCTGTATACTGCTCCCATGCCGTTTCAGTGTAGTCGACAATCGGGAGATCTCTCTTGGGTCTAATGTGTACTAGATGGGAGTCCCTATGATAATCAGGAGGGGCTAGGAAAACAGGTGGCAGAAGGAATGCAATGTAACAAGTACCATCCCAATCTAGAGGTAAGCGTATATATGCTGTATGACCACAAATGAAATAGGAATGACGGGAAGCTCTGAATGTAGACTTGCCTTTATCACTGAATTCGATCACAGTAGTACATTTACTATGACCTAGGTGTACTGAACCATTCTTTCTGACACATAATTCACCTTTGACTGGTAATACTGACATAGCGGGCAAGACTGGTTCGGCTTCGGACTGGACATTCAGAATCATGAGGTTGAGTGTAAAATTACCTAATCCATATACTTCGTTTTCTAGATCGGTCCCTGTCCTTTGGGGAATACCCTCCTTGTCAGGGAAACATACTTTATGCAAAACTGTATTCAGATTTCCCCATACCCAATTGCCTTGGTAAACTACGGAATCAGAATCTAAAGAATTCATTAAACTAAACCATGCACCACAGGAACCATTATGTGTGAACGGGTACGGAAAGAGGGGCAGAACTCCCTTATACTTCTGATAGGGAGGGAGTCGGCCACATATCCAACAATTGGTCGCATTGCTGGTCTGATGGGAATGATGTAACATACTGATGAATGTATTGTTGCGCAGCGCAAGTCGGTAAGATAACTCGTGCGGGGGCAATTCACTGAAAGTATGCTCGGCAGTGTCATTTGAAGAAGAATGTGCACGTGTGAAAATAGGAAAGTACATGTGTAGCAATATGCTTGCAGCAATAATCATAAGACTCAGAAAAAACATAATCAATAATGTCACAATGCAGTGACTGCGGAGAGATTTACAATATTCATGTTTCTTGATCTGTTTCTGTCTATCTCTCTCTCTATTGGGTTCTAGTTTGTACATGTCAGGAACTTGTCTAACCGATTCACCTAGGGGAGGACTTAAACAATTAAACTGTCTGACTTGCTAGACCTCAACTTCATACGAAATTCTTGGGAAGGAGTTTTCTCTACCAGGGGGAGTTTAGTATCAGTCTCTGGAAGGGGGCAGGGCTGGGAGTCTGGTTTTGGCGGCAGTCCATAGTGTCTTTTTACATGACTCGAGTGGAGCCAGCCCGTGCGGCCCTCCACCTTCACTGCTGTCCTTGTTGTTAATAACACAAGCTTCGGCTCCTGCCAACGGGGCTCCAGCGGACTCCTCCTGTCGAAATTCCGGATAAAAACGTATTCTCCAGGGACGATCTCGTGTGGCTTCACCTCGGTGTTGTCGGGAAAGGCTGCAGCTACCTGTGAACGACATGATTGTAGTGCAGACATCAAGGAGGCAAGGTAATCTGTCAGCATATTACAGTCAACATCTGTGATCTTACGAGGCAGAGGCGTCCCCCACATATTCGGTGGCCTACCAAAGACCACCTCATACGGGGATAGCCCTGTTCTTGAATGTGCTATCATTCTCATGTAAAAGAGTGCAACTGGTAAAGCTACTATCCAGTCAACGCCTTTCTCTCTACAAATCTTGGCAAGGCGAATTTTCAGGGTCTGATTATGTCTCTCTACGAGACCTGCTGCTGCGGGATGTCGGACACAGTGGAACTTCCACTGATAACCTAGCAGGAGTGATACCTGCTTCATAAGCTCGGACGAGAATGGCTGACCATTATCTGAGTATACGATATGGGGCAAACCATACCTGGGGAAAAATTCACGTACCAGCTGCTTGGCAGTGGTCGGAGCAGTGTAATCTGGGACTGGATATGCTTCTGTCCAATGGGAAAGTGCACATACAACTACGAGGACATATTTGAATCCTCGACAACTTTCCATCTGGATATAATCCATCTGGAGGACTTCAAAAGGGTGATCGGGAGGATGAAATCCACCTTGCTCTACGGGAATGCCTTTACCTGGGTTGAACTGACAACAGATCATGCAAGTACGCACTTTCTGTTTTGCTGCTGCTCGTAAATGCTTATTGAACCAAAGGTTTTGAATACTGTCTAACATGGCTTTTTCTCCTAAATGTGCAGGACTATGTACTGTGTTAATGATAACTTGAACCATAGAGTCGGGGAGAAACCATGTGGCTTTCCCCTTCGTCATCCATCCCTGTTCCTTCTGGATCCCTCCTAGTTCAATCCATTTCTTGATTTCGTCTGGTGTAGCATGTGTCTGTATGTCAATTACATCTAGGGCGGGATCCCTAACTGTCATGCAATGTGTCGGTGTCGGAACTACTGTCTTTGTCAGGTCAGTTGCGTGAGTCTGAGTCTGAGCTGTATGCTTGGCTGTTCGATCTGCCAGGTCATTACCCTGGGAAATGGTATCTGTAACTTTCGTATGTGCTTTGCACTTCATGATGGATATCGCTGTAGGCAGATGTATTGCGTCTAACAGATCTTGAATGAGGGGACCGTGCTGGATCTTGGCTCCGTGAGAGGTCAAGAAACCTCTCTCTCGCCAGAGTACACCGAAGTCGTGTACGACTCCGAACGCATAACGGGAATCTGTGTATATGTTAACTTTCTTATTCTTTGCTTGTATACAGGCTTGAGTCAGAGCGATGAGCTCTGCTGCTTGGGCTGACAGGGTGTCAATACGATTCGTTTCTATGACTTCAGTTTCTGTCGTTACTGCATATGCGGCCACTAACTCTCCTGTACTTGTTCTCATACATGAACCATCCACATAAAGTGTCAGGTCTGGATCTGGCAATGCAGTGTCTGTCAAGTCTTGTCTGGGTTTCGTCGTAATGGTAATGACTTCAACACAATCATGTGCCAAAGGGTCTGTCTCACTAAGTGGCAAAAGTGTAGCTGGATTCAATGTATTGCAACGTCTGATTTCTATGTGTGGCTGAAACAATGTCAATTCATAACCTGTCAATCGTGCTATAGTCAAGTGTTGAGTCTGTGTCCTGTTTAAAAGAACTTCCACGGAATGTGGAACTTGTACTGTCAAATGGTGTCCTAACACTATGGAATCACTTTGTCTGATTGCTAGAGCTGTTGCTGCCACAGATTTCAAGCACGCAGGGAGAGCCTGGGCTACTGGATCTAATGTACTAGAGAAATAAGCACACGGTTTGTGTGAACCTGCTTGATCCTGGGTGAGTACTGACAATGCAGTACCTTCGCGTTCTGTGACAAAAAGTGTAAAAGGTTTACTGTAACATGGTGTCGCTAAAACAGGTGCTTGACATAGGGCTTTCTTAAGATCGTCAAAAGCATGTGTATGTTCCTGAGTCCAAGGGAGGACAGTCGATGTCGCTGCCTCCTGTGTTGTCAACTGTATGAGTGGCTTTGCTAGAAATGCATACTGAGGAATCCATTGTCTACAGTAAGAAGTGAGGCCTATAAAGGCCCGTACCTCCTTTTGTGTCTTGGGTTGTGACATGTTTACAAATAACTGGATACGGTCAGGTGTTAGCTGTCTCCCCCCTTTAGACAGCAAGTGCCCAAGGTATACCACTTGCTGAACACAGAATTGCAGCTTCGAAGGGGACACCTTGTGTCCTTTGTCAGCCAGGAAATACAAAACTGTCAGTGATGCTTGTTCACATTCTGGTTCACTACGGGCGGTGATCAATAAATCATCGACGTACTGAAGTAGGGCAGTGTTGTCAGGCATGTGAATACTGTCAAGTTGTCTTTTCAATGCTTGGTTATAGATGCTGGGGCTTTCTGTGAATCCTTGAGGTGCGCGTGCAAATTTGAAGCTTCGGCCATTTAAACAGAATCCGAAAAGATATTGGCTTTCCGGATCAATTGGGACACTAAAGAAGGCGTTCTTCAGATCAATTACAGTAAAGAACGTTGCCTCTGAATCAATAGCTGTCAATAATGAAGAGATGTCTGGAACCACAGGGTACTGCGGTACAATGCATTTATTCAATTCTCGTAAATCGATCACTAATCGATAAACTGGAGGTGCATTTGGATCAGTGCGTTTAAGAATCGGAATGATAGGGGAATTACATAGATTGGAGTCAGTTTCTACAACCACTCCTTGTGCAATGAGCTAGTCAATGATTTTCAGTAAAGCCACTACAGCATCTGGGGGTAACTTGTATTGTCGGATTCGTGGTAATACTACTCCTGGCTTGAGCGTGACACGATATGGAGTGATGTGCATACAACCTACATCAGTGGGGCCTTGTGCCCATAAATGTGCAGGAACATTCTGTAATCTGGAATCAATATCTCTCAACACATAGTGACCCTTAAAGTCACGCAGAAACAATCTCACTCCTTCCGGAGAACAACAAATTACAGCTCCTAGAGCTTTCAGTGTCTTGATACCTAATAAGTTTTCTGGACATGATTTCGTGAGCAATAAATCTGTAGTGCGAGACAACGGACCAACTGAAAGGGGAACTGGTTTCGATACTTCATTTACAATAGGCTTTCCTGAAAATCCAAGGGAAACATTCTGTGAGCCTGAGAGGGGTGCCCCTGGAACCTCGTCGTGACTGATTGTTGTCCTGCTTGCCCCTGTGTCAATCAAAAACTTTCTATCCTTTCCTAATACTTGACTATGTACATAAGGACCCTCTTGATCTACAGGAACCTCAATAAGAGGCAAGCCAACCTCCCTCTCTAGGCTGTTTCATGTGTATCGCTGGTAATCAGGATAATCAGTTTGAGCATACTGATACATCTGCTGTGTTGTATGTTGTGTTGCGGCAATCGGTTGTGGCTGTGGTACCGCTACGGTCTGTACTGTCTGTTGTGGAGCATGCATAGGCTGTACATTTTGTGTAACGTGTTGTTGGGCCTGGTCCTGTCTAGGAGGACGCGGTCTCTCTTTAGTTTTACCTGTAGATATATTGTGTTTCAGAACTGCACAATCGTTTACATAGTGACCTGGCTGTTTACAATAGTTGCATGTCCCTTTAACAGGAGCTGCCGAATTATTGGACTGTGTCATGCCCTTTTTCTGACCGTCAGCTGGAACTGACTGAGCAACGAGCATTTTCATTTTCGTGTCTTTCATACGTCTTTGTTCGTGATCATGTTCTTCCCTTATTCTGTTCTGGTGGTACTGTAACATCTGTAACATTTGGGAAGGCGTGTTTGCTTGCCATGTGCTCTCGACTTTCAATACACGATTCTTAACTTGGGGCAGAGAATTCTCGACTAATTTGGATACAAAA
This sequence comes from Lissotriton vulgaris, assembly GCF_964263255.1. Classification (NCBI taxonomy): domain Eukaryota; kingdom Metazoa; phylum Chordata; class Amphibia; order Caudata; family Salamandridae; genus Lissotriton; species Lissotriton vulgaris. Next base: position 17,601,923 of record NC_141686.1, on the reverse strand, counting down.
AGGTGTGGGTATGACTCGCTACATGTTTTCAGGCCACTATTAATAATGAAACATTTCTCAAATCGGGAATAAAAATCACTAGTGTCTTCATCGGGTTTCTGTTTGCAGGCTGAGATTGCATCCCAGTCCTCCTTTTTAGTTGCTAATAATCGTGGCAAGACCTGTACTAACAATCCTGGTAATGCTTTAGTTTTGTCCCCAAGGCCCAACCCTGGGGTTCGGGTCGCTTCTTCATTTTCTAATGCAGTCCAATCTATCTTTATGTCTCCCACCTCCCATTCTTTTTCTTTGAGTTTCTCGTAAATACCGGCAGGCAATAATACTTTCAATATTTTCATAATGTCGGGATAGGTATAATCTCCCATGAGTAACATGTCTTTTATTTCACGGTGAAAACCTGCAGGGTCTTTATCATGACTGGGCACTATTTTCTTCATTTCTAACAATTCCATTTTAGTTATAGGCGTGTATACATACACACGTGTAAGGGTGTTATCATTATTCCTGACTGGATGTACTTCTCGCAAGGGATTTTGTCTGTCTATGTAAAACATTTTTCTTTCTGGAGGTGGAGCTGAAACAAACTGTGGATTCAGGAAGGCACTATATCTGTGTCGATGTTCTAAAATTATTTTAATTAAATCGGTACCCAGGCCTCTCCATTTATTCATGAGTAACTCTACTAGTACATCAGGTAGGGGACCTGGATCAGAATGTTGGCTCTTATACAACGTAAGGAGATGCTGTATCATGTACATACCAGCTAGTCGCTGTTCGTCTGGGGAAAGATTCAAAAATGTTTGCGCTAATGCGTCATCATTATATCTATCTGAATTGTCAGCCCATTGTACTGCTGACCTGGCTAATTCTTGTTCGTCCATGGAATTGAGTACATGGTACCCCATTCGTTCTTGAAGTACTTTATCGGTAGCCTGAAATAGATGTTCAGGAGTCTTCGGATTTGACATAGCAGAATGGAAAAGTCTCTTGCTTTCTGGACGTAACGTTTTATTAAAAGATCTACCCTTTCCTACATATGCTAACATACCTATGTCTTCTTCAAGCTCATCCTCCTCTGAGGAGTTATTCTTGTTATTATCTGCTTCATTGTCAGCTTTCTGTCTTTCATGAAATACTGTTATTTCTTTACGGATTTTTCTGTACATGGCCTCTATACATTTCTGTCTATCATGTTTTCCGTCTGCAATATTCTGACCCCATGTAGTTAATACCTCCATCTCGTCTTTATTTACACCAGGCTGGTCTCGTTCTCTTATGAAACAGTTTATGAGGAATCTTAATATTAAACCTTGAGTGTCTACTTTCTGGTGTGCCATGGCCTCGTGAATACACTCCTGATCCTCCCCAGTCTGAACAAAATGATATATCCTGTCTAGATAATCTGCCATTCCTGGAAATAGAACTAAAAAGTTTGCAGCACGTCTTATACGTATTGAGGCTAATATCATGCAACCGTCTTGGCCTGGTATTGGATCATATCTACAGTCTGTAAGATACTCTTTAAGCTTTTCAATTGTGGCTGGTTTCGGAGTACGTTGCATTGCTAGTTCCCTAATAGTTAATCGCTGTACTGGTGGCGGGGTATGGTAACCTCCTGTAGCACCTCCTGTAGCGGAGGTGTGAGCATGAACTGGCTGTAGGGTCGGTACCTGCTGTAACTGGGTTGGGGCCTAAACCGCGCCAGGCCCAAAAGGATTACCGGGGGGGATAACGGGTAAGGGTGGAGGAAGCCGACCGGGAGGGGTAAGCTGTTGCGGACCTGGGGGCAGATGATCAGCGGGTGGTACAGGTATAGGTGGAACATTGGTATATTCGGGAGCTACATCGTCTAAATAGGAAGAAAGAAAAATATCTGCTGCGGTCTTGTGACGTAATTTAGTCGGAACCAATGGAGGGGGCAGATCGTTCGGTATTTCCGGGGTCGCTTTAGGCAGGCCCTCGGCCAGGACTGGATACAATCCTGTCATAATGGCATTACTCCGTCTATCGTGTTGTTCCATTCTAACTCGTTCTCCTTCTTCTAGTAGTTCCTTTTCTTTAGCTTTTTCTGAATCCTCTCTACTTTTCTCTGCTTTTCTGAGTGCTTTCTCTGTCCGTCTGTGTGATTCTTTACGCCATAGTTCAATGGCATCTTTCTGTGACTGTCTAGCTTTCTTTTTCCATAATGCTTCTTCTACTCTCATGATGCTCTCGGTATCCCATGTCCCTGTAGCGGGCCATCTCTGATTCTCTGCTAAATCCTTAGTGTAATCCACCCATAAGTCGAGATACAATACGGCATCTAAGCCGTGCTTGTGGTACATAAAATATCCGGGAGTGTCCCTGGGTGGGATGGGAACAGCTTCCTCGAGTATCCCTTTTCTAGTTCCTATCTGACGTAGTTTAGTAAACAGGGGCATTCTGAACCTTGATACTTGATACTTACTCGGACTTGAACACAACTAATACAATAAACACAGTAATGCAGATCAAACAATCACTCATACCACAACATTAAAACACATTAAAACATTTCGGAACGGACAATAACGTGATAACTTGATACTTGATATACTGCTAAACAGTACAGATACACTGCTAAAACAGTGCAGACCGGGTCTGTGTACCCAAACCCGTCTTGACCGGACACAAATTAATGCACCCGTCTAGATGCGTCCCCAGCAACGGTACTCACCGGGAAGCACGGAACGGAAGGCCTCGGAAACTCGACACTGGACTGGACCGGACTGGACTCGACTCGACTCGTGACGGAGGTACTTCGGAACTTCGGAACTGGTGGGCCTCTGAACACCTCGGACCTTGCTCTCTCGGCTGGGCTCTGGTCGGGATCCTCCGCACTCCTCACCGCCTCGTCTGGGTGTCGATCGCAGCCTCAGTCACCTCCGTTGGCCTGAGGGAGATACAGGAAATCCTGCGGGTACGCGTAGTTGTCCGTCACGGCTGTGGCAGGGGGCTAGGCCTGCAACGCACCGCCGGCGCGTAAGGTGGGGGAGGGGTCCCTGTTCGGGTGCCAAAATTATGTGGTAAATAAAGTTTACCTATGCGGAATTTCTATGCGGTAAAGTTCAATAAGAATAACTCAATCAGAAATGAGAGGCAGAGTCCGTGGCATCTGAGTTTATAAGGGTTTTATTCCATAAAATGGAATTGGTTCGAACCAGGTATCATGTTCCATCACCACGAAGGTTCAGAAAGGGATAGACAATGCTTTATTAACAGAGTACAATATATATAGTAAATGCATATAATGGTGATGGATACAGAAGGCGTAACAGCTGAGAGAAAAGAGATAAGAACACATGTACGTAACAGAAGGCGTGCACGAGGGCGTACACGTAGGTGTGTGCTAGAAACGTCACATGGAAGTGTCACAGGTGGGTGATCCATAGAGGAATCCTGCAGTGTCAGCAGAAATACATGGCAGAGATGCGCGCGCAGCAGCATGACGTGTGATTGACGTGGAACTGGAGGGTGAAGGGGACTTGACATTTAACACTATACGTGGAGACAGAAGTCTGGCGTGTCAGAACAACCTAAACCCAAATCATATCTAATATCTTGTGTTTGAGGAACTGTATTATCTAGAAGGAAAGGTCTCTCGGGCAGAGGCTATTCTATACTGACTGCTAGTGCGTGCATATGTGTCTGCGTGTCTACGTGAAATGCGAGGGGCCATGGGCCTACCATGGTAACGGGAGCAATGAATTACTTGCATGGAGACAGAAAAGGCCGGGCCCTTTGCTCTGCAGCTGGGGAGATGTTTTCCTAAATCACTAGACAGGAATGTATTTTCGAGGAGCGGAGCAGATAACTTGAAGGCTGAATTTTCTTGGCAGGCAAGCAGGCCGAGCCGGGCATCGCTCGCCGCACAGGGAGTAGGGTAAGGGTCATGGATGCAGATCCAGGCTGCAGCTTTCAGAGGCAGAAGGCAGAAAGGGCTCGATGGCAGAAATCAGGGCCTAGCTCGCCAGAGCCAGGAAAACGTGAAAGTGCACCATGTAAAGACGGTGGCACGGCATACTTAGGAACGGAATCTTCGACCCATTCATGGTGGATCTGAAAGAGGACATGTTGACGTTGGACGCAAATGTATTTGCGTCTTCATAGCTGGTTGTGGAGGGAACATACATGTACTTGAAGCACGTACATGGAGCCGTTGGGGTCTACGTTAGGGGACACAATTGACCATAAAAATTCATATTACCTCAAGGTGAAGGTGGACGCTTGTCTCTACAGACTTGTGGACCAGGTGGTGTCTTCGACGACCAGGATGGAGGCACGCGCTGTTCCACGCAGGCCCTCGCTGTCGGCGGTGTCGTCTTCGGATTCGGAGTCAACAGGCCTTGGCAACGGCAACCCACGCGGTGAGTGGAAACGGCGTCTGGAGTGGACCAGGAGGTTCCGGGGTGCTCCTCTTTTGGAAGGGAGCAAGGGCCAGTCTGGAGCAACCAGATTAGCAGTGAAGATTTCGCAGTTCGTCGTCTAGGAGGCCACTAGCCAGCCGGCAAGTGACCAGACAACGCGTCGAGCAGCAAACAGGCAGAAGGGCCCCACGCAGATCTCGTGGATGCTGGAGGGCTAGTCTTCGGTGCAGGAGCTGCTCGGGGTCATGGCTTCTCAGTCCCCAAAGCACTTGGTCGAGGATGCCTCTGAAGTCGTGCTGGAGCGAAGTGCTGCTTCTTTCAAGATGGCCGGTCCCACATGTCTCGTCGCACCCACGGATCTCAGCTGTGCTGCAGATGTAGGGAGAGGTCGGAGAGGTCTGGAAATCCGGGTCTCGTCGGGCTCTGAAGTCTGGATCCGGGAAGGAAGACGACAAAGTGAAGCCGCTGGACACTGATGGTGCCTGTTTGTGCAGGGTGGACACTCCTTGCCCACAAGGGAGATTTCTTCAGTCTTCTGTGGAGCAGAACGTCGAAGTCCAGAATTTCTTCTTGTAAAGTTGATCAGGATAATCTAATTTGAAATGGGACCAGCTCCTACCTTTATCCGGCTAAAGGGGGCTGTACTACGACTAGATCCCTCCTCTGGGTGGGACCTGGAAGGGGGGTGGTTACACCCCCTATCCTTTGTCCGGTCTTGCGACAGCTCTGGGGCTGGAGTGCCCCAGGAACTGGTTTAGACCGGTGTATGCACGGGGACACCTTGTGTGCCCCAGGCATGTCTCATTCCTTTCAGCCCTGTCCTACCTAATACACAAAATCCTGTCTGGGGTGGTGCTAGCACCTCCCAAGGCAGGAAACCCTTTGTCCAAGCCTCCCTCGCTGGAAGGACTCCCAGCAGCAGGAGGTCA